>NC_090941.1:233918696-235168696 GCF_040938575.1 Ambystoma mexicanum | reverse complement strand
CTGCCTGCCTCTACTCCTCCGCCCTATGCAACTCATCCAGAACAGGTCTGCAAGACTTGTCCTTGGCCTCAAGCCCAGGAACCGTATCTCTCCAGGACTGAGATCTCTGCACTGGCTCCCAGTGGCTGCGAGGATTAAGTTCAAAACCCTCTGCATTGTCCACAAGGCCTTCTGGGGCCTGGGGCTGAAATACCTTCAACTCTCTCTTCCTAAATGTCGTCCTTCTTGAGCTCTTCGCTCATCCGCCTCCAACTCCCTCAGGGTCAGCCGCTTCTCCAAGCAACGAGTTGGGGGTAGATCTTTCTCCGCGGCAGGGGCCTTACTCTGGAACAGCCTTCCTGCCTCCCTGAAACTTGAGGAGAACCATCTCCGTTCCAGAAGCACCTCAAAACCTGCCTCTTTGCTTCTGCTTTCTCTCCCCCTCTCCCCTGCTAAATTCCTGATTGAAACTGCACTGAATCTGCACTGGGCCACTCTCACTGATCTCGGTTCCTGGCCCAGCCACTTGCCCCCTGCACTGCCTCCCTGGCAACCCCTGCACTGCGGGACTGTCTCTGTATCCCTACAGCTCCCCTCCCAGCACTTGTCTGCACTTGCCTTGCACTTGCCACCAGCTGGCCCTTTATTATTTATCTTATTATTCTACTGCCCCTGTACTGCACTTTCCCCTCTCCCTTACCCCTTGCACTTTCCCTTCCCCTCTTCCCATGCACTTGCACGATCTGAATGACACCTGGCCTAGTAAGCTCGTTGTCTGTCTTCCCCTGTCCCCCCTCACTCCCATGTTGCGCCTTGAAACACTTGTGTATAGGCACGTTATAAATGCCATATCATATCATATCATATCATAAAGAGAAGGACTGTGATGAAGAAGCAGTGTGTTGACATGGAGGACTAATGAATGCAAAGGACAGTGATAAAAGGAAAGGACTGTGATGAAGCAGGACTTTGAGGTCATATGGTATTGCCAGGACATGAGAGGGCCACATAAGTAAGGGGAGAGCAGCAGAGTGGAGCACTGCAATCAGGAAGGGGACTGCACAGTCAGAGAGGTGGAAGATCAGTCAGAGAGGGATGTGCAGCATGGACCAGATCTGTCTGGTAGGGGTCTGAGCAGTCATGGATGGCAGCAGACCAGGTAAGGAGAGAGCAGCAGATAGAAAGATCTCAGATCAGTTAGGGGTCTTTGCAGCCGTCAGGGAGGTAGCAGAGCAGTGGGGGAGAGTAACATAGCGCTATGGTGTAGTGTTAGCAGTCATTTTGGCAGTCAACCTTCCAGGAAAGTGGCAGACACAATCATGGACGACACCACAGGTGTAAGGGGGTGGTGGAAGCTGCCAGGGCATAGGGCACGTGGGCAGATATAGAGAGAACCTATAAGGAGTCTGATAAATGGAGATACATTGAACTAGTTGGGATAAGAAATTACCTTTTAGTGTCTATTGCCACATTTATCTGTGAGATGCACCTCTGTACGTTTCTTCCTGATTGCTATATCCTGCTGTTTCCATGCTTTAGTTATTCTTTGAGCATTCATGGAATTAGAAATTATTTATTGTCATCTTTCTGTGGGAGGGTTTGTGCACAACATGGCTGTCTTTTTACATGATGGTTTGTTCATTTCACATATAAATAACTGGATGTGTATGCCTCAAATTCATGCATTAACACCCTCCTCACATTTAGTGGATGCGTAAGTGGTCTTTCAATAGCCTCAAAAGTGAACCTACCATGTGATTTTCTGGTAGAAATAATGGCAACGTTAAGACTCAGAAGTGTAATTGGGATCCAAAAGTTGGCACTTTCAGCTCAAATGTAAATGTTAATTAACTGCACATTATAGAACATGTAGATATGTCACTGTTGCACCGTGATTCTGCTGTTAAGATAGCTCAGTGGGTTGAGCGCTCACTGCTGAATTTTGTGTGTGATCTGCAGACCGCAGGTTCGAAAGCCAGCAGGGCCACCTCAGCCTTTCATCCTTCCAAGGTCGATAAATGAGTACCAACAATGGTTGTGTGATATTGTATGTATAGATGTTCTCAATAAAATGCTTAGGCATAAGCTCTATATAAATAACACATCATTATTACAATTGTTCCCTTGTTAAGGAGCAATACATTTAAAAATATGGAAAATAAGAAACACTGTCAGAATGTGTGTGTGTTGTACGATCTGCATGTTGTTAGTCATGACAAAATATATATTGTGTTCTGGATTCTTTGGATATAAAATCCATTCCATGAAAACATATTTCCATTTACAACAAAATGGAATTGAGCAGCGTTGGCAATGGAAGTTGATATGTTGTACACGAGTGTAAACTAACAATCATAAACCCTATGGCTAATAGACGATGGGCCTGATTTTACCACTGAAAATTCTTTGTAAATTAGGCCCTATGAGCTAACAAATACACTGCAGTACTACTTTCTGAAGTATCACAGAAATCACACTGGTTTAATATTGCTTGACTTCAGAACGGCGGGTGGCACACATGTGCCTACAAACGAAGTTTAATTTAAATGCACTCCTAATTTAAACCAGGCACGTGGCTGTTTCATGTTTTACTAGAAGTCATGCAAACGTGCTTTATGGAATGCATGAGGTTTAATGAAAGGCGTATGTGCTCGTTGTACATTAAAATATAAAAAGGGTCTTAAAGCATTGTAAACCCATGGGTGCAGTGCCTCCTAGGGACTGGATTCGACTTACTAATATTTTCTGTGAATAATGTTGCAAAGGGGGCAGACCCGCCCTACGCTCTAGGTGCTTTAGGGTGAGGCGAGATGGATTTGAAGCACTATGATGGGCAAGAGGGGAGGGGGGACGATCAGAGGGACACCTCCCAATACATAAAGGACCCCACTCCAATATAATCAAATATAATCAACCCACATAGTACAGCGTAGGGCTCAAGCAGCATTGCTATTTTGCGTAGATATTAGTAATCATAGGTAGAAGGGAAGGCCTGCACAGCGTATGCAGCATTGCATGCTCTAGATCCAAATTGAGAGACAAGGGACATTTCTAGCCATGCCCGATCTCCCATGGGAACAGCCCCCAACCGCCACAACAAATATTCATTGTTCTAACTGTGTTGCAAAGGTGTTTGAGAGGAATGAGCCCTACAAGGCCATGATCACAGACCGGTGCCTGGTGCGCATGTTATCACACAGGCCAAAGCATGACCCTGCCCATCCACAGGTGACAACGTGTTGTAGCCCATATAACTGACTAAAGTGTAAGATCCTTGAATTATATGGCACAATGTGCCATTTGACCGCTCACCCCAAAGTACTAAGTCCTGAAATGTTCAAAGAGGACAGACAGGGCACAACATTGAGCGACAATTGCATGTTTTTTTTATTGCGAGGCGCTTGGAGGGCTACATCATAGTTCAAAATGAGGGTGGATGCCGGAAGGAAGTGAGTGTAATGTGTGGTTGAAGGTTTGAGTGTCCCAGAAACTCCTTTGTGCCTATTTTAGGGCCTGCCAGGTGCACAGTATAAGTGATAAAGTAGCTGTATGTTAGGAGTATAATTAATTTGTTCTTTGACCTTCAATGGGAGAAGAAGATGATCACTGCAGCAACCACGTGACAGAAGACAGACGGTTTGGACTGGAACCAATGGCCTGGCATCTCCTATGGAGCAGGCGGATCATATATAGATGCACACCAACCAGCCGCGTTGGGTTTTACTGCATATATTGTGTCATTTATAGCAATGTTTTCCTAAGATTCTGCTTGCACTTCTTTTCGGCAGAAAGTTCTTAGCAGCAGAGTTCTTTGCTGTTGCTCTCATCTGTGTGTGAGATTAAAAACGGGTTATCCTTACAAGATCGACTTGGGCTTTTCTTCCATAGACGGTTTGTATTATCTCTGGTGTGAGCATTTAGGGGCTTGCCTTCAATATCCGGCACACATATTCAACAAGGGCACCTAATGACTGGGCACATGAAATGCTATACTTACACAATAGCTTAGTTAGCTGCATCATGCAGAAAAGAATTGGCACTTTTTTGATTATTTGATGTTGCCGGTCAGTGCCCAGAGTCATCGAGACTGTCTACCATGATTACATTATTTATTGAGATGTGTGGAGTTGTATCATAAGATGCTAAAAAAAGCAATTTTTAGTGTAGTAATTTATGTTTGATGATCATTGTTTTGATCATCATCAAGTCATTTCAAAATTGTACGTTGGGCTAAGAATACGGACAATAGTGTATTCTTCTTTACTTCAGAAATTCAGTTTAACAATGAACATATCCAGCAAATATACTGTTTGTGATTTTTGAAGTAATCACCTGGTCATGAAATTAGCTAAATTAGCAATACATGTGACTATTCTGTAAGGTCATTACTATCAGAATGTTTATGGAAGTAATCTTTTGTGTCGATTGTTGACACATACATGGTAGTGACTCTCCAGGCATTAGGGTAGAGAACACCTCATTAAAGATGTACAAATAGTCCCACATTTCCAGTTGGACCTTGTGAATGGAAGCCAATCAGAATATACACATCTGCAGACAGAGCTTTGTGAGATGATCTCTCAGAAAAGTCAGAAGACCAGTCAGTACAGGCGGACTTCCTAGATGAAGATTCTACGGTCCTCTGAAGCCTCAGGACGATGAATTATGGAGGCATGATTTCCAGGCTTGTTGCAAAGCTGTAAACTCTCAAGCTTCTGTGAAGAGATGGAATGTCAAACGCATGGAGGATAGAGAATTTTTTGTGAGAGAAGGAATTTTGCGATTTTTAGAGGCTTTCGGAGAGCAGTATGAGAATGTCTTGAGAAACATGTAGCTATATCGTCCATTGAGGGATTTGCTGCCCCATGATGGTAGGAGGCGGTAAAGTACGCTCGTCCTGGGGAATGCTCATGATTTAAGGCCCACCACAGACCCAGAAATAGCCTAATAGCATACATTCAAATACCTACTTGCAGCCCTTCATTCTTTGAAGGTTCATGAATTGAGTCTTATTACATTGGGAACTTAGGTTCTGTGTTAAAATAACGATTCTAAAATACTCATGCCCAAAACACCGATTTTTTTCTTACCTGAATTCTCCAAAAAATGTTTAGGTTTTATTGCACTTTTCTTCATTTTTTAATGCAAGGGAAGGAACCACGCAGCTCCCCCACACCTGCCCATTTCATGTATATGCCAACCCATCTTCCCATCTATTAGAAACAAGTGGAAAAATCCAGCAAACATGCGATTAAAACAAATCTGGTTTTGTCCTTGTTGTTTTTCGATTGTTTTATAATAACACCTATTAATGGAGCCCTTAGAAGCGGCAGGAATATGGCATTACACACTTTAAAAAGATAGCCATAGCCAAAACACCCACTTCGATGATGGCCTATTCAATTCACACACCAACATGTGGGGCACAGTTGTTTAGTGTAGATTGTAGCAGTGAAGTAGATAGCTCTAGTAATTGATTGCAGGTGTGATGGAGGTCTGACATTGAAATGCTGAAATGTAATTAACATTTGTGCTGCTACACCTCAGTCCTTATGCATTGATCCTAGGCTCTGCTGCTGCTATTTTAATACCACAATAGTTTAGAGGAGAGCTGCCTTTCAATAGAATAAAGAGGTGACATCCTGATCATTTTTTGGGCCGTCCCCGTTATTTAAGATCTGACAAGTTCAACACTCTTCATATTCTCCCTGCTAAATTAGAGCCACCAGCATGGCACATTTCTAAGTTTTGAGTTCTCACTGTCACCTGAGAGCAGCCAACATGAGGCATTTTTGGGCTCTCTCTGTTCTGCACAAAAGAGACCCAGACATAGCATACATCCTTAGTGGTGTTGGATAGAGGGTAGGACTTGAACTGGGAACATACATCAAACTAACAGAGGAACAAGTAGACATATGCAAGATATCAGCAATTATACAGACCATTGTGGTCAGGCAGAGGGGATGATGGAGGGGACGTTTGTCCAGGTAAACTGGGATAACCTGAAGTAAAATATGTTAAGGGTGTTTTAGACATCAAAGATTGTAGATCTGTGAAAGGAAGGAGAAGGAACAGAATTGAAAGGATGAATAGGAACAGATGGATTGAGGTGGGTGCTAGAGGGTAGAGTGCCAGGAGGGCAGTGACGAGAGATAGGAGCAGCCAGGGTGGAGGAGGGTGCAAGTCAATGTAAATATATGCAGTGCTTGGCAGCCATTTACTCACTATTTGGTGGGGGTTGTTAGGATGAGGGGCATGCAGATTCTCCAGACCATCTTGGATGGTAGTGTCTTTCAGCTCCCCCTGTATGATCACCACTCCAGATTACAATAGTGCTTTCATGGTGGAACAGGGAATCATCCTGGCTAATCTAACTGATAGGTACAACCAACCTTTCCACTACAGGAGGGGCACAAGGCCAACCAGCATCACATATTCTCTCAGCTAGAGCTTGTATAGCTTTTATGACTGGCAATCACTGTGCCTCTTTCAAATACTTCCATGATCTACATCATTGAAGGGAACAAGCTGTGTCGCCAGTTGTGATGGCTACACTTGTTTTGTAATAGAGAGAGAGAGATTGCACAGCTTTTCTCGTTTGTTATGTTGTACTTTTTTCTTTTGTAATATTCTTTTGTCAATTGAATGTTCGTTAGTAGGGTGCGGCCGACTATCCAGTGCCACCGTGTGAGGCACTAAAAGTAAACTGAAACAGAAGAAAGACCTAGGCCTAATAGCCTTCGGTGTGGGCCGCACACCCTTGATACCCACTATGGGTTAAACAGTTTCTTGATGCTTAAATATGAGCTTTGACACCATTGTAACCATTAAAGAGTGATTTTATTTTTCAAAAAGTAATCTGTGTTTTCAGAACATCAAATTATTGATTACATTTCATCAATTAGGCTAGCACTGAGACTGGGGCAAACAGTAACTCATTGGGCTAATGCATTTCGGAAGTGATTCCTTCTTCAGAGCCTGGTTATAAATACTAATAAGGTAATCGTGTCAATTGGTGCATTACCGCAACCCCAAATCATAATTCCACGTTAAAATGCAACATAACACCATATTACGCATGACAGTTTTTCAAAAAGCACAGGGCGCCCACAAGTGCGAACAAACATACAACAATGTGTAGAGAGAGAAAAGTTGAAAGAGTTCACTTGATTAATCGTGCATATCATACATGAAATCTCCAATTGCAATTTTTAGGCATATCCTTCAACTGGTTAAATAAATGTACTTAGTTCAATAGCTTATCCGCATGCAAACATGTGCTTTTTCAATTCAATGTTAGCTTAGTAGTGACTCAGCAGCGTTCTCTTACTTTAGTGGATGTGGCAATGCTTACTATATAGTAACATTAGTGACTCAGCAACGTTCTCTTACTTTAGTGGATGTGGCAATGCTTACTATATAGTAACATTTGTGACTCAGCAACGTTCTCTTACTTTAGTGGATGTGGCAATGCTTACTATATAGTAATATTGGCTATCCAGTGTACCCCATTATTGTGTTTTAATATTCGTTCCATTAGTGATCTAGTCACCTCTATATTATTCGTAAATGACGTGACTATACATTGGTGGGAGTCACTGACCTGTCTGCCGTAGTTTTTTTCACTTGCACAGAGAGTTCCGTGTTATGTCGATCAAAATACTCTATTGGGCAACCAAAGGAACAGGATTAGAGTTTCTTGATTTTGCATTTATGTTGTCTATTTCAACATCAGTCCGCTCGTTCTAATATTCAGATTGTCTTACCTTCGAGTGTACGGAGCCAGGTCCTGCTAACGCGATCAGCGAAACTGATTGCTGTTCCTAGGGTTGCTACAGCGACGTTAGGTCCCAATATGGCAGCGCATGTGTAGATGCGTCGGCCATGTTGGTGGGGGCAAAATTAGAATGTTTATCTATGGGCTGTTAGGCTCATGCCCTGATGCCTGTATTTTTATGCTCTTATTTTTTACAATTAATATTGCGGATGCCACTACAATTAACCAAACGGTAAAGACATACTAAAGTTGAATATGGAGATAGATTACCGCGCTGCAGACTGGAACACGTGTATAGTATATAGTCACTAGGCATGTAGCCAGTGTGCTGTAACCATCAGTTTTGAGTGTACTCATATTTTAATTATGAATCAAATGTTAAGGCCTATTCAAATCACGAAATCTCTAGTTATGCACGTTTGTGACACAAAAATTGAATGACTAATCAAGAAATTCTATACATTTTCTATAGTGTAAATAATGGTTGCGCTATATGTCGTGGAATACTACTTATTCGTATTGCTCTTGTTATGTGGAAAGATGTAAAACTCTTGTTGTGTGGAAAGATGTGCAACTATATACTATTCTAACCACTATTTTAATCATCTTGCATTGTTATCATTACGTTGTACTTAACATGACAAAACAACGATATTATTTATTACAAAAAACAATGAAGGTCAAATTCTTCATTAAGTCCTCGTGGGGATAGTGCCTCTAAGCGGTCTATCCAGTATTCTTCTTTTTGCTGTCTTCTTTTCTTCATATCTGTGTGTGAGCCGTGTACTTCAATGGTTTCTAAGATTTGGAATTTAACCTGAGAAATGTTGTGCTTCTTCTCATTAAAATGTCTTGCGACCGTAGAGTTCATGTTGCTGTTGCGTATGCATGAATTATGTTAATTTATTTGAATTCTCAACTTTCATCCTGTTTCTCCCACATAATAAAGCCTTGAATGGACAACGTATACAGTAAATGCAGTTTTCTGTGTTGCAAGTTGCGTAGCATCTGATTGTTTTTTTCTCTCCAGTGTAAGGATGTGGAACTAACCCACCTTTAATGACATTGTTACAGTTACTGCAGTTCAGGCAGGGAAAGGTCCCTACTTTCTTTGGTTTATTCCTTTTCTTTTTCGTGTCTCTGGTGTTCACGAGCAAGTCTCTCAAATTACTTGATCTTTGATATGCAAATGTAGGGATTTCAGAAAAGATTTTTAGTTCTTTCATCACTCCTGAGTATTGTCCAATGTTTGTTAATACACCTTTTGATCTGCATACTTTGTGAGGAGAATTTTTATACATACACTAGCGCTGGGGATTGTTTCTTATGTTTGTGTATAAGTGTGCTGGCTCTTGTTTTTTTAGATAACTTCTTCTTTGCCATTTGCAAATCTTCGTTGGGATAGCCTCTTTCTTTGAGTTTTTTGCTCAGTTTCTCTAACTCTTGCTGACATTCTCTCTCATCACTGATGATCCATTTTAAGCGCAACATTTGCCCATGATGTAAATTCTTCAGGGTGTTCTGCGGATGAAAACTCATGCAGTGTAGTAAGTTATTCCTGTCAGTTGGTTTGGTAAACAGGGAGGTTGTGATCTGAAGGTTGTGTACGTTAACGTTAATGTCTAGGTAGTGTATGCCTGGATTGCCAATCTCTGTGGTGAACTGAATCCATGGATCTATACTGTTGATGTAAATCATAAATTCATCAAGTGACTGTCTTGTTCCTTGCCAGATACCGAAAATGTTGTCAATAATGTGCACCCATTTTTTCAGTTTGTTATGCCATTCCTCTTTTTGTAGAATATGAGTTTTTTCAAAACGGTGCATAAATGCATTTGCGTAGCAGGTGCCATAGTTGCACCCATCGCAGTGCCGGAGGTTTGAATGTAGAATTCCTTTTTGTACTCAAAGTAAGAGTTAGTTGAGATGATGGTAAGTAGTGTCAGAATGAATTCTTTCACTGCTTCTATCTCCCCTTCCTGTAACAGTAGCCACTCGACCGCTTCTTGCCCCTGGTCGTGAGGAATACTTGTATACAAATTAGTCACATCGATGGTAAAAAGTATGTCCTGCTCGTTTAGTTGTACCTCTTTTATTATATTCAAGATGTGGGTGCTGTCTTTTACATAGGTTGATGTCTTCTATATTAAGGGTTGAAGGATAATGTAAGTTCCTAGTGGTTGCAGGATTCCGCCTGTGGCAGCCACTATTGGTCTTCTTGGTGGATTAATGAGACTTTTATGTATTTTGGGCAACAAATAAACGTGAGATGTGTTAGGATTCAAATTGAGTAGAAAAGCTTTGGTTTTCTTAGATATCATGTCTCTCTCCTCTGCTTTAGTTAGCAGTTCTTCTAGGTTCTTTCTTATCTCCATAGTTGGGTCATGATCGATTTTAGAGTAGACATTGTAGTTTTCAAGTTGTCTCTTGCATTCTTTCTCATAATCCATTGTATCCTGTAGTACTAATACACACCCTTTGTCGGCCGGTCTTATGGTTATCGTGTCGTCAGAATATAAGTTCTGAATTATTGACATTTCTCCTCTGCTGAGGTTTCTATTCTTAGATGCACCATACTTGATTTTCTTGAGATCTTCTATAACTATTTTTTCAAAAATGTCTATAGATGGAACACTAATAGGTGGTACAAACGTACTCTTAGGCTTCAATTAAACTAACTCTGGTGGTTCGTGTGTAGAAGCAGTATTCTCCATTTCTGCAAAGAAATCTTTGAGTTTTAGTTTTCTAGTAAGTTTGTGTAACTCGACCTTGGTGTTAAATAAATTAGTGTTATAGGTAGCTACGAATTTCAACCCTTTTTGTAGAACACTTGTTTAGTACCACTGGAGCTGGTTATTGTAGTGGTGGGGGCAGGAGATTGAAAATGCATATAATGGAATGGTTTATGCCACCAGGAAATATGCTTACACAATACATTAGCACCCAATGCATAATATTTTGTCTTCTTGACCCATTTCTCGTCATTATTGTAGAGCTGGCATATATCTGCACTTGCCACTGATAGTACCTTTCCCTCATGCAAGAGGGTGTACTGCCACACCAAGGAGGAGGGGCCCAGGAGGAGGGGCCCAGACTAAAAAGTGTTGCAGCAGTACTGTTTCATTTGTCTCCCTCTCTAGCCCACCTTGCCCCTCCAAAGTACTAGGGACACCTAGCCTCCACCCTCCTTCTCTTTGACCAACTGACACCCCACATCTGCCTCTTCATGTACCCCTTCTGCCTACCACTCAGGTTCTGACTCATCGCCCACCTCCGGCACCTCCTTCGGTTCTTCTGACTCGTTTTTTAGCTCCGGCCCCACCCACCAGCTTCGCCATATTTCACCTCCTGCTGCTGACCCTCCTTCTAACCCAAATATGAGATGTTGGGTGTCCGACTCCTGACCCACGTTTGGACTATTATGATGCAACATTTGGTGCTGTAGGCTTAGGAAATCCAAGAGGGCGGAAAAGCCCACATTTGCGCCAGAATCCTAGAGAACCGCGCAGTTTTGCGCACAGCAAAATGGTTCCCTGACCTGCCACCCACCAGTGCGAGCGTGAGGGGCCAGGAGTGCCATGAGTGAAATGTGTGCCAAAGGAAAAACAGCAGTGCTGGTGGCTAAAACATTTTTTAAAAAAACGCTTTGAGATCACCTTTGTTTCTCTGAAATGCAAGCTAAAAAATCCTATTTTAAACATTGCAAGATATTCACAAATCTCAATGAACACCAGCAGACATTTAACAAAACTGGCTGAGCTGTGGATGTCAGCACCTGAAGTGAAATTGGACTGAAAGACACTAAAATCTAAATGTTTAAAATAAATGAGTGACCTACTGTTGAGTGTCACATAGTTTGCAACTGTTGAAATGTCATAGTTTTGAACTTAGAATCAGCATTCTAGCTGCATGTGTAAAAATTGTCAGTTTGATTTGAATGTAGAAAACTGGGAACTAAAGTGACATTTAGCTGAAGCCTGGCTTGAAGAGAGTGAATTCTGCCCGGCAACTTCCCCGACAGGAGTGAAACTTGCTCAGCCACTCTTCCCAGGCCTGGCTGCATTCTGCTGCCCCCACCAAAAGGAGATGACACCTCCCTGATTGAATCAGGGGAGGAGCACCTGGGGACTGCAGGAAACTAAACAAAGCACTGTCCTTGGCCCAGGCAAATGTTAAATTAGGGGGGTCATAAATGGCTTCCTCTTGGAAGGAAATGGGGAGGGGCACTGCATGTGAGCAAGTTGAGCTTGGGGGAAGTGGATAAACCAGAAATTCCACCATGTGCTTTGGAAAACCACACCCCTTTCGGGCCAGAGCATAATTTTAAAAAGATGGATAATTCATAGTGCGGATTTGTAAAAATTATATAAATATCATCATTCTTGTGATTTTTCTGTGCACATTTTAAGAGGTGTTAGGACTCTGGGGTATGTTCTTGGGGATAGTAGCGGAAAAAAGTTTGTTACTCCAAATGTATGCGTGTTAAAAATCTGACACTTTATCATCTGAAACCCATATCCCTGGTGCACATTTGTGTAAAATCTGGAAAAGTTTAGAGGTCGTTATCTGGATGAAAAGGGGAGAATTCTGTCATAAGTGGACACAACATCTTACAAAGACAGGGATCGGATGGTTTGGTGCTACAGAAAATATGTTAACTGGACATATAATATTAGAAAAATGGTACATAGATAAATATGTATTTGGATCAGAAAAAGATTTGTGTGCAATTTGACAAGGGGAGGATCCTCTGACCATAAACCTACCTCATCACTCTAACTCACAACCCAGTTCCCCCAATCAAGGGAGAGAGGAGGAACTGGCCAATGATAAGTTGAGAGGGCTGGCCATAGAAGATGAGCCGACCCTCCCACTTTCTAAACACATAAAAGGAGACTGTGCAGGACAGGTAGACACATTCACTTCCCACTTCAAGCTGATTTCTTGCGGAGCGTTTTTCCAGAAGACACCAGATCCAGCACTTAGACTTCAAATCCAGACAGAGACCAGAACTTTGAATTCAGACTTCAGAATTTGTCAGCAGGCCTCCAAATCTTTTGCAAACTGATTTACCCCAGACTTCCAGGGGCACATCAGAGTAAAACAACCGTGCTGAGCTGTTTGATTCTGGCCTAGAACCCTGTGCCTGAAACACCCAGAAAGCAGAGCTGTACCCGGAACCAGAGACCAGACCTTTGTGAAGCGCCGAGTGCCAGACCAGACCAGCAGTGCAGAGCTGACCCAGACCGCTGTAACCAGAGAACCGGTACTAAAGACCGTCCGTGGCAAGAGAACCGCAGTCAACCTGACCAGATCTGTGACGCGGCCCATTCCTTCCAAAATATAGTGTGAGTACCCAGCCAGAACTGTAATACAGACCAATCTCTTAGTTTAAAATAATCTAATTCAAACTATTTTAACCTATCTAGAACTACACCATAGCATTGTGTGTCCTTCTGTGACTTTAAAGCTGCAAAACTGTCATCTGTCATTCTGAAACTTTAAAATTTCATTTCTGAAAATCTACCTCCACAAAATCATACGTATCTCTTGAACCGTTTGTGATAGGAACGTGATTTAACTTTCATCTTAAAGCTAAAATTCTAAGCTTTCCAATGAGCCTAAAACTGTCTCCTTATACTTCCTCCGTAATTGCACTCGACGCACGCGACTAAATTGCAGCGATTTGACATTTTGCTTCATTCCAGCCATGTGTAAAAACATTTGCCTTTTGCTTCCATCACGGAATTCTGTTTTCAACTTGATAACCATCCCTGAATCATTGATAGGGCTGGCCTGAACTGATTTAAAGTATCTCTCACTCACCCTGAACCTCTTAGAGGGAATTAAAATCATTTTAACATACGTTTCCCTTCTTTGCATACCACATTTAAAGTACTTTGCCTGTGTTTAAAATCATCCTTTTGATCTAAGGTTGCTAGGGGGGAACCGAATTCGGATTGTACTGTGATTGTATTCCTGAAGACTGTGTGTGTTACTTCCACCTCCTTACATTGCATAGAGGGGGGGGTGAATTGCCAAAAGGGGAAAAGTGATTATATTATGTTTTGCTGAAATCATATCAAGTTTATTCCTGTGTTGCTACTTTTCCACCTTGCATTTCCTTCTACCATATAAAGCATTCTCAGCTACCTTATCCTCTATACTACTCCTAAGTAATTAAACCAGCGTGCTAGTATCACATCATCCATTGTTGATCACTCACTGTCATATGTCTAAGTGTGATATCAATTATTAACTTATTCTAAAAGTGTGATATATATATATATATATATTGTTTAATTCTCAAATAAACCTTTTAAATTTGCAAAACAAACGTACTTCTTGGCACAGTGGGGTCAGGGGGATTCTAAGAGAGGGGTGTTATATAAGGGTTATTATCCAGAGTACACGAACTGGACATAAAATATATAAATAAGGCCTTCCCTTGAGCAATCCCAGACAAGGCACAAGGATATAAAAATATATAAATAAGGGCTTCCCTTGAGCAATCCCAGACAAGGCACTGACTTAGTGGGACTGCTTGATTGGAGTCTTTAACAGAGACATTCCCAAAGGGTTAAAATTAGTCCATAACACGGTGGGTATGAGCGGTACTAAGGAGAAAGATTTCAGGGGATTCTCATACAAAAGTTACCAGAGTTTATTTTTGCTAATTTTCATGAGGGAAGGCAGGTCAAGAAAACTACAATCACTAAGGGGTTAAAAGGGCATTTCACGAAGGGAGGAAAGTTAAGGGAAGGTTAAGGGAACGGATATAAAATACAAGCAATCCAACAATAAATCAAAAAGGGTTACAAATATTTTCTTTGTTTATATCCTTCTTGTCCAGCTAACTATTGTCCAATTTCCATTACTCCCTTTCTTGGCAAACTCCTGGAAAAGTTGGCCATCTCTCAGCTTAACCTTCATTCCAATTCTGTTGGCTGTCTCCATGACCACCAGTCTGGCTTCAGAGCTGCCAGAAGCACGGAAACTGCTCTCCTAACCATCCGTGAAGATCTGCTCACCAACCTTGACTCTAACATTCCCTCTGTCCTCATCCTCCTCGATCTCTCTTCTGCCTTCGACATGGTCAACCATACCATCCTGCTCAACCGTCTCCGTGAAAACCTGGGTATCACTGATCAGGCTCTGGCCTGGCTGACCTCTTTCCTCTCAGATCGACCCTCCCAGGTCCAACTTGGGTCCTTCCTTTCTTCTATCTTCCTCTAGACCTATTGTGTTCCCCAGGGGTCTAATCTCTCACCCTGGCTTTTCAACCAATACCTGGAAACTCTCGCCCACTGAATTGCCATTTTCTGCTCAAATTTCCAGTGCTACGCTGACAACACTCAACTCATTTTCAGGCTGCCCCCTGCCACCTCCTCGCCCTCTCTCATCTCTGATTGCCTAACTGCCATTCAAGATTGGTGTGCCGCCAATGATCTTTGTCTGAATGCCAGCAAGACGGAGATCCTCCTCATCGGCACATCCTCACCATCCTTTCCCCTCACTCACTGGCCGGCATCCCTTGGCCCTCCTCCTACCCCCACCTGTGAGGCTAAGAACCTCGGGGTCATCTTTTACTCCACTCTTTCCTTCTCCGCCCACATCTCTGAGGTCTCTAAAAAGTCAAATTTCCGACTGCAGCTCCTCCGAGGTACTCTGCCTTTCCTCTCCTTCCCCCAGAAGCTCATGGTATCTCAAGCTCTGGCTCTCTCTAGCTTGGACTATTGTAACAGCCTCTTTCTAAATCTACCTGCCTCTACTCTCCGCCCTCTGCAACGAATCCAGAACAGGACTGCGAGACTCGTATCTCTCCAGCTCTGAAATCTCTCCACTGGCTCCCAGTGGATGCAAGGATTCAATTTAAAACCCTCTGCATTGTCCGCAAGGCTTTCTGGGGCCTGGGTCCAAAATACCTTCAGCTATCCCTCCGCTATCCCTCCGCAAATACCTCCCCTCTCAAGCTCTTCGCTCCTCTACCTCCAACTCACTCAGGGTCCCTCTGGAACAGCCTCCCTGCCACTTTAAAACTTGAGGAGAACCATCTACGGTTCCGTAAGCACCTCAAGACCTTCCTCTTTTCTTCTGCCTTCGCTCCCCCTGTCCCCTGCTGATCTGTTCTCTCTTGGCACTGTGCACCTGGCCACCCGCTGTCTTTTGGGCCCAGGTACCTTCTCATCCTGCCACCCTCGCGCACTGCCTCCAGGCCACCCCTTGCACTGGGGTCTGTATCTGTACCCATACAGCCCCCCCTTTTTCTTCTTGCACTTATCAGACCTACCCTGTCTGCTGCCTTAAACCTAGCACTTGCAAATTGCTGGCTGCATTACCACTGTTTGTTGCCTTTATTATTTATTTATTGTTATGTATCTGTTTCTCCTCTGCTTCGCACTTTCCACCTCTCCCCCCTTCCATGCACTTTTCCCCTCCCCCCTCTCCCCTGCACTTGCGCGTTCTCAATGTCACTGGGCCTAGTAAGATCGCTGTTTTGTTCTCCCCTGTTCCCCTCCCTTGCCTTGTCGCCCTCTGAAACACTTGTGTACGAGCGCGATAGAAATAAAATATCAATCAATCAATCAATCAATATATGTTTATTTTTTGGAGTGGAAGGGAGAAAGTAGAGGCAAAGGGAGTTAGAATACAAACAAACATGCATGGTATCTTAAAAGGGGATCAGACTTTAAGAACTTCACAGAACAAGCACAATACACATGAAAAGGTCTTAGATAGGAAATGAAAAGGCACGGAAATATACCCACAAAATATTCTCAGCTGCAAAAGCACAACCTCTCTGGCTCTCACCTCAAGAGAAACAGCCCGGTTCCACCCTCCCTCCAGCAGGCAAGCACTATCCACAGTGGACTAGAAAGGATGATGGCCTGTTTTTAGCCCAAATAACTTCTGAGGGAATCAGGGACTCTGATTGACTGGCCAAACTTGCACAGGACCTTTAGGAATTGTGATTGGTCTTCCAATGCGTGCCTCACATGACAAATATCTTTCTTGGGGGTTTAGACATGATTTCTGCTGCAAGTGTACTCTGCAATATCTCACATTAAATCAGCATATCAATAGAGTTATTCATCTCATTCCTTTAAATGGTTTGGTTTGGGTTCAAACACACTTAGCTCTGGGTATCACATTGATTAGTAAAGCAATATCATTTGTAGATGATTGGCTCTGTAATATGGTCAAATGACAAATTGTGCTTGTGTCCCACAGTTTTCATTGATGAAAGTTAACTCATGTTGAGTTCATTATTAGACGAGGTGGCAGTAATTATTCTATATCATGATAAAATGTCAGATGTCACAACATTGGTGTTTGGTGATGCACCAGAAGGGCATAACATCTGTCTACATTCCTATGGTTTTGTAGAGTGACGCTGTGATGATGATGGAATGGGGTTCCGCCCAAATGTTGTATGACGTGGATATCCATACATGGTATAGATGATGTCATGTTTTTCTAATTTCAATGACACAGGCTAGAAAGTTACCTTCAACGGCTAGTAACATTGATCTTGGATGTCAATTTGGTATAGAGTGTAAATGGCATGGCAGCCCTATGTGAATTCACATTGTTAGGCAAAGTGTGGTTTTATAGTGCTAATATAAAAGAACCAAAATGATTGGCTTTGGACAATGCATGTTTTTTTTGTACCAAATTATGAAACTTTAAAAAAACATCTATTGGCTTTTTGACAATGCATGTCCTGGCAGGAATGGATTGACATTTTAACACCCATTAGGCATTTGAATTCACTTTATGCACAAAGTGTGTTTACCAATACAAAAGCCCAAACTGTGAGCTTTGGCAAAGCTTCTTCCGTAAGGACTTGCCCAAACCTGCTATTCATGGGGTGCAGTCCTCCACACACATACCCCGCCTCAATAACATCTGCATTTTGAAATGGAATAGTTCTCTTACGTCTTACCCCCAAAATCTCCTGAGTCAGGACCATGAAACCATCCCGGTGGTATTGAATTACAAGCTGCCCGCCTTCCACACTTAACAATATGTGATCTTGTGCAAATCCCTGTATCTCCTGGTGGGTACAGGCATCAAGACCCATTGATTAAACATTCCCATGACTTGTTGGTAGTTGGGGTCCTTTTCCGAGACCAATTGCTGAAGCATCAAACCCATTCTGCACTTACATAGGCCCCAGATTCCAATGGCCTTTGCTGAATCAAAAAAATAACACTGAGCTCCGACATAGGCCCCAAGACTCAACTAGCGCCTTGGCAAAGGCAAATAAACCATTCTGATAAGACGTTGAGGTAACCATTCCATGTACTATTGGTGAAGCACAAAATAATTCCCTTGTAGTGACACAATCGCCACATCTGCAGCGTCTGACGGCTGTGCAATCCCACAATTAGCATTCAAGAGCAAGCATATGTCCATATCCTCAGTGTCTGGCGGTTGCGCATTCCCACAAAAAGAATCCATTGTACTTCAACATAAATACAAAAGAATATGGATTTGAAATTCAATGGCCAATATCACAATACAATATGGCTAGTGTTTCCTCCTTTGGAGACCTTGAGAGAGAGATTCCTTGTCCGCCCATGGAAAATTACCCTACAGTGAACCGTAGCTGCCACCTTTCTTGTGTTCCAGGAACGAAGCGACTAGAGGTGATTAAAATAACAGCATATGATATATGAGAAATATCCTATGTGGCTAATGTACTTTCAGGCTAATCAGTGCCGGATCACCACTAGTTAGCATCAGAGCTACATCATAAAACATAAAAAGTCTGTTTCTATGCATACTACTTTTTAGCTTACTGCTCCCATAAACTGTGCCACCTTCCCTAAGACGGCCTGTTATGTTATTTATGCTAATCAATGTTTATACTGTGCACATCACCATAGTGGCCGCACAGCACCCACCCTTTTCCTATAAAGGTTGGCTGGCGTATTGTGCCCCTGCCAGGGTATCGCCAGATGCCCTGCAGCAAAATAATGGCATATTACCATGTGTGCCCCGCACACGTGATATAACAAAGCATAACCCTGCATTCAGGACCCCAGCAAAGGTTTTGAAGTTGGGAGGAAAATTATATTTTGCAAATGTTGTTCCCGATAATTGTTAGGTGATGTATCTAAACAGATAAAAGGTGCCTTCTTGCCTTCAAATTCATTTTCAGATCAGGCAGTAGTGATAATTGAGCTCCCACCTCTAAAGCTGCTCTACTGGTACACATGTTTTTTGTTTGGGGTATATTTATTCGCTATTGTTGGTTGGATATATTTGCCTGTTTTTAGGTAGTAAAGGTGTCTCATCTGCCACGTAGGTCTGCACCACTTTAAAAACACTTGTCTCTGCATTTGCTATTATCTGGCCTTACATGGTGGGACTTGAATACATATATGCGAGTGTGTCTGCGGGTGCCTATGTGCACAGCTACTCCAAGAGCCTGGATTCACATCTGACCGAAGGGGAACTCGTATTCCCACGTGCTAGTTTGGCATTTTAGATCTGGGCTCCGACAGATCAGGAGGGAACAAGCAGGTCCTCCTTCTGGCCAATCCTAGACCTGCTTTGTAATCTCTAACAAGGAAAAGTCCAAAACCATAATGTTTTATTGGTAAATTGATGCAACTGGGGAGCATCTCTCGAAAGTATGGCGAGTTGATGAGAATACTTGTGAGGCTCAACAGAAACGGGGATTAGACGCTGGCTGAGATGGATAAATACACGTTTTCATAAATAATACAATAAACGTAAAAAAGGGAATTGCGTCATCCAGTTCCCTGGGACACGCATCTCTGAGCATTAGTTTACAACTGGAGTGGTTTTGATTGCATTGACTGTTAAAATGTATTTTTTTGTTCCTTTAGCCCAGGTCTTTTAAATATAGTAGCAAGAACATAGTCCATCCACTGGCGTAACAGGGGCCCCGCAGCACCCGTGGTGCGGGGGGCCCCACCAGCACATGTCCTGGGAGGGGGCCCCAATAAAAATAAAAAAAATGAAAATATTTTTTTCTAAAAAAAAAAAGTTTCTTTTGAAATTCACTCTGCATTCATAAAGAACATTTCTGAAATAGAAATAATTTCTTTATGAAGGCAGAGTGACTACAAAAAGAAACTTTCTTTTTGAAGTCCTAGGGCCTCCCTACCCCATGACATGGAAGACCCTAGACTGGAGGCCTCCATGTCATTGGTCGGGGGGAGTCCTATGACTTCAAAAATAAATAGTTTGTTTTGAAGTCACTCAGCCTTCAAAAAGAAATTATTTTGGTTATGGTTCGGTCCTTAACTGAAATATTGTCTTTATGAAGTTGTAGTGGGCCTCATCACGAGTTGGGTGGTAACGCCGGTGGTATTGCCACCAGCACTATTAGCCCTACCGCAAACCCACTGGCGCTATTAGCGCTGGATCACGGGTTTGGCGGAACGGTTAGTGCCCATTCCCCATTAGGCCCATTCGGGAATTCCTCATTCCCCATTGGGCCCAATGGAGAAAATTCACACTATTAACGCCGGCGGATTTCCCACCGGCGGTAATAGTGCCGAAAATCGGCTCTGAGTCTGGGGGAAATCCGCCAAGGCCATGATCTGGCGGACCCTTAAATGCGGCGGTAATAGCACTACCGCTGCATTTAAGGTTTACCGCCAGACTCGTGACGAGGCCCAGTGACTTAAAAAAGAAAGAATGGGGCTCATTCTGACCATGCCGGTCCGGAAATAATGGTGCTGGTAAGCTTACAGGCACTGTTGTTTCCGGGCCGGCATATTACAGGTCGGCCTGCCGCGGCTGCTGTGCCCGACAGGTCTGACCCTGCCAGGCACAGCAGCCACGGTAGGCAGACGCGTCACGGAAGCACCAGCACTGTTAACAATGGTGCAGGTGCTTCCGTGTCCCCATTCCCGTGGAGTCTGAGGATTAACGAAATTACCAGCGCCTGATTTCCCGGTCGCCGGACTTGAAATAGCACGGTGGCACCGGGAAGTCAGGTGCTAGTAATTTTTTACGGCTCAGGCGGCAACCCGCTGGTAGCACCGGCACGGTTACCGCTGGACCCGTAATGAGCCCCAATTTCTTTTTGAAGTAACAGGGCTCCCCTCATCTCCATGACGTGTGCGTGTGTGAGTCTATGGTGAAAGGGTGTACACTCAAATGTATAGGTGGCTGCCTGTGTGTGTATGGTGAAAGGGTGCACACTGAAATGTATGGGTGGCTGTCTGGGTGTGCCTGCACGGTGAAAGGGTGCACACTTAAATGTATAGGTGGCTGCCTGTGTGAGTGTATGGTGAAAGGGTGCACACTTAAATGTACGGGTGGTTCCTGAGTGTGCCTGTATAGTGAAAGGGTGCACACTTAAATGTACAGGTGGCTGCCTGTGTGAGTGTATGGTGAAAGGGTGCACACTTAAATGTACGGGTGGCTGCCTGAGTGTGCCTGTATGGTGAAAGGGTACACACGTAAATGTATGGATGACTGGGTGTGTATATGGTGAATGGTGTGTGTGCTTGTGTAAAGGGGCACAACAAAACCTTCATTTTGAGGGGGGGGCTAACCCTTCAAATGTTGGGAGAGGCGCTAACTTCACAGGCAGTGGGGATGGGGATACTTATGTGTGTGGGGGCATCCAACTTATTTACGCATTTAAATGGCACTATTCTAGTGCAGATTCAATGTTACAAGCAGTTAACTATCTCCTTTAAGTCTCCTGTTCCCTCTCTACCCTTCCAATGACTCCCCTGGCATGCAAGTACTAAACCCACATCATGATTTCAATTACCTAAACAATGTGGCATTTGAATGCAGGTACTAACAGTGAAATGCTTTACGTTGGTAATTGCTGGGTTCTTGTTAACAGCAAAAACCAGGTGCCATTTAATATCTGTGTCCTGTTCGGTCCGGCAACTGCTCTAAAGGTTAGCCAGGTTGAGTCAATATAGCCCAACATTTCAGGGGGGTAGTGCTGAAGCCCAGTCAACTCAATAGTTTTGTGCCACTACTTGTGTTTAATGCCTTGCTTACTCCTAGCCCTATTCTTCCTCGTCCCAGTACTTATGTATGAGGCAGTACTTGTGTGTGAGGCACTCTGCCTCATACACAAGTACTGGGAAGAGGTATAGGTACATGGAGGTAATGCCTGATTTAGCTACCTGAAATCTTCATCACTCCTAGTCCCACTTTTCCTCATCCCAGTACTTACCTATGAGACAAGGAACCTCATGCGTAAGCTTTGGGACAAGGAAGACGGACGTGGAGGTAATTCTGGGCCAAGGAGCTGATTGTGGAGGTTGGGGTAGTAGGTGGGAGGGAGAGGGGATGTATGGGGGTGGGATTGTGTGATAAATCATAATGGATGTCCATGTCCAGGCTAAGCAGGCATGATATGTGGTATTAGTGGCTAGAGAGGCATTTTGGCGCAGCCAGTCTAGTCATTCCTCAGTTTGGTATGACTTTCTTTTAACTGGACATTTCTGATAAAGCAGTCCTGCTAACTTTAATTACCTGGCTAGATTGGCATTTGGGTGCTGCAGTCTAGCCATTTCCTACTGTGGCATTGTATATTTTTCTAGGCATCCGTGATAAAATGATATGATATGATACAAGTCATTTATAACGCGCCTGTACACAAGTGTACACAAAGGGAGGGAAGATAGAGGGAGGACAAGACAAACAATCTCACTAGGCCTTGTGTCATTGTGAGAACCAGAAGTGCAAGGGGGAAGGGAGGGGTGGAAGTGCAAGTGAGAGGGGAGGGGAAAACAGGGCAGCAATGCTCTGAGTAAGTGCAGCCAGGGCAGAGCGGCTATTGGTTGTGCAAGGAGAAAAAGGGACTGCAGGGTTACAGTTACAGCCCCTAAGTGCATGGTAGGCCCGGAGGCAGTGCAAGGGTGACCAATCAAGGAAGAGCATGGACTCAGAGAGACTCTGAGGGTAGCCAAGTAGCCAGTCGGTAAAGCAGACAGGTAGGTCAGCAGGGGAGGGAGAGAGAGAGAGAAAGCAGCAGAGAAGAGGAAAGTTTCGATCTGTTTCCGAAAGTTCAGGTTGTCCGGCTCAAGTTTGAGAGGGGCAGGGAGGCCATTCCAGAAGGAGGCACCAGCAGAGGAGAGAGGCCTACCCCCAATCTCTGTCTGGAGAAACGCCTTAGCCTTAGAGAGTTGGAGGTAGCTGAGTGAAGGGCTTGAGAAAGAAGGTATTTTGGAAGAGAGCATTGGATTTAGTGTGGGCTCCGGCCCCAGAAAGCCTTGTGGACAATACAAAGGTTCTTGAACTTGATCCTTGCAGCCACCAGAAGCCAGTGGAGAGATTTCAGGGCTGGAGAAATACGATCCCAGGGCTTGAGGCCAAGGGTAAGTCTTGCAGTCCTGTTCTGGATTAGTTGCAGATGACAGAAACTAGAGGAAGGCAGATTCAGAAAGTGGCTGTTGCAGTAGTCCTGCCTAGAGAGAACCAGGGCTCTGTAGACAGTGAGCTTCTGGTGGAAAGTGAGAAAGGGAAGTGTCCCTTTGAGGAGGAGCAGCTGGTAGTGGGACTTCTTGGCGATGTCTGAGACGTGAGGAGAGAAAGAGAGTGTGGCGTTGAAGATGACACCAAGGTTTATTGCCTCGCAGGAAGGCAAAGGAAGAGGGCCCAAGGCGGTCTGCTATAGTGAGAGAGGAAACGCAGAGGCAAGGGCCCCAATGAGAAGGATCTCCGTCTTACTGGCACTAAGGCAGAGATCTTTGTAGGCGCACCAATCCTGAATCGTGGATAGACAGTCAGGAATGAGCAAGAGAGGAGAGGAGGCTGAGTGGAGCCTGAAGGAAAGCTGAGTCATCTGCATAACACTGAAAGTTAGAGCAGAAGGGAGAGATCAGGGAGGCCAAAGTGGCCAAGTAGAGGTTGAAAAACCAGGGTGAGAGGATAGAGCCCTGGGGAACGCCACAGGTAGAGAGAGGTGGCAGAGAGAATGGGACCAAGATGGACCTGGGAGCAGAGGGGCGGTCCAAGAGGAAGGAGGTCAGTCACTCTAGTGTCTGATCCGTGATGCCCAGGTTCTCACAGAGTCGATTGATCAGGATGGTGACATTGACCCTGTCGAAAGCAGAGGAAAGATGAAACATGAGAACAGAAGGAATGCTGGAATCAAGGTTAGAGAGCAGACCTTCACGGGTGTTAAGGAGAGCAGATTCCATGCTTCTGGCAGATCTGAAGCCAGACTGATGGTCATGGAGACAACCAACAGATTCAGTGTGAAGAGTAAGTTGGGAGATGGCAAGCTTTTCCAAGAGTTTGCTCAGGAAAGGGGTGATGGAGATTGAGCAATAGTTTGCCGGGCAGGTAGGATCAGCAGACGGCTTCTTGAGGAGTGGGTGCACAAGGGAGTGCTTAAAGGGAGAGGGGAACATTGCAGTGGCGAAAGAGTGATTACAGAAATCGGCCAAGGCTGGAGCAAGGGTGTCAATATGGTCTTTGACGGTTCTGGAGGAGCAGCGGAGAACCTGTTTGGATGACACTTTCACAGATCAGACTTGTCTAGAAACCTTGTCAGGTGTTGTCAGAGAGAAAGAGGAAAAAGGAGGAGGAGAGGTAGAGATGGCAAAAGGAGGCCGAGAGAGGAAGAGGAGATAGAGGACAGGATGTCCTGAGATTTAGCAGAGAAGTGAGAGGCCAGAGCTTTACAGAGGGCCTGGGAGGGAACAGGAGAGATATAGACCACAACAGGATTGGCCAGTTCTTTGCAGATTTTAAAGAGTTTGGCCATGTTGTTAGAAGCCGCGGAGACACACGCTTTAATGTGTGCTCTCTTCTTGATGAGTGTTATTGCTTGGAGTGGCATTTTGGTGCAACCACTCTAGGTATGTCTAAATGTGGCCTGTCATGCTTTACTATAATGTTATTACGTGTTTGCACTGGTCTACATTGTGCAGCCAGTTGGACATGTTTTCATTGTGGCATGGCATTTTTAATAGCAAAGCATTAATGTTCCTGTGCACTGTTGGTGACTTGCATGTATTGGATTGTGTTACCCTACAAAACAATTGCAAACACTCTGGCTTTATAGCCAATTTATCTCAGAAAGTGTGCTGTATATTGCATTAAAACACATATGTATATCTTTCTCCTAGTGCAGTGTGCTGCATACCCCTTCAGCAGCACGTTCATTCGTATAGCGCAAGCGTGACGATCTAGGCCGGTCCAGAGTGTGGCGCGACCCGTGATTTATTGCCGAGTTGGGGGGCCCTCTCAGCATGGCTCGCAGGGGGGCCCCACATTTTGTGTTACGCCACTGAGTCCATCCCCTTCACCAGTATTAAGTGCCGTGTAATCAAGCTGTGCACTTTGTACATAGTATACCTGCTATTTTGCGTGTTTACTTACACCTGCTGAACAGGCATCTGGTAGCCTCTCAGCAAGACATGAAGGCAGGAAGTATTTGGCTGTAGGAATGTTTTCTTGCAGTTCATTTAGGAATGTGTTTCTGACATTATTTATGAGTGTGTGGTGTAAACGCAACCGAATGTCATTGTGTGGTCGCTCTGGCACACAGTGTGTGCTACCTGCCCGGCAATCGCAGAGCTACCAAATTACAACATATCAATATGGAGAGCACTTAATGTTTGACACAGAACAGGTGAGGTTTTAAGATGATCATTAACAGGGCCCATCACAGACTTTTTGTTGAGAGAGCGTTCACAGAAAACATTTGGTAATCTTTCGATTAACCCTCAAAGAGTGACGCTTGTCTGTGTTTGTTAGTGGAGTGTTAAATGTCGATGAAATTGTGTGCTGACTATCCTCTTTTGTTTGTGTTAGCAGTTTGATCACACACTATACAGCAACGTAACTAAAGTAGCAAAACCATGGAAAGCATGGTAGATCTATGAGTGGAAGTGGCACTCTGCGTTTTCTGCCGGGAGAAGGTATAGGTTTTTGTCATCTAACCTCAATCTTAGGTTCTCCCTAAAAAAGTTCCAGTATTTAAATGGTGAAGTACGGGTGATTAGAATATTTTAACACGTTCCGAAATTTGGCAGACATCAGAGGGAAAAGAAGATAACAATATTGTTGATTGCCCAGGATCACACAATTTTGTAAAGTTGGAAACGCCTGTATTAGAACCCAGTCTCTCATGATTCCAGCACCACCAAAGACTAGCCCATTAAAATAGATCTTATGCCTTTAGCCGAGTCGTCCTGATTTTTTGGAATGGTTGTGCTGGCAAAATGGAAACACATGGGATTGTACCCACCAAATGATAAGCACTTTGCCATGCCCCTGGAAAACCCTGATTCTCTAAGCCTCCTATAATACATTGCCTGAAGATACACAGACAATGACTATGCACTCACATAGCCCCGTCCAGACTAACCCTCTAAACTACACCTATCCATCTATCTACTTTCCAATTAGACATGAGTGGCTAGTAGGGCCCTGACCAACCTGCATATCATAGTGTTGGTCATAATGCAAACACGCACGCTAGCAGCTCCTCAAATTTAACATACCTTGTAACTCCAGCCCCTGAGGGCATTCAACAGTGTGTTGTGTCCATACCATTGGTGAAAGGTGCTATACAAATGACTAAATGAATGAATTGATGTTGCGACTCCAGTGCTGGCGCAGTAGACCCATGGTGGTCATAGAGAAGACTGGGTCCCACTTCAGCTGGCTCTATTTGATGGCTTCCCCAGCCCCTTGAGCAGGCAACTTGGCGGAATTTTCCACTCAAGTCCCAGGCTTTCTGGTCTGCTGCTTCTCTGCACTCTGGATAGGCTCCTGCAGCCCCCACAGAGCCCAATTGTGCTTATATCCCTCCCAGGACTGTTGAAAAAACAACGAAGGATGCAGGTTACATCATGTGTCTGATTGAGGGCGGCTTTCCATGCCCATCCTTCTGTAAAGCAGGATTGGGAAGGACTGTCACAGATGGCAACCCGGTGTATGTGCGTATGTTTGGAACTGATAAAGTCTACTGTTAGAACAAACACTTTAGCTGCTCACACAGGACATAGATGCAATCTCTAGTCGAGGGCCTGCCTCTGAACTGCAGCGCTATTTTACACATGGAAAAGGGAGATAGTATTGGCATTCCATAAACGTACTTCTATGTATTTCCAGCATTCAGTTACACCACTCTGAATTGGCTTGGGAGTAGGCCAGGCCATTACCATTTCCCTTAAGCACAGGCTTTAAAATGAGAGAAGGCATAACTGAAAGGTTAACTTATTGTCTTTGAAAATTCTCAATGGGTGGCCTCATTTGAGAGTGCAGTATTTATTATGCTCTGTAAAATTTGACAAGGGGCCTCATTCCGAGATTGGAGGTAGCCATGGTGCTATTAGCACCATGGCTGCCTCCAATACCGGTACAGGTACCGACTCTGACCTGGTTCAATGGGGTCTTACTGGTGTAGTCCGACCTTTGCGGGACCCCATTGAAAAAGGCAATCCCCATTCCCATTTGAGCCCCCATAGGGCTCAATGGGAATGGGGAGGGAGCTAATAAGGGTACCACCATTTGCGGTACCGTTGTTTGCTCCCTTGGCCCTTTGCGGCTCCCGCTAAGGGCACCTGGTAAAATCAGGCACCCATAGCGGGACCTGCTAAGGGACCTCGTATTAGGGTGCAACGGGATTACCGGCACCGATGTCCTTAACAGTGCCCGGTATCCTTTTGCGCCCTACTCGGAACGAGGCCCAATGTTTCCATCTCCCTTTCAAATAGGCACGTTGCCAAATGTATTTATTTGAAGAGTGAAAACGCTGGGCCAGCATTTCCATGTGTTAATTACATAACATAACTATTGTTCCCCCAAAAGTATTCCTGATATTAATCATAAAATGAAGTAGCACCTGCTCTGTCCACGTGATAGGCAATAAATGCCAAATACAAATAAAAGTATCATCTGACTCATGTTTTCCCTCCATTATGAGGTAGCTCTGGCGTAAATGCACTAGATCAGGCAAATGCATGTTTATCCACCGAGATTAACAGATGTTTTTGCACATTCGGTAATGTCCACTATTTCAGGGTCAGAAGTGTACAATGTCCAAATCCTATCTACTAAAGATCCTAGAGAAACAATTGATGGAGTTTGACAATCCCAGGTCACTATAAACACCTTAGCTATCGACTGATAACAATGATGATTATAAGATGGCTAATACTCAACACAAATATTATGCTCCATCAGAGTGCAGATCGGAATGAGCATTGATACTGGAAAACATTAATACTGAGGAGGATAAGAAGAACAGCACAAATGGGTAGACAGTATTATTAGTAGAAGGTCTTATGTCACGTGTGTTCGGCCTCTTCAAGAAAAACTATTCCTGTCATGGATCCGAAAGAATATAGCACATGATGACTTTGTTTCATAACACCACCAATACCAGTACTTCCAGCACCATTAGCCCATGTGAGCCAAGCCTGTGTGCCAGCCCTCGATGCAAGTTCAATACTTGCCACTATTACACACAGAATTAACACCAAATGGATCTGGCAACTTGCACACTCTGCTATAAATAGGTGTCCCAAGGGAAGACAGGGAGCAACTTGGGTACCACATCTGTGAGGTCCTGTATTAGACTTCACAATGCACAAACATGGGAAGAAGTCAAACCATCTCAGGTGCATTCTTCCAAATACCATTAGAAAATCAGCAAACCTCCCCAATGCACTCAATTACCCTGAACATACTGCTGATGTGTTATTGCTTTGGTGTGTGACACCAAGCTCTACCCCTTTTGCCCCAGATGTGCCTATCAGTTGACCCCCTGTGTTGTGGAAGTGTTTAAGTATGGCCAGAAATACCACAAGTCACATGACAGTCAGAGCTTGTTCGATCATAATCTGGCAATAATATTTGCAAAATACCTCTTGCCCTACTCTTATGTGAAAAAGCATGTGTTCTGGTAGCTTATGGGGAAAGCGGATTGCTATTGGGAAGTTCTTGGAGAATGCATTCTATCCCACAAAGATTACCAGAAATGAATAATGAGGCTATATCTACAGTGGCACAGGGGTCTGTGGGACAAATCATGTACTTCACCATGGAGGTATGGACCAGTGACACGACCATTGACCTACAAGACACAGTGTCAAGGCATGCTGTATTATCTTTTCTTCTTTTAACTGCCAGGAGGGGTTCCAATATATTTGAATAGGATTCCAGGTGTATGCATTTCAGCACCAGGCATTGTGGTGCATGCAAGGATTTCAGGGAAGAAGACACGTGGGACTGAACATCTGGGAGAAAGTGGAGCTGCGGGAGGTACTTTTGCAACGACTGTGTAGTTTGCATTTTTAGTTTGATGACCAGGCAATGGATCAAAAGTCCTTAAGTTTTGAATTGGTGAAAAAAAAAAAAAGAAAAATGCATGTCACCTGTGGTAAAAATGCAAATTCTGCACAGTAAAGGAACACAAACTTATCAAATGCAGGATTAGCCCACTAAAAGGGGAGTGGCACTTTGTTGATAGCCACATTGCTTTGTGCACTAGGCTGGAGAATGTCTTATATCATTTTGGGCCTCATTCCGAGTACAACGCTAACCAATGGCGCTATTAACGCCTTGGTTGACGCCGTACCCGGACCGGCAACGCCTTGGTGGATGGCGGAATCACCGCCCCATTCCAAGGTTGGCGGGGCGGTAATTCCCCATTCACCAAGGCTCTTCCCCATTCCCGAATGAGCCCCCATAGGGCTCAATGGGAATGGGGAAGATGCAAATAACGGTGACCGTTCATTACGGTCACCGTTATTGGCTTGGAGGCCCCTTTGCGCCCCCTCGACTTTAACACCTGCTCAAAGCAGGCGTTAAGGGCGAGGGCGCAGAGGGAACTCGGAGTATGGCGGTAAGGGATTACCGCCACCGGTCTCGTTACCGGTGCCCGCTATCCCTTACCGCCATACTCGGAATGAGGCCCTTTGTTTTGAATAAATAACATATAGGCAATATTAGAATTAGACTGAGGCAAAGTAAATAGGCCTCAGAACATGTTTTTCACTAGAAACACATTTGCATTTTATTAACTTCCTTAGTAGTCGTAGAGGCTGGCAGCACATTGCAAACGACACGTTCCCAGGATCGTATGGTAAGAAAAGGAGCAGTCTTTTTGAGGTCAGGAAGCAAAGCTCATGCGTACTGGGGAAAGGCAGTGAATGCACAAGCATTTTATAATTAAGCATATTAGATTAATGGAAATGGTCTACTGACGGTTTTAAAATGCCCCATGGCGGCTTCAAATTGCCCCTTTTACACATATTAGCCTGGGAAGATGTGCGAAGGATTCCTAAAATGCAACATTAAAACAGTAACATGTCAATGGTTCAAGGTTCCGGCAGTGTCATGATTGGTTATATTCCCTTGAAAAATAGATGGAGATGACTGGCGGCAGATGAATGAAGATGCGCTGGTCATCTCAAATGACTCAATATTTTCCCACTATGATGTGGGAATTGTGGGTTGGACTGTAACGTCACAGAGGGGGTTGAGGGTGGTTTGGCAAGGTTTGCCAGACCAAGTCATTTCAGAATAATGTATGTCCTACTATAGGGGAATGACGCAACTCTACCAATCAGCTTCACATGGAGAACTAACCTAATGTTGCAATGTGTTTTGATGCTAATTAGTTTGTATGTTTATAAAAGCTTTTGTCAGCTATTCCTCCTTGAGATCATCATGAGCACCCTGGCAAGCGCTTTATTGTGGCATGTGATCTCAAGGCAAAACAGCTGGTGAGGTTGAGAGACCTGCTTTAAAACCTTACATTTTCATCCATGGTTCTCCAGCATGGGATCTGGCATGGATTCACATGCTCATAATATTCCCTGTTGTCAGGCTGGGAATCCTCGGTAAAGAAGAAATAAGTTTCAGTTTCATTTCTGAGCTGTTTTTCTCCTAATAACCAATCACTGAGCTCTGGGTCATACTGCCCCCTGCCAATGACTGCCCTCTACCTAAGCCCCTCCTCTGGCAGCCATATTCAGATTTTTACCACACGTTCAAGTGTTGGGAGTCCTCGTGCTTAGCTCTCAAGATTTTACTTCCTTTATGCTCTTTGGAAGAGTTTTTTACTCTATTTTTTGGTCAATCTAGCTTTGTGCTCCATCGATCATTTTCCGATTCACGGGGACCAGATTTCGGATTTGTCAGTGCCCCTCAAGGGAGGATTTTGTTGAGTTTCTTTGTGGAGGCTTCCAGAAGAGTGTTCGGGCCTACGCCGCATGGATCATGTTGGACAAGAAGAAGGATTCCACCTCTCTTTTCAAGCTTTACACGACTGCGGTTTTCAGAATGATTTCATGGACAACAAACATTCCCAGTGAATTTACTGCCTATACCCGACACACAAGGAGGATGATTGTGCTTTTTGCTGTGAACTCTCTACACGCACGTTGAAGGATTGGCGTAAATGACTGAGTGAGTGCCTGCAGACCAAGGCCTCTGCACTGGGTGGGTCCCAGGAGCATGCACTCCTGGATCTGGGAAAGCTGAGCAGGCTTCTAAGTTCTTTGAGGGCGCCTCTCCCATGGGGGTCCAAGAAAAGGCAGAGCACTGTGTGTCTGCTACAGCCGGGAGGACCATTGCGGCAGGCTCCTTAGCGGACAGGGCTTTTCCTGCAACACCGGCTGCATCCGTCTCCAGTCAGCGCTCCAGATTTTCATCCAAGAGGAAGTCGGATCACCCGGGCAAGCTGAAAGTGGCCCCAGAGACCACCAAGAAAAAGATCAAGCAGGGTATGGTGACCGGCCTACCCTCGTTGGAGAAGGCCCTTAAGGACAAGGCCAAGCAGGACAAGGTGTCTGAAGCGACCACAAAGGCCAAGCAGAACAAGGGTCCAGGCCAGGACAAGGGTTCTGGCCTGACCGTGAAGGCCCAAGTGCACCAGATGAAGGTGGCTCCCTCCATCGAGGTGGTGGTAGCATCTCTTTCGAAGGCCACAGAGGCGGACCCTCAGTGCACCACCCCGAAGGCAACAGATTCGCTCCCCTCCCCATGAGAGAGGCTGTGTTGCAACCCATTGAGAAAACCCTGGAGAAGAAGATGACGGTCATTTCCCCAATACCATCCCCTCAGGACATGAAGAAAGGGAGGGGTCAAAGTCCTCCAGGGCATGGATATCTCATCGGCTGAGGAGGAGGAACTCGTCTACCTCCCGACCATCCAGAAGGTTGGTGGCGACGAGGGAAATGGCAAACGGTGCAGGTGCCAGATGATTCTAATCGCACAGGCATGGCCAAGGCAGATATGGTTCCCGGACCTTCTCAGCATGTCAGTGTGCCCACCAGTCAAGCTGCCAGTGGTTATGGATCTTCTCGCTAGGGAAGGAGGCGCCATTCTTCACCACAATCCAGGGTCTCTGAATTTGAAGGCCTGGCTTCGTGGCTACAATCTCCTGGCGGACTGCAAGGAGATTCTTGCCAAGACTAGAGCATAGTCGACTTTGAAATGCTACAGACTCAAGTGGAAGAGGTTTGCTATTTGGTGCCGTTCCCAGACGATGGACCCAATAAGGGTCAAGGCCCCTCAGGTACTTCCATATTTGCCATTGTTGGCCAAATCGGGGCTAGCCCATGCCTCCATCAAGGTTCATCTGGCGGCTATCTCCCGCTACACCAGATCTCCAGGACGACCATCCTTGTGGTCGCACTCGATTGGTCGAGGAATTCTTCAAGGGACTATTCTGCTTGTTCACGCCAGTGAAGGCTCCGACCCGGCGTGTGCGAGCTCAATGTGGTGCTTACTAGGCACATGGGGCCTCTGTTCGAGCCTATGCATTCTGCACCGCTCCAATTTTTGTTGTGGAAAACAGCTTTTCTCGCAGCCATAACCTCTGCAATATGAGTGGCAGCGATCCAGGCCCTCTCCTGTAAACCACCTTAATTGTCTTTCCACGACATAAGGGTGGGGCTGCAGACGTACCCCTCCGTCATGCCCATGGTGCCATCAGACTTTCATCTAAACAAGCCCTTGGTGTTACCTATGTTTTTTCTGACACCTTCGTCGTCGGCTGAAAGGACTTTGCACTCGCTGGATGTGGATAGAGCGATGCAGTTTTATGTGGCCCACACAAAGAGTTTCTGGAAAACCTCTCAGATCTTTGTGAACTTTGATCCTGTGAACCATGGGAAGGCCCTGTCGAAGGCTTCCATTTCCTTGTGGCTCTTCGGCTGTATCACCCACTTTCACCAGTTGGCAAACCGACTTCTGCCTGGCCGTCCGAGAGCCCACTCTACCAGAGCGATCGCTACTACAATGGCGTTCCCGTCTGGTGTGCTCCTGCTGGACATCTGCATGGCTGCTACGTGGAGGTCGACGCACACCTTCATGAAATTCTACTGCATCAACAAGGATTCCAGGGAGGCGTTGAGAGTCGGCCAAGCAGTGCTGCGCAACCTGTTCACTTGAAGGTTAGCCTGGTGAGGAGGTAAGAGATGCTTATTTTGAGCATTGCCACCTCCCGTGGTTGTGTATGTGTGTACTGCTCTGTATTCTTTATTCATGAGCATGTGAATCCATGCCAGACCCCATTCTGGAGAAAGAATAAGTTACTTACCTGTAACTGTTGTTCTCCGCATGGGTCTGGCATGGATTCACATGCAAACTCTCCTGCTTCCCCTCTGCTGCTCTTCTCTTGGTCTTGCTGCGACTTTACGTGCTACCAAATCTGGAGATGGCTGCCAGAGGAGGGTATTAGGTAGGGGGCAGTCATTGGCTGGGGGCAGTATGACCCAGAGCTCAGTGATTGGTTATTAGGAGAAAGACAGTTCAGAAATGAAACTGAAACTGATTTTTTCTTTACCAAGGATTCGCAGCCAGACGCAGGGGGATATATATGAGCATGTGAATCCCTGCCAGACCCATGCTGGAGAACAACAGTTACAGGTAAGTAACTTGTTCCATATTTGGCTTTAACAATAACAGAAGTAAATGTTGCTGCTTTCATATATTTGAAAGCTTTGTCAGCAGTGTATGCGTAGTCCATAGGGGCAGAATCTGTGGGATACATACCTCAGTGATTCTGGCACCTTGAATACAAGCAGGTCATCAACAAGCACAAACAGCGGATCACCAGTCATGAAGATGCTTGATGCCTATCAACTGGACTCTTCACCTGTTGAAAGGTATGATTACCCATTACAGTATAGGTACAGCAAGGGGTCTGTCTGGTCAGCAGCAATCATCCAAACGGGTTTTGTCTCAGTGCTCTTAACACCAAGATGACGTATTGTTATGGTGGATTTCTAGAATCTAGCCTGTTGGACAGATTTTAGGAGGGCATCCTAGTTATCCAGAAAAACAGAACTCCGAGAGGCTATCCAAAACCCAATAAAGGTAGCAAAGGTTCTTAAAAATAATTACATGACTTAAATCATTCAAAGAAGGTAAAATGGAACCACGAGAATTATGCCCTAGCTTCAGATGTCCAGTCCCTATGAATAATCGGGCCTTTTAGCCAAAAGTCACAATGCTTCACCTCAGAATGTATCTAATGCAGGCAAAGTACTTGTGTTGGTGATTGTTCAAGAGAACAGATGCACAAAAGTTACTGTTTTGCTTATCTTTTAGGTTATTCTCCTAAGGTGCGATGACCAAAAAGCAGTGGAATGGAAGGATACAAATAGATGTGCTCTCAATGTTACACTATGGAGGACAGAGGGAGATACATGTTTTTCATTTACTTACCCGCCCCCCACTTTGATTTTCCCAGAGAATTGGATGGTTTGACTGGGGGTCACTGGGGGGTGGTTCTCTCGCCATTGCTTCTGGCAAGAGGTTCGCAGGAGCTGTGGGTGAAAGGGTTGTTCTGGCCGGGTCCAGGAGCAGAGTGAAATCCTTTGCCCTAGAGAAATGCAGAAAACACTGACACATACCTCTTCGGAACACTTAATATGATGGGGGAAGGTGAGTTCCTGTGACTGGAGTCCTTCCACTCACAGCTGAAGAAGACCTTGCTGAGCAGGAACCCTTGAAGTTAGGAGGCTGAAATTCGGCAGGAATGTGAATTATACCACAATCTGGTGCTAACATGGAATGGTGATAGCTATAGCATGGTAGCCAAAAGAAGAGTTGGTCAGTCCACCGGCTTGTCCTGGGACACCTCTAAAGGCTCGAGATGGAGAAATGCAGAAAGCACTGATGCAGACCTCTTCAGGAATCATACCAGGATATGGGAAGGTGAGGCCTGCGATGGCCACCACATACAGATGACAGCAGGAGTTCTTCGAGTCACAGTTGAAAAATACCTTCCAGAGCAGGATCCCTTCAAGATTAGGAGGCTAAAGTTCAGCAGGACAGTGAATTACACAACAAGCCAGTTGCCACCAAATGATGCCTGCAAATGCGGGATAGTGATAGCTGTAGCAAGGTAGACAACTGATGAGCTGGCCAGTCCACCGGGTGGTCAAGGGACACTTCCAAAGGCTCAAGTTGGTTGGATCCTTGAAAACCTATTGAGACTGGTTCAAGCACCACCCAGGCCCTTTGCAGATCAGGTAGTGCAACAGGGCTTCACCAGGCCAGACCCAGGAAGGGATGCTGGGCCTCTTCAGGAGTTTTCTTCAGATCTTCAGTTAGCTGTTCTTCTATGAGTGATTCTTGGTTGCAACACTGATCTGAAGAACTTGCTGCAGGAGTCCTCTTCTTATCCAAAATCCAGCCTGGAAGAAAGTATAATCTCACCAATAGTAAGGATCTGCATCATTCAGTTAGTAGTAGTTGTCAAACAAGGCACAACTATTGGTTTCATTGTTGTTCAATACCTATGATATGGCATTTATAACGCGCCTATCCACAAGTGTTTCAAGGCGCGACTAGACTCTCTGGCTCCAGGAATGTGGAACGGGATCAGAAAGTCTCTGCCACTTCCTCCACCATGCACACACAATGGCATCACTAGCCCACATAAGCAGCAGCTTACCCGGCCAAGTGCATGACCTTCAATGGGATTTTCCTGAGGTTGCGAGGCAAGAAGAAGGCCAAACAACAATATGGAAAAAGAGCAAGCAAAAATATTGTGGCATGGCATGGCCATCATCGTTAACATGAATGTGTGCACCAGAAAGAACACAATTGTAAAAATACATTTACTTCCACCATATTGTCTCTTTTTAAACCTCTTCTCTCAAAGATCAAACTGCATACAGAGAGCTGCTTCCCTCAATGTTTTTGATGTATTTTGCTTCATAGTTTCGAAGCCCACTGCAACTCTATGTAAAATGTCAAGGTGCTGTGTCATTGTAACTGGTGTCAGCAGATGGGGAAACCCATCAAAAGTAATCATACACTTTCTAGCTTGTAGGTGGTATAATATTCAGTAAGCAAAGTGGCAGTGATATCATTTTGCTTGATGGAGGTAGGAGGAATTAAATAGCCAGTCTTGCAGTGGTGCTTTGGTCAGGACCTTCTAACTTGCTCCCTGAAGGTTGTACAATGTCTCTTAGAGTCTGGATGGTCTGCACTTCTGGGTCTCCAGGTGGTTGGAACTGCATCAGGCACCCAAAGGAAATGTTTTTTGTAGCACGGGAAATAGGCATGTGCGTGAAAACCTGTTCACACATTCCAGCTGTTTGCATTTTAAAATAATGGAATCCCCCATGCCTTAATAGCATTTCTGGTTTTAGTGTGACCATGGGGACCATTGTTTCCCAACCTCTATTTTAGATGATTTAATAGTAACAGAAACAGCCGACACGTGTTTCGACACGCTGGTCGTTCTCAAGGCGTACGAAGAATGAATATGTTGATAAATCAAGATGGGGTGATCCCTCGAAAGAAGGAGGCGATGTGAAACTCAATCGGACATCGCATACAGAAAGCAATCCCTGCCGTAATGGACGCACATGTATATTACTCGTAAATCGAGCGAACAAATAACACGGAAATCCCCGAAAGTCCGATTGAGTTTCACATCGCCTCCTTCTTTCGAGGGATCACCCCATCTTGATTTATCAACATATTCATTCTTCGTACGCCTTGAGAACGACCAGCGTGTCGAAACACGTGTCGGCTGTTTCTGTTACTATTAAAACATCAATTATATTATTTGTGTGTATTACTGTTGAAATATCTAGCGCATCTCCACCTCACCCCATCTTCTACCAATTTTCATTTCCAGCCAGGGTGGTCTGGCTGCGTGGGTGGTAATGCTGCTGATATTCTAGAAACAATTCCTTGATGGAACTCTTATTCTAATCAGTGATAACTAGCGCACAGACTGTTTTTGCGAACCCACAGCTTGTCTTTAACTCTATTTTAGATGAGTTACATGTTTTATGGCATAGTATGGCATACTATATAGTCAGTCAATGGGCCTCATTACGACCCAGGCGTTGGACCATGGTGCTAAGAGCACCATGGTCCATGCCGGTAACTTGCCGACTCCGCCATGGCGGAATGGGGAATTACCACCCCATTCCGAGGCTGGCGGGGCGGTAATTCCCCATGCCGCCATGGCCCTTCCCCATTCCCATTTTTGCCCCATAGGGCTCAATGGGAAAGGGGAAGGTGCTAAGTACAGTACCGCTAATTGTGGTACCGTACTTAGCACCAAGGTCTCTTTGCGGCACCCTACTTTAACGGCTGGTCTGTACCAGCCGTTAAGGTTGGGTCCCGCAAAGGAACCTCGTAATCAGGCGCTAAGTGTTTAACGGCGCTGTGGCCTTTTACGGCGCCGTTAAACACTTAGCGCCAGGGTCATAATGACCCACACTATGTTTATTCGGATAGAAATCCATCAAACTCATAAAAAACAACATACAGTCTATTACAATGTATAAAATCCCTTCCCTGAACATTCCACACAAATACAGATCAACACTGTTACAGTGCATATTGAATACAAAAACATAACATTATTAGCACAGTACATATTGAATGCAAAAACACAACATTATTAGCACTGAAGATTCCCCAAATCAGCCATTCAATTAATAAGTCCAGTGGGCACAGAACCCGGTTCCTCAAAGGAATGTTCAATAGGGGAGTGACCAAATGATAACATTCATCTAACAGCCTCTTCTTATGATACATAGCTCCCTTCAGGAATGAGAGTAATGCCCACACAGTTAAAACTGAGTCGGCACTCAAGAGAAAAACAAATAGCAGGCTTAAATGATCAGATGTTAACCTCTCTTAAAACGGGCAATATAGTTGATCAACTGATCTCACTGTGGGCCGGACAAAACAAAAGTAAATGTGCCAGATCTTCCTTACAATGGCCACACAGTGGACACTCTGCTGAGGACAAAACACCCCTCCAATTGGCTATATTTCCCCGCAAACGAAGGCAATGAAACCTAGCGCAAGTTATTCGCCAACAATCGTTCCTTCTAGTACCACAAATCAAATATGGTTGTATTTCGTTGGGCCGGCTGATGACAGCATGCTCTCTGTCTGCATTCGTCATATGCTCAGCAAAAGTTCTCTTCATAGCCAATACTTCTCCCAGTATCCTTTTATTGGTATTCAGCTCTGCTTTCGTCGAAAGGATTGCCGGGGGTGAGATGGTTCTAATATTGCCTCTTACTAAGATTCTGTCAATATCATCAAGCCAGGGAATTCTTTGCCAGCCCTCCTTGGCCATTACTGATCTCATTATAAAACGACAAACCAAGGCCTGTTCATTCACCCACAACCTCACCCAGAAAGTTATCAGAGCAGCTGCCCACTGGTCCTCCCAGAACTCCACCCCCAGCTCTCTATGAATTGAAATGCAGGGAGAGGAATGCGGGAGCCCCAGTAGTTTCCTAAAGAACAGATTCTCTTTCACCTGGATCTCATGGGCCTTTTCAAAATCCCAAAGCGGTGCACCATACAAAGTGACAGCATTCAACTATGCTGAATATATTTTGAGCACAGCGTCCAATGCTTGGCCTTTACAACAAGAAAGAAAGCAGGATATTCCCCCAGTTGTTGGGTCTGTTTGACAGATAGTTTTTTTAAGTGCGCTTTCCCCATAAGGGATTCGGAAAATCTAATCCTAAAATAGTCAAACTCCCCTACCCTTGGTATAATCTCATCACAACATACCATGGGCCGCATATTTGCTGAATGCTTTCTTCCTACACAGGCAAAAATGGCTGATTTCTTTGTATTTTTCTTAAGCCCCAGGGTTCTCAATAAAGGTTGCCTACGCCTCTATCAAAGTCTGTAAGGTCCTGGGGGTTCTTGCTAGCAGTACGGTGTCATCCGCATACGCAAGCACAGGAAATGCCGAGCCCCCCCAGAGACAAAAAATCCACCCTGGTCTCCACCAGATCCTTAGATAGCCTGTTAATACACAGACAAAAACAAATTGGGGCCAAAACACATCCTTGCCGGACGCCACATCCCACGTTAAAACATGCCGTGCAGTGACCCCCGACCCCTGTGCCACTGTGAACACAGGCCTCATTATCTTTCTGGATTTCCACAAGGATTCTCAGAATGCCCCCCGGACAGCCCATGGACCCGAGCATGGCACAATATTTAGATATATCCATCTTGTCAAAGGCTGTGCTCAGGTCCATGAACACAAGGTACACCCCTAGCCCCCCTGCAGAAAACTGAATTTGCCACCAAAAGATAAAGGTTGAGACTCTGCTCCATGGTGCCCACCCCTGGGTGAAAACCGAACTGTACATCTGACACGATCGCTTCCACAGAGAGCCACGTTTCAATTAGCCCCAGCAAAACTCTCCTGAATATCTTAAAAGACCGGTCCAGAAGTGAAATTGGTCTGTAAAACATCGGGCTGGCCGGTTCCTCGTTTTTAAAAATGGAAAAAATAATAGCCTTTTTCCGTGAGGAAGGATAACAACCTGACTCCATACAGGTGTTAAACACCACCGTTAACAGCAGGGCCAATAAATCCAGGGGATCCCGGAATAGGTCAGAGGGAATCACGTCCGGACCCGGCGCACAATTAAGTGCCTGGTGCCTGATTGCTCTGGACACATCCTCCACTTTAAATCTCAGACAGGAATAGCTTTGAGCCAAACTATCCAATGCATTCCCTCCCCTAAACAGGTACACAAAATATTCTAGCCAAGCAGCCTCCTGCTCATGTGTTCCGCCAGACCCTCCCCCTGAGGGCCCTGAGGCACACCCCTCACAGATTCCCAATATGCCCTCTGGTCATTACATTTGGAAGCAACCAAAAAACCCTCCCAGGCTACATATTCAACCTCCCGTTTCCTTCTCTTCAGCTCTCCCCAATATTTGGTTCTGGCATTGGAAATCTCACTCCTGATGAGACCTTGAGAGCTTTCAACAGAGCTCTCTTAGCATCCTTACATGCTGCATCAAACCACCCCTTAATTGGGGCCTTGCCTTTCCTTTTGGTTACGGCTGTAAATCTTGAGGTGAAGGCCCCAAACAGTTCAGCAAACTGATCCACAATCGCCCCCGACATTAAAGTGCCATCAAGAATACCTAGAAACAGAATTACATTTTCCGATATTGTGCACATGTGCAGGTTTATCTCCCTAATCTGTTCCCATTTAATTCTTCTGGTAAAAGGAACCTGCAGCAATGCCGGGCACACTAAGGCAGCGAGATGATTCTCCTCCCAAGCACCCCTTTCAGTGTCAAATGGATCAGATAATGATCACTGTTGACATCCAGCAGGACTTCAAATGTGCCCGCCCAATCCCTATCTTCATCTCTGCCCATGGATTGCTCAACACCTGGTCTTCAAGAGGATCTACCAAATCTTTGGAGAGGCCAACACCCATTTTAAGATTGAAATCCCCCCCAAATATATTGCTTACGCTTATTCTTTCTATTAGCCATAAGCTCATCAACAAATACGCTCACCCTAGTCTGGCAGTCTCCGCATTGTGGGTGCTATTGTGGAGATTTATGATACAAAGCCGATCACCCTTCCTATGTGAAAGGCAGATTACCTGAAAAAAATCCATATTGGTCTCCACTACCCCGGCCCTAAACTCAAGAGATGTCCTGATCAAAACTGTTAAGCCCCCATAATACCTACCTCTATTGTTTTTCTTAGCAGGTATCCCATTTGAGAGGAATCCATCCAACAAGGGCCACCATAGCCCATGTTTCCTGCAAGAGGATAACTTCATGGCCTTTCAAAACCTCAACAATATCAGCCCTTTCAAACTTTCCCCTCGACCCCTCCACATTCCAAGACAATAATCGAAGCTCAGAAAGTACTGTGGTTGGGGTCCCGGCACTCTCACACGACACTGTCCCCTGCTCCCAGTCCGCTTCAACCTCTTGGGCAACCTGCTGACCTAACTGTCAGTCCAAGTCTTCACACGAGGTTAAGACCTCATACCTGTTGGACAACTCCAGACCACCACAGGGCATCTTTTCCTTCCTGTAACCCACGCTGGTGTGGGGTTGTCCTCCAGCCTCCCTCATTACTATGTTCATAGAGAGGATACCAAGGACCCTGCCTACTCCCCACCTCCCTCCCTATACCCCCCGTCCCCAGCATTGGCCTTCACCGAGACCACCTGGTGATCCCTACCCGTGTAGAAGTAGTCCAAAGGAAGTAGACTAATGAAGAGTCTACTACCATTTGGTTTGAGGCCTTTGGAGAGGTTTGAACCAGTCAGATAGCTGAAAACTGTTGAGTCCAAAAAAGACACTACTATGCAATCTCCCTCCAGGTGCTTCGGCCTTGTATTAACCCACCCTATCCTTCTCGCCAACAAAATGATGCCTGGTTCAACTTTAGGACCAAACAGATTTGTGTTGATCCAGTGCGTGGTTTTGTTAATTAAGGAGATTGTGGACTCATAACCACCCCTAGGAAGCCCAGGTAGCCCCGTTATAATCCCTACAAAAGAGACTGCTGCTGGAGGCAGATTGAAAACAGTTTGATCCCACACCTCAGAGGATGATTCTGTCCCCTTTGCTCCTGGCCCATGGCCAAAGCTGGGTGCAATCCGCCCCCCCAGGCAAAGAATGATTTGGGAAGGCCCTTTTTAGGTTGAGTGGGCATTCTGATGCACTTACAGCAGGCAATGGTTGCTCAACCATTTCCCTGTCGTCCACAATTCTTTCTGGGGGGGCCCTCCATCTCCCTCTCCTTGTCCCTGTCCCTACTCGACCAATTCCCTTCCCCCTCTTCTACCCGGGCCAAGCCCAACTCCTATACCTTGATTGTTAATGCTCTGATGGAATCATCCATGATTGCCAAGGTACTCAATACCCCCGCCTTGAGAGCCTGTAGAGATTGCAGGACCGATTCGAGAGGCTTGAGTTTTGCATCTAGCAATACAATATAGAGGAAACCAGGAAAACAGAGTTTAGCCCAAGCAATATATGACCCAAAAGAGACATTACTCCCTTATGTGCAAAAGTCACTGTGAAGTCATCACATTTTTCTCCAAGATCCCACTCTATCCGAAATATGTGAAAGGATGCAAAAGAAGTGCCTCAGATCAGGGCTCTCTACCAAAGAACTATGGCACTATATGAGCCACCTTTTGCATTCCACATGATGTGTTTCCTGGCGGGGAGACATGTTCAGCATACCAGGAATAACAAAGATTTCCAGAGATGTCTTTCTTCCGAGCAGTTAAGTGCCTATTTCTCAAGGTGAGTGTTTAATGCATTCCGGCTTACATTATATACTTTTTTTCTCTGTTCAAATCTTTTTTCTCTAAGTGATTTTAAAGAAGAAACATTTTTTTTTAATTCACTGTGAGAAGGTCGGTCATCTTTTGATGTCTGACTCATCAGAACAGACCAGTCACCTTGATACACAATGCATGAGAAGCAGATTTTTTTGCAATCCAATTGCTCACAACATTTTCGAAAGCAAACTATTAAAGAATTCCGGCTCAGACAGTTACATAATCTCTGTCAGACGATATTAAAAAGCTACCACAAAACCACTTGTGGGTGAGTAAAAATAAAAAAAAACAATGCATCAGTCTTAATGAAATATAAGAAGTAAGGCACGTCTGCACACTTAGCATAGTTAGATGCTGCAGTGAGATTGACATTCTGAATGGCACTAGAACCGCAAGACAAAGCAAGCAGACATGGCATACAGCATGTCTGTGTACCACTGCCTATGTATTAAAACTTGGAGGTAAACACTGCTAGATTACATGGTCATAGACAATAATAATCGGGAGTTGAGCAGTTTTTACATGGACACCAAAGGCAATGGTGCAAAATAGCCCAACACAAAGTGTATTTTCTTATACACAACAGTCCTGTCCAAATAGGAACTAGGGCAAACATCGACCTAGTGTGAAAATCATATTTTCTCAATGCCTGTCTGCACAAGGGAAGTGTTTTCAATACTTTAAGTCATGTTGCCTGGTACAAATCTGAATTAAAGGAATGTGTTTGTACAGTGTGGTCAATTTTGTGGTACTGCTAATTGTACTTGCACTTGTGTGAAGTTTCTGTAATATGGCCAACCGCGTGCATCCGGTTGCCTTCTAGATATGCGTAGTAAACACTCAAACATTTTTTACAACAATGCATAAACATTTATCTGACAGTAATGTTCTTCCAGAAGAATAGCTGGACAGAGGCAGTGTGTTTGCCCTCCTGAATTCCAGGCACCTTTACCTGGACCATTCAGAGGTGTAATGTTGTCGAAGCCTGCCAAAGTGTAGGACGACCTGGAGGCCAGCTGTGTGCTGCACTTTACTGCATATGCACGTGGGCTCAAATATGTCAATCATGATCTTTGCCCAAAGCCACATGTTCCATATGCAGCATGTGCTGAGGGCTGTGGGATGGAAAATACATAATAACATGTATTAAAGATGTGTGTATGAATGGTCACAGTGACTAATTCCTCAAGTCTGTACACATACTGTAACTTGAGTCTGCTCTGTTGTATCAGACGTCGTGCAAGCATGTATCTGGCACACATTGTATGTATCTTCCACGCAAATAATGACACATGACACATATCTGTTTTGCAGTGATACATTCTTGTGATTACGTTTAGATAGCGAGAGGCAAAGTTGTCTAATATACAACTTGGATTGTTAATAAAAAGAGAGCTTACGAGACATGAAATAAAAATGCTGATAGTGCCTAAATGACAAAGCCCAAAGATATTATGACAAATTGACTTTTGCCTTGCAGGAGTACAAGGATGAGCATAGGCGGCCAAAGTGCCTACTCAGCCCTCACAATTCTACAAAGCGACAGCCAACACACTCATTCAGGTAAAACAGGCACCACAGTTAAGAGATTTACCTCCTTTGATGTTTTTGGTAATGTGGGTTGAAAGAAGGCTATACTCTCACGAGGGATGTAAATGTTTCCAGTAGCAACCCACACAGCGAAGTATACCAGTCCAAAATGAGGCAATGCCCAATAAAGTGTGTATAAATATATAAGGCATATCCTAATACCAATTCTGCTCTGTTTGACTGTTCTAATCACACCACCTTCCCAAGCCTGCAAATTTAAAGGCTCTTTGGTCAGCAACACCCTGGAATGTGGTTGGCCCATTTTATTGGGGTGTGCCTTATTGAAACAGTGTTCCCAGGAGTCCTGCTGGGATATTTCCAGGCTCAAAGGGTGTTACCTAGCCTCTGAAGGAATCGGATAGGCAAAGCATTCCTGCCTATTGTCCTGCTGGATTGGCAGAGGCAGACAGTCTGGCCAAAAATCAACATTGGGCCTCATTACACGGATGGCGGTAAGGATTTACCGGTACCGGTAAAATACCGGTACCGGTAAATTCTTACCGCCTTACTACGAGGTCCCTTTGCGGGTTGGGGGATTTAACGCCTGCTTTTTGCAGGTGTTAAAAACTAACCCGCGAAGGGACCCAGGGAGCTAATTACGGTACCGCAATTTGCGGTACCGTAATTAGCGCCTTCCCCATTCCCATTATGCCCTATGGGGCAAAAATGGGAATGGGGAAGGGCAATGGTGGAAGGGGGAATTACCGCCCCGCCAACCTTGGAATGGGGCGGTAATTCCCCTTTCCGCCAAGGCGGTGCCGGTATTTTACCGGCATGAACCATGGCGCTAATAGCGCCATGGTTCTCCGCCATCCGTGTAATGAGGCCCATTCTCTTTTCATAGCTGTACTAAGCTTGCAGGGTTTCCATGAGTATGAGACACATCTGATGTGGCTTTAATAATTGTGTGAACTTTCAGCCACCCTGCAGATTGCTGCTATTGAACAGTCCTGTGTCTGACTTTTGTGACAACATTCAACAGATGGGCTCTCTCGCAGATACAGAAATTGTGACACTAAGCTTACAGAGGAAGACATGTCTCATACAGATGTGAATCAAGGGTGAAATGCAGAGGAGGAGATTAAAGGCCAACCCCAGCAGTCATGTGAAAACATGGAAATTCCAAGATCCATATTACCACCAGAACAGCCCCTTCATATCATTGTGACTATCACTCTCTCAAACAATCCCTCACACATTGGAAATAGCACCAATTCACCTGAAAGTGAGGAATAGGACAATGTGCTCGAGTGTGGTTGCACTCTCATGATGGTGAACTGGATTGCCATGCTAGAAGGTGATGCTTGTCCATTAGTTTAGCATCAGGGCCACGTTGCTCAGCATTTATGGAGAGTTCCAATCTGTAACGCTTTCATGTAGAGACTTTTAAATATCCACTTTAGGGTAATTTCTTTCTGGCAAGATGCTGGATATGCATAGCTAATCAAGAACACTGAAGCAACATTGTTGGGTCTGAATAATAAATGTGCCACCACCACAAATCCCCCTCTGCCAAAGACACATAACCATATTTTTTCTTGTTTCTGTTTGCAGTTTTTTGTTTTTCCATGTTTGTACATTATTTGTATGGTTTTATTGAACAAATGCAAATTTAATTAGGTGCCCTATTATTTTGTATATGTTGTTCGGACCTCATGATATGAAAACCTACTGTTGTTGAGATGTAGTGTATTATAAGCTCGCTCGAGCACTGACAGGTAGAGCTCTACTCAGTGCCAGCATGTCCACCAGGATATCAAGGAATGAGTCACCATACCAGAATTTTGCAAGACAAGGCAATGTGTTTGCAAGTTAGTGTTATCATGGGCACTGCGATTAAAGTAGTCTAATATAGTTTCCTGCAGGTGCAGGGTTGGAACTTGTGTTCCAAGTTAATGTATTCGTATGAAGGGAAACGGCTTTAGAATGTATCACTGCAAAACAGATCTGTGCCAGGTGTGGTTATTTGCATGGAAGATACATAAACTATGTGTCACATGTTTGCACTACGTCTGATACAACAGAGTGGACTCAAGTTACAGTATGTGCACAGACTTGTGAAAGTGGACACTGTCACCTTGTCACACTACTTTAATACACGTTACATATTTTTCATCCTTCAAGCCTCAGCACTTGCTGCATATGGAACATGTGGCTTTGGGGAAAGATCATGATTGACATATTTGAGCTCACCTCCATTTGTAGTAAAGTGCAGCACACAGCTGGCTTCTAAGTCGCCCTACACTTTGGGAGGTTTGGACAACATTACACCTATGAATGGTGCAGGTAAAGGTTTCCTGGACTCCAGGGCGGCAAACACACTGCCTCCTGTCCACCGATTCATCTGGACGTACATGTTGTGATGCTGGAAATGCATTGGAGGGACAGGGCCTCCATGTCCTTGTCCTGTGGTCCTTTTATCGTGTGTGTGATTTTCTGCACAAGAGTCCATGTGGGACTCCTGGGAGCGCAGCTCTTCCTCTTTTAGGTTTGGTGAACAGACCCTTGGGGTACCCTTATGGCACCCATTAGTGGGGGCACAACCCTGTACCCCTAGTGTATGTTTTTGGGCACCTGTGTGTGGCCCACAGAGTAGGGTATGGGCTGGTGGCAGCTCCATGCTGAATTTGACAGGTACTCTGAGTATCCACCATTTTGGAATACCCAGGCCCTGCCATTGGAATTAGTTCATTCGTGATAGGAGACAAGATGGCCCCTGTGGCCTCTTGCTTTCAATTGCCTGTTACCTTGTTTTCCCAAAGTCCTGGGAAGCCCTGACTCGGTCCCTTCCGCTGAATGGCTGTTGGGTGGAAGTTCAATATATGGTATTGAGAAGTTCATGCCAGACTGGCTGGAGCCTTCTCAATGACTGTATGTTGTGTGTACACACTTGGGGTGGGACCTGGGTGAATGGAGTGTGTGACCAATATGCATTTCATGTTATGGGTGTCTGGTATTTGGTATGTGACACAACGACTGAGACAGCCCTGCCCAAAAATGGTATGAATGCAGTTTGGAGTGCTGAATTGCTGGGTACTTGTCCCAATCCACATTCCTTGTTGTGAGTGTCTGGATGGAGAAGAATGGCCTGAAAGCATAATCTCGATTGGCTGCCTGCCTGTCTGAATGCCCTTCTGAATGATTGGTTTCCTGAGTGTGAACCAGCAGAGTGAATGAGAGACCAAACAGTGTATCTGGGGGACTTCTCACTGTTGGAAATTGTTCAGAAGCTGAAGTCGAAACTTGATGCTTACTCTCAAAGCCAAGCCAGAAGAAGAAGAATTGCTGCTGCTTTCCTCCACCGCAATCTGAAAGCTGCCTTGCCTTCGAGGACTGATCCAAGAGAGGACCTGCCAAGGAGACCTCTTACCGAGCTACTAGGGAACATCGTGCACCAGCTAACCTTCACCAAAGCTTGCTTGAAGTCAGTCATCGAAAGGCTGCTGAGCAGAGACAGGACCGCCGAGGAATCTGAAGCAAAGCACCCGGACATTGAAGTCCACCGCCATCGTCGACCATCATCGTCGATGGAGACGCAACGCTCCATTGCCTAAGACATTTGGATCAAGGTCTCCCTTGCTCATCACCGTCGACCGCTTTTGTCCCACAGGAGAAAGTTAAGGTCGCCAAGGAACCAAAGAAAATTCGCTGGTGGGATTCCTGCCACCCGAAGTCCTCAAAGACATACCAAAGTCAGCCTTGATCGAGTCCCGATCACGGATGCCAGCCGACGACGACCCAACGTCCTTGCTGGGCCTACGTTCTTCATTGACTCATTGAGGCAATGAACTATCGACCTCGAGGTGCACTGCATGCCTCTTCTTCGCAAGACATCCACGACCAATCATCGACGAGCACCACCAGGACCGAAGCTGCTGCCTCAAAACCATTGTTCACCCCTTTTCTTCAAGGGATCTCGACGATCCGTGGCTCCTGACTTAAAGGAAGTTCATTCAAGAAGGATCCGTCGACGACCCGATGTCGAACTCTGCTAAACCAGGTACATTGGGCTAGTAGAACATTTGTAGAGGGAAATAAGACTCTGCTGAAAAATATATGGACTGGGCTTGTTCATTATCTTATTTACAGGTTACCCAGGTGGATGGATCCTCATACAGAACTGCACCTAGTTGTAGGGGTACAGTAGTCTGCCAATAGTTTAACCAACTTGTTTTCCTCCTAAGTCTATGGTTGATACCTTTTTCATTTGAAACTGTCAGCAGTTGGTGCATCTTAATGGAGTCAAATAGTAATTGTGGTACCACATAGAAATTGTACATTCATCATTATACAATTGCCTGAGCACAAAGTGTGTGATTGTGGGTGTATATAACTTGAACCTTATTTATATAAAGAACTGTGTAATCAATAAAATAATGTGTGGATGTTCCTTTTTGGGGGCTTGGGGACTACACTGTACTTAAGAACCAGCCTGCATCACCTCCTGAGAGTTTAAGCCTTGATTGCTCACCCATGTTTACCAAATAGAGCATCTTGGCTGGGGTGCTCTTTCCTTCTCCTTTGGCATATAGAGCGCAGGAGTACAGATACCCTCCTTCAGTCTTTATACATGTATTGTCAGATATGTTTTTATGTATTGTTATAAAAAATATATCAGTGTTTACTTCAAACATCTACAAGGCAACCAGATGGACCCACACCAGCATTCTCCCATTTTCTATGAAATCACAGAGTGGCAGTAGGTCTTTGATGGTGGAACTGGAATAGTAGGCAGTGACGACTGTGATGACATTGCCAATATCATGCAGCATGTGGATGTTGTTCAAAAGGCAGTTTCTACTGTTTAAGAAAAGTTGCTGTAAATGCTAATGGGTGTAAACAAAGATTCCCCAAACAACACTGCAGAGAAAAAATCTATGGCATAACATGTACAAGCTATCTTTGTGATTGCATGGGCACCATGGACCACGGAGATGTGTTAAGAACACGTGATAAGAGTACATCCAGGACCTATTGCCAGGCTGAGGTGACTGTGAGTCATGCAATATGTTTGCTGTGAGTTGACTGTGCCTCTGATTTGACAAGGAGCACAGCAATGTTGTTCAGCTAAAAGTGTCATAGTCAAGCCTCCACCCCACTTTGCCATCCTTTCCAGCATTACATGGTTGAGCAGGACCTCCTGTATACCTCATTATTTGAAAGCTCTTATCCTTTGTTTTCTCTTCTGCATCATAAGATGTTGCCCGCTAAATGAGACATGTTCAAAGATAACCCATGAAGGATATGTTTGTTTTGCTATACTTAGGACTCCACTATACCATTGGTGGAAAAGCTTGCAAGCATTCTTCTGGGCAAATAATGTACATCATTTTGTGACTGTACCCTTTATGCCTTTCGTTCTCCAGCAATATGTGCCCTTCTCACAATTTTGCTATATTTGCATCATGTGCTTGTTCGCCTTGCAATGCTTCCACCATTTTTACAATGTATTTGGATATCACTTATACATTTTTAGCTTATTTATTTTTGCACTTGTGCCACAAGTGTAGGCGTGTGTATTTTGAGACATGTAGAATTGTATCCTTCACTTTCTTGCAAAACATTTTTTCTGAATCATTATTTTACATCTCAAAAACCGAAAAAGTGCCCATCAGTACATCCAAAACCTGCCCTCCACCTTGCACTCGATGGTGGTCCCTGTTGACTGCCCAGAAGCCTGGGCATAATATATAATGTAACATCACTGTGGTGCTTCCTGCAGAACTTGGTCCAGTGAAATACCTGTTAGGCAGAATTGCATGCAGTACCCTCTGGCACCACCACATACAATTAGGACTACAGGTGTAAGCAAAACCAACCTTTGGTACAAGTCTGTACTGCACAGATTTTGGTAGCGAGCTGAGCAGCCAGGCTTATCTCAAGAGGGAATGTGAACAGTAAAAGAGGTTACACAGAGGTCTTACAATCACAGTGGTTCAAATAGACACTCTCAAGGTTTCTGGGTAAAATACTTAATTTATTACACAGTCATTTAGAAAACATTCACTAGAAGGAGGCAACTTAATATCATACACAAAGATACTTCAGTACCAAACCGATATGTTTCTGAGTAAATTAGGCTCCCCTGAAATAGGAGTAAAATGGTATTTCAGTCACTGTAAATATGATCACAAAGGCCCAAGTTAATACAATAGTTCACAAATACTTTCTTAGGCAGTGCAAATAGTTTTGGTTCCCTATAGTACTCGATTCATTTCAATAGGCCTAGGCCAAAGTCAATGGGCTAGTGTCTTGGATAGGAAAGAGCAGTTCTTGTAGTAAATGGTCTTTGCCAAAGTTCTCAGAAGTAGTTTGTTTGAAAAAGAAACATATGTTAGGTCACAAGGTGATTAGGCCTGCAAGTTGGGAAAGTTTCACAAATGTATACAGCAAGAGGTAAGTTCTCTCAATCGGGTTGGCACACTACCTTAATATGAAGAAAAAGATGCAGCTGAAGACGTTGGTTCCTGGCAATTCCTGCAGATCTCACTGTTCCTGAGCCTCAGTCGTGGGGACAAGAGGGAGGGCTTCGGGGGCTACTTCACTGCACAGGGACTGGTCTAACAAGCTGGAAAATATAAGATCTTCGGTTCGAGTAGCTGTAGCCTCCCTGGTTAAAACTAACCAGCTCCGAGAATGGTATCTAGGTGGCTTACGAGTTGATAGGTCCCACAAACTCAAAGGGAGAAGTCGTCCTTGAAGGGGCTTCCCTGTCGAGATGAACTTGGCAATTCAGACCTGCAGCAGGGCTTCACCAGGCAAACCAATGGTCCAGGAGTTGCAGAAGCTGTCCTATTTCAGCTCGTCTTTGGGTCTTTCGTTCCAGTGGTGAACTCTGCTTTCCAGTCCAAGAGACTCGCCTTTTAAACAGTTTTCTCCATTTCATTCCAGCCTAGCTGTCACTCACCCAGCAGGGTGGCTGTCTTTGCTGGACAATCAGCCAGCCAATCACGCCAGAGTGCATTTGGGTCTCCTAGGAGACTAAGAATGCAGAGGTTTGGGCACCTCCCTCACTTCCTGCCCACCCCAGACACTGAGACGCCAGAGGCGGTCTTCAGTCCTGAAGCCGCCAAAGGTATAGAAACAAAGGGACCAAACCTAGTTTGACAAGCAGAGACAAACTCTAGAACAACCTTTCCACAAAGAAATGGCGAAAAAAGAAAGAAGACCGGACCTATTTAAACAAAGGGGTTTAAGACGCCATCTTTAAAAACATGACTCCCCCGATTTTTAGCTACTGGTGTTCGCAGTCGGATAAAATCATGGTAGTTTGTTGTAAAAACACTGCCACAAGCCATTCTGATAGGAAAGGATAGCATTTGACTGCTACATGAGTTTCTAGACACAGGGGATACTAGGCAACACCTCCAGCACTCTATAGGAAGAAAGTGTGTGCTGGGTCTAGAAACTTAAAAAGACTAATAAAGTCAATTTAACCTTACATTCTCTGGGAAACAGTAGTTTATCACAGAGAGGTATTTAAACCTTTGGGAAGTCTAAAAAGAAATCCCTGTGTCACTGCACTGAGGGGGCTGTGTAACACACATGAAAAGATGATGCCTATGGAGTTATCTGAAACTCCATAATCAAAGAACACAAGAGTAAAACACACATCAACATACATGAACAAGTGGGAAAAAAGGCTCACACTCTTTCCAGGAAAGAAAATCAAGTCCTCAAAATCCACCAAAGTTGCTAGGGGTCTCTAAGGTGAAGGGAATTAGCACATTTATGAGAATTCTCCCTAACAATACCCTCTTCCAGCTTCTCATTCTGAAAATGAGTCTGCATATCATGTATCCGATCAAGCACTCTAAAGTTGTCCAGGATTATTACACTTAGGTTATTGCAATAACATGCAACCAGATCTTCATAAACTGATACAAATGCACACACAGAGAACTATTCTAGGTCAGAGAACAAAACCATAAAAATGCCGAGCTCAATTACATCAAACGTTCCCACCCCCTAAATATCAACTGACCCTCAGAGATTTGGCAGACAACATAATAATTCTGTTTGCAAGAGCAATGTTGGATCACCAAATGAAGAAATACAATGCATCGGGAGAACCGAGGAAAAACTATGTAGTGGAAGAACATTTAGGGGGTAATTTTTGAAGGGGCCGGATCATTGTTAGGCAGAATTATATGCAGTACCCTTTGGGAACACCACACACAATTAAGACTACAAGTGACAGAACAAATTCACCTTTGGTACAAGCCTGTACTACACAGTAAAGTGGTAGCGATGGCTGAGCAGCCAGACCTATCTCAAGAGCAAGTGAGCAGTATCAATAGTTACAGAAAGGACAGCAATTACTATGATTCAATCAAACACTGACTCAAGGTTTCTGGGTAAAAGATTGTACATTTATTTACACATCAGTTGTAAAGCATTTCACTAAAGTAAAACAGTTGAAAAATCGCACTCTTAATACACTACACCACACCCAATAGATTCTGGACAAGTTAGGCTCTAAATTAGGTGTGAGCAAAATGACCCTCCAGCAATTTAAAAGGGAGGGAGAGACACAGTTAGACAAGAATTGAGCAGCTCCAACAAGTAAGTAAACTGGGCAATGTAGAAAAAGGAACTACAGTGAGGAAATCAAATTCAAGGTGATTGTCCCAAAGTCAATGGACCAAAGACTTTGCTCAAGATCACACAGTTATGGTAGTTTGTGGTTAAGTCTTTGTGAAGAGTTCAGAACGAAGTTGGTCAGATGAAAAGTTAGTTTAAAGAATGGAGAAGGATAAGGCCTCGGTTTGGCGAAAGGTATCACACACCTACACCGTGGCTGGATGAAACGAACAACCAAATTTGAACAGTACATTAAATGGAGAAGAAGGCTGTAGCTGAGGCGGACATTCCTGGCAGATCTAGCATGCTCACGGTTCTTGAAGCGACAGTCGGACTGACACGAAGACTGGTGGGTCCTGCACTGCCCAGGGAAGAAACTAGCAGCAGAGCAAAGTAATGAATAAAAGGTGCATTCCTTAAAACACAAGCAGTGGCTGTTCCTCCTGGCTATCTGGTTCACTGTAGCTCTGTATAGCAAATTCAACCAAAGAAGGGAGACCTGACAAGCAGTTTGGTAAAGTGGTTGTTCCCACCAGCTCAAGGGGAGAAGATTACTTGAAGATCTTCCCTGTTGTTAGAGTATGAAGATTTGGACCTGCAGCAGGGCTTCCCCGGGTGGTTCAGTCGTTGTAGGGGTCCTCTTCTGTCAGCTCCTCTTTGGTTCTTTTGTTTCAGTGGCGACCTGCTTTTTATGCAGTTTTCCCCCATTCACACAGCTGGCTGTCAATCACACAGCAGGGTGGCTGTCCCGCCGGGACAGTCAACGCAGCCAATCAGATAAGTCCCCCCAAGACATACAGGCGCCTAAGGAGGGCTTCTGTGTAGAAGCCCGTGAAAGGACAGTGAACAAAGGAACCACACCTGGTTTGGCGTGCTGAGTAAAACATGAGAAAGACTTTTACAAAAAGAAATGGCAACTAAATCTAGCCGGAACCGTATAAAAACATATATGGTCTAGCAGGTTTAAGTTTGAGGCTACCAAGATAGCCTAAAACAATACCAGGGCTATTTAAGATAACTGCGGTAGGAAAAATAGAGTAGTTACCACTGCCACCAGCCAAGTCTTAATGAAAAGGGACTGAAATAATGCTGGAAACAGAGTTGCTTCTGGAAACCGTATAGCCAGATAGAGGAACACCAGTTTGTTTGTGTTGCTTTTAAGTTAGCCAAGAGCTCCAGGAAGATCCTCTGGACTTCCAGGAAGCAGGACTGACCGAGCTAAGCCCCGTCAACAGAGTGCGGGACCCCAGAAGCAAGGAAAGTCCATCTCAACAGCCAGGAACTGCAGTGTTGTTATTTGCGGTAGACGCAAGGAGCTGAAACACCAAACAGCCACTGAAAGTGAAGCTTGCCGGTTGCAAGTTTTGACCATCTAGTGCAGTGCAGGAGTCCCCCGATGTCCTCCCTCTTGTCCCCACAACTGAGGCACAGGAACAGTGAGATCTGCAGAGCTGCACGGGAATAGGAGTCATCTGCTGCATCTTTTCTTCATTTTAAAGGTACTGTACAAAGTCTAGTAGAACTTACCTCTCGCTGTAGAGTTGCTTGCATCTTCTGCTACTGACAAGTCTAACAGCTTGTGGCCCTACATTGATTCATCTTTTTCTTCAAAGTCTTCTGAAACATTGGCGGCCCTGAACATCCCTCGTAACCACCACATCTCAGAAGCCAGAACTAGCCTAAAGTGGTTACCTGTGAAGCAGAGAACTTCCCTAAAAACGCTTGCCCTCACGCACAAATGCCTAGCCAACAAGGCCCCGATCTATCTCTGCAGTCGGCTTTCGCGCCACTCCACTGCCCGTCCACTAAGAACTGCTCAGACTCACTGCCTTACTATCCCTAGGTTTAAGCTCCAAAAAGCGGGAGGCACTAGCTTGCCTGTCCTAGCCTCCAAACTTTGGAACACCCTCCCCGCTGCCATCAGAGCCGAAGACTCCTTCAACACCTTCAAGTATAAAACCAAATCTTGGCTCTTTGACCAGCAATAGTTGTGGTAGACATCTGTCCTACTTACTCAGCCCGCCTGTTCCCCAGCACGATTTCCGGTCTGCTACCTTCCCAACTACCTCAGGGATACTTCCTCTGCGGAGCCTAGGGACACTGTACCATGTGTAATATATGTAATTATTAAGATTGTTATTATGTTGTATTGGTATACCTTTATTGTAATCTATCTGCCTCTATGTTCTTTTCTTGCAACCCTGTACAAATTGCGCCCTGATGCCCCCGGGCCTGATGGTCTGCGCGTTATAAATAAACAAATACAAATTGTGCAAAGACGTTGCTACTTATCTGCAAAGAAGTGCTTCAGCCCATATAGACTCTTGCCTATTCACTTTGGCTTAGCCTGTAATTAACTGAATGGGCCTCATTATGAGGTTGCCGGTCCAGTAACAATGGTACTGGTATGCTTGCCGGTATCGTTGTTGCTGGACCGGCAAACTTTGAGTTGTGCCCTGGCAGAATGAAAGGCAACCGCAAGCACAGCAAGCCTGTAGCTCCGGCACCATTTTGACGGTGCCGGAGGTACAAGCATCCCCATTCCCATTGAGCCATATGGGGCTGAAATGGGAATGGGGATGTACTGGCACTAGCACCCGCAAAAGGGCAATTACCAGGTCTGGCAGGGTGGAATACCCCGGTAATTGCCTATTCGTGGGTGCCGGATTTTCATGCCGGTATGGATGTAGGTAAAACCAGCAAGGCTACCTCCAACCTCGTAATGAGACCCCAATGACTCTTGTTATGGGATCTGAAAGTATTTGCCTGCTTAAGAAATATTTGTGGTATCTTGCTTGCTCTAATAACCTTTCCCTTTGGACTTGCTCTTAACTAATTCTGAATGCCAACAGTAATACATTAATGTCAACAGCACCCTGGCAATTGAAGTCACCAGTAGGTGTAGGTCTCTGCTGTATGCCATACAAAATGGGTATTTACTGATTCTGAACTTGAGAGAGTGTATAATTTTGAAGTATATTTGTGTGGTGTTTTACAGTGCTCCCTTCTGAAGAAGGCTTACATTAACTGACTGGTAAATAAATTAATAATTGTTTTATCAAGAAACCCTGTGTGTAAGTGTTTCCTTAAATACTTGTCACTGTGAACCTCTGTGTAACTCCCCTACAGCTCACATTGACCCCTCTTGAGATAAGCCTGGCTACTCGTCCACACTACCAACCTGTGTAGTACAGACTTTAACCAAAGGTTGGGTTGCTATTGCCAGGAAGTCAGGGTTGTTGTAGTGCACCCTAAGGGTACTGCATACAATATTCCCTAACATTGAGGAAGACAAATACTGTGTCTTATACCATGAAGTTCTCTCATTTCCCTGGGGCCCTTCTCCTCCCAGGTGATCCTACTGGCTAACACCTCCCCCATGGTTAGAACAAGGAAGCGTCTGCCATTCCTTGGTCACCTGGTAGGGGTTTTGTGAGGGCTCCATAGGATTCATCACACCAGGTCACATGTGATGCCAACCTCACCATCACCCAGTGCTGTGCCCAGTTCACAGGGTGTAGTCATGATGCAATGGTCCTTCAGAACAGCAAGCCGCCAGTGTACACCGAGTACCACAGAACATGGATTTTGGGTGAGTACATGTGCAATCCCATCCACCTTGCAGCATGAGTGACAGGCAAAAGGGGGCTCAACAATCTCAGAAATGCATAGCCGCAGTGGTTCCTGTACATACACTACCCACCTGCTCAACCCTCAAATGGCAGGCGGCAACAAACAGGAGTACCACATGATTGGAGATGCATCAGTCACTGACCATGCCATTACCACCCCGACAGGACAATCACATGAAATCCACTAAATTTACCAGAATGCAACACAGCCTCCTCCTCCCTCAACATGCAATCGCAGTGAATTGGTTGACATGTCCACTGTGCATTTATGTCCAGGGGCACCCACAAGAGCCCGGTGCCAAGCCTGAAGTTGAATTAAAGCAATAACAACAAAGTCCAAGGATGACATACATTCACAGGAAACAACACAGTGAGTCCACAACTCAAGAAATGCATAACAACACTTTAAGGACCCTAGATTATATTACCCCCAGTAGAAGGAAGCTTCTTTACTTGTGCTGTATGCACACCTTGTGTTAATATTCCTCCTAGGCAGTGCGGAATGTTGCCTGTGAGTGTGATATAGACTGGAATGTATGTTATCTCAATGATCCACCAGTTTCTGTTGAAGGCTGGACAAGGATATGTGAGTGATGTTGGTGGATCCTTTACCTGAAAACACGTACCTGTACCTAAACTACTTACTGCAACTGAAGATGTATCATATAGACACAGTTACTATCTTTCCTAGGTTAATGAGTAGACCTGCATCTTCATCTGCAAATCTAGATTGTTTCAAGGGTGACACAGAGGTGTGTCTTCAGTGAAGGGCAGTATAAGCAAGCATACACCACCCCGAAACCCCCAAACATACACATGTCAAACCAGCAGCTGATCCAGAGGACAACAACCTCTAGAATTACATGGCTACCCTACTGCAGCCAATTCAGGCATATTTCAGGGAGCTGCAGATCTGCAATTGTCATTACCCTACACACATAATCTACGATATACTGTAATACACCCCAAAGTATATTGCATTGCAGTATATTTCAATAAGCTATATCATTCTACAATGTTTATCCTAAATAATTTACTTTATGAGTTGTGTGCTGTGATATGTGCACACATTAATGGTCTATACTTTATTTGACTACAGAGCCCGTGCAGTCATTTCATTTAGGACATCTAGTGCCTGCAATGCACCTTTAATACCCTCCAGTATATTCTGCAGTAAAGAGTAATGCACTGCAAAATATTGCAAAACTCTACAGATGTTGGTGATAAATACTGTAGTCAATGGTTTCCACACTGCAGTATGTGTTCAGACATATAGGGTATGTTACACGTGTTACAGTATTCACAACTAAACTCAATTAATTTCTAGTAGAAACTGCAGTTCATTCATTGCATCTTTAGTACTTCGAAAGGTATTCCACAGTATATGGTTTTGTGTTGTGAATGCTACAGATCGTTATAGTTGTCTCTGATAAATACAGTTAATTTCCAAACGTATGTGTACAAATGAATAGTACATATAACAGTACTCTGAAGTATTCTCATCTTAACTAGAATAATTTCTCGAACAGACTGTATTACATGAATTGCATTTCTTATACAATGCAACATATACTGCAGTGGTGGACTGTATGATATTACAGAACTCTAAAATTGTTTGCAAGAAATACTGATGTTAATGGAATCAACACTGCACTATGTGTACAGTATAAATATAGTACGTTCTGCAGTATTCACATCAGACTGCAGCCCCATGGAAAGCGCGTGTCCAAATATACCCCCTTGCTGTAGTATGGTACTGTGCGGTATGTGTCAGAACCTAGTACAAGTTAACTGTGTTATGGATCCTTATGGTGTTGTTGATTGGAGTAATATGAGTGTGCAAAAATAATGGTAGAATTCTTACAGTGCATAAATATGACTATTATTATTATTATTATTATTATTATCATTATTATTATTATTATTATTATTATTATCATTATTATTATACTAATTATTATTATTAGTATTATATTGTAGTCATAATTTTACAAAAACACCCTTTCCACCATCCTTTTCTAAAAATGGTTACTATTCCATTAAAAAATCTGGTGGCAAATCCTCTAAATCTGTGAGAGTGCTATTTCGGCCATCCTAAAGTGGATGAAGTAAGCTAGGTTGTGTGATTGCACCTGTTCGCAGTAAGGGCTAGGTGTGTGCCAATGATTGAAGAGGACAATTGCCTGGTCACGCCAAGCACCAATTCCCATTAAGAGCTAGGTGTGTGCCAGCAATCAAAGGGGACACTTTCAAGATATGCTTTCTGAAAGGATGTTTTATTTAAGCCGCGGTGGGAAACCTAACCAAAAAAGCTCCTGTTTTCATGTTCTACGTTTAAATGTGCATGAAACATCGCCAAAATGAATTTCAGTGTTCCAGAGTGGGCATAGGCGTTGCTTTCCAAATTTGAAGGCATAATGGACGAGATCAAAAGTTAGAGAGAAATATATTGTAATGTTTCTTTTTAAAGTGTCACGTAACCTTAACTAGTAGAGAGCAACAATTATAATGCAGTATTCACAGTGCGTATTCTACCTTATTTTGCAGCATTTTGCAGTTGAATCCTACTTTTGATTGGTCGCTCAAAGTAAATATTTGCATACATACTGCTTTTGCTCTTTCCTATATTTTGGTGGAAAATCTGTCAATCGAGAGATGCAGGACTGTGATGGGGGGTTTGAAAATTGCCATGAACGCTATTTATATAAATATATTTAAACACACCCTACATTCAGGCTTGGACTGGCCCTTTCGGTCGTTCGGCCCTTGGCCGAACGAATTTGGGGACCCTGGGGGCCGGTTTTTCAGACAGGCACCCTGGGCCGTTTTTATTTTTGTAATGTATTTTTTATTTACTTCTTTTGTGTGCGGCGTGCGTGCTGTGGCGGTGGGCACGGCGCTGCCTGCGGGTGGGCGGCGATGCCTGCGGGTGGGCGGCCCTGGCCACTGCGAGTCGTGGGCCTGGGCCGTTTTTTAAAAAATATGATTTCTTTTCGTTGACTTCTTTGTGTGCGGCGTGTGTGGCGCGGCAGGCGCGGCGCTGCCTGTGGGTGGGCAGCAGCCAGCAGGCAGGCACTGACACTGTCTGCAGAGTGCAGAGTAACTGCAGAATAATAATTCATCAAGGAGCAAGGTAACAGAAATGTTGTTATCTTGCTTTGATGATTGCATCATGCATGCATCATAATTTATGATGCAAGCATGTTGCAATGCAGACAGTCTGCAGATCAGCAGATGCATCCTGCATATACATAAAGATCAAGGTGGCCACGGTGGGTGTGCCGCCCGCCGCCACTGCAGGGGCTGGTGCCGGGTGGTGCTTGCTCGGGGCGGGCCGGCTTGCTGGTGCTGATTGCGCATTGCACAATTAAGCAATGCAAAGCATCAATTTACAACACACCGACCGAGTGAGTCTGACGCTCGGGCCGTGGAAACTGGCAGGGAAGAGACTCAGACTGCCTGCCTGCAGGGCTTGGCTGAGAGGCGAGCTGGCTGGGCCTGGGGCCCCACCCAAGTCACTTGGTATTTCACACTACAGTTGCTTTCAACTTTGCAGGAAGTAACAAGTCCTGCAAAGTTGAAACGCAACTTGTGCCTGGGGGCCGCGCCAATCCATGGAACAACAGGGCGGGGGCCGAAAATTTGGCTGCAGGCTGCCCGCCCCGATAGACTCTGTGTCGCCAGGTTGTGTGCACTAGCCTCACAGTCACCGTCAGTCATCCCACGTGACTCAATTTGCTGGGAGTTGGGCCTCTGGCCTTATCGGGGCTGGGCATGATTTTTGGCCATTCGCAACGACACAGACCAGAGAGACGGACTGAGCCAGGCCCAGCTGAGCCACACACTGCAAACCCAGAGGACCCACCAAGAGTCAATCAGAGAGCGTACCACCGTCCTCCACCAAGTGAGTCGGAAGGCGCGGACTGGACGAGGCCACCCCGGCAGACGCCAGTACGTGCCCAGGAGGACTGGACTGCCCAGGCCACAGCGACAGTATACCCCTTCTGCAGACTGCAAGTTTCCTTCTGGGAAAAGAACTGGCGAAGCATACCACCCTGCACTGCAATCAAAGTGGTAAGCTACCGAAAACTTTACAAATATTTTGTAGCACATAGCAGGCCGAGCACAGCGTGCTATATATTGCCTGAACAACAGTGCATGGATCTTTGGCTGGAGGTCTATTGTATTAGAAACTTCACTTTAAAATGCATTACTGAAAGTGAAATCCACTTGTCGTGATGGCATTAGTTGTGGCTGCAGGTACACTAAATGATCAACTTCAAGCTACTGCCTACTGGTGTGGACTGTGAACTCATTGCTTTGGCCACGAGTGTTTCTTGATGCTTGTAGGTACAGCATAGCTGGCTTTGTAGGTAGGGCATAGCTGGCGGAATGGGATGGGTGGCCGGGTGGGCTTCATTTTTTACCTTCAGTTATACCGCATTGGGCTCTACCTGGCCATCGCGGCCGTGAAGAGCGGCAGACTGGCTCTAGGCGTCTACCCTGCCCGAGGACAAATTTAACCTGGCAGAATTCAAGCTCCAGCTGAAACCAGGCGAGACGCTGCACTTTGTGCACGCTTTTCTGTGGGACGGGGCAATATTCACGGCCTGCGGTGCCAACAGCACTGGGGAAGCCACCATGGGCATCACCAGATGGGAGGACGGCGAAGGGTTAATGCTGCTTGGCGAAGAGACCCTCCAGTGCGGGCAGGCGGGGACAAGAAGGACGATTTTCTCGTCGTCCCTGATTGTGAAGTCGGCCGACGGCCACTGAGGGTCTCTGGGCGGGGGTGTTCCCCCTGCTGGAGCCGAGGGGTTCCCCGGATGACACAGCGCTCTGCATCTTCAGCCTGGCTGCTGTCAAGGTTCAAGCCACGGGCATCTGGAGCCTGCTCAAGTAACTTCTCAGGAGAAGCAGAAGCATGCATGTGTAAGTAAATTATACAGTCATTGTGTTCACCAATCCACAGTGTGGAGTGCCATGGGCTCTGATTGGCAGTGGTGCTGCTGCTGCCTCTGCACCACTTTCAAAATACTCAAGGTGATTAAACAGGCGACACCAGCACAGAGGTGCCAATGCCATAAGATGGCACGGCCTGGGTGCGCTGCTGAGGGCATGGGGGTAAGGGCACCAGGTCTATGCCAATCAGCCAGTCAAAAGTGATTGTTTTACATCTCTCGACCACCCCTTCAAGGCCCTGGGGATTTGGGAAAATGAGCAGTTATGGCTTCAAAAGTGTGCGTATGCAGACTCAGTGTGAAGGCTATTTTCTGGTGCTACTGCTAGAGTTTATTTTGGCAGTACCAGCCTGCAAAGAAGAGGGGTTAGGCATGGGGTGTGCAAGTCTTCGGCCGAGAAGTGATCCGTAGTCACATTTCTACTGCCACTAAACCATTGGTGCCCAATTTCAAATAGTTGCGCCTTGGTCACACCTAGGGTGGCTGGTTGCAAAGTGCAACGAGGAAGACGAGTCTGTTAACGGCCCCAGTGTCATCTTTACCTCACATGCTGCATGCTAAAGAGGACAGCGTCACATGCATATTGCAAAGGTTCCCTGTGTGTGCAGTTCCCCCCAGCTCAGCTGCGTTCTTCTTCCTCAAAGGGCTGTAATCGGGGGGTTTAATTGGGCAGGCGCCTTCCAGGATCGTGTTCTGACAGGGTTTTACATTCTGCCTCTTGACAGGGCCTTGATCAGCAGAAGGTCAGGAGCTCCACACCTCATCAGACAACGCAGAACCGTTCCAGGGGGAACCCCTTTTTTTAGTAAAGCGGGCCTTACTCCTAGGAAAAAAAATGTCAACCTGTAGGGACCTGCAAATTGGAGAAAATATGTTCCAGGTTTGGGGGGTGGGTGTGGGTCTTCCATTGACAGTCCTTCTGTGTAGGTGTTAGGTTCTCTACTTGATGTTGCAACTGACTTCTGCAGCAGGCGCAGCAATCCTGTTAGCTATTTTACTCGCATGGGACGTTGTGACCGCCAGGCTAGAAATATAGCCCTGTTGGAGGCTGGAGGCACTTTAACTCCACGGTCAGAATAACAGGGGTTGAAGTTTTGATTTTCTTTATCTTTTTTGTCTGTTTTTTATTTGTATACATTTTTTTCCGATTGCTGCTTGTTGTGAAAACACTGTTTTTTATAGGCGTAGGCAGGCAGCTAACCTGCTAGTTTGCAACGTGCATAAGTTTGCCAACTAACGAGCTTAAAGTCTTGCACACTACACTTTCACTACTGATTTTGGTACTTTATCAACATTGGAACTAGAAGAAAAGGGCTGCGGAATCCCCAGCCTTTTTTGTTCAGCCTTCTTTCCGTATGCGTTCCCTTTTTAATTGGTGCATTTCTTGATAGTGTAGCTTTTGTTTTAATTATTTATTTAGCGAATCCTCTCTGGATACTGATGGTGGGGGTATTTGGTTGATCCGGCTTTCAACATTGACTAACCCAAGGGGCCCTCTTAGTGCCACAAACCTCTGTTCTATCCTGTAATAAGACTTCACGTTCCCATGTGACCATAAATGCCAGGGACCCGGTCCTATTCCGTGATTTCAGTCTTTGGTGTCATGCCAACCTGTGCTAGGATGATGTTCACATTCCTCTGTGCATTGCTGCATTCCAGTAAGAAGAAATGTTAGTTACCACGTCTAGCTTTGCAAGCACCAGCATGCTGCTGCTAAGGTATGCAAGCAGCGCCATCATAGGTCGAGCCTTATGTGTACCAATGGATAATATGCTGATCTTTCCACATATGCTACAAACCACCATTGTATGATCGAACAGCTTCAAATGTTAATGGTCAACTTTACAGGTGCAGTCACGCATGCATGTATAATTCAGAGACATCGCTATAACCTCTTGTTAATACGTACAGGCTTTTGTGCCAATGTAGATTCTCTTACAGGATATGGCGCCACATGCCTAGGTTTGTCTTTGCTGAATTATGCAGTGTATTTAGACGCCAGCATTTGTTCAAATGAGTTTCTTCCACGCTGCGATTAGTGCGATAACATTGTTTTGGGCATTTTAATGTGGAAAATTGGCACGGGGGAAGTCAGCAGTAGGACCTGCTATTTTCTCTACATTGTTATAGTATGCACAGCAGCAGCGCAGGCTTACTTCAAAAACCGCATGGGTCCAGCACAAGCAGGAGTAATGCAAAGTTCCTTTACCCTAGACCTATACATCAGACAGTTCTCAAACTGGTCCAGTATTGGTAAATTAGTGTGTAATGGGAAGACAGAGGGTCGACTATAAAAGGGGTGTAGTGTGCTGTCATTGCTGGCAAGCCAAAAGGCCCTGCAAACTAGGGACCAAAGTGGGGGGAAAGAAGTCGATTTAAAGGGATGGTGGGGGTCGGCAGTGGGGTTTCTAGCAAATCGAGAAAGGCCTGAAGGTGTTAGGGCAGATGCCATGGTATGTCAGGATGAAAGGAGGTGGCCGAGAATGGGGGGTAGATGAAGCCAAGGAAATAATGCAAGCAGTGATCCACCGAAGTCTGGTAAACAAACAAGCTGTGTAGTGTATGCACCTGTCTTCCAACAAATTGGGCAAGAATAGAAAGTTAGGAGAGTTAATTATAGAAGTAGGCAGTCACTGAGATTGTCTGGGTCTCCCAGTTAGCCTCTTAAATAGGAGGAAGGAGGAGGGCTGGGGTGTAACCAACCTATCCATAACCTCTCCCTAAACCTCATTCCAGTTTCCCTACTGTTAGGAAAGATTTCGTAATTGTAGGTAATTTTCCTTCCATGTGGCAACCCCTAAACTTTTTGCTGTTGTTTTTCACCTTGTTCTTGACTTTGCCAGAGAAGTGCAGCCTTCTGCCGCACTCCTCTGGGCTTTCGCTCCTTTCTTACGGGGAAACTGACATGCCCTTAAGACAGTCAGTACCGGGGAACGCTGTTTCCCGTAGTTTCTCTTATCATGTTGCGGCTTTCGTGCAACATGACACAAGAGGGCACTGTAAGCTAAGTTACAGCTCTCTTGGGTCTCTAGCCTTCTACAGGCCCTAGATACTCGTTTAGGATTGTATCTGATCGGTGCAAGTGATTCAGGGACGGGAATGGTGGCAGCGATCGTTTCTTGTGTTTTGAGCTCCTTTTGGCGTTCTAAGCGCGTTTCTCGCGCTTAACCCAAAATGGTGGCCTGGCTCCCAAAATGAGCAGACCACGAGGCTCCTTTGTCCTGTCCGCTGACCGTCTTGCTCCCTTCACCTTCCCGAGGTCGAGCCGACCCGGGGCCTTCCTTATTTGGGCATGTACTTTCCCGCGAAACACGGATGCTTTCGCGGGCTTCTACATGTTTTGTGTGTGCCTCCAGGATGTGGGCTGGGATGTCCGGTCCCAATACACATCCTGGGTGCCAGAGAGTCTAGGGTGGTGTGAATGCCTGGGACCACCGTGGTCCGTGATTGGTCCACGAATGGTGTGAGTGTTGATGAGCGGATCTCCCATTGGGTCCCCTCCGTTTTGGCGCGAAGGGAACCGTGGATAAGAGGGGGCTGGAAACACCACTACCATGTCGATCTCCTGAGTTCTCACGAACGAAGGAATACAGGAGCCAAGTATCCTGCAACCAAGAGGCTGGATCGAGGAATCGCTGGTGACCCGCTGAAGGACTTCTCCTCTGCACTGCTGTCGCCTTGTGAAACCCTTTTCACCTTTGATCGAACCAGAAGGCCTGTACTGGTACTTCGACCCTTGGAATAGCGGGAACAGCTATTCTCGGCATCTTCACCATCTCCTGCCAGTAAGCCTTCGGAAGCGTCTCTGGGCCATCCAGCTGACTGACCAGCTTACACGGGAGTCTTGCTCTGTAACCGCCGTCAGGTTGTGTAGTATTTCGAGTCCTTGTCACTCTCACACGCTTCGTACACTTGGCGTTCCCAGGTCTGAAGTGAGTAGTGTACATTTGGCTCAGATACACATGGCCGCTCCATTGCCCTGCTGTGGTAACAAACTGTGCGGGTTTCTTTGATTGGGACGTCTTTTTACTCAACACGACGACGAGGCGTTCCCTGCTCTTCTGAACCTGCCAGCTACTGAAACGGACACGAAGAAGCCTGGGTCTGCTTGCATCGGGGACCGGTGAGTAGCATAGCTAGGATCTGATCGCCCTCCTGCAGGAGCCCATTGCTTTTCCCTGCTGTGTCAAACAGCACCCTTTTCCGTACTCGCGCTCTGCTTCTGCCCACTGTGGAGGCTGCGCTTGAGTCGCGGAACTTGTTCTTCTTCTTTTGTGCACTAAACTGAACTGCCTGATTTCCCTCGAAGAGCTTCTCCTTTTGCCCGTTGGCACCAGCGCGTGCAGGTACTTTTGAGCACAAGGCTCCACTCTTCGCAGGGCTCGGACTTCCATCTAGTTAGGTGCCTCTGAAGGCGAACTGGGTCTAAGCATTATTTCGCACTGCCTGTCTTCCTTCCCTTTTAGGTGGACTACCCATTTCGTGCATCTAACGCTTGAGACTGTCGTATTTGTATATGTATTGTGTTGATATGGTATGTGTTGGTTTACTATCGTTATATTGTGATTTTCTCGCTACGGTCATTGTTTTAAAGGCCTTGAAATAAATGTGTATATATTTTTAATATAACAACTGTTTGGAGTAGTTTGTAAGTGTTCTTGCTTTGTGTGCTCATTGCGGGCTTTCAGTCACCCTCACCCCTCTTGAGACCTAGTCTTGACCGCCGCAATCGCTACCTTGATTGGTCTGGCTCGTCCAGAGGTTACCCTGTTCCAAGTAATTAGGTTGGCCTTCTGAACTTCTGCGCCACCAGGACAGAGTTCAGAAATCCGTCTTAACACCTACCTCCTCCCCCTCCTATCCAACCATTGTCACCCTACCCTAACCCTCCTTCCCTGCTGGGATTGCGGAGCCCTGTATAAGCATTGACTTGCAGCAGGTCTCAAAACCGCAGTGGGGGTGGTTGGTTCATGTGACTCCTGCGCTTCGGATCTGTGGACAGACCCTGTCACAGAACTGTATGCAAAGTAATGTTATTTTATGAGTTGCGTTGTAATGTAACAGACACATGAACCCTCAATATGTAGCATTTTCTGTAAAGTCGTGAATTGACGCGATTCACGGGTGATGGTTTGAGTGCCACTTTTTTTAAGGTGAGGAGTGGGCCACTTTTTTTGAGGCGAGGAATGGGCCACTTTTTTTTTTGGTGTCTGGGCCTATTTCTTGTCCCAGTCTGACCCGGCCTACATTAAATAGGAATACTGTTTAACATTCTTATTTCGTTACTTTTCACACAGTATGGTGCCCTTATCACATGTTTTTGATGTAGTCGCTGTCTTATGAAGGCCTGTTTTAAATACAAAGACACGTGATTATGTGATACTTCAAGCATGTGGTTGCAGTGAACGTAGAACATGTGCTTGCATACATGCAGTGTGATTCAATGCAACATATACTAATTTATACTACAGTTTTCAAATGATCAGATTGTTAATAAATGCACCTCAGTATATATCGTAGTGATAGAATGCCATCTACCTGTGTGCATTCCTGACATTGTTTGAATGCTGCCATGGAAGGTGTATTTCTCTGCAGAAAAGTGGTGCTTCAAACAAATCCTACTTTCCCACACATGCTATGTTGCCAAAAAGGTAACGTCATCGATTAAACATGGGCTAGTTACATGCATGGTAAACGTGTAGCAAGATCACTGCCAGTCTGATAGCTGACACATGTACATTTCTTTTATGCATAGTTGCAAATATCCTAGCAGCTGAAATTTGAGATGTTTGTACTTCAAATGTGCACATGCAGGTGCTGTGGAGCAGTTTCCCCTGCGGGCTTCATTTTAAAGTCCATATTGTTGCAAAAGAAACATGCTCCTATCATACAGATAGGAATGTGCGTTGATGCACCTTACCTTCCTAATCAAATATTAGAAGCTTATAGAAAGTATGGTATGGAATAGCAAACAGGTCGCCAAAATTAAATGAATTCTTTGCAGCAGTGGGGTGATGCTTTCAAAGGCATTGTTAGATCCGCATGTCACAAATCTATCTGGGAGCAGAGCAAACTGCCCCATTCTAACCTAGAGACAGTGCTGGAGAAACTATAATGCTTTACCTTATTAAAATATAGATATAGTGATTCATGAAGGTAACATTCAAATGTGAAAAACGAATTTGCTGACATGCACTTCTCTCCCACTCTGCCTTTCAGCTCTGGCCTACAGCTAAAAATGTAATCTGCAGCAAGTTTGAAGGTGCCCCCAAAACACATGTGGGTAGCCACAGCCAAGACATCCATTGTGCTTTTAGTAAGAGTTTTGGCACCTCTCCTAGGTGGGCAGTCTGGCTGCCACTGGGCATAGAGCTGGGAAAGGAACTTCAGGGAAAAACTGTGAAACAAAGGGGTAAGACTTCAAAAGAGATAAGTAGCATACGAGAATGTGTGATATACGACAGGAAGGAGCAAGAGATGTCCAAAAAGTCAATCTACAGGATACAAACTGTGGCCATCTTTATTCTGACTGTACATCACTTTCCACCATCCTTGGCTAAAAAATGACAGTGTCAAGTCATAGGAAGTATGCATTGTGCATTGCGATTTGTGAGGCCTGCTTACTCCCTATCCGCTAATGTTCATTCCTCAATGTTGTCCCTCCAGAGCCATTTCATCATGTTACTCTGACCTACTTCAGGTGAACCAGTTATTGATGGAGATTTTTTCCAGGGGATATGCATTGTCAGCAGGGGCCAACCTCTGTGATACACATCCTTTCGCCCCCTGTTTGGGAACTAATTTCCTTACTTTCCATGAACTACCCATGTGTTTCATCTTCTACTCTTCCTTCTCTATCCCTCTTCCCTGCTAAGTAATGCCTCTGCTCTCTCACTCTGTTCATTCCTTTTGTCCTTGCTGCTTGACTGTCTGCCTGATGTGCCTCCATGTCTCACACACCCCTGTCAAACCCAGCAATTTGTGGGGCAGTTGTCTCTGTGACGTAGACCAGTGTCAACACCACTGCATGTGGGGAATGACCCGAGAGATTTGCATCTCTCTGCACTTACCCGAACATCCAATGACTGGTTGCACTTGAACAACCCCTGAACTTGTTGCCACCCTCCGAATACCACACCTATCTGAACATCTGTGCACTTGCTCCTTCTGATTGCACCATGCAGGTATGGTGTCTCTCTGTTCCACCCTGTCCTCGGTCCCTGCATGATGCCACATTGATGCATGTGTGAAAATATGATAATTCACTGTCCGACAGATTCATTGTTACATCCACTGTTGATAATATAGTATAGTATGCATTTACTGTTCCTGGCCAGAATATTATGGATCTCTATGAGTGGGTGTTATTTTTGTACTTGTTACATACATGGTTGAGCGCTTTAAGACACTTGTATTATGTATTGCCCATTTATCTATCTCCTTTGACATTACATACCATAGTATACTCTGGCGATGATTTCACATGAAATATGGGACGTTTTATGTGGCACACAGGTGATCTAATGTCTAGTTTGGCATGGTGATAGTGTCATACTCCCTCTTCTATGTGTTTCTTTTGGAAACCCAAAATTAAATAAGTTTTAGTTCTAAGGGATTCACACAATGTTGCACTTTCACATTCTCAGGGTGGTTTGGTGGGCACAGATGATTGGCACTTTGTCATCATTGAATGGCACCTGTTCTGTGGCAGGGCTGTGTGCACTCCACAGGGGTTGGAGTTTAGGTGAAACATGTAGCCACAAGCTGGGTATGGGAAGCCTCGCTGCGTGCCCTTTGACCTGCAAAGCGCAAGCAGTGTGCATGTGGTTGGGGATGTGGGGGCACCACCATGTCCACAGGTATGCCATGCCATGTTGCAACATTGTGCAGGACACATGCTGCCATAATGATCCTGCACACTAGTGGTGATGCAAATAGCAACTCACCACCAGAGTGGTCAAGGGAGCGGAAACGTGACTTGAGCACTTTGAATGTGCGCTCCACTATGGCCAGAGTTGCAATATGTGCTGTGTTGTATTTTACCTGGGGCGGTGTGGCAGGGTTCCATATTGGCACCATCATGTAGGTGCTCAGAAGGTAGGCACTGTCCCCTGTAGAGGTGGAAAGGTTACCATGCCTTCTAGCTTCCTAGGCCCAGTGTAGGGGTGACATTCTGAATATGAAACTATCATGGGTGTACCCTGGATAGTTTGCATATACAGAAGTAATGATGACCTTGGCATCACACACAATCTGCACGTTGATTGAATGTCAGTGCTTGCGATTGCGATATGTGTGCTCTGTAGCCCTAGGTGGACGTAGGGCCACATGGGTGCAATCGATAGCACCAAGCACTTTAGGGAAGTGCGCCACCCCATAAAAGACCTGGACCACGGCCTGCCTTTCTGTAGGTGTTCTGGGCATGTAGATGTGCCTGCAGACTGAGGGGCGTGCAATCATTATTGCCAACACCTGGTGTAGGCATCATGACTGCATGGGTTGTGAAATGCCCCCAACTATGGCAGTTGTCCACTGAAATGACCCAGTGGCAAACAAATGTGGTACATTGAGCTCCTTTTCCAAGGGGCTCAGTGCTTATGAGCCCAGGGTGGGTGATGTAAGGTAATCTTCCCACTCCATGACCAGGTCTAATATGATATGAGGTGGAAACCTATACGTGCCACAGACCTGGTCATCAGGCATCCCAAAAGGTGTGGTACTAGGTCGAAAAATCCAGGCCCTAGCCATCCTCCTCCTCTGCGGTGTCCCACGATCACTGCTGCGACAAATGGTACATTCATCGCTGTATACGTGCGTTGTTTGATTGCGCAGGCTTTTTATGCATTTGTTTTTGTGCAAGTTGACGTTTATGCCAGCTTTCCTGTGTCGGACGTGTTTCACGATTTGCAAGTATTTTCCGCGTGCCGGTGAGTCCTGTTCAATTCTATGAATATGGGTTTTAAACGCGCGTATGTGCTTTGCAAGGATTTTACCGTTGTACTTCCCTTATTACACCCATATTTTTTCTTGTTGTTCCCCATTCCACATGTTCCGCCCCCTTTTTAGGTGACTGCGCAAACACAGGTGGGCCTTCGCTGGGATTCCTCGCAAGTCCATGGTAAGCCCTGCGCATTTTGTTCCATGAATCGACAAACAGGTGCTTGCGCGCGATTTCGTGCACAAGCCCCCTATTTTCCGTGCAAATAATTCCATGAGTCGGGCCCTGTGTTCCCTCTTAAAGAATGATGACAACGTATTCAGTAAAACCTGTTTACCATAATATAATTACCTCCAAATTCAGTTTTATACTGTGTTTATATATTTCACAGACTAAAATGATGATTTTGCTACACTGCAAGGGACAGTTGATATCTTATTAAGGGTGTGGATGTAAATATTATGCATCACAAGTTTGTTTGCTTTTGACAGTAGCAAGACAAATATTATTTTCAGTAAAAGCAAATCTCATTTCCCTTAATCTTAGTGCCTCACAAAGAGGTTTTAATTCTTCCTTTCCGTGCAACATATAAATAGTATGCTTCCCAATGCACTTCCTGTTTTTCAAGACAGACTTCTTCTTTGGAAATGTATTGACCATGTATATACAACTCCTCATACACACAGTTGAACAGGAGGTTAGGGTACATCCTGCACTCATGGCTAAAAAGAGAAACAGAACCAGGTGTATTTATTTTAATTTATTTACTATTTATTTAGATGTTTATGTATTATATATGGGTTGGAACTATGCAGTTTTGATCACAAAAGAACGTACCATAGATAAATAATCATATTTGATAGGTCGCAGTGTGAGTGGCATTCTCAGTACGTTGTGGAGGGTAGTACATGGAAAATTCTCAGGGGATAAAGCATGGTTGGACTCACAAATATGAAGGACAATCAACATTAGACATGTTTAAGTGCGGTCAGGCAGTACGGCCGACTGTGTTAGGAATGTGACCCTGGTGGATGAAGTGCAAGAGTGGAGGCATAGAAAGTGAGGAACAGAGGCAGGTTGGAGACAACAATGTTATCTATTAGGCAGATGAGATGTCGATTAAGAGGCTAGATAAGATGTGAGGGACACATTTTTTATTTTGGCTTTGAGCAAAATTGATGTGGATTGTTTCTCGGATGTCGGGGAAAGAGAATTCCATGCAAATGCAGCAAGAAGAGAGAAATAGAGGAAGCAAGAGGAAGCACACAGAGGAAGCACACAGAGGTTGAGAGCCCACAAGGGTAGTCAAGGAGGTGAGCAGATATTATGCAAAGGCGTTTAGAGTTGGATAGTGGACGATAGACACAGGAGAATAAATTTAAATTTAGCCGTGTTGCATCATCAGCCATCTAGCCTGTTAACGGTATGAGGAAGTAGGTGGGGCTTGAGGGATTTCAAAGAATGTCCTGGTAGCAAAGTTAATGATCTTGTCTGGAGGACATAAAGCATAGTTGGGGCTACCCAAGAAGATGCTGGCATGTAGTCCAGTTAAGAGAAGACAAGATTGTTTGAGGGACTTGGTGGTGTTTGTTGTACCTTGTTATGAATATTGACCTAAGCCCATTTGCATTACACAGAAAACCGCGTTCATAATGTTTCGACTTTCGATCAATGTCGCCGCCATTTTAAGAATCATCCACCATTTCGATTTCAACTCTTGTTTCATGTTCTGTGTTTTCAAATTGCAAGTCGAGCAGAACATTCTTTGAGTTTTGTTAATGTTTAGGCTGACCGAGAGCAGACTGTTTGACCAATGTAAAGAAACCTTGTAACTCAAACGAACTGCCATCCAAGTGTTGTCTGTGCTCACAAGCCTCATCCTCATATAAACAAGGAGTCAATGGAAAACAAACTCAGGTTGTGTGTTCTTTCGGAACCACATTATAGCGACTCTTGGGACAAGGCCTACCGTGGATCAGAGAATCAACAGCATCATTGTAACTTCATGGACATGCAAACTTGTTTAATCTGTTGTACAATATTGTAATATTTGTCACATGAACTGGGCACAAACTCTAGCCAGTAACTTATTAGCTTGGAGAGAGGCTGGACAAATGTTTCAAAAATGGTATAAATATGTCTGTGTTTAGATGTCCAGCACTCTCACCCCTTACTGTGTCTGCTGGTACACACTGCAATGTGTTGGGAGCCAGATAACTATCTGTTTTGCTTTGATACTGTTCAGTTATAAAAGATACTTGTATCTTTTCAACCTGTGATTGGCGTATTTCATTTGTTGTACTAAGCCTTGATATTTCTTTGGTCTTTGAGTTGGCGCCCGAATAGGGACCTTCAATATTGATGTCACCTTGCTGAAGAGAAGACGTGGCTATCGGTCGGACCGGGATCGGAGAGTGAGATAAAAGGGGGCCCCTTTGTATGAGATGTTACACCTCGACAGTACTGCACAATCCGATCCCTGAACGGTGAGCACACGGTTTGAGAGGGCATCTTGACGAGAGTCCCCATATCGAGGCGGGCTGTTTGCCGAAATTGCCAACCACGAGGGTCCTTTGTAATCTGATCAGACCTCCTTAGTCCTTTGTAATCAGGTGAGTTGTTCCCCGATTCCTAAGTATCCTGATATTTGGTTGTAGATTTGCACTCGCGAGTTCAAAAGCCCCCAGGTAACAACAGTGATCTGATATGCCTGTGAAATTGTCTGCCTGTTTCAGGGGTTTGTTCCGCAGAGACAGACAATCTTTGGAATTTGGCCAACCCGCGCCTCAGGAGGGGTCGCTGGCATGTACTATGTACTGTAAGTACGGCATTGGTAGTATAGTATTCAAAGATATTTGGCACAGACAAACTAGACATGCTTCCAAATTTCAGTGGCCAGTTCATGGTAGTTTTGAAATTGCCCGTATAGAATATTTAGAGTTTATATTGTTAAAGAAAAAGGCTAGGCCTGCAACATTTGCTGTAATTCATAAGTGGAAAAAAGAAGCTATGCAGCAACTTAAGAGTACAGAGAAGCATGCACGTTGTCACATGTCAAGCTCAGACAAAGGATTATTGTATGATGAACATAAACAGTCAGAGTCTGCCAGAAACATGGATAGGGCTTTCCAACTTGGTGTACAGAAAATATATCTGTCTAATGACCTCCAATCCTCAGACAAACTAATTGATACACTTTTAAATGAATGTAGGACTGTTGCCACTGCACCACCTCCTTACTTGCCTCTTCCTGCTCTTGTACCTCTTCACGCTGTTGCACCTCCTCCCGTTGCTGTTCCCGTTCCTCCTGTTGTTCCTCCACCTTCAGTTGTTGCTCCTCTTCCTGTTGATGCTCCCCCTTCTCCATCGCCACCCTTACCGACAATTGCTGTTCCTGTGCTTCTGTCTTTACTGCCAGCGGTAGTGTCTCCACTACCTGTTGTACAGGATTTGTCTGAACTCTTTTTTCCAAGTGGTTCCGCTCCACTTGTAGCAATTGAAGGGGCAAGTGCTGAATCAAAAGTAGTGACTCGTAGTATAGTTTCTAAAGTTAGAAAGATGGAATTGTATGCATGTGCTAAGAAATGTATAGAGGAAGGTGAAAATCAGCTGCCTTAACTACAATGTTTGACCAAGAGAGTATTCCCGAAGAGAATTTCTTGATTGAGGGGATGGGAATGCACTTGGCCGATATGTGGAATGATTTGATGAACATGGATGTCCTACAAGGGTTGAGGGATTTGAATGTCTTAGCTTACTCAAGGGACACTGCGGAGAAAGTACATGAGCATGTTGAGATGGTATTGGAGTTTGAAAGGGAGTTAGATTGGTTACAGAATGATGAAACAGATCTGTATGTGCAGAAACTGTTTCTCCCTTCTTGTAAATCAATGAGTGAAGAGACGTGAATTTGCACAAGGTATGCGCTTAGATGGATTTCAGATGTTTCGATATCTCCCATGGAAGTATATGATACGTTTAGTCAGTATACTCCAGAAATGCAAAATAAAGTGTTACAGATAAAGGTGGAGTACCTGCAGGATGAGTGTATGAAGAAAAATATTTGTTCTCCTGCAGATTTGATGATTATTTGTAAGAGAGCATTTTCACCTGATACTGCTTTGACTACTTTGTCGCTCGATTTAGCTCTATTGCTTAACAAACGTTCGGAGTTGCCTACTTCTCAATTGCCAATGAGAGAGGTTCCTCCGACATTTGTTCCTAAAGTGGAAATTCTAGCTGATGCCATTGCAAGCACACCAGCTAACACTATCGAAGCTCACAATGTTTCGCAATTTGTTCATGTCCCATTCGCTAAACAGGAACTGAATACTATTAGACAGTCGATTCCAGATATTAGGAAAAATCCAACAGGGTTTTATAAAGAAATAGAATCTATCTTGCATTTGTCAGTTTTCACTCTGGGTGATTGTAAAGAAACCACCGGTGGGGGGTGTCTGTACTTTCGCTCTCCATATGGTAGAGGAGAGGCACAGAGGACCCCAGCCAAGATTCTCTATTATTGGTGCGTGGTCGAGCAATCAAGGCCTAGCTTCTCAGGAGGTGATGCGGGCTGGTTCTTAAGTACAGTGTAGTCCCCAAGCACCCACAAAGGAATGTCCACGCACTGTATTGGTTACAACACAGTCTTTATATAATTAATATTCAAAGGTATATACAATATCACAATAACTCACTTTGTATTCCGAAAATCAACAATGGTAAATATAAACAGTTCTAAAGTGGTACCACTAACGTTATCAGATCTCATTAAAGTGCATACGGTCAAAATGACACACAGATCAAAATAAAGAGGAAACCAGCAGTAGGGAGAGGAAGGAAATCAAGATGGTTGAACAATTGGCAGAATACTGGTCCCGCTACCTAGACACAGTTCTGTGGGGAGATCCCCCCACCTGGGCAACCTGTAAAGCAAAGATGTATCACAAGCCCAGTCCATATATTGTTCACACTAGACTTTCCAATCGTTCTGCAACCCCACAGTACCATGGCGTTGTAGTGCTCCTCATCGGGGAATCGACGGCCCTTCCAGGCAGGAATCAAAGGTTGTAGATCGTTCGATAGAGAACAGGTCGAGCTACGACGTTGAAGTGGCTGCGTCGTTCCTAGCAGTGCTCGTTGACGGGGAAGCGTGAATGTCCTGCAAGGAAGAGGCGTGCTGAGCACCTCGGTGCCGATAGTTCTGGACCGCAAAGAACTGTGGCCCAGAAAGGGCATTGAGTCGTCGGCGTCTGTGGTCTTTGGGGGGCGGGAAACCCACTGGTGGATGCTCCTCGGCGCGTCGGCGGTCAGGCTTTCTCCAGCGGGATACAGCAGCGATGATGCGGATGAGAGCGTCTTTGGATCAATGAAGTTCTTAGGCAAAACGGGAGCATGGCGGCTCCAGTCGGCGATGGCGGTCGTCGACAGTGGCAGACAACAGTCCAGGCGCTTCTCTTTGGAGTTCCGCAGCAATCCCTTATCGGGTCGGCAGCCTGTCTAAGGTCTGTCTACCAGGGAGCTTTGGCAAAGGTCTGCTGGTGCACAATGGTCCCTCATAGCTCGGGAAGAGGGCGCCTTACCAGTTCTTCTCTGGGTCAGTCCTCGGAGGCACAGCAGCTTTCAGATTGTGAAGGAGAGCAACAGCAATTCTTCTCATCCAGCAAGGCTTCAAGGTCAAGCTTCAGTTACTCCAGTTACTCGTCAGAGTGGACTTCAGCTTCTGAAAACGATTCCTAGCAGTGAGAGGTCCCCAGATATACTGTTGATCTCCCATTCATTCCGCTGGGTCATACTCAAGCATCCAATCACGACTAAGGGCATTCAGGCAGGCAGCCAATCTGGCACACAGTGCTTTCAGGCCATTCACTTCTCTCCAGACACTCACAACAAGTTATGTGTATTGGGACAAGTACCCAGCCATTCAACACTCCACACTGCATTCATACCGGTTTCAGGCAGGGCTGTCTCTGTCATTGTGTCAACCACCAGATACTAGACACCCACAACATAGAATGCGTATTCGTCACACACTCCATTCACCCAGGTCACACCCACAGGCGTACCCACAACATAAGGTCATTGAGAAGGCTCCAGCCAGTCTGGTCAGCACTTCCACACACTACCATATATTGAACTTCCACTCAACAGCCAGTCAGGGGGAAGGGACAGAGTCAGGGCTTCCCGGGACTTCAGGAAGATCAGGGTAACAGGCGATGAAGGCAAGAGGCCATGGGGGCCATTTTGTCTCCATCAGGAATGTACCGATTCAAATGACAGGGCCTGGGCATACCAAAATGGAGGATGCTCAGGGCACCAGTCAATTCAGCACGGAGCTGCCACCAGCATCACACTGATATAGACTTGTTGTTCCCTGTGATCCTACCTGCTGAGTTATGGAAACAGATTAGAACTGTAGATGATCAGGCACAGCTGGGTGACACATGGGTTAACTTGGTACGGTTAGACAGAGAAATGAAAGCTGGTGAGAGACTGCCATAGGTGATACTGACACTGCTAGACAGAATAGTAACTAAATTAAAGTTTCTAGTTCCAGAGGGAAGGATAGTTTGGGACACACTTACTGCTTGCATTCAGGGGAAATCTGAAGGTGCTACCAAATTTTTTATTCAGTTTGAACACGTATTTTCGGATTTTAGCGGTCAGGATTTAAGTACCGAGTCAGGAAAAAGATTGTTTGTGGACAAATTTGTGCGCGGATTGTTGCCTGATATCCAATCACAAATTATGACTTCCGAAAGTTCCTGGCAAGCTAAATCACAGTTCGAAGTATTGCACATGACTCTGTATTACAAAAATAGAGTCAATAGTGAAAAAGAGAGGATAGCAAAGAAGAAGGGAGACTTGAAACACCAAAGTATTGTTGCAACAGATAGTTAGAGGAACCAGAGGTGGAAGTACATAGTTTAGAGTCAGTTTGCTCTAAAGAGTATTGACCAGATGGGTCTTGAACACATGAACCAATGTGCTTATTGCAGACAAGAAGGTCATTGGTGAGCAAAATGCCCGATCCATCAGCAGCGATCAAATAACACATATGGTACCATGGGTAGACGATCCAGAGGCTTCCCTGTGGTAGGGGTTCCTGGTAGAAGTCAGTTCTCTCAGAATCCACAGTCATTCTCACAAGATAGTCAGCAACATAGTGTTGATATAATCCTTTCACTGTCTCTCTTTCTGAGGATCTCGTATTCAATGATATATTGTTCTGTTAGGACAGCCCGAAGCAGAGTCTGGAACCTGTGCCTATTACCATAGATCAGAAAGGGCCCTACGTAGAAATGAAGGTAGGGAATAGGAAGCATCTATTTTTGATAGATACAGGAACACAGAAGTGTTCCATAGATCATCCACAGATTCGGATATTCCACTGTCAGGGCAGAATCACATTTCTGTAGTGTTTTCTGGCATGCCCATGGTTAGTCCGGTTTCTCAGCTGGTACCGATTTCACAGGGGCCATTCACGTATCACTCTCCATTTCTTCTAACGACGAATTGTGGCAAGAATTTGTTGGGGTTGAATCTGTTGAAAGAATTAAATGTGGTAATTCATTGTTCTCTGGATAGAGTACATTTGACGATTTCACATCAGCAATCTTCTGCTTTGCAATTTCTGACTAGGCTTTTACCGACTGAATTGGATAAAGTTCTGGCATGTTTATGGGCAGTTGACGACAATGATATTGGTATTTTGCAAATTGAACCTGTTAAAATTGTGTTGAAGCCAGGTGTTAAGTTGCCATGTATTCAAAAGTATAGTTTCTGATTCTGTTCATCGAGGAGTGATTGAGGAAATTGCAGGAAGTTTGTGCAATAGCCCAATTTTTCCAGTGTACAAGAAAGGGGATAATGTGATTCCTTTCTGTTTTATTATTGATTTACGTGCCATCAATAAGATTGTTGCTCCCCAATTTCCAATTGTTCCTAATGTGACCACAATATTAACGATGATTCCAACTGCTGCTACTCATTTCAGTGTTGTGGATCTTAAGAATTCCTTCTTTAGCATTCCTGTACATGTTAACAGTAGATATGTGTTCGCGTTCACCCTAGGGGGATGATCGTTTGCATTCACTCATGTGCCACAAGGGTACACTGACAGTCCAAGCATTTATAGTATAGCTTTGAAGGAGCAGTTTGATACACTTGAGTTGCCACCCACTTGTACATTGTTGCAGTATGTTAATGATCTTCTTTTAGCTGCAGACTCAGAAGTTTCTTGCAAGGAGAGCACTGTGTTGCTGCTTATCCATCTAGCAGAGCATGGGCTTAAGGCTTCATTGAAAAAATGTCAATATTGTCGACAGGAGGTCACCTATTTAGGCTATCTCCTTTCAAAGCAGGGAGAAGACTGACACCTGAACGGATAAAAAGGATCTCTAGCATGTCTGTCCCAAATACACAGAAAGAGGTCAGAGCCTTGATAGGCATGGCTTCATACTATAGACAGTGGATCCTTAACTTCTCATTAATGATAAAACCAATGATAGCCTTGACAAAGAAGGGCATTTCTTTGCCATACCGTGGAACTTGGATTGCCTGAAAGCTTTTGATCTGCTCAAGGCTGTGTTGTGTTCAGCAATGGTTTTGGGCACACCAGATTATGACAAGGCCTTTACTTTGCATGTGCATAAATGTGATGGATCTGCTTTGGCTGTGTTAACGCAGAAACATGGAGGGAAGAATAGACTGTGCGGTATTTTTCCGCCACGCTTTACCCTGTTGAATGTTCTTTGCCAAGATGTATGAGAGCTGTTGCTGCTTCCGCTGCATCCATAAAACAAAGTGAGGGTATGGTTTTAGGTCACTCTTTAATCGTGAAGGTACCCCACTCTGTGACGTTCTATTGAACAGAACGCAAATGCAACATCTCACCTCAGCACGTTTAATAAGATACAAGTTGATTAAATTTGCACTGCATATCCAAATTAAAAGATGTTGCATATTAAATCTGGCCGAACTATTGCCTCTTCCGCAAGAAATTGCTTGCAGTGCCAAGATGTCACATGACTGCCTCTATACCACAGAGCAAGAAAGTTGATTTAAATGACACACCTTTGAAACATCCACAAGGGGAGCTGTTTTGCGATGGCTCCTGCTTCAGACTTCCGGATGGTACATCCACTGCTGCTTATGCCATCACTACATTAAGCGCTATTGTGGAAACCAAAAGAATGTTGCATAACTCCACGCAGGCCGCAGATATCATCGCGCTGACTTGAGTTTGTGAACTTTCTGAAGGGCTGGGCAGAAAGAGGTTTCTTGATCTCACACAGAACTAAGATTCAACATGGCCCCTTGATAGTTCGGCTACTCTCAGCACTTGCGCTTCCTCCTCAACTAGCAATAATGAAGTGCGCCGCACACCAGAAAGTAACAGATGATGTGGGGAGAGGAAACGCTTTTGCTGACAGACTGCCACTGATATGTATTCTGAAATGTATATAACAAAACAAGCCACCAATAGTTGTGTAATAGATGAAGGAAGTGATTCTATAACGAACATTCAAGATGATGCCACTCCAGAAGAACTTAAACAATGGGCTGAGGGTTTAACAAGCTTAAATGATGAAGTTTGTTGGATAGACAATGTTAAGAAAAGATGGATGCTACCCAATGCTATGTCACCACTATAGTTACGATGGCTCATGGTCCTAATAATATATGTGCTAGAAAAATGTGTAAATTGCTAGAACCTGTCTGGGTAAACATCGAACATCTCAAAGATTGCTGAGCGCCTGGTCCAAAATTGCATGGTATGCTTACAGCATAATGTGGGAAAGGGTACATCGACTCTGAGGGGTAGTTTTGGTCCCCCCCTCTGTGTCCTTCGAAGTGATACATTTTGACTTCATCAAAATGGAGCGCTGTCAGAATTTCAAATATGTCCTGGTAGTCGTTTATGCCTTTAGCAAATGGGTCGAAGCATTCCCTGTAAAAGATGCCACAGCAATAACCATGGCGAAAACCATGCTTAAGGAATATTTTCCTAGGTTTGGGTTGCCGAAGGTTATTTAGTCGAACAATGGTCCACATTTTGTCTCTGCTGTTATCCTGCGGTTTAGCGCACGATTACAGATCGATAAACCGTTCCATTCGGCCAGACACGCTCAGAGTGCCGCACTTGTAGAAGGCCATAATGGTATATTAAAGAACAAGTTGGTTAAGGTTAGCACTAGTAGCAATTTGAAATGGCCAGATGACCTACCGATAGCTCAACTGTCTATGCGGATGACCGCAAAAACAAAAACTGGGCTCTGCCCCTACAAGATAGTGATGGGGAGGCCAGTCAATATTTCAAGATTGCCCAGGCCCAAGCGAATGAAAGACGTGGAACATTTGCTCCTTGCTGAATACTGTGACAGTTAACTCAGAACTTGTATTTGATTTATCAACAGGTACGAGAATCCCTCCCAGTAAAATACAAGGGGCCAGGTCATCGACTTCGACCCGGCGACTGGGTGCTTGCTCACCAAGGTTTTTGAAAGAGCATCCTGTCTCGCTGCGTTGGAGAGGACTTTTCCAAATCCTGTTGGCCACACAGATCGCAGTACGAGTAGATGGAAGGAAACATTGGCTACACGCAACGCATGTCAAGAAGATACCTTTTCCTTTGCCGCACGGCGGAGAACAGAAGGAAATTGTTCACTTTGTTCCTCATCGCAAGCCCATTCTGACTGACACCAAGCGTGTCCTGGAAACCCTTCCTCAGCCCGTGGGGCTTGGGGAGACTGCTGCTTTGCCTTTGAGTCTTCTTCTAATCTTTCTGCATCATTGAGCAATCTTGCATCTGTTTCAACACTTCCATCAGGAAGTTACACTGCTTAGTTTGCAGATCACGCTGTACCCGGAGTCTTGAGGTACGATCTGCGTCCGCGGCACTAGACTTACAGCATAGCATCAGCTGAGCCCACAAGAAACCACTTTTGACTAGTCCCTTGCCACTCTCTCACTGAAATGTAAATAAGAGACATGTATTGGCAAAGCTACCTTCAAGCAAGATAGGCCACGTGGTCAGGGGCCACCGATGGATGAACTAAAAGAGCCTGACGGAGAGAGGCTTCTAAACGTACTGTGAGAAACAGTGGCCTTTTCTATTTCTACTCGTAGTGAAAAAGCTTTTGGTCGTGTGGATGACAAAGAATCTGATTATCAAAGATCATGGTCCTTGAGGACTCATTGCTTTCTTGTTACATTGTTAATCGGTCTGACAATTGTATTTGCGCATGGGTTTTGGCATTTAGAGGGGGTTTGCCCACTTGAGACTTACCTACATACCATTTGTTACCTACTGATATTGTTCCCACTATGTCTTCACCTTTCGTGCATCTGCACACTCTACCTCCTAGGGATTCCCAACACAGAGTTATTTAAATAACACTCTCCTATTAATCATGAATGCCACACATACGATTCTAAATAGAATGGATTGCTGGATACATTCACATTTGCCACATCACGGGGAAAAATGGCTGGGCTGGTATATTCATCCTCTTCCTTTGACTACTGCATGCCACGCCACACTAAGGGCATTATTCTTTGGTCGTTGGAATGACAGTATTTATGGGAACTTCGATGAGACTAATCTGAAGAATTCAAAAAACGAGTCCTGACACCTTTGGGATGTTCCCTTTTTACGAATAGGGGCAAACTCAATGTTGCTTCTATTAGCCCTTCTGATAGACTTTCTAGACCTTTCCAATCGCTAATTTCTTTCAAGATGGCTTCCGTAGACAACCGGAGTGCCATGCCTCCTTCCTACACTATCAATCATAGCCCCAACTCTCTTTCCCTCTCTATACAAAGGGATGGTTCTCAGCCAATGTATAAATTTGAGGGTTGCACAAACATTGTAAACCTAACTAGTGAGGACAGACCTTTGTATGTAGGTGAACCGTTTATTTTGTCTGTGGCAATGAAGCTTATCCTTGGTTACCTAGAGATTGGCAGTGTACTTGTTATTCGGGTATCTTGTTACCAGGGGTAAATGTGACTAGCACCTCTGAGATCTCTAGAGCTCATCCAAGGCGGGGCAAGAACGGTGATACTCCTTTGCAGGTTATGGATGGCATAGCTCAATCCTTTGTGCCATTTTGGGGACAGATAATGAACTCTGAGGATATTAGGTGACTAGCAAGAGTATTGGAGAAAACCATCAACAGAAGCACTGATATACTATACAACATGACACTGATACAAAAAGCAATCGGATTAGTGGCCCTTCAGAATGGGATGGTGTTAGACGTCATCCTAGCTGAGCGTGGTGAGGTATGAAAATTGGTGGGTTCTGCTTGATGCATTTTCGTACCTGACTCCTCCCCTACTATATTCAAGGCAATACAAAATCTACATACCTTCAGTACAGAAGTGCATGTCCTCGAGGGAAACTGGGATCTTAGTTCTTGCTTTTGGGTCTTTCTACGTTCATGCGGCTGGGAGCTCTTTGCAATCCTAGTGGTAGTTCTTGATGTTCTATTGTTCTGTTGTTGTTGTAGACAATGTCTTCCTGCCATATGTTTGATGTTAGGAGGATGTTGTGCGCAAACTATAGGTACATTATGACCAAAGGTACATGCACCTGAGAAAACTGCTAGTGCTTTTGTAATGAAAGATATCATTGTCAAGGAACTCATGGCGATTGATATTTATGAAGAATGTGATGCAGGATGTACAGACATTGAGATGTGGGGTTTTTGAGTAAAGCAAATGTTTGAGTAATGCTCTTGACTTAGGCCAAAAGGAGAGTTTGTTAAAACATAATCACATAATACCGCCTTGTTATGAATATTGACCTAAGCCTATTCGCATTACACAGAAAACCGCGTTCGTAATGTTTCTACTTTCGATCGATGTCGGTGCCATTTTAAGAATCATTTGATTTCAACTCGTTTTTCATGTTCTAAAATGGTGGACTGTGTTTTCAACTTGCAGTCAAGCCGAACAAACTTTGAGTTTCATTAATGTTTATGCTGACCGAGAGAAGGCTTTTTGACCAATGTAAAGAAACCTTGTAACTCGATTGAACTGCCATCCAAGTGTTGTCTGCACTCACAATCCTCATATAAACAATGAGACAATGGAAAACAAACTCAGATTGAGTGTTCTAGCTGAACTGCATTGTAGCGATTGTTGGGACAAGGCTTACCGTGGATCAGAGAATCAACAGCATCATTGTAACTTCATGGACATGCAAACTTTTTTATTCCATTGTACAATATTGTAATATTTTTCATGTGAACTGGGAACAAACTCAAGCCAGTAACTTATTAGCTTAGAGAGAAGCTGGACAAATGTTTCAAAAATGGTATAAATATGTCTGTGTTTAGATGTCCAGCACTCTCACCCCTCACTCTGTCTGCTAGTACACGCTGTGAGGTGTTGGGAGCCAGATAGCTATCTGTTTTGCTTTGATACTGATACTTATATCTTTTCAACCCGTGATTGGTGTATTTCATTTGTGGTACTAAGCCTTGATATTTCTTTGGTCTTTCAGTGTTAAAAGGAAGGAGGTGCCTGATTATCCTAATATTTAGGAGGTTGATGCGAAAGGACCAGTATGCTAACAACTGGCCCATTATTAACAGGGCTGTTGTTAGCATGGTCCCCATTCCCATTTGAGTCCTGTGGGGGCTCGAATGGGAATGGGGATGTACCGGGTCCAGGTTCCTTGAATGAGGAATTACCAGGTCCTCCAAGGTTGGAATGGCCAGTAGTTCCCCATTCAGGGAACCCAGACCAGGTATGCGGTAAGGGGGTAGCCATGGTGCTAATAGTGCCATGGCTAACCCCAACCTCGTAATGAGGCCCAGAGCATTGTGGAACACCAACATTTAGACAGGGGAGTTGGAAGGAGTTGTTATTCCAGGAGACAGAGTGAGGAAAGAGAAAGATATCTGCATTAGCCTATGTCCCAGGTGGGATAATTCTATCCTCCTTGCCCTTAATAAAATCCAGACTTTTTGTCGTATCCTTGCAAAAACACCATTTAGAGGCAGGGCAAGGATGTTTCTGATTATGGAATTTCAAAGTGTAGCCGCACCAAAGAAGACATATGGTTGATTGGCTTGCAATAGAAAGTACAAAATACAAACTCACTGGACCAGCCAGCTTCCTGAAGATATCCTCCTAATGACAAACAAGCACAAGACCCGAGTGCCTTGGACACCATAGCAACCCTTGCAGAATGAACCTCAAAGTAAAACAATCCAATTCATCCTTCAGCCATAACCAATCTAACCCATCTGGCCAGTTTAGGAGACAGCACTGAGCTATGCAGTTTTCTTAATGAGGTAAAACATGAGAAGTGGACACTCTTAGAGCCCTGTAAACCTGCTCATAATGCTTTTGACAGCATATCACGCATAAAACTGGAAAATCATGAAAAATAGGCTACTCTACCAACCTGCAACCAGTTTCAGTCTCTGAGAAATGGCAAAGCATGCACTACTCATGCAAACAAACAGTGCTTAAGTTCCAAGGCTTTAAAATCGGTGAATGGGGAGGGGGGTGATGTATTTGGGGATGGCAGGGGTGTGTGTTTGATGAGGGGGCAGTGGGGTGTTTGGGGAGGTTTGGGGAACGGGTGTGTGGAGGGGGTTTTTGCGCATTCACGGTTGTAATTTAGAGGAGGAAAGATAGCTCAGGGCCAACACATCTGTCTTGGAAGCAAGACAACAAGGCTCAACACAGGTTTGAATCCCGATCCCACTCACAGATATTAACCGTATTAGAAATGAACAATACAATAAAATAACTAACAAAATAAAGGTTTTCACCTGAAGCACTGACAGGACATTTCTTTTTTTCCAAACAAGTGTTTACTGTGATGGTGCATGATAACTAGCGGAGGGAAAAAAGTTCCCAAGCAGTTCTTAGCAGACCATGCGCCCATCTAAGACCTCAATGTGCACGGGCACAGCTGGCACTGCATGATCATCATTCTCTGGTGGAGGAATGTCCAGATCTGGGAGAAGGGGTGTGTTGCGCCTGATGCAGATGTTGTGATACATTGCACAGGCCAGTACTGTCTGCCCCACCTTCTCTGGCCTGTACATGAGTGCACCACCTACTGTTGTAGGCATCTTAAATGTGCCATCAAGAGTCTGAAGGCCAGCTCAATTGTCACCCTGGCCCTCAAATGGGCCATGTTGTATGCCACTTCCTGCCGCATCTGAGAATTCCTCAGAGATGTCATCAGCCACAGAAGCAGTGGGTATCCAGAGTCACCTACAAGTGGTAAGGGCACATGTGTGAGTAATGATTTATTTATTTATTGGTTATTTATAGTGCACCTATACGCAGTACTGGTCCTCATTCCAAGTTGGGCGGTAAGAGTTTACCAGCCCCTGTAAGGATGCCAGTGGCGGTAAACCCTTACCGCCCTATTCCGAGGTCCCTTAGTGGGACCGCAAAGGATGTGTGGTCTGACCACACGTCCTTTGCGGGTCCCGCTTAAGTACCAGGGCGCTAATAACGATCCCGCTATTTGCGGGCCCATAATTAGCACCTTCCCCATACCCATTGAGCCCTATGGGGGCTCAAATGGGAATGGGGAATGGTTTACTGAATGGGAACTTACCGGATCCTCCAAGGACGGAATGACCCGGTAAGTCCCCATTCAGCCATACCGGACCCAGACCCAGGTTTGGAGGCAGCCATGGTGCTAATAGCTGCCTCCAAACCTGGGTCTGGAGGCAGCCATGGTGCTAATACCACCATGGCTGCCTCCAAACTCGGAATGACCCCCAATGTGTTTCAAGGCACAATAAGTGGTAAGGACACCGGTGTAAGTAATGATGCTTGGCAGTGGTGTTGCCTGAGACAGCAGCATCTTAATGGTCAGTCTGTGCATGCATGTCCCATGTCTCATTGTGCCACACTGTTTCAGGTTTCAGTCCTTGCATGCGTATTTAACTGCTCAGATGTGTGTGCATTCTGTCGAGGGAACAATTGCACATGGGTCATGGCCCGTGTTCATTAAAATGTGTTATCTAACTGTGAGGACAGCGTACCATGGGTTGGAGTCTGGGCCTGTGCATTGCCACCATGCATGGTTCCTGACAGGAGTCTGGATTGCTTGTGCAGATGGTCAGTGTGACATTCATGATGGTGTGTGTCATTACTTGAGGACAGAGCGCATGCCAGGTCTGATGGCAGGGAAATGTCCCTCAGTAGTTATTTGGCAGTCTGTCATCCTATGTATCGGGGTGTGTCTGGCTGCCTCATCTGATAGCAACGTCATGGACAATATTGTTGTTTGCAGGCCTGGCATCTTGCCTCAGCCCAAATCTGCAGGCTTATGCCAAGTGTGTGTGGGCCTGCACCACCTGTTCCAGTATCACTGGATAGGCACAGCTAATTGTGCATCACTGGACTGTGTTGTTTCTTGTGATTGTTCCTCTACCTTGGTCTTCGATGTTGCTGCATGTCATCTACAGGTTTGCCCCTAGGTTATTGGGATGCCCCAGGACATACATTTTATGACCCTAGGTGGCCATATCTACCGGTGCACTGTCATAGCAGTGGGGGGGTTGTGGGGGGATTCATGCTGGTATCTGTAGTTCATTACGTGTGGCTGTCCTGTTGGATGTGAAATGGCCTGATGAGTAACTGCTACATCTCCAGTCATGTTCTACTCCTGTGTGTTGTACCCTGTTAAATTAGGGGTTCACTGGTGGATACTACATGTGCAGGGTGCTTTACGGACATGCATTTGTGACATTGTTGCGACTACCCCTTTTAACTGCCACTCATGTTGCCAGGTAGATGGTATTGTACATGTTTGAATCCAACATCTGGGTCCATTGTCCTCTGTGATGCTTTATGTAAGCCAACAGCATGCTGTTCCATAGGACCATTGCATTGTGGGTTGATCCTGGGAATCGCGGCACAGCAGTATGTAATGGTAAAGTCAGCATCACAGGTGACCTGGGCAGTCACAGAATGGAAATGCATCCTGATCCTGTAGATCTCCTCTGAGTTGTGGGAGTGCAAAACCTGAACATGAGTGGTGTCCAAGGCTGTCAGCCCATTGGGTATGCCCACCATTGAATAGAAGCAAGCTTTGGTGGTGTAGAACTGTTCCTGGGTGGTGGGGAGGGCAATGTGTGTGCCCACATGTTGCAGGAGAGCCTCCAGCAATTGCACCAGCAGATGGAGAAGGCAGGCTGTGAAATGTCATGCAGCTGGCTCACAGAGTGCTGGAACTTGCCACTGGCCAGGAAGTGAAGGACCGACACTGGTTTTACCAACGGTCCTATGGCTGACCTAATGCCGATCCTGCTTCCAATGTCCTCTAGGATGTGACTCAGGATGGTCTCTCTGTTTAGGCGGTACAGGATTAGTATCTGTCTGTCAGTGTAGTCCCAAGGTGTGGCCCTTGTGCAAGGGTTCACTGCATGTCTCCTCCTTGCCACCTGCATCCCCATCATCCTCTTCCTCCTTCTCTCCCTGTCCTCTTGTTGCCTCTACTGGTATTCCAGCCCCTGCAGCTGTACATTGGCATGCAGCAAATCCAGCTCCCTGTTCGCAGCAATGGCTGGCAGTATGGTTGTGTTGGGAAGTGTTTTTGCTGACGTTTTGTCCCTGTTGTACTCTTCCTGTGTGTATATGGTGCACCTGGTTAGATTGGGTGCACCTGTGGCCTTATTCCCTTCACCTGTTTACATTTACAGGCTGCTCTAAGGTGTTGTGATCTCTGCCCTGGATTTACCAGTATTACTGGCAAATATCAGCTTGTAGTACCGGCAAATCCAATCTTGTAATATGCAGTGATACCATTGCACGGGTATTAAAGACACAGGTTCCTGGCCCATCCTGGAATTTTCATTGCAGTATTACCAGCACCGGTAATTCCGGATGAGGTAATGCCGGCTGGGTAATTCCAGCAACTGTGTTCTGGTGAACCTGTACTTGGCCAGACCGGTAAAAGTGACATGCAATGGTATTACCAGCACTTTTACTGTATACTGGCAAACTCGTAATGAGCCTGAAAGACTGGACTAAAGCCTCATTGCTGTGCGCAAGGAGTATGGAAATCATAGTCATTGAAAAGATTTGATGCTCTAAGAATATATTTTTTTATATAGTTTGTGATGTATAATAGGATGATTCCTTTCCCTGCCTTTATTTGAGATTCATATTTAAATGTCCTCAGTATAAATACATGCATAGACATGTGTTGATGAAGCGCAACAGTCTCAGATGAGATATCTGCTAGGCATACTGGTATCTGTAGGAAATATATGGATACAATTGCTTTATCTATGATGTATTAATCACACAACGACATATAAATTAGCCCACAATTATTCTAATTGTATCTCAAAAATCATATAGTAATTGAAAAGTTGATTTGGCGGTTGTCCTTGTTATTCCTGTAAATATTCAATATTTGAGTTAAGCAAATATTAAAACAACAATAATCAGCTGTGGATTGAGTGGGATTAATATTCATGAATGCCATACTATTTTCCTCCACTAATCCAATGTTGCTGAATGGCTTTAAATATGGTATGCTATGTATCCCGCTTCGGATAGCCACAACACTCTTAAATCATTTATAACCATGGCATGCCACACAAGAATTCCCATTTTAAGCATATCTAAAATGTGGATGTTTAAGTGGTCCTTTATTCCAGTTTTAAATACATTCTTCAAGGTGGGTGAGGGCCGAATACAATTGTGTTAACTCACTTTAAACAAAAATAGTGCTAAGGCTAGATCCAATATAAAGTAGTTAACAACTTAGGTCATGGATCTGGACAGCCTTGCTATCTTCATGCATCAGGCAGGTTACAGTACTAAAATTCAATATAAGCGAAAGAAATGTATCAAGCGTTGGACATCCAGGAGATTACACTTAATGCACGTGCTCAGTTGTGTTAGCAAATACAATTGATAATGTTTCTAGCTCTACAAAAAAAAAAGAAAAAAAAAAAGAGGTTGCCAGTCAATTACCTTACTTGTGAAACTGCTGACTATCGAAGCAGGGCATCAGTTACGAATTAAATAGAAACTTACTTTAAAAAATCTACTTAATAGAATGCCGATTCAACTGATAAATGTGCAAGATAGGATGAACGAACTGAAAAAGGAAAACCAGTGCACTGGCAAAATACCGTATTTGTAGACACTTTGACATCTCCAATTAGCGCAATCTGCATGGTAAGCCTGATTAGTCTACAGAGAGTGAAATATGTAATTGGAAATCAAACACGTGAGTGACTGAATAGGTACTAAGGCGTTCGAGCCATCAGGCTCAAGAATCATTAAAGCACTGTAGCCGAACAAAAAATAATGCATTGATAATGATTTTAACTGTGTTCAGAAAATGTAGCCGAGAAAGGTAAAACAGCCATTACGGTCCAATTTGCTAGCATGGCGTATCTCAAGATCTGCTTCTGCATTCTGTATAATGCTAACCTGTAAATAGTGTTTGCAATTTTCTATATACCTTTGTTTCAAGGGAAATCAGAATTTAGAGACTGCATGCCTTATCTGTAATTATTGTGTAAAAACATTCTTGCAGAATTGCATCTTCTTTTCTATTCGTGCACTGTATTGCGGCAATGTGTGGCACTTTCACTTACCGCAAGCTTGGATAGAAAATGCATTCAGCATAGACAATGCTGAGAACGAATTAAAAAAAATGAAAAGGTTTGGTGATTCGCTGTTACATGGACAATCCAACATTATAAGCATGTCAAGGCTTCTTTTGATTCAGTAGTTGTCTTTTGCAATATATATTACATGGCCTGCAGTAGCAGCAATGTAGTTATGATTAAGTTGCTAAACCCATTGGAAGAGCACTTTTTGGGTGGCTTATAACTTTGCTCCCCCTGGACGAATCCTCACCAAACTTTGTATATGGCAAACTCCAATTTGTTTTGCAAAGTTTGGTGAGGTTTGGTCAAGGGGGGGCAAAGTTATGGGGGGTCCCAAAATATTTTTTTTTTCCCTTAGACTGAATGGAGAAAACAATGTGCGCTCGCCTACATCCCAAACCGCTGGATGTATTTTCACCAGATTTGCGGCAGGAGCAGCGACTTGGTCCTGAAAGCGTGCTTTTGTAAATTTGGTGAAAGTCCATCCAGTAGTTTTTTTAAAAACAAACAAAAATTGGGTCTCAAACAATTAGTGATATCTATGTCCGCTCCACGGACTCACTCACCTGTTCGCTCAGCAGACAGGACACCGATTGGATAATCGGCTTGCGTTGTGTTCGGGGACACGTGACATGTTCACTGACTGTTTGGGGTGAAGCGTGAGGTGCGCCACATTCTTTCAATGCACCCGCCTTATACGATCTGTGGACATCCGCGGACAGGGTGGCGTGGATGTGAGCATAAATCCAATTTTGGGGAGTGTGTTGTTGTGTAGGAGTGCTTGGAGAGGGTGGGGGAGTAAGAGATTGGTCAAATGCTGTATTTGTTTAGGAGGGAGAAGGCCGTGATGTGTTTGCGCTGTCCACAGTCACTGCAGTTGTCGGCAGACAGGCTAAACACTGGGCGCACTACTGGTTATTTCACTTTACTATGATGTTGGTTTTGGGTCGTTAGTAGAAGTAGAGCATTGGGATAAAAGGGCATCTATTGAAGAGTTTGTGTGTTGGTTGTAATTATTATTTTAGAATGTTAATTGAAGTGGATAGGTTTTGAGGTGATCTGTTATGTTTTTGGATTGTGGTAATTTGGTAGGTGTTTTTTTCTATCGGTGTATTATGCTGCAGCTAACCACAACCACCATAGCATAACACACCAATGCTACCAAATATTTTGACTGTGGTATGTGGGCTGCTTAGGGGATATGTTTTCAAAAATGTGAGTACTGATTGGCAGTAGTGTAATAGTGTTTATAGGATAGTGAGATGATTTATATCTCTTTGAGCTCTCGCAAGTGTAGTTGGCCTTTAGTGGCCTCGATTTAAGCAATTTTTCAGGGCCGGCTCCATTATCGAGCTTTGCAGAGGCTCAAAATAAGACACCTGCAAGGATGGCTAGGTTATCATCAGCTGGTAATCCTAGACCAAGAAGCGATCTTGGAACTCCAGTGGTGGCTCGCCAACATGGAGGCCTGGAATGGGCGAGCGATTTTCGAAGACACCCCAGACATCATTATAGAATCGGACGCAAGCAGGTCTGGGTAGGGTGCCAGGTGCGAGAACTTAGAGACAGGAGGGAAGTAGTCAGAGCAAGAACTGAGGATGCACATAAACTGTCTCCAACTGTTAGCAGGGTCCTTTGCAGTGTGAGCATTTACAAAACACAGAGTCCGATGTTGCGTACTGCTCAAGATGGACAACATTTTGGCAGTGCGTTATATCAACAAGCTAGGAGGAATGAGATCGAGAATGCTAGCAGAATTAGCAAAAGACTTTTTGCATTATTGCCTGCAGAATCAGATAGCAGTCACAGCAGAGTATCTGCTGGGGACGCTCAACGAACTAGCGGACTGGAACTCACGGTATCTTGTAGACTCCAGCGATTGGAAACTACACCCGAGCGTGTTCCAGAGGTTACAAGTCCTCTGGGGCCCCGTACACATGGATCTATTTGCGTCCAGACTGAACGCGCAGATTCAGACATATTTCAGTTGGAGATTAGACCCAGGTGCAGCCAGCACGGACGCCTTCCTCCAACCATGGAACGGAGCACTGAATTATGCTTTCCCTCCATTTCTCATGATCACGAGAACACTAGCGAAAGTTTGCAGAGAGCGAGCAGACCTAGTAATAGTCCTCCCCCTCTGGAGATCCCAGCCCTGATTTCCAGTAGCGATGGAACTTTCTATGGATTTTCTGAGGATAGTTCCACATCAGCCGGACCTTCTGCTAGACCCAATCGGGAGAACTCACCCGCTGTATCGACTGGCACACTGCGGTTGATAGTCTGCAAGGTTTCAGGAGAAAGTGGGAGTTGCCAGGTATTTCGCGACTCGCTGCAGACTGCATCAGAGATTTCTGGGCGCCTTCCACCATCAGGAGCTATGACGCGGTGTGGAAGAGCTGGGCTCACTGGTGCGCAGAACATAGTTTGGATCCTGTTTCTGCCCCTGTAGTGCAATTATTGAACTTCTTAGCAATGATTGTTCCAAGAAGGCAGTGCCTTCAGGACAATAGGAGTACTACGGTCCGCGATCTCTGCGGGGCATGACATGGTAGAAGGTAATGCTATAGGGGAACACCCCACAGTCCTACATCTATTGAGAGGAATGCAGTTGAGAAAGCCCCCAGACCCTAAGTATACAATATTATGGGATGTCATAGAAGTCTTTCCGCTGTTTCTTACATGGCCAGACAATAGAGAATTATCCCGATCGCAACTCTCAGGCATGCTGCCAATGTTGTTGTGTCTCACAGCATGCCAAAGAGTATCTGATGTGAAAGCACTAGAGATACACAGGAAAATATTCTATGCAGATGGAGTAGCGTTTTCCATAGCTAAAAGAACGAAAACAGACTCTCGAATAATTTCATACCCATATTTTACAGAGAATAAAAAACTATGCGTAGCACAATGTATCAAAGACTGTGAGACCGCCACAGCGCTGCTGAGACCACGAGGCGTAACACAGTTGCTAATAGCATGTAGAAAGTCTTATCATGCAATAGCAACAGCGAAAATTGTGAGATGGGTGCGCAAAGTGATGCGATGAGCAGGCATAGACTTGTCTCAGTTTGGGTGCGATGGCCTCTAGGGCCTTTGCAGCATGAGTGTCTCTTCAGGCTATAATGAAAGCTGCTGATTGGTCCCCCGGAGTCCACTTTTAAGACTTTTTATTTCAAGCCAGTGTCAGATTTGTCGAATAGGGTGGTGGCTAGCTTTGAATAAGCATAATGCGAGCCTCCTGTCTTGTCATAGAACAAAGATTGCCAATGCTAACAGCTCAGGAAGTCTTCATTCTATTAAAGACAAGGAGGCGAGCATTATATCCCACCCGGAAAGACACAAAAGACGATCTTATGGTGTTTATATCAAATGTACAATTTTGTCTTGTCACCCACCCTTAAAAATATTTCTCTGTTTTCCCCTAGGCGCTGACCAGAAAGCAGCCTGATCTCAAACAGTGGATCGTCATGACACTTCTATTTCGCCCAGGAGACAGGGCAGTTTGGTTGCAAGAACACTGGTTCAGTTATAAGTTGGAAGTTTGTGGTTGACCGTTCATAACAGGGATGAGTTCGCTGCAGAGGATCTCCAAGGCAAAGAAAGAAAGATGAAAGGACCTGGGACAAAGGGGTTCTTATAGGATGACCTATCACTGGATTGGAGCATGGGATAGGGTTGGAACTACTGCACTCCTGGAGGTGCATGGGAGTTTTAGTTTGAATGGATTTCTAAGATGTAAAACTCTAGTTTTGAACTTGTAAACCTCTGATTGGCTATTTGTATGTCTGGAGGAGAAAAAAAGCACAAATGTTGATGTTTAAAAGTGATACCTTGAAAAGCTGTTGTGGCAGTATTAAAGAAAGTAAAGCATAAGGCTTGCCTCCTCGTCTTTAATAGAAGACTTCCTTAGCTGTTAGCATTGGCAATCTTTATTGTCATTCTGTGACTCCGGCACAAAATGGAGGCTATTGACAGCAGGGCAGTATATAACTAAGTACAATTTGTAATTAAATAGGGACGTATGTTTCAATTATTTTATTAGAAACTTGATTGTGCTTTGTATTAAATAACAATCAGTGTTGGAGTCCTGAAGACGTCTGTCATATTCAAAACATGTAACACAACATATATGGGTTCTATTTGTGCTATGTTGACTCACATTTCAGGAATCAAACCCGTCTGTAAAACATAGATACCTCTATGTAATTAACATGTTTACATTGATTTGATTAGCCACAACCTTGAGGGGCAGAAACGCAGTTATATTCAATATTCAATAACATACGATTCGTTTCATATAGGGTCAAAATGAGAGGTCTGCATTTTTAACCTTTTGTCTTGGGGCCAATGTAGGACTAGCACGAGTTTGCAGAACCACACAGTTTATGATCTGAGTGCTCAACAAGATGTGAAAGTCAGAGTGCAATAGGTTCTTTTTCATTATAGCTGATCATCTGATATGGTTCTTGTTTAAACGTTAGAGTTAACCGAACTGTATTGTTTAATCCAGAACTAGCCAGGATGAACTCTAACATGGGATTTATATTATGGAACTCCAAAAATACTACATCGCAGCTATTATTTAGAAAAAAATAAGAATCATATATAATAATATGACTTTTAGTCAAATGTGCAAACATACATGCCCCATTGTGATTATGTTTCAAGTACCCTAGAGTGCAAACGAGTTGCAGAAGCGTGGTGTAAAGGGTTGCAACAGTGTTAGGAACCTTTATGTATTTATTTCCAAGACATTTTCTACTGGTTTGCAAGTGAAATGGGGGCAAGGAACCGGATGACTCTTTATGCCATGCATTCCTGCTCCACTCTCTAAAAGACACCGAATTTTCATGCTGGCATAAAACAAACGGAATCCTATGGAATCTGCTTGCTTTTCTGCAGTTAGATTGACTAGGTATCAATAGTAAATGGCGTCTATCATGCATAAATGGCAGGCGCCTTTTGCGATTTTTGTAAAACTAAGTGCAAAAGGGTGCAAATGTGAATTCATCTGTTGTAAAACATTTTGGCACTTTGGGGGTCATTATGAGTGTGGCGGTAGGGGGTTAACGATTCCGATAAGGATGCCGGAGCCGTTAACTACTTACCGCCGCATTCCGAGGTCCCTTAGCGGGTCCCACTAAGGCTGGCTGGTAAAGCCAGCCGTCCTTAGCGGGAGCCGCTAAGGGACCAGGGAGCTAATAACGGGCCCGTAATTAACAGACCCATTATTAGCTCCCTCTCCATTCTCATTGAGCCCTGTGGGGGCTCGAATGGGAATAGAGATGTGTATTTTGATTGGGGACTTACTGGGTCCTCCGAGGTTGGAATGACCCGGTAAGTCCCCATTCAAGGAACCGGGACCCGGACACGACTTTGGAGGCAGCCATGGCGCTAATAGCACCATGGTTACCTCCAAGCTCGTAATTACTGTCTTGAAAATGTTCAAAATTGCATAGACCTGATCCTAGTGAATGCAAGTCTCCAACAATCTTTTAATCATTTTAAAACAATGAGCACCAAACTGTCCATTGTCAAAACCACGGGATAGCTGAAAACCAACTCCTTTCTAGCACCTGACTGCCTTGAGTAAAGTGTGTGTGCCTAGCCCAAACACTCTGAGTAAACCTCTGAACACCCAGTGATATAGGACTGTCTATCTCAACAACCATTACACCACCAGTTCAGACTAGACCAAGAAAAATAGAGCAAGCCAAGAGGTAAACATCTCTCAGTAGGACTCACCTGCACATTACCATCCTCTGCAGCAGGCCTTTTGAAAGCGTGAAGATCCATAAGCAGGCAGAGATCAGTGATATGTATCAAGATTACTTCCACGTACAGCATTGCTGGACAGTACTTATAAATGCCCAGGGGCCATGTTCTTTAGCTGAGCCTGCGTGATTGCCAATATATATCACCCACGCAGCCAAACTATGGGGTCAATATCACATGACACCTTGGAAGATAATTTGAACAGTAATTACACTAGAAAAGCTTTCAAAGACCTTGTATACAAAGTGTGACTCAGTATGAGATGTGTGGCATATGTTCTACAGCATGCCACCTTATTCAAAGGTGGGCAGTGAGCGCACATGGATGAAGGGTAACTACTGTGATCTATCAAAGAGGTGCCAACAGACTGAGCAAGAAAGAGCTTTATACATCTGGCATAAAAGTGTCATTTCACGGTATCCTCGCAAGGATGTTATGTAAAAATGAATATTGTCAGGCAAGCAGTTGAGCACACTGTCATAGATTGCCACGTGTGGCATGAAAGCAACAAGACAAGACCGATCACCTTTCAAAATGTTACATTTAAAAAGAAGAACATATGGAAAAAGATGGCTGTCTACTTCATACATGGATTGGATGGAACAATCAACAAGATTGTACTCGTAGACCGCAAATCAAAAAGGACTGTCACAAGATTTCTGAATAAGACACAATGGGCTATATCCGAGTTGGGAGGTATTCCGGAGGTAAATCTGCCGGTGTACCGCCAATGCAATTAGCTTACCACAACTTGGTCTGGCGTTATTAGCGCTGCATCACAAGTTGCAGTGGCGGGATAAGTCCTACTTTTTCAGAGTCCATAGGACTCATTGGGGCATTTTCAGCACAATTACTGCGGCTCAGAGATAGAGGTCAATGCTCTGCGTTTCCCCAAAATTCTGGATTGGGTGGAGTGGTAATGCGGCAATAATAGAGTTACCACTGCATGTTTACCACTCTGCCAACTCCTGATGAGGCCCAATGTTGTCTGCACTCTACCTTATCATCCAGGTTTTCATAACGGTTTTAGCCTCATCACTTATAATTACAGAGATTGGTGGACAATTTCTATCAATAGCCATGTCAGCATATCTGAGGCAGATCGACATTCATTATTATGAGTGACACATTGCCACTCCAAAGGGGATTGACAAGACTAAAGAATGAAGTAGAACAAGCTCAATGCAAGCTCCGTTCAAGTGGCTTCCTCTATGAGATTTGAAAACCAATAAGCTGCACAGCATTCTTCTTCTTCTAAGGTACTGTTCAAACCCGGTTGTTTGTTCCATCCGACCACGGTGAAAGTGTTTTAAATCTTTCGCCAATTCAAGGGCTTGTCCTTCTCTACTCTTTTAAATAACTTTTCCTTCGACCAACTTCATTTCGAACTCATGGCAAAGACTTAACCGTGAACTACTCTGAACTGTTTGATCCTCTGCAAAGACTCTGAACCATTAACATTGGCCCAGGCCTATTGATTTGAATCCTCATTGTAGCAAGCCTTTTCTAGATTGCCCTGCCTACCTACTTGTTGGTGCTACTTAATTTTGTATAACCTTGTCTTTCCCCCCCTTTTTAAATTGTGGAATGCCATTTTGCTCACTCTTCATTGTGAGCTTAACTTGTTCAGAATTTATTGGGTATTGTGTAGTATATTAAGAGTGCTATTTTTCTCCTGCGTTATTTAGTGAACTGTTTTACAAATTACTGTGTAAATAAATGTATTTTTGTTTACTCAAAAACCTTGAGTGAGTGTTTGTTTGATCCATAGTAATTACTGTCCTTGGTGTAACTTCTGATACTGCTCACTTTACTTTTGAGTTAAGTCTGGCTGCTCAGCCATCACTACCACGTTACTGTGTAGTACAGGCTTGTACCAAGTGAATTTGTACTTGCACTTGTAGTCTTAATTGTGTGTGGTGTTCCCAAAGGGTACTGAATATGATTCTGCCTAACACTGATGTACAGTGGTGAGGACAAAGTATAGTGATTACACTTAGAGTGCTGCTATTACCTTGGATCAACTAATCACTATGCTAAACATCACTAAAAAGCACATTTTTATCATGTCTGATATGGAAAGCTACAGTCTGGAGACCCTCCTTAGTTACACTGTGGATTATCTGAAAAATCTGTGCAGAAAAATGAATCTCTCTGTTAAAGTTAAACAGTCAGAATTAATTTAAAGGTTGTTAGAGAAACAAAGTCTGGAGAGTGAGTCTGAAATACCTGACCCTCCAGCAAATGTCTAAAATTATGAGGATGATAATGTGGCAGTTATTATGGATGAGTTAGATGAGGCAGATGTGTATCACAATGTAGGCCTTGCTGATCCCTACCTGCTCAGCAACCTCAACCTTTGTCCACAGCACCCCCGTCAGGTCCTACGCTCAGTCCGGAATTGCTCTAGAAAAGATGAGACTCCAATTGGAATTCAGACGTATTAATGCTCAAACTGAACAACAGCATCAAAAACTTAAGCTCAGAGAAATGGAGTTGAATCATGCACTAGAAATGAAAAAATTGTCTATTGAAAATGCTTCTCTCCCAGAGTCTTCTAGGAATTCCAGTCCTAAGAGACCCAGTATGCCTAAAGAAATTGATGGTATGTATGAGGCTAAGCTTGATATTTTGGATTGGTTAGCAATGTTTGAGTATAACAATGGGATTCAAGACATTACAGGGAATCAGTTGCTTCCTTGGCTCTTCTCTAGGATACCCACTGTTGCATCTGATGTTGTGATGGAGTTGGGGGGAGGTGGATAGGATGGATTATGAGTCTGTGAAGCTAGCTTTAATTGATAGATTTGGGAAGACCCCTTACCAGTACCTTAAGTGGTTTAGGAGCTTCAAAAAGCATGATGCTACCCCTTGGGCTACAAGGGTATGTGAATGTTGGAAACACTTAGATGGATGTGTTAAGGGTTACAGAGTAAACACTTATGAAGGTATGAGAAATCTTGTTATGTTGGAGTCAATTTATGATGCCTACTCTCCTGAGCTCAGACAGCACTTGGCTGATTCTTTGGAGATAGATCCAAAGAAGTTAGCTAAGGCTGCTGACTTGTGGGTTGCCAACAGGACTACTCACAAGGATTCTGGGGCAACTCAGAAGAAGGACGAGGGAAAGCAGCCAAAGAAAGATAACAAGGAAAATTCTAATACCTCCAATCCAAAGAGGGCCTCAAACAAAACAAGCCACAAGGGACACCAAATCAGGATAGTGTACCATCTGGACTCAAATCAGATGGACGTCAGAACAAACCCCATTCATCAAAACATTTGGGAAATGTTATGTTATGTTTGTGGGTCAACTGACCATGTGAAAGGGGATTCCAGATGTAAGGGTAAACCTTCAGGGGTCCACACAGTGTCCTTAACCTTCTCCCCAGAGGAAGAAGTACCTAAGGCAAGTGGAAACTTTCACCTACTGGCTGATCAACCCTTGAGAGTCTCAGCTAGTGTTTCTTTAATGTCCCTGGGCTTGTGCGAACAACAGAATTTAGATGTCTATAATTCCATCACAGATAATACTAAAGAGCAGTATAAAGATAGTGTTCTTGTGAATGGCCTGGAGACTCCTGCCATCAGAGACACTGGATCCAGAATAAATGTGGTTGATGAATCATTTGTCAAGGTGGAGGATGTTGCTAAGGCACTGAAACACATAACCAAAATAGCTGGAGGCCCTGTGCAAATGCTTCCCCAGTTACCAGCTCTCACCTAGTGCAATGACATGACTGTCAAGATACCTGTTAGTGTGAAGAGTGAAGTGCCCGGTAGAGTCATGTTGGGTAATGACATGAAAACTGTTGGAGTTGTGTCAAGTACCCCCAGTCCTCCCAATAAATGGAAACAGGAGCTCACTAGGCCTGCAAGGTAGAGGACCTTGAGAGGCTCTCGAGGGGAATTAATAGAGAAAGCTATCACTCCCAGCACACAAGAATTGCTCACTGCTATTTCAGGAAAGAAAGAGGCAAAGGGGAAACCCAAGACCTCCAAGAAGAAAGCAGATAGCACCCCTGTGCTACCAAAAGGGACATCCCCAAGATTGTCCAAAGTCACACCTGTGACTCCTCCACCTGCTGAGGCTGAGTGTGAGGTACAGCCCTGTGTGGTTGAGCCAGATCTGGAAGAAGACATAACTCTAGTTGGAGATCTGGATCCTGTTGACCATCCTGAGCTGTAGTCTTTACTGGCAGAAGGTGGACACAACAGGGCAGACTTCAGCAGAGGACAAAGAGAGTGTCCTACTCTTGAAGGTCTTCGACAACAGGCAGCTTCTCAGCTTCATGGGCAAGAAGCTGGGAAGCATAGGTTGCACTGTGAAGATGGCCTTCTATTTACTTATAGAGAAGTCCCTCAGGAGGAAGTTGGTTACAGTCCCTTGGAACTTCTCTATGGCCATCCAGTCAGAGGTCCATTGGCCCAAGATTATAGAGGGGTTGGAGAGTGCTCCTTCCCTCAAGCCAGTCAGAGTGACTGACTATGTGATAGGTCTCTGGAGGAGAATGTCCCACATGATGGCAGAAGCAAGTGATAACTTGAAGGCAGGTCAGGCTCTGGTCAAACATTAGCATGACCAGAAGGCCAACATGGTTGAGTTTACTCAAGACCAGCTTGTACTAGTTATGGTGCCAACAAGGCAGAGGGCCTTGCAGGACAAATGCATAGGAGCCTTCAAGGTTGTGGGCAAACTTGGAGAGGTGAACTATCTGGTGGACTTAGGCAGACCTAAGGAGATTCCCCGAGTCTTTCACACCAACTGTTTAAACGCATATGTCTCGAGACCAGAAGTGGGAGCTTTGCTTCTAGCTTCAGCTCAAGAGGAGGTGGAGAGTGAACCTCTAACTGACCTACTTAGATGCCAACCTTTAGATGAGAAGATAGAAGGAGTAAATCTCTCTTCTAATCTGACATCTGAACAGCAGAATGAGTGCAAGTTTCTGTTAAATCAGTTTGCCTCTCTGTTTTCACTTTCACCAGGCTTGACCCCTTGGGGCCAGCATGAAATTCTAACTGGTGACTGTTTATCTGTGAAAGGCTGAGGTTACAGAATGACAGAACATGTAAGATCCCACATAAAGGAAGAGGTACACAAGATGCTTGATCTCGGGGTTATAGAGCCATCTACAAGTCCATGGTCTAGTCCAGTTGTTCTTTTACCAAAAGCAGAATCCAAGGAGTTGAGATTCAGTGTGGACTATAGAGCCCTAAACGCAGTCACTAAGAATGATTCTCATCCTTTACCAAGGACAGATGAACTGGTGGATAAACTTGGGGCAGCCAAGTACCTCAGTACATTTGATCTGATATCAGGCTATTGGCAAATTGCCCTGACAGACCATGCCAAGGAGAAAACTGCATTTCCAACCCCAGCAGGCCTCTACCAGTTTAAGGTTATGCCTTTTGGATTAAAGAATGCACCTGCTGCATTCCAAAGGATGGTCAATCAAGTTCTTGAATCGGATGGAGGACTTCTGCATGGCATACTTGGATGACATTGCAGTGTTTAGCCCTACTTGGAAAGAACATGTTGACCACTTATATGTGTTGCAGGCTCTTGAGCAGGCCCATCTGACCATAAAGGCAAGCAAATGTCAAATTGGTCAAAGCAAAGTGGTCTACCTTGGTCATGATGTAGGAGGAGGTGAAATGAGGCCATTGCCTTGCAAAGTACAAGCTGTACAAAACTGGGCCTCCCCTACTGCTCAAACCCAAGTGAGACCCTTCCTAGGTCTCACTGGTTACTACAGGAATTTTCTTTGAGAACTATGGGTCCATAGCTTCTCTGTTGAATGTAGTCTCCTCTCCAAATTTCCGTAAAAAAGGTTAGATGGAATGAGGAGTGCACTCAAGCCTTTGAAAACCTGAAGAAAGCCCTTTGTCAAGCTCCAGTCCTAAGAGCTCCTGATTATCACCAACCCTTCATTGTGCAGACAGATCCATCCAATACATGTATAGGTGCAATCCTTAGTCAACTGGATGGGAAAGGTAGGGAGCACCCCATTTGCTTCATCAGTAGGAAACTGAAGGAACCAGAAACAAGGTGGGCAACCATAGAGCGTGAGTGTTTTGCCATTGTGTGGTCTCTGAAGAAGTTTAGACCATACTTGTATGGATCTAGTTTTGTAATTCAGACAGACCACCAACCCTTGAGATGGTTAAATGCAAATGAAAGGGGAGAACCCAACACTTCTAAGATGGTCAATCTGCCTGCAAGGGTTTTATTTCACCATGAGCAAAGTTGCTGATGGTCTCTCTAGGATGTTTATAACTGACTAGAGTGAAGAGATTCATCCAGGAGTGGATTAAATCCTCCTGTCCCTTAGTCTGGGGGGGCGAGTGTTATGGAGAATTCTTCAGAATGGCTAATTTCCCTTACCTACTGAGTCCCTCAGCAGCTTTGGCGGATTTCTAGGATTTATTTTTTTCCACCTGGTAAGAGTGTGCACCTTTTCTTCCCAAACTTACATGTGTTTTGCTGTGTGTTTAACATGTTTTGTGTTCATAGATTGTGGAGCCTCACCTACTCCATAGGCATCATCTTTGTACTGTGTGTCACACAGCACCTTTAGTGCAGTGACACAGGACTGTCTTTTTCAGACTTCCCACTTTAAGATCCATTTTCTGTGACTTACTACTGTCTCCCAGAACATGTAAAGTGTATTTGTCTTTTAAAATTCACAGACCCAGTACGACCTATATTACATAGAGTACTGGAAAGGGTTAATAGTTATCCCTTTTTGTCTGTTTCTCATGGAACATTATTTTGTTCCCCTTTCTTTAAGATTTGGCTGGTGGCAGTGGTAGCCTTGGTACTGTGTTAGGCTATGTTAGTAGCCTCAAACTTTAATCCGCTGGACCCCATTTACTTTTATTTGGTTCTGGCTGGGTTTATTCGCCATTTCCTTTTGTAAATGTCTTTCTCGTGTTTTTCTCTGCCCGCTGTCCTTTGGTGGGCTTCTGCACAAAAGCCCTTCTTAGGTGCCTGAGAGTCTGGGTAGACAGAATGTGAGAGAGGGGTTTTATGACCCCTGCACAGGGTTGCCTTGGAAACCCAAGTCACACTCTTGTTTGATTGGCTAGGTGACTGTCCCACCAGGACAGCCACCCTGCTGTGTGATTGACAGCCAGGCTTTGTGAATGGGGGAAAACTGCATAAAACGCAGGTCTCGGGGACTTGGAAGGCAGAGTTGCCACTGGATCGAGAAAACTGAAGAGAAGCTGAAAGAAGAGGACCACTACCACGACTGAACCACCCAGTGAAGCCCTGCTGCTGGTCCGAATCTCCAAACTTTGATGACAGAGAAGATCTGCAAGGTATCTTCTTCCCTTGAGCACGGATGGGTCCAACCAGTTCGCAAAACACCAAGCAAGGCCTCCCTCCCTTGGTCAAATTTGCTGTGCACAGCTGCAGATGACCAAACCATGTTTGGGTTTTAAGGAGCGCACCTTTTATTCATTGCTTTGCTCTGCTGATGGTTTCTCTTACGCTCACCTGGTACCCCACAGGGATGCCACTCAGCCCTGGTTGCTGGATTCGGCCTGGACCCCTTCCCAATCCCGGATGGTGCCTTCGATGGAAGTCGGGCCCGAAAGCACAGGAGGACTGGATTTAGGATCAGATTCTGTCTCCTTCCACCTGCCCAGAGTTTGACCCGATGGCCCTCTCCTCACCTTGTTGTAATGTCTGGTGTGCTCTCCATCCTGCCTTCTTGGCAGGGGTGCATAGTTTTCTATGGGCTGGAGCAAGCCCATCCAAGTGTCTTTTGAGATAGGTAAGTCTGATTGCAGCAGTCTTTACATGTCCTTGCCTTTCTTTCTTGTGATTAATGTCTTTTCTTAATCCCCACTTAGGTGAGCAGAGTTTCGGGAGTGCGCAGCTGGAATCGGGCTCTTGCCAGAATGGAGGACGCAAGAGCGTCCTGCAATTTTGGTAGGTAATGCGCGAAGTGCGCACTGTTTTGTCTTTTATTGGCTAACCTGTACTCTTTCTTCCTTTTCAGGTCATGGTGGCCTTTTCTGGCGTGCGATGTGTTCCAGAATGAAGCTGGCCGAGAAATGCCCAACCAGGTGAGGTTTGCGTGATGACTGTGGCTAGCCCCGTACTTGACTTGTTTTAACATTATCTTTCTCTCTCTCTCTCTCTCTCTCTCCAGGTTGCTTCGTCCTGGTGCGTTCGTAGTGTCCCGAAGCTGCTGATGACTGGATGGATGACCGCGAGCAGCAGAAGGATGCATGAACGACGAACAGAGGTGGGATGGAATTCGCAAAGTAGAGACTAATAATGATGTTCTTTTGTCTCCTCTGCAGGTCCGTTGTTCAAGGATCGCCGGTATCAGGTCACTCGACACATTGAGCGTTACGCTGCTGGCGGCAGAATAATGCGAAGCACGTTCTGTATCTTGAGTGTGGTTTATATAGCCTTCTGTAAAGTAGTCCAGGCAAAGTAGTCTGGGCTGCCACACCCAAAAACACTGCACCGCACCATCTGGTTCTTTAGGAACTAGACTGTGTGGGTGCCTCCATGTTGGCTGCAGGCCCCCCACAGAAAAAGTAGTCCCTTCAAGGAGGTTTTCTATTCTGAACATGAGTCTGGTGCCAAAGGCGCCAGGACAGTCCAGGAAGATAGTGCAAGGCCCCTGAGGCCCCCATTGAACCCTGAGTCCTGGCCCTACCTGGCATGTGGGCATGCCAGTGGGGTTTTGGGTCAAGGGTCGTGACAGTTTCTTCCCTGGGCAGTGCACGACCCTCCAGTCTTCTTCCTCCGTGTCAGTTGACAGTCGCTTCAGGAACCGTGAGCCTGCAGGAGCTGCCAGGAACTCAGCATTCTTCTTCTTCCAAGGTACTGTTCAAACCCAGTTGTTCGTTCCGTACGGCCGCAGTGAAAGTGTTTTGAATCTTTTGCCAATCCAAGGGCTTGTCCTTCTCTCCTCTTTTAAATACTCTTTCCTTCGACCAACTTCGTTTCAAACTCTTGGCAAACACGTAACCGCAAACTACTCTGAACTGTGTAATCCTCTGAAAAGACTCTGAACCATTAACATTGGCCCAGGCCTATTGATTTGAATCCTTATTGTAGCAAACCTTTTCTAGATTGCCCTGCCTACTTACTTGGTGGTGCTGCTTGATTGTGTAAACCTTGTCTTTCCCTCCCTTTTTAAATTTCTGGAGTGCCATTTTGCTCACACTACATTTTGAGATTAACTTGTCCAGAATTGATTGGGTGTTCTGTAGTATATTAAGAGTGTGATTTTTCTGCTGCTTTATTTAGTGAACTGTTTTACAAATGAATGTGCACCTAAATGTATATTATTTTACTCAGAAACTTTGAGTCAGTGTTTGTTTGAACCATAGTAATTACTGTCCTTTGTGTAACTTCTGATACTGCTCACTTTACTCTTGAGATAAGTCTGGCTGATCATGCATCACTACCACTGTGTAGCACAGGCTTGTTTGTACCAAAGGTGAATGTGTACTTGCACTTGTAGTCTTAATTGTGTGTGGTGTTCCCAAAGGGTACTGCATATGATTCTGCCTAACAAGGAGGGGTGGCGTTGTGTAAGCAGGGGTGGGTGATATTAAGGAGTTTGAATTCGATACATGCATTGATGTGGAGCAGTGTACCTCCCGTCAGATTTTTGAGATATGATCTGAGCGTTTTAGGCACAAACTGTGTTTTATTTTGTAGCAAGTGGAGATTGTTGATGTTTTTGGTTGAAGTGCCTGCTAGGATGGCGTTACAGTAATCAATTTTACTGCCTATGATGGCCCTGGCTAGGTGAGACAGTTGTTCGGGGTAAGGATTTTTCTGGAAAGGATTATACGATTGATGGAATAAGCCGCAGAAGAGGCAATTGCTTTAACATGTTTCTGAATGCTTAGTTCTGCATCAAGGTAAACGACTAGCTGGTAAATGTATGCAAACATTATAACAACAGAAAGACTGTTTCCAGAAATGCCCTGGATTTCTATATCCAAAGTATGCACCAGAGTACAATAGGAAATACGTATGGGAAACCCTGTAACATGGCAAGGCTTGCTTTATGTTAAGAGCACAATAGAGTGTACAACATTATAAGAGACACTTTCAAGACAACTGAAATGGAAGCACTGGCATAAAAGACAGGGAAGCACTGGGTAATAGAACAACACTGGAAACAAGCATGGAACTGGAAACCCAACTTCCATGGATGAAAATCCAGGGAGTGAATAGGATGGGACACTGATTGAGAAAGGAATTTGGAAAGGGAAGACTATTATATTAGATGAGTCAGTACAAAGAGCAAGAAGATTATTAACAAGTACAACATTTGTAATGGTATGTGCCAGTTATTAACTGTGATCACCCCTTATTGTCCTGTAAAGGGATGTGGTACTGTGAACACCATTCAACACAATGTTCAGCATAACACATACTATTCTTATCAGAGTTGACAGTCAGTATGTTGTCAAATGCATTTCCTTACTAAGAAGCCAACACACATTTATCTGGATGAAACAGCCTAATAATAATAATAATAATAATAATAATAATAATAATAATAATAATAATAATAATAATAATAATAATAATAATAATAATAACAATTATTATTATTATTATTATTATTATTATTATTATTATTATTTGCTGATTTATATAGAATGCAATAATAATTTACTAAAACATCACATTGCACATTAACAAATAACTTCAAGCTGGTGTTTCTTACTTCAAAAGTGTATCCTACAAATGCATTGGTCCAATCCATCACTTTATCTCTATGTTTATGTTTCCAAGGAAATGTTCCTTATGACCTTTTGAAAATGCATTCACCGGATTGTTTAAACTTGTCGCAATTAAGTACTTTGTACGATGGAAAAATTATTGTTTTCATCAGGAATTTAACACACACACATGAGAAGAAACCTAATAAAAGAAATCATTTTGCATGCATTTCTATTACAGCTACTATCCAAGCCAACTTTCCAAAGCTCTTATATCTGCCCTTTCTGTTAAATATGACTTACAATATTCACTAGCATGTGTATTATCAGGGAAGATTGTTAGGGTAGTTTATAGGGCAGGCAAGGCCTTGCTAAGGGTCCGCGGACTCCCAGCTCATGGAAGGCCCTAACTCCTTCCCTTTTCCCAAAGAAGTCGAGCTTCACGCAAGGAGCAAATAGTTTACTACGGTTATATTGTACAAAACACAACGGGGTCAATGAACAGAGGGTAGTCCAGGCAGATCTCGCCTCATTCTAGCTCACAGGCCAGTTTTGTATACTTTTGATGGCATAACATGCGTCACTCAGCAGGCTGCCTCCCCAAACCTAACAGTACTCAGGATTGGTCACTGAGTTGTAGTTCCACTAAAGGAACCTATAGAGGACCAATATTAGTGGATGCTGCTGTGTCAGGTGGTGTACTTGCATCATCCCCGAAACTTGCAACTCTAAAAATGTTACATTGGGTAAACCATGTGATTGGTTGATAGCCCCTATCATCTACCCCAGACCCCTGATTGGTCAAGCCGTAGGCCCCCAAGCCTGGGGCAAACTCTGTTCGAAGCCTGTGAGACACCTGTTCTTGTTACATGTATACTATGTGTCAGTGAACTGCAACTACGTATTTGAGTTATACAATAGTGTCTAGAAGACTAATGCCATGAGAGTGTTCCATTCCCATCGTACAAGGTAACAGGAGAGTGTTGCAAACCATTGTCTAGTCATGGGAATGCTGCTCCTTCCCAGCCTCCAAGTATTGGCCCAATATCAGCTTGTCCGGTTCACGTGGGTGGAGACCACTCTTGCAGGCTTAATTGCTTTGAATTAGCTTATATTTTGCAGGGAATATTCTTTGCTGCAGCCGGTGTCACCATGGCTCTGTGTGTGGAATGCTGTTCGCAACATCGTGGCCTTGGCTGCCTTAGCCCTGGCGATAGCTGTTCTGCATGCACCACATTTTATAGCTTGCGATTTCTACAAGACGATCATAGCCTACTGTACTTTTCCTAAGGCCTTCTGTGGCTTCTATTATGTGTTCTCCAATGCATCCATGAGTTAGTGTGTATCATGGTTGATCAGGTCCCTTGAGTGCTCCTGTTCTTCCATAGGGTTATGTGCATGTAAGCATCTGTAAGCACGTACACAAGCTCTCCTGGTGTCTTGCGTGTCTGCATTGCTGTAGCAAGCCTAATGGCAAAATAATAAACGTGCCGACAGTATGTATATGTCACTGTTCTCTAACTCATAGGACTATACATGTGTGTTCTTCATGTACATTGGGTGTATGAGTGTCCCGAATGTGCGGAATGCATGTGTACTTCCTGTCTAATGTAGCTATTTCGTTGTGATGTCTCTAACAACTTGAGGCATGGCTTCTTGGTGCTTTTAGTCTATTCTGTCCATGTAGTCGTCTCCAGCTCTGTCTTGCCTTTCCTCGTACACTCTAAGTTGGGTTCGAATTACTGCAGGGTTATATGATCTGCTGGCAGGGTACCAGTTGGAGTAGTTGCCCATGGCGGGAGCAGTGGGGATTGGTGTGAGCACATAGGATCGGCAGCCATGTTGTTTTTGGGGCTTCTTCCGGTATGGGGGTCTCTCGGGATGGAAGGTGGTTTCAGATTTTCCCTCTTCAAGATCTGCGATGCATGGATCACAGTGAACATATTCGATTTCATGTAGGATAGCATTTAGAAACACAAATGTTCTGCTGAAACCTATTTATAGATCCCTGTCAACATACTGGTGTGATTGATTGATTGATTGACTGATTGGTTGATTTTATTTACACTTTCGGTTCCATGAGCCTTTCATGACATCAAATACATATCAAATACTATATGTACAACTGTCATATGTCAAAACAATGGTGAGGGGGTATCAATATACCTAGTGCAAATATGTGTCCCTGATTAAATCATTAAATCTTTAATGCACATTGGGCCTCATTACACGGATGGCGGGGAACCATGGCGGTTCATGCCGGTAAAATACCGGCACCGCCTTGGCGGAAAGGGGAATTACCACCCCATTCCAAGGTTGGCGGGGCGGTAATTCCCCCTTCCACCATTGCCCTTCCCCATTCCCATTTTTGCCCCATAGGGCTCAATGGGAATGGGGAAGGCGCTAATTACGGTACCGCAAATTGCAGTACCGTAATTAGCTCCCTGGGTCCCTTTGCGGGTTGGTTTTTAACGCCTGCAAAAAGCAGTCGTTAAATCCCCCAACCCGCAAAGGGACCTCGTAGTAAGGCGGTAAGGATTTACCGGTACCAGTATTTTACCGGTACCGGTAAATCCTTACCGCCATCCGTGTAATGAGGCCCATTGTCTGGAACCAACACAATCATGATGAGGTATATGTTGGCCAATAGCTAGGGTCTGTGTATCGTCACACATTAGACAAATTGTTTGATTTCCCTTTGCTAACATATGCACGATGGAACCTCTCTGATTTTGGAATGAAAGCTAGCATGTTTTAAAATACAATTCCAAGAACCCAGCAATATCCCAAAAGGTTGCAACAATGTCAAGACATGGATTTCATTGATAAAGATTAAGAAGTGGATTCCACAAGCTGAAATTACAAACATAATGGCCCTCATTACAACTTTGCCAGTCCAGAAACAACAGTGCCGGGAAGCTTACTGACACCGTTGTTTCCGGACCGGCAAAGTACAATTCTGGTGGGCGGGTGCCCTCCCGGCCGGCAGGTCTGACTTGCTGGGCATACCGGCACCCGCCCACAGACTTTCATGGAAGCACCGGCACTGTTATGCAATAGTAGTTCATCATATGAATTCATAAAGCCATTTGAGGGTGACCCTCAGTAGAAGGCAACTGTCTCATTTCATAAATTGGGCCTCATTACGAGGTGGGTGGTAAGGGATTACTGGTACCGGTAAGGGCACCGGTACCGGTAATCCCTTACCGCCCTATTACGAGTTCCCTTTGCGGGCCCTCCCTTAACACCTGGTTTTACCAGGCCTTAAGGACGGGACCCGCAAAGGGACTTTGGTGCTAATATTATTTAGTTATTAGCGCATTGCCCATTCCCATTGAGCCCTTAGGGGGCTCAAATGGGAATGGGGAAGGGCCCTGGTGAATGGGGAATTACCGCCCCCGCCAACCTTGGAATGGGGCGGTAATAGCTCCATTCACCAGGGCGGAGTCGGTAAGGATTTGGAGGCAGCCATGGCTCTAATAGCACCATGGTTACCTCCAAACTCCTAATGAGGCCCACTGTGTTTATTTTGTATTAAAAAGAGGGAGAGCATTGGATATTTTATAGGGTTATGAAAGCATACCCCTGATTACCCGAAAAAGTATGATTGTATAATGTTCTTCAATTATCAGGTTGATGTGAGTGCTTTGGGCTATCCCACAGTGGTACCTGTGTGTTAATCACATACTTAAACCGTGCTATGGATGTAGCTAAACTATATTTATATGGATCCATACTTTCACACCGTGGCAATCATGAATTCATTTTGATGCGAAGAGCATCAAGCACACTCCAAATGTGAATTGGTGGTTGACTTTGTACTGAGAAAGACAGTGATTTGTTTGAAAATGCTTGTCAAGAGGACAACAAAAGTGAGTCAGACACACATGTAGTGAGCTGATTTTCAATAATTGATAATCAAAAGTTAGCAGAATATTACCTAAGTGCTGGACCTGGGAAATATTAGCCTCATCAACTGAACTTTGCACTATTGAATGCTCAGTATGTATGCAACAAAACATTCTGTTTCACTGACTACCTCCGGCTCTCCTGTCCTAGAGCTTCTTGCCATCACTGAAAACTGGATTTCTCCATTTGACGCTGCCACTCTGGTGGCCTTACACGACTCCAAACTATGCTTCATTCACTCTCCTCCACTGACTGGCAGAGGTAGAGGCGTCGGACACCTACTTTCTTCTCATTTCAATGCCTCATAAATATCCAAAGTTATGTCCTCTTCTACCTCTTTTGAATTTACTATCTCTACTATCGCTCTGCCTCACTCGACTCACATAATATCCAACTATCAGCCTCCTGGTCACACTGGACAATTCTTTGATGATATTGTGCAACTTCTTGATTCTCTTTCCACTAAACATTGCCTAATTATCTTAGGTGACTTTAACCTTCCTTCATTCTTTTCTTAGTGACCACCCACTCCACTCTATCCATAGCCTACCTACCCACACAGGGGGTAACTCTTTGGATCTCTTATTCCTCTCCAGCCACTAATACTACTGTCAGACCATCCATATCAGATAACTCAATTGTTTCCACCAACATCTCCTTTATACCTTCTGACCTTTCCTCGCCCTTGATCCACCTATTACTCAAAGGAAATGTAAACCATCTGCCATTCCCCCTTTCTCTCCTACCTACAGCTCTCACTTTCTTCCTTCACACCCGATACCTCTTCCACCAACACTGCATTCTCCAGCTTCCAATCCCTACTTAATTATCCTTAGTCAGCCTCTTCCTCACTCCATAATTGACTCTCTAGGATCCTTTCCATATTTTCCTTCAGTTAGAGAAGAGGATTCTGGGAGATGAAGGCCTTGAACAGTGGGCCTTTTAAAATGGAGTGGATAAGTTGGCCTAGATATATGGTTTTAACTTATCCTACTTGATTCGGTATCTGGTCATTGCATGGAATGCAATATCATCGAATGCCTTACCATCGAAAAAATGGCATCGAAAAAAAGCATCAAATGCATTTATTTAAAGGTAAAGTGTTTAGTTTCATTATAATGGGTTTTAAAGGTTAGAAAAAGGGGAGGTTAGATGCAAATTTTTTCCATGCATTTTTTAGATGTAATGGTATGTTGATGGTAGGAATTTGATGCAATGACTAAGAAGCCTTGATTCACATACCTCAGAATGTAATTTCCAGATCCATGTGATGATAACTGCAGGTCCACATTGTCACACAGATTGGGAGGACATTTGCCCAACACTGTCAGAGGGCACTGAAAGCTAGCTACCTATTTATATGGTTTTCAATCACCACTATAAAAGCTCACCTTGAAGGAATATAAATGCACCCTATTTGATAGCCTTCTTGCAAAGTTGTTAAGGAATGATAGAACCAAGGAGTGGGGCACTTTCAAGAGGAAGAACAAGGGCAGTTTATGAACCATTACTATTTTTGGAGCAGAAATGGGATAGCCCACATCCAGCTCACATTCCTAGCAAAACACCTGCAACGGGGAAGATAGGCTACACATATCCTCCTCTGTCCCAAACCCTTGCCTCCATACCTTTGGGATATTCAATCCTACGAGGATGGCTTCCTCAGAAGTATAGAGCAAAGGAGACTATTGACTAAGAATACACTATTTATTACATGTGATAACTTGTTCTTTTTATGTTGTTACAGGGGAGTGACATAGTGATCCAGAAAAAAGGAAAAGGCTGGCTAGCACCAAAAAATAGAAAACAAACCGTGCATTAACGCCTGCCCATGAAGGAACCAACATTTTGAGAGCTGTTTGCAGTATGAACAGGTGATCGGTAGGATTATTAAACTTGGGTGGATAACAAAGGGGTTGCAAAAATGTTGGTGGTCTTTAAGATAAAAAGAGTGATAATAACCCAATTACCATAACAGATCACTTCTAAAACAACTTCCATTTTATATCAATAAAAGCTGTTAATTTGCATAAACAATTGTGTGAACTCCCTTACTGTGCAGTAAAGAACAACATACAAGTAAGGGGAGCACCAAATTAAATACTACTTATTCCAGGCAGTTGTTGATATTGAAGTTCTGGGTTAATGAATTATGCCAAAAGGAAGTAGCTGTCTATTTCTGGAAAAATGCAAATCTGTCTATTTGAGGACAAAGACACTTTTTTGCTCTATTTTAGCTATTATATAGATGAAACGTGAGAGAACAAGCCATACAAATACTAAAACCTTTTATAGGAAAACGTATCCATTTCAATAATACAGAAAATATGTGTAAGGATGCATACTGTTTCATTAATTTAGACTATGCATTAGTGAATCCCTCCAATGAATCCAGTTGGTAATTCAAACTTGAATGAAAATAGAAGAGGAATTGAATTGTCAATGATTATATGAGCTAGTTATTTGCATGATACACAATGCAATAATAATGTAGTATTATTGGATTTGAGTATTATGCCCTATCACAAATGTACTGCATTAATTACCTCTAACTCATATTGGTGTGGCATCCATGAATACTTAGCCAGTGTCATCTCCTTTGTTTTTTGTGTCAAAAAAAGAAGTAACACTTAGAACCTGTATTGACTATAGAGCATTGAACAACGTAACCATAAAAAAACAGGTATCCCTTGCCTTTAATCTCAGTACTATTGGATCAGGTGAAATCAACAGTGATATATACTAAACTGGACTTGAGAGGGGCATATCACTTGATTCGTGTAAAAAATGGGGATGAGTGGAAGACAGCCTTCAGAACTAAATTTGGATTATTTTAATACTTAGTTATGCCATTTGGGCTGTGTAATGCACCTGCAGCATTTCAGTTCTTTATGCAGGAAGTGTTGAGGGAGTTTTTGGACATATTTGTCATTGTATATATTGATGATATCTTGATTTATTCTGCTTCAGAAGAACACCACATCGATCATGTGCGAGCGGGGTTACAAAAACTACAGGAGCATGAATTGTGTGCAAAGTTGGAAAAATGTGAATTTGACACTACTAAGGTGGAATTTCTGGGATTCATACTCACTCCTACTGGTATAGTAATGGATCAAAAGAAGGTACAGACAGTCATCGATTGGCCAGTGCCTCAATGTGTCAAGGACATTCAGCAGTCATTTTTGGGATTTGCCAACTTTGACAGAAGATTCATTTTGAATTTTTCACAAATTGTTGCACCCATAACTAAGTTGTTAAGAAAATCTCTGGGTTAAGTTGGAATCAAGAAGCAGAACAAGCATTTAGTGCACTCAAAAGGCATTTACCTCCGCTCCTGTCTTGAGACATCCAGATTCAGAAAGACCTTTTCAAGTAGAGATCGATGCCTCCAATATGGCGGTGGGAGCGGTGTTGTTTCAAAAGGATGGGGAATGTAGGTGTCATCCAGTGGCTTTCTATTCCCAGAAACTCAAGGAGTTGTGAGGAGAATTACTCTAATACGGACAAGGAATTATTGGCCATACGAGAAGCATTTCTGGAGTGGTGTCAGTATCTTCTGGGAGCGAGACATCAGGTGTTGGTAATAACTGACCATAAGAACCTACAGTACTTTAAGACTGGCCATACTTTAAGCCCCAGACAGTTGCGGTGGTCACAATATTTCAATGAATTTGACTTTCTGGTAACTTTCCGGCCAGGGAAGAAGAACGGGAAGGCTGACGCTTTATCCAGACAGCCAAATTTAGAAAATGTGGCTACTGAGGTGAAGACTATCCTTCCGGTGGAAAGAGTGGTAGGTGCAGTAACCAACAGGCTGTTGATCCAGGTGAAGAAGGAAATGAAGAAACAAAAGAATGTGACATTGGGTACCAACGGACCCTTAGAGACGATCAAGAATGGTCTCCCATACTATGCAGGAAAATTATATTTACCTGCTCAAGATTTACAAACAAAAGCCTTGCATTGGTGTCATAATTCTCCCTTGGGGAGGAAAAAGACTCAGGAAATGTTGATACAGTATTTCTGGTGGCCAACTTTAAGACAGGATACCATTGATTATATTAAAAAATGTGAAATATGCACACGATGTAAGGCTGATCATGTACGAAAGGCAGGACTGTTGCAGCCGCTGCCTACTCCTGAAAATGCATGGACACACATTTCAGTGGACTTCATAACTGACTTGCCTCCTGATAATCACTATGACACAATCTGGGTGGTAGTGGATTATATGTCCAAACAAGCTCATTTTGATCCTTGTTAAGTCATCCCAGGGGCAGGGAAATTGGCAGAGCTATTCTTACAGAACATTGTTCGATTGCATGGATTGCCACAGTATTGTGTCTGATAGGGGTCCACAGTTTACATCTAAATTTTGGTGTGCCTTTTGTCAAATGCTGGGTTTTGAATGTGCTTTATCTACAAGCTATCACACACAGACTGATGGACAGACTGAGCGTGTCAATCAGACTCTGGAACAATATTTACAATGGTATTTGCATGACAGTATGGATTCCTGGGTACAGGCTTTGTGGTTAGCAGAATTTACGTATAATAATACCGAGCATGCTTCACTGGGGATTTCACCTAATGAATGCTTGTATGGACAAGGACAGAATATGTTGCCAGAACAGTTACCCCCAGTGTAAACATTTCCAGCATTACAGGAAAGGAAACAATTACTTTTGGCTATCAGACAAAAGGCTAGCATGAATTTAGAATAAGCAAAGAAGGATTATAAGAAACAGGAAGATAAAGGAAGACAGGCAGCTCCTCATTATCAAGTCGGAGACAAAGTATGTTTATCTACATAATTTACCCTTAGCAGGATATCGTAAATTTGCCCCCAGATTTATTGGGCCCTATGAAGTGGTGACATGTATTTCACCAATGGCTGTTAAACTTAAATTGCCTGATACGTTAAAAATACATCCTGTGTTTCATGTGTCTCTGCTTAAACCCGCAGTTCCAGGAACACGTGTACAGAGACAGCCAGCCATCACCAAAGAAGGTCAAACAGAGTATGAAGTCAAGAAGATATTGGATTCCAGACACAGACAGCAGAACTTGTGGTATTTAATCCAATGGGCTGGTTATGGACTGGAGGATTGTTTGTGGGAATCTGCCAGCTCCGTGCATGCACCAAAATTGATAAAACAATTTCATTTACATCATCCGGAAAAGGTAGGGCCAGGGAAGAGCCCTGGGAGAGGAGGTACTGTAAGGAATAGGGTGTGGGGCGAGCCCAGGAGACAGTATAGGAGAAATTGAGGTAAAGACTACTGTTCCCAGCATGCTTAGGGGCGAATTGTAGTCACTGGAGTCCGTGCCGTGAGACAGCTGGAGCCCATCAGGGGAGTTTTTAGCCATTGACCACCTATGCACAGGTGCTGATAATTGATGTTGTACAGCAGGGGCGGCTATGACGGCGTTTATGGGGCTCTGGATGAACTGATGGCAATCTGGGTGAGCAGGCAATCACGGCGGCAAGCCGGGGCTGCACGCAATCACGGCGGTGAGAGAGAGTTGTCTTCCCAAGTCTGTTGATCCTTGCGGGCTACGGCAGTGACTCTTGGAGGCAACGCAGGTCACTCGGCAGCTTTCCCCGGTGAATCTTCCATACTGCTGCTTTGAGCTGTATCTCCAGAGTATACGCGGCAGTGGCTCCGGCTACGGCACTCCAACAGCGACATGTCCTAATGTCCGGGTGTACTCTCGAGTCACCCGGACCCTAAGATAAGTACATTCAAGTATTTACGCTAATGCCTCGAGCATGGTGTTTAAGTGCTAAATTCTGAGCAAATTACATGAGCTACTGGACTTGGGTCAGCAGGTTATTGGTAACTTTGTTTATACCCGGAATATGAGGCAATACTTGCAGTAAAGAGAGGAATCTTTACTAATTTGAAAGGGGCCAAGTCTTTCAGGCATACAACTACGGACAAGTCATGATCTTTGTTTTCGCTTATGTTTGCTCATGTTCAATGTCAGCCCATGGGGCCATGTGTCATGTTGAATTCTTGTAGGGAAGATTCCCTTGTGTGTGCCATACAGTTTGTGTTGCTTCATGTTTGCTATGTGTTATACACACGTACATGGTCATGGGTATGGTATAGTATAATTAAGAACCCTAGGTGCTACATAAGTATATTCAGGAGTTGAACAGGATAGACAGTATCAAGCAGGGAGTTCAGGATTATGAAGTTTCTGTATTAATTTCTGTGTTAACAATGCATGTTTTCTCTTCCCTACCTTCCCTTTGTCATTCCACACCCTTTCCCTTACTCCGTCTTCCCCCCATTGGCTGCCACGTGGTTATCTGTGTATTTACATTCAGATGCCCGTGCCAACCACAGTGGGAGGGTCGATCTATTCGGCTTCTGTGTTTCGGGAGAGGGGGTTGAGACCCTTTCCTCACTCATTTGACTTGATAGAGCTCATCATTGTGGCATCAAGGTCTTGACTTAAGAAATGGAACCCTGCCTATGAAAGCTTTAGTATCGCCGGCAACAGGATCACTGCAGATAAATGTGTAAAGACTCTGGGTGTGTATTTGGATGCAAAACTATCTATCTATGAGATCCCAGGTTTCTCACACTCAATCTACCTGTGGTTATGTCTTAAAGCTCCTTAGTCACATAAGGCCTTACATTTACATCAGTAGTAGAATTCTTCTGGCCACAGCTTTATTTAACACCAGGCTAGATTATTCTAATAGTCAATTGGTTGGAATTTTGCAAGCTAACATTCAATCCCTCCAGATTACCCAAAATGGAGCTGTCCGCGTGATTCACGGTCTCTCGAGATGATAGCACATCACAACTGCCAGAAGGGCCCTTCACTGGCTCCCAGTCTAGCACAGGATTACACACAAGCTCTTGCCATTATCGTGCAAATGCTGGACTTCCACAGATCCTAGATATCTCACAGAACGCTTGACGGTAAATCAGCCAAATCGAAACATGAGGTCTAGGAATAATTTCAAAATGGTGCAACCACAGTTTAAGCTGGCCAACTTTGGTGGCGTCAGTTTTGATGTACAGGCACCTAAAGTATGGAATGGTCTTCTGCTCAAGTAAGAGCCGATGTATCTCTTGCACACTTCAAACCAGGCTGAAGTGAACCTGCTCCTGTTTCCAATCCTCCCACTGCTTTTATCTTCCTAAATGTCACTATGCTGTCTATGTCCTGATTCTTATATGTTCGCCCTGGAGCCTATGGGCATGCAGCACTTTACAAGGAATAAATAATAATAATAATAATAATAATAATAATAATAATAATAATAATAATAATAATAATAATAATAATAATAATAATAATAGTAGGTATCCTCCCCATCAGCAATGGCATATTAGTTTCTGCTTACACAACCAGTGCCTAAGCACAGTGTATCACTAATACAGTCAAATGTTTACTGAAGAAGGGCCATACACAAAACATGGTTTAATGATTGCTATTGGTCTCTATCACTAATCTCGTTGACATGTATCTCAGCAGAATTAATTTTGTTAGACCTGCAAAATGCAGTCACAGTCAAGGTAGCCATAATCTGTCAGAGAGATGGACAGTTTTCTTAGGATTATCAACTAAAGTCAGGAATGATTATAACATTTGTCACACTGACACAGCCCCCAACTGATCTTCCAAAAGCATGCATTTAATGGCAAATGGAGAAAAAGCTCAATAAGTGATCTAAACTGTTAAGTTGCTTTCCCAGAACAAAACACTTAGGCAAACCCATGGGCGGACAAAGAGATACTGTTATATGAAACAGCATTGGTCCTATTGACAGTTATGTCCAAGACAACTGAATAGGGAGATTTAAACACATTTTTTTTATGCCAGCAACACCCTCACAGAGATCAGCGATTTATGCAGTTAAAAAGATAAGCAATAGTAATCATGTCATTCATGTCACCATGCCCACCTTTGTTCAGAAAAAAATTCATATATGATTGTAATGTACAAAAGAGCACCCTTTTTCCTTTTCAACACTCTTTGTCTCATTCACCAGCAAATATATAGTAAACATGCAGGCATATACTTCGCTCGCACCTTCAGTGCCAAGAAGTCAAACTGAAACAGTTATGCAGTGGGCAAAGTGGACAATTTAAACTGTCAGAACCAACATGCACTGCCAATCGCATTGATACAACTAGTGCAATAGTCCAAGGAGTATGAGCTTGTACAGATGGCAAAAGACACTTATCACCATAGCATAGTGTGTGACCGGGCCCTGATTACCTGTTTTTGCATTTCAGAAATAAGGTGCCGGTTACATTGCTACCAGCACCTTTTCCAGACTGGCAAACTACAAGTCTGCCGGTAGGGGCAGTGAACTACTGTCAGGCCTTACCTGCCTGTGGTTCAAGCCCCTACCAGCAGATTTTTCACTGAAGCACTGTATCTAACGGGGCCAGTGCTTCACTGTTCCCATTCCCATGGAGTCCTATGGGACTGCACGGGAATGGGAACTTACTGTTCTTACGCTGCTGTAATATCTCGGTATTATCAAGAAATTGGGTGGTGGAAAAGGTAAGGCGAGGTTGCCGGTAGGTAGAGCCAGATGGAAGGGACCCGCTAAGGGACTTCAGAGCTAATAACAGTACCGCAAATTGTGGTACCGTTATTAGCTCCATCCCCATTCTCATTGAGCCCTATGGCAGCTCGAATGGGAATGGGGAATGGTTCCCGGAATGGGGACTTACCGGGTCCTCCAAGGTTGGAATGACCCGGTAAATCCCTATTTCGGGAACCCGGACCCAGAATGCGGTAAGGGGGTAGCCATGGTGCTAATAGCACCATGGCTACCTCCTACCTCGTAATGAGGCCCACTGTGTGTCTCTTTACACTTTACTAAGTCAAGGGGGCAAACAATTACCACTATAATTTTAAATGAGCTTCTGGAGCAGCAGTACCATGGCGAAATCTATGTGTCAACTGCAGACATTTGCCTAAATGATGGCACATCCAAGTACACAGACTTTCTAGGAGACACTGTACTAGAACATGGAGTTAGAAGATCTACACAATGGGCCTCATTCCGAGTAGGGCGGTAAGGGTTAACGGTCACCGGTAAGGAGACCTGTGCAGTTAAACCCTCACTGCCCTACTACGAGTTCCCTTTGCGGGCGTTAAGGACGGGACCCGCAAAGGGACTCCGGAGTCAATTACGGTACCGTAATTTACGGTACCGTTATTGCCGCCTTCCCCCTTCCCATTGAGCCCCATAGGGGCTCAAATGGGAATGGGGAAGGGCCCTGGTGAATGGGGAATTACCGGTCCCTCCGACCTCGGAATGGACCGGTAATTACGCCATTCACCAGGTCGGAGTTTGGACGAGTTCGGAGGCAGCCATGCCGCAAATAGTGGCGTGGTTACCTCCGAACTCGGAATGAGGCCCTATATCTTCCTAAACATAAAATACCCGATTATTGTGCTGCGACAATCGATCATGGTTTCAATGTTGGCAGTTTCCATCTTTCACGTAAATTAACATATTACACTGGAGAAAAATTACTCTACTGGCCTCAAGCAAGCACAGAGATTGTAAACGTTCATGTGCTTGCTCAGTATGTAACTTAGAATCACATACCCACATGTAATATTGAACACTACTTTCAGCAGTCACTCAATTTATACTTATGTACCATATGATGCCGCAATCAAAAACACCAGTAGCATGAGCTTGCACCTGTTCAGCAGATGAATGCATTAAACAATATTAAACTGTCAAGACCTCTAAACATATGAGAAACTTCAAGGTCTAGCCCAAATGAACAAGAACATTCCAAACACAAAAGTATGCCATCTAATGTGAACATGTGCTACCACCACCACCACTGGACTATGTAAAACCACAGACAGTACATCACTGCATACAATGGGGGATTGTAACTTCACACCAATGACCTCATCAATTGAAAAAAGGATATACCTAAACGACCACTGCATCTTAAGTTGAACAACATCTATAAACGTATTCCACAATATTAGCTGCTCTTTGACAGTGAACTTAAGCTCCGCCAATTCATTCATCATCCCACATTCCAACATCTGCCTACTTGATCAGATAGTATATTCGGAAGATATTTCCCCACCTCGCCTCCCAGTCCATGAAAACTCTTATCTTTACTGCTTTTCTGAGAAATCTTGATTACATTTTCAGTATCCTTGTGGTTCTACTACTGAATCTAAGTATGTATGGGATATATGAAGTGCGAACATAGCTTTGATGCAAAAGAGCACAGAAAATAGAAGATGCACCCAGTGAGAGTTTGGTAGCACGGTCTGGGGTCAGCTTTGGATAGGGAGACTAAAAGCATGGTTAAGTGGAGAAATAAGCAATTGGCAAAATGTTCTTTGAAGAGTATGGTCTGCAGGGCGTTTATTGTGTGTAGAATTGGGGGTTGTCTGATCTGCATTGGTAGCTTTCACCAGTGGTGGTGTGCATAGCCAGAAAAGGTCTGCTTCCATGCTTTTTCCTGTGTAAGTCTTTGTATCCAGTCTGGATATTCAATGGCATCTGCTGGTACATGGTCTCCAGACCAGGTGTGTTATATGGATTAAATGGCCAGTTAAAATGGTGTGTTGTGTTGATGCAACCTGTTTTCAATATGATGTGCTTAAATATGTAGCCAGTTCAGTTCCATGTGGATCAGAGTGATGTGATCGAATGTTCTCAGTCCTGAAATGTGGCATTCTGCAGCATGCTGGGCACCATTCACAGGGGCACAGGTGACTTCTCAATTTCCTTCACATAAATCATTGCTATCTTCATGGTGGGAAATAACCATCGCTTTGAAATCTGGCCTGGAAATGGGGACGTGGATGAACAGCCTGACTTTGCAGAGATGTGTGTAATGGTACCGTGCTAGTATCGTGCTGTTTGGGTCTATTCCTTTGCCGCAAAAAGAGATTGCTAAATGTGCAACTCTAACTTGTAATTGCTTACCTCACTTTACCTCAATCCTTACTCCTCTCCTACCTCTATCTACTCATTCCATGAGGGCTGGCTTTCTGTGCATAATCATTGCCTCACTACATATATAACCTTTAACATTGTTTGTGGGTTTGACTCATATCTGAAAACCTCTGCTTTCTAATACTTCCCAATCTCACACTCTGCACTCTAATTGTCCATTCAATCTATGTGTTAACCTCACACTTTGTGCTGCATCTCTTTTTTGCTCTTTCACCATACATTTCACCTCTAGTGGAACTCACTGCATCTAGACATCCAGAACACCTCTGCTCCTATCCCCTCCCACCGATTACTACCGTTTCATTCAGTTTCATTTAATTTACCATCCAGGACGAAACAACGTGAACACATTATCTCATGAAACATGGCATCCCTCTATCTATGGATTCACAATCACCCCCACAAGATACCTCCTTTCCTTAGAGTGGCCTCCAACACTTTAAAGTGGCATCATTCTTTCAACATAATCAGTAAGCCGAGGGTGGTTCTGCACTGCTTTAACTGCAAGTAAACCCCCAGAGAAGCGTACGTGGTCTCTTGACCTAGATCTGTCTAAATCTTTAGACAACGTCTCTTATGAGTTTCTATTAAGAACACTAGAAGAAATACGCTCTAGAGGAAAAAAATAATAATACTTGGAGTGGAATCATTTGTTTTTGCCAGACCATCAACAGAGGATTTTGCTTCCACTTGTTCATTCAAGAACTACACCCCTTGTACATTAATATAATATTTAGGAGTCTCTGTTTGGACTTGATATAAGCTTGGCAGTTTCAGTGTACATTTACGTCAGTGGCACCCTTCTGATTTCTAAACTGAAGGTGGCAAATTCAAAAGAAGCTAATACTTATTATTACTGCCTGATGGCTTTCTATATGTGGATTCAAGCGAGCTTCCTGAAATGAACACCTCAGAAATGGAAATCTTGAAAGCTGGTAAACCAATAAGTGGTTGGCATCTTTGGTCTTCCCAATAAGGCACTTGTCTGCACCAACCGCTAGATAACATTTAATGACAGGTAATGATTGACTTACAAACGCTTATTTCCTTTAAACATCCTTAAGAGAATCTTACCCTTCCTTAATTTCCCAGATAGGAAACACATTAAGAGCAAGTCGGGGCAAACGTTCTCCAAGTGTTCTGACCGCTCCCACAAATCACGTAGTGAAAGTCTTCTCATATTTTGTGATCAAGAATCTGATGTTTCTTTATGATCCCAGATTCTAGACTGTTCCTTCTCTCGGAATGGCCGCCAGGCCCCGGCCCTGGAACCATCTTCTTATCTAAATGAGGCGTTTGAAGAGCAAATTACAGTTTAACAAGGCGCTTAAGAGACCTATAAAATTATGGTTACTTGTGTAATTGGCAGGGCCCACTCTCCATCTGCAGGAAGCAGGGACCAACTGCAGTATTATCACTGCGTTTAACAAAACACTAAGGGGCTGATTGACAGAAGTGTAATGGCACAATCCCATGTGAATCAGGTCCTTACACTAACCTTTCACTTAAATATTGTAAATATAGGGGGTCATTACACGTTTTCCCGTCCGGGAACTACGGTACCAGTAAGTTTGCCGGTACCGTAGTTACTGGACTGGCAAACTACGAGTTCTGCTTGCGGGTGCCATTACGGCTTCCAGGTCTGACCTGGTGGCCTACGGCCGGCACCATTCTGAATGGTGCTGGTGCATCCGACCTCCCCATCCCCATTGAGCCCTTTCGGGCTCAAATGGGAATGAGGAGCATTCCATTGCGGTGCCGGCGAATGAGCAATTACCGGGTCTTGCAGGACCCTATGATCAGGTAATTGATCATTCGCGGGCGCTGGAAAAAGTGCAAGTTTGGCGGCAGCTTGTCAGTTTTACCATCAAGGCTACTGCCAAACTTGTAATGAGGCCCATAGTCAATCTGGCTTTCGTGTTACAACATGTTCCAACATTTTGGCTGTGATATCCCCTTTCTATGTCCCTTCCCTGTCTCACTCACTACCACGTTCTTATTAAGTCCTCACTATCCAGGATCGGAATTGAGCTGCAATTTGACCTTTTCTAATGTGTCCCTATGTGTCTCCTAAATAAACACACTTACTTCAAAAATATGTAATAATTTCTCTCACGTCTAAGGTGTTTATTGTACAGTATAACCGAGAAATAATGGGCATCTCAATATACAGCTCAGAATGGCAGACAGCTTGATGAAAATATCCTAGCTTGAGTGGGTGTTCTGTATTTTAGCTTCAGAAAATTCCCTGTCAGCTGCTACTTTAAACGAAATATGTACACAAATCACTCCGACAGACTGCCAGGATGCGCGTTAGGTTTAATGAAGATAACATTCAAATGCATCAGTATATGCAAAGAAAATGTCATTGTAAATCCAAAATGACTTTACATCATGCAATTTTACTGGCAGCTGGCAAATAAAGTCGGATGCTTCCACACCCCTACCAGGACAAGCTGACAGTTCAGGATCCAGTTGGCTGAATGCGAATGTGAGGCTGAGCAGAACTTAGAGAGGATGAAAAGACATTGGACTGATCTCGAACATAATTCTGGGATGTGCCAGCCACTACATTACAAAATGCAGAAAATATTCCCTAAGACAAAATTTGACATGCCACACGACAACAGCTGAATACAGTTTTCAGGACCATTTTTAGCATCTTAGTAATGGAGAGCATATGCTGTATTTCTAATAAAAGATGCGGAATGTGCTTTCTACATCCACATTAAATGAGAATGTGCGTTGCTAATTAAAATGGGATTCTCCGTAGTCTATTGTCAGCATTAAAGAAGACAACATGAGATCTGTTAAAAAACAAAAAAAAATGGTTTCAAAATGGTTTAATCCATTCTTGCTTGATATTTAGAAACACGCATATCAAACATCTACATTTTTTTTTAAAAGTAAGATAAAACAGGTTCGTTCTGAAAGTGCAACTTTGGTTTTCAATTACTGAATGCAAGAAAATGCAAAGGCCGGTGTGCATTTGAACATGTAGGCACGTGTTAAGGAATCAGTCGACAAACATGTGTTTCTCATTTTCAAAAACCTTTAACGAGTGACGCAATCAAACTGGGTGTAGGAACTGTGCATGCTTTGTAATTATATAAAGCAACGTTTGGTTCATTAATATGTCAGTTAGAACCTCGACTGTAGCGCTTTTCCTATTGGCGTGACGTGCACTGAGTATTGCAAAGAGGGAGGGATGAGGGCAGGAGGAGTTTCTCCCGGATTCAGACCAAAAAGAAAAACCCTGCTGGCAATACGTATACGAGGGTTTAACGTTTCTATCCCTAAGATGGTAAACGCCAGACACTTCATGAAAAGCTACATAACCTTTAGCTTCAATGTGTCAAGTGCCTCTATATGAAAGGGCACACTCGTCATGGCAATGAACGGTGCAAGGAAAATCTTTTGTCCCAAATGCTTTCCTCCTTGAAAGAATCATGCTTTTAATGTACATTCAGGTGTAATGGAGTGTCCAGACAAGATGACCGTCCTTCTCTGAACTCAGCCCCATGTTGAAGTATGTTTCATTAAAGATGCTCATTAAAAAAAAAATGTATTTGTGGTCATGGTTTATATGTAAACCTTTCACAATATAATGCAAACATACAGTGCAATAAATCACAATAAATAATGTCAAATGTCATATTAAATGCATATAACTTCATTAAAATAATGCTCAGTCTCATATGGGGTTCCAAAAGTGCAGGTGCAGAAGACTCCTCTAAAAATATTGATGTATAAACATGTCACAGTAAAAACTGTATGAATGAAATCAGAATTGCAATCGAATGTGCGCTATGTATTCTTCCCCAACGTGATGACAAAGGAGTGAGAGTCGAATTTCTTATATACTTATTTAAACAGAGGATTCTAAGAAGTGTGAGGGGCTCACAAGCCAAGACCAGATGTTTAAGTGTTTCCATTTCTTTTGAGAAACACCGGCGCGATGGGTTTGTGCTATCTGGGCGTCCCCATAGGCTTTTATTTGCTCTCCTTCGCAAAAGATTCAATCGAAATCTCAAAATGGAGGCTCTAAGGGCCTGATTCATGGAAGTGCTTTATAATGGCGCAATCGCATAGGAAAACGTTCCATGAATCAAGCCCTAAATCTTGATGATGGGAGCAAATTAAATATGGTGCCATGTGCCCTATTTGTTTTGATCTATGGAAGCAAGATCTTACGTGGGTTTATTATTTCTTCATTTCTTGGCATGTTGCACACCAATCCAGTAACCACAACCTTTTCTTCTGCAAATCGAGGTTCTCCATCACTTTAAACAGATCAAATCCTCTAGTTTCAAGCTGCTCTTAGAATTTACTCACATACACAATACCTGCCTCAGAGATGTTATGATGGAGATCTTCATATAATGAGTCACGTGCAGGTTTAATACAGTTGTTGCATATGAAAAGGCGTTTCCACTGCACTCGCATATTTAATGAGGCTATACCCATCGCAAACTGTGTTGTGCTCATCCGAGGACACGTTAGTAATGATAAAGGGTCTAATTCACAAAAGAGGTTTATAATGGCAAAAAACCACATTGGAAAACGCTCTGTGATTAAGGGCCAACATGCCTTTCGTAAACCCTCTAGGAAGGAAAAATCCAGGTCAAACAACACATTATAGGTGTTCAGGCAATAATTCAGGGATGGAATCGTCTTTCCTTTGTAAACTGTAAAAACCGGCATTGTAGAGAATTTCCCAAATCTCTTTTTGAAATGCTCATTTGCAAAAGCAGATGTGTAAAGCTTTGTTCCTCAAGTGGCTAATCGTGACCTTTTTATTGTGTTACCTATACATTTAAAACCCATGATATTATTAACAAGGTCATTCTCAGCTGTATATTTTGGAATTAATCAGTCTCTGTAGTCCCAAATCTGGTACAGTCCAGTAGAATAATATCATCCCCTTATGTCAACCACGCCAACTTTGTACCATAGATCTTAGGAGATACAAATATCGCTTCTGTCAGTACACTTCCCATGTCTGATAAAAAGACATGGTGCTCATGTGTCCTGGATTGGTGTTGTGATAATGCCGTCCATGGTCTCTGATGAAAGTGTCAGCTTGTGTGTTTAGTTATAGGCCTTCTCTGGTCTGGTGTTTAAAGGTAACGGGACACTGACTGAATGTGTTCTGCAACAGCTGCAGGGACATTTCTAGAGACAAGCATCTGAGTCAGTTTTGCTACCACAGAGAGGATATGTGGCTCTAGGACACTGATACTGATGGAGAAAACTGATTTGCTCGCTTTGCTTCTTAATTCACCAGCGTCATGTGTGGCCATGTACTGCTGATGATGAGTCCCCATCATTACCACAGTTAGGTGGTACTGGGCTGTGTAGGAAGAAATGAACCTCTGAATGTCAGCTAGGTCAGCATTTCAACAAAGATGAAAATGTATCCCTTTTCCCTTTAAGGCTGTGAGGTTCTGGGTTGCATATCGTGTATGTCAGCATTGTGAATGCATAGAACGCATACCAGCTAAAAGATGGGTTTCAATTTGGCACTGCATAACAGCTGGTATTATACTTCTGCACTACACCATACTAATATGAACTGAGTTGCACTGGGCATAACGACTAACGATTACTAATCAGTAACCCATAATCATTAAAATGTCCCCACACTAATATTCAATGCAGCTCAGTCCATGGTTTGCCTGGTGCAATTTGGTAAGATGAATGGAGGTTGTGCAAGGTTAACTGGAAGTGCAAGAAAATAAACATGAAGAATTATATATGTTCTGCAGTGAATACAATGTGGCTAAAAGTAGGTCCACAGTTCATTCAGAACATCAAGGCAGTGCAGGAGAAACATAACTCTTTTCTTCCGTTGCTGTATTCTAACGGTGCAGGATGGACATGTGTCTTCAGAACCTTCAAGAGGATGGTTGATTGTTAAAAGGAGGTGGTTTTGATGGACACATGATGTCACTTTAAGGGTGGAATTTTCTTACATAAAATGTAGGCAAACATGCATTTCATGGGCATTTCACAAAAAGATTTTAAGAAGGGCTTTCTGTGAGAGGGGGATCTCTCTGCACACTCTATCTGACTATCTGGATGTGGGTCAGGCTGCAGTTTCTGACAGTGCAAGTAGTCTGGCTGTCTCTCTGAGAAGGTTCGCTGAGTGTCTTGCCGAGAAGGGGAAATGCAGAGAAGAAATATTTCCATGCAAATTCTTTCCAGGCAGCCCGTTTGAGTGGTAATTCTCAACACATGAGCTGAGAGGGAGCTCTGGCACTGCTCTGCTGAACGAGGCATAACCTAGGTGAGCATAAAAGTCCACATTGAGGTGTGTGATTGGGTTGCTTGTTGGTGCACTTTACGGACCGTCGCAGGCTAAATAATCCTTGTATTTTTACAAACATAGATAGCTATTTATATGTGTTTCCTGCCCTGACCAAAATGCAGATTTCACATATAAATTAAAAGCCAAAAGCTCTGCTAAAGTAAATGCCATTTTTTCCTAATGTGTTTTTCTCCGTCCAAGCAGCAAGCTGTAAATATACCTGAAGTCAGCTAGCTGCACAGAGTAGTTGCTATCTTTCTAGGTCTGTAGATAAACTGCAACACTAGAAGTGTAATTGAAGCGAAATGTGGGCAAAAGTTCATTTTTTGCGGGGGAAGCAACTGCAAATGAGTTGTATTTGTGGATATTTCATTTGCTGACCTAGCTAAAATTCAGAGCCTCCCTTCTTCCTACAGCTGTTGGGGTCTGTGATGGGTAAGACCTTTAAATTGCATACTAGGGAACTGCTTATACAGCCTTGGTTTTGATTCATCCCGTTTCTGCTGTGCTTCTGTTTTTTTTCTCGGTCAGACAGGGACACCAATCAGCCATTTCAGCATCACCTCTTACATGAATAACTTTCATTCAGTGACTTATGTTCATTGGAGATCAAGATTGGTTACTTTGCTCTAGCAGAACTGTCTCTTGAGGTGGGACTGGGCTACTGTTCTTTCTTCACCAGCGAGAGTGGTCCAACATCTCTGCAAAAAAACCTCCACTCTCTATGCCGGAGAAAAGGTTAAAAAAGGTTGAGGTCTTTCAGCCTTTTGTGCATGTTACCAATGAAAAGCAGATGTAAAGTGACTACAATCTGGTGGTTTGGAAGACTGTAAACCATCTGAAGCAAAGAGTCAGTGGCATACTAGACGTTATTGAAAGGTTACAGAAATTTGAGAAAGAAGTTGTATGCTTTAAGAACAATAATTAGTATTTTGACAAAAAAAAAAAAACAACTGCAGGAACCTGTGCCTGTATAGACTTCCAGAGAAAACAAAGGCAGCAAAAGCAGCAAGTATCTAGTCAACTTTTCTGCTCAGGCTGCTCAAGACAGAGGAGTTTGAACTTGAATCTCAGAATGTATAATTTATCATGATGGTGAGCCGAGAAGTTTATGAAAGCACACATTCTGCTGGAGGAAGAGTGCCATATGTCTTTGATGAGTGTTATTGCAAAATGTAACTAAAATACATTTCTGTATTCAAACATGTGCTTCACAATTCTCGTACCACTTCCTCATATTCCATCCTTGCACATGCTTCCAGACACTTGGAATGATAAACTGTGATGCTTTGATACAATACTCCTTTTAACATGTAGACAATGATGTCTATTAAGTGATCAAGGCCTTAGACTGACATGCAGGTCTTTCACACTCCTTTCACATTACCCCAATCTATTACACCAGGGATTGGCTGCCCCACTATGTTTCATCCATATGCACATAAAAAGATGATATAGATTGGCATTCAATACTGTTCATTGGGCATCATATAACCATGACACACTCTAATTGCTTGTGCACTAAATGGTTTATTAATATAGTGGATATAGCTAGCTACAAGAACATTTGAATATTTGTTTTTTAGTAGTTGATTGGTTAAGAAATGAATCAGGGAAACCATGTATTCTTCAAATAGTGGTTTGCGTAAATACAATTAATTTGTGGCATGGCTTCCTTCTTGCGGTATAAATTCTCCCAGGTATAGGATTCTGGGTTCTGCAATGTTGATGACTCCAGTCTTCTCAGTTTTGGATTATAGATGTTTGCCTTAGATGTGTCACGAGGAAGTGAAATCTAATTGTAGATGGCAGTGTGTGACAAGGTGACAATTTCCCAGCAGCAGCACAGGAAGAGCAATGCATTTGAAACACTCTGCTTGAATCTGCTCTACTCCAAGCATATGATCTGGTCAGGGATGTTAAATAGACCTACATTAGATTGCAAACCTCCTTTGCCTCATTTGGTAATGTAGGCCAAGGGCAGGTTATACTCTCCTGAGATGTGTGAACCACTACACAAGGCAAACAACAATAATAAAGTAAATAACACAAAACAAGGAATGATAAATCAAGGTTTGTAATAAAAACAAATGCATGCTTTACTCAAACACAAACAATTGATTAAAACACTAAAAATACCACATCTCTAAAGAAAATGAACAGACACATCTATAGGTGATGTTCAATTTGGGTAGTAAATGACGGGAATGGAAAAGCAGGCAACAATGCAGAATAATAAATAAAGGCAACATTGTTGCATTTAAATGTCTTTGAAAATAGTGAAAGTTGCCTCAACCTTCTCTATGGCCCAAGGTAAATATGATGTCCTTCCGAGGTGGAGAGAATGCAGAGAGTGCAGTCTGCCAGAAGTATGGGCATGGACTTTAAACAGCTTTAGCTCTAGCAAGACTCCAACAAGTTTCTGTGGTGATTCTTCTTCGCTCACCAGACTGAAGGAATGTTCAAGTTGTGTACTAACAGCTTTAAATAATTTCACGTTCCAAGCCTTCTGTTGAAATACACGTATTACACATATTATAAACATTGCTTCCTCTGTGGAGTTATACGTCACTGTGCAGGGCAGCAGGGATTGAGAACAAGAGATGTACAGTAAAACTGCCAAAAGTCCAAACCCTTCCTCTGTAGGTTTCTGGCCTTTTGAGTCCTCTGGACTTCCACCCAGGGGTGACTTCTACTCAGCCCTGATATATAACATAGATCATATTTTCTCTGTGTTATATACCCCATTTGCCATTTGTATTGAAAGCTTCCTTTGATAGTAACTATTCCCAGCTCCACACCAAGGAAACCCACCCTCTGGACTTGGGATATTTGTCAGAATCTCCATTAGGATTCAAAAGAATTCCTGCGAGCAGGAACACTCATGGGGTCTGGAAACGACTTCAAAGGCAGAAGCCTGATGTATATGTCACATTCAACTGTAGTTAAAATGGAAGGCAAGCAAGAGGGGTGAAACATGTTAACAAATTGAGTTTTGGCAAATTAATGTATTCCCCTGTGAATCAGTATAGCTATCTTTTGGAAAAGAAATTGCTTATATTTACATTTGCATCATCTCTAGTTTATAAAGTTCTCAAGCTCTATCACAAGCTTCATGAATTTAACAGTTCATTAAATGAACTGTTTGCTTACTGTCCAAATGAATTCCAAGTTGAAGTCCCTTGCATATTTTGGCAAAACCTTGTTTTCAGACGGTGTCCAGTCAACTCGTCGAAAAAAAACTGGTCGACTGCAATTTGGTCGACGCAATTTGGTCGAAAACCAAATGGTCGAATTTTTTTTTTTATTTATATATTTATTTTTCGGGTTTTCGTTTAGTTAAAAAAGGGGTTTTTAGAGAAAAAAAGGGGGTTGGGGGGACCCCCCCAAAAAAAAAAAAAAAAAGGGTTAAAATAAAAAAAATAAAAATTTCGACCATTTGGTTTTCGACCAAATTGGTTCGACCATTTGTCTGGTCGACCAATTTTTTTCGAAGAAATGTCTGGCAACCTTTTCAGACAGGATAAAAACAAGACCTTCAGAGGATACCTTCCTGAACTAATCAGTAGAAGAAAGCATGCAGGCGTGGTCTCCTATAACAAAGGAGGATCCTTTCCAGCTAAACACAGGAATGCAACTTAGAAATTGACGATTCATCCTATCTTAATAAAACAAAGACATTGAGCAGAGGATCATTTTGGAATCATTTTGGGATGCTATTATATTACCTATTATATTCATCTCACCAAGCTGCACTGAAATTCTGGAGAATTAAGCCCAGCCGTAATATGGTCGAAACACGTCCCAGCTTCAGAGCATTTGCATCTCCTATATTTTTGGGGCATTTTGAACATTGAAGCTGTCCAACCTTGGACATTTGAACACTTACCTTTGTACAAATTAAAACAGTTTTCATAACTAACGTTATTTTCCATTTAATTGTTTGAACAACTAATCTGCTCACTCACAGTCAGTGCACATTATTGTAATTCTATAGTATCTAAATTCTATAGGACATGCACAAGAGTCTAGAGTTTCTCACTATTGTTTTATAATTGTTTTTAGGCCATGGGCTAGGCCTACACATCCTTTTCCCAGCAGCAGTTCACGCGTATGCCATTTTGTTAGCGCAGTGGACTGGTTTTGCCTATTCCTCTTGTGTAACTTTTAATTTGTAGACTGGTAGGACATCTCTAGCAGTTATGCCAACCAATACAATATTTCATTATATACATGACCAAATCAGATGAGTTATCTTAAGTGTGTAGCCTTATTGCTGATAAAAACAAATATATATGCATTGCGTAGCCAAACTGTCTCTTCAATTACAATACTTAATTAGTAAGATAAGGAGATTAATATAAAATGGTATGACATGAAGGTGTTGTCTTAGCGGCAAATTACCTTTTGAACTTAAACCAATATGAGCTACTGCTCCCCAGATATGTCATGTGCATATTTGAATTACATGACATTACTGTATATGCAACATTGACAACTTGCATTTCAGCAGATAAGTGTCTGTAGACCTGGCACAGCAAATGTATACGTGAGTCCACTATATGAATAGCAGTCACGTTGGTAAATACTTTAGAAGGTCAAACAGGCATAGAAACCTGTGCCAAGTACATTTCCATCACCAAAGTTTAATAGTAGGTTTGATTGCGCCTTTCTATTATGTTAAATACTTGTACTACCTGCAACCAACCAGCCCCGGTAGAATCCCTTACGTCACTTTTTCATTAGTGATCCATGTGTGACAATTGGGTTTGTTTAACACAACACATGCTCCTGTGCGGATTCCAGCTTCTCTTTGCTCAACAACATTTTAAAGAAACAATTTGCAGGACAGTACACCCTCATAAGTGGCATTCTGCCAGAGTGTATCTCCCATTTTCATGGAAGAATGAGGCTTAGGGCCTAAGTCACAGAACATTTAGCATGGAGCAAAGTGACTTTCCACTGTCAAAATATACTTTGCACCCGGCTTAATTCACAGAGAGGAGCAAAGTGACTTTGCAATGCAAATATTCTCTTTTCGCCATGCTAAATGGGCCTAATTCACACAAAAAAGCACTAAGTCCGCACAGACTTTGCAATGTTCCATTATCCACAGCACAAATTATACCATTAATTCACTTTTTCATGCCATACTTGAAATGTACTACCAGTTGTAGGTTTATTTCATTTCACTCAGGAACTCATAGTTGTGCATTAATAATGGAAAGACAGAGGACATGGTATAAGAATGTATACGAATGTAAGCAATACAATCAGGATTGGAACATCTACTTATCCTTTAGATGGACCAACTTGAGAGCTCTACGTGGGTTTCCTTGTACGAAGTGGATAGTGTGTGTGAGCTCTGGTTGTTTGGATGCTTCTGTTGAAATGTGTCTGGCAGCACGTGGCTGTTTCTGAAGATACTGCAATGCAAATGTGGGTGTGCACATGAAACTGCTCGGTAAAGGGGTTCAATTTCTCTGGGATGTGTACATTGTTGGGTCCATTCAGTGTATGCCTTGGCAACAATGGAGGAGCTATAGGGTGTGCACTAATCTGTGGTCCATGTGCATGTGTTCACATTTCAGAACTCTAACCATGTGTGGTTGTGGGCCCTATGAGTTTATGGAGTAAGAATTGCAAATGAATGTCTGTGCAGATATTCCTATGCATGTGTGGGTCGGAAAGTTAACATTCATGTTTATGAGGAGAATGTGAATTAGGGGATGCAGAGAGTGCTAAACGTCACTCATTCCTTTCTAGAGCGGATCATGTATTCGTATCTTTTTTTTTTTGCATTGTGAGGCTTATGATTCTTCATGAAAAATTGAAAAAGCAGAACTGTGAATAACGAAATGAAATACATAAATCATAGATTGAAAAGCTACTCACTCTTGGCAGGGGAGAATTTGAGATTTTAGAGTGGATTTTCTAGCCTGCTATGGGGATTTGTGGTGCATGAGTTGGCAGTGACTTGATGTCTCACTGGCGAGTCAGAGTGGGTGTTGTCTCTATATTTCCCAAGACATTTCTAGCATTATTGGGGAGTTCAAACAAGTAAGCACACGATTCCCATATTTAAGAAAGGAAGATTATTGCATTGTGGGTGCCTTTACAATTTTGGGTGCATGTGAGAGCCAGAGAGACCAGGCTATCTGGGACATAATCTAAAGAAAGCACATCTTGGAACAGATCCATAGCTCCGTGGGAAATATAGAAGCAATGAACAATCTTTTGAATTTGCAGTTACAGTAAATAAAGGGGGGCGGGGGGATTTGGTAGGGAATGTGTGGAATGGTGGCGGCAATGTGCATCCAGAAATGATCCACCACAAGCTTGGAAACTGTACTGTACGTCCCGAGGGTGAATTTGATTTGGGGTGGGGGGTAAATCCAAAAGTTATTCTCTCTGTGTTTTCTGTGCAGAGCTCTTAAATTGTCTAAAACTTTGTGCTTATAGTTTAAACCAAAAATTCTACTGACATTGCCTTGAGGCAATGTGTGAGCTCTAGGTGGATTTGTGTCCTATGAGGGAAGTGAGGGGATAGTTGAATGAAGGCTAGGATAAAGATCTGACAGGGGGTCACATTTGAAAATAAATGTTACAGGAATAAGCTGCATCCCAATGTAGACTTCTTAATGCAAGTGTGGGTGTGCAATATGTGTAAAGAGTTCCCCAGTTCTAGGATGAATATGCTAGTTCTTTCATCCTTAGGTTTTTATTGAGATATGGGAATAGAGTGGCAGCTGTATTCCAGGACATGTTTGGAGATACAATAATACAGATAAAAATCCTGATTCATGGAATTATTTGTGGGGAAAATAGGGAACTTAAACTGCAAACTGCATTAGTAATCCCGTTCGTCGATCCATGGATTCGAATCTGCAAGATTGTCCTTGGACTTGCATGGATTTAGCGGCAGCCCAGCACAGCCCTGCAAACGGCTGAGTGCCTTGCGCGAGACACCAAGCAGAGCGTCGGTGTGGCTTGTGCAGAGTACGGGGAAGGAGGCTTAACACCAGAAATGGTGAAGAACATGCGAAAAAGTGGGCATTACGAGGGACGATCCATAGGCAGTCAATTGCATGCCCACTATTGGGCGGAACAATACGTATTCAGAGATCCAACGCACAACCTCCCGCAGGGAAATGGCGTACAGACACTGCACAGAGGTAAGATCGCGTGTTGGATTTAGGGGTGCGTGCATGCAGCCACGGTCAGATCTTACTAATGGGTGGTTGTATGCAGTGTAGGGGGTGCAGGAACAGTTTACAGGGGTTTGCACGTAATTTTTCTGAGTTTTACCCAAGTTACAATATATTTTACGCATGTTGTGTGCATGCCAGTAACTGTTCCGGGGTAACCTGCGCAGGGTACCCGAAATGCAGGCCTGCTTGCGGGGGATCGCATGCACTGTTTTGAGGGTCTATGTATTCACACCAGGAGATCATGCAAAGGTGGGTATTTTTTGGCTGTTTTTGATTTGCATCGGGGGTGTCTCGGGGGGGGAGGCGTTCCGGCCACGACTTGCGTATACAGTTTCTTTGAATGAACAACTCGACGTATACGCGGAGCGTGCCGAAAAACATCTTCACACAGTGACGTCCTGGTGTGCAGGATTTCTGCAGACTTTTACATGAATCAGGCCCAACCTTCGCTAATGCACATTTGGGAAAATGTGCCTCTGGAACCTGAAGGTTCACATGCTGACCAAAGTGTGCAGAGTGTTCAAGCTGACCCCTTTCCTGAGTAAGTATCTTAGCCAATTGAATGTTTTCTTTGCACTCTAGGACTTGACATTCTTCTTTTTTATGTGAAAGTTAGACAATGGGCCTCATTACGACCCTGGCGTGGGACCATGGTGCTATTAGCACCATGGTCCATGCCGGATTCCGCCATGGTGGATGGCGGAATTACCGCCCCATTACAAGGTTGGCAGGGCGGTAATTCCCCATTCACCATGGCTCCTTCCACATTCCCATTTTTGGCCCATAGGGTACAATGGGAATGGGGAAGGCGCTAATTATGGCACTATAAATTACGGTGCCGTAATTAGCACCAAGGTCGCTTAGCGCCTTGGACTTTAACGCCTGCAAAAAGCAGGCGTTAAAGTGTGAATCTGGCGTTAAGGGTTTAACGGTGCCGCAGCCTTTTACGGCGCCGTTAACCCCTTAACGCCAGGGTTGTAATGAGGCCCAATGAAACACTCAAAGGCATAGAATAAAATCTGAACTGAATTTAGCTTTGACATTTGTCATCACACTATGCGAGAATCAAACGTAGTTTTGTGGCTTATGAAGAGGAGGATACTGGTGTGACAGTTGGGGAAAAATATTGCTTAGCAGGTATTATGGCAGTGGTGTATCCTTGTTTCCATAGGTAGCCTATTGATGTAGCTGTGGCTGGCTTTGCCCGCATTTACATTGTTCAAAATATCCATTGTGCAGAGTACATCTAATGGACATTAACTGGTGTTCACCAGCCTTGCAAGCACTCTTGCCAATAGGAATGACCCCCAGGTTATCACAGAAGTGCATTTACTTTACACTCCTTGCCTGTACCCCTGTCTTTAACCCAATTATATTCCTTTTAGTGTGTGTGCGCATATCTTTGTTCCCCTTCTCTGTATCACTCTGTGTGTGTTCTCCTATGTATCCATGCATGTTTACCTGCAATTGTGTGGTGTTATACCGCTGAAGAAGATGGTTTGAACCTTTAAGTCATCCATTTCAGAAGGAGTGTGGTTTGATTTGATTTTTCTGCAGGTGCCACTGCTAGATGCTCTGATGCCATCACTTATGCCCAGAACACACCCGGCAATAATGTTCAACCCCTGGTGCATTGCAATGCCACTTTCCTGCAGACGATTTGCTCTTACACCAGCTTACAAACTGTGTACTTGTTTCCTTATATTCTGTGTCTTATAATGGCTGAATCTGTGGAAAAATGTGTCCACGCTATTATTAAACTTTATTCATTTTTTATATTTATAGCAGCGCACACAGCCCTGGGGTATCTAGGTGCTAGTTACAGCAGAACAGTTATAGATGAAGCTATACATTATACGGCAGCACGACAGTTACAAGTTGAAGTGTGAAAGGTCAGTTACAGTGAGGTACAAAACATAAGATATGGATCTACACGAACATAGGGAAAACACCCTTTTAGTGGGTCCTTGTTAATGCACGGTGGGCATGCAGGATCAGAGCAAGCATGTAAAAGGGGAACAGTTAAACAAAGCGTTGCATGCCAGCAAAGCGGCACCCAGTGTGGCTGGGGGCTATATCAGCTGAATGAGGCATACATCAAATATTAGGGTAATAAAGGTTAACGGTGTCTGGCTGAGAAGCCGGTAGCAGAATGCAACTAGACGTGATCCAGGGTAAGTGCATTGTGGGATAGCAGTCAAGTGTAACAGGAGGTAGGGTGGTATGCTGTGAGAGGCAGGGAGGAAATGTGTGGGTATTGGATAGGTGGGATATTCAAATAACCTATGATAGGGGCTAAACAGAGGCATATGCTATTATACAATGTTGGTGTGCAGGCAGGGGTCTGTTGGGTATTTTGTGGATATTTGGGGCTTTGCAGTATTTTGTTACCGCCAAAATACCTTTAGCAATAATCACTCTCTGTATTCATATTGTATCACACATAACAATAATACATTGCATTATTTCAGAATTCAGACCTATTTAGATAATGTGCGCGATAATTTGCGTGGTTGGTTTATTTGTGGCCCCAATATCCAACATCCCTTGTTTTTTATCTAGATTGTTCTTGATCACTAGAGAGACCGTATGTAAGGATATTTGGCGTGTTACAGCACAGAGTACAGCACTACTGCACAGGTAGCAATTTTTTTTTTTTTGTTTTTTTTTTTTGTTTCTTTCAATTGTTTAATTTCTTCTACCTTCACTGTTAGAGCCGAGATTGCAGACTGTGGGCAGTGGTCGCGCAAGGTCATCTGGCCCGCAAGGCAGGGCAACTCTTAGCCACACAGGTATGGCCATGTCCCATTTGGCTTATAATTTCTTGGTCATATACCATGAAGCAGGTCAGTGGGAACCATTTGAGCATCATTTAGAGCATAACAAAAACAGAAATCAGCTTTTGGCCTCAGTATCAGTGTGTGTGTAAAAGACCAATTGCGAAGCACCTTGACTAAGTGGCAACAATAGAAGGTCAATTTCTCTTGGTTTTAACACATTGTGCCAACATCTGAGTGGGTTGACCCTCTCAATAAGTACTGTTGTCCATGCACGGCATCTGCCCCAGGGGAATTATGAAGCCTTCTCTTCGAATTGAATACAATGGAGGAGGCCTTGCTGAACTTCAGCGATTTCCATCTCCAGAAGTCGGCTACTTTCCCTAAACCAACATACGTAAAATCTCATCATGTAGGAGTCTGCAACCTTTGGCTCCCCATAAATGTTATTCTAAAAATCCCATCAGCCCTAGCTAGCTGACAGTCCATTGCAGATGTCATCCAAAACATTAGGAACGTCATAGTTTGTAAAGTCACGCAGCATTCTGCGATACACCACTGTGAGGATTGGCAACTCAAAAGAAGAATGAAATGTGCGACACTCATATAAATGGTGGCTTAGCTCAAGTTCTTCTGAGAAGTGAACATTATATAGTGCAATGTATCTACTAGGACACGTTATCCCCCATTAACAGTCAAACTGTACATTGATTTGCAAGAATGGCCAAGTTTGCGTGATAAGAACCCAATAACACGGCTGAATTCATATGCCAATGCCTGCATACATTACACAAATCCCGTCACGTGAAACGGAACACATACAAGTCTACAAGGCGAGCAACACATGGTACATCGGGCAAGGGGCAGTCAAGTGTCTTTGCCCTGTATGGCACTTTCCGCAACCGCCTCCATGCCACTTTATTGCTATCAGAAACCTCCACAGGTGTGTGACTGTACATCAACAGCGAGCCTTCATCTGGGAAACATGGACAGACAGTTGCTATGTGAGGGGATAGCGAGGTAGGACAGCAGTGGGAAAGCCTGGTCTATTGAGTCCTGAACCATTCTCAGCCGATGAAAGGGCCAGGTTTTGTAGGTGATGCATCCTCGGGGTCAGTCGGTCGTGAGGGGTGATGGGTGGGGGGCACTTGCCTTCAGGATGCCACCCTGGGGCCCACAGCCAACGCATTCACCCAAGCAAAGTGGAATGACTTCCAAGTGATCAAGCTCGTCCACCAATGAGAACGCCAACCTGGCATTGCCAAAATGCAACACATCACCGTTCACTTTCCCGACGTGTTGGAGCTCTAATTAATCCTCACTTGTTTTCACACCAGGGCAGGTCAGTTTTGTTTTTGATTTCTTTTTTTTTTTTTTAAATCACAATAGTCCAGTTTTGGATCTTAATGGTGTTGTCCACTTTCATTTGGCTTTGTTTGTATCCGTCCATCTGCAGTCCAAAACAATCAAAATAAAAAAATGTAAAAAACACAATGAAAAAAGCTGTGAAAGAGATGTTGCTTAGCGAGGTGAGCAGTGAGGGCCTATGAGCTTGGAAACGTGACCCAACGGGACGGTACCAGCCTGGCTGGAAGGTAAGTCAATGAGTGAGTGTGGCTTTGTATAAAATAAAAACAAAATGGCTGTGCCCAGAATTTCCTCATTTCCTCCTGGGTGGGGACCACATCTCAGCATTTGTGCTTCATGGCGAGTTTGTGTGTAGTGTCTGCAAACTGCTGTGCGCTGTTCATCATGTCCGCGGTCTTCTCTTCTGTACGGCCCAAGCGCTCCCCGCACTCGTTCAAGGCCTGGCTCGCCTTCTGCACGGCACTGGACACGCTGTCTGCTGCAGAGTGAAGGATGCTATTCCCTCCGAAGAGCTTGGACTGGCAGTTGATGAACTCGGGCTTCTTGTCCGACAGGTACCGCTGGCAGGAGTGGTGCAGGATTTGGAAGAAAAAAAAAAAAATTGCTACCTGTGCAGTAGTGCTGTAATCTGTGCTGTAACACGCCAAATATCCTTACAGGTCCCCTGCTGCGGCTTACCTTGCGGTAGACGGAGGTGCAGAGCATCCTCACAATAAGAGTTCATGGCAGCTGGAGCATCTTGGGAACTTTTTAAAATGAGACAGTCAGAAGTGGTATTTAGTAGTGGTAAGGTATCCGACGAACGGACCTTTATGAAGCAAGATTTTACTGTGCAGCTAATAGAAGCAAGCGATTGGTATGAGTAGGGTAGATGGGCCATGGGCGGGAATCTGGGGATATCATGGGTGGTAACATCTTTGGGAAATAAACAGAGTTAGAAGTCGGGCCATGGCTTACCGAAGCAAGTTGTGATGGGGATGCAGATATTGCTAAGCACCATATGAGACAGAACGATATGACGAGGAGAGGACCCCGTGTTCAAGATATTAAAGGGAACATGTGTTTAGTTTTAAATGTGCCTGGGCACCCGGAACTCCCGCCATTGCTGGACAGGGCCAGGCAGTTTACTGAGACCCCATGCCTTGAAAGTGGGCCTTGCAACGGGGCAGGCGTCACCTGTCGGCTCCCTGGTACAGGCTGAAAAAAGTGGGCACGCATCCAGTCGCATTCTAGTGAGGGAGGGAAAACAGCATGGCATTCTTCAGAGGTGTTTGTCTTTAACTAGTCATCTACATTGTGATAAATGTGTTATGAATCTCTGACCCATCTTTTTTTTCTGCAAACCCTCCACAGAAACTACTCTTGCCCATGTTTCAACTTTCTTACCACCAATTGCTACCATTATCCATCCACTGACATTACTCTGGATCAGTCTGGTTCCATTAACACTGTGGACCATTAATTACTCCTTCAAATCCTCTCCTTCATAGCCTTTAAGCACACCAAATTGACTAGGTGGCATTTCTGAGAAATGCCCCTACCTCCTCCACAAAGTAATTCCTGTGGGGGTCCTACAAGGATATGTTGTGGGCTCAGCTCTCTAAATGCTTTAATCATCCTCCATATCTAAGGGTTCCCCATCCACATCTTTGCTGATGACACTCAGATCTTCTTCCTGTTTATCTCTTTCTCCCCAGACATCTTGAAGCACATCACAAAGTGCCACCCAAACATACACCACTGAATGGCAGTCTGCCAAATCCAAACACAAAGCACCACCCCTTTCTAATTTCCCCTAGAACTACTCAGTACATTTTCATGACTTGCAAACATGGGGTCTGCTTTGACTGCAAACCTCACTTTTTTTCTGCCAAAAATCTCATCTCCACTCTCTTCTTCAGCGAACTTGAGTGTAGCTCCTTTCCCTTCTACTTCCTCAACAAAGTGTTGAACTTTCCCACATGCTCCCTGTACAACCGAACTAATCCAATCCCACGTTGGTCTGTTGTCCAAATGCTGTTTGGCTCTTGATGCAAAATCACACCCTCTTCACCTTTCTACTTCTTGTATTTAAATGTACCCATTGGCTGGCTAGCCCCACATTAACTACCAGATTGTAATCTTTCTCTACACTCTAGCTCTACACTCCTCAACTCTAAACAACCTCTTTCTCCCCTCCCTGTGCCACCCCATTCCACTACTTCTCCTTACTGCCCCCTCAACATTGGAATTCTTTACCCGATGGCTTCAAAGATATTCAATCAATGTAATTTTTATAGCCCAGGCTTAATCGCCACCTATTAGCTAGTGAAACCTTTGAAATCCTTCCACCCACTGTGCCCCCACTAACCTGATGCTAACCAATTGTATATAGGTAATTGGTGTTCATATAACTATTGCAACAATGCCAAAATGTACAGCTTATTTTTACATGTCTCAGTGTCAGAAAATGTCCCCTTTCATATCTAACAAAGAATTTGCCATCCGTTGTCTGGCCCAACAATATATTAATTCAAAGTTTAGAAAGGTAAACTGACGAGAAATAGCCTCCACTGTCTTCATTGTTAATCGATGGTCATAACTTCCAGTAGAGGTGTTAGACCAACCAACCACTTAAAAACAAATAAATACAAATTAAAAAAGGACAAAAAACACATCAGAGGAGTCACACACAAATGCAAGGGTGAGTTTGGAGGCTGTGGATTCTCACACATTACAGAATTTGCTATCTGGAGGAAATGTGGGATGTACAGAGTCTGTCATCCCTGCCTACCCTTTTATGTGTTCCACATATCAAGGAGATAGGTGTAAGGATCTGAGTTATGGAATCACATACTTTTAGATTAACCTCAAATGAGGCAAGCGCACACTGCTGCATCCACTCAAATATGCCCTGCACAGTTTGTAAACACTCACACCATGGAAAAAACAAGGATGCACTGCACCTTCTCATTGCTGTAGCAACAGAGCAGAACAAATAAAATCCCGATTTCTTTGGCTAAACAGAGGACCGACACTCCATGGTTGGAGAGCTGTTCATATGAAGCATTGCAGTCCAAGGCAGCACCCACCAGGCCCCACACACAACCCCTCCCGAAGGTCTTAGTTCAGACAGCATACCCTTACAACCAGAGATAGCAGCATACTCTGACACCATGGAACAGCGTCATTTCAAACCAACTCTGTACCTCCTGTCTTTGAGATAGAGAAGTGTGACGTAAAACTCTCGGTATGCATTTGGAAGGTGAGTAGGCTCATCTGAGAATGTCTGAAAATGCATTCCTAAACCTAATATTGTTTTATTTTTATTTAAAAGGCATTTTTATTTTAACATGTAAACTGTTTAGCATATCATTGAGAAAAAACATTTCTACGTTAGCTATTGGATTAAGCAATCAACTTCCTTTATGTACATCCTTCTTCTAAAGGAGGGTTCAGACATGTCATCAAATATTTAACCACTGCTATGATCAGCAAAGTTGTCTCCCCTGTCAGCAGCATCCGCCCCAATTTTCGGTTGACATTACTTTGTATCCCTTCCAAAATGAAGTGTCCTCTCCTGGGTTAAACCAATGCAGTTCACATATAGGTGTGGTAGATTTTTCACCAAGCCTTCTCTTTTACAGAGTCTCCAGGTAGCATTGTTTAAGCTATGCCCAGTCCAGCTCTAAGTGATAATTCCTCTTTTCTTTTGCACAGACTCAGCCTTATCCTCAGAAAGTGTGATCTGATACCAGGATCTGGACATTTGTTCAAGTATTCAGTGGGCTTTCCATGACTTCTTAGCTCATGTGACAGGGAATAGTATAGCTTGTATTTGCTTGCTTCATCAATCCGGTCGTATGTTCGTAGTTTTTTCTTAGCTTTGTTTGGGTTTGGAAGTAGCTCAACAGGCGTCAAGCCCATCTTCATTAACAGAGACCTGCAGTTAGCAGCCCAGTTTGACAGAACAGTGTTGGATCCCCCTTCCAGTTCTGCTTTTATGTGGTCTAACATGGGGGGGTGTTTCCACTCATGCATTTCCCCCAGAGTGTCAACGGTTTCCACTAAACTGAAGCTTTTAATTATGTTAAACCCAGTTCCTTTCTAATAACCTGTATCCAAACTGATTTTGGCAGGCCGAGAGTCTTTTTCCAAAATAGGTCTTTCAACCAGGCACAGTTCTTTTGGGGCAACACCAAGGGAGCATCACCTCCATACATCAAGGAGGGAACCACCTTTAATTTGTAGAATTCGATTATAGGTAGAATCGAATATTGACAGAACTTACGCTTTATAATCAGGGCTTGACTCGCCAGGGCCATATTTAATAATTTAAAGTATATGGAATGGAACACCTTATTGAAATGAACAGTAGCCAGTCCAGGGACAATCAACACATAGAGGTCCCAATCAGGGGGTTATTAAGTACTCTGAGTAAGTGCAAGTCCTATTTAAGATCTCAGGGACTGAAACAGGAAGGAGAATGGGTGTCCAGAGATTCTGAGAGGCAAAGGACCCTGTCTGTTGAAGGCTTTAACTCAGCTTCAGAGAAAACTAGGAAACAAGTAAGTAAAACCGCACAAGTGTGAAGGTATCATGAAGCAAAACACAGGCAACAGATTCACAATTCAAACAAAATGTATTTAGTAACTTAAATGTCAGAATGGTGTAAGGCCTAACTTGCCCTATGCTAAGGTAAGATTTCCCCACCTAAAGAAAGTAAAGAAACTAAGCCCCCTATCCCAAGTTCAAAGCAGTTCCACAAAGTGGCATACAGCACTTGTGAGTCCTCAGTGCCCCACAGCTCCGACTGTGGGCACCATACAGAAAGGATTCTTCCTGCCTTGATCCTTGCACGGCCCACTCAGGCCCGGCTGTCCCACCTTCCTGACAGCACACACTGGCATCCTGGCCTCCAGGCAGGTCCCTCCTCGGCAGCCTTCTTTTCTGCAGGACTTCAACCCTCTGAGGCATGTTTCTCCCAGCCCAACATCTTCCTGCTGTTCTCTCTTTCCCTTCAGTCGGCTCCAACTTTTATCCACCTGCAGCTCATTTACAGGTGGCAGGTGCGAGACCTTGTGTGACATTGCCTAACTACAATTATTGGTGTTCTTTGGTCATGCCTGACCATCACAATAGTTCCCAGTCCCCTTCCTCATCTCAGTACCAGAGTGGTGTGACTGCATGCTAATGTGTACAACTCCTACTTGCCTCTTCCTCATTGCAGTACTACAGTGGTATGACTGAGGGGAAATATAAGGAAGTGATTGGCAACAACCTATAAAGGTAGAGGGAGGGTAAGGCTTGCTTTCACAACGGAAAGTGGGATTCCATGTATCACTTGCAGAAACCCTCTTATTCAACCTTTTCATTTTGTTACAAACTTGATGGCATTTCCCATGTTCATTCTGGAAGGAAAAAAAAGGGAAAAGGATGACAATATCCCATGAAGGTTGCTGGTACTGAAGTTGCATCATGGAATGGAAATGGGGATACTAAGTGTCACCTAAAAACATCCCTTTTCTTCTCCCCAAGTTCACTCTACTCAGGTGATCCTCCATTGCACATCCAACACTCTGGTCAGCATCCAAAATCAATGGCCCTTCCTTTGCCACCTGAGTACTGGACATCGTTGAAAGGGAAGTTGGGACGTTCTGAGGTTCCTCAATTAGAATAATAATGGCTATATCTCGGGCCTTAGCAGGATCCCTAGAACATTCTAAACACACTGCCACACAAAATCTACGTGTTCAATCATAGATTCTAGCAGGATCCAGGGCAACACACAAAGAACCAGAACACGCTGAAGGCTCACACACAGTCTGATGTGTGATAATAGCAAAGACCAACAACAACTCTAGCAAGGTGGGGGAAATAATTGATAGTAAGATAAAGTTTATACAATGTAGTATTGAAACATCTGCTGTTAATGCAATATTCAATGCAGGGGAGAGAAGAACTACTTGCTGGTCTTGGTGTGTTGTTTGTACAACCTGAAGTCTGAATGGGTGATCTGTGAACAGAGGTTGGAAATATCTGCAGAAAGTGGCTTCCCAATATCAGTCAGTTAGCCATGAAGTATGATGGTTGATATATCCCTAGAACTGAGAAGTCAAGATACAATATTCCTTCTATATCCCTGGCACAGTGAGTTCTGACTCAATAAGTAGGCAGGGAAATATGCCTGAAACAGTGTATTCAACTATGGAATCATGACAAGGACAATAAGTCCTTTCAGGTAGTCCTTTTGCACATTTACCTATCCATTTCATAAACACAGTTTATACAGCCCAAGCCAGATTGACCATCATGTTTTAGATGCTGATACATTACCCAATCCATACAGACATGCATGTAATAAGAAACCAACAGAGTTTGTCAAATAAAGCTGCTGAACCATACTTAGTTGTCTTGAATGCTCTGATGCTCTTATTTCATCTCAGATCCAGGTTGTTCTGGAGGAAAATTCAAGTACCAGATGCTTCAACATGTTTTGAGTATCATTAGTCCAAAGGAGGAAGGCCTCCAGCTAATTGGCGGAGTAGGTCATCAATTACTAGAACAAATGTATTAACTAGATAAGTGGGTTCTGTCAATGTCATTATGTCCATACATACATGGGTAAGGAGCATGTCCACAATATTCAGGGAAAAAAGAAGTGGGATCTGCAGGACACAACATCAGATTCCTCCCCATACAAAAGCCTCCCATCATGAAAATGGCCAGTGTCTCTGTAGAAATAAGATTCCAAATTGGGTTAACTCACAGGCATCTATGTATATAAAAGGCTTAGGTATGTTTCCATACTCAGCTGATGCAGTATTAAGTGTTAGCTTGCCCTCTGCTGTCCAAATGGCAAGTGCACCTCTGTGTGCCCTTCCACTTCAACAACAGCTATGATTTTAACAAACAGAATGAGCACTGTCATACGCAGTCACCTTCACCTTCCACTATCACAGATATTAAAAATAATGTAATGTTACTTTTTTCCACCACCTCGTCTCTTCACACAGGGCATGCCAGGATCCAGTTTCAATGAACAATTAATTACGGGCTCAACATTGCAGTCTCTAAAGAGTGAAACATTGTAGGATGAATTTCTCCTCGCGAGCTGAAACTGAAAGTAGGTGCGTTAATTATGCTACTACGCAATCTTATGCTATCACAGGGACTCTGCAATGGAACAAGGTTGACAATTACGCATCTACAAAGACACATCATAGAGGCCAGTGTAATCGATAAAACCTTGCTACTATTCTTATATCATGCATACCACTAATTCAATCTGATACAAATATGCCTTTCAAATTCAAAAGAAGACAGTTATCTATACGGTTAGCCTTTTCAATGCGCATTAATAAGTCACAAGAACCTATGCCTCCTTCCTAGAAGTGATCATTGGTAATTCTGATATTTAGGAAGGGGGATAGTAGGGACTCTATGAATTACCAACCAATATTGACCTTTAAGATATTCTAGAACAGCGTAGGTCACAACAGGAATGGCTAGCTAGTTATGATTTGTCTTGTGCCGAATGTTGTGTGCTATGCCTGGGAAAAAGTATCTTGCTGAAAACCAATTTACAGGTACTGGTCCCAGTTAGTACATACGGGAAGCTCTCTTCCAAGTGACAGTTAAATGCAAATCATTACAAGTGGGAGCTAGCATGTTGGACAGCAATTAAGAGGTTACATTCAGATCCCTAAACCAAGATTGGGACCCTCAAATATTTTGTCTAGGTAGAAGACACCGGCTCACAAATAATTTTTAAACAAATAATTACTCCAGATGTTGACACAGTTAATATCATAATCTGTCATGGACAGGAATATTCCGTCAAATATAAGAGAATTGTTCTTCCTTGCAGATGTGTCTGAAAATGTCCCCAGATTATATCCCTACAACTAACTCTTATAATGTCTCCCATCATAGACATTTATTTTCCCAGAATGGAATAGGCATAGTGAGGTCTCTGGGACCCCTACAAGTCAATATCACCTAACAAATGTTAAAGCATCTGGTATCTTATTTTATGCATGTATGATTCCTTAAAGAAATCTTGAGTTTCAAAAGTGCACTATCTGTGACTGTGGAGTTTAAGGTTAAACAAACACATTTTATTAAGAGTCGATGGTCTGAAGTTAAAACAAGGTGAAACAACAGTGTATTTGTCTCCTAATAAAATTATGATGCACAGTGAATTGATTGGTACATTTGGAGATTTGTCAGGCTCCATCCCAGTCTTTTTCTTGAATGGCTATAGCCAGAATGGTCATCTTGTAGATCCTGAATAAGGTTATTTAGAGTTGCCTGGGCCTAGTTTTTTGAGAACCTCACGTGCAACAAAGTCCTTCAGAGTTCTCTTGGCCTCAGTTTCAGAGGCAGCTGATCAATACAAATCTTTTACAGTTGACCTGCACTTCTGAAACCCTGAATCACAATGGCAGCATTTAGGCAAATGCTGTACCTGTTGGGATATGGTAGTGTGTATTTGCCTTACTATCTATTTATTCTGCATCTGGCCTGGTGTCTATTTTCAGGGCTTCATCATTGTAGACCCCCCACAAAAGGCAATTTCTCATGGTTTAGGCTGGTCACTAGTATGAGATGTCCCCCAATCTGCTCCATTAGGATCCATTTCAAAGGTGCACCATGCTCAGAACTCATGGTATCCTCATGGCCTTAGGTTACCAGGATCCTCCAGAGATTACATTATTTGACTTCTGACTGCTGGCATGCCTTCTTTATTCTGTTTGGAGGGCTTGTCAGTCTGACAATATTCAAAATATGATTCCTGGATTTCCTGATTATCTCTTTCTTCTCTCAAGTGGACAGGTGTTTTTGTCAATCCAACAAAATGTGGCGTATGGAAAATGTCAATCCTTTCTCTTAGCATATCATATCTACAGATGTCTCTGTGGTCTGTAGGATTGTGTCCTACTAGTTGTTTTCTCAAGACCATGGGACCAATGTGCATCCGTGGTATGTCCTTCCACCACTATGCACCCAATTGTTTTGGGCTGTCATGGCTTGGACAGTAAGGATTCTATCACTGGACCTCACTGTCTAGTACCTCTTTCTACACTCTTTTTTTAAAGTCTTTGCTTTGCTACTGACTCTGATAGGGCTGTCTTTGCTTCCATCCACCAACTCCTGTCCTTCTTCTTGTTCACCCTTCTCCTTCCTCACATGTTTCTTAACATTTTCTTTCCTTGGTAAATAAAAATCCCCTTCCTCATTATGCTTCTTCCTTTACTGCGTGTTTCTTCTTGCCCCTTCCTTTCTTCAGAACTTTCCTTCATAGTATGTCTTTTTCTTGCTGCTGTTTCCTCTAATCCCCTGCTCTTCTTAACTCTCCCCCAAAACTATGTCCCAACTCCCACCATTTCCCTAAACGTTGGCCTCATTTTATGCCATGGTTCTCTGGGCAATGGATATACTAACAGTTTGACAATGTTACTAGTATGATCCTGGACATCTGTGCAGGCTTTTAATTTGGAAGGGATGATTGGTCCTGCATCTTTCCCCGTAAACTACCTGAGTGGTGCTAGTTGTAGCCTAATTATTAATTGGTTGCGAACAGTCTGTGAATGTACAAAATAACAGGCAGGGTCACCATTTTGGAATCAGGCAGCCCTGTCATGGGAGGGCATGTTATATTTGCTGGTAACCTATGTTTTGGAGTAGCAGAGTTGTCTTTCCATTCAAAACAACCACTTCTTTTTTGACATATGCAGTGTAGTGGACTGAAGTGGTAGTAGCACAAGCCTAGTAGATTATGCCCAGTTTTGTGAAGGTTTCCTTGCAAATGGATACTTGGTTGTCTGCATTGTACCTTGGAAGCATTAGTATCACATATTGGCCATGTGAGATTTTGTGTCTGTTGGAACGGTTGTCTGAATTACAAAAATTGAATAATATACTATGATTTGTATTCGGCAGAAGCTGGTAAAATGGAATGGATTCAGAATTTGATATGGATACATGCACTAATCGTTCATTAGGGATGTGCTCTTGTGAATGTATGTTTTCACAAGTATCAAATCTGGAAGATTTCTTTCATAGGTATGTCTTTAGTTTCCAGCACTTATAGTAAGTACATTAGGAATTCTTTTGGATCTTCCTGTGTGTTTATGGTACATTTTACCATTCCCGTACAGTAGTCCAATTATTGCCTTACATCTGAGACACTGTAAGTGCTGTCAGGATTATTTGTGGTATTTCTATGAAGGACGAGCATTTGCAAACGCTACTGGTCTAAGTAAATGTTTTGAACAATTGGTGGCAATTGGAAGAGAACAATGATTGCTACATTTGCATTGCAATTTACTGCAGTTGTTTTGCTGAATTTAAATGCACCAGAGAGTTGTGCCTCTGTATCCTTTGATGGGCCTGCAGTTGTTTTTGAGAAGAGGCATTTGTCTCTTTGACTTCTGATGGATGTGCAGTTGATTTCAGACTAGACAGTTATGTGGTTGTATTACTTGATGGAGCAGCAGTTGCTTTAGTTTTTTTTAGCAGTATTTTTGGGAGATCTGGTATAGCTTCTGTTTGCATTAATTTTCTTTTTAAAGGTTTTCATTTTTGAGGTACTGGGTATATATGTAGATGGCTGGTGTACAGTGCATGTAGCCTGTTGTATTTTTTGATCCAAGTAATGTCAGCATTGAATTTGCTAGGAGTAGACAGACCATTGAGTGTACGCAGACATGCTACATAACTCACCCATTCTTTAAAAACTGTGTTGCCAATGTCAAACCCCAATGCGTGATCTAGGGTTAGACCTTGTGATTTGTGAATAGTGACAGCATATACAAGAGATGGAGAGAATTGTTCTCTGTGTGTGCACATGTCTTTAAATAGAAGGATACATGCTATTGCGTGGCCAATTTATTTAACTGCTGCAAATTCGTGTCAAAGTGGATGTTGACAAACTGAGTGTTGCTGTCATGTGGATACATTTGGAAGCCAAGAACTGCACCTATTGCTCCATTGACTAAACCTATGTCAAGGTTACGTTTTAGAATTACTCTGCAGTTAGACACAGAGGACCTCATTACAAGGTTGATGGTAACCATGCCGGTGCCATCGGTGGGTTGCTGCCAACCCTGTAACACCGAATCTGGCGCCTGACTTCTCAGGGCCACTGGGACATTACAAGTCCCGGCTGCACGGTAAGTCAGGTGCCGGATTTTATAAGTCCAGATTCCCATGGAGTCCCATAAGACTCATGGGAATAGGGAGACAGAAGCACCAGCACCATTGCTAACAGTGCCGGTGCTTTCGTGACAAATCTGCTGCTGAGTATACTGGGACAATTGTTTCTGGACCGCCACACTGTAATGAGGCTCAGAGTTAATATTTTTCAAATCCATCTGTGTTGGAGATACATTTTTCTAAGATATTTACTTGTGATGTTGCTTGTTGAAACTTAGGGCGTGTCATGCCATGCACTTCTAGTTCGTCTGTGGAGCTGATATGCAGTATGAGTTGCATTTCTTTTTTCAACATTGTATAATTGAATTGACTACAGCTTGTGATGTTTGGCATTAAGGATATGCATTTAATATTTTGTTGAGTTAATTGTTCCATGACATGAGGATAATATGTGTTTTGCTCATATAGCTGATGGATTAGTCCGGTATTTAAGATGGATTTTGCATCTTTAGTGAGCAGACCAGTTCTAATACATTTTAAAATGTTAACATAGGTGAGATCTGCAGACTGATGCATGTTTTGAGTTAGTTCGCCATAGCGAAAATGTTGCCAAAGATTTACATTTCCAATGCTGCCGAGTGTGTTATGGCATTGTTTGTGTCCTAATATTTTGAAAATAGGTTCACAGTTTACTCATGTTAACTTGTCTGCGGTCTCCAAAAACAATAACCTGTTTGCCTCCCAAAAAGTTCTTCGTAGTCATTTTTTAGGACTTCTTGCATTCTGAGATGAATTAAGGCCAACATGAGGACGCCAATCATGCTTACTTCATCTATCAGGAGCATTTTAATTTGTTTCAGAATTCTGCATTCTTCCGTAGCAGCTTGTGCTGATAATGTGTAGTATTCTAATTTGTTTTGGTGTTCTACTGGAAGTAACAGTAGTTGGGGTAAAGTTACACCTACTATGTTGTAGGCAGCTAAACCTGTGAGGGCTGTAGAATAATACATGACATTACAAAATTCCTATGTGGAGTAGTACATGTCATTACATTATTTTCAGTGGAGTCAGTAGAAATAAGTGCAAATAGAGACAGCAAATGATTTAGTGCACGTAGAGACAGCAAATTAAAAGGTAATGCATTGGGCTCATGGGGGGCTGGGAACTAGGTTTTCAATGGAGTCAATAAAATGGATACAAAGACAGCAGATTTAAATGCACTGAGCATGTTTAAAAAATGTTCCATATTATAAATTAATTTGACATCTGTGTATTTTTGCTTTGAATAACTTACCCAGATTAATCCATTACCAAGTCCCTATTAAATAACAGTGAACCCTGTGTACTTAGTGCTCCCTTCTAACATTGAAATGCAAAGTGACCCAGATGGAGGATTCTGCTTGTTTTTCAGTGAAAATTGAACATGCATGCAAAATGAATGGGCTGTCTTTTCCATTCAGAAATGCAATTGTCCTGTGCAGGAAGCAAAGTTGACTGTAAAGTAGGTCACACACAATAATGTTTGATTTTCGAGGGGTCTGTGATATACAAGGGTACGTATATTGTAAGAAAAAGGGGAAATCACAGACTTCCTCCAGCTCCTGCATGCATATGACTCTCTGTAGTCGGAAACAAGCTAGTTATCCAAGAGTTAACAAGTCATGTTATTCTTTTAGACCAAAACAAATCAATTGTAAATTGTAAAAGCAAAGTTGATGCATGTAGGCCCTCGCTGGGTGATTTGAAAGAGAAATGTTAAGGTTCTAGAAGTTTACTGGCATGACAGAAAACATCAGAAAAGGGGTATAAACTAGCTTGAGTGACAGGGCTCCGGCATACATGTAGGAGGCAGAAAGGGTGTGGGGGCTCCTTTTGCTTCTGGCTGTCCAGAGAAGAGGGGGAGATCAGCAAACAGAGGGAGAGCTGAGCTATCGAGGCCTTAGATGGAGCTGGGGGCATGAGCTGACCTTCGGGGGCGCAAAAGCAATGCAAAGTTTGCAACACTCTTTTTGCTGATAACCCACAGCAGAGAGGGGGATTTTCCTGATAAAGCGCAGAGGCTTCACAGTTTAGGGTGAGTATCTGTAAAGTGAGGAGATGCGGAGAGAGTATTATCTTTGCAGTCAGAAAGACAGAAATAGACCATTAGTTTTAAAAAAATGTTGTTTTTTTTCTCCATTGTAATTGAGAACACTGTGGCTTAACGAAAAAAATGAAAAGTGGTTTGTGCTTTCTATGTGTGTGTCTGTTCTATTAGAAAGTACGCTCTGTAATTGCATTGTTTTTCAAGTTTTGGTAAGAAAAAATATGTTTTCACTGTGTACAAGCTAGCTCATGTATTTTCTACAAAAGTGTTGAGTGTGTAATATATGTATCGCAACATATATTTCAAAATACTACATGCATAAAAGAAAATAATCACACAAAAAACAGAAGTGGTGGGGCTGCAATTTTGTTTGTCTCTGTTGGTTACTTTGAATGAGGGGAATAATAGGAAAGTGTCATAGTGCAACCGATGTTGGTAAAACTTTTACTTCCTGCGGTAAAGTGAAACTAAATGTTGGAGGACCAGACAGCAAGCTATGTGATGCATGTGTGTGTGTGTGTGTGTTCAACTGTGCATGCTGGAAGCTGAACCGAACCGATAAAAACAGTATGCTGATGTCGTATATAAGTCATCGGCATAACAGATGGTGCTATTAGGTTACTATAAGTGTAAGGTCCAGCGATTTGTACTTACAGTGAACCCTAAGACAGAATATAAATACAAAGGGGGAAAGGCTGGTCTCATCATATAGGGCAGTATTATAAATATGCTCACCACTTTTATACCACAATACTAAATTACTGCCACTTTACCACAAATTTACCATGAAACTAAAATACCATCCAAGTTATGTAATAGCCCTATGATAAAACCCCTAAAATGGCTGTTACAACAGATGAAATGTTGTTGTTTGTTAAGTCTTGTACACATTTGCTGATTATTTTAATTAAGAATGTTTCACCGGAACCAGCTTCCACCACTTACATACAGGAGAAGAGGTTTATCATTTTTACAGCTCCAACATTTAGTTTCATGCTGAAAACCAAGTTCAATTTCTTCATTTGCCTCTACATAAATGGTGAGCTTTTCATTTTTTAGCTGTTATTTCAGCACTGACAATTCTTCTTCAGATTGTTTAGATTGACACATGGTATTTTCTGGCTCAACCATGCCTATTGCTGCTTCATTTAAAATGAGTGGTTTTTGACTTTCAGTAAGGGAAGACTGACTGCCCTCAGGAGTGTCTTTTTCTAGTAGAGCTTCCATTTGTTCCTCGTATTGGCGTTCATTGTCCAACATTTCTTTGTATGGTTTGAAATTGACATTTATTCTACTGCTTTCATTTGCTTTGACTGCAGCTTCAAATGAGTTTTTATCATCTAGTAATAATTCTTCTCCAATGTTTATAAAGTTGGCCCATGACCTAGAGTTCTCTATGTTGTGGAGATTTAAATGATAGCTTTTTTATGATTAATTATGCTGATTTCCATAAGATTCACTAGGCTTCCTTCACAAGTTGAGACTGAATGTTTGCCAATTGTCTCAGCGGGAGTGACATTGTTTCTTGAGGAGTAGTTTTCAGCTATGTCGCACAGGCATATGTTTTCCAAAGCAGTAATATGTGTCAATTACATTGAGCCTCATTAGAGGTTTGCTGGTAGAGTAACAACAGTACCAGTAAGCTTGCCGGTACGGTAACAACAGTCTGCTCGTGGGTTCCTTTTCACCCGGCACGTCTGACCTGGCAGGTGGAGCGGCACCCGCGAGCTGACCATGTCGGATGCACCGGCACCATTCTGAAAGGGCAATTACCTATGGGGCTTGAATGGGAATGGGCAGCATTTTTTTAGGCAGCAGGGAATGGGCAATTACTGGATCTGGTGGGGCCACACTGACCTGGTAATCGCCCAATTCCCGGGTACCTGAAAAACACGACTCTTTGCAGCACCGGCACAGCTCCCGCTGAAGTCGTAATGAGGCCCATTGTTTTTTAAAATGTCCTGGCTGTTGGGATCATGTGTGGCTTTTGTTTTTATCTTTTGGTACGATTTTAATAGTCTTTTCCGGGATGACGCTGGACCAAGGTTTAGCCAGAAAATGCATTCAGATTTGCCATATAAGGCTGTACCTGTTAAATGGACTGCAGCTTTGTAGCACCCGCATTCTCCATGGGAGAGCCTTTTTATACTGAAGCTGCACAATTTTTGTGACAGTGTTTTGTTAGATGGTATGTTATCCCCGAGGTATTTTAGCTCTGTTTTTCAGTTTGGTGAGGCTGTGACATATCAGTGGAATTGTCTGCAAATTCTAATTATTGATGTATTTGGATGCTTTGTCCCTTTTAATGTTGTATGTGATTTTAGGGGATTTGCCTTGTACACTGTGTAATAAGAAATCAAACAATGTTTTTTGTATTCACATATTTATTAAGCATATTAAAATTACAATTGAAAACTCAAAACTTTCTCAAAATACAAAACATAGACCCTCCCACCTGACTCTCCCTCACAGTCAATGAACAACAAACAATAGCAATCTCACTTTAACCATTTCAACATATTTTGACTCTTGAATAAAAGACATCAAACTATTTACTTGTCCTTTTTTGCAAACTGGTCTAGGGAAGACAGACATTTGGTATAGTATTTACCTTTGTTTTTATATCATCTAAGTCAGCACTATTTGCCACACTTATGTTTGTGGAGGTTTAGGATTTGTGTACGTAGATCACTATGTGTGGTTTCTGAAGGGATGTCACAGGAAATGTATTTTTCAATAAACTGTAAAACAGTGGCATCAGTGTCATGGCCAAATTTGGGAGCATCTTTTATCCACAAAAGCATCTGGATGTGTGGTACTCCTCTGGATGGAAATTCTTTTCTCCCGAGGAAGTGTTGCACTTCTCTGAACAGCGGCATAATTTTATTGCAGATAAAGTGCAGCATGGCAATGAAGCAATGGTGAAAGTACCTTGATACATTGACAGGGTCAAGAGAACAGAGTTATCCTGGTGTTTTTTTTTTATTTATTCCCTTTTTATTTTGGTTTGCAGTGCAAAAGAAGGTGTGCAAGTCATCCCATGTGTATTCAGCACAAATGAAAGTAACAAACAATGTGGGTGGGCCTAGGTTCCTTAGTATACAACAAACATCAGCATGATGTCGGAACCAGTATTCTTTTGTACTGTGAATGTTTGCCAAGAGATTTGTGATACTAAACTACAAAACTTCATCTTTGTCTTTTATCTTTTGAAGCAGTTGGGTAGTGGACATGTTTACAATTTAGAACCTGTTTTTAATGAGTGTGCAACTCCATAACATAGAGTTGCTTGTTCACTTATGAACAGGAGTTGGAAAATGTATTCTACATTTTGTCTCAATCTGGGGTCTTCAGAATACATTTCTAAAGAGCGATATTCTGATGCACTAATTTGTGTGAATATTTTATCATATCTTCCTCCTTTTCCTCTCGGAAAGAGTAGGGGAAAAGGAAGTGCTTCTACACTTTTTTCCCATATGCTCATTGGGGATCCTTTGGCTTGATGCATTTGATATGTTTCTAATGCATCTTCAATGCTGTCTTTGGAGTGTAGTGTGCGAATTGGATACTGGTCTAAAATGCTGTCTGTAGTAATAGGATCCACACATTCAAATTGGCCAGTTGCTGGTGCATCTTGAATTATTTCGGTAGTTTCTCTTAAACTATCCTCTGTGTTTATATCCATGTAGTATCCATTGTTTTCTTTCAGATATTGTGAGTCTTGTCTAACTTTGCTTAAGTCAACTAGCTGTTGCCAAATCTTTTTGTCTTTTGTTGGTACACCATTAACTAGTACAATCAAAGATTGATCTTTGGCCATTGTACTGCTAGTGTTTTTACATTTTCTTTAAGATCTAATGGCAAATATACTACTTTTCCATGTATGTGTTTAAGTAACTCAGATGGAGGCAATTTGGCTGTTTTCGGTTGAAGGCATATTATAGCTTAAAAAGGGCGTAAGACCAGTGTGACTGTGAACTGGACCGGAGTCCATGGATTGTAAAGTTTTCATTTTACTTTTGTCTTTTAGTTTTACATAGTGATTGAGGAATTGTCTTAAAGATTTAAATGATTGTTGGTGTACATTTCACATTGAAGTGCATGTTCATTTGTACACTGGACAGTTTGTTTGAGTAAAAGGAACATTTGGTTGAAGATTTCTTGGGGATATATTTTCTATAAGGGTCTATCTTGCCATAATGGTGTCTCCTAACATTTCATACACCCGGCCATTTCTGTCTCTGGCAATTGTCTTTTTTGTGTTCTTTTTTATACGCCTTATTGAAATATGGTTATGTGCTGCTGGTGTGAATCCATTCATCATCACAGAAGTTTGAAAAGGTATCTATATTGACATTGTGCATGTTTAGAAGTACTTTTTGTGTAATGTGTTGATAAGTATAGTTAGTGGTTTCATTCTTTTTAAAATCAATATAAAACACATTGGGCCTCATTACGAGGCCGGCGGTAAGGGGTTAACGGTACCGGTAAGGATGCCGGTGCCGTTAACCCCCTACCGCCGCATTCCGAGGTCCCTTAGCGGGTCCCACTAAGGCTGGCTGGTTTTACCAGCCGCCCTTAGCGTGAGCCGCTATGGGACCAGGGAGCTAATAACGGGCCCGCTATTTGCGGGCTGGTTATTATCTCCTTGCACATTCCCATTGAGCCCTATGGGAGCTTGAATGGGAATGGGGAATGCTTTTCAGAATGGGAACTTACCGGGTCCTCCAAGGTTGGAATGACCCAGTAAGTCCCCATTCTGACTACCCGGACCCGGACAGGTTTGGAGGCAGCCATGGTGCTAATAGCACCATGGCTATCTCCAACCTCGTAATGAGGCCCATTTTCTTTAGTAGAAATGCACTGTCAATTAGAGCTTCGAAGATTAGTCTTCTGTTGTAGTTTTCAAAGGTAGATCATGACTTTTTATCTGTTTTAATAAGATTGTGAAGAACTCCACGGTGGAAATTTCTTTGTAAAATTTATGTTATGGAATGCTTTACTGTGGCTATGATTACATTGGTAGATATAGTGTTAGGTTCATTAGTAGGCGTGCTTTTGTTTGTAAATCTTTTTTTACATTTTGTTTTTGTGGCAGTACTTTTTTAGTGGAGGCTGGTTTCGATTTGTTGAGTGAGGTAACTAGCTGTTTTGTTTTATTGTTTTCTATAAATTGTTTTAGAGATGGATGAATATGGCTTGCTTTTAGTCTTGTCTGCTCTATTTTACTTTGTTTTCTAAAGAGTTGATTTTTTAGTAGGCATTTTGTTTTGTCTGTTGGGAAAAAAGAATGGTTGAGATTGAAAGTTGTGGAATGTATTTGCATGTATTGTGCATGGGTGTGTGGGTGTGATTGTAGAGGTGAATGGAGGGTTGGGTGATTGTGAATGGGATGGTTGGTGTGTTTGGGAAGGTTGTAAGAGTAATAGTCTGTACAGGTGTGATGGGGTTGGATTAGTGAGCAAGGAGTGGTGCTTTGATTGAATAAGTAGAGACATGATGTTTTGCAGAAAACAGTGTTATAATGGTGGTGTTTAGATGGGAATAGAAAGAATGTTAATCTTGCAATGAAATGATTAAGAGTGAAATTACTGTTGTTGATTCAAAAAGAATACTCTATGCTAATATATAGTGAAAGTACATTGTTACTATTATATATATATATATATATATATATATATATATATATATATATATATATATATATATATATATATTCAGTGAAAACACTTTGTTAAAGGGACGTTATGGTTCCAAGTAAAACCGAAAAATCCTTGAAATTCGCCAGTTATGGTAAGCTAAGCAACCATAACTCGCGCCACCACCGTGCACTGCTAAGACTAACACCCAGGACATCAAAGATGACATCACAAATGTCATTGATGACATCACTGATGACATCACATGTGTATGTACTTCTCATGAAATATGTGTAGAAGGGATTCTTATTATGTTGCGAAAAAAGTGTCAAGAATCATTGCAAGAAATATACCCTAATAAGTGCATTGAACGATGCATTGATATAAATAGCATCCTATTATGGGGTTCTATCTAGTATACTAAGGTACTCATACAGAAACATAACATTGTGTGCAGCGTACAAGATGAAGGTGTGATATTGGTAATGTTAATATGTTGAATAATGAAATGATAATTGTTTTCTTAATAGATTTTTGTGTACTGTGAAATATGTAATAAGTAGCTAATAAAACATTGTATTACATAATTGCATTACTATAGACAAAACACAAAGACACAAGAACACATACCAATATGGGTATATACAGGGAAAGTGAAGTTAGCAAAAAAGCACAAGTAGTAGCAGAAACAATTCATAACTTAACTGATTAGTTTCATGCAAATAAATGATTGCTCTGTTTCAAAGCTGCTATTTACCCTATGTATATTTATCACTTGATGCGATTGGACCCTAAGGAAAGTAGTGTGAGTACAATGTATACAAATATGACCATATACAGGGAAAGTACAGCCATAAAAAAAACAACAGAACTATCAGAAAGTGCTCATAAGTCTAGTGATTATCTTTATGCACAAAAAGGATTGCTGTCTTTCAAGCTTGTGTTTTCCCATATGTATATGTTTCATATGATGTGACTGTACTCTAAGGGAATTACTGTAAGAACCTACTAGAAGGATATGTATACAAATAAAATAAAATTCTTAGTTTCTGACTGTTAATGAAGAAAACCATGTGGCCTAGATATGTCAGCAAAAGAAAAAATAGTGAGCCAGACATGTGATGTCATCAGTGATGTCATCAATGACATTTGTGATGTCATCTTTGATGTCCTGGGTGTTAGTCTTAGCAGTGCACGGTGGTGGCGCGAGTTATGGTTGCTTAGCTTACCATAACTGGCGAATTTCAAGGGTTTTTCGGTTTTACTTGAAACCATAACGTCCCTTTAACAAAGTTTTTTCACTGAATTTCATAGGTTTTTAGTAGCGCAACTTAACCATAACGTCCCTTTAACAAAGTTTTTTTCACTGAATTCCATAGGTTTTTAGTAGCGCAACTTAACCATAACGTCCCTTTAACAAAGTTTTTTCACTGAATTTCATAGTTTTTTAGTAGCACAACTTAACAATAATGACTTTGACTTTATATACATGTCATATGGAACTGACTAGATCTCTTCTTATGAACTTGATGTCCGCAAACTTATTTAATGTTCGCGGACATGTTCGGAGAACAGTACCACTACCTAAAAACTGTGGGGCGGGGGGTGGTGGGGTATGTTTGATTGTTATATCATAATATAGGAACATTTAACAAATTCAAAAAGCAGCACACAAACACATTATATATAGTAATACATAATAAATGTAACCCATATATGTAACACACTAACCATTCACTTAAATACAATATGTTCTGAAATGGAATATACCACAAGAAGATAAATTGGCTTCCAACATAATTACCTCACAGACACAACAGAACTGAGAACAAGACCAGACCAACTGAATACATAGGACTTATCTTACCAGAAATATTAAGTGTACTTCATTTTACTCATATATTTATAAACTTTCTGTATTAGATTAAAAATATATATTATCTTTTTTTTTTTTCTCACAGAAATGTCTAGTACTCTGGAATGGCTAGATAATATAAACCATTTATTTATTATGTTTTTATATACATTTAAAATATATATTATTTTTTTGTACAGAGCATACCAAAATAGAAAAAACTTCAGAAAACCCTGTTATGGATAACAGTCTTCACAATATAGAAGAAAAAATGGATGTATTGTTGGCTAATTTTAATAATTTAAAAACTTTTGTAGAAAATAATTTCAAACCAAAAACCTCGTACCATTGCTCCACATGTACTTGTCCCTCCTCACCATATCCCAGTCAATTATCCCCAAACCCTCTCCATAATCCAAAACGTTTTGATGAGATTCCCATCCCTTCTTCACCTAATAACAATCATGTTGAAACCCCAAATTCTCCTGTTTTTGTTTCTGTTTCTGCCTCACCTTCTCTGTCATAAATTATTAATATATGTTAAATAAAGTTTAATTTTTATATTGTATTGTGAATAGTTTCTGTTTTTTTTAAAAAAAAACAATAAAAGTGTCCGCGGACAGTGCGAGTGTTCTGAAAGGTTCGTACATAAACGAAAATGGAGGTGTCCTGAAGAACACCACACCTGTTCGTACTGTTCGCTAGCAAGTTGAAACTGTTCTAAGAACACACGTGGTGTCCTGAAATGTTCATAAAGAAACAAAAATTAAAGTGTTCTAAAGAACACTATATCTGTCCGTAATGTTCGCTATCAACTTAAAACTGTCCTAAGAACACAATTGGTGTCCTGAAATGTTCGTAAATAAACGAAAATGATGTGTCCTGAACAACAGTACAACTGTTCGTAGTGTTCGCTAGCAACATGAAACTGTACTAAGAACACACGAGGTGTCCTGAATTGTTCGTAAACAAACAAAAATAAAAGTGTCCTAAAGAACACTATACCTGTCCGGCACTGTTTGCTAGCAAGTTCAAACTGTTCTAAGAACGCTATTGGTGTCCTGAAATGTTCGTACGTAAACGAAAATGGAGGTGTCCTGAAGAACACTATACCTGTTCGTAGTGTTCGCTACCAAATTGAAACTGTTCTAAGAACACAATTGGTGTCCTGAAATGTTCGTACATAAACTAAATTACACGTGTCCTGAAGAACACTATATCTGTCCTTACTGTTCGCTACCAAGTTTAAACTGTTCTAAGAACACACGCGGTGTCCTGAAATGTTCGTTTCACGTGTGACGCACTTTTAATTACTTCAGGACATCAATGCGCATGCGCTAACCAATCTCCGTGCACTTGGGGTCCTGCGGACAGGCACCTCCTTCGCGGACTAGTTCGCGATTGGATCATATGACCGCCCCCACGCTCATCGTGTGTCCTGAAATGTGGACACTGTTCGTGTCCCCAAACAATTTAAAAGTACATTTTCAGTTAATCCATAATATTTTTCAATAAAATCTCACCATGGCACAAGTCCCACATAGCAATCTTGAGTTTCTATATACCTTTTGAAACTTTCCGATCCTTTTTTTGTGTTCGATCTGTCCGCGGACAGTGCACATGTCCGCGAACCGCGCACAAACACCCCTATAAAAGACCACGCCCAAGAGCTTATTCCCATTGTGTTTCTGGCTATTCTTCAGAACACAGTGATTTTTGCTGCCACCTGCAGACTACACCATCATCGAGATGGCATCCTTGGCTGCTGAACTGCCACTTGGTGCTGCACCTGCTTCAGCACCACCCCCACCCCCTCCACCACCACCACCTCCCAAAGGGCCTGAAGAGGGGAACAGGAGTGAGGATGCGGAGGAGGAAGAAGAGGATGATGAGAATGTGGGAGAGGAAAACCCTACTACCCGCACTAGGCGTGAGTCTTTGGTGTGGCGGTTATTTACCATTCATGGTAATGTCCCTAAGGCTCGTGCGAACCGTGTTACCTGCAATGAGTGCAAAATGATACTCAGTCGCGGGAAGCATGGTAAGTATAGCTTTGGGACCACTACTATGAAACGACACCTGAGGCCATTTCACTCTGGGGCTATTCGCAGGGTTGTACCTTGCGAAGAACGTAGCAGGTTGATTTCCTCTACTTCATCCTCTGTTTCTGATCCTGTCAGCACAAGGACCACCTCTGTGGGACAGCGCCTTTCTCAAGCTGCCTCACAGGCCATACAGAATGCTGATGACCCTTACCTTTCGAGGGTCACAGTTGTATGTATGTACTGTAACAGAGTACTCTGTTGGGGGGAGCGACTTCGGAGTGCTTTTGAGACTATCGTCTCAGAGCACGAGAAGACCTGCTCACTACCCAAAGAAAACCCACTCTACATCTTCCTCTCTCAGCTCGCCCTTTCTTATCCCTGTGGTTGGTGTCCCCCACTTTACCCTCCTTTACCCTCCTCTCCTAGTGTGTCGTGTCTGAAAAACCAAAAAAAATACAAAATTACAAAAATCAAAAAAAAATAAGGCTCTTTTCAGAGCCGCCTTTCCCAGTTAAAAAATAGAAGTGAAAATAAATGAAGCAGGGCTCTTTGTATTTTTTAGAAGTCTGCGGACAGTTCGCAAACATTAAAAAAATTGGGTTGCTACTCCATCACAAACATTGTAATTTTCTCTGGAAAGAAGTGGTGGCTCTGAAAAGAGCCTTTGGGTGGTGTTTGTAAGTCAAAAATTGTAAATGCTTAACATCTACTTCAAAATCGTTGATGTAATTCCAAAAAAGGTAGCAATGCATTTTGTACATTTCTCAGAAAAATCTGATTGCTAGCATAAGTAAGATGGACTCCATCTCTGTGAAAAATGTATGTACTACAAAACATAATATTTTCATTGTGAAAAGAAGACATGCCAAAATCTCTTAGAAAGGCACAAACAGCCTTATTAACATTGCGCCTTTCTTTTTCCATTTGTGGACCAAATGAAGAAGAACGAAGCCACATTTGTCTCTGCGCAATCCGTGAAAATATCACTTGAGAATTAGGAAACATGTCCATAACCTTCCTAAATCCTTCTTTCATAGCAAATTCCCAAAAAATTCCAGTCACTTGTCCTAAACTGTTCCCTCCACAATGAATTACAATTATGTCTGGATGTTGCTCTGTCTCCAAAGTAGCACAGAGAGGTAGCAAGTCCAACCACTTCATTCCACGTACTCCATGCCAGTGTACTTCCACATGTGGGAATCCAAGATCTACAGCTACTCCACAGCTTTCTGCATGCACTTTCAACCAATGTATCCACGAATCTCCTAAAATCCAAACAATCTGTTTTCTGAAACACACAGCCACAGCTATCTTTTGTTCTCTCAGCAAAAAGAGTATCTGAGAAAATCTCTCATGGCACAACACACCCACCAAACTTTCCTGACCAATCCCTTTCAGTGCTTATTCTCATTTGCCTGACTTCTGAACCCAAAAATCCTGGATGTAACTCCCGATGTCCGCAAACTACCGCCATGTCCGCGGACATATCGTAACATGAACAGCCCTTCTACCATTTCCACTACACTCTCTCTGCCATTCCCTCATTGGATGTACCTCAAAAATCACATGACCATGCACCAATCACATTCAAGACCTCTACATCTAACTGCATCATCATAGATCAGCACTGCAAATGTACTCTGAATCTCTCTGAGTACAAGTGTCATATCATTGGCAAGCAGCATCTACCAGAAATACTGTACAAGTCTTCAAGATTTCTACTTGCAGCTCCATGCATATCCATATGCATGAACACAAACTTCAGGTATGCATATTTTCTGTATAGTAGAGGAACACATTTTCAAACAGACTTTTACCTTGTAAAATCTGTAAAATGAATTTACTGTACTTTTTTCAATTTCCTAAAATCAACTATCACTTATAAACCTTTATACTATTTACTTTCTTTATACACACACACTCAAATCATGTTAAACTAACATTTTTTCAATGAAATATATAGACTACATATATTCAAACAAAATTGCATGCAAACACAATCTATGTTTAAACCTTTATAAAAATACTTATACAATTTCATATTTTTTGTTTTTATTTATTTATTTACTTAATTACTTTAAATTAGACATGACATTGAGGCGCTATTACCTAGAACAGTTTACTTACAGAAATAGTGGTATTCACTAATATATTATACATTTCCCAAGACATAGTAAAGATATTTTTTTTTGCTACAGTTAGTCATTCAATACAATTTGTTCATTAAGAACATATCATATGTACTGAACTGATGCAATGTATCTTATGTAAATAAATTAGTTAATGGTTTTACAGAAGGCACTGAGGATTTCAATTAAAAAAATCAATATCTAAATTAAAAACAGTGCTATATACAAACAAAGTTACTAATTTGAAGCTTTTACAATTGCAGTGAAGACCAGTTTCCTGAAAAGAAGCAGCCAAATTCGAAGAAGAAAGAAACACTAAGAAGTTACCTGTTAATTTAAAAAAAAAGTAAGTAAAATATCACCATAATATTTGTATTATTAATCAAATATACTATAACGTTAATACAAGCTATTTCGGTTTCTAAAAATAGAGATTTTGTACCATTTCGTCCAAAAATGTCCATGTCTTAAACAGCGATTTACAGCCAGAATGGCCCACAAATTTCTATTTTTGGACACACAAATTACCCAACTGAACCACTACAATTTTCATATTATAGAACAAACAACTGTTTTAATTGTATACATTAGATTTACTATTTGTACTTTTCCACACCACTAGCTTACTTTTTTTTGTCATCTGAACCCCAGTTTAGTAACACATTAATTCAAGAATACCTATCCCTACTAGTTTTAGTTCCCAATGCACAATCACACAACATTACATACATCTTTATCATCTTACTCAAACACTCATGCACACAGCACACATACATTCCAGAACACCCCAACCCATATCTTCTTTATTTTTTTCAACAGACCCTAAAGAATGCCTACCAAAAGTCAAGTCCGTAGAAAGCAACGCAAAAGTAGAGCAAATGAAAATAAAGGTGTCCAACATAAGCATCCGTCTCTAGCAGAATTTGTAAAAAAAAGTTGAAACAAAACAGCTAATAAAATCATTTAGTGAAACACAAGAAGTTTCAAGTACAACAACTTCGCTTCCTCTATCAAAATGTAAAACAAACCAAAAAACAATTAACAGAAAATCAGCTATCAGTACAGATAAAACTACTTCTTCAAATTTTAATATAGTGCAAAGTAAGCATACCAAGAAAAGTATTTTAGCCAAAATATACCGTCACAAAGTCCTTCAAAATCTTATAAAAACAGGAGAGAAATCAGGTTCAAAGCTTAAAACCTATCGTAGGAAATTAATCTTAGAAGCATTGATGGACAGTGCAATTCTTCTCAAAAGAAATTTATTTATTTTACTGTTAAACAAAATGAAACCACTAACAAAACTAATAACTAAATTACAAAAAAGACTTCTCAATAAGCGAAATATCAACAGAAAGAACTTCTTAAGTATCAGCAGAGGTGAATGGAATCACACTACAAGCACAGAACCATATTTTAATGAAGAAGCGTACAAATAAAAGCAAACAAATACAATTGGCATACATAGCAGTGGTCGAGGTTATGAAAAGTGAATAATACCATAATGGAACAAGAAGTACTTCTTACAAAAATATGCCCTGAAAACTTAGAATTACCCCTCCATTCAACTGAATCAGAACGTCTGGTGTACAAATGGCCATGCACGTCAATGTGTAACATTCCCAAACAATGTTTCAAATCTTTACGCCAATTCCTCAATAAATATGTAAAAAGCAAAGGCAAAATCAAAATTAAATTACTGCAAAATATAGATACCTGTCCAGTGCGCAAGTACACAGGACTACAAGGACATTCATTGGCCTGCATTACAGGACCTACTTGTAAAACCACTTTCCATGATATCAAAAGGATATCAACACATCATTCAACTATAAGAAATCTAGTCTATAAACTGTACTATGCTAAAAGTCCTGCTTTAGCACTAGCAAAGTTAAATAACATCCTTCTACATGGTACAGCAAAAGACCTACCTGAAGAAATTCACTATATCCAGAAAAAATATTTTGGAAGTGAAAGCCATTTACAGAATGAAATAGCTTTAAACCAATTAAGCAACAATTCTACACATGGCAACCTTTTGCTAAACACATACAAAAAAGAAATACTAAAATTTAAAAGTACATCAGCTGAAGTACCAAACCATGTATGTGTATGTTGCCGTAGAATTTTTTGTAAAAGTAACACAAAAACTGTGGACCTATCATACAAAATAGAAGACAATGAAGATTCTAAATGGTTTGAATTAGCTCTCTACCTTGTAGCAGAAAACAAATATGAAATAACTGAGCCCTTAATACTTTGCAGTTATTGCACTACAAAACTTGACAACAACCAAACTCCTTCACGTTCTATCACAAATAATTTGGAATTATACCCAGTACCAAAACCTCTACAACAACTTAATTTATATGAGAGCATCATAATTCCAACAGTACACCCATTTCAAGCAATAATATGCCTTCAACCAAAAACAGCAAAATTACCTCCCTCTGAATTGGTAAAAGGCATTCGTGGAAAAGTAGTTTATTTACCATTAAATCTAAAAGAATATGTGCATACTCTAGGAGTGCAACGTCCAATGCAGCAATCTTTAATTATATTAGTAAATGGAGTACCTACAAAAGACAAAAAAATATGGCAACAGCTGGTAGATTTATATAAAGTTAGACAAGCCTTCCAATATCTTAAAGAGAATAATGACTATTACAAAGAAATTAATATTGAAGAAAACTTGAAAGATACAACTGAAATAATTCAGGAAACACAAGAAGCTGGTCAATTTGAGCTACTAGATCCTGCTACAATATCAAATACTTTAGACCATTATACAATTCATCCTTTGCACTGTAATGACACCGTACAAGATGTACTGGAAACTTACCAAATGCGTCAAACAAAAGGATCGCCAATCAGTATATGGGAAAAAAGTATAGAAGCACGTGCTTTTCCTCTACTCTTTCCTACTGGCAAAGGAGGAAGGTATGATGATAGACCTATTCAAATATCAGCTTCAGAATACCGCTCATTGCGGATGTATTCTGAAGATCCCAGATTTAGACAAAATGTGGAATACATATTCCACCTACTCTTTGAAAGTGAACTAGCAACTTTATGTTACGGAGTTGCACACATATTAAAATCAGGGTCACACTTTCAAAATATGACAGCTACACAATTATTAGAAAAAGTGCAACAAAAGGATGAGGTTTTACAATCAAATATTACAAATCTATTAGCAAATATGCGTGGTACTAAAGAGTACTGGTTTCAACGTCATGGAGATGTACGTTGTATGATCAGAAACCTTGGCCCACCCACTTGGTTTGTTACATTAAGTTGTGCAGAATATGCATGGGAAGATTTACATGATTTCCTACGCATATCAAATAAAAACAAAACAAACATAGATATTCTAACACCTGGAGGACTTTGTTCTTTGGATCCTGTTAATGTTTCAAGATATTTTCACCATCGCTTCATTGCTATGCTACATTTTATTTGTAATACAACTGTTCCTCCTCTTGGAGAAGTGCAACACTTCTTTTGGAGAAAAGAATACCAAGCCAGAGGAGCACCACATATCCACATGCTTTTATGGATTAAAGATGCTCCTAAATTTGGTCAAGACAGTGATGCCACTGTTTTACAGTTTAATGAAAAAAATGTCACTTGTGAAATTCCATCAGAAGCCACAAATAGTGATCTTCATGCACAAATTTTACAATTTCAAAGACACACATGTGGAAAATATTGTCGTCGCAAATACAAAAACAAAGGCAAATACTACACCAAATGCCGATTTGGTTTCCCTAGACCAGTTACAAATACAGGTCAAGTAAGCAACCTCATGTCTTCAGTTAGACATAGTGTTAAAGGTAAGTCACCTAAAAATACATATTACATAAAAAGAAAAGAAGAAGAAAAATATATCAATGATTATAATGCAATCATTGCCCACTTATGGAATGCAAACATAGATGTGCAGTACATTGCATACAATTCTACTGCAGTTGCACGATATGTCACAGCATACTTAACTAAAGCAGAAAAGACAGAGCTCCAAGACCTCTGGAATGACCTGTCATCAGATAAAACAGTATCTCAGAAATTATACAGCTTGGGCATAAAAATGCTGACCCATAGAGAATGTGGATCTTATGAAGCAGCTGATTGTTTAACTGGTACTTCATTGTATAGTAAATCTGAAAATATAGTATGGCTGAGTCTTGGTCCAGGTAAATCTAGAAAAAGAGTTCTAAAATCATATGAAGATATAGAAACAATAGCCAAACATGATCCCAACAGCCAAGACATTTTAAAAAACAATTTATTGGACATATACTACCCAAACAGAAGTAATACTTTGGAAAACATGTGTCTATACCAAATAGCCCAAAACTACACATACAAAAATAATATGAAACCTGATGAAAAAAAGGTAAATATAGAGTGACAGACTGTGAAGGCAGCTTAGTTAAACTCACTAAACCAAATTTAATTAATCATATCAAATTGTCATTGAAGACTCCTCAACATAAAGAAGTATATTACATGTCCCTGCTACAACTCTTCAAAGCATGGAGAAAAGAAGAACAATTACTAGATAACTATGACTCATATGAGGATGCTTTCAAAGCAAATGAAAGCACTATAACTGATGTAAACTTTACACAGTACAAAACAACTTTGCACAATGAACAGCAACATGAAGAAGAACTCCAAGCCCATCTAGATAAGGATACTCCTGACAGTAGTCAACCTTCTGTAACAGGAAGCCAAGAACCACTGGGAGAACCACTAATAACAAATGAGGCAGAATTAGCTATGATAGAAGTAGAAAACACCATGTGTCAGTATGAAGATAAGGAAGACTTAACTATACTACAATCAAAACTAAACAATGAGCAAAGTAGCATTTTTCAAGAAGTAACAAAACAAATTGCACATGGTGTAAAACATGAAAATAAAGAATGTTCCTGCCATAATTATAAACCTATACTACTGTACGTCAGTGGTGAAGCTGGTTCTGGCAAAACATTCCTAATCAAAATCATTAGTAAGTTCCTTCAACAATTGACAAACAACAAACTGTCAGCTGTTGTCACTGCCCCCACAGGTTTAGCTGCCTACAACATAGGTGGTGTTACATTACACCGATTACTACTATTACCAGTAGAACACCAGAACAAATTAGACTATTACAAACTTTCTGCAGAAGCTGCAATGGAATTACGCAGAGTATTGAAACAAATGAAAATGCTACTAATAGATGAAGTGAGCATGGTCTCCAACCTGATGTTAGCTTTGATTCACCTCAGATTACAAGAAGTACTCAAAACAGACTATGAAGAGCTCTTTGCAGGAAAACACATTATTGTTTTTGGAGATCTGCTTCAATTAACACCAGTAAAAGGTGAACCTATTTTTAAAACATTAGGGCACAAACTCTGCTGTAAAACTGTTGGCAGCATTGGAAATGTCAACCTTTGGCAACATTTCCAATACAGAGAATTAACAGAAAACATGCGCCAATCTGCAGATCTAACTTATGCCAACATTTTAAAAAGTTTGAGAGTTGGTATACTTTCTAAAGAAGCAGAAGCAACATTGAAAACCCGGCACATTAATGCACTTTATGTCGATAATGCATGTGCTACAGATGTTATGGAACAATTAGCCCACAAAAATGTCAATTTTATGGCCTAAATGCCAACTCTTGCAAGCTGTCTCAAATTCAATGAAATAATGTTAAGTAAAGAAATGCAACCAATAATGGAAATTAGCGCCACAGACAAACTAGATGTACATGGTATGACACTACCCATGTGTGACCAAGCCACAACAAGACTAAATAATTTAGAAAAATCAATCTCAAACACAGCAGGCTTAGAAAAGATGTTAAAATTATCCTTAAATTGCAGAGTAATGCTTAAACGTAACCTTGACGTGAACCAAGGACTAGTTAATGGAGCACTGGGTACAGTTATTGGCTTTCAAACATACCCACGTGACAACAAAATTGTTACCCTAGACAAAGCAATGATAGATATTGGTAACACAGTCTTTAAAGAAGGCATGAGCTACGTAGCACTATCACGCTTACGTACACTTGATGGTCTATTTCTAATCAACTTTGATGCAAGTAAAGTAAACGCTGATATTCCTTGCATTTTAGAATATAATAGACTTCGCTCACTATACACTCCCCATCTAAACACATATTCTGTTCGACAAAAACTAAAATGTTGTAAAAGAAAACTAAATCAAACAGAAATGCAACAGGACGTCACTGCAAATCCTCCAAAGAGAGTAAAAGAAACTAATACTTCATCAAGTACCACAAACAAAAAAGAATCAATTAGAGAAAGTAAACCAGGTACTTCTTTAAAGAAGGAAGACAAACTCCAAAAAAAGCAGTTAGATACAAAACTACCTGGACCATTTAAATTCTCAAATATAGTTGGTGTAAGTTGCTATGCAAATGTAGCAATGAATATTCTATTTCAATTACCACCAATTGTTGACAACATTTACTTACACAGTACAGACCCTTTGTGTTTGCAAATGTTAGTACTTCACAGAAATGCAGCAAACAATCCTGACAACACATATAGTGTTTTTCGAATAAGACCACGATTGGACTACTGTGCTGGAATGGTGAAATTCACTATAAACTCACAGGAAGATCCACAAGAATTTCTAATGTACTTACTATTAGTACTGGAAAACAAAAACATACATATAAATGAAATCTTCCAGATTTCATACATGTGGAAACATACATGCACTCTGTGCAACAATGTGACACAAGAAGAAATTCCCAATGAACGCTTCATATATATATCAATACCAAATTGTGAATCCATTCCATTTCAGCAACTTGTACAAAATGCAAACCATAGTAGATTATGCTCTACCTGCAATTCAGATAATCGCTCCACGTTAGTAATACAAACACATAGTAAATACGTAATACTAATGCTTATATGTTACAATGCAGATGGTACCAAAAACAACTGCAAGCTGACTGGATTCACACATAGTCAAATATCACTTGGTAAGAAAACCTTCACAACAATAGGTATAATCTACCACGCAGGAGCCACAACCAATTCAGGGCACTACATGGCATATATAAAAAAGAAATGTGGATGGTTTGAATGTAATGATAGTACCATTACTCTAAAGCAGAGATTACCAGCAAATCTTACAAACGTTTATTTGATGTTCTTAAAACCAAAATTTGATAAATAAACTGTATTTAAACCTTTAAGTAAATTTGTGTTAAAAAAATATAAACTGTTAGAATACTCCAAAAGCTATCTAACTGCTCAAAGATTCTACAACAACTAATCAGATAAATGAATACCACTAAATTAGACTAAAAAATACACAGTTAGAATACGCCAATGGTATCTAACTGTCCCAAAATTTAACAATATCCAAATAGATAAATCAAAACCACTAAAATATATTAAAAAAATAGACCGTTAGAATATGCAATTGGTATCTATCTGCTCCAAAATTTTATAATATCAAAACAAATAAAGAATCTGTTACTGCTCCAAAAAAAATACAACAAAGCAAAGTATAAAGCATTAGCCAGAAACAACAAGTGAACACTGAAACAAACAAACAAATAAACTGTAGCATAACAGAAAAAGGTTTTTTTTTAATCCAACATGGATTTTTTTTTCTCCCACAGACCCAATGATTTTAGCAACAAATACAGAAACTGAGCAAATTGCACAGTACTCTGATTTGTACTCTACTAAATATGAGGGTCAAAAAAAATAAAAGTATATTGTTAATACAATGTAATAAGTCATTACAAAATACTAATACTAACATGCTATTTTCTTTTATCACAGAAATGAAGAAGAAAAACATGGACTCCCATTACTAGACCAAACAGTAAGTATACAATAATAAGGACAACCATAGCAGCATATCACATCCATAGTATCTAATACCTTTGTTCCTTATACATTTGTTTTTCACCCAAAGTTATAAGCAAATATGAATGTGATATGCTGCGGTGGTTGTTGCCAGGACATAGAGTCTTGGGTGCATGGCCAAATGGCCATGCACCCAAGACTCTATGCCCTGGCAACAACCACCGCAGCATATCACATCCATAGAGTCAAACATTTCAACTATGATCTATGGGAAACTTTTAATGTCCGCGAACAATGTGAGTGTTCTTAGAACACTTTGAACTTGCCAGCGAACAATACGGACACCGTTTTCAGGACACCCCCTACGAACATTTCAGAACAACGCGATAGTTCTTAGAACACTTTCAACTTAACAACGAACAATACGGACAGTGTCCTAAGGACACCCCCTACGAACATTCCAGGACACCGGGAGTGTTCTCAAAAACGTCTTCAGAACACCCCTATTTTGTTTATTTGCAAACATTTCAGGACACCGCGAGTGTTCTTAGGACACATTCAATTTGACAGAGAACAATACGGACAGCGTTCTCAGGACACCCCCTACGAGCACTCCCCGGACACCGCAAGTGTTTTTAGAAGCGTCTTCAGAACACCACCATCTTGTTTATTTGCGAACATTTCAGGACATCGCGAGTGTTCTTAGGACACATTCAACTTGACAGAGAACAATACGGACAGCGTCATCAGGACACCCCCTACGAACACTCCCCAGACACTGCGAGTGTTCTTAGAAGCGTCTTCAGAACACCACCATCTTGTTTATTTGCGAACATTTCAAGACACCTCGAGTGTTCTTTGGACACATTCAACTTGACAGAGAACAATACGGACAGCGTCCTCAGGACACCCCCTACGAACACTCCCCGGACACCGCGAGTGTTCTTAGAAGCGTCTTCAGAACACCCCCATTTTGTTTATTTGCGAACATTTCAGGACACCGCGAGTGTTCTTAGGACACATTCAACTTGACAGAGAACAATACGGACAGCGTCCTCAGGACACCCCCTACGAACACTCCCCGGACACCGCGAGTGTTCTTAGAAGCGTCTTCAGAACACCCCCATTTTGTTTATTTGCGAACATTTCAGGACACTGCGGGTGTTCTTAGAACACATTCAACTTGACAGAGAACAATACGGACAGCGTCCTCAGGACACCCCCTACGAACATTTCAGGACACCGGGAGTGTTCTCAAAAACGTCTTCAGAACACCCCCATTTTGTTTATTTGCGAACATTTCAGGACACCACGGGAGTTCTTAGAACACATTCAACTTGACAGAGAACAATACGGACAGCGTCCTCAGGACACCCCCTACGAACACTCCCCGGACACCGCGAGTGTTCTTAGAACAGTTTCACTTTGCTTGCGAACAAAACAGACACATATTGAGTCCTTAGAACAACCCCCAGTCAGTTTACTTAGAACATTTCAGAACACCCGTGATGTCCGCAAACAAATCGAACACAGAAAGAACGTCTAACACATAAAAAACACAACTTTCATCCTATCTCATACACTCCCACCCTCCCCAAACACTCCTATACACCAACACACTCTACAAATACTCAGTTAGACATAGTGTTAAAGGTAAGTCACCTAAAAATACATATTACATAAAAAGAAAAGAAGAAGAAAAATATATCAATGATTATAATGCAATCATTGCCCACTTATGGAATGCAAACATAGATGTGCAGTACATTGCAGACAATTCTACTGCAGTTGCACGATATGTCACAGCATACTTAACTAAAGCAGAAAAGACAGAGCTCCAAGACCTCTGGAATGACCTGTCATCAGATAAAACAGTATCTCAGAAATTATACAGCTTGGGCATAAAAATGCTCACCCATAGAGAATGTGGATCTTATGAAGCAGCTGTTGGTTTAACTGGTACTTCATTGTATGGTAAATCTGAAAATATAGTATGGCTAAGTCTTGGTCCAGCTAAATCTAGAAAAAGAGTTCTAAAATCATATGAAGATATAGAAACAATAGCCAAACATGATCCCAACAGCCAAGACATTTTAAAAAACAATTTATTGGACACATGCTACCCAAACAGAAGTAATACCTTGGAAAACATGTGTCTATACCAAATAGCCCAAAACTACACATACAAAAATAATATGAAACCTGATGAAAAAAAGGTAAATATAGAGTGACAGACTGTGAAGGCAGCTTAGTTAAACTCACTAAACCAAATGTAATTAATCATATCAAATTGTCATTGAAGACTCCTCAACATAAAGAAGTATATTACATGTCCCTGCTACAACTCTTCAAACCATGGAGAAAAGAAGAACAATTACTAGATAACTATGACTCATATGAGGATGCTTTCAAAGCAAATGAAAGCACTATAACTGATGTAAACTTTACACAGTACAAAACAACGTTGCACAATGAACAGCAACATGAAGAAGAACTCCAAGCCCATCTAGATAAGGATACTCCTGACAGTAGTCAACCTTCTGTAACAGGAAGCCAAGAACCACTGGGAGAACCACTAATAACAAATGAGGCAGAATTAGCTATGATAGAAGTAGAAAACACCATGTGTCAGTATGAAGATAAGGAAGACTTAACTATACTACAATCAAAACTAAACAATGAGCAAAGTAGCATTTTTCAAGAAGTAACAAAACAAATTGCACATGGTGTAAAACATGAAAATAAAGAATGTTCCTGCCATAATTATAAACCTATACTACTGTACGTCAGTGGTGAAGCTGGTTCTGGCAAAACATTCCTAATCAAAATCATTAGTAAGTTCCTTCAACAATTGACAAACAACAAACTGTCAGCTGTTGTCACTGCCCCCACAGGTTTAGCTGCCTACAACATAGGTGGTGTTACATTACACCGATTACTACTATTACCAGTAGAAAACCAGAACAAATTAGACTATTACAAACTTTCTGCAGAAGCTGCAATGGAATTACGCAGAGTATTGAAACAAATGAAAATGCTACTAATAGATGAAGTGAGCATGGTCTCCAACCTGATGTTAGCTTTGATTCACCTCAGATTACAAGAAGTACTCAAAACAGACTATGAAGAGCTCTTTGCAGGAAAACACATTATTGTTTTTGGAGATCTGCTTCAATTAGCACCAGTAAACGGTGAACCTATTTTTAAAACATTAGGGCACAAACTCTGCCGTAAAACTGTTGGCAGCATTGGAAATGTCAACCTTTGGCAACATTTCCAATACAGAGAATTAACAGAAAACATGCGCCAATCTGCAGATCTAACTTATGCCAACATTTTAAAAAGTTTGAGAGTTGGTATACTTTCTAAAGAAGCAGAAGCAACATTGAAAACCCGGCACATTAATGCACTTTATGTCGATAATGCATGTGCTACAGATGTTATGGAACAATTAGCCCACAAAAATGTCAATTTTATGGCCTTAATGCCAACTCTTGCAAGCTGTCTCAAATTCAATGAAATAATGTTAAGTAAAGAAATGCAACCAATAATGGAAATTAGCGCCACAGACAAACTAGATGTACATGGTATGACACTACCCATGTGTGACCAAGCCACAACAAGACTAAATAATTTAGAAAAATCAATCTCAAACACAGCAGGCTTAGAAAAGATGTTAAAATTATCCTTAAATTGCAGAGTAATGCTTAAACGTAACCTTGACGTGAACCAAGGACTAGTTAATGGAGCACTGGGTACAATTGTTGGCTTTCAAACATACCCACGTGACAACAAAATTCAGTTTGTCAATATACTCTTTGACAAACTTTCAGAAGTAAAACGGATAGGACGCTCAACAGCTAGATTCTTTCTCTTCAAAGATATGTATGTACGCAGAGAACAATTTTCTCTAACTCTTGCATACGCAGTCACGATTCATAAATCACAAGGTCTTACCCTAGACAAAGCAATGATAGATATTGGTAACACAGTCTTTAAAGAAGGCATGAGCTACGTAGCACTATCACGCTTACGTACACTTGATGGTCTATTTCTAATCAACTTTGATACAAGTAAAGTAAACGCTGATATTCCTTGCATTTTAGAATATAATAGACTTCGCTCACTATACACTCCCCATCTAAACACATATTCTGTTCCACAAAAACTAAAACGTTGTAAAAGAAAACTAAATCAAACAGAAATGCAACAGGACGTCACTGCAAATCCTCCAAAGAGAGTAAAAGAAACTAATACTTCATCAAGTACCACAAACAAAAAAGAATCAATTAGAGAAAGTAAACCAGGTACTTCTTTAAAGAAGGAAGACAAACTCCAAAAAAAGCAGTTAGATACAGAACTACCTGGACCATTTAAATTCTCAAATATAGTTGGTGTAAGTTGCTATGCAAATGTAGCAATGAATATTCTATTTCAATTACCACCAATTGTTGACAACATTTACTTACACAGTACAGACCCTTTGTGTTTGCAAATGTTAGTACTTCACAGAAATGCAGCAAACAATCCTGACAACACATATAGTGTTTTTGGAATAAGTCGACAATTGGACTACTGTGCTGGAATGGTGAAATTCACTATAAACTCACAGGAAGAACCACAAGAATTTCTAATGTACTTACTATTAGTACTGGAAAACAAAAACATACATATAAATGAAATCTTCCAGATTTCATACATGTGGAAACATACATGCACTCTGTGCAACAATGTGACACAAGAAGAAATTCCCAATGAACGCTTCATATATATATCAATATCAAATTGTGAATCCATTCCATTTCAGCAACTTGTACAAAATGCAAACCATGGTAGATTATGCTCTACCTGCAATTCAGATAATCGCTCCACGTTAGTAATACAAACACATAGTAAATACGTAATACTAATGCTTCTACGTTACAATGCAGATGGTACCAAAAACAACTGCAAGCTGACTGGATTCACACATAGTCAAATATCACTTGGTAAGAAAACCTTCACAACAATAGGTATAATCTACCACGCAGGAGCCACAACCAATTCAGGGCACTACACGGCATATATAAAAAAGAAATGTGGATGGTTTGAATGTAATGATAGTACCATTACTCTAAAGCAGAGATTACCAGCAAATCTTACAAACGCTTATTTGATGTTCTTAAAACCAAAATTTGATAAATAAACTGTATTTAAACCTTTAAGTAAATTTGTGTTAAAAAAATATAAACTGTTAGAATACTCCAAAAGCTATCTAACTGCTCAAAGATTCTACAACAACTAATCAGATAAATGAATACCACTAAATTAGACCAAAAAATACACAGTTAGAATACGCCAATTGGTATCTAACTGTCCCAAAATTATAAATTTGTTTTAAAATAATATAAACTGTTAGAATACTCCAAAAGCTATCTAACAGCTCAAAGATTCTACAACAACTAATCAGATAAATGAATACCACTAAATTAGGCCAAAAAATACACAGCTAGAATACGCCAATTGGTATCTAACTGTCCCAAAATTTAACAATATCCAAATAGATAAATCAAAACCACTAAAATATATTAAAAAAATAGACAGTTAGAATACGCCAATTGGTATCTAAATGCTCCAAAATTTTATAATATCAAAACAAATGAAGAATCTGTCACTGCTCCAAAAAAAATACAACAAAGCAAAGTATAAAGCATTAGCCAGAAACAACAAGTGAACACTGAAACAAACAAACAAATAAACTGTAGCATAACAGAAAAAGTTTTTTTTTTAATCCAACATGGATTTTTTTTTCTCCCACAGACCCAATGATTTTAGCAACAAATACAGAAACTGAGCAAATTGCACAGTACTCTGATTTGTACTCTACTTAATATGAGGGTCGAAAAAAAATAAAAGTATATTGCTAATACAATGTAATAAGTCATTACAAAATACTAATACTAACATGCTATTTTCTTGTATCACAGAAATGAAGAAGAAAAACATGGACTCGAATTACTAGACCAAACAGTAAGTATACAATAATAAGGACAACCATAGCAGCATATCACATCCATAGTATCTAATACCTTTGTTCCTTATACATTTGTTTTTCACCCAAAGTTATAAGCAAATATGAATGTGATATGCTGCGGTGGTTGTTGCCAGGGCATAGAGTCTTGGGTGCATGGCCAAATGGCCATGCACCCAAGACTCTATGCCCTGGCAACAACCACTGCAGCATATCACATCCATAGAGTCAAACATTTCAACTATGATCTATGGGAAACTTTTAATGTCCGCGAACAATGTGAGTGTTCTTAGAACACTTTGAACTTGCCAGCGAACAATACGGACACCGATTTCAGGACACCCCCTACGAACATTTCAGAACAACGCGATAGTTCTAAGAACACTTTCAACTTAACAACGAACAATACGGACAGTGTCCTAAGGACACCCCCTACGAACATTCCAGGACACCGGGAGTGTTCTCAGAAACGTCTTCAGAACACCCCCATTTTGTTTATTTGCAAACATTTCAGGACACCGCGAGTGTTCTTAGGACACATTCAACTTGACAGAGAACAATACGGACAGTGTCCTCAGGACACCCCCTACGAACATTCCAGGACACCGGGAGTGTTCTTAGAAGCTTCTTCAGAACACCACCATCTTGTATATTTGTAAACATTTCAGGACACCGCGAGTGTTCTTAGGACACATTCAACTTGACAGAGAACAATACGGACAGCGTCCTCAGGACACCCCCTACGAACACTCCCCAGACACCGCAAGTGTTCTTAGAAGCGTCTTCAGAACACCACCATCTTGTTTATTTGCGAACATTTCAGGACACCGCAAGTGTTCTTAGGACACATTCAACTTGACAGAGAACAATACGGACAGCGTCCTCAGGACACCCCCTACGAACACTCCCCGGACACCGCGAGTGTTCTTAGAAGCGTCTTCAGAACACCCCCATTTTGTTTATTTGCGAACATTTCAGGACACCGCGGGTGTTCTTAGAACACATTCAACTTGACAGAGAACAATACGGACAGCATCCTCAGAACACCCCCTACGAACATTCCAGGACACCGGGAGTGTTCTTAGAAGCGTCTTCAAAACACCACCATCTTTTTTATTTGCGAACATTTCAGGACACCGCGAGTGTTCTTAGGACACATTCAACTTGACAGAGAACAATACGGACAGCGTCCTCAGGACACCGCCTACGAAAACTCCCCGGACACCGCGAGTGTTCTTAGAAGCGTCTTCAGAACACCCCCATTTTGTTTATTTGCGAACATTTCAGGACACCGCGAGGGTTCTTAGAACACATTCAACTTGACAGAGAACAATACGGACAGCGTCCTCAGGACACCCCCTACGAACATGTCAGGACACCGGGAGTGTTCTCAAAAACGTCTTCAGAACACCCCCATTTTGTTTATTTGCGAACATTTCAGGACACCGCGGGTGTTCTTAGAACACATTCAACTTGACAGAGAACAATACGGACAGCGTCCTCAGGACACCCCCTACGAACACTCCCCGGACACCGCGAGTGTTCTTAGAACAGTTTCACTTTGCTTGCGAACAAAACAGACACATATTGAGTCCTTAGAACACCCCCCAGTCAGTTTATTCAGAACATACCAGAACACCTGTGATGTCCGTAAACAAATCGAACACAAAAAGAACGTCTAACACATAAAAAACACATCTCATACACTCCCACCCTCCCCAAACACTCCTACACACCAACACACTCTACAAAATACACATTTTGAACAAAGTTTCACTGCGCTGTCCGCGGACGTCCGCGAATCCAAGATGGCGGCCGCTACCAAAAAATCTGACGCGCTTCACGCTCCACGCCGTCCAATCAGCGAACACGTTGCATGTCTTCGAACATCACGCAAGACGATTGGCCAATCAGGACACTGTCCGCTGAGCGAACAGGGAAGTGTGTCCGCGAACTGAACACAGATATCACTAATTTTTTTTTACCTACTTTTTGGTCATTTTAAAAAAAAACTACTGGACGGATTTTCACCAAATATGCAAAAGCACACTTTCGGGACCAAGCCGCTGCTCCTGGTCCAAATTTGGTGGAAATCCGTCCAGCGGTTTGGGCTGTAGGCGCGAGCACATTTTTTTTCCCATTCAGTCTATGGGAAAAAAAAAGTTTTGGGACCCCCCCTATAACATTGCCCCCCCTGGATGAATCCTCACCAAACTTTGCAAAGTATTTCAGAGTGACGCAAATACTTTTTCTGCAAAGTTTGGTGAGGATCCGTTCAGGGAGAGCGAAGTTATAAGCCACCCAAAAAGTGCTCTTCCTATGGAAACAGCAACTTAACCATGACTACATGGCCACTACCCTGGCCATGTAATATATATATATATATATATATATATATATATATATATATATATATATATATATATATATATATATATATATATATATATATATATATATATATATATGCTATATCAATGTACTTACTTTGTATGATGTGAAGAGTGTTATTTTTTTGGTAACTGTCTTCAGGAATCTTCTTTCTTGTAATTGTGAAAGAAAGTTAGTGGGTATATGTGGTAATGGTGCAGTACTTTTAGTAATAGAGATTGATATTTATGAAGGTAGAAGGAGTTGTTGGCTGAAAAAGTTAATTAAGTTGTGTTATGGATGGTGTTCTAAAGAATGTTAGCTATGTTTTTAGAACAAGTGGAGTGTGAGTAGTGCTGTTTGGGACATTAGAAAGAACAGGGCAAACATGGCTGTGAGAAAAGGTACATGTCTACAGTATTTTTGTTCTGCAGATTTTTAATGAAAGAAGTGCTGTGGTTGTGGTGCAATATATTTAAAATGTGTTGTGTAGTACAGTTTGGGAAAGAAGAGTACTTATCTGTAAGGCGAAGTGTTGTATATAGATACTTTGCCGGTAAAATATGTGTGAGCAAGTGGAGAAAGGTGGCAGGTTAAGGGATGTAATGAGTAAGGTGTGACATGTAGATGGAATGAAAAATTGAAAATGCTGAGCATTTAAACATGTTTGTTTTCAGGAGCATTTTCATGAAAGGTAAAAATGCACGTGTGCACTTATAGCAGCATTGTGTGTAAATTATTTGTAAAAGAAAAGAAAAGCAGATGGAAAAGATGTGTAGACATTTTATATGCACCACTTGGTGTGTGGAAGTTTAATATCTTGGCATTGCATGCATACCTGCCAACATGATCCATTGTAATATGCAGGTGCTTATCAAGTGTTGTTTTTTTTCTTTGCATTCTATGAGTTGTAGTTGCACTTTTTCCATTAGGACACTTTGACTGCAAGTCCCAGAATGCAGAAAGAAAAACTAGGAGTGGATACGTATCTCTAGATTGGAATGGGTCATATTAGAAGGTATGCTTGTACTGCCAAGATATTAAACTTCCACACACTAAGTGGCACTTACAAATGTTGTAGAAATCTTTTGCATCTTCTTGATGTTTATTTTACAAAGAAGTTACACACATTGCTGCTATAAATGCATATATGCATTTCTTAACTTTAATGCAAATGCTCCTGAAAAGAAATATGTTTAAACAAACAGCATTTTCAATTTTTCATTCCATATAAATGTCACACTTTTGAATCTTCCAGTCCAGTCCTGTTTTTTTTTTGCATTCTCAGACTTTTAGTCGGAGTTGTGTAATGGAAGAAGTGGAAGTATATGTCACAGAACGCAACAAGTATTGATATGCACCTATAGATTGGAATGGGTCATGTTGGCAAGTATGCATTTACTGGCAACATATTAGCACACCAATTGCCATTCACAAATGTTGTGCACATCTTTTCAATCTGCCTTTCCTTTCTTTTTGAAAAGGTTAAACATAGTGTTCCTATAAATACACTTACACATTTTGTTACTTTCATGAACATGCTTCTATAAATAAACATTGTTAAACGCACAGCATTGTAAGTAACCACCACACTTTGAGCACAGGTGATGAATGCTGCAATACATGCCATTTTATAGTAAAGAAAATATGCTTATTGAGAGGCTTATTATAGGGTTAGTGGCAAGAACCCTGGAATATATACATTTGTAAAAGAGTTGACAGAAATACTTAATATAAGCATAACTGTACTATGTCTTGTTAGGTGCAGATGTTGTTGAATATGCAAATAGATATCCTGGAGAGTTTCAAACAAGTTTTGCAGGTGGCTTTGAGTAACGAGAGACATGTACTCTCAGAGTTCAGGAGTACATCTGAAGTGTTGAACTGTGATGACAGGGTTACATGTAGAGTGTTTGGGTGTGATTGGTGAATGGATATGTGACTGTTTGCAAGCAGCCCATGAGGGAGTGTTACAAACATAAAAGTAAAAAGGGTAAAAGGACTGCCCCGTGCTACAGTGTCTGCAGACATGGACATTACCTGATAAAGGTGACTACTGAAGGAACTTTTTTTGGTATTTTGTGAATTTATATTTGTTTTGCTTTTTTGTCTTTTATTGGAGAGGCAAGGTATGTTGGGGAGGAAAGGGAGGGAAGGGACACACACCACAGAGATGGATGGGCAGGTAGACAAGGGAAGATATTGGGCAGGCCTTCAATTTAAGGTTGGTGGCAGTGTTTCTCGTGCTCCTTGACCACAGCCTCGAAAGCACTTCGAAATTGCTCCCCCCTGCAAATCGTTGCTTCCCTGAACAAACATAGTACTGTGACCTTCGAAAGACAAGGGTCAACAGCATTCTGAATGGCCTGTGAGGCGGCCGCCCGGATCCTCTGGTCCAGAGGAGTATTTTATTTGGTGGTCAGAGTGGTTGAGGAAGGTGTGGTAGAGGCCGTCAACCTGTTTCTTCCTGAGAAAGGAATGGCATTTCTCAGATCACCCGGTGGCTGGATCTGGTGTGGCGGTGCATGGAGGTGGTCCTGTAGAAATACAGCCCATGATTTTCGCAACTGAGTACTCAGTGCATCCCACCCAGGCTGCCCGAGCCTTCAGTACACCCCCAGTGGTGATTTCATCAAAATTAATTTCATATATGATGTCATCAGTGAAGTTATCAATGCATTTGTGATCTTATCTTTGATGTCCTGGGTGTTAGTCTTTGCAGCGCACAGTGGTGGTGTGAGTTATGGTTGTTTAGCTTACCATTAGTTTTTCACTTAATTTTTTATTAGTGCAACTTAACCATAACGTCCCTTTAAAAACATTTTTTCACTGAATGATACTAAAATATTCAAGGAAAGAACATTAGTTGCAGGGACGTTAAGGTGAGAACTTAAAGCAATGAAACACATGAAATTCAGTGGGCAAATTTGAAAGCTGCACTCAGTGGCCATGGCTAAAGACCATAGCTAGTGCTATTAATATTTTAAAATATACAGTTGCCACAGCCAAAGGCCATGGTCACTGGCTGGTTTGCGTTTAAGACCATGGCTAGTGGTTGGTTAGTGTATATAATATGCAGTGGGCACAGCCGAAGGCCATAGCTAGTGGTTGGTTAGTGTATTATATTAAAATATACAGTGGACATGGCCAAAACATGTGCACACTGCTCAAAGTCAAAGGCCATGGCTAGTGGAACATTTATATGTTATAATATATAGGGGGTAATTCATGTATTATTTGCGCTGAAAAAACAAATGTTTAACAAATGGGGATTTGCAGGCAGAATGGTGCACAAATCCAGTTTTTTTCACCACAAATAATCCATGAATTAACCCCATATAGTCTCTAGAAAAAGGTTCCTGGTGAGCCTTGGTCATCCAGTTATATTACAGGCAAACAAAACAAAAAATTGCCAAGGCTATTTTTATTTTGTACCAGAATTACAAAAATATATCTTTTTTTACAAAAAAATCCCAATTCATTCATACACTTTCATTGGCCAAAAACAAGGCCTTCATACCGTATTTTATACAAAGATTTTAACACCTATATATTATAGACACAACATCCAGGCACTGGTATTTTCCAAAGTTCAATTTTCAATTCCGTTTTTCTTTTTTATGTAAAACCTACCGTAATTTAACAGTGCTGGTGGTAGATGTATATAAAGGTCAACACGTGTTTCAGCCATCTCTTCACCCACTCCAGTGTCAAATGTATGCAGCCTTCATCAGGACGAAATATCGTTTGTAGCTTACACAGCCAAATGTGTATTGTGTCTAGTTAAGTAGTAGCCCATCAATCACTATTCAGAGACAACCCCCATATTTGGAATACTCAGTGCCAAGTTGCCTTAGAAAAGGTGGGACTAGTCAGATAAATGTGGAAAACCGGGGGTCAGGAATATTCAATATCTGAGCCGTTCTCGAAATACATCAATTGGCGAGAATATACAGTGGGCACAGTCAAACATTGTGACCACTGGCCAGTGTTGTGCTAAGTCCATATCTAGTGCCTGACAGTGTATCTAATATACAGTAGATATGGTTGAAAGCTGTATCCGCTGGTAAAGACCAACATCTATGGTTGGTAGCATGTTAGTGTTTTAAAACATTCAGTGCATATTGGTGAAGGTTGTGACCACTGTACATAACTGAAGGCCATGACTAGTACCTATTCATAAGTTAAACTATATTTGGCCATGCACACTGACCATGGCTGAAGGTCATGCTTAATGTCAACTACTGTTGAAATGTAATTAGGGATGTCATGAGTGATGTGATCTGTGTTGTCATCATTGTGTTCATAGGCTGTGCAAAAGGGGCACAAAGTTAAGGTGGCTTTAGCTGAATTTCAGGGGTTTTGTCACTTTAAGATCTCACCTTATCGTCCGTACAACTAAAGTGTTTTCCTTGAATTTGTTTTTTTTTTTGTACAATGTATTTGTTTACCATTTTATTTGTATACCTTTTATCAATTTATTTTGAATGGCCACCATGGTAAGGGAAAACAGACTCTGTTTTCCCTTCCCTGGCGACTGTATTTTTAACATTTTTTTTTTCTTTTAGTACCCCGGTTTTATGAGCCGGGGTACTAATAGCAATAAGCCCCTCGCCGTGGGGGCATTACTGAGTCTGGTAATGGGGACTTCATTACTAATGGGCCCCCGGGGCATTACCTCACTCTGAAATGCCCACACAGCTTGGTGCTTATTGCTTAAATCATCTGGTGCAAATCCGCTGCACAGATGCAGATCAAGATTATCAGAAATCACACGAGCACCACAAATAAAATTGCATGGGGCTCATGCATTACATGTACAGAAATCAGCATCTGCATCCACAAGTCATAACTGACACTGGCCCTCATTAGGACCCTGGCGGAGTGGGTTTCCGCCAGCGCTAATCGCGGCGGACCCGTCCGCCGTACTACGAGTTCCCTTAGCGCCATGGAGGTTTTCTCCGCCTGGTTTTACCGGGCGGAGAAAACCATGGCGCTAAGGGACCTCGTTGTTAATTACGCCGCCGTACTTTACGGCGGCGTAATTAACTCCTTCCCCACTCCCATTATACCCTATGGGGCAAGAATGGGAATGGGGAAGGGTAAAATGGGGATTGGGGATTTACCGCTCCGCCAAGGTCGGCATGGGGTGGTAAATCCGCCAACCCCCATGGCGCTATCGGCGGCTTTCCGCCATGCTCCGCGGTGCATTTAGCACCGCGGATTCCGCCAGGGTCGTAATGAGGGCCACTGAATGGAGCCTCAACTTCTGCCGCAGTGTCAACTGCACTTTTTTCAATTTTACCAGCTGCTCCCATGTCTACCAATACCGCTATGTTCTGAATGTAGGTTGAACTTTCATGAAAGCAAACTGTACAACATGTAGTAAAAGTCCACTGGGCTGATGAGATTGATACAGCTACAATAAAATACAAACACAAAAAAAATGCTAAAATGAACTTGCAAACCTGAAAGTGGATTAAAATTACAATAAATACAATGAAATAAACATTCAACCTCACTAACACAAATAATAAAAATAAATCCCTGCGTATAAATGTTATTCATTTCCAAATCTAAAGTCCATATTTCTAAAAATATATGAAATACTTGCCACACAATCAAATCAAATTGAAAAAATCATAATGGCCATATATATCACACAGCCCACGTTAGTGGCTGTGTAGTTATGGTTAAATTGCTAATACCATAGGAAGAACACTTTTTTGGGCAGCTTATAACTTTGCTCCCCCTGGACGAATCCTCACCAAACTTTGCAAAAAATGTATATGGGCCACTCTGAATTTTTTGTGGTGAGGTTTGGTCCAGTGGAGGCAAAGGTATAGGGGGTTCCAAAATGTTTTTTTTTCCCCATAGACATAGACGCTAGAAGGATTTCCACCAAATTTGCAGCAGGAGCAGCGGCTTAGTTCTGAAAGCGTGCTTTTGTTAATTTGGTGTAAATCTGTCCATTCGTTTATTTTAAAATGACCAAAACATAAGTAAAAAAAAAGCAATATCTATGTCCGCCCCGTGGACACACTTCCCTGTTCACTCCGCGGACAGGATACCGATTGGCAAAGCGGCTTGTGTCATGTCCGAGGACACGCAATGTGTTCGCTGATTGGCTGGGGTGAGGTGTGAGGTGCGTCACATTATTTCGATGCACCCTGCATCTTGGATCCGCCGACAGCGCGGCGGCAAGCTGAGGCAAAATGCAATTTTTTGGGGAGTGTATCAGGGGGAGTGTATCAGTATGCAGAAGTGCTTGGGGAGGGTTGGGGAGTAGGAGATGGGTCAAATACTGTATTTGTTTAGGTGGCAGGTTGCCATGTCCGCGGTCTTCGCGGCTGTCCGAGGACATAATAAATAAATGCACTACTGGCTATTTTACTTTAGTATGATGTTGGTTTTGGGTTGTTAGTAGAGGATTGATTGTAATTAATATCCCCTATAAGCAGCCCATATACCACAGTCAAAATGTTTGGTAGCATAGGTGTGTTATGCTGCGGTGGTTGTGGCCAGGGCCTAGAGTATTGAGTGCATGGCCGAACACACCCATAGAATCAAACACCCATCAAATATCCAGAACGCAAAAGTTTGTGTACTGTTTCATTTGTAGAGTATGTATGTGAAGTTTTTTCTAGGCTATGCAGTTAAGATTGTAGAGTTTGTAATTGGACTGCGTTATTAGATACCTTTGGAAGTAAATATTTTGGATTGTTGCGTATGAGTGTGTACATTGTCTTCTAATGGTAAATAAACTACTTTGCCACTAATGCCTTTCACTAATATAAAGAGAGGTAATTTTGCTGTTTTTGTTGAAGGTGTATTATTGCTTGAAGTGGGTGCACTGTTTGAATTATGATGCTCTCATATAAATTTAGTTGTTGCAGGGGTTTTGGTAGTGGGAATAATTCCAAGTTATTTGTGATAGCACGTGAATGTGTTTGGTTGTTGTCAAGTTTTGTAGTGCAGTAATTGCAAAGTATTAAGGGTTCAGTAATTTCTTATTTGTTTTCTGCTATAAGGTAGAGAGCTAATTGGAACCATTTGGAATATTCATTGTCTTCTATTTTGTACGTTATGTCTACAGTTTTTGTGCTACTTTTATAAAAAGTCCTGTGACAACACACACACATAGTTTGGTACTTCAGCGGAGGTACTTTTAATCTTTAGTATTTCTTTTTTGTATGTGTTTAATAGAAGGTTTCTATTTGTACAGTAGTTGGTAGTTTGTGATAAAGCTAATGCATTTTGTAAGTGGCTTTCGCTTCCAAAATATTTTCTCTGGATATGCTCTATTTCTTCGAGTAGTTGTTTGACTTTACCATGTAGAAGATTGTTATTTAAATTGACTAGTGCTAAAGCAGGACTTTTAGCACAGTAGAGTTTATGGACAAGATTGTTATAGTTGAATGATGTGTTGATATCATTTTGACATGATGGAAGGTGCCTTTGCAAATAGGTCTTGAAATGCAGGGTAATGAATGTCCTTGTAGTCCTGTGTATTTGCACACTGGATAGGCATCCATATTTTGTAGTAGTTTAATTTTGATTTTGTCTTTGCTTTTTACATACTGATTGAGGAAGTGGCGTAAAGATTTGAAAGATTTTTTGGCAATTGTACACATTGATGTGCACGTCCATTTGTAGACTGGACGTATTGGTTCAGTGGAATGGACAGTTTTCTGGGGATATTTTTGTGAGCAGATTTTTTTGTTTCATAATGGTGTTACTAAGTTTTTCATACCCTCGTCCACTCTATGTATGGCAATTGGGTTTGGTTGCTTTTGTTTATATGTTTCTTCATTAAAATATGGATCTGTGCTCATGGTGTGACTCCATTCACCTCCACAGATGTTTAAGGAGCTATTTTTGTTGTTGATATTCAGTTTATTGAGAAGTGTTTTTTGTAATTTAGTAGTTTGTTTTGTTAGTGGTTTCATTCTTTTAAAAAAAAATAAAAAAATAACTTCCTTTGAGAAGGATTGCATTGTCTATGAGAGCTTTTAGGATTACTTTTCTACAGTAGGTTTTAAGGGTTTTCCATGATTTCTCTCCTGTTTTTATGCGGTTCCTCTTGTAAAATATTTTTTTTGGTATGGTTAGTTGCTACTATATCAAGATTTATAGGTGCAGCATTAGCAGTAGTGGTAGCTGAAGTCTTGTTAATCACTTTTTGTTTTATTTTACATTTTCATAGAGGAGGGAAAGTTTCTGTAGTGGAAGCTTGGTTTTGTTTCACGTAATGACTGTATTAGCTGTTTTGTTTGAACTTTTTGTACAAAATCTGGTGGAGATGGATGATTATTTTGGACACTTTTATTTTGATTTGCTCTACTTCTGCGTTGCTTTCTACGGAGTTGCTTTTTGGTAGGCATTGTTTGGAGTTTGTTGGTTTGTTGTGCAGTGCATGCATGCTTTGTGCATGAGTGTCTGAGTATGATGGTAAGGATGATTGTTGAGGTGTGTGAATGTGCAATGGGCAGCTATATCAAGTTGGAAAGGTTATTCTTGTATGTGTGTGTTAGTATAATGGGCTTGAGATGACAATATAAAGTATGCAACTGGTAAGGGGAAGCACTAACAATACATCTAATGAGAAAGGGTTGATACACTTTTTTGTTCTACAACAGTAAAATGCTAGTGTGTTTGAGTAACAGTTAGAACATTATGTCAGTATTGTACTTACTTTTTTGTATGGAAAGAGTAGGTTTCTTCAAAGTCGTTGTTCGTACTTCAGACGCTGCTACTTTTCAGGAGAGTGGTCTTCACTGCAATTGAAAAAGAAAGAAGTTAGTGAATATATGTGTTTATAGCACTTTTGTTAATGTAGACATTGGGCCTCAGCACCATGGTTGCCTCCAGTATTTTAACGTGTCCGCCTTGGTGGATGGCGGAATTACCAGCTTACTCCAAAGTGAGTGGGGCCGGTAATTCCCCATTCACCAAGGCTCTTCCCCATTCCCATTTTTGCCCCCATAGCGCATAATGGGAATGGGGAAGGTGGTAATTATGGTACCGCAAATTGCGGTACCGTAATTAGCACCGAGGTCCCTTTGCGGCACCCTACTTTAACGGCTGGTAAAACCAGCCATTAAGGTTGGATCCCGCAAAGGGAACTCGTAGTAAGGCAGTAAGGGTTTACCGGTACCGGTGCCCTTACCGGTACCAGTAAACCCTTACCGCCTACCGTGTAATGAGGCCCATTGTTTTTTGTTGTTTTTATAGTAGTAGTGTTTTCTTACAACTGAGCATAGTATGCATACTTTCCTGTGCATCCTGTATATTTTATTTAAAATCAGTTAGTTGAATATTGTTTATAAATGAGTAAACGTATAGAGCACACTTGTTTCTTTAATGTTATGTTATTGGATGGTAAGAGGTAGAAGAAATAATCATATGCATTTTTTGTTATTTTTACAGGGTAAATGGCAGAGATTCTACAGAGAAGCATGTAATGTATGCATTTGTGAAGGTATGGGAAATAAGACTAGGATTTCATATAGAAGCAGTGGTGCTGTTTGAGCTGGGAGCCTTTGTAATGATATTGTCTGTGCTTGAATGAAGATGCATGTACTCATCCTGGCTGCGTGTAATTTTATAACGCACTGGACAATCTTTTTCATAATTATACTGTTAATTCTCCCATCTTTTAATATGAAATAAAACATTTTTAGATAGCTGTGAGAGTAAACAAAAATTTGGAGAGGAGACAGGTTTGCAATTGTCACTTCATCATAGCAGATGGGATAAATCACAGTAAGGTTATTTTACAGTTTATACAGGGTAAGTGGCAGTTACTCTGTTTACATGTATTCTTAGAAGAGCTGTACATTTACTGTGTAGAACATATTCATACCTGTAGTCTGTGTTCGTGCATGAATCTGCAAGTAGAAATATTGGCCCGTTTTATAGTAGTTGTTGCTGTGGGTCTGTTGCAGTGACAGCAGAATTGTACTGAAAGTAATAAATAGCACATCTAAAGTGCAGATGTGTGATGATAGAGTTGGATGTAGAGTTCTTGGATGTGATTGGTGGATGATTGTGTGACTTTTTAACAGTAGCCAGTGAGGAAATGGTGCAGAGAGTGAAGTGGAAAGGGTAGAAGGGCTGCCCCAGTGTTACGCGTTCATCGAACAGTGCGGGTGTCCGCGGGTAGGGCTTGCCACATGCAGGGTTTCTTAGCAAATGCAGCATGTAAAGGGGACTGTAGGGATGAGGCGATCAGATGTTGAGGTTGTGGTTTGTGTTGAAAGAGGATGTGTGTAGTGAAGATGGTAGAGGTGGAGAAGATCAGGGTGTTGGTGGTTGGAGATATGTTTGTGCATGGTTTGGAGTAGTATGCTAAATGTAGGAATGTGGCAAAACATTTTATATTAAGTAGTGGAGGTGGTGTGCCTGTTTTTAATGTGCAGGGTGCTTTGTATTTGGGGTATGTCAATGCCCCTACTTTGTTGGCAGATTTTGAATATTTGGTTGGAGCAGTAATGAAAATACTTCCAAATGTCAAGGTTATTTTTTCTGGTTTAGTACCTAGGGCAATATGGGACAACAGTTTTGTTTTTTGTACTCAGCAGGTGGAAAGAAGAAGATGTAGGGTATGGTTTATTGAGGTAGGTCGCAGACCTTCTCATTCTCTTTTTTACAGTAATGTTGGTATCATTATATTTGACCCACCCACACTTCTTTTCTATATATGCAGTGTAGTGACGTTTTGTGGTTGTGGCTGCTGTGTGGTAGATTATACGTACTGTTGTGAAGGTTTTTATTTTACCAAGTGATAGTTTACCATGTGTAAATCCAGTTAGCTTGCAGTTGTTTTTGGTACCATTTGCATTGTAACTTGAAAGCATTATTATTATGTATTTACTATGTCTCTGTATTCGTAAGGTGGTAGGACGCCCACACCGTTCATCTCGCTAGTGACCGAAAGTGGAATAGTACAAACACATATGTGCAAATTATAGGCCACTAATATATAAGTGCGGTCATTGGGGTCACGGTCCGCGGCTTAACCAGAGGGGGTTGCAGCAGGGTTTGCTTGGACATTCTCATACAACCACTTTTTGTCAGGGCTCGAGATTTGCTCCTTTCAAAAATGTTTACGTGATTTGCCGTGTGAAGAGGTGATGGGATGAGGTGACAGGTGTTATGGCCTCCGCAGCAAACAATTCATATGTTTTTCAAAAATATTTGGAATGCCACTGTGGTCTGAAGGGCTATCGGCTTCCATTCTGACTGAAGGTCAGCGCCGTTGAATTTTTGTTTCTTAGCTGAGCAAACTCACGCATGGCACACAGTATAAGGTTCAATTGTTTTTTGACCTTGAAACAAAGGGAGGATTCCGAAAGGAATGCATGAAAGGAGGGATGTAAGACATTCAAATATGGTAATGTTCACCATTCAAAAATTGGACAAAGGAACATGTAATTTCATTTTTTGAAAATTCGTTGAACTGAACGGAGTGTCTGCATTACGCCGATAGACTGGAAATGCTGAATATTATGTAAGTTTTACTTTGGATGATTTTATACACAAACTAGTCAAATTATCATTCAGTGACATTATTGGTGGGTTACATTGTATTGTTTGTTGTGTGTGTCATATTGCAATGACACACAATTGCAACTTGCGTGTGTAGTTTGTTTGGTCCTGGGCACATGGGGAGTGCAGCATCGAGATGCGTGTAGTGCAGTAGTGCAGGCTTGTCCAACATAGGGCCCGCGGGCCAGAATGCGGCCCCCCAAGCTGTTTTCCGTGGCCCGTGTGTCCAAAACCAAAATGAAAACACAGCACTGCAATTTTGCCATTTCATCCCACCCCTTTGCACAAAACAGCTATCTATTGACTGTTGAAATGTTAACATTACATGTTGACATGCTGGGGAAGGGGGAGTACAGGGCTGGAACCGTTCTGACATCATTCCGTGCCTGACAGAATGCAGCACGCAGGCTCTGATACAGAAAAGAAACAGCATCTGTCGATGCGCAGCAGACTGCCTTTCAAATGAACAAATGAGCAGTTCCGAGACATGTGTGAGTTTGAACTATATAAAGGAGTAGAATAGATTCTATACATATGAAAACCAACTGCTCTATTTTTATAATAGATTCCTAGTCTCGGATCAAACCATCACTGCACACGACGGCAGGGAATGAGAAGAAGAGTACCACCAATTCAGTGCAGTGAAGAGGGGGTGCATACCCATTAGTGGAGAGAGAAAACACACACAGAAGCGGTCGGGGGAGGGGAAAAGGACTAACAATGGCAACTGGGTGCCTGGGCTGTGCTGCAAGGTGCCAAAGGAAACAAAAGGCAGCCTAGGTAGCGGAGGTCAGTGCTCTTACCTACAAGCAGGGCTCACACTCGAGCAGCGGAGGTGAGGTTGTACAAAACTACTAGCCGCATGGTGAAGTAACATATCAAACTGGCTCACATGGGCCAAAAATGTGGCCCAGTTTGACTCCAAAAACTGGCCCACACTAGTGTTTTGCATTTTTGGTCCGGGCATTGCCCTATTGCCCTAAAGGCTAATTCAAGCTGGTGGGTGCCTGACGTTTAGAATGCAGTATGCAGGGTTTGATGGAAAGCAGACATCAGTATTTGTTCCTGCGCATCACACTGCATTTTGAACAGACAAGCGGGTAGGTGCTGGGGCAGTTTGAATGACTTGTGTGCGTTTGAACTGTAAAGGATGTTCTGTTTTATAATAGATTCTGTTGTATAACATCCTTTACAGTTGAATAGATCACACCATTTGTTTTTAACCATATATTTCATTGAAAGATGATCCATATCCCTTGTCCACAATTTCCAACAATGATGTCCATACACACACACACACACTCAAACGCAGAGGCATGCACCCCTCATGCACTCATTTCCCCCACAAGGTTCTGGTGATGTGTTTTGTATTGGGTTTTGGATAGCTTTATTTTGACATATTTAGAAAATGAAATAGGATTAAAACAGCCACAGCTGCATTTTGGCTTTGAGCTTCATTTTGAAGGTAGGCAGAAGTGGTGTTCAGACCTCGTGACTCTACGATGCAGGTGTATGTATTCCCTGTGCCTTCTCTAGAAAGTTTCATATTGGCTTGACAGTGTGGTGCGTGGACTTATTTCTCGCAGGCGAACTCTGGAGAACATGCTGTGTTCTCCCCTGCAAACATTAAGTTTACATTCTAGATTTAATGTTTGCACCAAAAAAAGTATTGGTGAAACGTGAGCAGCAGTCATGTTTCACCACCACTTGTCAATAAAGGGAATGTGAGCCATATGATTCCGTAGGTTTGGACATTTGTACCAGCTGCTGGGGACATGTGGCTCTTTACCATAAGCAATTAATGGCAGTTTATAATATTAACCTTAGTTAGTTACCTTTGGTGATAAGCGAGCACAGCGGTTTGGAGGTGGATGGGGTGAAAGGTGCATGAATGAGGGGCAAGTCAGTCCCTCAAATGGTGTCTCTGGCAAGAACCTATAAACTCTTCCATGTATTGTATGCTACCGTTTTCACAGCATACTAAAAACGTGGTGGAAGGCACAGTAGTCTGGGCAACATGATTTATTTGACAATGCATAAATGCCCACGTCACCCTGCTCAATTTATCATCCCTGCATCCAAACATTACCTGTGCAGGACTGGAGTAAAATAGCCCAGAACTGCAATGTAGACCAACAGTATTAACTTTCACCATCCAGTGCACTTTCTGTTTAACACTTAGGGGCCGATTCATGGAACAAACGTGCGCAGAAAATCTTCGCGCAAGCATGCGCAAGCATGCGCAAGCGGAAAAAAACAGGCGCACGCGCACGCGTGCGATTCATGGAAGTCCCTGCGCGTGTTCACCGCGGGATGTGCGCCAAACCCATGCATGGCGCACAAGTCACTGCAACATCGCGAAAGGCGTGCGCGACGCGCACAGTGAAAGCGCACAACCTCAGCGCACACACCAGAAAGTGGGCGGGACATGGGGCGTAACGCGCGGAATGGGGAACAACACGGGAAAATAAGGGCGTAACTGGGGATGTACTGCAGGGAAGCAGACGGAACGCCCACACGCACTCGAACCACACGTATTCATGGAATCGAATAGGGCAAAGCCACGCACAGGCAAAGACACGCACAAGCTGAAACACGGCCGCCACACGAAGGCAGGCGGTAGAGTCCCAGCGCATCAAAAAAGTGGCGCGCGGGAAGTCAAATACGCGATTGAGCGGGGTACGTGGATTTCAGGGGTGCGCGAGAAATTCTACACGCGATTGGCCTGGGTACGTGTATTACAGGGGTGCGCGAGAAAATCTACACGCGATTGGTCTGGGTACGTGGATTTCAGGGGTGCGCGAGAAATGCTACACGCGATTGGCCTGGGTACGTCTATTACAGGGGTGCGCGAGAAAATGTACACGCGATTGGGCTGGGTACGTGGATTTCAGGGGTGCGCGAGGAATGCTACACGCGATTGGGCTGGGTAAGTGTATTACAGGGGTGCGCGAGAAAATCTACACGCGAATGGGCTGGGTACGTGTATTCCGGGGGTGCGCGTGAAGTTCCACACGCAAATAGCCTGGGCGCGTGTATTTCAGGGGTGCGCGTGAAGTTCCACACGCGATTTCAGCAGGGTACGTGTATTTCAGGGGTGCGCGAGGAATGCTACACGCGATTGGGCTGGGTACGTGTATTACAGGGGTGCGCGAGAAAATCCACACGCGAATGGGCTGGGTACGTGGATTTCAGGGGTGCGCGAGAAATGCTACACGCGATTGGCCTGGTACGTGTATTACAGGGGTGCGCGAGAAATCCTACACGCGATTGGGCCTGTGCGAGTGGGGCAGTGTATTACGTGGGTGTGCGGGAAGTTGAAGAGGTGAATTGCCAGTGTGGGTCCTCCCAGGTCTCCCCTCTACCCCCTCCACGACCTCTGCAGGCAGCCCACACCACAGGGGACTAGCCTGCACCCCTGGTCATGTCCCGCAGGCAGCACATCCACCATGGGCATGCCCCCCAGCCAAGCCACATGTCCCCCTGCACCCCCACCCCCCAGCACTGTGGGGCACCTGCCAGCAGGCCCCCAACCATGTCCCACTCATGTCCCCCTGCACCCCCACCCCCCAGCAGGCCCCCACTCATGTCCCCTTGCACCCCCACCCCCCAGCAGGCCCCCACTCATGTCCCCCTGCACCCCCACCCCCCAGCACTGTGGGGCACCTGCCAGCAAGCCCCCAACCATGTCCCACTCATGTCCCCCTGCACCACCACCCCCCAGCACAGTGGGGCACCTGCCAGCAGGCCCCCTAACCATGTCCCACTCATGTCCCCCTGCACCCCCACCCCCCAGCACTGTGGGGCACCTGCCAGCAGGCCCCCAACCATGTCCCACTCATGTCCCCCTGCACCCCCACCCCCCAGCACTGTGGGGCACCTGCCAGCAGGCCCCCAACCATGTCCCACTCATGTCCCCTTGCACCCCCACCCCCCAGCACTGTGGGGCACCTGCCAGCAGGCCCCCAACCATATCCCCTTGCACCCCCACCCCCCAGCACTGTGGGGCACCTGCCAGCAGGCCCCCAACCATATCCCCTTGCACCCCCACCCCCCAGCACTGTGGGGCACCTGCCAGCAAGCCCCCAACCATGTCCCACTCATGTCCCCTTGCACCCCCACCCCCCAGCACTGTGGGGCACCTGCCAGCAGGCCCCCAACCATATCCCCTTGCACCCCCACCCCCCAGCACTGTGGGGCACCTGCCAGCAGGCCCCCAACCATGTCCCACTCATGTCCCCCTGCACCCCCACCCCCCAGCATTGTGGGGCACCTGCCAGCAGGCCCCCAACCATGTCCCACTCATGTCCCCCTGCACCCCCACCCCCCAGCACTGTGGGGCACCTGCCAGCAGGCCACCAACCATGTCCCACTCATGTCCCCTTGCACCCCCACCCCCCAGCACTGTGGGGCACCTGCCAGCAGGCCCCCAACCATATCCCCTTGCACCCCCACCCCCCAGCACTGTGTGGCACCTGCCAGCAGGCCCCCAACCATATCCCCTTGCACCCCCACCCCCCAGCACTGTGGGGCACCTGCCAGCAGGCCCCCAACCATATCCCCTTGCACCCCCACCCCCCAGCACTGTGGGGCACCTGCCAGCAAGCCCCCAACCATGTCCCACTCATGTCCCCTTGCACCCCCACCCCCCAGCACTGTGGGGCACCTGCCAGCAGGCCCCCAACCATATCCCCTTGCACCCCCATCCCCCAGCACTGTGGGGCACCTGCCAGCAGGCCCCCAACCATGTCCCACTCATGTCCCCCTGCACCCCCACCCCCCAGCATTGTGGGGCACCTGCCAGCATGCCCCCAACCATGTCCCACTCATGTCCCCCTGCACCCCCACCCCCCAGCACTGTGGGGCACCTGCCAGCAGGCCCCCAACCATGTCCCACTCATGTCCCCTTGCACCCCCACCCCCCAGCACTGTGGGGCACCTGCCAGCAGGCCCCCAACCATATCCCCTTGCACCCCCACCCCCCAGCACTGTGGGGCACCTGCCAGCAGGCCCCCAACCATATCCCCTTGCACCCCCACCCCCCAGCACTGTGGGGCACCTGCCAGCAAGCCCCCAACCATGTCCCATTCATGTCCCCTTGCACCCCCACCCCCCAGCACTGTGGGGCACCTGCCAGCAGGCCCCAACCATATCCCCTTGCACCCCCACCCCCCAGCACTGTGGGGCACCTGCCAGCAGGCCCCCAACCATGTCCCACTCATGTCCCCCTGCACCCCCACCCCCCAGCATTGTGGGGCACCTGCCAGCAGGCCCCCAACCATGTCCCACTCATGTCCCCCTGCACCCCCACCCCCCAGCACTGTGGGGCACCTGCCAGCAGGCCCCCAACCATGTCCCACTCATGTCCCCCTGCACCCCCACCCCCCAGCACTGTGGGGCACCTGCCAGCAGGCCCCCAACCATGTCCCACTCATGTCCCCTTGCACCCCCACCCCCCAGCACTGTGGGGCACCTGCCAGCAGGCCCCCAACCATATCCCCTTGCACCTCCACCCCCCAGCACTGTGGGGCACCTGCCAGCAAGCCCCCAACCATGTCCCACTCATGTCCCCTTGCACCCCCACCCCCCAGCACTGTGGGGCACCTGCCAGCAGGCCCCCAACCATATCCCCTTGCACCCCCACCCCCCAGCACTGTGGGGCACCTGCCAGCAGGCCCCCAACCATGTCCCACTCATGTCCCCCTGCACCCCCACCCCCCAGCACTGTGGGGCACCTGCCAGCAGGCCCCCAACCATGTCCCACTCATGTCCCCCTGCACCCCCACCCCCCAGCATTGTGGGGCACCTGCCAGCAGGCCCCCAACCATGTCCCACTCATGTCCCCCTGCACCCCCACCCCCCAGCAGGCCCCCACTCATGTCCCCTTGCACCCCCACCCCCCAGCACTGTGGGGCACCTGCCAGCAGGCCCCCAACCATATCCCCTTGCACTTTTCCCTTCCCCCTACCCCTGCACTTGCACAATCTCAATGACACCTGGCCTAGTAGTACCATTCTCTGTGTTCCCTTGTTCCCCCCCCCCCTGCCTCATTGCGCCTTGGAATACTTGTGTATGGCCCATGTCATCTCACATGTCATATGTGTGCATTTTGGTTGCACAGGATAGCTTGTGTTTAAGTAGCTAGGGATGCAGACGATGTGGCACTTCCATGGCAACTATCTCACGGTGGTAGGGTTGTGACAGTTGACTGTCACTTTGTCATCATCGATTGTCACCTGGTATGTGCCAGGCCTGTGTGCACTCCGCAGGGGTGGGAGTTTAGGTGAAAAATGTGGCCACAAGCTGGGTCCGGGCTTCCTCGCCACGTGCCCTGTTCCCTCCCATGGGCAGCGCCTGTGCCTGTGGTTGGGGATGTGGGGGCACCACCATGTCCACCGGGACGCCCTGCCGTGTTGCAACATTGTGCAGGACACATGCTGCCACAATGATCCTGCACACTACTGGTGGTGCATAGAGTAGTTGCCCACCAGAGCGGTCAAGGGAGCGGAAACGTGACTTGAGCACTCCGAATGTGCGCTCCACTATGCCCCTGGTTGCAATATGGGCAGTGTTGTATCTTACCTGGGGTGGTGTGGTGGGGTTCCGGATTGGCGTCATCATGTGTTTGCTCAGAGGGTAGGCACTGTCCCCTGGGGAGGTGATAATAATTGAGATTATTAGGGTTTGGATATTTGTCTGTGTGTGACTTGCATGCATGTGCAAGGGCATTTGTACTCACCTAAGAGCCATGTGTCGCCATGCTGCCCAGCTTCCAGGGCCCGGCTCAGGGCGGACATTCTGTATATGAAACTGTCATGGGTGGAGCCAGGGTAGTTTGCATAGACAGAGGTGATGATTCCCTTTGCATCGCATACCACCTGTACATTGATGGAATGCCAGTGCTTGCGGTTTCGGTAGATGTGCTCAGTGGCCCTAGGTGGACGTAGGGCCACATGGGTGCAATCTATGGCACCGAGCACTTTGGGGAAGTGTGCCACCCTGTAAAAATCCAGGACAACGGCCTGCCTTTCTGCGGGTGTTCTGGGCCTGTATATGTGCCTGCGGACTGAGGGGTGCGCTGTCATGATTGCCAGTACCTGGTGTAGGCAGCGTGACTGCGTGGCCTGTGAGACCCCCCCCACTATGGCAGTGGTCCGCTGAAACGACCCAGTGGCCAAAAAATGCAAGACATTGAGCACCTTCTCCAAGGGGCTCAATGCTTGGGAGCAAAGGGTGGGGGATGTGAGGTCATCTTCCCACTCCCTGACCAGGTCTAGGATGATATGGGGTGGAAACCTATACCTGCCGTAGACCTGGTTGTCAGGCATCCCAAAAAGGCTTGTCCGTGGTGCAAAAATGCGTGCCCTGGCTATTCTCCTCCTCCTGCGGTGTCCCACGATCAGTGCAGCAACAAATGGGGCATTCATCGTCGCTGTATATACGCGTTTGTTGTTTGCGCGCACTTTTATGCTGTCCGCGGGACGCCTCCGTGTGGGCGGACTCGTTGACGCCTGTGCACGTCTTTTGCCGTGCACGTGTTTCCCGTATTCGGGTGTCATCGCGTGTGATTGGAGGGGAGCGAGCGTACACGCGAATGGGCTGGGTACGTGTATTCCGGGGGTGCACGTGAAGTTCCACACGCGAATAGCCTGGGCGCGTGTATTTTTAGGGGTGCGCGTGAAGTTCCACACGCGATTTCAGCAGGGTACGTGTATTTCAGGGGTGCGCGATAAATTCTACACGCGATTGGGCTGGATACGTGTGTTCCAGGGTGCCGTGAACTTTCACACGCGATTGGTTGAAATCCACATGTGTTCTGTCATTACGTGCAATGAGGGATACACCCTCGCACGTCACGTCACAGACGCGCTCACGCGCTGAGGGCCTTTGGTCCAATGAAAATGCGTATGCGTGCAGACGCGCTTACGCGCTAAGGGCCTTTCCTCGAATTACACGCTGACGTGCAGATTTTTCACGTGCCAATTCACTCCGTATCAAGCTGGCCACGCGAATACACACGGAAGACCACGCTCCTGCCCAGAAGGCCGAATCACTGCCCCCCCAGTGCCCCGAGCAGCCTCCCACGTGCCATCTGCTGCTGCCTGCCTGCCTGCCTGCTGCCACCGTGCCCTGCCATTTGGTGCCTGCACATCAGCCATCTGCAGGGGTCCAGTTGCTGTGTCCACCCCTGCTGTAACAGTAGACTCCCGACTGGGATACCATCGCTCCACAGCCCAGCCCCAGGACCCATTTGCCCACCCACGCCTGCCTCGGGGGTCGCCATGTCGGGGCAAGCACCATCTGAGACCAGTGGCGACCCCCAGCCAGAGAGGCAGAGGGCCACCAGCTTCAGTGAGAAGGAAGTTGGTGTCCTGGTGGAGCATGTCCTGGGGCATTATGATGCCCTCTTCGGAAGACCACACGCCAACAAGGAAGGACGGGAGAGGATCTGGGACGATGTAGTGGTTGCCATCAACGCGGAGGGGGTGGCAACCCGCGACATCAAGCACATCAAGAAGCGCTGGGAGGACTTGAGGTCCAGGACCCTCAATAAGGCCCGGCGCCTCGCGGAGGGGGGCCGGGCACGCCTGAGTGACATCCAGATGAGGGTCCTGGAACGCGTAGACCCAGCGCTCCACGCCCAGATCCTTCGGAGGCAGACCCATCTGGAGTTGGCCGGTAAGTGGCCAAGCATTGCTGTGTGAGACAGGGCATGTTGCAGTGTGCTGGTTGTCTGATACCTGCCTGTATGTGTGACATAGGCCATGTACGTATGTGTGTGTGCAGGGACATCATGGTCAGGCATGTGAGTACAGTGATGTGTTCTATTGCAACATGGGGGGCTCTGTGCGGAATGGACACATGGAAGCATGGCAGTCTCTGTTCCTGGACATGGGTGGGGGTGAGGGATGGGTGCTGGTCCCATGTACACGTATGGTGTCCATGTGTGTGTGTCTGACCTGCGTGTCTGTGACTTGTCACCGCCATGGATGCATGACACATGTCTGTGACAATGTTCAGATTCACTGATGCAGCCTAGTCATCCTTGTATCCACTGCGTCTGTGGTGCACGAGGCCAGATGGATGGAACTACGGTGAGGTGTGTGCATGTGATGGAAAGACCCATGATGCATGTGAGTTTGAAACCAACATTGTATGAATCATGAGTCCCTTGGTCATGTATGCCAATGTCCATGGCCTGCCCCATGCCTGTTACTGTATGTGTTTTGCCTGCACTGACCCATGTGTTGTGGAGGGACATGATGGGAGTGATGTATGACAGTGCCACTCATCTGCTGTTGCTTCCTGTCTAGGGGACCATTGTACAGTACCCTGATGCTTGTGTTCTATGTCTCCCTCTACACAGTGGCAAGTGAAGAAGAGGGCGGAGAAGGCGCTGTGGAGCAGAGCGGCGGGGATGCCGCCACGGCTGCAGCGGAAGGGGTGGGTGAGCCCCCACAGGGGCTTGCACCGGCGGAAGACGGCGTGGAGACATCCAGGTTGGTGGTTTCCACAGAGGGGGAGGAGGCCGCTACTGAGCCACACATGGGGCCTGGTGGGGGCATCCCCACTGGTGCAAGTGGTGCAGTCCAGGGCCAGGGGCAGGAGGCAGCACAGGTCGCCGTGGAGGTGCCTGTGCATGTCACTGTCCCTGACACTGTGACTGCACCACCATGCACCAGCAGGGATGCCCCATCACAGGCCCGTCCGCAGGTAGGGGAGATGTCCATGTCATCTGACACTCCTCTACCTGCGGACGAGGGGACCCCTGGCCGTGTGGAGAGGGTCCTGATTGGTGTCGCGTTGCGCACGGCTGGCATTCGTGATGAGGTGCATGCTTCCCGGGAGGAGCATGCACATCATCACGAAGAGCACCGTGCGTACGTGAACCATTTGGGAGCCGCCATGGTCGGGGGTTTCCTACATGTGTGTGGCCTTCTGGCGACCCTCTCCTCCTCTGTGGGGGCTATGCGCCAGTCGTGCTCCATGCCGTCTTCCAGCCCAGATGCCACCAGGGCCCCCTGTGGACCTGCCCCGACCAATGCAGCCAGCTCGGTGGGGACCCCATCCCTGCCACAGTCGGGAGTCGAAGGTCCAGCAGGGGTGGACACACCAGCAACTGTCCCCCTGCAGATGGAGGATGTGCCGGCATCATCTGGCAGGGCACGTGCACGACGGCATCAGTGGATTCCATCAGCCTGGATGCCGTCGTGCTGGCAGAGGCAGTGGCGTCGGAGGCAGCAGCAGGCTCGACGTGGGAGGCATCATGGCTCGGGGCCATCAAGATCAGAGGGGCAGGCATCGGCCGGAGGGCAGGTGAACCCTGGGATGACAGTGTCTTCCGTGAAGGGAGCAGTTGGTCCAGCGGATAGGTGCGGAGCGGCAGCGGGCGGAAGAGGAGCGGCTCACCATGGTCAGGGCGGAGTTCTCTATGCGTCGGGCGTTGAGGCGGGCTGAGTGCCTCGAGGAAGCTCGCAGGGAGTTTGAGGTGGACACGGGGTTGTCCCTGCGAGACCTCGGGGCCAGGACAGAGTCCCGCCTCCGGGACATCGACATGGAGTTCGATGATGCCCTGGCCGGCAACATCACAGAGTGAGCCGCAGGACTTGCCCGCTGCCATTGTATATAGTTCTTTAGTTAGTTAGTGTTAGGTTTCCTTTATTTTTAAAGTTTTTTTTGGACCGCTCGGACTATGGCCACTTTTCTGTATATATTTTTTTCATTAGTTAGTAGTAGTAGGTTTCATTTATGGTGTTGGGCTCATGGACCCTGGGATCTTCTTGTACATAGTTTGATGTTTGGAAAACATTTGTTGGATTTATATTTCCGTTCACCATGAGGCAATGGTTTTTCCTTATTTTTCCCCCCATTATTTTGCTTTGGACTACATTAGTTTTTGGATTACTTTCTTTTTTTGTTTTTTCTATTAGTTCTCGGACATGGACCATTAGTTTTGTCATCCCCATTGTTGTGTGTTTTATTTCTTTACTTCATTTTCATCTTTAATACATATATTTATAACTTAAATTTGTGGTATTTTCTCATTGGTTTCATGCATGTCATGATATGGGTTTTGACATTCACTTGCACCCATTGTGTATGTGTGTGTGACGGACATGTGTTCATTTACATACTTGCCATTGGGGTTGTATCATGTAATTGCATCTACTATGTGGGTGGATGCAATCCTTGGCTGGGTGTTTGTGCTGGGTATGCTGCCCATTACTGCCATGATTGCGTTTCGTCAGGACCTGGGGGCAGGGGGACATGAGTGGGGGCCTGCTGGCAGGTGCCCCACAGTGCTGGGGGGTGGGGGTGCAAGGGGACATGAGTGGGACATGGTTGGGGGCCTGCTGGCAGGTGCCCCACAGTGCTGGGGGGTGGGGGTGCAGGGGGACATGAGTGGGGGCCTGCTGGGGGGTGGGGGTGCAAGGGGACATGGTTGGGGGCCTGCTGGGGGGTGGGGGTGCAGGGGGACATGAGTGGGACATGGTTGGGGGCCTGCTGGCAGGTGCCCCACAGTGCTGGGGGGTGGGGGTGCAAGGGGACATGAGTGGGGGCCTGCTGGGGGGTGGGGGTGCAGGGGGACATGAGTGGGACATGGTTGGGGGCCTGCTGGCAGGTGCCCCACAGTGCTGGGGGGTGGGGGTGCAAGGGGACATGAGTGGGGGCCTGCTGGGGGGTGGGGGTGCAAGGGGACATGAGTGGGGGCCTGCTGGGGGGTGGGGGTGCAAGGGGACATGGTTGGGGGCCTGCTGGCAGGTGCCCCACAGTGCTGGGGGGTGGGGGTGCAAGGGGATATAGTTGGGGGCCTGCTGGCACGTGCCCCACAGTGCTGGGGGGTGGGGGTGCAAGGGGACATGAGTGGGACATGGTTGGGGGCCTGCTGGCAGGTGCCCTACAGTGCTGGGGGGTGGGGGTGCAAGGGGACAAGAGTGGGGGCCTGCTGGGGGGTGGGGTGCAAGGGGACATGAGTGGGGGCCTGCTGGGGGGTGGGGGTGCAAGGGGACATGGTTGGGGGCCTGCTGGCAGGTGCCCCACACTGCTGGGGGGTGGGGGTGCAAGGGGATATGGTTGGGGGCCTGCTGGCAGGTGCCCCACAGTGCTGGGGGGTGGGGGTGCAAGGGGACATGAGTGGGACATGGTTGGGGGCCTGCTGGCAGGTGCCCCACAGTGCTGGGGGGTGGGGGTGCAGGGGGACATGAGTGGGGGCCTGCTGGGGGGTGGGGGTGCAGGGGGACATGAGTGGGACATGGTTGGGGGCCTGCTGGCAGGTGCCCCACAGTGCTGGGGGGTGGGGGTGCAAGGGGACATGAGTGGGGGCCTGCTGGGGGGTGGGGGTGCAAGGGGATATGGTTGGGGGCCTGCTGGCAGGTGCCCCACAGTGCTGGGGGGTGGGGGTGCAGGGGGACATGAGTGGGGGCCTGCTGGGGGGTGGGGGTGCAAGGGGACATGAGTGGGGGCCTGCTGGGGGGTGGGGGTGCAGGGGGACATGAGCGGGACATGGTTGGGGGCCTGCTGGCAGGTGCCCCACAGTGCTGGGGGGTGCGGGTGCAAGGGGATATGGTTGGGGGCCTGCTGGCAGGTGCCCCACAGTGCTGGGGGGTGGGGGTGCAGGGGGACATGAGTGGGGGCCTGCTGGGGGGTGGGGGTGCAAGGGGACATGAGTGGGGGCCTGCTGGGGGGTGGGGGTGGAGGGGGACATGAGTGGGACATGGTTGGGGGCCTGCTGGCAGGTGCCCCACAGTGCTGGGGGGTGGGGGTGCAAGGGGACATGAGTGGGGGCCTGCTGGGGGGTGGGGGTGCAAGGGGATATGGTTGGGGGCCTGCTGGCAGGTGCCCCACAGTGCTGGTGGTGGGGGTGCAGGGGGACATGAGTGGGGGCCTGCTGGGGGGTGGGGGTGCAAGGGGACATGAGTGGGGGCCTGCTGGGGGGTGGGGGTGCAGGGGGACATGAGTGGGACATGGTTGGGGGCCTGCTGGCAGGTGCCCCACAGTGCTGGGGGGTGGGGGTGCAAGGGGATATGGTTGGGGGCCTGCTGGCAGGTGCCCCACAGTGCTGGGGGGTGGGGGTGCAGGGGGACATGAGTGGGGGCCTGCTGGGGGGTGGGGGTGCAAGGGGACATGAGTGGGGGCCTGCTGGGGGGTGGGGGTGCAGGGGGACATGAGTGGGACATGGTTGGGGGCCTGCTGGCAGGTGCCCCACAGTGCTGGGGGGTGGGGGTGCAAGGGGACATGAGTGGGGGCCTGTTGGGGGGTGGGGGTGCAGGGGGACATGAATGGGACATGGTTGGGGGCCTGCTGGCAGGTGCCCCACAGTGCTGGGGGGTGGGGGTGCAAGGGGATATGGTTGGGGGCCTGCTGGCAGGTGCCCCACAGTGCTGGGGGGTGGGGGTGCAGGGGGACATGAGTGGGGGCCTGCTGGGGGGTGGGGGTGCAGGGGGACATGAGTGGGACATGGTTGGGGGCCTGCTGGCAGGTGCCCCACAGTGCTGGGGGGTGGGGGTGCAAGGGGACATGAGTGGGGGCCTGCTGGGGGGTGGGGGTGCAAGGGGACATGAGTGGGGGCCTGCTGGGGGGTGGGGGTGCAAGGGGACATGGTTGGGGGCCTGCTGGCAGGTGCCCCACAGTGCTGGGGGGTGGGGGTGCAAGGGGATATGGTTGGGGGCCTGCTGGCAGGTGCCCCACAGTGCTGGGGGGTGGGGGTGCAGGGGGACATGAGTGGGACATGGTTGGGGGCCTGCTGGCAGGTGCCCCACAGTGCTGGGGGGTGGGGGTGCAGGGGGACATGTGGCTTGGCTGGGGGGCATGCCCATGGTGGATGTGCTGCCTGCGGGACATGACCAGGGGTGCAGGCTAGTCCCCTGTGGTGTGGGCTGCCTGCAGAGGTCGTGGAGGGGGTAGAGGGGAGACCTGGGAGGACCCACACTGGCAATTCACCTCTTCAACTTCCCGCACACCCACGTAATACACTGCCCCACTCGCACAGGCCCAATCGCGTGTAGAATTTCTCGCGCACCCCTGAAATCCACGTACCCAGGCCAATCGCGTGTAGAATTTCTCGCGCACCCCTGAAATACACGTACCCTGCTGAAATCGCGTGTAGAATTTCTCGCGCACCCCTGAAATACACGCGCCCAGGCTATTCGCGTGTAGAATTTCTCGCGCACCCCTGAAATACACGCGCCCAGGCTATTCGCGTGTAGGATTTCTCGCGCACCCCTGAAATCCACGTACCCAGGCCAATCGCGTGTAGAATTTCTCGCGCACCCCTGAAATACACGTACCCTGCTGAAATCGCATGTAGAATTTCTCGCGCACCCCTGAAATACACGCGCCCAGGCTATTCGCGTGTAGAATTTCTCGCGCACCCCTGAAATACACACGCCCAGGCTATTCGCGTGTAGGATTTCTCGCGCACCCCTGCAATACACGCGCCCAGGCTATTCGCGTGTAGAATTTCTCACGCACCCCTGAAATACACGCGCCCAGGCTATTCGCGTGTAGAATTTCTCGCGCACCCCTGAAATACACGCGCCCAGGCTATTCGCATGTAGGATTTCTTGCGCACCCCTGAAATCCACGTACCCAGGCCAATCGCGTGTAGAATTTCTCGCGCACCCCTGAAATACACGTACCCTGCTGAAATCGCGTGTAGAATTTCTCGCGCACCCCTGAAATACACGCGCCCAGGCTATTCGCGTGTAGAATTTCTCGCGCACCCCTGAAATACACGCGCCCAGGCTATTCGCGTGTAGGATTTCTCGCGCACCCCTGAAATCCACGTACCCAGGCCAATCGCGTGTAGAATTTCTCGCGCACCGCTGAAATACACGTACCCTGCTGAAATCGCGTGTAGAATTTCTCGCGCACCCCTGAAATACACGCGCCCAGGCTATTCGCGTGTGGAACTTCACGCGAACCCCTGAAATACACGTAGCACGCTCCCCCAGGCCCGATCGCATGAAGAAGTTCACGCGAACCCCTGAAATACACGTAGCACGCTCCCCCAGGCCCGATCGCGTGAATCAGTTCACGCGAACCCCTGAAATACACGTAGCCCGCTCCCCCAGGCCCGATCGCGTGAATAAGTTCACGCGAACCCCTGAAATACACGTAGCCCGCTCCCCCAGGCCCGATCGCGTGAAAAAGTTCACGCGAACCCCTGAAATACACGTAGCACGCTCCCCCAGGCCCGATCGCGTGAAAAAGTTCACGCGAACCCCTGAAATACACGTAGCCCGCTCCCGCAGGCCCGATCGCGTGAGTGACTTCACGTGAACCCCTGGAATACACGTAGCCCGCTTGCCGTGCTGGTACAGGGTTTGCGCAGCCCTTTGTGCTGGATTGGGGATTTTGATGGCTTTTCCCTGCGCGGAAGGCGTTCTTGGGGGCGTAACTGGCGCTGCTGCAAGGTCGCTGCGCCACTATGCGCCACGGCTGGTTTTGGTGGCTGGAATCCATGAATACGCTGTGCGCGGAAATGGGTTTTGGCGCACGCGGCTGGCGCAGGGATTCGCACGCGCACACTGTGCGCCAGCCGCGTGCGCCACTTGTGCGCCGAATTCTATGAATTGGCCCCTTAGTTTCTACAACTGGGAGTGGGCCGTAGAGTTACTTAGCCCAAGAAGGCACTGGAAATAATTTGATGTTATGCTGGGGGCATATACCATTTGCCCTTCCATGCCCACTTTCCTGACCTTCCTCCTACTGCTTTAAAATAATGGGTTAAAATTGTGGATTTGAGAATTGTATAAAAAAAAAACACACAATTTGCAATCAGTTTTTTAGGGCTGCACATGAAAAACCCTGATAGATGCTAGTTACCAACACAGCCACTTTCCCGCACATTTTGATGATGCCTGAAATGTGTTACGTCAGTGGCAGTGCTGACTTACACTGCGGACATATTGAGCTTTAAAATGTGTTACATTTTAAAATGTTCTTGTGTGCTGTTGGTGATATGAAATGTTCATGTCACCCTTTCGAATGGATTGTAAACTATATGGCTTTTTTGTTCAGTTTTTCTGCTGTAAAATGCACCATTTCAACCCCATATTTGAACATTTTCTTGGAGGGGATGGGGTGGTAACCCCAAACCTTTCCTGGATCCTTTTAGCGCCATCGCTATGCTCGGTCACTAGCACTATTTCAGAATATTAACACCTACACACACTTAAAGAAGTCACAAGCCACTGACATTTGATCATTTATGATGGAGGTGTGCCCTTAGATACTCCCTGACACCAAAGGCTATCTTTGGGACCAGATGGCACATCACTGCCTTTGATGTGATTGTGTCAACAGTCACACAATATTGCTTGTTAATGTGATACTGCTTTGGGTGAGGTTATTGACTTTTGGCTCGCCGGCCCACTGGGTGACAAAAAGTTAATGTTTCGGCCCCACATTCAAAAAGTTTGGACAAGCCTGCAGTAGTGGGGTCCCTCAGGTTCCACAAACACGTAATTCAATGCTAATATTTAATTAAAATTCCGTCTATGTGTTCTTCTTGGTTTTATCTTGCTCCCTGATTGCAGCGTCAGCCTCAGCATCCCATTTTTAGCTGACCATATTCCATTGCAGTAACTTTTAAAGCAAACTGAAGAGTAGTTTTCACGTTGTTTTGTCTGAGTTCTCATTGTTTCACGTCCTTGTTTATCAATAGTTGGAACAGGGAGCCAAATTAATGGTTAAAATGATAAACTGTAATAAAGATCGGCTACTGAGACACATATCTGTTATCTTATTTTAAACAGCTACATCTTGGCTTTCTGCGATTGTCATGGATTCCAGATACCAACTGATGGTTGTTTAATGGTCAACTACAGATACACATGAATGGGTGGATCACAGTGATGCTTTGTTTGGGACGATCGCCACGGGTCATATGCCCGTATGACATACCAGCGATAAGGAGCAACTTGACATTGTTTACGGTGGCCTAGTTCCAAGTTCATGCTAAAGGCTTGCGATTCACAGTGCGTCCAATGCATTCTTATACCCAAAAGGAACACTGCATGACTCACGATAAACATTTGTGGATCAAGAATGAAGAAAAAAATTACTTATTTGCTTGAATATGGCAATATCTGGATGCTCTCGGAGCGCTTATTGTGAAATAAAAGTACTTTACAAATTGTACAATGTTGCTATTTCCTTTAAAAGTATAGTTTCATATTCAAAATTGGGACGCGCTGTGTTGTGAGATTATGTGTGTTGATATTCTGGGTTCTGCGTCAAGTAACGTTATCACGTAGGTGATGATTGGGTGCATTTTACTACGCTGTATAGTAATGTCCTGGAGATAGGTGGAGAATATCACTAGTTTGGTGATGTTAACCTCTGGGGCGGGGCATATGAAATAGTGCCGCCTGGGTAGTTCACCTTGGACGATGCAGCAACGGATACGATTATCACAAGATGGCTGGGCCCTGGTGCCTGATTTCGCATGTGTTAAAAAGAGGAAAATTACGGTAAGGTGTCCAGGAATTGTTTGTACAATCAATCAATGTATGCTTAGAAGCACATGCCCAAACACTTGGGAAAAAAATTATTTCTGAGTGCAGTATTCTTTTAAAAAGATCAATTTTTTGCTGCATTTGCTGCAGATGATTTTCTAAGGTCTGTTTCTGTATTCTTTTTAATGTCTGTATGGTGTGTTTAAAATAAATGTGGTAAGTACACATAAAGTAATGGGTAATAATTTGTTTATATAGAGAAGTGTAGTGTCTTTCATTCGTATCAATGTTTTCACTTATTTCATCACAAGGAAAATGTTCTTCCAGCCATTCCAAAGTAGTAGACATTTTTGTGTAAAAAGAAATAGATATATTATGTTTACTGTACCTAATACAGAAAGTTTATAAATATATAAAATAAATGTTGTCTACTCACTAGTCAGTTTGTAAGTTTTGGTGTTACTGCTGCATACGTCTGCTGCTGATTTTTGCTGTGTAGTTTGTGTGAGGTAATTCTGTTGGAGGCTTTTTTTGTTTTGGTATATTGCATTATATTCCATATGTTATGTAATTGGAAGGTTGGTGTGTTACACATACAGTTTCCACTCCTTATTTATTATTGAATGTCATGTATTTATGTGGTGCTTTTTGAACATGTTTGGTGTTGTTATTGTATGATACAATAATGCAAGATACCCCCTGAGTTTTTGCAGTCTTGATGGTGACTGCGCCGTCCGCGGACATGCGAACGGTCCGCGGATATCAAAATTACTAGTGGGGGAGGGGGTTCAGTATTTTCTATGTTATATGTATGTAAATTAAGGGAGTCTCAGTAAACATTTATAACATTTACATTATCTATATCTATATTAAGTGAACAAAAACTTTGTTAAAGGTATGTTATAGTTAAGTTGTGCTACTAAAAACCTATGAAATTCAGTGAAAAACGTTGTTAAAGGGATGTTATGGTTCGAAGTAAAAGCAAAAAACCCATGAAATTCCCCAGCAATGGAAAGCTAAGCAACCATAACTTGCACCACCACCGTGCACTGCTAAGACTAACACCCAGGACATCAAAGATGACAACACACATGTCATTGATGACATCACTGATGACATCACATGTGCATTTATTTTTCATGAGAAGTCTGTACAAGGGATTATTATTGTAACGCTGATAAAAAAGTGTCAACGATCATTGGAATACATGTCATGAGGTACGTAGTGCATTAAGCAATGCATTGATACAAATAGCATTCTATTATGTTTTTTCTAGTATACTAAGCTACTCATGTAGAAACTTAGGCATTGTGTGCAGCATACATGAAGAAGGCGCAATATTAATACTCGTCCCATGTTGAATAGTAAAATGATAAATGATTTCGTATTAGAGTTTTGCATACTGTGAAACATTTAATAAGTACCTAATAAAACCCACTTACTACATAATTGCATTATTGCAAACAAAACACAGACAAAAACACATACACATATGAGCAGAATTACCAGACAATCTTCAGAACCTAACTGTTATCTTCATGCACAGAAATGATTGCTGTGCTTCAAAGCTACTACTTCCCTATGTATAACTATCACATAATGTGACTAGACCTTAAGGAAAGTCGTGTGAGTACAGGGAAAGTAAAAAAAGGGTTCATAATTTTACTGTTCATCTTCATACATAGAAAGTATTGCTGTCTTCCAAGTCTGTGTTTTCCCCTATGTATATGTTTCATATGGTGTGAGTGAACCCCAAGTGAATTACTGTAAGAACATATTTGAAGTATAAGTCTACAAATATAGTACTTTTTAAAATGTTTGTTCCTGACTGTTACTGGCCTAGATATGTCAGTAAAGGAAAAAAGAGGGAGCCAGACATGTGATGTCATCAGTGATGTCATCAATGACATTTGTGATGTCATCTTTGATGTCCTGGGTGTTAGTGTTAGCAGTGCACGGTGGTGGCGTGAGTTATGGTTGCTTAGCATTTTTTTACTGAATTTCATAGGTTTTTAGTAGCACAACTTAACCATAACGTCCCTTCAACAACGTTTTTTTCACTGAATATATATATGTATGTGTTAGTTTAGCCAAACAAGTGCTATGCCTGCTTATAGCTGGTGCTTTAGGGTATGGAATGACTGGCTTCCATAGATATACAAAAAAACACATCTACCGCTGGGTTGTAGAAATACAAAAAAAACCTTAGGCATGCATGTAAAAAATACCCAAGCACACAAGACCAAGTTACTTTTGGTAAAAAACTGTATTCAAAAATAGAACAGCATCATAACAACAAATAAGGTAAACAGAAAATGTCTATTCACCCATCTGACAACCAGGTTGGTAAAAGCACTCACCCATCCGGGTGGAAAGACGCCACATGTTCTGCTCGTTCTCACAAGCTTCCTCAGCCATTTTTTCTGTTTACCTTTTTTGTCATTATGAGAGGCGTCGAGAGTGGTTGTTCCCACCGGTCCAGGAACCAACAAACACCATTTTGAGATCAGGACTGAGGAGCAGGGCTTCAATGGGACAACACTGAAGTTGATGCTGGTCAATTGCAGATATCATCTTCAGGTCATCAGCAGACTGTTCTTCATAGAAGGTTTGGTTCCAAAGATGATCTGACAAACAGTCACAGGAGTCCTCCTTTTTTCCAAGATTTAGGCTGTGAGTGAGCCAAAACCCACCAATGGTAAGGATCTGCACCATTCAAACGACCAGTGGTTATCCAATCATGGGTAACCACTGGTCATCTCATCTGCCCAGCAAAATATTTCAGGCAGTAAAGATATTAATTAATAGTCCATTTCTCTGGCACACAAACACACAATGCCCCTTAGCCCACCAAAGCCACAGCTTTCCCTCAGAAAGAGATTTCCCTATAAGCCATTTCCTGACCTGAGAAGGTAGGAAGAAGGCCAAAGAACAATATGGCTGAAAAATAAGTAAAAATATTGTGGCACAGCTATCTTATGATGCTAGCCACATGATTCATCTGATATAACACCACTCAGTTGTGGTTAGTACCTTTAGAAGCCATTTGCTGTAAATGCAATAGTACATGAGTAAATTCACGCAAAATCAGTAACAATATCAAAGCTGCCACCAGCTTGTCCTAGGAAGATTGTAAAAGTAACTAAAAAGTGATTATATAAAAAGATATAAGCTTACAAAGTATCCTAACTACTGTAATGTGATGGGCACAGTTGTAACAATACAAGAATTTATAGAGAGAGACCACGGCTAGATGCAAGTAGCCCCTTAGCACATCCTCCCAAGGTCCACACACTCATGGAACACACACAGAAAGTAACCATGCATGCACCACATACACAGCACACATGAGCCATGCCAAAGTCACTGTGACAACAATGCATGGTAGACCTGGTCACACGACACTGCTGTGTCCTGCGACCTTCAACCCCAACAAAATGCATATGCATCACATGGCATACACATCTAAACACATTTAACTCACAGGGTAGACTCACCTGCAGGCTTGATCTGCGCCTGCAGTATGAGGACCTGGTCATGTAGTTCTGGGTTAACCCTCTGCATGAACCTGAGGTGGTGTGCTGGAATCCTAAGGTGTCCGTCCAAGTGCCCCTCTTATCTTGGTCCAGCATTGATGGCAGCCCTGGTTTTCTTTTGGCACCAGATCCTCATATCATTCCATCTCTTCTTGATGCTGGCGGCGGTCCATTTGGCCACTCCCTCGATGTTCACAGCTGTGGCAATGTCCTACCATATCTGCCTATGGCCCACTGCCACAAGCTGCTGTTCTAGGTGGAATAGGGCATCGTAGTGCTCGAGCACCTGGTTGCACAGTATGGCAACCTCTGCCCGAGAAAAGTTGGTAGCTCTCATCTGCATGAAGGTTGAGGTGGATGTATCCGACATGTTGGTGGTGATGCAGGCAGGCTGGCACAGTGCTTGGGATGCACATGTAACAGGGAAACAAGTTGAACAACCATTGTTGGAAGGACTCACTCTACAACACTCACTGTGATCCCCACATTGACCACTCACAGCACAGAGCTTCAAGTATGGTCACTGAACATTGCCCCCCCTCCTGGAGCCAATGCCATTCCAGGAAATAAAGTACAAACAGAGAGTGACAATGTTCCTGGTGTCACCTGGGCAAGGACCAATACACTCACACATGCACACTCAACATCCAGCTTTTCAAGTCTCTGCCACACAAGCAACCTAGACACCTCAATATCACAGTTCATGCAATTGGCAATGCATCTCACATGTGCATGATAGACAAGTATAAGTTAATTAAAATGCATTGTGACTGTGTCCATGCCACATGTGCCTGCCATACATAGTTTGATGTCCAGCTGCAACAAACTGTGCACCCAATGACGTTACCCCCCTCCCTATGAGTCCCACCATCCCAATCCCTCCCGGCATGCAGCTGTAGATCAACAGGTTCAGCCTTCAACATTCCCCCATTCACCTGCACTGTGTAGCAGCAAGCAGCAATATATTGTTGGCATACAAGAGTCCACCTGGAGCAAACTGTGCACCACAGACACACTGGAGAATTTCCAGGATTTTGCAGGCAGGTCAAGATGTGTCCAAGACTGGTTGCAGTGAGTTATTTGTGGACACATCCAACTCTAGGTGCAAAAAGAAGGAAATCCAAAAACACATATGCGTGAACTACTAGGATTGGTGTGCGTATGCAGACGCAGAGTACAGCCGTGGATGGCGTTGCTGGCAGAATCAATATATATTCAGAAGAAGTGCAGAACTACTCATACATCCTTTACTTATTGAACAGCTGACATGGATGGCAGGGGAACTGGCAGGGCTGGGAGACCAGTTAGGGGGAAGCGACCAGCAGCATGACGTACCAGGGGGGAAGCACAGCTGCCATGTGGTGAGGACACACCACTTGCACAGTCTGGCATCAGTGCTGTCGATGAAGATGGCACAGGTACCCCTACGGGCCAGGGACAGCCGTCAGTTGCAGATGGGGGCCAGAGCAGAAAGAGACATTTGAGTAGGAGAAACTTCAGGTCCTCATCGACTATGTGAAGGAAAACCACTCTGAGCTTTATGCAGAAGTGGCAGGTGGTGACTGACCTTGTGAATGCCTGTGGGGTGGAGAGGCACACTGCAAAATAGGTGCACAAACGGATGGACGACCTAACCAGGCAGACCAAGGAAAAGCTTGGTGCAAATGTGTCCTCAGCCCAGGCAACTGGCAGTGGTTTGCCTTGTGTTGAGGAGCTCGAGCCATTTGAGGAGGTTGCCTCTGGCCTCATTGCAAGTGAACAGGTTGTAGGCATTGACACTTTAAAACAAGCTGCAGATGAGTGATTGGTGTAACTGTGTCATTAGATGATGACAACACTGCACATGTCAATACGTGGTGCGCAGTGGGATTGAAATCATGGGCATTATGTTACAGATGTACACACATGTGGGCCCAATACACGGGGTCTGTGGCCTGTCATTTGGATGCGTGGAGGACACTTCACTGTGCCTTACAGTATTAGTTGGAAATGGCAATGTTGACATGGATGAGTGTCCATGTACTGCATGGCAACATGAACAGTTACTATTCCATGTCTGTGCAGTGTTAGAGGTCAACGTTGTGTTCACTCACATGGCTGATCCACTGGCAAATGGTCATGCATGTGTATGTCATTAAATGCAAGGTATATGTAGCAAATGGGAGTTGTCCAATGGCAGTGACATGTGGGTGGGTAATCCACTGCAGACATCATGCCAGTAACAGTCAACATTGTCATCTTGTCTGTGGTAGCAGTAGTATTTGATGTTTGCATGCTCTAAGGTAAATGTATCCGCACACTGTTGAGCTCCATGTCAGCCACTTGCAATACATGCCAGTGGTGCATTGTGTGCTTTTGTAGCTTGTTGCCAGGCTTACTGTGATATTTGCAGAGGTGATGACTGTTACCTTGGCATTGTCTGTCCAGCTGTGTTTATGTATTGGATTTTGCTGCCCACTGTCTAATCATGGGCACCTGGCTAAATGTGGGTAATTTTTACTGTTTGTGCTGCTTGTTATTGTTGTGAGCCATGTGTGTTCACAGATGTAGACATGATTTGTGATTGTTTGTTTTTTGTAGGTGCAGCTACAGCTGAGGGGCCGCAGGTGCCAGTGGGAATGTCAGGGGATGCACAAGCAGGCACGAGCAGTGGCAGGGCAGCACTACGTGGCGAGAACTCGCTGCTGTTGCAGAGCATCATCATCATGCCTAGACAGGACTCATCGGGGGAGGAGGCGGAGGATGATGATGTGGCAGCCTTATTAACTCAGCAGTCCTGACCCCATGTACCTTGTTGAGTTCATAGGGGACTAGGAGGCAGACGGGGGATAGGAGACGGTTCCCCTGCCTCTGGTGAGCATGCATGCAGACAGACACAAAGGCTGTGCCAATGCAGACCACAAGGCAGGCACAGACTGCATGCTCGCGTTTATGGCATCCTCGCATGCATGGTATTTGTATTTGTATTTATTAAGTTTATATAGCACTTTACGCCAAAGCGCTTTACACTACAACAACAAAAATACATTCGAATAAAATAGAAGCATACAATTACAAAACATGAGACAAACCATCAAAAAACGTATGTAGAACTATTTACCTAGGTCAATAAAAGAGAAATAGAGCAGACGAAGAAAAGAGGGCAGTGGTGAGGGAAGTCAGGGCTGAGGAAGAAGAATGCAAGGGGGAGAGGAAGGAGGTATAAGAGAGAATGGGGACGAGGAAGTGGTCCGCAAAATTGTGCAACAGGATGAGATGATGCAAGAGATTGGCAGGGACATGCATCACCTCGCTGACAACATAATTTCATTCAATGCCAATGTGTGCATGGAATTCTAGCTGTTGCTTGGTGAGATATATATATTGAGGGAATACCTGCATGATGAGATGAAGGACTCAAGAGAGACTCTACATCTTGAGATGTCATCCCTGAGGGACACCACCAACATACAGATATATGCTAAGCGGGCAGCTATGAGGTCTGACTTGAGTGAGACACACAAAGAGACACACCTGGACCTTGTAGTGCTGGAGACGTGTTGCATGCATCAGTGGCACATGTGGCAGCTGCAGAGAAGGACAAGGTGCTGGCCTTGCATGGCAGGAATCCCCTTCATTTGAGGAACCACAGGGCACTCTTAGTTTGATTTATGTCAAGTTATGCTGTGTTTTGGTGCACCAGCACTACCTTTTTGTTTTCATTCTCACCTCACCACACCACTTACTCAATACCCCCAATGATTATGTGGACCTTGATGGATGTACTTTTTTGGTTTCATATTTCATGCCCATAACAAGGTGGTCTTCTATTTTTCATTTGGTGATGAACATTGCCATCTGGTGCCACGTGCAGTTGCTTCGCTCAGGATGGTACTTTTGGAGTCATGATGACAGAGTCATGTTCTGGATATAATGTTCAGTAACGTCAACTGACATTCTGGTTTCCCATGGAACATGATGGCACATTCAGGTAGGAAGGTTATGTTGATCCAGGTAGTAGTGTACATGTGTTATGTGTATGCCAGTGTAGGTGCTCACAGATGTTCATGTGTATCTGTTGCCTTTTCAGGTCACTTTGCTGTGTCGGATATCGGTCATCCTGTTAATAATAACAGGACACTCTCCATTGGTCCCTTTTCCCCATTCCGTCCGCATGACACCGACCCGACTTTCGTAAATGATGAGGCACAGTGTTTGGTGGAATTGGTGGGGATGTAAAGCATAACAGCATGGACCTGAAGTAAGGTAGGACATGCAAGGTCTTTGTATGTATGTTTGGTTTTGCGTGGCAGTTCTGTCTTGATGTGCCACTGGTAGGGTGGTGCATGATTGTGTCATAGTGGTGATATGTGTAGGTTTGTGACAGTTGGCAGCTGAACTGTTGGTGATCGTTCGGTGCTGATTGGAGTTGTGTAGGTGTCAGATGCATGCTGGTCAAGCTCTGTGTTCTGGCAGTCCTTTCTGTGCATGGGTCTCTGCTGCTGGACCATTCACTGGGATTCTTGTTTGGTGCAGCATTCTTTAATTTCAAGTCCTGTGTTCCTTGCACGCCATGTCCTGCAATGTTTGGTGTTGGGTTGCAAATCCATCATGCTTGTGCATCCTACGCACCTGAGTTTCACCTCACACCGGATGGAATTATTCACATGAGATGTGCTTTGGGTATTTCTGCATTATCAATGTTTGTGAGTTTTTGTTATGTATTTGGATGGGTTCAGGGCAAGGTCCACCATGTGTGATGTGTCACTTGGCCATGCCATGCTGTGTGGTTCTGCTCCCTGGACATACTTCCCACACACATGTTAGGATCTTGCCCACAACCCTACCCCTGGAACAGTGTTACAGGTCACTGGGGACCATATGGCCTGCCCCTTGGGTGTTCCATAGAGTCACCTGTAGTCACTTGAACCAGCCACTATGGCAGCTGCTCAGTCAGTGTGATATGGTGCTGATCTGACCCCACAAAGTCAGCCACTGCACACGCATTGTAGTTCTGGTGCAGCTTCCATACTGGATCAGGCCAGTGTTGGGGGAAACTGCATGCAGTGGTGTGCTCACCCACTGCACTGGAACCATCAAGCACACCCAGACCTGTGGAGCTACAGACAGGGGTGCAGGTCACCTTGTGTTTGGTTTCCAGTGGTACATGCTCATTGACAGGATGTCAGTCAGTCATTTTCTATGTACGTGTTGCTGCTTCATGCATCGTCAACGTGTAATGGGAGTGCATAGGTATGTGATGTTCTGCAATGGCCTTGGTTTTGCTCTTGTTGGATGTCACAAGTTCATGTTGCTTTATTGGTTGGTATGTGTTGCCGAGTGGCCCTGTTGTCTGCCGTTTGAGATTGTGTTTGTTGCTTTTGTATTGCTATGTGTCATACTAGTGCCACTGGCCTTTTTGGCATGTTTTGCAGTGAGGTTGTAGTAGTGGGATTTGTGTTGCTTTTATGAGTAGGCACACAACACATGTCCAACCTGGACTGCAATTCTCAGCTAGAGGTCTATGGGCCTAAAGGACTTGCCATGTTTCATCATCAAAGTCATATTGGGATGTGGCTAGGGCATGGCTGTCACACTGTATGTTTTTCATGCAAACCCTTGTGCACCTTTATTGGTATTCCAGGATGTGTGGCTATATTATGCAAGATGCAACATGCCAATATGATCTTACATGACACAGCTGGTGCATACAACAATACTCCACCTGAAGGGTTGAGGCAGTAGAAGTGTAATTTCAGCACTCCAAATGTGCCTTCTATTATGCCTCTGGTTGCAATGTGTGCTGTATTGTAGTGCCCTCTGATGGAGTGTGGGATAACGTATAGGCATCATCAGGAATGATGAGATCGGGTATGCACAGTCCCCTGTGGATGAGATGAAGAATAGTTATTGGTTTTAGAATGCCGAGGTATGGTGGTTTGTCTTTGATGTGGACCACAATCTGTGTGTTTTTGTGTGTGTGCAGGGTGATACTCTGCAGGGTGATACTCACCAATGAGCCACTTGTTTCCAAATGTTGCAGATACCAGTGCCTGGTGGATGGGGGAATGGTGTAGTGGGTGCATCCAGGCTAGTTTGCATTCATATGCATTATGTGGCCCTAGGCATTACAGATGACCTGCATGTTGAGCAAATGCCACTTTTTACGGTTCCGGTATATGTGTACGGTAGCTTGTGGGGGCTGTAGTGCAACATGTGTGAAATCTATTGCCCTAAGTACCTATGGGAACTGGGCAACGGCATTGAATTATTGTGCCACGCTTTGCCTTGCCTGCACATTGCATGGCATGTCAATGTGACTGTGCACATGTGCAATCATGCAGTTTAGGACATGCTTGAGGCAGCATGACTGTGTGGGTTCTGAGATACCACAAACTATGGCTGTGGTCCGTTGGAATGTGCCAGTGACCAGGAAGTGTAGTGCTGTTAGCACTTTTAGCAAGGGTAGTATTGGATATGAGCACATGGTTCGTAACATCAGGTCCTTCTCCAACCCCCTAACCAAATTAAGGATTACTTGGGGGAGCAGTATGTGCCATAAACATCCTCATCCTCATCCATCAAATAAACTGCTCTTCTGAACATCTGTGAAGATCTGCTCTCCAAGTTTGACTCTAACATCCCCTCTGTCCTCATACAACTCAGTATCTCTTCTGCCTTCGACACGGTCACCCATACCATACTGCTCAACCGTCTCCATGACAACCTGGGTATCACCAATCAGGCTCTGGCCTCGCTGACCTCTTTCCTCTCTGAACCTCCCAGGTCCAACGTGGGTCCTTCCGTTCATCTTTTTCCCTTTCTACATGCAGTGTTCCCCAGGGGTCTAACCTCTCACCCTGGCTCCTCAACCAATACCTGGCAACTCTCCCCCACCGCATTGCCATTTTCTGTTCCAACTTTCAGTGCTATTCTGATGACACTCAACTCATTTTCATGTTCCCCCCTGCCTTCTCCTCTCCTTCTCTCATCTATGACTGCCCATCTGCCGTTCAGGTTTGGTGTGTTGTCAACGATCTCTGCTTGAATGCCAGCAAGATGGAGATCCTCTTCATCGGCACACCTTCACCCTTCACCCTACTTTCTTGTCACTCTCTGGCTGGCCTACCATGGCAGTCCTCCTACTCCCACCTGTGAGGCTAAGAACATTGGGGTCATCTTTGACTCCAAGCTCTCTTTCTCTGCCCACATCTCTGATGTCTCAAAAAAGTCAATCTTCCTACTGCACATCCTCAGAGTTATTCTGCCTTCCCTCATCTTCCCCCAGAAGCTCACTGTTTCACCAGCCCTGATCCTCACCAGGTTGGATTATTGTAACAGCCTCTATCTAAATCTATCTGCTTTTACTTTCTGCCCTTTGCAACTTATCCAGAACAGGACTGAAGGACTTGTCATTGTCCGCAAGCCCTGGGATTGTATCTCTCCAGCCCTGAAATCTCTCCATTGGCTCCCAGTGGCTGCAAGGATTAAATTCAAAACCCTTTGCATTGTCCACAAGACTTTCTGTTGTCTGGGTCCAAAATACCTTCAGCTGTCCCTCCGTAAATACCTTCCCATCCAAGTTATTCGATCCTCTACCTCTAACTCCCTCAGGGTCAGTCGTTTTTCAAAGAAACAAGTTAGGGGTAGATCTCTGTCTTCGGCTGTGGACAGCCTCCCTGCTACTCTGAAACTTGAGGAGAACCATCTCTGGTGTCGGAAGCACCTCAAGCTCTTCCTCTTTGCTTCTGCCTTTGCTTCTCCTCTCCCCTGCTGTTCTACTCTGTCTCGGAACTATGCACCTGGCTTACCCTCTGACTTTGGGGCTCAGGTACCAGCTCAACCTGCCACCCAACAGCACTGCCTCCCGGCGATCCCTTGCACTGGGGTCTGTATCTATAACCATACCGTCCCCCCTTTTTCTGCACTTATCAAACACAACCTGTCTGTTGCCTTTCTGCACTACCACTGTTTGTTTATGTTTACTATTTATTTATTTATTTATGTATTTGTTTATGTATTTATTATCTGTATTCCTTTGCTCAGCACTTTCCACTTCTCCCCATGCCATGCACTTTCCTCTTCCCCTTTTCCTCTCCCATGTACTTGCATGTTCTCAATGTCACTGGGCCTAGTAAGATTGTTGTTTTTGGACTCCCTTGTTCCCCTCTCTTGCCTCGTCGTACTCTGAAACACATGTGTATGAGGGTGATACAAATAAAATATCAATATCAATATCAATATCATTGGACATGCCAAATAGCATGTATGGTAGATTATGGCCTTCCTTCTCCTTCTCTTCCTCCTTCCATGTAGCAGTTGGTATGCAAGAAGGGCAGGGACCAGAATGGTGCAGTTCTTCCGCTACGTTTGAACAGTGGGTTCTATTTCCGGCAATTGAATGGCACAGTCTCACATTACGCATGCTCACCGTTGGCGATGGGTTATTGGAGCATTTTGGTTGGCGGAGGCCCAGAGGTTATTCTGTTAATACAGCCTTGTTTGCACTTCTTCATGCGGCATGTTTGAGCATTTACTGGGTGTCTCCCTCCCTGCTAGGCCTTGAAGACCTTTGCATATGGAAACAAGGCACAATCACCATACACTAGTGATACGACAGACACAAGGTTCGATTTCCAAGTACTAGGGTTTATTGCAAAGCAAATATATTCTCATTCGGCCGACTGGGTCTAACGTCTCGCAACGTGTGTCACCCAGACCTCGTGAGACGCAAGAGAGCACATATTCTAGAACAGTATCATATATATAAATATGCAATCATACAATATTTTTGTGACACATCAAAACTGCCCATAATGTATCTTCCTTGACCTAGGGTTCGGTAATTGACAATTATGACAAATATGACACATTAATACATGTTTCTTACTTAATCCATTATACTTATTTAGCAACAGTTGCAATGTGCAGCTTGCAGACTTAGTTCTTTGTTATGAAGAACAAAAAGCACTTTTTCGGCAAGGATACTGTGTTTGTGGGAGAGACACATTCCAAAGCGTGTTATCTACTGGTTTCTATTTGTGAACTAGAGGTCAGTCTGCTCTAAGAGGAGCCCCGAAGGGGGGCTGGGGGGGTGCTAGAAAAGTATAATTCATGTTAAATGGCCTGTTTATTCAGTTTTAGCAAGACCAGCTGGCACCTGGGCCGCTGATTAAAAGCCTCTCTCCTTGCCTTAAAGGACTTATGAGGGAGGAAAACAGTGTATTTCTGTACTGTTTGGCATTTCTGTCTGGGCCGATCTCTCAACATGTAGACTGTGGCCTTGCACTGTGCATGAGCTTTCAGAATGAAATACATTTTCGCAAAGCGTTTAACAAAAAGGAAAAGAAAGCAAATGGCGGATGTTACACAAAATGGACGCCCTATTGTTATACTGACAAATCCATGCTGGCGATGTCGGGCATATAATGCGATTGGTTTTCGGCCAACATAATATACCTTCTATACTTAGGGTCATTTCTAGACTTACATCCCCACGCCCATGTTATGTCTCCCCACTCCCATGTTATCCCTCATTTCTCTGTTTTAATGAGGGGGTTTGCATATTCCACCCCCTTCTTGTCATTTGTGCTGGCCATTTCCATGCGCCTCGCGCAAGGCACGCAGATCTGTTGCACAGTGCTGGATTCCAGCACAGAGACAGATCTGTAAATAGTTGGGTTTATTATTGTGCAGCACATAGTGCCTTTTATTGGTGCTATTTACTGTTGCTCTGAGCAATTTGTATGTAAATCAGGCCCTTAGTCTTCCTTTGCTCTTGTGTGCAGGGTGTTGGGTTGACGAAATGATGGAAAGTAGGAGCCTCCACTTTAAACCAAAGCTCATTGAACCAGGGTCAGGAATCCAGCAGTAGTTAGTAAAAGTGCACCCTCTAGGATTTGAGGCGAAGGGAAGAGGAAAAGATTAAGAGCATCGCAGACCACTTCTACCCAGAGATCTTCATCTTTGCATTTATACTGAATAGGTTGATTGACTTCCCGGGAAAAGTCTCAGAGAGCAGTGCAGTAGTGCACAGCAATTGTCACATGAGGTACAATAGAAGGAAAGGGGGTATTTCCAATTGTTATGATGAAACGTCACTTGACTTGCCCCTGAATCAGGTGACAACGTTCATGCTGGCTTTCCAGTAAAAAGGACTTGCCTGATGCTTTCATAGAACCTGGATGCTTGCTATACCCTACTTTGATGATTGTACCAATTTTTCAATTCCTGCATGGAAATGCCATGCAAGTGACTCAGTGGTGATTTGGTGACGTCTGTCTCACCCACAATGTTTGGACAATATATACAAATACCAATGGAATCCCGAACTTTTGTGCATGTTGGTCTCATAGAGCTAAAGGGTTTTATTTTTAGATATTATTAACATATATACCATTGATAATTAGTCAACAGAGAACTTCTTAACAATGGGAACTCTAGAGAGTTTAGTAGCATAGTGCTGGGATAATGAAGTATAGGGATTAGGTACAGCTATAGTGATAGCTGTAGACTTCAATTCATCCATTTCATGGGCATAAGTAAGAGATCCTGAGTTGATAGTAGGGGATGAAGCCTCGGGCATCCCCACAATGTGAATCCCAAATCCCTATTTAAGAACTACTGAGATTTGAGTGCTCCTTCTTTTGAAGACCAACATATCGGTCCTTCCCATTAGACATCCAAGCCAGTCGGTTATCTAAGACAGTGAAGAGTACTTGTCTGATTGATTATGCCTTAATAGGAATGGAGTCTGGTGATAGTTGCAAGATGTATATTTGTGGCCGCCTCGGGAGACTGATCACAATCTTATATAGTTATCAAAATCTTTTTTCGATTTCGCTCAATGGGGATACAAACTATGATGCAATGGTCTCCCCTTTACCTGGGTCATGTCTAAGGTCTTAGAGGGATGCTGCAGGCTCGGATGGGTCTATATGTTGTGGTCCCTCAAATTATGAAAACACAATTTGGCTGTGTTAAACAATTCGTTTTCAAGCCACTGGAAGCAGTGGCTATTTTCTTTGAGGAATTAATTATATTCTTTTTAAACACAGAGAAAACACAGATTAAGACTAAACCTGTGGTTTGTAACCTGGTTTGATGATAAATGTTTACAACTAAAAAGAAACTTGGCTAGTTTGTAAAAATAAAAAAAAGGGAGCGGAAGGAAGAGGAGAGTGTGACCTTTGTGAGGCAGGCCAGAGTGGTGGCATATTGGGTAGGAAAAAAGAGAGGTTTAACATGACACCTGCAAAAATAATGATGCATGCAGCAAAGGAAAATTATAATACTTTCTGGCAAATGATGGCCTGGGAGTGAGATGATATCAAGTGATGAATTTGTTTCTCCACTCTATATTCAATCAAGGTTTTGTCCTCATATACTGACAGGAGCAGACGATATGACGGGAATAAGGTCTTTACTCTAAGGAAAGTGCATGATGTCATTAGGACCCATAAAGGGAAGTAGGGACTGTGTCCAGACAAGATAATGGTTGATTTTCTAAAGTACTGCATACATTTATAGACCCTGGTATGGTGGAAGGTGGCACAGTAGGGTATTGAAAACTGAAGCAGTGCTATCTTTGAGGAAAACTTCTACAATGTTATCCATCTACAAAAATCGGGAGTGAAAAAGTCTAGATAATTATCATTGTACTTGTGAAAATAATTCACCTAGGGTTATGGACAGAATAGTGAGTTAAGGTCCTGGTTTATGGTCAGGCGGGAGTTAGGCAAGGGTGTGTACTGGCCTCCGCTTTATGTAGTCTTTTTTTTAAATGATCTGGTGGCTGTGTTTAGTTGTAAGAATGTGGATGTTTTGAAGGTGGACGATCAAGATGTTCCCATCCTGACGTTTAAAGATGAGTCAGTTTTAATTATGAAAACTGTGCTAGGTGTCCATAAATTACCAGGTGCTTTCTGCAAACACTGCAAACAGAAGCATCTCATTACAAGCAAAGGAAAAAAAGAAAGTTCCGAGATAGGAAAAATAAGATGCTCACAAGATAGATTGTTATTAGAAACAATCAGCCACTTTGATTACTTTGGGATTATATTCAAACAGAATATATGGCTGGGACTCCAGTTTTGAAAAGTGTGTTCAAATTAGCCCATTCAAATTGGAGAGTTTTACGATTTCCCAAAAATAGATGGCAGAAGTTAATCCCAGAAGTAATGATAATGATAATGATGTGTTATTTATCCAAAGTGCATGATTCAAATGGTTGTGGGTCTGTGTCTTGCCCTTTTGTTGCTTCTCCAAAACATAATTTTCTGACTGCACTGGACATGCACGTGTGGTATGTTTTTGCTTCTTGAAATGGAATGGAATGCAAAGGTTACTAGACAGTGAATGCATCTATCATGCCGCGAGAAGGGGTTTACTCTGTGCAATTTCTTCTCTGTCTTGCGATACCCATTCAAAGAGGAACATTGTGGGCTAGATGGAGAGATATTTTATGTGTTGTGTTGAATTTTTCAAGCTAAACGATGTGTGAGACTCGTACATTCAAACAGATGGAAGGTGGGAGAATCACTGCAACTCTGTCAATTCCCTGGAAATCAACCTGGAGCTGGGAATGATGCCAGGGGTCCGGGATGCTGCAGTCCCATACTGATGAAGTACAGACATGCTATTGGTCTCACCAGTGCAGATCGGGTCATAGAGAAGAGAAGAAACGCTAAGTCCTTTTTAGCAATCTATTTGCCAGTACCATGGATTATGAAGGCTGGATACATTGTATATATGTAGATATTAATTCCCTAGCTCTCTAGTGTGATTATTAAGCATCATGTGAATATAAATGAACAAACGTATACTAAATTAGATTTTTGACAAACTCCAAGCTGGAACCTATTAAGACACTCGGAAACGTATTATGTCAGTGGATGGTATTAAATATATTATGTGGATGGATACAGAATCAGCCTTTGTGTCCTGGTTCATGACATCTTATGGTTTTTACTTGTCTCCATGTCGCGAGCGCTACTATGGAAAGCGCGTTCCAGGCTATGTCGCTCAAGAAGGTGGGATATTTTAGTAAGAAACAGTAAGTGTATATGACCTTCAAGGATAAATGGGGTATGGAAGGCCTCCCTGACAAGTTTCCCAGTTCCGTTCTTGACAAGTCGTCAGTCCTGGTTTTTGCTTCCGACTGCATGCTGGAACTTGTAGTTTTTTTTTTTCCCACTTGCAAGGATGAGCCTACAAGTCCCATCGTGCAGTGCCAGGAAAAAACCCGACTGGCTCAAAGATTCTGCATGGCACAGGGAAACTTGACAACTATGGGAAGGGTACTTGATTCTGGGAGTCCGAATGGCGGCAAGGGCGTTGTTTTTGTCCTCTTGTCTTGGTAATCTCTCCATGGCAAATGTAATGGAACAATGGAGAAAAATACGAGAGAGGTGTGCATTTGTGATAACAAAAATAAAGAAACACTGATGTAGGTTCTCTTTGTATGTCTTTGTTACAAAAGATTTCATAGGTTTCCTTTTAGAGAGAGGTGTATTTGAATATGTTCTGCTGCTATCAATCTCTGTGCAATCACAGATAATAGACAATGATTTAACAGTTGCTTGTTCGCTGCCTACTAATTAATTGTAATGTGTACAGCTTTGCAATAAAATGGAATTGATTGAATGCTTGATTGCCATTGATGCAGTATCCAGCATTTAATTGCACCGTTTACAACTAGATAACTCTAGTGAAGATCCCTTTAGTACATTGTGAGTAATGCATTTTGAGAGAAGAAACAACATGGTAGGTGCTCAGCAACATTTTGATAGCCTTTCGAAGATGCACCTTTTGAAGCTTCTATTTGTGTTGCTGTGGTAGAAATGTTCATTGAGGACAATTAATGCATTTTTCTGGTTGAGTGGGCACATCTGAATCTATCTGTTTTCAATTATATTACAAAGGTTAAACTACTTTAGTACTAAGTTATTGTTTTCTACTTCTATTGCCAGAATAGCCCCACTTGCACTGTGGTGTTGGTAAAGGGCTAAGGAATGCGGTCTCGGTTAAGGTTACCCAGACAACTGGAAGGACATTAAGTGAATTTCCCACATGTGGTTTCTATTCATTCAGTTATACTTTTTGCATTTCTCAGTATTCGGTTTCACACATTCATGCTAAAGTATGATTTTTGCAATCTTTAATCCGTTTTTCATAAACAATGAAGCTTTAATTCTTTAAGACATAGGCATTTTCATGGGGACCAATGCCTTTCGGGCTTGTGGGCCTTCTGCAGGGACTCATTTCTGCCTGTGCTTCTGTCTCTCCTATCTGTGCTTTATATATAATACTGGCACTGCTGAGCTATTCTCTGGTCTGTGTTTAAGACCTATACTAGTCTTCTTTGACCTCCCGCTCACAAAGTGTTCTCCTGCTAGAGTTGCCTTTTCCTGCTGTCCTTAGCCATGTGTTGCTATATCACCTGAAAAGACAGATTCTGTTGTCCAGAGGATAGAGCAACACATGACTAAGGACAGCAGAAACAAGCAACTCAAGCAGAAGAACACCTCTCGTTTTTTCATAACCTTCATGCCAAAAGCATAGTTTACACGTGTGCAATACTGGATCCATTTCCTGATCTGCAGCATTATCTCTTTAGTGGCACAGAGAAAGTTCAGGGTTCACATGAGAGAGTCAATTCTTCAGCACATAAAACACTTTTAATATCTGCACCCCTGTTCCAAAACCACATAATCATGTGGGATTACTATTCTGGCGGCAGTTTAATCATTACACATAATGCCATACCTGAGTTTAGAGCATGGTGGATAGTAATTCACATATCTTCAAGCAGTCACACTAGATCGATATCATATATGTGTCAGTACTGTAAGCTAAGGACAGCAGGGGAAGGTTTATGTATTTTCTGGTCAGACAGGTACAAGTCAGGGGACTGAATGGCTGGATTTCTCCTTTTGATCCTTTCTTAGGTCTGGTAACACCGCTCTCCAGCAGGACAGCCTCCAATCCAGAGCTGTCCTCTGAAACAGGCATAAAAGAGCACACCATTGTTAGACTCATGCTGGAGTGCTGCATACCAAAAGCATTGGATGCTAGTGACAAGGGAAGGGGCAGACTTAGTGTGGACAGATGAGGACAGCATAGTTGTAGGAAGATTCTGCACACTTGTTTCTTTTTATATCTCTTTTCCCTTCCTGTTGCCTCCTCTTCCTTGAGCACAAAATATTTTGTATATGATGTCAGAGGGCAAAGAACATTTGTCTCAAGGACAGGGATTGAACCATTTTTAATCAGGATTCATTTAGTCTAATTACTGGCAGCTGTTTGCCTATAAACGAGGGAGTCTCACACGCCTTCTTTGATTCACTCTTGAACAAACATCTGAAGAAGAAGGCATTGAACCTTTTGGAAGACTTGACTTTCCAAAGCCCTATATCAGTGAGGTGAAGACTGAGTGCCCAAGGCATAGACAAGCTCTCTTACCTATGAATCACCATGGCACATTGGTGACAACCTGCGGCTGGAACACGGTCTGCATCTCTCCCGTCGCAGTGCTGTCAATGACGTCATCATGATGAAGGACTCCTGAAAGTGTGGGCCAGCTTCCCCTGTGGTGGTAACTCAAGAACATGTACTACATTTGTCCCTGAGGCCCATGGGTGGAACTCACAACAAATGAGAGTTAAGCCATGTTGTAATTCGAGCCCATTCAACCCTGTCGAACCACCAGGATCCTGCAGAGCAGCCTTTGGAACTCAACCAATCTTCGAGCCTCTTCCTTGTGCAATCAAGCCAGTTTGCCGCTGCGGACATCATGATAGGGCTCTCACTCAAAGGAAATCATTGAATCTGCTGCATTCAAGCCTCCTTTCAAACCGTCAGCATATTTCTTTCTGATAACTATCTCTGGAGGAACACCAGCCATTTTCAAAAGGAGAATGCTTATCTCTGAAGGAGTAAATGATATTACGGGTTTAATAATGTATAGGGCATCTATCAAGGTAAGATTGGACATTCACATACACGGATAGGGTTAATTGGTTTTCTGGGAGGACTAAAATGCAATTCCCAAAGATGTATACATGCTGTCTCCAAATAAGAGGTTTGCCAAGGAAGGCACTGGGAGGAGAGCAGGCACATATTTCGAATGGAGCTGGGTCATCTTTTATCATGGGTTCCCCCATTTGAAAGAGATGTTGCATCCTTGGAGCAAAAAGGAGATGTCTGAGTGGATCGAGTGGCATTATAAGAGCTCAGAATGCATATCTTGCAATGAGGATAATGCACCTCTCGAGTTGTAAAGAGTATCTCAGGAAGCCTCAAATGGTATCTGTATGAGGACTTTTTTGCATATTTGGAAAGACTAAAGGTCATCGCTCAAATGGTCAGAGGGATATTTCTACAGACCAGATGCATCAATTCATATTGAGAGGCATACCTCATCTCTCTGGAGGGGTAAAGGGGCATAGAGAAGAGTAAGGGCCATCAGATATTGAGGTATTCACATCTGTCTGGTTCTGGGTCATAGCTAGAGGGCCATGTTTGTTTGAGCAGGAGCAAATCTTCATGGTTTTTCGACATCCTTGCTTTGCAATTAAACATTACTGTTATTGCAGGAACTTGATATTAAAGGGCATGCACAGGCCTGTTTGTATAAAGCAGAGTCTCTGGCTGCAGTGAAGAAGCTTGTAGTAAAGTGGACGGTCAAGGTGCAGGGTGTTCCCTTTTCTCACTTCGCTGTTTTTGTCCCTTCCACTGTCCTGCGTTAAACCATCTCGGGTGCCTCTGTTATGAGATGCCAGAAATTCCAGCCATAAATCACTGCATGTTTGGTTTCTGAGTAAAAATACACCACCACTAGCCCGTTTGTGTAATTAAAGCAGTTATTTTGTAATGATTAACGAGAATAGCGGAAAGTGCTGCAGGAAAGTGCAGTCTGAGGCTTGGTTTTGCTGAAGGGCCAGTTTCTCTGAATTACAGTGTGAAGGAGTGTGAAGCGGACCTAATAAATACTGCATTTCAGCACAGAGCACTTCCCTGTACATGCTGCACAAAAGTGCAGTCAGCGGCTTGGTGTTGCTGGAGGGACCAATTCCTGTGAAGCACAGCATGAAGGAGCGTGAAGGACATACCTAATAAAGTCTTGTTTTCAGTGCAGAGCGCTACACGGTGAGTGCTGCAGGAAAGTGCAGTCTGCGGCAGTCTGCAGTTTAAGCGACCTTCTCTGCAAACAATCTCCTCATGGTTTAGTAAAAAGGAAAGTGAGACTTCTGTGGTGATACAAACATCAAGCTTGCTGCCATCTAGCAAATTGTCAACTGTGGGGGCAATGCCAAACTTAAATTTGCAAGAGGACATCCCCGATGAAATGATGCTCGAAATACCACCTACAAGTGATGATATCACAAGACTCAAAAGGGATTTATTTTATTTTATTTTATTTTATTTTATTACATTTGTTATACGCCCAGACCCTGAGGTATCACAGCGTAGTTGCAGACAATTCAAAAATGTGCTCATTAACAAACCCTTTGCTGATGGACTCGACTTCCTCAAGATCACACACTCTATTCCAGGATGGTAAATTGGCTGAGTCTAGATCCTTCTTACACCATCCTCCTTCATCCCCCTTTACTCCACAACTGGTCGACTCATTTATGGGGCAAAGCAATCTAGGTCCCTCAGCTCTCATTGCTCTTAACTTCCTAATAAACTAGCTTGTACATTTATATAAAAACATAAATGAAAAACAAAAATGACTACATTCCATATTGGCCTCATTAAATACACAAATGCCATTCATAAAGGCATATCCTGGCACAAACTAACATTGGTAATATAAATCAAGAGCCTCTAATCAAACCGATGAATGAAGAGACAAATAACTATATTCGTACGTATTTATTTATTTTATTTTCGCATGACATAGTTAGCAAAAGCCAACTTTTAATACAACTCAGGCCAATCATGAAAATCAAATTCCTGTGATAAAATACACATTATAAACATCTGTAAAAACAATAATAAATGATGTATAACATCACATAAATCATTATTCATGTACAGAAAGCATAAATAGTAACTATGTCACTGTCTCATGGCAATATGTCAAATATATTTGCTGTCTACTTCCAGAAAATGATCAAAAATATAATGTACACTTCCTGATTTCCACACATTAGCACACGCCACAAAGCCTTCACCCAGGGCCACCCCAATAGGCTAGCTGCTTTTAATGAATTCAACCAAAGATTCTGGAGAGAAAGACAACTTTTCAAAAGGTGTCTGACCGACTCCAAATATCCTTCCCCACATAAATCACATTGCATGCTTCCCCTCTGAATATTTGACCTGGCCGGCACTATCTCCTTAGTCTTTGTGATATTGAATTTCAATTTTATATAATCCCAAACCAGGATGTTCCCCACAACGTTTTGGATACATCTCAGTGTTCATTCCTGGTCCTGTATATATTCCATAAAAGAGGTTGCTTGTTTTTCAGGTTGACAATGAATTGTTCTTGACTCTGTGTAACTAGCATATCTTGCATGTATGTTTTGTATTTGCTAAGTGGCCAGTCCAGAGCATACTCTGGTGCTTGTGGAAGCCATTTAACTGCGGATAACCAGATCTTCACTACATTGCTGGACGGCATGAGTTTTGCTCTAGACAAAATTACTTCATGCCAAGAAACCCATCAATGAATTAATTGTAGCGTTTGCCAGTTTCCAAATGAGAGTCATGCAACAAAGTTGAAAATTAACGAGAATTGGCACAACATTGAATTTCAGATATTTCTTTTCGGTTGCAGTATGAGGGGGCAGTTTCAACAGTCTCTTTAGTATAGTGTGTTCCAATTTAGACATTCCCGAGGAGATTTGCACATACCCACGATTCATTAAGAGCCAGGGAACCAATGGAGCCAGCTATTATAGCAGTGTTTAATTTCACTTGTTCCAAGTGCTCTACTGTACGTAGCTTGTTGTCCAAATTGATACCCAAAAATGTATACTCAGTGACTGTTTCAACTGCTGCCCTCTCCATCATCCAGCTCACATTTTTTACAATTTTGTGTTTTGGGCATAAACCCATAATTTTCATTTTAGCGATGTTCACAATTAATTAATTATGCTTAGGGTATGTTTTTAGGTGATTCAGAGCTGACTGCAGGCCTCCTGACAATAAGTCCAATCGGAGGAGATTGTCCATGTAGCTCAACCATTACAGTGGAGTAACACCTAATTTCGGGGGGATCGGCAGTGGGTTAACAATGGCAAATCCCAGATCGGACATATATAAGTTGAACAGCATAGGCGCTAAAATGCAGCCTTGCTTAAAACATTTCTGTGTCGGGGGCGCTGTTGCGCACGAGGAAAGATGGACGCTCCTGTGTAGGCTCTCTAGACATCCTGGGCTGCGTCGCCAATAAATGCGCCTGAAGAAGCTGTTTCCATACGTAAATCACCAGAAGTGTTCTGCTAGGTTCAGGGATAATTCGTACGAAGTTTGAGCCCGACCCCCCTCACCAAACCAGCCAAATACATTATAGAAGTGGACTCGGAGGCAGCGGGAGACCCCTCGCCACACGAGCCGCGGGTAGGAGGAGGAGCCAGCCGAGAAGCTAATCGAGGGCTGCGCGGCTGCGCTGCAGGGACTGTCGGCGCACATAGGGTTGCGGGCGCTCCGGTCCCCGTCGAGTGCCTGCTGACCCCCCAGCCATGCAACTATCTCGGTGGGGGAACCCGAGGAGCCACGGGCCATGACCCGTGAGGCACCGGTAAGGAGGAGGGGGGTCTTCTCATGCCGACAGGACCTTTGATGGCCCAGCCTCCTGGACCCGGCCTCCCCCCTCTGGTGGACAGCCCCCCCCTTGCCACACTGAGGATACTTGCAGAGGGGGACTGCCAGGGCAGGAACTCGGAATACCGTCATGGGTGCGTGGCTTCACAAGGCCCGCGCCCGTCAGTAAAATTGGAACTGCAGCCCCAGGGATCAAAAGGCCCCGCCGACAGCAGCTAACATTGTGGGCCAGCGCCGGTCATGGGATTGGGTGCCCCCCCCCTTGGGACACACGCCATAGCTGCAAAACGCCACAGCGGCCACAGCAGCCTGATACCCCCATAACCACGGACCTAGCCACACAGTGGGGAACCCAGAACTGCCCATTCAAGTGTTAAAACATTGAGGCCAAACACACAGACTCTCACCGATCCACACAGTGAGGGGAAGCCTGCTGGAAGATGCTCCTGGAACAGATCACTCCAAGACCCAGCAGACCCAGACTACACCACTGGATCACAGGCCCCTACCCCACTGGGCTGCCCCAATGTAAAGCAACTAGTACAAGGGGCGCAAAGAAACACCAATAGCACAACCAGCGCATATAGTGGATTAAAGAAACATTACTGCACACCCAACCTTGACCATGGTGGGGGGCCCTCCTCAATCAGCGCGGCGAACATACCCAACTCCAACTTGTGGAACCCTCCAACACTAAGCCGCACAGGAAGGGGTAGTTACATTTTAAGGACAGACCACAGAGCGCAAGTAAAACCACGCTGGAGCAGAACTTGCCACTGCTCTGATCACTGGATACTAGCCCCCCAAGACATCACCCTACCTGCCTTCCAGGAAACTGCGATGCCTGGGCCAAAAGTGTGCAGGATATACACAAACACCAACCGCCACGAGACCTACAAGCCATCTATTTACTGGGCACAATATAACAGAGACAGCAGCAAAACTGGTGGAGATATAACAGACAGAGGCGGTGGACAGCCCCACAAACTATATAGCGAAACTCCTACAAACAATCATAGCGTGCGGTTAAGATCCACCTCTACTGCATGCTGCAAGAACCACCGTAAACACCACAGCCCTGCTGCAACGCAAAGACCTAATCCGAATTGAAAACCAACAGCTCCAACCCCGTAAGTGCCAAATACGATGCCCAAGGGCTTCGGACCCAAGAAAGGGAAAGGAGCCATAGAAAAATATACTACAATGACGAGAAGAGAAACAGAACCCATGATGTCTAAGGAAACACCACTGCAAACACAACCGGACAAGCCTGCTCCCATGATGGACCCACAAGCGGTCTTCCTGGCCATGCAGCAAGGGTTCTCAGCTCTCAATGAAAGACTAGACGGGATAACAGCCAACGTTGCCTCCATTAAAACGCAACTGGACAAGACCACCACGAGAATCACAGAGGCCGAAACACGGATTTCTGCATGGAAGATGCGCTGGAGGCACTGAAGTCCACAGTATCAACAATGGCAATAGAATTGGGAACAATAAAATCTAAATGCGAGGACTTGGAGGCCAGGTCGAGACGAAACAACATCCGTATAATTGGCGTGCCGGAGGAAGCCCTGAAGGGACCCATGGAGCAAGCGGTGGAGAATCTTCTGCGCAAGCTTCTGGGAGATCCCGGACGGTCAACCACATTCATTGTGGAGCATGCACACAGATCCCTAGCACCCAAACCCAAGCCCAGAACGTATCCAAGGCCCATCATAGCACGCTTGATGAATTGTAGGGACAGAGACTTAGTGGTGAAAACCGCCAGTGATAAACGAGAACAGAGATGGGAAGCCAATACTATATGCATTTTTCCAGATTTCATAATGGTGGTGCAACAAGAAAGACATCTCTTCACTGGGTCAAAAAACTATTGCGCGACCGACGGGTCCCTTATGCCATGTTATACCCAGCCAGGCTAAAGATACAGCATCAAAACAAAACTTACTTCTTCACATTTCCTGAGGGGCGGCAAACTTCGTTGAAACACACATCCCGCTGCTGGCTCCTCCTCCTGAAACTGAACAAAATCCCTAAGGAGAAGAAACTTCACAACAGCGGAACACTACAATAACGAACACTGAAACGACACGGAGCCCCCCCCCCCACCGGGGGGGGACCCCATAGAAAGGGCACATCCAAATTGGTTTATATTTGGCAAGACTAAAGACTTTCCCTTTACTATTCAAATGAGTGACAGTAACAACACACGGAACAGTCAACACTGAGAAAGGACATAATCGTCTGTGGCACAGGATGTCGTTGCAGACCCCCTGTAGCAGGTGTACTACATGTTGACGGGTGGGGGTAGGGAGGGACAAGTGGTCATAGTTGAAGTTCGGGGAACTATGAGGGAGGGGGAGGGATACAGGGCACGTTTGTTGGGGTATAGTTTTTTGAAGAGAAGGTTAATACAACAAAAAAGCACACAGGTAATGGACATGATTAAGAATGAAAGCATAACAAAACTGAAACATATTACATATAATCCTACCTATAACCAAGGAGATGGCTATCGCAGGTAACAAGGGTATTAAAATGTTAAGCTGGAATGTTTGAGGGCTGGGGTCACGTATCAAGAAAAGGAAAATATTAGATTATATTAACAGACAAGGGCCCAAGATAGTTTTTCTCCAAGAAACACACTTAGGGCACCAGCAAGCAGGACAGCTCACCCCGAATTGGGAGACACATCAATATTACACATCATTCTCCAGTCAAGCAAGAGGGGTAGCGACCCTCATACATAAAACTCTGCTGTTCACCTGTCTCAACTCCGAGTGTGACCCAGGGGCCAGGTATGTTCTGGTACATGGCACGCTTCACGATAGAGAATTGGTACTGCTTAATATATACGGCCCGAATCTGGATGACCCTGACTTCTATTCCTCTTTATTTGGAAAACTAGCAAAATTCCCAACGGCCCATTTGATATGTGGAGGCAACCTTAATACCATTTTAGACGTGCACCTAGACCGCACATCGAATCAACCAAGGGCACTCTCCAAGTCCGCCCAAATGATACTTACCAACATGGCTGACTTAGACTTGAGAGACGTATGGCACTCTATGCATCCCACCAAAAGGGAGTATGCATACTATTCCACCGTGCATGATATGCACTCCAGAATAGAATTATGGCTAGTCGCTAGTGAGGCATTAGGCTGGGTTGCCAATGCTCATATCTACCCCAGAACATACTCGGACCATTCGCCGATACAGTTGACGATAAGAATCCCTGAGATAAAAATAAACAGACCACCATGGAGATTTAAATCTGTTGCCCTCCAGGATCTGGTCTATAAGACGGCACTAACTCAACACATACAGGAATACTTCAACATTAACGAGGGCTCCGTTTCCAGTCAGGCAATACTATGGCAGGCATTAAAAGTCTGCATCAGAGGGAACGCAATGTCCATTGAATTCAGAGTTCTCAAGGATATACGTAGAAATCTTGTGCGCAAGAAACGGATATCGCTAACAAACACTCTCAATATGCACAATCCCCATCTCCACAGCTATGTCAGGAAATTAAAAATAAATTAGATGAATTTAATGAAGCAGCAGAACGAGAAATCCGTTACTTTGATAAACCTGCAGCAGCACGATGATACGGGAAGAGCGAGCGCGCGGGGAGGCTTCTAGCTACATAGGTGCAGAGTGAGCGGGGCCCGACTGCCATCCCCTGCATAATATTAACAAATGGTAAAGTAACCACAGAGAGTACAGTGATCAGAGGGGCATTCTATGATTTCTATAGGCAGTTATACTTCCCCAAAGCAATGCAACTGATGAAGAAATAGATCAGTATCTTTCCACAATACCAACAATGCTGATTGCAGACGCCACTAGAGAAACTTTTGAAAACCCAATCACTGAGGCTGAGATAACAGAAGCCATAAAAGCGCTCCTCGATGGGAAAGCACCGGGCACAGACGGCCTCGGGCAAAATTCTATAAAGAGTTCAGCTCAATTCTCATACCCAAGTTACATGCAGTATGGACAGAGGCTCTAGAAAAGGGGAATTACCCGAAACCAGCAGGGAGGTGGTTATCACGCTACTACTTAAACCCGGAAAACCCCAGATGAATGCGGCTCATACAGACCACTATCACTAATAAACAAGGATGCTAAAATCTTCACAAAAATATTAGCAACCCGTCTAACCCCGCTGATGCCCTACATGGTCCATAAGGACCAGGCCGGATTTGTTGCAGGTAGGTCCATGACAACAAATATCAGACGATGCCACAAAATCTTGGTGACAATACCGGAAGATACTCAAGGCGTGGCAGTATCTTTAGATATGCAAAAAGCATTCTACACGGTATACTGGCCCTTTCTATTGAGAGTTCTGGGAAATTACGGGTTTGGTCCTAATTTCATCAAATGGATCAAAATACTGTACACACATCCCTAATCCAAGATAAGTATCAACGGCACCTTATCAGATATACTAGAACTCCTGGGAGGCACCCGACAAGGCTGCCCACTGTTGCTGCTATTATTTGCACTGGTGATAGAGTCTTTGGCGGACATACTCAGGACCCGCTACAGTGCATATGGATTGAGGCTGGAAGGTAAATTGGATATCATTACTTTATATGCTGGTGATATACTGTTGTACCTAAAGAATCTGGATCGCACACTTGGTAAAATCCTAGCGGTAGTGAAGAAGTTTAGCGACTTTTCTGGCTTAAAACTCAACACTAACAAATCTGAAATTTTCCCTCTCACAAATGCAACAGTAGCGCCCCAAGATCTTCACGGACTCAGTTGGAGCCCGATACATATTCAATAACTAGGAACATACGTAGCTAGGACTGCCCAGCTATCCCGCATCCTAAATTACAACACCATGGCCGATGCCCTGTGCGCGAAAATGACATGATGGAGCGCCTTACCTATCTAATTGATGGGGAGGACTGCCCTTATCAAAATGATAGTTCTCACAAAACTCTTCAACCTATTCAGTACAGTACTGGTATGGCCGGGTCGAGCACTATTCACGAAAATACAAAGCGCCTGCATCGCATTCACATGGGGAGGGCATCCCAGGTTAAGCTGGAAGATGTTAACAGCCCCAAACTCACAAGGCGGCCTAGCAGCACCTGATTTTGAACTCTATTATTTAGCTGCGCAAGCACACTACGCAGCCCAATGGGGTACTAGCTTCCTCAACCCTAAGAATACATCGAATGAACATCACACATCGGAACCCGCCATACTGCTCCATAACATTACGAGCTCAAGTCTCATACAACATAACAACATTAATCCTACGCAGGTTCACGAATATGACCCCCTACCCTAGACAAGGAGGTTGCAGCACACTGGAGCGCCAGGGGAATTGTTCAATGGGGCCAATTGTTCCCAGACAAACGTTTTGTGACCTGGGAAACCCTTAAAGGCATGGTGGGAGACACAGCCAAATACAAACTGCACTACATACACATTAGAGCATCAATCAGGAACATATGGCCAACAGTACCATAAGAACCCGAGACAAACCTGGGATGAGGATCACCAGTGGTTACAGATATGCACCTTGACCAAACACATATCCTGTAATGCCCGATACAAACTAATACATTATAAAATAATCCACAGAACACACGACACCCCCGCTAGGCTCAAGAACATCTTCCCCAGAACAGAGGGTACATGCCCAAGATGTCAATCCGAAGATGCAGGCATTTATCACATGTTGTGGACGTGTATAAAACTAAAGGAGTATTTGGCTGAGATTTGCACAATTCTAGACGAAATGGCTGACCAGCCCATCGAGTGGTCACCACAGTTATGCCTCCTGGGGGCGCTGGGGAAGATGAACCCGACATGGCGGAAACTTCTAAATCTGAGCATTCTGATAGCCAAGAGGGAAATATTGCTGAAATGGAAGAGTAGCATACCGCCTACGAAAGCAGACTGATATGGACAAATGACAATGAGGAACTGTATATAGATTCAGTACAACCCACTTCCAGACCAAGGAACATATGGGCCAGATAAAAACAATACCTATCAGACACAGCAGAAACTGAAGACCCGGATTGATGAAAAATGTAATCATACATGCTGTACTGTTTGGAATTCTCAACAAAGGTGTGTATGACTTATTTGTGTGCAATAATAAATAAAATAAAAAATAAAAACATTTCTGTGTCGGTATCCAGTTTGCTGTCCTACCAAGTTGATTCAGGCAAACCTTCACCCTAGTGTGATTGTGCAGGTGAATAATCATTTTTAATAAACCCAGGAGGATGTCCCAATCACACAGTTTTCTCCATGTCAAATGCAGCGCTGAAATCGATCAAAGCCACACATACTGGTAATTTGTGTATCATCCACACCTGCTGTATAATGTAATCAAGGTTAGGCTGTTAACAGTGGTATTGGAGGCTTTGCGGCACCCGATTTGGTTATACAGGATACAGCTCTCCCCTGCTCACCACCATTGCCGCACATCAGCGCCTTCCCACCCGGTTCGGGGAAATCCCAAGCGGAATAATACAGCAACCACACACAGACAACCATGCCAATGCCGAATCAAACCTGCTTCCTGATTAGGTACCAGCTATCTTCGTGAGCACTGTCGTCCTGCACCCAGGTAACCTACAACACCCTATTGCCCTGACTATGTTGCTCTGCTTACCTTGCTACTTGAAGATACAACCCTCTCTCTTCCTACCAGATGCCCTGCCATACCGCTACAGTTCTACCACAAAAGAAGACACTATGATCAATCACAACCCCTGGGCCTCTAACCCATGCTCCTTAAATAGAAGGAATATATGATTGAGATTGCCTAGTACTCAGAAACACCCTCTGCTAACAGCCACTACCCATCCACCGAACCTCAGATACTTTTGCTTTCCATCAAATACCACTGCCTCAGATGCGGTGCAAGCCCAGGGCCTCATCTGCCCCTCAGAGCACCACAAATGGGTGCTCACATCTCCATGTCAGCAGCGTCAACACTGCCTCCAATCATGCCGTACAGGTACCGCCTATCGGGGGATTGATCCCTTTAGCACCCCGCATAAAGTGGCCAGGCTTCACCACACACCCTGAGCTATGTAGCCACCCTGAGAAGCATCCAATCAAGGCCACAGCTGCAGCACATCCTGCCACCCCTACAAGCAACAAAGACACAAGTAATTCAGAGCCTACAAAACACATATCACAAAGTCCTCTGTTTTAGGCCTACTACTCACCATGAGCACAGCTAACCCCAGAAAGCTTGTTACCCCGACACACCAGATCCCTCAGTCTCTGAGAACATTAAGACATAGTGCAACTTTTAACTGCTTGCACTCAATGCCTACACATCTGTACGTGCACAGGTTTGTGCCATTTTGGTATCATACACGTCCTTAAGTACCACAAAAGCGGCTGACTTATCATTCACCCTTGAGCCTGATGCCAATACAATGCCTGCTGCCATATGTATGCCAGAGCTTATTGTCTCCACTATGCCTGTTGCCATATGATTTCAGGGGCCTGCTGCCTCTAACAATACATGCTGCCATATGTATGCAAGAGTCTGTTGTATCCACTATGCCTGCTACCATATGTATACTGAAGCCTATTGTCTCCACTATGCATGTTGCCGTATGTATGCCTATTGTCCCCATTATACCAGCTGCCATATGTTTTCGGGGGCCTACTGCCTCAACTATGCCTGCTGCCATATTTATGCCTCAACCTACTGCCCCATTATGCTTAATGCCATATGCCTGCCTGAGCCTGCAGCCCCCACTATGCCTGCTGCCATCTGTATTCAGGGGCCTGCTGCCTCTACTATGTCTGTGGCCATATGCACAGCTGAGCATATTATCTGAACTATCCCTAATGTATTTAGTTGTTTAGAATCTAGCACACAGGCTTATGCATATGACTCACAATCATTATAGCTCACCACCTCTACAAGCAACAACATGTCTAGCAAACACTCCACAACCACCCTCAACTGCAACCCCGATGTAACAGCCAAAGCTATCCTTGTCATTAGCGAAACCAACACAGATGCACCTACAACACACCTCAGAGGAGCACTTATCAATAACCTGATTCCTCCTGGTCCATGTCTTTTACATATCTGATCTTATCACAATAAACAACCTAGAGCTATTAGCCATCACAGAAACCTGTCTGCACTCAGCCGCAGGAGCTTCCCACCAACAAGCCACCTCTGACAACTACACTATCTTTCAAAAGGACAGACTTATACCAAAGGAGGAGGTGTGGCCGTCATAGCCAAGAATCAATTACATATTAGAGAAATGCCAAACCAAGTATTTCCCTCGGGAGAACTGCTCTCTATCAAATGACCCCAATCCAAACTGTGACACTAACCATCCACACCATCTACAGACCTCCACACACTTTGCTTCGCTTTGAGGAAGACATTGCACTTCTCCTTTCTAACAGCACTAATCCCTCCTCTAAAATGATCCTTTTGGATGATGTAAACTTAGGCCTTAACGACCCTGCCAACACCAATGCACTGGCCATAGCCAACTCTATTGAAGCATTGGGTTTCACAAACTGCATTTCAAACTCTACACACAACAAAGGTTGCATGCTAGATTGGCTGTCAGATATGAATTTTAATACCAGTATCACATTGAACACCCCATACCTCTGGTCTGACCATAATATTATCTAATTCTCTGTTCCTAAAAATAATCAATCAATTGCAACCCTGCAAGCTGCACCAGCTGCCCACTCAAGAAATGCTTGCAACGCCAGAAAAACCTGCTCTGACTATTGCAACCCATAGTGAACTACCAACAGCTAGCAATCCTAAATCCATAGTTGAGTTATACAACCAAACACTCCTACTAGTCATCGAGAAAGTAGCTGCCTTGAGGACACTCAAACCTAAACCACTAGCTCTCCTAAATGCTTGCTATACCCCAAATCTCAAATCGCTACGCTCCACCAAGCAAGCTGCCATAACCTTGTGGAAAAAGTCCCCATCGGCTGCCAACAATGAAATCTTTATTTCATTGGCCAAATCCTACAGACAGACCATCCTTCTAGCCAAAAGCTCAACCTACAATGAGCAAATTCATAAGGCTAATTCTGTCCCTAGAGAACTCTTTGCAATCCTGCGAGAACTGGAATCACCAGTCACTCCCCTAGATAGCCGACTTAAAGACCTCACATGGTGCTCCAACATTCAAAAGGCCCTAATGGACAAAAATGGTCTACTCCAACCTAAATCTGAGAAACAAAATAATAAACTACCACAAACTGAAACACAGCCCACCACTACCCCATTGATCCTTGAAACCATTCAAATTCAATCTAGTGTCCACGCCAGAAGTCACATAAATAAACCAAGCCCTCCAAATGCCAAGGCCATATCTCCCCATCCTCCCTCATTAAAGACTGTATGATGGAACTTGCCCTCTTCATCGCATCGCACATTAACAACTCCTTCTCCTCTGGCAACATCCCCACCAACCTAAAAGACACGTGGGTACTTCCACTCTTAAAGAACCCTACAGTAGATCCAAACATTCCCACTAACTACCCCCATTACAACAGTACCCTTCTTACTCAAAATACTAGATAGATCAGCATACCAACAAATCCAGAAATACCTTGAAACCAACATCCTCCTTGGCCTGTGCCAAACTGGTTTCCGCCAAGGTCATGGAACTAAAACACCACTCCTGGACTTAAAATTCGTAATAGACGAAATCATTGACAATGGAAATCTGGCCATCCTCCTTCTACTCAACCTCTCTGCAGCATTCGATTTACTGGACCATAACATCCTATGCCAACACCTCTCACCAGCCTATTTCTATCCCAAAGCCATAACCTGGATAGAATCCTTTATTGCCAACCAATCAATGAGGGTTTTCTCCAATACTGCTGTGCCCCCTGCCCCCCAGTCCTAGTGACCTGTGTGGTACCCCAAGGCTCCTGCGTATCCATGACCCTGTATAATATTTTTACAAAGCCCCTCTTTGACTTACTGGATGAGCAGGGTGTATGCTACAATAACTAGGTGGATGACACCCCGATTCTTTTTCCCATCACAGGCAATTACAACACCCACTCCACTGCTCTGAGCAAAATATACCAAATCATCCAAGTCTGTACAGCTCAACATGGATGATGCCTAAACAACGAAAAGACAGAGTTGCTCCTTGTAGGAATGTAAACACGTCTTAATAAACTAAATGACGACTACAAATCCTTTGCCATAAAAAGAAATCCTAGTCCTGTCTCTAAAGAAGTAAAAACTCTGGGGGTCTACCTTGACTCCTCGCTTTCACTAACAAGACACTTGAACACAATCGCCCCTGCGGCAGCATACACAACCAAACTCATCAATGCTTGCAGAATCCTCCTGACCTGTGAGTGCTGCATCACACTAGCCAGAGAATTGATTCTTTCCAGGATTGACTATTGCAACTCCCTCTGTGCAGGCTCAACCACCTGTAATATCCACAACCTCCAATTAATACAAACAATGCCTTAAGAGCATCCTTGAATATTACAAAAAAACAGCTAATCTCATCTACCAGACGCAATGCCCACTGACTGCCGGTATGCAATCGTTTTAGGCTTAAATCTCTCATGCATACATGTCTATCCACCACTGCCCCATTATACCAATCTAGCAAATTCACTCAATCTAAATCAAACAGACCAACCTGGGCGGCCTACTCACAGCTCCTCACCATCCCCAGATTCAAGCAGACAAAGGCAGGTGGCCGTAGTTTCCCAGTGGTTGCAGGACGCACTCCCGTTTGCACTAAGATTGGAATACTCCCTCTGGTCCTCGCACAAAAATCTCAAAACCTGGCCACTTTGCTCCATCAGCTAGGCCAATTGTTCACTTACACAAGTAACAGTACCATCGATCTGGACTGCACATTTTTGTAACCAGCAACCAGGCACTTGTGAAATGTAATTTTACGGTCTGCTTTGGTATCATGTCTATAAATGTAACAAGCTCACAGATGCCTGTGGGCCTGGAGCGCTCTCCAAATGTCAAATAAATAAATAAATATTGTGTGTCTCTACCCAATCCTCGGGCTCAGCCAGGAGGACATGAACAAAGATAATTGCCGGAGCATCTAGCATAGCTAATAGGAGATCATTGCGTGGGTCAGCATGGTTTTATTTTCTTAGAACTGGGATGATTACACTGTCCTGCAAGGTAATGGGAATGGATTTAGCCACGCTGATTCAATGCAAAAGCCAATGCAAGGCATTTGCACAAGCTTCAGGGTCGTTCTTGATTAACGCACTACACATCCTGTCTGGGCCGATAGCCCTGAAGGAATTACTGGACATTATGATACTATGGATTTCAGTAATGCTTTTTGAAAATGTCCAACTAATGGTGATCTCTGCCACATTAGAGTTTTCTACCTCACCCCCACCACAGACCTGTTCTATGTGGGATACTCAATTTGTCTCAGAGACACCTGATGTCTCTGGTCTTTGTTGCGTTGCCATTCATAATCTTCCAAAAAGTGGTAGTGTTTTTAGTTAGAGACGAATATAACAATGCCCGCCACTGGGAACATTCATTCATAAACCTATGTCATTTAAGCCATTTGTAATAAGTGTTTTTAATGGCGTTTGCATCACGAGCGTGTAGTAACAGTTCTAATTCCATATTAGCCAATGCTCATAAATCTCGTCGTAAGGCACTTTTTAAAATCTTTGATATCCTTATCAAATATGTGTTGGTGTGGCTTGTTAGAGCCAATACCAATCCTGCAATATGAATGAGGCTTTACTATGGAGCCGTTTTTAATCTTCTCCATACAAGATTCATAAAGAATTATAGCTGTTGCAGCGGCTTGGTTGGTGTTTTTTTCCTCAATAGATAGACACACCCTTGACTAAGCGTCAAGTGTGCCAAGAGCCACAGCTGACGCCTGCCCAATCCAGCTATCACTCGAGGAAATTCGATTTGATTATGCGTTAATATTCAGACGCTCAGTAGAATTAATGCAGGGGAGCTCAGATTGCAAATTCAAACAAGCAAGTAAGGGGTAGTGGTCGCTTTGGTGACGTTGACAAACATACATGTCTTTGATCAGGGAAGGAGAATTATATAAAGAAATGTAGTCAAGTATATAACTACTTTTATTCCCAATTCGTGTGAATATTGGAGGCATATCAGAGGGATAGGCTAGCCCAGCTGATTCCCTGCTGGCAGGTTATATCTAAACTAGCGGTCTGCATAGGATACGAGAGTAGATCCAGTTCCCCCCACCCTAAGGGGAACATCGTGAGGGATCCTTACATTAAAATCCCCACAAATAAGAAGAGAGGTGCCTCCCTCCAGATTATTAATACATGCCTCTATTCCGTAATAACCACAGCATATTGATTATTGTAGGAGGGGTCATTTATATTTACAATAAGGATGTATTTCTGTACAAGTGAGCAAGCTCCCATGGGAGAATCACCCTGCCAATGAGAACATTCTCAGATGCACAGGGGACCTCCACAATATCCAAACAAGTGAGCATGTTCCACCCATCATCCATTTATCAATATGATCCAGCCAGCCTTCCTGTTCATGCAAGTGACAATGGGAATGAGTGTTCTAACTCAAAAGCACGGAAGAGGAGCTAAAATCGTGGCTAAGTACATGATAAGCCACGCCGCTCCACCATATTGGCCAACCATGCCCAATGGAACTCCTTCCCTTTTGCCCCATTTTCAGATGAAAGGTCAGTAAGGTTAGTACCTTGACCTATCTTCCATGCTCCCATTGAGTTAGTTGGTGCAATATTTAGTGAGCGGTTATGCAGCGCAGGACAGCATACATTACCACTGTTAAGCCCACCACCAGAATTAGTAAATTTGCAGCCCTGATTGGCATCCACCTCAATAAGTGTACATTCGTAACTCAGTCTGAAAAAAGAGGAACAATGGTCCATTATATAGTGAAGAGTACCATCAGTATGAACACAAATATCGATGTGGTATAATTAACATTTTCGGAGATGTCCACAATACAGATGTCACTACTACTAACAAAATGAAGAGTAATAACAGTATGTAGTAGTTCCATCAACGGAATTGGTTGAAAAAAAAATCTTCTGCTATCACAAAAAATACTTTGGATTTTTAAAGCCTTGATTTTGACACCAGGTATTGGAGCCGCAGGCACAGATTAAATGTTATGTATGGTACTTCCTATTTCCGTTTGGACATGACATTGTTAATTATGCACCTCATTGCTCCTGTATTAACAGAAGTCTGATTAACAAACAGCTCCGCAAGATTATATGATGACCCTTCTGCAGCCTCTTCAGTTGTTTTAGTTGATTTTTTCTTCCAATCTAGGTTGATATGTCGCTCGTTGGTGCCCTTTCGTTTGTTAACTTGCAGTAGTTGAGGTTGTCATGGGCCAGGACACAAACTATATTTCTGATGTCATCTCTGTGTCTGGATATAATGAGCCTGCTAATGATGAAACTATCATTTAGAAGGAAGAAAATTATAATAATGGGGAAATGATAGTGGCCATATCAGAAAGAGAGAGCTATGCTATTTTGTTTCATTGGAAAACGAAAAAACCTCAATCTCAAATTAAGAAGACTAAAAATAAAAAATCTGCCTCCCTTGATACGAAAACAGTGCCATGGCATTTTTAAGGAAAACACAATCTCTAGTGGGAGCTACTACCATGTCCAACCTTTTGTGAAGAAATCTAGAGGAAAAAAACAGAAAACAAGGGTGATGCTCCCCGTAGATCTATGGAAATGGGAGATACAAAATCATGAGACTAATGAGGTACTTTCATTGTCTCCTTCTCTGACAAACCCTGAGTCACCTATTGGAATGAAGGTGGACAATCTTCTTCCACAAAATGTGTCCACCTACTCTATAGATTCAATTATACCTAATGCTCTTCAACTAGCAATATGAATATTCCTCCTGACATGAAACTTCAATTTGTATTTTTTGCCTAATCTCTTAATCAATCCACCTTTCATATTTTAGATCAGAAGAGACTTTCCACTCTGAAAGCAATATTTGACTAACAAAAACGACATACTCTCTTTTTAATCGACACACTCAGAATAAGCATTTTAACCTGGGTTTGCAGCATATTTTAAAAACATTGAATGAAGTTATTTTCATGTGTGCTACTGTTTCATTACTTCTTGATACAATTCAAAGTTTGTGATTTTTAAATTCTAGAGACTTAGACCAAGTGGAATTTGCAAATGGAAAACAGATGGACAGAGCAATCCTCTGCCTTTCTTCTGGAATTGTATTTAACACCTTATTAGATGTGGGCATGACTTTGTTAACCTTAGGAGATGATAATTATGAAATCTCTAATGATTATCTAACCACTGTTAACCCCACTACAAAATATAACATGTGGGAAACTGATGGGTTTGATATACCAAGTGAACTAAAATAAATTTGCTGTACTATGTATGGAGTGGAGGGGAGGAAAGTGATATGGTCTAGAGATTGCATTTTAAACTGGGTTTGGAGTATATTATAACTACATTGGATGAAGTTATTTTGATCTGTGCTCCTGTTTTATTACTTTTTGATACACATTCCAAGTTTGTGATTTTTAAATTATAGGAACTTAGAACAAGTAGAATTTGCAAATCGAAACAGCTGGACAGAGCAATTTGTGGCCTTCCTTCTGGAATTGTATTTAACAACTTATTAGCTGTGGAAACTACTTTGTTAATCTTAGGATATGAGTTTTATGAAATCTCTTATGATTATCTAACCACTGTTAACCCCACTTCAAAATATAACATGAGGGAAACTGATAGGTTTGATATACCAAGTGAGCTAACAACGATTTGCTGTACTATGTCTGGGGCGGAGGGAGGAAATGATATGGTCTAGAGAGATGCCCCTCCAGACTGACTGCAAAACACAAGATTGGTCCTAGCTAGCCATAGACTTGCAGGTACCTAGATCTAGAGAGCTGGTAACTAATGCACATTTGTAGTAGCTACCTCCTCAGAATAATATCATGGAACACGGGGGGTTTTAACCATCTTCTTCAGGATCAATTGGCCTGCCTCCTGGAGTTTGATATTCTCTTTCTAAAGGAGGTATGGTTAATGGAATGCCCCCTAATGGATCACTTTGCTGTGTATTTAAATCAGGCAGGTAATAGACCCAAAGCCACACCATTTGGTGGCCTTTTAGTGGCTATTAAGAATGGTATTGTTATCACTTCAATTAATCTGACTTATGTCAGCCTGTATATAGAGGCAATATCCCTGTGCTGGGCCAAGGAAATACATGAAAACCATGAAATGACATTACTTATTGCCATGTATCCAGTCAAAGCAATATCCACAAGTTTCACAAACTTAATGCATACTACACTGCTAGAGTGGGCTGACTTCTCACAGACACATTCAATTCTTATAGCTGGTGATCCAGAACAAAGATCCCGAACACATAGGATCTGCCTATATGAGAAGACTACTAGTCTGAGTGGATACTTGTTTTGAAGTCCTAAACACTTGGAACCTGCTGCAGCTTAATGGTAACTAATAAGGCAACATCCTTGCTGAAAATACATGGTCGCAGGGTCCTTCTCAAGCCAAGAGGTGTGGCAGTGATTTATAGAAGTACTATTAATATACACAAATCTGTTCAACTAGTTTTGGATCAATGTGAAACTGTTAGGCGGAAACCTGTGCAGTTCCCTCTGGGACCACTGCAAAAGATTTAGGACCACAGGTGATTGGCAGTAAACCCACTTGGTAGCAGTCTGCACCACACAGATTCACTGTTGGTATCTGTGGCTGAGCAGTCAGACTTCTCTCAAGAAGAGTTAAGCAGTATGTGAAGTATACAAGATAGGGCAATTCTTCACAGTAAGACAAGCAAACACGCAACGAGGCTCAGTGTAAAGATATTAAGGTATTTATTTATAACAAAACATCTATCAAAAACACTATGGCACTATCACAGCAAACAAATCAAACACAATTACTCTACGAAGAAGAAACGATCAATCCCCCTAGCAATATTTCGACAAGTCTAGGTTTTACCGGCACCACTTATTTACAGACAGAGGTGTATGCCTCAACCTAAATGGCACTCTAATATTAGTTAGGACGGGAGAGAAAAATAGGCAGGTTATGAAAGCAACACAGTTCAATACTTCACGGGAAAAATGCAAGGCAAGAAGGCAAGAATCACAATAGATCATAAAGTTCAGAGGCCAGGCCCACTCGGAGAGAGGCAAGGCGATATGTCCCAAAAGTCTCTAGTGGAAATGCGTTCGAGTCTTTGTGGCAAATTGTTATCGGCAGATTGAACCAGTTCAGAACAATATGTGAGAAAGCTTGGAGGCGACCCAACGGAAAGGAGAGGATTAAGACACCTCACTCGAACCGATCGAAAGTGAAGCCAGGCGGACACGGTACCTTGTTGTGGAGGGCAGGTCCGGCGGGGGCAGTTGGATGCACATTCAAAGGAATTACACACATACATGTCCAAGAGCGGGAGAAAGAGTCCCACTCTTGGCAGGATGGAAAAAACAAACTCCAGAAATCCAGCAAAGCTGCTGGGGGACTCACTAGGTTAGGAAATTCAGCCTAAACAGAGAATTCTCCCTAACAGAAACTCTCTTTCTCAAATTGAGCCTTTCGGCAACAGTCTCTCTTAACCTCTTAGTGCTCCATAGACCACCTACTGATACTCCTTTTTTCGAAGAACAACTGCTGGCTTTCATTGGCAACTTCTGTAAACCTCATTCACCTACTATTATACTGGGAGAAATTAACCTATGGGCTGATAATCCCTTGGATGCTTTGTCCATTTCCCTAGCAGATTTCCTGTTCTCTTTATCCTTTACTCAGCACGTTAAAGCCCCCACTCATACTGGCGGCAACATACTGGACTGGGTAATAGCTAAAAATGTCCCTATTATTAACATTGATGTTAATCCATGTATCTAGTCAGATCATTTTTCCATAATTTTTCGGACCAACCATGATCATATTTTGAGAAAAAATAACCAGCCTATTTTACCTGTTATGTCAAGGAATTTATGCAAAATCACCCAAGATGCCTTTCGTACTACGGTCATACCTCTATTACCCCCCTTAGAGATGACCATGCCACTTGGAGACTTTGTAGCTAACATAAGATCCGCACTTGATGCTACACTGGAAATATTAGCCCCACTTAAATCATCCAACAAAAAAAGGGGAAAAATGCTCCTTATACTCTATTCTCAGTTGAAATTACTGAGGCTCGTTCTAAAAAACGCCAACTGGAGCGACAATGGCACAAACAACCATCTGAGTCTAGTCTGACCTCCTATAAGCAGGCTCTTCTACATTATAAATCTGTTATTCATTCTACAAAAGAATTGCATCTCAATTCGAGGATTTCTAAAGCCAAATCCAGCTCTAAAGAGCTTTTTGTTATCCTCCAGGAGCTTAAAGGTTGTACTACCATCTCATTGCCCCCGGCAGACAGTGCTTGGTGTCAAAACATCCACAATAGCTTCACTAATAAAACTCTAACTCATCAAAATAACATTAATCCTCGGGTCAAACTATTGACTAATACTACATCCATTCTAGATAACATGGATTCGCACAATGGTTCTCCTGTCTTCACTTTTAAACCTGTCTCTAAACTCAAACCCACTTCCTGTAGGGGAGACGTCTTTCCAGCCTCCTTATTCAAAGATCATATCCATACTCTTGCCCCATGGGTCACTGCTTTTGTTAACAGATCTTTCAGTGAATCATATGTCCCCGAAAACATAAAGGAAGCATGGGTTACTCCTCTGCTTAAGAAGGAAAATCTAGATCCTGCAGAGGCAGGAATATATCGCCCAATCACTAATGTTTCCTTGATGCTGAAAATCATAGACAAAATTGCCTATGTTAGATTTAAAATCTTACATTGCTGGTCTTGTTGACAAAGGGCACAATGCCCTGTTATTATTATTAGATTTATCCGCTGCGTTCGATTTAGTCGATCATCAACTACTGGCGGATAGACTAATCACAATCGGCAAATGTTCCCCTGAAGCCTCTGCCTGATTCAAATCATTTTTGGGTCCACCGAACATGAGAGTTACTAAGGATAATGCTCACTCCATGGCTTCTTTACTATTATGTGGTGTTCCACAGGGTTCATGTCTTACGCCTCTTCTCTTTAATATTTACCCTCATCTTCTCTGCGCTCTTTTGTCAGCCCTAGGCATTTATTTGGCCATTTACGCTGATGACACACAGGTTGTTATTAAACTCACTGGTGAGTATCTAAAAGATGTAGAGTACATTAACTCCATCTTTGCTGAAATCCAGAAGTGGATGGCGCTAAACTCACTGGCCCTCAAGAATGCAAAAACAGAGCTGTTGAGTTTAGGTACCCAGAAAAAACTGAAGAAACTTGACACAAAATTTGACAACTTTCTGATTGGTCAACATATAATTCCTGTATCTAAATCCGTAAAAAGCTTGGGACTCTATTTTGACCCGCAGCTATCCTTCACCCATCAGGCCAATTACCTCAAATCCTTGTGTCATTATTATATTCAGCTTTTATGGCAGATTCGTCCCTATCTGTCTAAAGAGAACCTTGCAGTGATTGCAGCTGCTATTGTAAACTGCAATCTGGATTATTGTAACAGTTTAATGATCGGTACCTCCCAGGCCAACATTAAAACTTTGCAGATTATACAAATAATGCAGCACGCGCTGTAATGGGCCTTAAGCGCAACATGCACTTCTCTGACGCCAGGCGCAGCCTTCATTGGCTGCCAGTGAAACAGCGCTTACACCACAAAGGCCTAACTACTGTGTTTAAATGCCTTCACGGTCAAGCTCCATCTTACCTCACTACTAGGATTAAAAAGAAACCTTTCACCCGTTCCTTGCGCTCAAGTAGCGATACCGTCCTGGTTCAACCCGCATCTATCCTGAAAAGATTTGGGGGTACTAGCTTTGATTCTTGGGCCCCGGCTCGCTGGAATGTACTCCCTAAATACCTTGCTAATAGTGAGTCTCTGCCTATCTTCAAAAAGCAACTGAAGGCCTTCCTGTTTGACAAAGGATAGGACTCATCTGTTTTTTCCGCTATATTTCCTCATTCTGCTGGTCTTAGTGAGGTTTGGGTTCCCGAAGTCTCCCTGTCTCTTTGTTTTCCCTGTCTGACATTGTTTTCTGTTGTGTGCCTCCTTTTTCCTTTTGTGTGCGCCCTGAGGCCTATGGGTTAGTGACGCAATACAAGAATGCAGATAGATAGATAGATTTTAGATGATATAGTTGCATGCCCTATCTTTTTTGTTAAGTGCATACATTTAAAATTCCACACACAGATTTGAGCGATCATTCAGCCTTATGTCTTCCTTGGAAAGCCTATAATCCAATCTCCCACCCTATTAATTCTGGAGAAGAAGTGCACTTTAATAATGGGCCACATCAGATTCATTTGACTACATCCATTCTGACCAAGTATAATAATTGGCTGGAGAAAACTATAAATGAAATCCCCAGTATAAACCTGTTTAGAGTGCTTAAACCAACCAACTTTGTGGGTCTCTTTATAACCTTTATTTCTCCAAAGAGTAAAAATGCAGTGATAAAGTACCCAATGTTTCACAACCAAAATTTTGACTTTAACATTCATATGAAAAAGAAATCTGAGATATAACCTTCAAAAATTAAAATATTTCACTGAGTATATTAAAAGAGAATTGGCAAAAAAATCTACATTAAGATAGAAACATTGGCTAAGTCTTACTAGACCCACATAATTCAACAGGAATCTGAGTTAATGTTAAAAATATTGTCATCTAAACAGAATGGCAACTTTTGGCAACTTATCAATAAAGACTCTGACACTCAAGCATACAATCTAATTAACCATATTGGGGAAATGCAGTGGATCAAGCATTTCTCAAATTATATAATAAAAGAAACTTAAACTATCTCATGCCCCATGCTCTGATGGATCATCTAATCTTGTTTATAGATGGCATATGTATATATGGTCTGTGATTGTTAATATACACCCCCAAGTTTGAAAATCTCTCATCTTGTTACAATTTTACAAATTGGAGATAAGATATCATTATTGCGCTATAGCAATCCTAGATAGCTCAAGTAAAATCTTGCCATTGTTAATATCAAGAGAAGTGGAGGCTCAGGCTTTTACAAAAGGAAGAATAGAAAATCCTCAATGGGATTACAGAAAGGCTTCTGTTAATGGATTTTTCTTAGAACAAATGCAAAATAGAGCCCTTAGGACTTGTCAGCCAATCAAACATTCTTTCATTTAACTTATTATGGCCTTTGATTCCGTAAATCGGAAACATTTATGGGACAAGCTGCGAAGGTAGGGTTGGCCTCTTTCATTGGTGAACATCTTGAGTTTTACTCACAAAGAGAGAGTGTTTGAGGTATGGTTGAACTACACGAGGGCACTGGATGTATTCTCCATTGTTGCTGTACTATCCAGCATGCTTATACACCCCAACACATCGGTACATGCACATTTAAACATACTGAAAACAATTATTACCAAGGATTCAAAGTTCAAATGGCAGAAGGGTATAGGTGAGGGCATGGAATCAGAAAGACATGTAAAACTGTGTGCTGTAACAGCCATCAAATAATATGATTACGGCACAGAAATGTATATAACAATAGCAGCGGGTCATTATTGCAGCATTATAAATGCATTGTTCCCTCTTTGTGAATTGCACTCTGTGCCGAAGTTATGTATTTATTTATTTATTTTATTGTTGTATGGTTATAAAATAACCTTTAACAAATCACCGTATATCATTACATACATTAATAATATTATTCACAACATTAAAATCAGAATTTGAGACATACAAAATGTAAAATATCATATATATACTAATGAACTCATTTCATAAAAAAGAAAGAAAAACATAATTATATGCAATAAATAACACAGTGTCATAAAAAAAAGACCAGTTACCAATAATATAACCAAAATACCTTGGCTATAGCACCAGTCATCAGTTCATAAAGTGTCAAGAATGCAATGTATCAGAGTGAACAACTCACAGTCTGAGATGTCAACAGTACATATCGATGAGGTGAAGAGTCCAGTGACAAAGAGTGCAAAAAGTTAGTCACTGCAATAATAATGCATTAGGTCTTCCTGAAAGACAGAACTGCCAGATCGGCACACAATCTGATGAAGCAAACCGTTCAACGTATCTACTAAAATAGATGCATTCTTCTATTGACAAATCTACAAAAACTAAATTCTGAATCAAGTTGTCCGTAATGCATTTAAATCTCCCTAGTTAATAAATGATTCCAACAAATACGTAAAATTGTTCCTCTCTGACATGAGGGTAAAGGGTTAAAAATGGAGTGAGGATTCTAGCTTTTTTATAATCTTTACTTAAAAAATACAGTGATTTATATTGATGCATTTCATCTATTGTGAGGATCCAATCATGAACAAATAGCAGTAATTTAATTTTTACTGGATTGGCAACCTATTCAGACACAGATGAACCAATTTGCTCTAATAAACTGCAGCAGAAATTGAAAAGTGTGTCCACAAAGTGATCCCCTTTTCTTAACTAAAATTAAACCTAAGTCAACAAAAAGGGAACCCTTAGGCAATTCCAGAATCTTATAATGCAAGTTCAAATACTTCCAGCGTGTCCTTTGTTCTGAACGAATAATAGAACAGCTCATATCGTATCAGAGCGAGAGGCACACTATTTGGAATTTGTAATAACTTTTTGTAATGGTGGGAGAAAATTTAAAACCCAAAATGGCTGAAATTCAATTGCGTGTAGAATCTTGGGAAATATTTTCCCCTCAAAACATTTCTTGGCAGGGATCAGAGAACATTTTGAATATTTGTTATCTATTCTGCACAGTTCATTTAGCAACTTTGTCACAAGGGTTTTTAACCACAGTTTAATAGCTTCTTTATAGGGTGTCCCCAAAATAGGTAGGCTAAAATGCATGATTTTGGTCTTGTTAGGATTAACTTTAGGTGAGTGAACAACAGCAAAATTAAAAAAAAACACTGAGCAAACGCTGAAGACCTATTTGGGTAAAATCAAAGATAAAATAACATTGTCTGCATAGGCCACCCACAACACATTCAAATGACCAATCATGGGGTTGGAAAATGCAGCAGTTAAAAGTGTTCCCCAACATCTGACATGTATTGATTAAAGAGCGTGGGTGCCAACATGCAGCCCTGTCTCGCTACCCAACAAGTGTTTATTTCACGAGACAGGGCTCCCTGTTGGTCTAATCTAATTTGGATGTTTGAGCCTTCATATAGACAAACAACCAAACGTAACAGTTCATCAGGTATTCCCCATTTGTTTAACTTGGTCCATAAAAAACCTGATCTAACACGTCAAATGCGGCAGGTAAGGCAATGGTCTCTTAAAAGATATAATCATATTTGTATGACCAAGCCTGATTCACAACACTTTTCAGGATGAAACTATTGATATAGGTGCCCATTTGTTTCGAAACCCAATCTGCCATTTCAAAATTCTCACCAACTTCAACTGCCATTCCTGAAGATGCCCCAAAAACACGACCGCAAAGGCCTTGCTGTCAGCATCAAGACTGGCAATTGGTCAGTATTTAAGTGGGTTGGATCTTAACCCCTTTTTAAAAATCGGCAGTACATGAGCTGTAGACCAAGTGGAAGGAAACCTATAAGTAGTAATGATCTGCTAAAAAAAAATAGCTAAGATCATCGCCCATGACTCAGGGTCATCTTTAAATAACAAGTTAGACAACTTATTCGGTCCTGGTGCCCTTGAGGAACTATTCTTTTTTTTCATTCCCACTATTTCAACGGGGCTCATTGATTACGACCACATATTCTTGGGCACCTCCGGACACCAGCTCTTATTGTCGCTAGGGGTAATAGAAAAGGCAAATAACAAAGAAGAATGAGAAATCCAGGTTTCCTCCAGAATAGGGTTCAATACGCTCCCAAGTACAGGATTCTCAAACCCATTAAGTACATGCCAAAATGCCAGAGAATTCTTATTCGATAAAATTGAGAGCATGTATTCTGCTTCACGCTGATCCCTCAAGTAGTGGTGCCCCATAATCTAATTTTTATAGGCCTGTTTAGGCTATAAAATACATTGTTTTATTTTCAAATAGTGCGAGGTTAAAAGATCTATTAATTACTCTGATTGCAATCCTTAATGTTCTTTTCCGACCAGCAATCTCACCATCATATATATGTGTGTGTGTGGTGTAGACTCCCAGTCCACAAAGTCATTTTATGGATAAACACACTTTGGTTAATTAAACACTCCACAGAATCTGCAATGTTATTTACAGAAAGATATGACTGTAGGGTAGCCTGTGTGTTGGAATCAACAAAGGTTAATTCAGTGGCATTCATTGTGTATACTGAGGAGGAATTCCAGGTTATTCTATTCCCTGCTATGCTGACTACCACTCTCCAGACCCAGACTAAATTTAGCAGATAGTGTGCAGTGGTCACTATACTCTGTCGGCAGAATGTATAAACAAAGACATCTATCGACAAGCTCCTGCCTGACAAATATGTAATCCAGGGTTGGATGACTTGTGCCCTTATATCATGTATGTCCCCATGTGTCACACCATTCAACATCACTTAACCCAATCATGTAAAGGCTTTCAACCAGATATAACCAAAATTATATTTTCCACTGGTATCTGCATCCAATACAGTTGGGGAACAATTAGATAAACATGAAGAGTTAAGATCACCTGAGAGGAGAATTAAACTTCTCCCCCAGGTATCCAGCCATTCATTGATACAACCAGTTATCTTTCAATAAAGCTATTAATGAACTAGACATTCTAGGGAACTAGACACTCTGTACTACCTCACCACGCTTACTGTTGTGACATCACAGCTCAAGATAGCCACTGTAAGTGTTATAAATGCAACCATAAGCAACATATGTAACCTGTTGCATTGCAATTGTAAGAATGTACCTTATGTTACCAACCTTAAAATCTTTATGTAACCTCAAGTAACTACGAAATGACCTGCAACCACTAGGCTTGTAACCAGCGCATAGATGCCCCCAGGCTAAGTGCGCTTAACAAATGTCAAAATAAATAAAGAAATAAATGAATGATCCACAAACCCCCATGGCAGTAGATATTCAGAACTAGAATGTCCATTATGGACTACAGTGTCACTCGCATAGGTGTGGCTAATATACCGAAACATATATGCTCTTGCCCAATTATCGATAATATACAGGCAGATCTAATTGTGCCGTTGTACCCTTTTTGGCTGATTGAAAAGAGAATGCATACCCATCAATCAGGGGGGCTCCCATGTGCCATGTTTCCTGTATGTTAACTACCGAATTAGATTTAAGGAGTGAATTCACTACCAGATTGATGAAAAGATGAGCACGACCCTGGGTTTTCCACGAAAAAAAACACATTTCATGACATTTGCTGTTAGAAGGACTGAGAGAGCTCATCACCTTTAGCTCTACTCAGTGCTCATTCAACCCACGACCAATCTCTTGACACATAAGCCTCATTATTTCTACTATAAAAAATGGAGTCAATCTCGATGACCTGTGTTCCGATCACAAGAGATCACATTGTCTTTAGGCATCACCACAGGCCCATACCATCATCATTATTGTCCCAATTACAGCCCTTCTCCGCAGATGGTACAATATCAAAACCAAATCTATGTATTGTGCTCTGTTCATTCATTACTGCCTCCATGATCAATCTAGAACAGAAAAGCGTATTCACTATCGGTTCTATAATGGTCTGAAAAATAAATGCGCTCAATATCACACGAGGTGAGAGCCGCCAAGGATGCTATTGCATTTAACAGCCTGAGAATGTTAGTGTGATTCAGCACTACCTGTTTATTTTACGGTAAGGCACTCTCGAGCAAAACTCTCAATTCCTGCTCAGGGTGTCTAGCTTTGACCTTAATAGAAGAACCAGCCGAATCACCCTTTCTGACCCACTCAGGACCACTTGGACATCTTTCCTTTGAAGCCACAATGGGCTGCTCATTGCCCTTGGAGCCCCTAAGGATACTAAACGCATGTGTGTGAGATTGATGTGCACACACTCCATCTCTTATGCTGGGATTAACCAAATGAATAAGTGGGCACGCCTCTGTTAGCATCCAAATGGAAAGAAAAAACAAAAAAAAGATTTCTACATCTGGTCACAGGCATGCTGGAGATAACCGAAGGCTCCAGATGTTGGACACCCAACTCACGTTTAGGTGTAATCCAGTTCACCAGATTTTTGGATAATCCCGGTTTGCGTTAAATCCAGCAATTGGAAACACCTGCGATGAGTCAATTCATCAATGTAAACACATTCTGAAATCTTGATATGATAGGTTATTTGTGTGGTCTTGCTTCCAAGGCGAACGTGTTGCCTCTGAGCTATCTACACAAGTCGCTCATATTGACAGTGCTGTCACTGAATTGACTTTTCCCAGGCCAACTGAACCCAGATGATCCCCCCCGCTTCGCTCGCCCATATGGTTTGCACTCGCCTTAGAGGCAATTTTAATAGTCCAGATAATTTATTTTCGTATTAGCCTCCAATGCCTTGTTAACCAGAGGGTGGTTTAAAAGTGTATTCACACATTTTTCTGTAACTTGCTTTGTGTACCTAATCAATGGCATATTTTTTTAACTTCCTTGCTTGTTTCCCACCTTTTTTTCCATTGCAAACCAACGCATTAGGCACATCTCTCAGAACCATACGCTCAGTCCCCCCTTCAAATGGGGCAAAACCCACCTCCCATCTTCATTAGCAGTTTCAGTAAAGTTCCAGATAGCAGCAAATACAATCACTGCATAACTGTAGCCACACTCGCCAGCACACTCACGTTACACTTTTTGTGGTGAAGTTATTCATTCTCCAGTGCTAGGAAAAAGAAGCCCAGAATCAGACAGCGCATGAAATGAGGATAAACTCCTGCTTCTACAGTATCAGCAAAGGGCGACAGATGTCAAGATGTGGCCGCTGCATCGCATCAACTCCTCCATGGCTCAAGGTTGCTTCACATCTTCTTGCGCACCTGCATGCAGGATCACAGTCCTACATTAAACACAATTTGACAAAGGGCATTTCTAATTAATGATGCACTGCTTCGGATTTAAATAGTTCCTTGGCTGAGCATTAATAATTTAATATTTCAAGCGGTCAGAACAGATCCACCATTGAATAGTCAGTGCTACTATTCTGTCTCCTATACCTACATTTATAAATAATTCACAGCTTTGGGAATTGCATTCCTGTTTCATATTAACTCGCCTGTGTCATTGTTTTTCTCTGTTTGGTGTTATCAGAAACTAGAACAAAAAGACCTATACATAGCAACGTCTCCAGCCCTTCCTGACAACCGTGACCTAATGCACTGCCTGCACCTTGTCTGCTTTACCCCATTGCATAAATATTACTCTAATAAAATTCATATAATTATTAAGTGAATGCAGCTGTATGTTTGTCTTTGATATAGGCTTCCTGAAGCAAATCACGTTGTGAGTTGCTGCACGTATGAATCGCATAAAACAAATGCATACAAAACATTGCGCAATAAGCACACTCATCATTTCAAAGTAGGGATTGTCAGAGCTCCCAGTCAGAGGCATTGCTGGGGGGGGGGCTGAGAGGGCTATAGCCCCGGGTCTTTTGCTTGTAGCTCCGGATAGGAGCTCAGGGGAAACAACCAAAAGACTAACTAGCCCCGAGTCCCGACAGTCCCAACCTTAGCCTAGCCCCCGATCTTTCCAGAGCTAGCAACACCCGTGCTCCCAGTGTAAGAACAAGGACAAATGGACGAGAAGGCAAAGAAATACCCATTCTGCTAGACTTGATTAACTGAATCTAGAAAGTACTAATTGAATACTGCTTCAGCGTATTGCTGGCTGGAGAGTGTTTCGTAGCTACTTGGAGTCCGACTCTGTTAACAAACCGTGCTACGACTAAGCCTCGCCTCAAACTCCCAGAAACCTATATGCCAGCTATGCACAGGCTTTGTGTGTGCGCTTTGTACGTTTGCTGGTAAAGTTTGCTGTTACCACTGTGGGATGGGCTGGAGTGTGTTTCATCGCTACGTGGAGTCCGACTCTGTTGACAAGTGAGAAGTCTTGGAACTCTTTTCTGAACTTAGAGGCTGGAAAGAATGTGCTTAACTAACTGCTTAAGCAATTGCAGACTCTTTTTCTAATACGTTTCCCTTGCCATTGCAGACTGTGCTACGACTAAGCCCTGCCTCGAACTCCTAGAGACCTATTTACAAGCAATGCACGTACTTTGCGCTCGTGCTTTGTAAGTTCACTGGTAAAGTTTGCAGTTACCGCTGTAGGACGCTCTGCTCTGCTGGCTGGAGTGTGTTTCGTTGCTACTTGGAGTCCGACTCTGTTGACAAGTGAGAAGTCTTGGAACTCTTTTCTGAACTTAGAGGCTGGAAAGACTGTGCTTAAGTAACTGCTTAAGCAATTGCAGACTCTTTTTCTAATACGTTTCCCTTGCCATTGCAGACTGTGCTACGACAAAGCCCTGCCTCGAACTCCCAGAGACCTATTTACCAGCAATGCACGTACTTTGCGCTCGTGCTTTGTAAGTTCACTGGTAAAGTTTGCCGTTACCGCTGTAGGACGCTCTGCTCTGCTGGCTGGAGTGTGTTTCGTCGCTACTTGGAGTCCGACTCTGTTGACAAGTGAGTAGCCTTGGAACTCTTTTCTGAATTTTGAGGCTGGAAAGACTGTGCTTAAACAATTGCTTAAGCAATTGCAGACTCTGTTTCTAATACATTTACCAGAAATGCACGCGGTTTGCGCGCGCGCTTTGTAAGTTTGCTGGTAAACTTTGCTGTTACCGCTGTTAGAGCGGTTACAGCATTACAGTGTGGAAAGTCTGTACCGCGTGGGGTGTTTTTGCTTAGGTCCCATTGCTGAATGAAAGGCATTACCTACACGATCAGATCCGGCATGCCGGCCAACATAGTAGTGACAAGAGTGTTGGTGCTCCTTAAGGCCACTACACACAAGTCCTCACCCAATATTGCTCTGAAGAAAAAAAACTGGAAGAGCAGCTGACTCTGACACCTGAAAAGCACAGTTCCTCTGATGATATAGGAGGGTTCTGTATTCCGAGATGTGAACCGGATACACTAACCTCTACGCTTGTTGAAAATCATATAGGGCTCATTGATAACTCCAATTTGGGGAAGCTGGAACAGCGCATATCAGGTGAGGGTGTGAATATGTCTATTTCAGATACTGCCATTATAAATTAGATACGTGCCACGCAACAAGGGGCTGAAGGGGTTGATTCCGGCCCATTAATTGATTTAACTACGCAGAACTCAATTCACGTGGAAACAGCAGACCCCGAGTTGTCAATACACACTGTGGGTGGCCGAATAGATATCAATGATGGGGCTGTGGCGCCTCCTATGCTAGCAAATATGAACAAAGCCAATTCAAACGACATTGGTGTTATTGCACCTGAAGATGGTTCCATAGTGTGCGAATCACTGATAACAAATGACAGGACCAAAGGTAATGATGGTAGCTTATATGGCTAGCCCAGTCTTTTTGGTCAACATACACAGGGATCTGAAGAATTAACGTTGGCAATTATGTATCCTACACTGCGTGCCCCACACAAGAAAGTGCATGTGAACCTGAAAAACACTGCTGATAATGATAATCTTCACAATATGCATACACCTTTGGTAGAAATAACACTAAATGCGATAAACACATCGATTATGTCTCTTTTTAAACTGTTTGAGTCACTGGATGCTAAAATGAATTCTCAAGCTGCACATCTGAAGCTAATTACACAAAACTTTGCTATAATCACCAGATGTATAAGCAATCAGACGATAGGTGGCAATGCAGGGACTAGACCCACATTGGCTGTTGAATGTTGAAATCTACATCAGCCGGGAGTATACATCGAAGAAAGCGCTGAGGTAAAAGATATGAGACCGGTGTTGCCTGCTTTAGCGGCTATTATATGCCCAGATACATTTACACCAACAGATAAACCCTCTCCTATTACTGTTTGTAATATAGAGACGGTTCCTTTAAATATAGAACCGCACATTAAGAAGAATGCTGACAAACAGCACACTGAGACCTTGGTATAATATGTTTGATATTCGAACACACACAAACGAGAAACCTGTACAGATGACCATTCAGAAAAAAACTAAGAATCAAAAACCGCCCCTTGCGTAACACAATCACTTGTTAAAGATTTTGTAAAACGTATTCAAACTACTACGAAATTTGGCTCAACAATTGGTGGCTGTCTGCGAACCAAATATAATAATCTGAGGCGACATAGACAGCCAATGACAAGTGAAACAGTGAATGCTGTAGAGCCTGCAGATCACCCACCGCTAAATGAATTGGTTTCCCTGCTTGATAGAACAGATGCAGGTGAATAATCACAAAGAATGACAACTAACATCCCTACCCCAGAGATGCGGCCTAGCCCAGTGCCAACTATAGCACTTCCTATGCATCCTGCGAGCAATATAGCTCCAGCTGCTGTCAAATCAAGTAATGTCATATCTAATGATGCTCCAGTAGACATCATGAAAGATATTAGAACTACAATACAAAGATCTGTAGATGAATACTTGAAACTGAAACAGGGATATGATCCCTTGATAAAACATCTGTAGAGAAGAAATGGTTTACATTTAATTGCAATACTGTGACAAACCAGGGTAGGTACTTACCTAAGTATGAGTCAGGATCTGAGCAGATGCAACGGGTGGGAGATGAACGACCGCAGATTGGATCATTGAAGAAATTAAGACATGCATTAGATCCAAATTGTTATCATAGATGTATTCTTAAATGCCAACCCTCACCCTACACAGCTTAAGACCTTAATAGGACAAGCACGATGGGAATTGTTCAAGATATTGAGGAACTGAGAGACATCACCTCAATAGATATTCAGCAGGTCGAATTTCTCAATGACAAAAAGCTGGACATCATACGTCTATGGATCTCTTCCAATCTTGTCAGAAACACCATCTGGCAAGCAAGGATGGAATTATTTTCCATGGGTTTTCTGCTGGCCGTTGACCCAACAGTCTTCCTATACCTATGGACACTGAGCAGGCTCAGGATAGAAAAGATCCATGAGAACATATCAAAAGCACAATATGATAGAACAGCATAAGATGAGGAAGGATCCATCTATTGAAGACAGCCGAATACCTGACATAACATCATAACAATTGAATTTGCATTATGGTACATTGAGTTTAGAAAGCTGTAACACTTGTGGACACGTACATCTCTCTGCTGGAGGCGAAAATAACCTGGATGAATTTGACATAGGTGCATTACAGGAAACATGGTTAGTTGAATGTCCTGTTCGGAATGGCCACAAAATTATCTTTCAGGCAGCTAAAGCAAACCCCAAAGGTCGCCCATTTTCTGGTCTAAAGATTGCCATATAATCAGGCAAAGGTCTTGCAATTTTCCCATGGGCTGCCCCTAATATATTTATGCAACTTGCCAAAGTTTCATATCCTGGTGGTTGTTTGGCTATAATTAACATCTATCAAAATTCTCTTGCCATAGCAGACAAGGTGTTCCTTCAGGAATTAGAGAACCTTTTTTAATATGATCATGTTGGCGATTTAAATCTGCAATGTTTGAAGAATCCAATCTATGAGCGGTGGATTAGTTTCATATCCAATCGCAACATGATGATGCTCAATGGTGCAATCTTGGGTGACATTCCACCGAATGAGACCTGGCGTAGAGGAAAGAGCAGCTCAACTATCGATTACATATATACTGATAGAACCACGTTTCAGAATGTCTCTTTATTTAAGATCATACCCCAGAACTCTAGTGATCATCAAATGTACTGGAACGTTAATGATACCAGTAAAAAGGGTGAACAGAATCGATACACTGCTCACCTTACATCAACAACTCAAGAACCTGATGTAGTTGGACCGAGACAGGACTTACTGATTTAAATAGAGAGCTGTTGGGAAAACAGGCACACATGCAGTGGGTTGAGGAACCTTATAACGTTACCCTCCAAATGTTTAGAATACATTCCGCTACAAGAACCCATATGTACTTTGCACCCAGACATAGATTTAATGATCAAGTACAACAACGAAAAACTATGTTGAGTCGAGAAAAAAGAATGGCGCAACTGTTGCCTATTGATATAAGGAATGATACAGTGCACGCTCTGCAGCATGCCTACACATCCTGGGTGAGAACTCATAGATGTATCTTGTACCAAGCAGATGGAGAAATTATGCTTATGGCGATTCTGTCGAAAAACACAGCTCATATTTGGGGTCTTCTCAATGCTGCTAATCATTTAAAACAAGCCCCAGTACGGATAAACTGTGTAACTGAAGTCATGTGGGTATGCTATTACACCAAATTATATGCTGATCCTGACACACACCAGATTAAATCTAGATTAACAAATGTGAACATTGGTGGGTGCCCTGCAAATATGTAAATAAGATGTCTTAGCGTATATCTGCAAATCCTCAAACTCAAGAGCACCAGGCCTGGATGGGCTCACAAACTGTATGGTGAAACAACACACTGAACAGTGGGCCCGAATCCTATATAACATCTTTTCTCATGTCATAAAAATGAATTGTATTCGGCCATCGTGGAAATCATCTGTTGTTGTCCCAATTTTTAAAAGAGGCAATCGGTCTTGTCCTTCTAACTATAGACTGATCTCCCTCTTGGACATTCCTGGGAAAATCTTTTGTAGGTTTATCTTACGGGACTTTAACAACTGGGTTACAACGCATAACAAGCAAGATATGCGTCAAACAGGGTTTATACCTGGAATGGGGACGTCGATAAATCTCTTAACACTAACAGCAGTTATTCAACAACACGTTTATGTAAAGCAACCGTTATATTTTGTGTTCATTGACTTTAGAGCGGCATTTGATTCAGTGGTTCGATCAGTACTATTTGACAAACTTGCTTGTGAGAATTGCTCCACATATCTGATTAATCTGATAGAGATGCTACACTCTAATATCAATCTGAGAGTTAGACTAAATCTACAAGGTCTTTTAACTGCTAACATTATGACCTTTAGAGGACTAAGACAAGGGTGTATACTCGCGTCTACCTTGTTTAACTTGTTCAAATCGGATATTGGTAGAGCTTTTAAAGACATTGTAGCAGATGCACGGAAATCAGCAGGAAAGGCACTTGTGGCCTTATTATACGCAGACGACTTGGTGCTGATCTCAAAGACTCCCCGTGGACTCCAAAACCTGCTTGATGAGCTTGCAGATTATGTAACTGAGAACATGCTTAGCAATACGAATGTAAGAGGTACTCCTAAAAGAAACAATTAAATACTGAAATGGCACATAAAAGGACAAATCCTAGAAGTAGTATCTCAATACACATACCTAGGAGTTGTTATTGATGGGCCAAACAATATCATTTACTTACAAAATCTCAACAACAAATTGAATATGATGATATCTCAGGAGTCAATCATTCAGGCCAAATATGGCAAAGTTTCTATTACTCCTGCCTTATCTTACTTTAAGCAGAAAGTGGTCCCAGTACTACTATGGATCCAAAACTAAATCCTACATACCCGAAAACATATGGCTGTGCTTTGAAATTAGATACTGGAAAAGTATTTTAGGACTGCCTAAATCGTTATCAATAGCTTGGATTAGAACTGAAGTAGGACTAATATCACTCCATGCACACTATATATGGCAGGTAACAGCCTTATTTAGGAAATGTATTTTAGCTTCAGGAACAAACAAACTGATTAATGTGTTATCTGAGTATGTGTTCTCAACTCATGACAAATTCATGGTTGAATGGTGCTGTGTTGTCATTGAGGCACTAGCTGATGCTAATGTTTCTCTGGACGTTTTGCTTACGAACCCGAACAGAGCCAAAACTAAAATATTCCAGCGTGACTGGTCCCGCACAAGGGAGAAATGCTTGCTGTATTGTGATTTTCCTAAGTATTTCCAGTATTGGCTGAAACATTAACAGGATCATATACAATGTCGAAGAAAGATATCTGTGGGTGAATTTTTAAAACAGGTCCTATGGTGAATGTTATGGTGTGATTTTAAAATTTTCTTTTAGTTTTTTTATTTTAATATGATCTTAATATGATTTTTTAATATGATATTATTCTCTTCACTGAAGTGAACTACATGAGGATGATATAGCCTGATACATAAATGTATAAATGAAATATAATGCAATTGTATGGATTCACTTAGGAACTGTAATGCATTTGTACTGTATTTTTTTGTATAGGAGTGTAATTGATGGATAGAAACATTTTTTGTTTTGTTTTTTCTGTTCCATCTCTTTTAAATACATGTGTTATATGTCATGAAAGAATATTGTAAAACTGATTTAGTTCAGTTATATAAATCATTTAAAAAAAAAATACTGCTTCAGCGTCTTCTGGCAGCAGTTGTTTAGATAAATATGATGTCATTAATTTTGCACCCAGATCGATCTCCTCCAAGTGACCTTTTTTTTCGGCTAAACCATGATCTAACCTTTTCAACATTTGCGGTTCTCTGCATTCAATTTTAAATATTCAGAAAGTGGAGGGGAAAAAGAAAGAGTAAAGCAAGGCAAACTCGCTTTTATTCTGTCATTTTCCTCTGCGTCTTGTGAACAAATACATATTGCTTGCAAACTATACTTTATCAGTGGCATGTATTAATGAATTCCAATGGAATCCCAGTGGTCTTTAGCAGGTGAAAAACAGAGGTGGATTCCATGCTGCCATAAAACAAAATACACTGGGCCTCATTACAAGTTTGGAGGTAACCGTGCCCTTTATAAGGGCATGGCTACCCCCAAACCCGGATCCGGGTTCCCTGAATGGGGAAATACTGGGCCATTCCGACCTTGGAGGGCACAGTATTTCCCCATTCAGGGAACCCGGACCCAGTCCATCCCCATTCCCATTTGAGCCCCCATAGGGCTCAATGGGAATGGGGAGCATGCTAACAATGGGCCCGTTAATGACGGGTCCGTTGTTAACATGCTGGGCCGCTCGCGGGACCCGCTAAGGACGTCTGGTAAAACCAGGTGTCCTGAGCGGGTCCCGCGAGCAGACCTCGTAATGGGGCTGTGGGGTTAACAGCTCTGACACCTTTACAGGCGCTGTTAACCCCTTACCGCCCTCCTCGTAATGAGACCCACTGACGAGATGGAGGAGGGTTTCTCGCTCTGTGCCCCTACTCCACATTGTCAGTGCTGGAAAGTGCGACAGAGAGGTAAATCAAGAGATGGAACTTTACACCTTGCTTTCATGCCCTGATGTGACACTGCCCCATTTAAATACAAGGTGAATTCATTTAAGTAATAGGATTTATTCAATCTAAATGATTCCAAGTTTAAAAATTGTGTTCCTCTGAACGCTAATGTATTTAATAGGCGGATATCAGGATCTCAGAGCATTTGATCTACTATCAATTGCATTTTTTTGGCATATTCTCCATGATGGAGGAGGGCCTACTGGGCCACTCCAGCCGTCAGATTCCATGTAGCAGTGTTGCAGCAAGGCAGATCATAGTAACTAGGCTCAGAGGATGTTTGTTGTACATAAGAACCTACATAAAATGCCTATAAAATCTAGTACCTGCCCACAAATCACATTCCGTTAAATCAACTATTGATTAATCTCACGTGAATCTTCCAATCCTTTAGGTGCGGGCAGGCATTCGAAATTGTACCTTTTAAATGTTTTGTAAATCGACAAATACTATATTGAAATGCCCATTCACCACTGCACCCAACACACAAACAAATATGCATGAATGAAAATTGAATGCATCTAAACAGAACAAAATATGTACTACCTCATTTTATTGTGTATGTTAATTGCAAGCAAGGGACAGCTAAGGATAGCATGTACATGCTGTGGGGTCCCCTGCATTCAATTGTAGCCACCCACAAGGCAGAAGGGAGAAAGACAAACAGGAAAGTCAGTCTAATCCACCTTAACTCTGTCACATTCCATCCATTTTGCGAAAAAGTAAACGCTGCTTGCAAAGTATAGTATACTCTGCAGATGGTATTTACTAATGGATCCTTGAGGAGTCTGCCTTGTCTTAAGCAGGTGCTAAACCACATCAGGTTCTCTAGGAATCGGTTAATTTCATATGACAATATCATGCAGGCATGAAAGGAAACACACTGACATGTCAGAGGTAGAATGCACAGCATAGAAATTATTTTCCTTCCATGTCCCTCCACTGCATCATCAATTCTTGAAAATGCACCACATACGTAAACATAACGGTGTTAACTTACAGCATCTGGCATTGTGAGGTTGCATCACAAATAAGAGATTCAACTGATGAATACCTTGTGCAAATACCATCGGCATGCCAAAAAAAGTTAATTCCTTTTCTGCCAGTGTTTCAAATGCCATTGAATAGTGAGTTCATGTTGCTTAGGCTGTTTCTCTGTTTACACCGTTAAGAGGGTGCAAAGAGTTGAAAACAAAAATCCAAGATCAACTTTGAGGAGATGTGTGGCTACTGCCGACAGCAGAATGTGCACAGTTGAATACTCACATGCACAGTGTGCACTGCAATCTTTAGAGATTACTTTTTATCGTGTTGTATCTATTTGACTACAAGACACCATTAGAGAGATCTGGACCTACTTGCAAGCTGCAGCCGGGCACACAAACTGTGATATTTAAGGAACACCCCAGTCTATACTTACAAATTTGCCCGCACACTCTAGCCAAGGGCAGGGCAGGAGTATAGTTGTTACTCCACTGTATATTGGTCTGGGCCTAGAGTTATGGTACCAGCTGCACCTTCTCAGAGGTATTCTTCCTTTGCTCTCCTTCCCCCAGAAGCTCACTGTCTCCAGAGCTCTGGTTCTTACTAGGCTGGACTACTGCAACAGCCTCTTTCTAAATCTGCCTGCTTCTACTCTGCACACTCTGCAACTTATCCAAAACAGGACTGCAAGACTTGTCCTTGGCCTAAAGCCCAGGGATCACATCTCTCCAGGACTGAAATCTCTGCACTGGCCCCCAGTTTTTATAGGTGGAGATTTTAATACTAGAATAGGAGGGAGGAATTATGGTAATAATTTGGATTTTATTGAACTGCAGAAAGGGGGAATTCCTACTTTAATTATTAATTCTGGGTTTGTAAGTAAACAGGGAAGATGCTTTTCAAAATAATTAGGAGAGTTTAAATTAGTTAGTATTAATGGAAGATCTTCATCTGACAGAACTGCTAAAGGTGCATTTATTAGGACTTATTCAGCTCTGATTAACGATTTGTTTACACAGTTCTGTGATCTGTGATTGGTGGTGAGTCATTGACTATGTGGTCCTGCACACAATTGAAAGTGACCATCAATCTCTATTATTGGAGATAGTCATTTGGAATTCTTCTTTTGTGAAGACTAGGGTAGCTATCTCTAGTGAGGTGTACTCTAACGATTGGAGAAAGGTGAAATTAGTGGTTGAAGAGAGTGGGAGAGGTTGGCAGCGGCGCTGTCTTCTAGTTTTACTGTTCTTGTACTTTTATTTTTAAAAAAACGATTCCAGAATGATTTTAGTTTTAAAATAGAAGTGTAGGAAGAATGTGAAACTTGCACCTCAATGCGCTGCACTCAACATTCACTTAAACAGAAGGTGTGTTTGTTTGGGGTTTTGGATTGCACCTGAGAGGGGGTGTGGCTATGGGGTTTGTGGGGAGCAGGACAGCAGGAAACATAGTTCCACTACTTCTGTTTGTACACATCGACCACTGGGTGAAATGGTCTCCACATAATGGGCCTTATGTGTCCAATAAAGTTATTCAGGACGGTTATGCGCAGATTATTGTATCTCTAACTTATGGCAATGAGAACATTGATATTATGAAAGCTTGAATGTATTTAAAATGAAGGACATGAGGTAACATTAAGCATGCCAAATCTAATTAGTATACCAAGGAATGCTACATTGCTAAACATTTTCTTTAGTTGGCATATAAGTAAACACATCTTAATAGTACAGCTCTTCTGGAGGTTTGCCTTAATGACAAACGTGTTGTGAGTAGAGCCAAGCACTCTTATGAAAGAGATAGATGGAACAAAATGTTACATCACTGCAAGGCTAAACAGATAATATGTTTTGGTGTTTGACTGCTGCATGCTCCAAGACTAATCCAATAGATAAAGTAATTAAGAGAAATGCGTCCTCAGATGAGTGGCTTAATATATATTAGTTCAATTAATGGATCAGACAATTGCTGAAATATTAATTTCATGTATGATATGGTTCCCTCTAGTCTTCGGAATCTGTCTGAAAAACCTATACAAGAAGATATCAAAAACATTAGTAATCAGATATACCCTTGAAAACTCTGTGGGCCTCATTATGAATTGGGCGGTAAGGGCTAACGTTCACCGGTAAGGAGACCGGTGCCGTTAAAGACTTACCGCCCAATTCTGTGGTCCCTTAGCGGGAACCGTAAAGGACGTGTGGTCTGAACACACGTCCTTTGCGGGTCCCGCTAAGGGACCAGGGTGCTAATAACGGGCTCGCTATTTGCGGGCCCGTAATTAGCGCCTTCCCCATTCCCATTGAGCCCTATGGGGGCTCAAATGGGAATGGGGAATGGTGTCCTGAATGGGGACTTACTGGGTCATCCAAGTTCGGAATGACCTGATAAGTCCCCATTCATCCACACCGGATAGCGCCATGGCTACCTCCAAACTCGGAATGAGGCCCTGTGACTTGATGGGGTTCCTGCTGACTGTTTTGCCTATTTTATTGAATTTTATCAAAGCATTTCTAATAATCACCCCCTCAGAGCTATTTTAATTATGAGAGAACTACCTGCCAAAATGCATTTAAGTGCCATAGTACCTATTCTTCGATAAGGGCCTAATTGTAACTGGCTTATATCTCTAAGTGATTTTTCTTTAAAGATTCGAGCTTAATTCATTTCTCGTAAGCTATATGATTGGATGACCCCATGAAACAGTTTGCCTGCGTCCTTACTATGGGTTGCCCTGGTTTGGGTACAGTTGATCAATGTCTGCATTTAGCCTTACTTTCTGATAAATAGTTTACGGTTAAGAAAGGGAATATCTACTTAACATTTATGGACCTATCTATGACATTGTACAAAGTGAACACATCACTGTTATGGAGCCCGTTTGTCATTATGTGCTGACTAAAAGGTGTTAAGCATTCAAAGTCAAATGTATTCAGGAAGGGAACGTTTTGTGGTGTATGGTATTGCAGGAGACAGCACTAATGTTATGTTTTAATCAAGGTGTGTGACACGCTAGCATGAAAATGACATCTTTGTTTGATTTGTATTTCAATAAGATGGACTTATTTTTACAATCTTCAACGCCAGAGGCACCCACAGCTTTGAATCAGTGTATGCCATGCCTAGCTTGTACGACAGCATTGTGCTATTAGGTAGAGAAGAGGGTATGCCCTCCCAAACCAGAATTATGAGCATGTAAAATGTCACAAATCATATGAGGACAGCCACCAACACATCACTGAATCTAGATCTCAGTGCCATCTCCAAAAGAGACATTCAAAATTCCCATGATCTTTCACCAAAAATAATGATATTATGAGTAGCTAAGACCCATCTACAATGCACGCATAAATGTATTTACACGTTGTCATGGACGCAATGCACGAATATACCTTCAAATGTGGCTATGCATATTTTGTTTTCTTAGACAGTAATAAAGTGGGCACACATGGTTATCCATGATCCATTTATCGCTCATTGTACTTTAGAAAGTGATACTTCACAAATGTGTTATTTTTCAGCAAACAATATTTTTGTGAACTATTTAAGGAACAATTGATGGATCTGTGCCACAAAAAAAAAAAAATGTCAGGACGTTCCACCCACTAACCTTCACCATTGGCATAAACAGAAGTGATACAGCAGACTTTAAAACCTCATGCAGCTCCGAGGTTGGGAAGTTCGCAAAATCATGCCGGTAGGAAAAGAATAAACTTTGCACCTATGCCATTTTGTTCATTTAATATGTGAAATACTGTGCTGAGAGTCAGGAAATAATGTTCACAATTTTGTATCCATTTTCAGAATGTCCTATCTTTTTAGAATTGCTTGTTTGAGGATCATACTTTGATTAGAAAATGTAAATATAAAGAATAATTGAGGTGAACTTTAAAGGTTAATATTTTAGCAACCTTTGCCTGTCAATTAATTCAAGACTATTTACATTAGGACTTGTATGTTGGCAACAGCCCTTTTTACATGTAAAAAATATGTAGTAGGTGAGTAGGTGTAATAGTTTATGAGTACATCTGGTTGTAGTTAATATCTGTTGTAGGCAAGGAGATGGTTATCGCAGGATGTACCATATCTCCACTCCTGAAAGTAAAGACAAACAAACGCCCCAGCTTGAGTACGGAGCTAATAAATCCGATCGGAGCTCCAGTACTTATGCTGGGTGTTTGTTTTTCGCGCTATATACGAGCCAGTGAAGGTGAAGGAGGACGACCTGTGTGTGTTTTCTAGCCACAAATGTCAAGTGAGTGAGTCCAGCTGGATTGACCCTGGTGGGAATAAACTGAGTATGGAATCATCATGAAAAGTGATGTACAGTTCTAATTGTGTAGCATACAAAGTTGTTTCACATAAAGTGGCACTTAAAGGCCATTTGAAGGCCATTATGAAGCGTGTCTCCTATTAAATAGGATGGTCGAATTGTTTTGTGAATACGCGGGAACTACCATGCACAATAAGCAGAACGTGTTCTTAATGTGAACTGGAACACCCGAGGTATAAGAATCAAAGACTTGATTAAAGATTGAAAGAGGCCAGCTCCTGATGAATGTCTGATCTACGTGGTTTTTGGACAGACACATGTTGGGCCTATGAGTGTGGCAAACACACATTGGATCAAGTGCAATTAATGTGTGTGTCATATTGTGTCTTTATATGATGTTTTATTCTGAGTTTATTGTGAGTAATGTGTATATGTGTCTAGTGTTTTGGTTTTTGTATTTTTTAAATAAGCTTGTGGGTGTTCTTAGATGAAAGATGTTTATGGAAATGTTTTAGATTTGTAGTGCATTTTAATTTTTTGATATATAAATGCAATCAAATTGTTGATGACATTTTATTTCTTTGGCTACGAGGTCCATTTCTTAAGGACCGAGCAGTAGCAAAGAATATGAGACAGTCACTGGATATGGTTAATTTCCTATCCCTATCCCTTCTTTATACATATATATTCTGTTGACCTCACACATCAGAAATAGGTTTGCACTGTGTGGTGAATATTTTTGGGGCACGGTATAACCTGTATTATATTAACTATCATACATAATGACATTTAAACATTCATTAGGATTCTTCTTTTGTGAAAAGCACACCTCGGATATGATAACAGTGCCCATCACACTCTAAAAGTATATGCCCACAAAATATAAAATAATGCTGGACGGAATTGAGCAAACTGTGTATCACACAATGATGGCCATAACGTCCCAGATATAACTTCCTGGCATGCCACCCTACATATTAAACACATCTGACTAGTACCATTCCAAGACATTGGGCCTCATTGCGAGTTTGGAGGTAGCCATGGTGCTATTAGCACCATGGCTGCCTCCAAAGCGTGCTCCATTACTGGGTTCCTGCAATGGGGACATACTGGGTCATTCTGACATAGGAGGACCCAGTAAGTCCTCCTTGCAGGAACCATTCCCCATTCCCATTTGAGCCCCGATAGGGCTCAATGGGAATGGGGAGGGAGGTAACAACAGGCACATTACAAGTGTCCCGTTGTTACCTCCGTCTTCCCCTCACGGGACCCGGAAAAGATGTCTGGTTTTACCAGACGTCTAATCCGGATCCCGCAAAGGGAGCCTCGTAATCAGCCCTGACGTACCGGCCCCCTTCATTCCATCAGTGCCAGGGTCGTAATGAGGCCCATTGTAATGGCTCTTAAATGCAAGTAATTCAAATGTACTCTATTGAGAAAAAATTATCTGAGTCCGGTTAGTGGCCCATAATAGGTATTTTTGTACACTGGGCTCAGTCATTAGCAAATGCCTCTGAATAATCGGTTTTGATAACTCATATGATTCTCTTTTCTCCTTCAAGTAGGATATAGGTCTAGATTTTAAAAGAGTAGCAGCCTGAGTTGTCAAAATGTCTCGTGCAATAAAATTTGAAACAGCTTCAATTACCATGAGGTTTGTTTTTATACATTTTAGCTATGGTATCGTAACGTTGACATCTTTTCAGACTAAAAACCCAATTAAATCATGAGTCAAAATAGCCTTTTCATCCTTCAGAGGCATAGCCAATTGAGTAATGGTTGTGTTGAGAGTGTGTCATTGCTAAAGGCATGACAAAATCCCAGGGTTCTCCCCATAATTAGAGGCAGAATAGGGGAGCTCCGAAATTTAATTCAGAAAATCATTGTCTGTTAGTTGTATCAGATGTGTGTCCCCCACAACACCATCCTGTAACACACGATTGAAACCGCTTTGCCATGGAATACTTTTAGAATTAGATCCACAGGAGGTTTGGCTTTAACATTGACATACAACAAAGTACCCGCCACCCCCTGGAGCTTGCCTGAACCTCAATGATAGATTTTTAATATGCTGATCTGGTGAAAAATGTGATGCAAAACGTACCATCAGATATTAGAATTTTCTGATGATTGAGGTGATCATACCATTACAGCACATGGGTGGAAAACGTGGGTGCTCGTCTTCCTTTATAACATACCGTAACTGCTGATATATTGGCATTCACCTTAAGGTTTAACCCATTCATGAAATTGGTATAATCGTTAATAAAGATTCTGGAGCGCTTGTGGCGTACACACAATCATTATGGTGTCATCGGTGTATGCCAAAAGTGGCAAGTCTCTATTCCCCAATCGCTGTACATCTGGGGTATAATTCAACTGGAACTCAGAGAGTCTATTAATGCACAAACTAAACAGCAGAGGTGCCAGTCCACAGCTCTGGCACACTCCAGTCTCCACTGGAAAGAATTTGGCACAATAGCCATTTTTCCCACTTGTTACGCAGGTTTGTATAGATTGTTGCAACTATATCAACAGATTAACAATACCCACTTGACAATTCATGGACCTGAGCGCCTGCCATAACATTATTTGATTTACTTTATTGAAGGCCGTGTTCAGGTCCATGAAAGTCGGATACATTGGCTCCTTTTTCACGTACAAAGAGTGTGCCACTACCGGGTACAGGTTGCGTGTTTGCTCTTAAGTATCCAACCCTAGTCTAAAACCCAACTGTCCAGCGGACAAAATATTATTTATTGCCGCCCAACTCTCCATCCTAGCCAACAGGACACGTCCAACCATTTAAGAAGGGAATCAAATAGTGATATTGGTCTATATGAACTAGTTCTATCGATTGATCTCTTCTTAAAAATTGGTTAAATTATTGCTTGGAGCAATCAAGCCGGGATCACACCCATGGTAACAATTGCATTCAAACCACTTTTTCAGAAGGGGCCCCCATAGATCTATTTCTGCAGAGAATAGATCAGACAGTATTCCATCTGGCCCCAGAGACCTATTTGAATGTTACCGTTTTATCGCCATGATTACTCCATACCCGCTCCCTCTCCTGGACTAAGAATGGGCCACCTGGGCATCTGATAGTGAGAGTACATTGCTCACACCTAGTGCAGAACCAGCACGATAAAGTCTAATAAAATGGTCCAGCCATGCATAATCCAGGACCATGGTATCCAGCCCTTGGTTCTTATAATAGTAGAACAGGCAATGGTTCACTGTTTCCCAGAAGGCTTTCATATCATTATCGTCCGAGGCAATCACTAGATCCGACCAATACGTACTCTCGATTTCTCTAGGCATACAGTATCTTGACATTCCATGATAGTTCCTGGAAATAATATAACAGCAGTCTTTGTACCTCTGCTCGCAGACCACCAGCACTGTGAATGGACTACAGCAGCCAGGCCATCAAGAGTCGGTTGCTTCGTGACCATCGCTCAATGGCTTTCCAGTCTTTTTTTCTTTTCTTTTCCTGAACGCACAGACCTGCCTGCCACTAGCACCCAGCAGGCAGTTTCTAACAGCATATCTTCCAGCAGCTGCTATGTAATTCTGGCTCTTATGAGACTGAAAGGATGTGTTTACTCAAGCCTGTAAGTTGGGCTTTTAGGCTCATAAGAGACCATATTGCCTGCAGCTGTGGGCAATAATTCTCAATTATTAGAACGATGGATACGACCAGGGACTTTTCTAACAGATATTCTCATCTATATTGATATCAATGTGGCAGTACCGTGTCCATGTCTACATTCCACACAAAAGGCCTGATTTACAAAGCCTTTTTTCAATGGGCTTTTCGCATTCAAAAGTGTTTTTGGAAATCAGGCCCGAAGTGTCATATTCTCAGCCCACACTCAACAGTATTATTTGAGTCATCGTCTGAAGAAATCACACAAAAAATGCCATTGCCTTTCCCCTGCGCTTCCCTTCAACGGCCAAGGAAGGTGAGGGCTGGCAGGTCATTCATTTTACTATATGCTTCTGAACATTGAGCTATTAAATCATAATGCGAGACTAATGCAAATGCTCTCTGACTTCTTTGCCTCTGGAAAGCACTAAAATTGTCAAGACACCTTTCAGAAAATTACCCCTTTTTTCCACCGCTCTAAAGGATAACAAATACATTTAATGACAGCAGATACTAAGGACAAATTAATTACACAACACAATATCCGTATTCCCAACACAGTATGCTAATCAAAAATAATGATCAAGGGCAATTTGAATTTCTTCAAGCACACATATATAATTATATTTTAGCCGGCCAAATCAAACTGCAAGACATTTTATTTTTTTCGCTGCAGCTCCTATCCCTTAGACCTTTAACTTGTTTTCATGTAAATACATTGTGAATTATAATGTTGTAAAAAAGACTTTCAAGCAGAAATGTCTATGTTTCTGCAGCACTGACATAAAGAGATAGCAGTCACCTGCTTGGTGTCCATCAAGGAGCAGGGAATGGCTTAGATCGAGGGAGGCAATTTTGCTCCTCACAAATGGCAACCATCAATGCACTCAATTAAATTTAGCACTCAATACAGAACTCAAATTCTGCGTCAACATATCGCATTGTGATGGTATCTGGTACAATGATGACAAATCCAGTAGGGATGCTGCTTATAACTATCCAAGATCAATACTCTTGACATGGCAATGAAGGAGATCGGCATAGCTAGGCAGTGTTGTGCCATTTACAGCTACCTCTTTGTTTATTGGTTTAAGTAGAGTTCACCTGTGTCGCTATGCCTATAGATTGGTAGCTACTTCTCAGCAGTGTCCAGAGTGGAAGCTCGAGGATTTAGTCCATGACCATATATACCTACAGAATGTCCCTCTGTAGGTATATGGTCCTACAAAATGCAGCCCTGGCTGGTGTGCCCAGACTGCTATGCCATGCATAATTAAGATCCACCTTTTGATAGAAACACCCTTTCATTACTGAGCTGTATATTTGGCATACACAAGTGAATCATGGGGTATCAGTGCTGACGAAAATCAAGTAGTGGGGACCATACACACTTAGAAAAATGAAATCCGAGCATTATGATACAACTAACTGTGTATGGTGTAGAATCCAAAAGCATCTATGGATTACTCTTAATGCACAAATATTTTTGGCAAAGGCAAGCTCGATATGGGGTTGTTGAAGCTTATCCCCTAGCATTTGTGAATATTACAGATATATACACGCTCACTGCCAGCACATGCTCCCTAAGTACTCCATCTCTTATCTGATCAGAAGCCGGATGTTTTATGCCTAACTGAAACCTGGTAACGCGAGTGCTCTGCACCGGCACTGATGCAGGCTATTCCTGCTGATTATATCATCATTCACTGTGACCGTGCCTCCTCCAAAATTGTGGTCTGGGTGGCGATGATTTTTAAGGCTAACTTGGGGGTAACTCAGTTGCCATTCTCCCATAAGTTAGCCATGGAAGCACTATTGTTGAGATTAGTTTTTTTACTGCATCGTACTTTCCATTTTCTCATAATCAATCACCCTCCGGGTTCAGTTATTGGGTTCTTGGAGCCTTTTGTAGATCTTGTTGCAGAGCTACAGATTAGGTTTGCGCGCTTTATTGTACTGGGAGACTTTAATCTTAAATATAATGGCCCTCGGGCCCCTGCTCTACATGCCTTCTTTAATAGCTTAGTGGACTTAGATTTGCATCTGTATCTGAGCCCAACCATAGGTTAGGGAACAGGCTGGATTTGATTCTAGCCAAAGAGACTTTACTTTACTTACCTTTCACCCAGCTGAGCCCGTGTTGTGGTCTGACCTATATCTTTTGACCTGTATTTTTAACACAGCATTGAGGCCGTATAAGAGTCTTCCTTCCAAAGTCTGGCAGCGGAGTTGGCACATGGCTGATCATTTGGCTCTGGTGTCTTCTGTTAGACCCAAATGTGATGTAGCTCCACTGACTGAACTTTGAGTTTTATCCCACTCTTTACAAGAGGCAGCGGAAGAAGTAGCTCCCTTACGGGTTATCCAGCCGCAGAGGCTCCCGTTTGAGCCCTGGTTTTCAGAGCAGCTTAAATTAGCTCAGCTTAAACTAATACAAACTAAATGGAAATGGCGCCGTTCTCATGATCCTTGTCTAAGATTGCAATATAAGGTCTGTGCAGCTGCCTATTCTGCCACAATCTTTACTGCAAAAAGATTATACTGGACGAAGAAGGTAGAGACAGTGCTCTGCAAACCTAAAGAACTTTATTTCAGTGGTTAAATCCCTGACATCCACAGCCAATCTTGAGTCTACTATGAGTCCTTCTCAGGACCTTTGCGACTCCCTATCGCAGTTTTTTATAACTAAAATTATATGCATTCGGGCTAGTCTAACGGTGGCAGCATTGTTATCTGTCCCTGCTATGGACTTACCGGTTATAAGCAGGGGGTGGTACCAGGAGGATGGTCCCTCTTTCATAAGTTCACAGAGTCAGAAATCTCCAGCGCAATCAGCAGCCCCAGCTGACTCGGTCCCTCTGTCCCTCTGGCAGTACTGAAATACATTTTTCCTAGGTGGGATTATGCACCTCTCTCCAGTTTGCTTTTATGAAACTTCTGGAGTCCTTGATTTCTCCTCTTCTTTCATCTTTTATGGAGTCATCTAGCATTTTTTATCCTGCCCATTCTCGGGTTTTAGACCCAGACGAGGTACAGAAAGTGGGCTGGTGTCAGTGCTGGACGACATGGCGAGATGGTGAGGCTGGTTGATGCAAGGGCGTGGGGGGGCTGCCCTGATTCTACTTCACCTGTCAGCAGCTTTTGACACTGTGGACTACCTTACCCTGCTGGCTCGCCTCACACAGGTCAGAATGTCTGACCAAGTATTAGCTTAGTTTACCTTTCTTTTGACAGATAGATCTCAAAGACTCTCAAAGACTCTCACTTCCCGCTTTTCTTTCCTGTTTCTGTTCCCTTTGTTGTGGGGTCCCCAAGGCTCCACCTTGTCTCAGATTCTCTTTAACATCTGCATTTGGCCATTGGTATGCCTCATCCGCTCCTTTGGCTTCAGCTGCTACTCATATGCTGATGACAATCAGATTATGGTCCGCTTTGATCTTGACCAGGGTGAGATGTCGTTGTGCTTGCACAGGTACCTGTCAGCCGTGGGTCGTGTGGATGAACCACAATGGGCTGAAGTTAAATGGAGATGAGATGGAGGTACTGGTGGTTGGTTCTCCTCCTGATCCTTCACTTTGGGTGTGCTCCTTCTGGCCGTCTTCCCTGGGCTCTCTTCCTGTCCCAGTCATCATGGTTAAGATCCTAGGAGTGGTCATCTCTTCCACCTCGGTGATGGACGCACAGCTGTCTGTGGTCTGTAAAGCCGGCCATTATCATGTGAGAATATTAAGTAAGGTACATCCCTTTCTACCTGTGGAGCCTAGGCCCCTGGTGGTTGCTGCCTTGGTTGTGACCTGGCTGGATTATTGTAATTCCTTATACCTGGCCCAACCCAAGGGCCTTGTTCAGCGGCTCCAGCGACTCCAAAATATGGCTGGCTATGTGGCAACTGGATCCCCCTATGGGGCTCATATTACGCCTGTTCTTCGCTCACTCCACTGCTTTCCTGTTGCCTGGCGTATTGAATTCAAGGCACTCTGCTTGGTTCATCGTGCCTCGACTGATGTAGGAGCAGAATATTTGTGGGCTAAATTTACCCGCAATTGCCCAAGCCGGACATTGAAATCTTCTTCCGCCAGCCTGATCTGTGTGCCACCTTTCCGCCACTCCTATATTGGAGGTTGGGCCTTCTCTGTGGCCGCAGCCCTTCTGAGGAATGACTTAGCGCTTTCGCTAAAAGATCTGCCTAATCATCTTCCATTTGGAAGAGCTCTGAAGACCTATTTCTTTTAGATGGATTTGTTAACTGTTCCTCCCTCTCAGTGCCATGATACCTTCGGGTGACCATGCACTTTAAAAATTATCTTAACATAACATAACATATGTATTAAACAGAATGTATGTGTGTATGTGGGTGTATTTATGGGGTTTAAATAGCACACATCTAGATTGAACATGGGGAATATGCCCAGGAGGTTACTGGTAGAGTTCAGGAGGATCAGGGGTACCTGGAACAGGGGCAGGGGCCATGGGAGGGAAATCTGAAGAGGGAGCAGTAGGGTAAAATGGGGTGAATATCAATTGCTGATATGTTATTTGAAACAATAGGGTCTTCAGGTTCTTGCATGAACCAAAATATCAAAACATTGATTTTTCTAAAAATTAAAGGTCTATCCTCCTGCAAATGATAGCACAGTTCTATTATCACAATATACACAAGGATGTGCCCCGGTTAGATGCGGTCAACACGACTGGGTTATTCCTATCATGTATAGACATACGGCAAACACTTAAAGTCATCACAAACAATGAATGGCCTACTCCTACTCACATATTATTTGGACAAATGCTTTACTGCTAACCAAAAAAACATTTAGTGAAACGTTATTGGCGTCCTTTTATAAGGGATGGAGTGCAACTGTAAGTCCTAATAGCAAGGAATAAGCGGTTTACACATAACCTTACACTCTAGTGGATTGTCAATACATGTTCTCATTTTAATGTAAAGTGGTCTTATATAGTGCCATTCTGCCAATAATGTTGGCCTTGCTGCGCATGTTTCTTTAAGAAAGGAGGGCAGTGTTAGTTAGTTGGATAGCAAGAAGGCTGATGCAGAAACCTTTGACATTGATGGATGCAGATCTGAAGAAGTTACCTGTGTTCTGATATGAAAATCTCAAGGTTGTTTGTGGTTGGTTCTGACCAGGCAGGTTAGCCATATAGGCAGCCCACGGAATTGTGGAGTGCAAAAACGAACAGCTGAGGGAGCGATAGAGCAGCCATTAAATTAAGGTGTAAAGCAGTTCATGCTTTGCCTACTGCTGCAGACAATTCTGCAAATTGATTTGAAGAGATGGTCCCAGGTATGCCCCTCCACCCTTATCCCAATGAACATGACAGTCCAAAGAGTCAAGAATGTATCCAGGCCAGTCATTATTCGGACAAACCCCAGGAGCACCAGTTACTGACACGTATGTAGAGAGGTATTCTCTCAGAAAGCCTTTCAAATTGTATCCAGTGAATGTATTTATGATACACGTGCTTCGACAATAGTTATCGATCCAAATACCTCGATGGATGACATTGACTGAATGCTGAGAAAACACTGTGGTGACGTCATTAGTGACACCACAACATAGCCACGTTAGTCATGAAGTACACTTCCAACCATGCACATTTCTACACAAACACATACTCGTATACATGAAGAACTTGCTTACACAGTTCTGTAGATAGAAGACAGATACATACACGTACTGTCAAAAGCTTTTATTATTTTTCTCATTAGCAAAAGCAGAAATGCTTAACGCAAGGCAACAACGGGATGCAGAGCAAGCTTGCACATGCTTATGGCAATTAACCCTATGGAATGACAGGATCACATAAGAAGACTGTCAGGACCAAAAATAACTAACCGATAAGAGATATATTACAATATAAGTGTATAGAAATCATTGTATAGGCATAATGAAAATCACACAATGCCTCAAAACTGCAGGGCCAGGCTCACAGCCACGGTCAGAGACAAGCAGCACATTCCAACCTTCAGAGGACCAAGGGACTGCAGAAAAGCAGAATAAATCCTCATAATTGCAGACCAGAAGAGCTTGATTTTGTGGTCCTCAACCACATGATGCGGCCGAACTAGACACAGGGTATTCACCCGTGGTGGGAAGACGAGCAGTTCTCGGCGATACAGGCCTAAAGTGAAACATGGATAAGGTAACAATGTTGCAACATGGCAAGCACTCTCATAGGTAAACGTGGTATTGATATCAGACATATTGGGCACAAATATTCATTCACATAACCTTGAAGAGGTGCACAGAGGGCTGAGAACCGAACTGGGTCTCAGGCCTGATGAGACTAGTTCCATCCAATCAGGGGACAGAAATCATGGGGTGGATGGCAGAGGGCAAGGGCCAGTCATAATCCTGTGAACCTGCAACAATGTAATAGATAGTGTCATGGGGAATGGGCAGGCCAGCCACCTGCCACAGATAGGCCAATCGAATAAGATGTATATGAACATTCTATAAGGAATTCCACTCCAAGCACCCAATGAATACGGGTGATAGGTTTTTCCCAGAGGGCCCAGTTTAGGACGCAATGTTGAATTAAAATTGGTTGACACGATTTTTGGAATGAGGCCTGCAAAGATTTTTGAATGTCCTGTATAATCCCTGTTGGTTTGTGTAATAAATAACAGTTCTAACTTGCCCTTGACTGAGTCCTCCATTTGTTCTGGGGGCAGGGTTGATGGGCCCTTGGGAGGTGAACGGGTGAGCTTGTAGCGACCCCAGGCACCTGGCACACCCCACCAAAAGTTTACATTTGATCATACCTGTTTTACTCCTGCACAGGTGTTTACTGTGATGCAATGTTGCTAAAGGTGGAGCAGGTGAGCCGGGAAGTCCAGGTTTGGAATTGGTTAGAAGTGGTGGGAAAGGGGTGAATGGAGGTTTGGAAATGGGGTGTAAAGGGGCAGGGTGGGGGGGGTGAGGAGGAAAGGGACCTCTAGGGCAGGAAGCAAGCAAGCAGTCAACGTATCCTGTGTGGTGCGGACAGGAGATGGACAATGGGGTGGAAGTTGGGACCCCTTCAAAGAAACAAGTGTAAGGTGTTGCAGGGCTAAATAGGAGGCACTGCTTCAGTAGAAGGAAATACCAAAGGGCAGAAACCCATCAAGCCAGAAACCAGCATGGCCAAGCAGTAACAGTAAAGAACCATACAGAAAAATAGAATGGGAAGTTTCCTCCTCAGACTTCCGGTTATGCCGGCAGAACTTTTCCACTTTATACCACCCTTCTGGCATAAACTTAATGAATACCTATGGAACCCACTTGCATTTAGTACCTGCTTAAAGCAAGTGGATTACACAGGCATCCAGTCTAAAAAGTCTCTTCAAATAATAATTTGCTGGCATCAATTACATTCATAACAACATGGAAGGTTAATAGAAACAGTAAAGGCACTTTCTGCTTCTCTTCCCTTTAACTCTTGATATTCTGAAAGTTGCCAATTGCATGGAGGAGACCTGAGTCAGTAGGAGAGCATGGCACTGATGACCCTCGGGAGATTGAGTGAGGGAGAAGGCAGGGCCTTCAGAGCAGGTAGAGAATACCAGCAAAGAGTAAGAACTACCAAGAACTCAAGAGGACATCACTAAAGAGTTAGGATTGGGAGGGCTATAGCACAAGCCCCCACAGAGTCAGTGTAGGCAGAGCCTCCGCTGAATGTCCTCAGGGACACAGGCTACCTAAGAATTAGGAGGACGTGGCTCATTTATGGTTGAAGGGGCCGGCCACTGCAAGCAACCTTGTAATAGGACTATGGCCCTCATTAGGACTCCGGCGGAAAAGCATGGTGCTATTAGCACCATGGTCGATGCCGGAGTCTGCCATGGTGGAATGGGGAATTACCACCCCATTCCAAGGTTGGCGGGGCGGTAATTTCCCATGCCACCATGGCCCATCCCCATTCCCATTTTTGCCCCATGGGGCATAATGGGAATGGAGAAGGCGGTAAGTACGGTACGGTCTAGACCAGCTGTTAAGGTTGGGTCCCGCAAAGGGACCTCATAGTAAGGTGTTACGGGTTTAACAGCACCGACACCTTTTACAGCGCCATTAACCCCTTAACGCCAGGGTCCTAATGAGGGCCTATGAGTTGTCTCCTGGCCTGGTGGTGGCATTTATGAGAACAGTGCCTGCAACCAGAAGGGTGATTGTGCTGTCGAATATGAGGGTGGGGAGGGTTCCCAGGGGAAGCTGAGGGAAAAAACTGGCCTGAGGCAGTTTCACAGCAACAGTTCACCCTACCTAATGGGATGTAGAAGAACAGGTATAACATGAGTCAAATACATGTCTTCCTGCACCTTCAGTACTGGAGGGGGTAAAACAGGCACAGATAGAACCCCAAGAGAGTGAAGAACTCTGCCTCCAACACAGACCACATGGTCCTAAATTTGGGATTATTTTTCCCTGCCTCCAGATTGCCAGGGGAAATGTTCTGCATGGTGGAGGGTTGTGTATGGTAAAGAAGGGGAAGAAAGGAAGGAACAAGATCTCCACCCTAGTAACTACTGCCATGTATAACCATATTTCTGTGTGGCACAAACAATTCTAACTGGTGAATGCACCCTGCGCTTTTGCAATGACTATTACTAATCTGGGTGCCACAACAAACCACCCCTACAGCTGAGGAGGAGGGATAGGTACTAGCACTTCCATGTGGCAGAGTGTAGCATGGTGGTCACATTGTGCATGCCATGTCAACCCCTCTGTACTGGTTCAGCCTGCCTAAATCAGTGCAAGTGGCGTTGACAAACGTCGTCAGAAAACCAACTCCATTTTTCAGTGCTTGTCATGCACTGGATAAGAAATCATCATCATTATCCGGGCTGACATGTTGGCTAGGAGTAGATGTTATTCTATTGTCTTGTGAAATGAACTCACTATTAATTTGTATTAATGTCAATTGTTCTGCATAGACCGCTATAATGCTTCTCCTTCTATTAGAGACACTAGGTTCACCAGGCTAAAAAATATCATTGAAGGATGGCCACTGGTAGGGGCAGTTTAGCAATGGAACATCAACTTGCACTGGCACCTCTGGCCTGAAAAACAACCGGATATATCAATACTGCAACGGGTCATCATCCCTTCCCATGGATGAAGTGTTTAGTAGCTAGGAATCAACCATCAGTGTAGCTCATGCTCTGCGCTCTGTTTCTGTTGATGACCTGTCTAAATTGAATATGACTGTCACTGCTGATTGTGTCCCACAGATTCTCCTCACTGAGGATTGTGACTACATTGTTCACAAAGATTTCAACAGTTATACATGATGTACTTATCTTTTATGCCATAATTCTTGACATTCCCGATTTACATGAATTTACTCCACCTCTGCAAGACTCTGCACCTTCACCAGATTCCACCACTTCAACAAACTATGTCCGCATTGACCAAAGTAAACCCCTTCACTCTCATTGTGTACCCTATTTTGGCCCCATAACAATGTAAGGATGTTTTATAAGGTTGCAGGGATTTGAAAGTTTTTGCTTCCTCTCTATTAATTCAAGCCTGTCATCTTTTATTTATGTTAGTTGAAAGAGTGTTTTCAGATCTCTGATGCCCATTGTGATACTGAAAATGCATTGGAGGGACAAGGCCTCCATGTCATTGGCCCCCACCTCATTAATCTGTGTGTTCTGCATATTTTCTGTACAAGAGTCCAGTCTGGATGCCTGGCAGTGCAATGTTTCACTTTGCTCTTGGAGAACAGTACCCACGGGATACCATTAGGGTACCCATGGGTAGGGTTTCAATCCAGTATTCCTAGTGTATGTTTAGGGCACATTTGCATTGCCCAATGAGCAGGGTATGGCTGTTGGCAGCTACATGGTGATGTGACAGTGACTCTAGGTATCCTCAATTTTGGGATACCCAGGACCTGCCATAGGAATCAATCGATTTCCACGTAATGGCAAGATGACCTCTTGGTTTCCTTTGCCTTACCCCCTTGTTTAACAAAGTCCTCAGAAGCATTTGCTCTGTTCTCTTTTCCTGAATGGTTGTTGGGTGGAAGGACATTGGGTTTGCCTCTTGCCAGACTGGATGGATCCTTCCCAGCAGCTGCTTTTTGTGGGTACACCCTTGGGGTGGAGCCTACCAGAATGGAGTGAGTAGTCAATATGCATTATGTGTTGTGTCTGATTTTGCTTGTGTGACACAATGCCTGAGCTAGCCCCGACTGAAACTGGAATTAATGCAGTGTGGTGCACTGAAAGGTTGGGGAGTAATCCCCAATCAACATTCTGTGTTGTGGATGTTTGCTTTCTAGAGACTACAATTAATGCCTGTGAGCCTGATTGGGTGCTGCCTGCATGAATGTACTTGATTGAGTACGATTGGTTTGGCTGGCTGAGCCTGGCTCAGCCTGAGTGTATGGGTAGTGTTTAGTATAACCGAGGGTCTCATGCTCACATCCTTGTCAGAAGCTGTAAAAAGAAACCTGAAGATAAAGCTGAAGTCATCTTAAGCTGGTTTCCTGTAGTACAGTTGGAGGAAGTAGTCTGCTGTTGCATTTCCTCACTAAACCTGACAACCGCTGTTCTTACTTACGGACTGAACTAGAGAGGACAAGGATAAGCAACCTCTTTCTGAGCTATGAGGGGATATCGCCCAACTGCTGCTCTTCACCTAAGGAGTCTTCAAGCCAGTCCCTTGTTCATCCCATCCAGATAAGGAATCTTTGTGGGTCCAGAAGAGGGGCTGCCTGAAACTCTTGAAACCAAGAAGGTCATCTGTGCTGCCCACTGTCTGGATGAGTTTTTATGACTGCTGTAAACCAGGTTGCTCTGTTTGACCGGAAGATGGGGTGCCCTGGCATAGTGCTGCTTGAAATCCGGAGCTGCAAAAGTTCCAAAATACTAACGAATCCTTCAAGGGGCATCCTTGCCACAACATCTGTCCACATGTCCATGCCAGTGAAGGTCCAGGGTCGCTGCCTGCAGTGGAGTGTCTGCTGTTGGATTTCCCACCACGAAATCCAAAGAAGACATCCCAAGTGTCCAGACTTGGTGAGGGTCTGGAGTCCAGTCCAGAGGTCTTGCCTGGGTCACCAGAAGCCATCCAGAGGTCGGTGTTGCGGCTGTACCTACAAGGAACCAATAGGTAGTAAAACCGCGAAATACAGAAACCTCAAAACTATTTCTGCCATTGCACCTGTCTCCAACAAAAGTTTTCCAAGGTCTTCAATGCTCTCATCTCCTTCTGCAAGGCCTTTTTGGGGTCCACAGCAAGTTTCATCTTCATGGGGCATCCACATCCAGAGTAACAACCCGACAACGGAGACCACAGCGAGGACCAAAAGTGCTGCCTTTTCAACATGGCTTGATTCCCTCTTTATTCTCGCCATCAACATCCCAGTGACTCCTTCTTCCAAAGGAGTTCCATCCTCATGTGGTCTCATTGAGTAAGGCCTAGAAACTCCACCACTTCACCTGCCAAGGCACCCAAGATACTGTGACAAGGAAGAGCATCTTCCATCCTCAGAAATCATCCAGGGGTCCCAGATTGGTCTTGGATACTGTTCTCCTGTTGCTTCCCATGTACTTTGGGTTTGTCGTTTCCATGGAAAAAGAAGCGGAGCATTATTGAACATATTTGGACTGGATTTAGATATAATGAACACCTTACAGATTACTCAGATTTGGATATCTTCACACAGTATTTCCTATCTACATTAATTCTGCCAATGTTCCTAATCAAACCTGCTTTTCTACATATATCTATGACATTATCCCATGCTTTATAATTCCTATGCTTTTTAATAACTGTCAGCAGTTGGTGAATTCTACATTGAATCTAAAGTATATTGTGCTAACACATAGCTGTGTATATATTTATCATTATTAGGATAGTGTTGCCTGAGTACAACGTGAGTTATTTATTGATGTATATATTTGCTTGAAACTTATTTATCTAAACTTTGATGGTAGTAATGATAGGTCTGTTTTAGCATATAACATAGCATGTGGACATTCCTTTGTGGGAGTTTTTAAAAGTAAAATGTGAGTTAAAAAGCAATTTGTGGCTAAATTGGAAAGACATTGTGCTGCTTGCCATTTCTTCAGGATGTGAAACTGCATTCTTTCCCTTGGTTGTCCTGGAGACCTAGCCCTGACCTGTAACTTCAAACATCAGTGCCTCGCCTTATAAATAAAAGAAATAAGATGCTTTGAGATCACATTCACGGGGTGTACCTGATAAAGACAGGTCTGTTCTCCAGCCTTTATGACCTCAGCATCACAGAAACCCATACAAAAGTGCATTAGTGGTCATTAGCTCTTGAAGGGTTGAACTAATCTAAACACAGACCTCTCTGATGACATCATGTGCTATAGGAGGGTGGGGGCCTAGCCAGATGAGGAGTGAGATTGCACATTGATTACAATGGGAGAAATATATTGTATCAGGCATTTCCTGGTCCTATAAGCACACATGTGGCAGTGGATAAGTGACACTCAACCAATCCCTTCTGTGGGAATCAAGACACATTTGTGATGTAATGCAGTTTACAGAGATAACACACAGGTAAATAAAGTGTATCAAAACAGATAATAGCATTTAAACGTGAGCGCTGGCCAGGTCTAGCTCGAGGAGCCACTTATTGACATTGTGCTTGAAAGATTGGAAGGAGGGTTCAATTCTAAGTGTATTAGGGAGGGTGTTCCAAAGTTTGGCTGCAAGGACCGGGAAGCTAGCCCACCCTGCTTTTTGTAGCTTAAATCTGGGTATGCGCCAAGAGTGAACTTGGGTGGATGTCAGCGGACGTTTAGCTGTGTGAACTGAGAAACGGCTGACAAGGTATTCAGGGGCCCTGTTCGCTTGGCATTTGTAAGTCAGAGAGACAGTTTTCAGGGCTATTCTTTGGTCAATGGGGAGCCAGCAGAGGGAGCGTCTAGTGTCCGATATGTGTGATTTCCTAGGTATCTAATGAAGATGATACAATTTGAAGCAGTGAGAAAGGGTCAACCTGCTGTTATACGTTTGCACCTATAGGCTGCAGCTGAGGCCCCAGCATTAGCTTGTCTGGAATCAAGATAGATACCAAGAAGTTTAGTATCATTGGACACCTTGATGGAGATCCCATCGATACTAAATGCCTTAAAGGATGGGTCCAATTTGTTCAGTCTAAAACGTGATCCTAGGATAAGTAGCTTAGTTTTTTCATTGTTCAAGCAAAGCCCATGGTGAGCCATGCAAGCTTGGATGACCGAGTAAACCTTGTTCAGAGCTTTAGAGTCAGATACGTGGTCACCCATGATAGGGATAAGTATCTGGGTGTCACCCACATAATTAGTATAGGTGACACCCAAAGAGTCAAGGATATCAAAGAGTGGCTTAGTAAACACGTTCTAAAGGGTGGGGGACACACACGACCCCTGTGGGGCCCCACATTGGACTGGTAGTGGTTCAGCAGAAGGGGGGAGTGAGAAGACCCTCATGGTTCTGTTTGCCAAAAAGGATTTAATCCAAGAAGTGGCTTCATTTGAAAAATGGGCAGCAGTTTTGAGGTGTTGGCAGAGGATTTGATGGTCCACCAGGTCGAAACTTGCCAAGAGGTCAAGTAAGAGTAACAGGGCCAGTTTACCCTTGTCTTTTAAGTCCTCGATTTGCATTTATAAGTCGATAAGGGCGGTTTATGGTCCGTGTCTAGGTCGGAAGCCTGATTGACGGAGACCCAAGTGTTTATTAGATTCTAAGTAAGTCTGTATTTGAAGATATGCTGCGCGGTCCAAAGTTTTAGTAAACAAGGCACAGTGGTGATGGGTCTGTAGTTGGCAGAGTTGTTGGAGTTGAGGGTGGGTTTTTTGATTAGGGGGTTGACCCATCCGTCCGTGAGGTTGTCGGGGACAGACGCCGATTTGAAGGAGGCATTAATAAAGGAAGTAATGAAGGGAGCTAGTTCGCAGGCTGCCTCTTTGATTACTGGAGCCGGGTACGCATCACCTTGACAGTTGGATGGTTTAATCTTTCTGATTATATTCCACTTCTCAGATGGATAGCGGAGAGAAATTGAATGGTTTGACATGTGCAGTTGGGTGGATAGTGTTGGTGATGGGATAAGGAATGTGGTCTGGTGGTAGGCTGCTTTTTTTAGTGTTTATTTTGGTCTGAATATTAGAACACCATTTGGTGTCAGTAATGCAGTTTTCTATCAGGCTATCAGAGACTCTAGTTCTTTGAGAATCTTGATGTTAGGCAGAATCCTGTGCAGTGCCCTTAGGGACCACTACACACAATTAAGACCACAGGTGGCAATACAAGTTTTACCTTTGGTACAAGCCCGGACTACTATGTCAGAGTGGTAGCAGTAGCGGAGCAGCCAAGCCTATCTCAAGAGTATATGAGCAGTAGCAGAGATTACACAAAGGGACCACGATTACAGTGACTCAAGCAAACACTGACTCAAGGTTTCAGGTAGAAAAATATAAGTGCATTTATTTTTAAAGCATTTGTTATAAACACAACACTTCTATTAAACTTAAATAAAAAACACACGTTAAATATACCACAACTAACCAATTCACTTTGTACAGTAAGTCTCAAGGTAAGTACCCTGTCTTTGAATGAACCGGTGTATCGAATAAAGCACATTACCGCGAATACAATTGAGATCACTTTTTGACAGTTCCATCCACTAAACAAATGCGTATCCGTGACATGAAACGCTACCGGGGCAAAAACACACTTAGCACTTGAGAGACCCAGAGGGAGTTGGAGACAAAAATCACAGGCAATATTTTGGTTAGGCAGGCAGAATCAAGAAACACTCAACGACAGTAGTTCAAAAGTCAAAGGGCCGGAGCCAGGGTCGAAAGACACCGGGGACAGTTGCCGAAGATCACACGGTCAAACAGTTCACTATTCAACGTAGCCAAAATACTTCAATAATGTCAATGTTCTGAAGCAAAAGTTTTAAGAAGGAGGGAAGACAAGGGCAAGCATTGGAAATGAAGAAAAAGGGATTCAACCAGTTTCCTCAACAGAACACAGTACCTTGTTCCAGTGGTGCAGCTGGTGCCCTGGCAGTTGTTCCTGTTGGTTTCCCACAGACCCACGATTCCTGGAGCTTTGTTGTGAAGGAGGACGTATGAAGGGGGTCTGCACCACACAGGGATGTAGCCGGTAGCAGTGACAAGGAATAAAAGGTGCCCTCCTTAAAAACAGGAGAGGCTCTTCAGGTGGCTATCCGGACCACTACAGCAGTGTGCAGCGATTTCGACCAAGAAACAGGATCCTCTGGCTGTAGAATATGAGCTTGTTATCCCCACCAAGCTCAAGGGAAGAAGACTCCGGACTGGATCTTCTCTAAGTCGTTGAAGGGAATATAGCTCAGGACTGCAGCAGGGCTTCACCGGGACGGGGTAGTTGCAGCAGCCATCATTCTCTCCGCTTCTATTCGGTTCCTTGTAGTTCCAATGTTGACTCTCTGACTTCTAGCCCAAGAGACTTGCCTTTTATGCGAAAAACCCCTGTTCACACATCATGGCTGTCAATCACCCAGCAGGGGGGTTGTCCAGCCGGGACAACTGCCCTGGCCAATCATGACAAAGTGCGACTTGGGTTTCCTAGGATACCCTGTTCAGGGGGTGACTACACCCTCCCTCACATTTAGCCCACCTAGACACCCAGGCGCCTGGTGGAGGGCTTCTGAACAGAAAGCCCACCAAAAGACGGTGAACAAGGAAGGCAAACCTAGTTTGCCGCGCACAGTAAGACACAAGAAGGACTTTTACAAAAAGAAATGGCGAATGAACCCAACCAGAGCCAAAACAAAGACAATTTGGTCAAGCGGGTTTATGTTCGAGGCTGCTATAATAGCCAAGAACAGTACCAAGTTTATCTAATATAATCGCGGTAGAAAAGTTAGGGTAGATACCACTGCCTCCAGCCAAGTCTAAATGTTAAAAGAGCGAAACAATGCTCTAGGAGGTACAGATAAAAAGGGATACAAATCAACCCTTTCCAGTACTCCATGGGGGATGGGTTGCACTGGATCTGTGGTAGATTGACTAAGTAAAGTTAATGGTAACTTTACCCTTTTCTGGGGGACAGTAGTCGCCTCAGAAATGGAGTCGAGGGAAGTCTGAAAGACAACTCTGTGCCACGGCACTGAATGTGTTGTGTGACACACAAAAAGAAGCGGGCTGCTGAAGTGGTGTGCTTCAGAGTCCACAATCACAAAAACAGATAGAAACACATAGCAAAACACAGGTAAGAGTGGGGGAAAAGCTCTTACTCTTACCAAGTGGAAAAAATAATAAACTCCAGAAGTCCAGCAAAGCTACTGGGGGACTCACTAGGTGAGAGAAATTAGCCATAGATGAAAATTCTCCCTAACACTTGAAGAGCTCTTTAGTGTTAGATTCAGCCTGAGAGATGCACTTATAGTATATATCTTTTTTTGCTAGGAATATACCATCTTTATAGGTGGTTGATGCCGTGATCAACGTATTTGTGTTGATGTCTGTGCAATGGCCTTTCCTGTGTGCCTCAGAGTTTCTTTTGGTTTTGCGTAGAACTCTTAGTTGTGGGGTGAACCAAGAGTTGAGGTGTGCACAAGGTTTAGATTTCCTCAGTTTGAGAGGGGCTATAGTGTTTAATGCCTTCAGTACGGTTTGATTGTAAATGTCTACTAACACTGTAGGGTCAGAGTAAGTTGTAGATGCGTTGTTAAGGAGAGGCAGGATTATGGGTAGTAATGTCTCCTTAGAAATGTCCTTCTTGTTCCTGGTTTGGATTGAAGGTGCAAGATTTGATGGTATAGGTCATTTTATGGTGATCCGTCCAAGTGCAAGGCGTGACAGATCCAAGATTGATCAAGCAGTTTACGGTGATAAGCCAGTCCAAAGTTCTTCCTTTGATGTGGGTAGGTTCATGGATATGTTGGGTGAATCCTAAGTCTGCTATTGAGTTGGCTAGATCAAGTGCTATAAAGTTGTTGGGATCTTGAAATCCTAGGTTGAGGTCACCAAGTAATATAATTTGGGAGTTAGGTTTGGTAATGGCGGTTAAAAGGGATGATTTAACCTCTTCAAAGGTGGCAGTAGGACCCGGTGGTCTTTAGATATGGTGCATAGTGGCTGTTTGATTGGGGGTTATCTGCAGTTTGACTGTTAGTAGCTCAGCAGAATCAATTTGCATATTTGGGATTGGTCTAAGTTCAAGAGATCTTTTGAAGATAAAGGCTATGCCTCCGCCTTTAGATTGAGGGGAGTCTCTGTCACATCTAATGATGTCTTACTGCTAAAGACAAAGTGGGACACGATGCTGCATGTAGCCATGTTTCCATAATGGCTAGGAAGTCCAAGTCTTCGGTTTCAATACAATCAGTGATATCTAGCGCATGTGCTGAGATCGATCTAGCATTGACAAGAGTGCCTTTGATCAGCATGTCTTTTGCCTGGTGCAGATAGCTGTCGAGGTTTGAGGAGGTTTCGGGAGTGATAATGGGGGTTGGTGCGTTTACATCTGAATGTACTGGTGACTAATGGCAAGGTTTAAAAGAGGACAGCAAAGGTGTACGTGATGATATAGGGATGAGTCTTGATCCTAATCTTAGGTTCCTAAGCTGGATGGAGCAGGTTTGGTGTAATCGTCGGTTTAGACTTAAAATGTTTGATCCATAGTGCCGGGTTGTTCAGATATGGATTAGTTTCCGCCATATTTCCTACAGAGTCCAGAGAGGGAGAGTGCCTTGCGGATATCGCTGGATGTGAGGTGAGGCAGAACCAAACTGATTTAGTAGTGAGTATACAGCAAGTGAGTGTAGTGGTAAGGAGCAGTAGCAGAAGTGTGCTATAGGATTGATGAGCATCGTACATCGTGTGCTATTGACTAGACAATTGTTGGGTATTAGCAAGTGAAGGTGCTAGGACTAGGAGATGCAGGTGCTAAGCGGTAAGGCAGTGGGGGTTGAGCATGAGTAATACAGTGTAATACAGTAATACGTGTGATAGTTCAGCAGTAATAAAGCAATGTGATCTGGGAGTACAGTCCGGTACACATGAAAAATCAAAAGTGGGGCAACAATAGGGCTAATTCAGCAGTAGGCTAGACAGTACTATAGTGCAGCTTGGCCTAGTAGTTGGCTAGAGGGCTGATCACGTAATAAAGCAGCAGGCCTAGCGGCATTGGCATAATACACATGCAAATTCAATTACAGTAAAGCAGCATGGCCAATTAGTACAATCCGGTGTACGAGATAAATCAACAATGGGGTAACAACAGGGCTAAATCAGCAGTAGTCTAGACAGTAATATATTGCAGTGTGGCCTAGTAGTTGGGTAGAGGGCTGATCATATAACACAGCAGCAGACCGAGCAGCATCGGCATAATATATATACTAATTCAGCAATAATAGATGAGTATGGTCTGACAGTACGGTCTGGTACACAAAATCGGGCAGCAGTAGGGCAGCGATAAGGCTGGTTTTGACGGTAAGCCATAGGAGGCCGTTGGTAAGATACATACGCCAACAGTAAGGCAGAGGTGCTAGGCTGTATGGTCAGTAGTGGTAGTACATAACGGTGCAGTATTTGTGACTGAACATACTAGTAATAGTACGAATAGTAATAGCCTACTGTGGTGCTAGAGCTATATACAGTACATGTGGCTTGTGGGGCTTGTGTAGGCAGAGGGCGCAAGCAAGTTTTCGATCGCATCAATGTCGGAATAGATCGGGTGTGCCGAACAGACAAAGGAGCCAAACTGGCTTACACATAAAGTGCAGATAAGATCTGTCCATGAATGATGTTGTAGATGGCCACATAATACCGGTGATGCAATGTAATCAAAGGAGTGGGTGGCTATTGGTTCAGGTGTAGTAGCTGGTCGCAACGGTGGGTGGGCGCCGTGGGGACTTGAGACATGCCGTGGGGCTTGTACAGCACCAGACAGGCAACAGACAGGCTTAGCCTTAGACTCTGGGGGCCTCCTAAGAGGGGAGCCGGCTTCCGCCTGCCGGTAACCCTTCGCTCCATAAGGCGAGTGAATGGCCCATTGCTAGGCAACCTAGTAAACAGAATTGGCTGTTGTTTGGGGGGCCATTTTATGAGCGAAAAGGACTTCCTGAATCACTATGGGAGACTGCAATATTGTAGCTGCAGTGGTCAGTGGATCAGATAAATCAACCAAGCAAATGATATGCTTACATCGCTCGGGGATCTGTCGAGGAAGCGGTGATGAACAGGCGCTTTGCGGCTCCTGCAACGTTCCATTCTGTTGGGTGAAGATTATGGTAACAGCTCCTAGGGAGGTGTGGGCTCCTGCCGGTTCGTAACCTTGGCTCCAATAAACTTCTGGTTTGTCAATCTACTAAAATAAACAGGTCTGCATTCTGTGGCTTTTCACCATCTCCAATACATGTGAGGATATCCTTTGTCCCTTCCACAAAAGAGCACACTCCAGAGAACTTCACTACAACTGAAGCCTGATGCCACATGAGTCCTGGAGAACAACAGCCCATTGATAAAACAGCCCTTAGCAAGTATTCACACAAGGATGTTAAAGCGGTCACTTTGCAAATTCCGCAACTATCTAAGTGACCCAAACACAACTTACTACACCTTCCAGCTGTCATAGTTTGCACAAAGGCAGCTTCCTCTGTCCATTTTCATTATAGGACAGATGATGCTCATGGGACAGCAAGAGTTCGAGAATCCCAAAGGAATTTGAGAGCAAAAAAACTGAATCTCTCATCTGGCCATAGATGACACGTTTGACCTTTCCCAGAACTGGTACCACACTGTGATCAAATAATTGGCCATCACCTGCATGTAGCTATCGATCATGAGATACCTTAGAAGTTGGACTTTAAATTCTGCATTATGCATTTGAGACAGACCTTTGATCATATCTAGACTGAAAGTCTTGAGAGAACGCCTAAAACACGGTGACATTGTGGTTAGCCCTAACCATAGAGTTAAATGACTTTTCAGTGCGTACAACTAAACACGTCTACAAAATATCCGTAATCTCTTCCTGTCCGAGACTTCCTTTTATTCACTGTCATGGCATCTTACCCTGTTCCTGAAACTACCACACTTTGTTTCTGCAAGGTATTCCTGTCTAGTCAACAATGGACATCAAAAGAAGCTCTATTTGCTTAGGCCAGGAACCAGACCCACCTTTAGTCTTGTGCCTAGAGGAAAAATCCTGGTGTGACAATCAACTCAGTTCAGCCTCTATTTCCATAATGTCCTACATATTTCTGCTGAGAAATGTCTCGTGATATTCCTCTACTGCTCTAACGCTACTTAGCTGACTAGAGTACATGTCCGTCCATTTTCCCTTTCAACAATAAACAGAACTCGTTATTTTCCTCACAGGAAATCCGTTCACTTGTAAAAGACAGACCTATTGGCTTTGGTCATGCGTGTTTCTGTGTGGTTGAACAGCACAGTGAAACAGGCATTACAGTTGTCTCGGTTTTCTTTGTATGGCAACATCCCTTCTTTTATCAACACAAATTGGAATGTGGAGGATTTGCCTCTAGCAAGATGCTGGATGTAAATTTTCAACATTACCGCCAGAAAAAGTCAAAATCGGAAGAATTAATGCGGGAGGAATTACTGCTGCAGTAATTCCGCTAAAATCCTTGTGGAGTTATTAAGGATGCCAAACAAAATCGGAATTTACACCGCCTATTACCACTTATAATCCTGTGGTAAATCCACAGGACCAAGTGGTAGTAACAGTAATTCATTTTGGCTGTATTTCAGCAAATTTACCACCAAAATACCGTAAAACAACAAAATATCTCCAACGAACCCTAACTATTTAAAATACTGTATCTGGCTGACAGTTTGTTTGTTTGTTTGTTTGTTTATTATTTATACAGTGCACCACACCCTAGGGCATCTGAGTGTATTATCAATACAGCTTAGTATACATACATACATACATTCATACATACATACATACATACATACATACATACATACATGTGAATCAGACAAGTAACAGTCAAAAGCAACAATTGCTAACGCAGAATGAGTGTACATATATGCATTTGTTAATGAGCGGCTGTCCATAATGGTAGGGTCTTTGTAATCTAGATTATAGACTCAATTAGTAAGTGCAGTGTCCTTGGTGAAGAGCCATTTTTTGGTTTTGGTCCTGAAGCTCTGGAGGTTCTGGTCAGTATGTAAGTTCAGTGGGAGAGCATTCCAAGCTAGAGCTGCTTGTACCGGAAAGCTAGTATCTCCCCCTCTTTTTGGGTTGTAGCGAGGTGAGATGATGCAGTAGGAATTGGCTGATCTCAGCGGTCTAGAAGAGGTTTTGGGGACAATTTTGTCCATCAGATATTTGGGGGCAGCATTCTGAAGACATGTGTGGGTGATGGAGCCGTAGTAATCAGGTTGCCGTCTATATTGAACAAGGTGTATTTAGGGTTGAGTTTTTTGAGGTAAGTAGAATTTCAGTCTTTTCGTCATTCAGGCACAAACTGTGGGTGGCCATGCATACCTGAATGACGAGATAAATTTCATGTAGTCGGTCGTTGTCAGCGTCATAGTTACCAGAATGTGGGATCAGTATCTAGGTGTCATCTGCATAGTTGGTGTAGATGACACCCAGACAGTCCAGGATGTCGATTGGGGTATAGTAAACACATTGTATAGTGTGGGGGAGACACAGGAGCCTTGTGGCACCCAAAGGTGATGGGGATTGGGTCAGCTGCATCTGACAGAGAGAATACTCTCATAATTCTGTCATTTAGTAAATGTTTAGTAAAAAACATTGTATGCTTTCTAACACTGCATTGTTTAGAGAAGCGATTTTTAAGGACTTGAAGAAAATCTTTTAAGAACCACACACATTTAGATCTTCATGTGCACATTATTCAGGGCCTGGTTATCAAAACATGTTTGTTGCAGATGATGGAGATGCTAGTATATCGCCTACACATGCAACAAGTTGCACAGAATTCCCACACACCATGGATGCACATATTCAGATACCCTTTTAGCCCCAAAGTACAAGTACAAGAATTTGGGGATGTTTCACTACTTAGCAAAGTTCATCCCAAAATCAGAAATAGAATTTGCATTCTTGACACTTTCATAAAGTTTTATTGAGCAGATCAACATCGGATTGAAACTTTGCAGTCCAACACGCATTTCTATCCCCACAACAGAGAGAGGAATGTTATATTTTTATTTTTTGATATTTCATAAACACAGGATCTTCGAGGGCTTGAGGTGTAAACTGTGGTTCCAGGTAGGAGCTTGTCTTACCAACACTTGCTTAAGTAAGGTGGACTGGCAGCACACCATTTGCACTGGTGACAATTAATTGAAATGCTTGTCAACTTCGAGAATAAGGTGATGTGTAGATTTCCTGAATTCACATACCTAAAAGAAAACCCAAAAGCTGTGCTAATTTCAGATGGCCTGTTTTTCCTAATTCGTGACCTCAGAATTGTTTTCATGAATACACTTTAGACATGCATTTGTACAAGAAATGGAAATGCCAAAGACAATATAAAAACTGTTATGATTCTAGTGAAGTGAAGCGCCCTCTCACCCAAGAAGGGATGAACGGTACTGCGGTGCTCGTAGTTATTTTATGTTGTTGGTTTGTTTTTCAGAAGACCTTTTGACCACGTTAGACCATTCCTAATAAATGACGTTGATTCATTTCCAAATTTAAGAGAATATGTTGCCAAGCAGCTTCTAATTACACTGGTTCATCAGAAGATTTTGAGTTGTATTTTAAAATGAACATCATATTTTTAAAACTCTGTTTGTTTTATAGAAAGCACACATAATCAATCTACTATGACGCAATACTCACAGAAATGAACAGTATTAACATCCAAAATGATACAGACACGTGACTACCATGCTTGACACAATAAAGGAACCTAATAAAGTTAAAAACAGGAAACAATCCTCAGAAAGCAGACAGATACTGGGGAACAGAGACTAAAAACATCCCCTCTTTTTATTTCCTTCTGCAATTTAACAGTGCCACTCTAAAACCAAGCATGTTAAAATGAACATACCTCCCATTGTTGTGTCATGAGTAATCGCTGCGTTTAAGGTCCAAGAAAAACATTATTTCTGGAAGGTACTCACGCCTAAACACTTTTACTAATTCTTGATCTGTTATTTGAGTTCCTGTTCTGCTTACTCAAATACTTATCTTTATTGTTCTGTGCGCAGTTTACGATACCTTGTTCACATTAAAAAATAAATGATGCAGAAATGGACAGCTGGCCTTTGCTTATATGTGTACTTTGAAATAACAGCTTTACAGAACATTACCTACCACTCACAAAACAGGAACAGTTTTGCTTAATGACATTTATTCAGCCTTTGAAACCAGGCACATGTTCTTTCTCAGCAAATGTAAAATTTGCCAATCTTGCAAAAGAAAGCTTTTCAAACAGAACACTATGTGCATTCATAACGCCATGTCTCTAAACCAATTTGCACAGGCTGATTAAAATAAAAGTACTATGAATGGAATTAACACAATTGCTGATATTTCATGGATGAGGGATGAAAGATTGCTGAATATATTAATTACAAGAAGCGTCATTATACATAGTGGTGTTGATCAAGAAGGAGACATGTTCTTTTAATGTGTGCTTTGTTTAAGCATTGCTTGTGAGAGGACACAATTAGTTTAATAGTAAAAGAAAAATAAACTATAGACTTTTGACACTGTGTAGTTCAGTACAATGATATATTAGAACCTCATGAATGCAAGTCATTAACTACTTCTAGCAGTATAACAAGGAGGAGAATAACAGATCAACATCCACAGTATTGTAGTGTATTATTGTTGGTTTAAATAAACATGTCTCTGAGGTAGACTTTGTGGACTTTGTGATTTACCCCCCACGCCCCACCATTGTACAATCCCACCCCAAAACTATGGGACAAGTACAGACCTTATTTGAATGTGTACTCTATTTCAGTGAAGTCAAAAGTGGTCCTCAATCATAAGGCCGAGGATGTCACCACAGTATAATTTACACATATTGGGCCTCCTAAGAAGGTTGCCGGTCTGGGAACTACGGTACCGGTAAACTTGCCAACTACGAGTTGTGCGCGCGGGTGCCTTTCTGCCACCAGGTCGGACCTGACGGAGAGAGCGGCACCCGTGAAAACAGCATGTCGGATGCACCAGCACCGTTCATAATGGTGCTGATGCATCCAGCTTCCCCATTCCCATTTGAGCCCCATAGGGATCAAATGGGAATGGGGAAGAATTTTTCCCAGCGGCCAGGAATGGGCAAATACTGGGTCCGGCAAGGCTGTAATGACGCGGTAATTGCCCATTTCTGGGCCCAGAAAAAATTAAATACCTGCAGCAGCCGTGCCTGTATTACAGGCATGGTTACTGCCAGCCTCGTAATGAGGCCCATTGACAGCATGTCCACAGCGAAATTGAACTTGCCTACGAAATTCTCAAAATGTTTAGATCATCCACAAAATCATCTACATTAATCAAATGTATTTCTAAATCTCTCGACCTAAGTGAAACAAAGCAACATCGAATCAGCAAAACCTATGCCACATTTACATGCCACTTATTGGCAAATATGGGCTCCAATTTTGCTACTCATGTACAGAATACACCAACTTACTTTGAGTAATGTACATTTTTCATGCCTCTTACTTTTCTCCAATATCAGTACCAAGAGAAATGTTACCAGAAAAATGCATTGCACGTTCCTTGTATTTGTTAGATATTTCCCATTAGCAGTGTGTTGCTATTTTCAGTGTGGCGTGGTTGATTTTGAACTTATTCATGTAAATTAAACATTATAACGTGGCAATCTCTGGCCTAAGGTTAAGGTGAGTGACTTGATCCACGGGAAATGCAAACATTCTATTGCTAATAACTTTTGAAAAATTTAAACAGTTATTAAGAAAGCAAAACTGTTTTCTGTCTACTACATTCATTGTTTTATAGCGAAAAAGTCCAAATGTTGTCAAGCTTAAGCATAAAAACTGCTTGATGGAATTGGACCAAATGAGATACAAATTGGGCACAAAGTAGATTTCCGGGACAGGTTTGGGGTAAATCCATCCAGGAAAATATTTGATGTGGAAGGGGGTGTCCCTTGCTCCTCAAAAACATAGCTATATCACCCATGTTGCTTTGCAGTAGAGCGGCTGAGAGGCTGATCAGAAATGAAAAAGCAGCATTTTTTCCCCCAGAATTCTATTGCTAATAATCTTTGACTTGCTGGAAGGATTTGGATGCCATTTTTAAACACAACTGTTTTCCATAGAGAAAAAGTGCAGTTTTTGAACAGCCGTAGCACAAAAATCTCTGAGCATATTTGGAGCAAATAAGAAACAACTCTTTTCCTTGACTGGTTTTTGATAAATCCATGCAATAGTGTGTAAATATTGGACAGAGAAGGGGGTGCTCCCTGTGCCTTAAAACCTTTATATCCTCCTATATCCTCCTTGTTTTTTTTTTCTCACAGCAGAATGGCTGTGCTAGGCTAATAACTCTATGACTGATGGATTTGGATTACATTTTCAAATAAAAATGGTATCAGAGCCCCCACAAATTGGAACTTTTGTGAACAATTTGAGAAAAATATAAAAGGTATAAAAAAAAACACAAAACACAGTTTTCAGCCAGCTCCCATTCATGTTCCCATAGAGGAAAAGTGCAGTTTTTGAAAAGCTTTGGGATAAAAACCACTTTGCAGATTTGGACCAAACCTTTAAATGTACTCCCCCACAACCTTACAGAGTCTAATAATGCTCTTGACTCAAAACTCTTCTGTTTATATAGTCACTCCTAGAGGAACAATGATTGGTTTGAACGACAGCGCTTAGATGGCCTGGCCGTAAGCGCTATCTAAATACCATTAGCAATAGCAATCACATCAGGCTAAGGGTCAGGAATGGGAAAGAAGACACTGTATGAAGTTGGGGATTTGGGGGTGGGTCAGGGATCCATTTACCAATAGAAAATATTCAGTTTATCAGGAGAAGACAGTGTGAGTCTCATGAGATTACAGAGGCAACGCCACAAGATGTGCTCGGAATAAATGTGTGTCAAACAAAGCGATGAGGGATAGGGGGTAACAGGAGAGAGCTAAGGAGGGAAAAAGGTATTGAACGGAGTATGGGACCTGAAAAAAGAAGGACACGTTGAGTTCCTGTGAGGATGTGGAAGACTTTTTAACTCTGAGCAATTGTTCACGTTATCAAAGGAATCAGCGATCCACCACTCTACCACGGGAATTTCTATTATTGGAAATTATTACAGTGAAATTATCGCAGGAATAAGGAGTTAGGAAAGAAGGTTTGGCATTTGCTGTGCCTACATGTACTGGGCAGGGCTTAATGGGTGTTTGGTAACAAATAAATTGTGTAACATGGTCAGCGGCCATGTGTAGTGGGCCCAAAAAAAACTATTGGTACAACATCTACAGTGGCAACACAGAAGGACATTTCTAATGTTAGTTAGTTATAGCAACAACCTTGAAATTCAGTGAAAATGCATTCATTAAGTGAAAATTAAGGTGATCAGATTTAACGCAAAAATCCCTGCAATTCAGCCCTCACATTTCAATCAAGTTCACCTCGGAGGAGAAAATGCATCACACGAACCAAACAGTGAGAGTGGGTAATGGCCAGGACAGTGTCAGGGAGGAAAAAAAGCAATTAAGGAGAGTGGGGGGCATGGAAAGAGGAGAGGACACTTGGAGAGTGCATCGGAGGACAGGGAAGAGTTTTGGATTTTGAAGCGTTATTTGGGGAATACCCGGAGAATCCCACAGGCATGGGTAGTTCAATGCCGCTGTACATGTAGTTTATTGTCATTATCAGGGGAATATTGGGCGACTACTGCAAGAATGGCTGTGGACAAGGGACATGGGTGAAGGCCATTGCTTATGGGCCCAGAAGAAACTATAGTATAACAAAACCCTTGAAATTCAGTGAAATAACTTTAGTTAGGAGAGAGTTAAGGTCATCAGATTGAATGCAACAAAAGAAATGCTGCAAATCAGCAATCACATTCTGTTCAAGTCCACCATAACTATGCACCCCGTTGCACAGCGTATGACCACAATGATGATATCACATATGACGTAATAATGACATCAGTGGTGACATCACTAATGACACCATATGTGACATAACGGATGACATCACGAATTGCATCATGCATGACATCACTGATGTCACTGGTTTGATAAATTACATTTTTAAATGTGACCACTCATATATGTGCATATTTCAAACTTACACAGTGCAATGTAGTTTGTCCATATTACTTTAAATGTAACACATGGTATACAATTGTAAGTACATACAGACATTATTACAAAGAAGGATAGTATGCAAGCATTTATGTTCTTTGGAAGATAATCTGTTATATTGGAATATAGATTCCTAATTTATTTTCAAAAGAAATTACAACAAATATTAGTTATATTAATAGTAATAGCAATATTGGTTCTCTCCAGTCTTGACTATTAGAATAGCCTCCTTCTGAATCTACCTTCTTCCACTCTGCAACCCCTTCAGCTAATCAAGAATAGGGCAGCAAGATTTATCCTTGGCCTCAAGCCCAGGGACCGCATCTCTCCTGCCCTAAAGTCTTCACTGGCTCACGGTTGCTTCACACATTAAATTCAAATCCCTCTATATCATCCACAAGGCTGTCTGAGGGCTGGGATTACACTATCTGCAATTCTCTCTTACTAAATATTCTCATTTGAGGCCGCTGCATTCCTTTGGTACCAACTCTTTGTGTGTAAAGTGTTTCACTAAACAGAGGTCAGGAAGTCGATTGCTTCCCTCAGCTGGCTCCCTTCTATGGAACAGTCTCGCCCTTCCGCTGTGTCTTGAGCAGGATTTTCTTAAATTCTGGAAGCTCCTTAATACTTCTCTCTTTACCTCCTCCTTTCCCCCCTCTCTCCTTTGCTAATTTCACAGTTGCTTTGATTGGTGTGCAGGACCACTTATGCATCCTCGAGGACCCTGACCGTCTACACTGAATCGCCGCCAGCATCTGTCTATCCTCAGCACTTGCCTCAGCATGCCCTCGGTCCTCGAGGATTGCACTTACCATACCCTGCACTTGATCTGTTGCTCACCCACGAGCACGGGCACCCCAGCACTTACCCCCACTGCCCCCTCCCTTCCGCACTTGCATGTTCTGAATACTAACAAGGTGTAGAGGCTCGTCTTTTTCGCCCTCCACTATATTTAATATTTCTATGTATTTATTGTGTATCTTTCCCATGTCCTGTCCCTGATGCACTGTGGCCGCTTTGAAACAGAATTAACATACTGTTTGCATGCATAACAAGCGAACAATAAGATCAAAAATAAATAAATTGCTATGTCTATAATTAAATATATATTGTTTTCTTTAATTAAATGTAATTATATGGCATAAGTAACTGATCTTTTGGAATATTAACCAAATTTCAAATTCTTACATTATATATTATCATAATGTACACGGGCACGTACATTCTATTTTCATAACACTTACTATTAAACATGTTTCTAGTTCTGTCTTTTCTTTTTGGTTTTTTCCTACTACATATACTTGTTATATTATGTTTGACATACCTGAAATAGATTTAAAAGAATAAGGTACTTTCCCTGCAAATAAGTATTGTAATTGTTTACTAATACATGAAATCCAAACTATTTATATAATGTTACATATTTTTCTTTTACAATGTATACGTTGATAAGTACTACAAATGAATGCTTCAAGCGTAATCATATTGTACTTCTGTATCAGTGTATTGTTCCATGTCATGTTGTTATTATTGTTAAATGTAATGAAATTAAATATGTATCAAAAGATGTCAACTAAAATATTCTAACTTATTTAATCAGTATTGTCACATTTGATGTAATTATTCATCTCTCAGTGATGTCATTAGTGATTTAATCTGTGATGTCATCATTGTGGTTTTACGCTGCACAACCGCAGGCTTTTAGTTAAGATAGACTTGCTCAAAAAGCAATTGCTGATTTTCAGGCAATTAATCTGATCACCTTAACTCTCTCTTAACCAAGGTCTTTTTTTTCACTGCACATATATTATATAAGCGGAAGCTGTGCTTTCAAGTAAAACAATACAGAATATTGGTCTACACTGTGTAACAACCTTAAATTATGATTTTCTGAAAGCCAGCATTTGGCCACCCACATTGCATTTAATGATTTGGGTGTATCTAATTCAGAGTCCTCTCACTAATACAAATGGGCCCATTTCATGCCTTTCATGAACGTTACATCCCACTCCAATATGAGCTCCAATGTCATTAGCGAGATTTGACAGTTCATTTAATATTGCAACATTCACTATGGGAATTAAAGAGGTTCAGCTAAGCTCCCTTCCATCCAAGTATCTTTTTTTTAAAGATAGCTAGGCCTTAACAGTCTTGATTTATACATGCACTGCTAGTTTATGTAGTGTTAGACACCAGTCTACAGTGCCAGTTGTTGACATAACCTGTGAAAATACATGGGGTTCAATGTACTTGGCTTTGGTTGCAAGGTCCTGAGCAAACTGCACAGAAATACTGTTAGGTCCCAGTTTAAATTAATGTTCCCTTGGCTTTGAATAAGCTCAGGATGCAGGATACATTCCTCACTAATATTCTTCAACATTCCACTGATATTCAATTGATTATAGTTTTTTAGACACGGCACACTGTGTGCAGGAAACATCTATTTGTTGTACAATAAATTAGCTCTCACTTGGCTTGAATATAATGAAAAAACAAGTAGAAATTTCCAACGTCAATGCTAAAACATTTCATTTGGAATCAGTTTCTCTGAATTGCTTACCCTCCCAGTTCCACTAATTCCAGGGACTTAGCAGAGATATGATCCTGGAGGGTATATGTCTAATTGAATTGGGCATTGTTATGCTCACCTTTTTTTTTATAATTCCTTTAAAGCACTGAGCTAGCATTGACACTCACAGCCTCCAGGTAAAGTCTGCAGTGTGGTTGGGCCATCCATTCTCTACTTTTACAGATTGCCATTCATCCCAATGGCCTGACTTTTTTGAGTTTTATTAAATCAAGAAAATGATACAGGTAATTCCATCTCTGGGAGGGTATTCTGCCAATCAGATTCCCTGTTTATGAACTGTTAGCCAAAAGTATAGAGTAAACCTGTGCCCTGCTTCATCAGTAGCCTGATCTCCACTCGCTCAGATCAGGTTCAGAGGTCACAGGTGACCATTTGACAGCTGCAGCAACAGCCAAGTCTCTCTAGTGAAGGAGCTGCATTTAAGATATTTGCAGCTGTTCCAAAACAACCTCATTTTGAGTATGTTGTCCTGGTGACAGGTAAAACATGAAATATAAGCCAGACCTGAGTTTATGCTGGTCAGCATCTCTCATAGTTACCAAAGCCAGATCAATATGATATCACACCTAAATCAGGCCTGTGAGCCCAGTTCAGCAGTTGCAGGGTTGTGTGTGTTCTCCCCACGAAAGGCAGACCTTGCTACTACTAGCAAGACTGTAGCTTTGAGGGTGGCCTTACTTCATTTGTGTTTGAGGGCAGGTAACACCCTCCCCAGAGTTCAGCCACTCCACAGAAAACTGTCCTGGGAACGATAATTAAAGGGCACTCTCATCCACAAAAGGCCTGGCCTCACCCCAGTGTGCTGCACATCAAAAGGACATTTTTACCTATTGAGAAGAGAAGGTGGAGCGTCAGTGTAGACAGAGGGTACTCTTTAAAGCTGGAGGAAGGATGCAGCATCTTGTTTTTCTCTGGCTCTATCTTTCCATCGAATCTCCTCCACTTCCTTTAGCAAAAAGCACTTTGGGTGTGATGTCAGAAGGCAATGTTCATTAGTTCTAAGAACAGTTGCTGTTCCTCTAAAGCAGGATAGCTATAGTCTAATTACCTGTGGGCTTTTACCTTTAAAAGAAGTGATCTCCCATTCCTTCTTTGAGTCACTGTTGAATAAAAACTTGAGGAAGAATTAATTAGACCTCTATTGAGAGAGTTGCTCTCTTCTAAGTAGTCCACCAGTGAGGTGAAGGCTAAGTGTCCAAGGCAAAGACTTGATCTGTTCCCTAAAAAACCCAGGGTGCATTGGGGATGAACTCCTGTTGGAACAAGACCTGCCTCTTCACCAGCCACAACAGTACACAGTACCTCACCATGTTGAGGGTGACCTGCAGTTGAGGGCGAGATTCACCTGTGTGTGGGAGCACAAGAACAAGGATGGAAATATATCCTTGAGTCCATGGATACAGACTCCGAGCAACCAAGGGTCAAGGATCTCTGTGTTTTCATCATTGAAACAATTGGGACCGTGGTTCGACTTTGTGTCACGGCTCGCTCCCTTCGCTCCCGTTCCCGTCACTTGGGGGCATGTTTTGGGGTTTATTCCCTACTGGACATTTCCTCCGAACCTTATGCTACATTGCTGTGATGAATTGGGAGCGCTAAAACCTTATTTTCCAAGTTACTTCCCTTCCAGATCCATTCCAGGTTTTTGGCAGCCAGCATGCTACTTTAATCTAATGACTATGCTTCCCAGAATGCCTGGCTCACTGCTTCACCTCCTCCCTTGCAGGACAAGGTTGGGTGGAGGATAGGCAACACCTGTGGCTGCAGGTGCAGCAGGCGGCACACCTGAGGGGTGTGCTCGTTAAGCAGCTTTAAAAGCCTCATTTTGCTTCAGTCCAGCGCTGGTCATTGTTGCAGTCTTCCTGTTGTGACTGGTCCCTTGTTCCTTGTTCCTAGCTTTTCGTTCCTAGTTCCTGTTTCCAGTTCCTCTGCCCTGGATGTCGGATTTATGTGCTTAATTGATTTCTGCTTTCTGGATTTCCCTTTCTGTCTTCCTCTGTCTGCAGGCAGCCTTTCTCTGTGCTTTACCCTTTGATGCTGCCCAATTCGCCTGTGTTCTCTGTTTCTTTGCTGCTGTCCTTTGCTACTGAAAAACTTGATGCATTAGTCTTTCCCTTTATAGATTTATCTTCCTGCCTTTTCTCCTTGGATGGGTGGGAAAGGTTTCCTTTTGTGATATCATTTTCCCTGCTCCTGATCCTTACTTTCTATTGGGATCCATTCCATGTTTTCCATTGCACTTCTGCATTTATGTCCCATTGATTATTAGGTGTGGGGTGCTGTTGTAACTAGCCCCTGTGTGAATGCCTTTTGTTTTCCTCACTATTCTATAATCACAATTCCTACTTGCCCCTTGACTTGGGTCTTATGTATTTAGTTATCCTCCACCCATTGCTGTTATAGCCTTCTGGGTCCCTGTTTGATCAACGGGGTTTGCGGGTTTACTGACATTCAAGTGGTCTTTACGGTCCTCGTGAGTACTGTTTCTAAGGTCCTTATTCAGTATCATCCAGAGTGTCAGCTCACAGATCCTGTCCTTGCTTTCCCTCTACGTGGGCTTAGCGCTGTCAGTATCTGTAATAGCATAGTGGGTAAGGAGTTTGCCGACTTTCCTTTCAGTCATAATGGAGGTTCTAAGTGCTTACCCCACATCCCTTTTCATATATTGGTATTATTGTTTTACTCTATTTGCACTCCTGGGTTTCAGTATACACGAGTCTTGGGTATTGTATGCACGTTGTTAGATTCAAAGTTGTTCGCTGTGCGATTCCGTGCACATTTCCCTTGCCATATTCATTGCCATCTTCCTTTCTTAACAGTTTGACTGCTTCAAACCATCAGGGCCCTTCGGAGCTGCCTTTGGCATTCACTGGCTTTTTTTGTTTTTTGATCTGCTGAACTGCATGTTCTAACCTGTTTGTTAGCTCACCACACGAGCCGAAAGCATTGTTGCACCGGCTCAAACTTGAAGATCTTCATTGCAACCACCACCTTTGACACGCTTCTTCGACCGTCCAGCATCTTCTTTGACACACTTTATTGACAGCTGAAAAGACTCTGCGGAATCTCATTCGAAGTGTTACCTAGGAACACAGCGCCTTAGCCACTCAACTCAAACTCCACTTTCAGACACCAGCCTCTTCTCCATTGAACCAACTGTGGAACAGATTGTGGTGGCCCTCAAAATCCACCCTTCTCCAAGCATCACCTTCAAACTGCAAAAGCTCCTGTTCAACAAATGCTTGACATCTGCTCCCTATTTGGAACAAGGTGACTGCTGTACCTGAAACAATGCATAGCACATTTAACCCTGTTTGCTGCCACACCACACTAGCTGAGCATGTCATTGCCTTGATTTCAACTACAACATCCCCTGTATTGAACAATGCGACCAGTGTTTGAATGTGGCTTTAAATTTGAGAAGTTTTATGAGGAAGTGCATCTGATCAATGCTAACTCAGATAATGATGTTGGCCAATTTTCTTTTGTTTACTTGTGAAGATTGCCAGCTTACTGGGAAAGTTAATCACCACTGGTAACTTTGCAGTGAACATTTCTTCTCTTGCAAAGTGGTTTGGGAAATGTACACTGAGATAATGGCTACAGTATACCAGGTACTACAAGAGTCTTTTGTGGTTTTAGGCAAAATGCTGAAGGGTTTTTGAGAAAATGTGAAATAATGTGAAGCAGGTGAAAGCATAGTGGATAAGGCCCATAGTTTGCATTTCAGCTTTGCTGTAGTAATCTATAAAATGTCTTTGCTTCTTTTTTTATGGGTATGACCTTGGAAATTCCACGGTTTGCGCATTTCTTTCACCTGATATGTACATGCTTAATTATGAATTCTTAACCTGTGAAAAAAAATGGTCTCTGTGGTCTATGAGATTATTTTTTTTTTTATTGTGATTTAGCATTCCAGAAATGTACTGTGCAAAACCACAGATGCATCACAACATGACCAACTTAGTTGTTATCCACTGAAAGTATATTTTGCTTCTTTTATTTATGCTATATGACCTGCTCAATACCATTCCACATTACACAAGCACTAAGAGCAGAGTTCTACATGGGGCATTTTTGAATACTGTAGCACTTGCAAAGTGGAGGAGGTGAATTCACAATGGGTAAGGCCTCATACTTTGCATTTCAGCTTTTCCACACTAATACATCAAATGTTATTTCCACTATTAATTTAGGTATAACCTTGCAAATCCCATGGTGTTTGCATAATTTTCACTTCAAATGCACATGCTGGATCATGAATTGTTAGGTTGTGAAAGAAATGGTTTCTGTGGTGTATACAATTAGTTCACTTTTCATTCAGGTTTACCATTCATAAAATGTAATGTGCTAACCACAGATATATCACAAGCTCACAAACTCAATGCCCACCCAGTGAAACTGTACTTTGCTCATCCTGTGTATGCCATATGAGCAGCGCAGTTCTAGCCCAAATTATTCCAGCACTCAGAGCAGAGTTCTACATGGGGCATTTTTTAACAGTGCAGTACTTAGGTCTCTAATGTAATCTAATCTAAACTTTGACAAATTAGCCACTGTGCTTTCAAGTCCTTCACTTTGGTTCATATTTTCTTAGATCACAGTTACCTGTCAATTGAGCTGGATGTTTACATTTATTAACTTGTGGCAAACCTCTCTTTTGTGGGTGTCGCCAGGTGCAGGTGCTGCTATAGTGCGCCAGAATGCTTGCATACTAGGCAAGGCCCTGCAGTTGAATATATTGTCAGGTCTGGGCCGTTAGATACATACATGCGCCTGCTGCATATTAAGTGTAATGAGCGAGCGGGAGAGTAGAGACGCCTGTGTGGAAGTTTCAGGCTGTGATGTTTTATGTCTATGCCGGTTCAGAAAGCATTGCTGCTGTATTAAGAGTGCTTCGGTAAGCAACAGACTGTGCTTGTGTTAGAGGTAGGGGTAATAAATAATGTTTGACCCAACAATTTGTTCCGGTGCCACTAAGATTGATTTGAAGCAGAGGGAAATAACAAGTCAGACAGACAAAAAGGTTTTAAGTTGAACGGTTCCAAATGCCCCAAATAAACTTGAAAGATTTCAAAATCACGGACCTTCTCCTACTTCAATCAGCCATGAATATCGACACTAGGCACACCCCAGCAAACCACAGAGGGAAGACGTGGAGATAGCGAGTGAGGTAAGCACTCACACGTTCAGAATACTCACAAGGCATAGTAGGCTTTTCCTCTTTTCCTTTTCCCCCACTGCACTTAAATATTGTGTTTTTTTATGTATTTCAATCTATTTCCCTCTCCTGATCCCTCTCTTGCTCTGTGGGCACTTTGAAACAGTGTGTTCTTATTGTATAAGTGCCTAGCAAGCAAACAATGAATAAATAAATAATTGGTGCGGGTGCTTCAATAGTAAACCAGTTTGTATTTTGCTATACATGTGTTACCTTCCCCTAACAGTACATAGGAACTAAAGTGAAGAGAGCCCTTAAAGCCTGAGCACTGCTAATGCGCAGTTCATTATGCAGGTGAAATACAATGAATAGTTAGACAAAGTTGAAACGAAACATCTTAAGCTTGTGTTGTCAAACATCAAAAGATGACCCACACTGCATTCATAAAGAATGGTCTCTAGCTAGGCCTTTAATTTATAGTGCTTGATACGATTTGCAAATTTTTGTTAGGCGACAAAGTGTCTCATTTTGAGTTTGGTGGTAATTCAGCAGTAAATCTGCCAAATTACCATCAAACTAGATAACTGTTACCTTCACTTGGACCTGAGGGTTTACCAGAGAATTACACGTGGTGGCAATTCTCTATTTCTGTACTGCATGGAGGTTTTTGACTGATTTTCCACTGGTGTGTTTACTGTGTGGTAAATGCACTATTTTTTTAGGAAAAGTGGCTGATTTACCTCCAGTTTGTTGCTGGATTTAATGGTAGTTACTCTTATCAATCTCGCATGGATGTGGGTTTTTGTTAGCAATGCAGGGTTTTGAACCCTAACCGAAAGTTAAACATTTCTCTCTCCTCATCCGTAAATGCTTCATTCATTCATGTCTCCTTTCAGAACGCTGCCCTTCTGCCTTCTTTCTTCCGTTCTTCGCAGTCACTTTGCCTCCAAACTCCATCTCCTGTTGTTAGCTCAAGTCCCTCAAACTTTTCTCTGTAGTGTATGAAGACTAAACTAAGGGTTCACTGCTCTGTGCGTGTAATATCTGATCTTCTTCCTCAAAAACATAAGTGAAAATCGATTTTTGAACTGAAAGTTAATACCAGCAGGAAGAAAGTGTGCAAAGAAAAGATGTGCATTTCTTTTAAAAGTAAAAGGATATGATTCCCCCGAGATTCACAAAGCAGAGCAGCAATATTAGTGACTCAAAATATCACACTCACACAGCCTCATATGTGCAAAAGTGACTTTGATACATGCACATTTTAATTTGTTTGAATGCTTGTACTTTTCACAGACTGGGACGTGATATGTTGATTGATGTGGACAACCCCAAAAAACAGACACTGCTGGATGAAGACGACATGACGAGTGAAGGTTTGAGGGGAACCACGACAGCCTATTTACCTGCTGTTCTATACACTTCCGACCAGTGGAAGAGTGAATATGCAAAAAAGTCACAAAAATATTAAATCAGAAAATGTGCACTGTTTCGTTTTTGCATTCGTAGTTTTTACAACTGTGGTTCCTGCTTTTGTGTCAAATAAAAAAAATAATTCCTTATAGAATAGTATACTAAGTGCCCGAGCACAAACAGAAGATGGGGGTTCCCCAAAACCGTGGTCTTCAAGTCAGTAAATTTCAACATAGCTCCACACTGAAAGCTTTTAGGAGACAATCCTAATATTAATATCCTGTGAAAATATGATGGTGCAATTCAGGTATTTGGCCAGGATTACCGCATAATTTGGAGAAGTGGGGGATCTGAGATTTAAGCACAGCTTCCCAAGTTAAACCATTTACAATTTGGCAGTAAAGCACTGTCAGGTACTACCTCAATGTTCTTTTTAGTTTTTATACAGCATAGTTCTTTTTAAGGTAATTGTTGTATGAGTTCCCTATTTTTTCTGCACATGGACTGGGTGGAAATGCAGTAAGTTGATTTGTAAAGGATAACACACGTTTTGGGTTGTGTGGAAGCCTGGATTATACATATTTGTGATGGTCGGTGGTAGGGGTGTGTGCATCCATCAGACATTCATCAAACATAAATTTGATTGACTTTTATGTGTGACTAGTAGCTTACAACTTGAAATTTTGCACCCTGCATATATTTTCTGGTGAGGAAACTGCACATAGCTGAGGTAAATCATGCAATGATTAGGTTATAAAGCAAATGTTGCACTATTAAATAATGCACCATGTAGAACACTACTTTAACTGCTGGAGTAAACTGGTATGGTATTGTGCAGCTTGTGTAGCATAAATGAGATGAGAAAAGTAGAGTTTCAGTGGGTGGAAACTACATTTCTCAGTTGCTGATGCACTTGTGGATGGCATAGTATACTTTCAAGAAGCTAAGCCTGAATGAAACATGTGATAATTTTATAGATCACAGTGATAATTGTTTTCACAGCCTAGGAATTCATGATAAGGGATGCACATATGTAGTGAAAGATATGCACAATCTATGGGCTTTGCCTAGGCAACACCTATACACAAAGAAGCAAGGACATTTGATAAATCACTGCAGAAATACTGAAATGCAAAGTATGAGGCCTTAGCGACTGTGAATTTAGCTGCTTCACTTTTATTTACTTTTTTCAGAAACCATTTACATGGTGCATTTGTCCTGAAACAGTTCATCTTTTAAGATTCTTTGGTTCTTCCATAGGGAGCAGCTATTGAATGCATTTGTTCAGTTCTACTACAAGGCAAAATCACTCACTTAGATATGTGTGTTTTACCAGAGGGCCCTGTGATCGATTACATTCATCATATGAACTGTTTGTCGAAATGAGTGAATTAGTTAAATACAAACAAATAACCAGAATTAGAATGATTTCAATAGTGAAATGTGTAATTATGTAAAAGTGTCCCCACATTAGTTTTGGTGAGAACTTGCTCCATAAAGAGGTACAATATGGTTTTCAGGATTACTTTGTAGAGCACATTTAACAGTTTTTGTACTTTACAAGACTAGTTGTGTATACAGTAATTATATTTGTTGGTTACACTTTTTTTTCTACACTGCCATCAAGAAAACAATAACACTGTGCTTAAAAGAAGAATCGTGTGCAGGGAAGTAAACTTTGTATATATAATATTTTAAAAAGAAGTGTTGCAAAATGTGTCCATATAAATAGAACAGATAAAACAACAATTCATTTTATTGATAATACTTTTGAAAATGTGCAATTTCAGATTGGAGATGTGCCAAATGAGCAAATTGATCGTACCCAGAATATTATTAGTGAAAGTAATAAAAGAAAAAATGTATCAAATCTGTTAATAGCTAGTAAAGAACCCACAATATTTAGAAGAAAAGAAAGCAAATGTGCCATCAATCTGAAACAACGGAATACAACTATATAAGGAAAACATTTCCAATTTTGAGTTTTTACGAATCTTTAGAGAAGTGTGAAACCAAAATCTAGATATGTTGTTAAGTGCTTTTTGCACAAAAAAAAATGTAGAATAATAATTAAAAAAGCTTTTCATATGAAAAGTTCATTGTTCGTTTTTGTATTGAATAAACCTAAGAAATTACTTAAGGTGACTATACCATTCTCTAGAAATATAGAAACAGTTCATGTACTTCTGCATGACAACTTTTGTGTTGTGTTTGGTGGAGAATGGAAATACACTCCTCATAACCAAAGAATTTTTAATGAGGAAAATGACATTCAGGAAAGAATGTGCCCCTTGCTATTGATGTGATTGGACGTCGCTATGAAGTCCAAAACTGTGTGATGTCGAAAAAAGAAGAAATGTAAGCTCTGATAATACAGAAATTGAAAGTTTAGGTCAGTCTACAATAAAACCTAAAAAGCAACATGATGTATGGAAGTACAATTTTTGTGCAATATTGGTAGATTTCTTGCAAAGTCTTAAAGAGATTTTTGCAAGTTTTTCACACAAATAATAATGTTCGATTACAGATCGAGATAATACAGAAAATAGATGACTGTGGTGTTCGTGAAAAAACAGGACTGCTATGTCACTCTCTAGCTTGTCTTGTTAAATGTAGATGTAAGTGTCAGTTTCATCATGTACGGATGTTGGCTGCACATCATGCTAAAATGAGATAGCTTTTAGTTAAACTGTATGAGTGCAAGACACCAAGCGTGTTTTTTGCACTTTGAAATCAAACACTTCTAAGTGGAACTGTAGAAAGTTTTGTTTCTACAGTGCAAATGATAAATATCATGCATTTAAAGATTATGTGTACTTATATGAAATACTTACAGGAAGTTGAAATGATGATCCTATGCTTTCAAAGGATCTGATTTTTCAACAGCATTAAAAAAAGTATTGTTTTAATTGTCTTCTACTGAAAGAACTGACATTGTTTGCATATCTTGTCAAGGCACTTTTTAATTAGTCTCAAGTGCAACAAGTGCATATTTATGAGAAAATTAAACACAGTCTAGAAGATGTTTGGAAAGAACGTCATCTGTATTTGTTTGTAGAACAACAATTTGACACAAGTGTGGCACTTTATGTTTGTAGTCACTGTGTTGGGTTTTATAATCAAACAAGTATTCCTCCAAGAAGTGTCTTGAACGACATGTCAGTGCCTGGGATCTCTGTTGTGCTTCAAAAATGGAACATGTTTGAAGTGATTGCATTGTAAACTGTTCAGGTTATTTTTAGGTTGCAAGTAAAGATGTCAAATCTGCCGAAAGAATCATTAGTGCAAGGTGTGAGAGGCAAAGTTGTGTATTTACCTCTCATTTTGGAAGAACATGTCAACACTCTAATAGTGAAGTGTGCCATTGCAGATTATTTATTTGTTTTAGTAAATGGTGTTGCCACAAAAGATAAGAACATTTGGCAATAGCTTATAGATATTGCAAAGGTAAAATAAAACGCATTGGTATTTCTATTGGAGCACAATGATTTATACAAAGGCAGACTGACTTTACCAGACTTGTCCATGCTTGATGTTGAGTCAACGAACAAAAGCAGTTCCAATGTCTATCTGTTGCAGAAAGGAATAGTGTGCATAGACATTACACTATTCATCCTCTACACTCACGTGAAGCCATGGGCAACAGTTTAGAATTGTATGAATGCCAAACTCCAGGGTTTCTAGGCTAATATTATCATCAGAAAAGCCAAAACACTGATCGATGCTAATGCCAAAACAGGCAAAGAGCCAACCAGATGCCCCACAATCCCTGAATTCTCCTTTACTGCCATTTCACTGGCAGAACTGACAGAGGTTGTGAAACAGCTTAAAACAACCAGTTGCAAGGGTGACCCCGTTTCCACCATCATTATTAAAACATGTCACCCTGCTTTACTGGATGCTATTCTGCAGTTTGTTAATGCATCCTTCAGAGAGAGCTCTGTGCCGGACATTCTCAAACACTCATGGGTGACCCCTCTCTTTAAAAATGTAGTCCTACCCAAAGAGGACCCTCTGAACTATAGACCCATAACTAACTCAGCATTATTGATGAAGATACTGGACAGGGTCACCTAAAAAAAGATAGCGAAGCATATTGAAAGTCATCCTATTCTTAATTGCAGACAGTCAGGTTTCAGAGTTGGGCATAGTACCGAAACAGCACTCCTGGAACTGCAATCTAGGCTCCTGTCTAACATTGACAAAGGAGAGGCCACTATGCTGATGCTGCTGGATCTTTCCACCGCTTTCGACCTGGTTGACCACACGTTGTTGGTCACCAGGCTCGAACAAGTGGCAGCTTTCTCCCCTGAAGCCTCCTGTTGGGTCGCCTCTTTCTTACAGAATCAGGTTAGTTGTGACTGTTTGGACACTGCTGAAGCAGCCACAGTATCCACCGAATATGGAGTCCCTCAGGGAGCTAGTCTCTCACCTTGCTTCTACAACATCTTCACCGTTGATGCTGGAACAAGAAGATATCTGATTCACCAACTTCGAAGACGATACGCAATGTATCCTCCCCCTGACGGGTGATCATGCACTTGATGAAGATCACATAAATAAAGCTTACACATGTATTGAAAATTGAGTGGTCCAGAATGGACTAGCGTTGAACATGTCCAAGACCAAGCTAATGATTGTGGGGTCAACTAGCCGGATTTCCGAGTTGGACGCTCATTATGGCAATTATCAGCTCGGCGATGTCAAGATCGACCCGCTCAAGAAGGTCAAGTCTCTTGGGGTGATCCTTGATCAGCATCTCTCTATGAGAGCTCATGTGGGGAGTATGGTATCGGGAGCAGCTTATTATTTCAAACTCTGCTCATCTTCACCCCTTGATATCTCAGACTAATGCAGAGATGCTCACAAGAGCCATTTTGGTCTCTAAAACGGATTACTGCTGTAGCCTGTTGACTGCCATCAGTAAAACCAAGTTAAACCAACTCCAGGTTATCCAGAATGGGGCAATGAGGGTCGTAACAGGCCTAGCCAGATGTGACCATGTCACTCCAGCCAGGAGATCATTGCACTGGCTCCACATAGAGGCTAGAATTCACTATCACCTCCTTTTGATCACCTTCAAGAGCCAAACGGGTATCATGCCTTGTTACCTGAATGAACTTATCATGCTCAAGAATATCACTTGATCACTTAGATCAGGCGAGTCTAAAATGCTTATGATCCCGAGGAGCAAATCTAAAAGGGCTGAAAAAGGTGGTTTTGCCATAGCGGTCAGGCTGATTGGAATAGTCTGCCATCCGAACAGTCTGTTCGGTCATATGGCTGACCAACCCATCGAAGTTGAACAGGTGTGAAAAACAGCAAATGTTTCAAGATGGAATCAATTGGGTGTCATCGACATGGTTGGGAAAAATATTCTTTAAAAGCTGAAGGGAGCCACTGCCAGTAACCAGATGTGGTGCTGTTATCAGCATTGGGTGACTGTTGAGGCTTAGGTGTACATGGCTTGGCAATTATACACATAGTGCCTCTAAATAAAATGGAAGATAGATTTGAGAAGATCACTTTCAATTTAGACTGCGTCAGGTCGGTTTGTCGGCAATCATGTCCACAGTAAACTAAGTTCTTAGGGCATTCTTTTTCTAATGTCTGTGGTGTAACACTGTTTAGCTGCTTTTTACAGCTTTTAGGTCTCATTGGACTCTGTTTCTTGGTAAGAGGAAGCTAGGATATTGTACTCATATATCTGAGTTTAAAAAGCCTGTCCTTATAAGATAGGACATAATCTATCAGATGTTCAGTACAAAATAGAACATTTGATTTGTTTATTTGCATGAAAATAATCAGTTAAATTATGAATTGTTTCTGCTACTACTTGTGCTTTTTTGCTAACTTCACTTTCCCTGTATATACCCATATTGGTATGTGTTCTTGTGTCTTTGTGTTTTGTCTATAGTAATGCAATTATGTAATACATGTGTTTTATTAGCTACTTAATACATATTTCACAGTTCACAAAAATCTATTAAGAAAACAATTATCATTTCATTATTCAACATATTAAAATTACGAATATTATACCTTCATCTTGTACACTGCACACAATGTTATGTTTTTGTATGAGTAGCTTAGTATACTAGATAGAACCCCATAATAGGATGCTATTTATATCAATGCATCGTTCAATACACTAATTAGGGTATGATATTTATTGCAATGATCCTTGACACTTGTTTCGCAACATTATAATAAGAATCCCTTGTACACATATTTCATGAAAAGTACATACACATGTGATGTCATCAGTGATGTCATCAATGACATTTGTGATGTCATCTTTGATGTCCTGGGTGTTAGTCTTAGCAGTGCACGGTGGTGGCACGAGTTATGGTTGCTTAGCTTACCATAACTGGCGAATTTCAAGGGTTTTTCGGTTTTACTTGGAACCATAACGTCCCTTTGACAAAGTTTTTTCACTGAATTTCATAGGTTTTTAGTAGTGCAACTTAACAATAATGACTTTCACTTTATATACATATCATATGGAACTGACTGAATCTCTTCTACTGTACTTGATGTCTGCAAACTCATTTAATGTTCGCGGACATGTTCGAAGAACAGCACCACTACCTAAAAACTCTGGGGGGGTATGTTTGATTGTTATATCATAACATAGGAACATTTAACAAATATAAAAAGAAGCACACAAACACATTATATGTACTAATACATAAGAAAAGTAACCCATATATACAACACACTAACCATTCATTTAAATGCACTATGTTCTAAAATGGAATATACCACAAGAAAATAAATTGGCTTCCAAAATAATTACCTCACAAACACGACAGAACTGAGAACAAGAGCAGACCCACTGAGTACATAGGACATATCTTACCTGAAATAGTAAGTGTACTTAATTTTATTCATATATTTATAAACATTCTGTATTAGATAAAAAATATATTATCTTTTTTTTTTTCTCTCACGGAAATGTCTAGTACTCTGGAATGGCTAGAGGAACATTTCCCACATGAAGAAATGTCACAAGATAGTGAAACTAATGGTAAACACTTTATAATATAAACCATTTCATTATTATTATTTTGTATACATTTAACATATATATATATATATTTTTGTACAGAGCATACCAAAATAGAAAATACTTCAGAAAAACCTGTTATGGATAACACTTTTCACAGTATAGAAGAAAAAATGGATTTATTGTTGACTAATTTTAATAATTTGAAAACTTTTGTGGAAGATCATTTTAAACCAAAAACCTTGTACCATTGACCCACATGTACTTGTCCCTCCTCACCATATCCCAGTCAATTATCCCCAAACCCTCTCCATAACCCAAAACGTTTTGATGAGACTTCCATCCCTTCTTCACCTAATAACAATCATGATGAAACCCCTAATTGTCCTGTTTTTGTTTCTGTTTCTGCCTCACCTTCTCTGTCATAAATTATTAATATATGTTAAATAAAGTGTAATTTTTATATTGTGTTATAAATAGTTTTTTTTTTTTTTTTTAAACAATGTAGGTGTCCGCGGACAGTGCAGGTGTTCTGAAATGTTCGTAAATAAACGAAAATGGAGGTGTCCTGAAGAACACTATACCTGTTCGTACTGTTCGCTAGCAAGATGAAACTATTCTAAGAATGCACGCGGTGTCCTGAAATGTTCGTAAAAAAAATAATTAAAGTGTCCTAAAGAACACTATATCTGTCTGTAGTGTTCGTTAGCAAGTTCAAACTGTTCTAAGAACACAAGCGGTGTCCTGAATTGTTCGTAATTAAACGAAAATGGAGGTGTCTTAAAGAACACTATACCTGTCCGTACTGTTCGCTAGCAAGTTGAAAATGTTCTAAGAACACAATTGGTGTCCTGAAATGTTCGTACATAAATGAAATTGAACGTGTCCTGAAGAACACTATATCTGTCGTTACTGTTCACTAGCAAATTTAAACTGGTCTAAGAACACACGCAGTGTCCTGAAATGTTCGTTTCACGTGTGACACAATTTTAATTAGTTCAGGACCCGAACAGTGTCTGTAGAACATCAACGCACATGCGCGTGCATTTGGTGTCCTGCGGACATGCGCTTCCTTCGCGGACTTGTTCGCGAACGGATCATATGACCACGCCCACGCTGATCGCGTGTTCTGAATGCGGACACTGTTCGGGTCCCCGAACAAATGAAAAGTACATTTTCAATTAATCCATAATATTTTTCAATAAAATCTCACCATGGCACAAGTCCCACATAGTAATTCTGAGTTTCTACATACCTTTTGAAACTTTTCAAACTTTTTTTTGTGTTCGATCTGTCCGCGGACAGTGCGCATGTCCGCGGACCGTGCACAAGCACCCCAATAAAAGACCACGCCCTAGAGCTCATTCTTATTGTGTTTCTGGCTTTTCTACAGAGCACAGCGAATTTTGCTGCCAACTGCAGATTTTCATTGCATCTTTGAAAGCATCCCTGGCTGCTGAAATGCCATCTGGTGCTGCACCTGCTTCAGCACCACCCCCACCCCCTCCACCACCACCACCTCCCCAAGGGCCTGAAGAGTGGAACAGGAGTGAGGATGCGGAGGAGGAAGAAGAGGATGATGCGAATGAGGTAGAGGAAAACCCTACTACCCGCACTAGGCGTGAATCTTGGGTGTGGCGGTTATTTACCATTCATGGAAATGTTCCTAAGGCTCGTGTGAACCATGTAACCTGCAATGAGTGCAAAATGATACTCAGTCGCGGGAAGCACGGTAAGTACAGCTTTGGGACCACTACTATGAAGCGACACCTGAGGTCATTTCACTCTGGTGCTATTTGCAGGGTTGTACCTTTCGAAGAACGTAGCAGGTTGATTTCCTCTACTTCATCCTCTGTTTCTGATCCTGTCACCACAAGGACCACCTCTGTGGGACAGCGTCTTGCTCAAGCTGCCTCACAGGCCATACAGATTGCTGATGACCCTTACCTTTCGAGGGTCACAGTTGTATGTATGTACTGTGACACAGTACTCTGCAGGGGGGAGCGACTCGTAGTGCTTTTGAGACTATCGTCTCAGAGCACGAGAAGATCTGCTCACTACCCAAATAAAACCCACTCTACATCTTTCTCTCTCAGCTCGCCCTTTCTTATCCCTGTGGTTGTTGTCCCCCCATTTACCTTCCTTTCCCCTCCTCTCCTAGTGTGTCATGTATAAAAAACCAAAAAAAATACAAAATATCAAAAATCAAAGAAAAATAAGGCTCTTTTCAGAGCCGCCTTTCACAGTTAAAAAATAGAAGTGAAAATAAATGAAGCAGGGCCCTTTGTATTTTGTAGAAGTCCGCAGACAGTTCGCAAACATTTAAAAAATTGGGTTGCTACCCCATCACAAACATTGCAATTTTCTCTGGGAGGAAGTGGTGGCTCTGAAAAGGGCCTTTGGGAGGTGTTTGTAAGTCAAAAATTATAAATGCTTAACACCTACTTCAAAATGGATGTTGTAATTCCAAAAAAGGTCGCAATGCATTTTGTACATTTCTCAGAAAAATCTGATTGCCATCATAAGTAAGATGGACTCCATCTTTGCGAAAAATGTTTGTACTACGAAACAGAATATTTTCATTGTGAAAAGAAGACATGGCAAAATCTTTTAGAAAGGCACAAACAGCTTTATTAACATTGCACCTTGCTTTTTCCATTTGTGGACCAAATGAAGAACAAAGCCACATTTGTCTCTGTGCAATCCGTGAAAATATCACTTGAGAATTAGGAAACATGTCCATAACCTTCCCAAGTCCTTCTTTCATAGCAAATTGCAAAAAAATTCCAGTCACATGTCCTAAACTGTTCCCTCCATAATGAATTACAATTATGTCTGGATGTTGCTCTGTCTCCAAAGTAGCAAAGAGAGGTAGCAAGTCCAACCACTTAATTCCACGTACTCCATGCCAGTGTACTTCCACATGTGGGAATACAAGATCTACAGCTACTCCACAGCTTTCTGCATGCACCTTCAACCAATATATCCACAAATCTAACAAAATCCATACAATCTTTTTCCTAAAATACACAGACATAGCTATCTGTTGTTCTCTCAGCAAAAACAGTATATGAGAAACTCTCTTCTGGCACAACACACCCACTAAACTTTCCTGACCAATCCCTTTTAGTACTCATTCTCATTTGCATGACTTCTGAACCCAAAAATCCCTGGATGTAACTCCCGATGTCCGCGAACTACCGCCATGTGCGCGGACATATCGTAACATGAACAGCCCTTCTACCATTTCCACTTCACTCTCTCTGCCATTCCCTCATTGGATGTAGCTAAGAAATCACATGACCATGCACCAATCACATTCAAGACCTCTATATCTAACTGCATCATCATAGATCAGCACTGCAAATGTACTGTGAATCTCTCTGAGTACAAGTGTCATATCATTGGCAAGCACCATCTACTAGAAATACTGTACAAGTCTCCAAGATTTCTACTTGCAGCTCCATGCATATCCATATGCATGAACACAAACTTCAGGTATGCATATTTTCTGTACAGTAGATTAACACATTTTCAAACAGACTTTTAGCTTGTGTAATCTGTAAAATGAATTTACTGTATTTTTTTCAATTTCCTAAAATCAACTATCACTTATAAACCTTTATACTATTTACTTTCTTTATACACACACACTCAAATCATGTTAATCTAAAAATGTTTAAATGAAATATATAGACTACATATATTCAAACAAAATTGCATGCAAGCACAATCTATGTTTAAATCTTTAAAAAAATACGTATACAATTTCATATTTTTTTGTTTTTATTTATTTATTTACTTAATTACTTTAATTTAGACATGACATTGAGGCGCTATTACCTAGAACAGCTTAGTTGCAGAAATAGTGGTATTCACTGTTATATTATAAATTTCACAAGACATAGTAAAGATATTTTTTTGCTACAGTTAGTCATTCAATACAATTTGTTCATTAAGAACATATCATATGTACTGAACTGATGCAATGTATCTTATGTAAATAAATTAGTTTAATGGTTTTAAAGAAGGCACTGAGGATTTCAATTAAAAAAATCAATATCTAAATTAAAAACAGCGCTATATACAAACAAAGTTACTAATTTGAAGCTTTTACAATTGCAGTGAAGACCAGTCTCCTGAAAAGAAGCAGCCGAATTTGAAGAACAAAGAAGAACTAAGAAGTTACCTGTTAATTTAAGAAGAAAAGTAAGTAGAATATCACCATAATATTTGTATTATTAATCAAACATACTGTAGCGTTAATACAAGCTATTTCTGTGCCTAAAAATCGAGATTGTGTACCATTTTGTCCAAAAATCTCCATGTCTTAAACAGCGATTTACAGCCAGAATGGCCCACAAATTCCTATTTTTGGACACACAAATTACCCAACTGAACCGCTACAATTTTCATATTATAGAACAAACAACTGTTTTAATTGTATACATTAGATTTACTATTGGTACTTTTCCACACCACTAGCTTACTTTTTTTTGTCATCTGAACCCCAGTTTAGTAACACATAAATTCAAGAATACCTATCCCTACTAGTTGTAGTTCCCAATGCACAATCACACACCATTACATACATCTTTATCATTTTACTCAAACACTCATGCACACAGCACACATACATTCCAGAACACCCCAACCCATATCTTCTTTATTTTTTTCAACAGACCCTAAAGAATGCCTACCAAAAGTCAAGTCCGTAGAAAGCAACGCAAAAGTAGAGCAAATGAAAATAAAAGTGTCCAACATAAGCATCCATCTCTAGCAGAAATTGTAAAAAAAGGTGAAACAAAACAGCTAATACAGTCATTTAGTGAAACACAAGAAGTTAAAAGTACAACAACTTTGCCTCCTCTATCAAAATGTAAAACAAACCAAAAACAATTAACAGAAAATCAGCTATCACTACAGATAAAACTACTTCTTGAAATTTTAATATAGTGCAAAGTAAGCATACCAAGAATAGTATTTTAGCCAAAAATGTACTGTCACAAAGTCCTTCAAAATCTTATAAAAACGGAAGAGAAATCACGATCAATGCTTAAAACCTATCGTAGGAAATTAATCTTAGAAGCGTTGATGGACAGTGCAATTCTTCTCAAAAGAAAGTTATTTATTTTACTGTTAAACAAAATGAAACCACTAACAAAACTAATAACTAAATTACAAAAAAGACTTCTCAATAAGCGAAATGTCAACAGAAAGAACTTCTTAAGTATCTGCGGAGGTGAATGGAATCACACTACGAGCACAGAACCATATTTTAATGAAGAAGCGTACAAACAAAAGCAAACAAATACAATTGCCATACATAATAGTGGTCGGGGTCATGAAAAAGTGAATAATACCATAATGGAACAGGAAGTACTCCTTACAAAAATATGCCCAGAAAACTTAGAATTACCCCTCCATTCAACTGAATCAGAACGTCTAGCGTACAAATGGCCATGCACGTCAATGTGTAACATTCCCAAACAATGTTTCAAATCTTTACGCCAATTCCTCAATAAATATGTAAAAAGCAAAGACAAAATCAAAATTAAATTACTGCAAAATATGGATACCTGTCCAGTGCGCAAGTACACAGGTCTACAAGGACATTCATTGGCCTGCATTACAGGACCTACTTGTAAAACCACTTTCCATGATATAAAAAGGATATCAACACATCATTCAACTATAAGAAATCTAGTCTATAAACTGTACTATGATAAAAGTCCTGCTTTACCACTAGCAAAGTTAAATAGCATCCTTCTACATGGTACAGCAAAAGACCTACTTGAAGAAATTCACTATATCCAGAAAAAATATTTTGGAAGTGAAAGCCATTTACAGAACGAAATAGCTTTAAACCAATTAAGCAACAATTCTACACATGGCAACCTTTTGCTAACACATACAAAAAAGAAATACTAAAATGTAAAAGTACATCAGCTGAAGTACCAAACCATGTATGTGTATGTTTCCGTAGAACTTTTTATAAAAGTAACACAAAAACTGTAGAGCTATCATACAAAATAGAAGACAATGAAGATTCTAAATGGTTTGAATTAGCTCTCTACCTTGTAGCAGAAAACAAATACGAAATAACTGATCCTTAATACTTTGCAGTTACTGCACTACAAAACATGACAACAACCAAACTCCTTCACGCGCTATCACAAATAATTTGGAATTATACCCAGTACCAAAACCCCTACAACAACTTAATTTATATGAGATCATCATAATTCAAACAGTACACCCATTTCAAGCAATAATACGCCTTCAACCAAAAACAGCAAAATTACCTCCCTCTGAATTGGTAAAAGGCATTTGTGGAAAAGTAGTTTATTTACCATTAGATCTATATGATATGGCAACAGCTGGTAGATTTATATAAAGTTAGACAAGCCTTCCAATATCTTAAAGAGAATAATGAATATTACAAAGAAATTAATATTGAAGAAAACTTGAAAGATACAACTGAAATAATTCAAGAAACACAAGAAGCTGGTCAATTTGAGCTACTAGATCCTGCTACAATATAAAATACTTTAGACCATTATACAATTCATCCTTTGCACTGTAATGACACTGTAGAAGATGTACTGGAAACTTACCAAATGCGTCAAACAAAATGATCGCCAATCAGCATATGGGAAAAAGTATAGAAGCACATGCTTTTCCTCTACTCTTTCCTACTGGCAAATGAGGAAGGTATGATGATAGACCTATTCAAATATCAGCTTCAGAATACCGCTCATTACGGATGTATTCTGAAGATCCCAGATTTAGACAAAATCTGGAATACATATTCCACTTACTCTTTGAAAGTGAACTAGCAACTTTATGTTAAGGAGTTGCACACATATTAAAATCAGGATCAAACTTTCAAAATATGACAGCTACACAATTATTAGAAAAAGTGCAACAAAAGGATGAGGTTTTACAATCAAATATTACAAATCTGTTAGCAAATATGCGTGGTACTAAAGAGTACTGGTTTCAACGTCATGGAGATGTACGTTGTATGATCAGAAACCTTGGCCCACCCACTTGGTTTGTTACATTAAGTTGTGCAGAATATGCATGCGAAGATTTACATGATTTCCTACGCATATCAAATAAAAACAAAACAAACATAGATATACTAACACCTGGAGAACTTTGTTCTTTGGATCCTGTTAATGTTTCAACCATCGCTTCATTGCTATGCTACATTTTATTTGTAATAAAACTGTTCCTCCCCTTGGAGAAGTGCAACACTTCTTTTGGAGAAAAGAATACCAAGCCAGAAGAGCACGACATATCCACATACTTTTATGGATTAAAGATGCTCCTAAATTTGGTCAAAACAGTGATGCCACTGTTTTACAGTTTATTGAAAAATATGTCACTTGTGAAAGTCCATCAGAAGCCACAAATAGTGATCTTCATGCAAAAATTTTACAATTTCAAAGACACAAATGTGGAAAATATTGTCATCGCAAATACAAAAACAAAGGGAAATACTACACCAAATGCCGATTTGGTTTCCCTGGACCAGTTACAAATACAGGTCAAGTGACAAGTCTTCAGTTAGACATAGTGTTAAAGGTAAGTGACCTAAAAATACATATTACATAAAAAGAAAAGAAGAAGAAAAATATATCAATGATTATAATGCACTCATTGCCCACTTATGGAATGCAAACATAGATGTGCAGTACATTGCAGACAATTCTACTGCAGTTGCACGATATGTCACAGCATACTTAACTAAAGCACAAAAGACAGAGCTCCAAGACCTCTGGAATGACCTGTCATCAGATAAAACAGTATCTCAGAAATTATACAGATTGGGCATAAAATGCTCACCCATAGAGAATGTGGATCATATGAAGCAGCTGATCGTTTAACTGGTACTGCATTGTATGGTAAATCTGAAAATATAGTATGGCTAAGTCTTGGTCCAGCTAAATCTAGAAAAAGAGTTCTAAAATCATATGAAGATATAGAAACAATAGCCAAACATGATCCCAACAGCCAAGACATTTTAAGAAACAATTTATTGGACACATATTACCCAAACAGAAGTAATACTTTGGAAAACATGTGTCTATACCACATAGCCCAAAACTACACATACAAAAATAATATGAAACCTGATGAAAAAAAAGGTAAATATAGAGTGACAAACTGTGAAGGCAGCTTAGTTAAACTCACTAAACCAAATTTAATTAATCATATCAAATTGTCATTAAAGACTCCTCAACATAAAGAAGTATATTATATGTCCCTTCTACAACTCTTCAAACCATGGAGAAAAGAAGAACAATTACTAGATAACTATGACTCATATGAGGATGCTTTCAAAGCAAATGAAAGCACTATAACTGATGTAAACTTTACACAGTACAAAACAATGTTGCACAATGAACAGCAACACGAAGAAGAACTCCAAGCCCAACTAGATAAGGACACTCCTGACAGTAGTCAACATTCTGTAACAGGAAGCCAAGAACCACTGGGAGAACCACTAATAATAAATGAGGCAGAATTAGCTATGATAGAAGTAGAAAACACCATGTGTCAGTATGAAGATAAGGAAGACTTAACTAAATCAAAACTAAACAATGAGCAAAGTAGCATTTTTCAAGAAGTTACAAAACAAATTGCACATGGTGTAAAACATGAAAATAAAGAATGTTCCTGCCATAATTATAAACCTATACTACTGTACGTCAGTGGTGAAGCTGGTTATGGCAAAACATTCCTAATTAAAATCATTAGTAAGTTCCTTCAACAATTGACAAACAACAAACTGTCAGCTGTTGTCACTGTCCCCACAGGTTTAGCTGCCTACAACGTAGGTGGGGTTACATTACAAACGATTACTACTATTACCAGTAGAACACCAGAACAAATTAGACTATTACAAACTTTACCTGCCACCAGGCCCCCACCCATGTCTCCCAGCACCCCCACCCCCCCAGTCACCAGGGGCAGCCTCCACCAGGCCCCCACCCATGTCTCCCACCACCCCCACCCCCCAGCAGTGCAGGGGCACCCACCACCAGGCCCCCACCCATGTCTCCCACCACCCCCACCCCCCCAGTCACCAGGGGCAGCCTCCACCAGGCCCCCACCCATGTCTCCCACCACCCCCACCCCTCAGCAGTGCAGGGGCACCCACCACCAGGCCCCCACCCATGTCACCCACCACCCCCACCCCCCACAGTGCTGGGGGGTGGGGGTGGTGGGGAACATGAGTTGGACATGGGTGGGGGCCTGCTGGCAGGTGCCCCACAGTGCTGGGGGGTGGGGGTGGTGGGGAACATGAGTTGGACATGGGTGGGGGCCTGCTGGCAGGTGCCCCACAGTGCTGGGGGGTGGGGGTGGTGGGAGACATGGGTGGGGGCCTGGTGGTGGGTGCCCCTGGGGACTGGGGGGTGGGGGTGGTGGTAGACATGGGTGGGGGCCTGGTGGAGGCTGCCCCTGGGGAGTGGGGGGTAGGGGTGGTGGGAGACATGGGTGGGGGCCTGGTGGGGGGTGCCCCTGCACTGCTGGGGGTTGTGGGTGCTGGGAGACATGGGTGGGGGCCTGGTGGAGGCTGCCCCTGGGGAGTGGGGGGTGGGGGTGGTGGGAGACATGGGTGGGGGCCTGGTGGTGGCTGCCCCTGGTGACTGGGGGGGTGGGGGTGGTGGGAGACATGGGTGGGGGCCTGGTGGAGGGTGCCCCTGGTGACTGGGGGTGCAGGGGGACATGCGTTGGTGGGCAGTAGTGCAAGTTGACATGTGGGTTGGCTGGGGGTCATGGCCATGGTGGATGGTGTGCCTGCAGGACATGTGCAGGGTAGGCCCCTGTGGTGTGAGCCACCTGCAGGGGCCGTGGAGGGTGTAGAGGGGACACCTGGGAGGACCCACACGTGCAATTCACGTGTGCTGCTCCCGGCACACCCCTGTAATACACGTACCCTGATGAGATCGCGTGTGGAACCTCCCGCGCACTCGTGGAATACACGTACCCCGCTCAATCGCGTGTTTCATTTCCCGCGCACCCCTGTAATACACGTACCCTGATGGAATTGCGTGTGGAACTTCCCGCGCACCCCCGAAATACACGTACCTCGCTCAATCGCGTGTGTAACTTCCCGCATGCCCCCGAATTACACGTAGCCCGCTCCCCCAGGCCCGATCGCGTGGAAAAGTTCACGCGCACCCCCGGAATACACGTACCCCGCTCAATCGCATGTGTAACTTCCCGCGCACCCCCGAAATACACGTACCTCGCTCAATCCCGTGTGTAACTTCCCGCGCGCCCCCGAATTACACGTAGCCCGCTCCCCCAGGCCCGATCGCGTGGAAAAGTTCACGCGCACCCCCGGAATACACGTACCCCGCTCAATCGCGTGTGTAACTTCCCGCGCACCCCCGAAATACACGTACCTCACTCAATCGCGTGTATAACTTCCCGCGCGCCCCCGAATTACACGTAGCCCGCTCCCCCAGGCCCGATCGCATGGAAAAGTTCACGCGAACCCCTGAAATACACGTAGCCCGCTCCCCCAGGCCCGATCGCGTGTACATGTTCATGCGAACCCCTGAAATACCCGTAGCCCACTCCCCCAGGCCCGATCGCGTGAAAAAGTTTACGCGAACCCCTGAGATACACGTAGCCCGCTCCCCCAGGCCCGATCGCGTGTAAATGTTCACGCGAACCCCTGAAAGACACGTAGCCCGCTCCACCAGGCCCGATCGCGTGAAAGAGTTCACGCGAACCCCTGAGATACACGTAGCCCGCTCCCCCAGGCCCGATCGCGTGAGAATGTTCACGCGAACCACTGAAATACACGTAGCCTGCTCCCCCAGGCCCGATCGCGTGTGAAAGTTCACGCGACCCCTGAAATACACGTAGCCCGCTCCCCCAGGCCCGATCGCGTGTGAAAGTTCACGCGCACCCCCGGAATACACGTACCCCGCTAAAAAGCAGGCGTTAAAGTACCAACCCGCAAAGGGACCTCGTAGTAAGGCGGTAAGGGTTAACCGTTAACCCTTACTGCCTTCCGTGTAATGAGGCCCTAAATCTAAAGGTATAGAATTAAAACAGTTGTTTGTTCTGCATTACTAACATTCTAGTGTGTTTGAGTAACAGTTAGAACATTGTGGTAGTATTTTACTTACTTTTTTGTATGGAAAGAGTAGATTTCTTCTGAGTTGTTGTTCGTACTTCAGATGCTGCTGCTTTTCAGGAGAATGGTCTTCACTGCAACTGTAAAAGAAAGAAGTTAGTAAATGTGTGTGTTTATAGCACTGTTGTTAATTTAGACATTGGGCCTCATTATGAGTGCAGCAGTAAGGAGTTAACGGCACCGGTAAGGATACCGGTGCCATTAACCCCTTACTGCCGCATTTCGAGGTCCCTTAGCGGGAGCCACTAAGGGACCAGGGAGCTAATAACGGGCTGCCTATTTGCGGCCTCGTTATTAGCTCCTTCTCCATTCCCATTGAGCCCTTTTGGGGCTCGAATGGGAATGGGGAATGGTTTTCAGAATGGGGACCTACCGGGTCCTCCAAGGTTGGAATGACCCGTTAAGTCCCCATTCTGAGAACCCGGACACAGACATGAGTTTGGAGGGAAAAATCGTAATGACCCTGGTTGATTTTTATGTTTTTGGAGTAATAGTATTTTTTGATAACTGAACATAGTGTGCACAGGCAGTTTCCTTTGCCTATGTGCAGCATGTACATTTTACTTAGAATCTGTTAGTTGAACATGCTTTACAAATGAGTATAATACTAAGCGTATGAAGCTCACTTGGCTTCTTTAGGCTGTGTTATTGGGAGTTAGGAGATAGAAGAAATAATCATATACTTATTTTGCTATTTTTATAGGGTAAATGGCAGAAACTGTATAGAAAAGCATGGAATGTATGGATTTGTGAAGGTGTGGGTAATAAAGCAGAAGGATCTGATGTAGAGGCAGTGGTGTTGTTTCAGCTGGGGGGCTTTCTAATGATAGTGTTTATCTGTGTGAGTGTATAAAGATGCATGAAATAATTCTGGTTGTGTGTAATTTTATAATACACTACACAGTGTTTTTCTACAATTATACTGTTATTTCTCCCATCTATTAATATGAAATTACACTTTTTTAGATAGCTGTGTGTGTAAAAAAAATGGAGAACAGACAGGTTTGCAAGTGACAGTTGATTATAGCAGATGGGAAACATGACAGTAAGTTCATTTTGTAGGTTATACAGGTTAAGTGGCAGTTACCCTGTTTATATGGATTTATACAAGAGCTGTACATGTACTGTGCAGAAAATATGCATACCTGTAGTTCGTAAGCTGCAAATAGAAATCTTGGAGACTTGTACAGTAGTTTTTGTAATAGGTGCTTTCCAAGGATATGAGACTTGTGCTCAGAGTGATAAACAGTACATCTGAAGTGCTGAACTATGATGATGGAGTTAGATGTAGAGTTCTTGGATGTGATTGGTGGATGGTTGTGTGACTGCTTAGCTGTAGCCAATGAGGGAATGGTGCAGAGAGTGAAGTGGAAAGGGTAGAAGGGCTGCCCAAGAATTACGCGCTCCGCGGATACCGCGACTGTCCGCGGACAGAACGTGTAACATACAGGACTTCTGAACATATTTGGCATGGAAATAGGACTAGTAGGGATTAGCCAATCAGGTGTTGAGGTTGTGAATTTGTGTTTTAAGAGGCTGTGTGTAGTGAAGATGGCAGAGTTGGAGAAAGTCAGGGTGTTGGTGCTTGGAGATATGTTTGTGCATAGTTTGGAGCAGTATGCTAAATACTGGAATGTGGCAAACAATTTTGATGTTAAAGGAGTGGAGGTGGTGTGGAGCACTGTGCCTGATTTCAATGTGCAGGGAATTGTACAAGTTTGTGAAGATACGGGCAGGGTGAACAGTCCCCATGTAGTAGTTTTACACTATGGTGCTTTGTATTTGGGTTATGTCAGTGCCCCTACTTTGTTGGCAGATTTGGAACACTTGGTTCAATCAGTAATGAAAGTCCTTCCAAATGCCAAAGTTATTTTTTTCTGGTTTAGTACCTATGGCAATATGGGACAATAGTTCTGTTTTTTGTCCTCAGCAAAACATTGACATTTGTGATGTCATCTTTGATGTCCTGGGTGTTAGTCTTAGCAGTGCAGGGCGGTGGCGCGAGTTATGGTTGCTTAGCATATCATAACTGGTGAATTTCAGGTTTTTTTTGGTTTTACTTCGAACCATAAAGTCCCTTTAACAACGTTTTTTCACTTAATTCCATAGGTTTTTAGTAGCACAACTTAACCATAGCATACTTTTAACAAAGTTTTGTTTTACTGAATATAAATATATATATAAACCAGCCAATGAGATATCAGTATTTGTAAGCGTGGCCAAGGTTAGCTACAACTTAGGTGATTCTAACCACGAATACCAGCTCACCCGCAACATTGCGATCATGGCTACAAGTAATAATTTGGGGGGTTCTGGTCACTGAAACAAATTTCAACAGATACTGTAATATATTTTTGCAGTCTGTGTTTAATTTCATCTCATCATGAGTCCCATGCATTTTAGTTTTGTGGTGTTCATGCAATTTACGAAATGTGTCACCCCCATAATCCCAATGCACTCTAACCAGATGATTGATCATCAGAGATGTTCCAAGGCTTTGCAACGGCAGGTTTGGTGGTTCACGTGTTAGAGTCTTCATGCACAGTGTGCACTGCACATCCTCTACCTATTTTTTAGAGCAGAGTTCTTTGACCTTAAAATATCTCCAACTTTCTGCAGGGTTTTATTCCTATACCTTTCTTCTTGAGTGATGATGGATTGGAGACCCAGATGACATTGTCATCACTGCTGATGCTGTTCTCATGGTTAGACATGTTGAAATGTCAAACTTGGAAGGAACATGTAAAATAACAAAAAATGACAACACTAAAATTGCAATTCCACAAAAAAGAAAAGGTTTTTAAAAAGCAAAAAAGTAAAACAAAAAATATGCAAACTGAACAAATGACAAGACAAGGGAAAAGCAGATTAGGTCTAAAGTGAGTAAAAAGGAGAAACAATTAAAGCGTTAAAGCGCAAAAAGTTCTTGAAATTACTTGGTAAACCTTTCACTAACAAGCTCTTATAAAAATTATCAATATAAACTTATTTTTTGTGGGTGGCTGATTAAATATGTCTACACATTACAGCATGCCCCGGTTGGTCACTTTTGTATGTGCGGATTTCATCATATGCTGTGGGCGTAGCAGTGTCAATAGGCTGCAACGTGTGAGTGGACTGTTTATTGATGAGCATAGGTATCACATGTGGACATGCAGCCACAGTGTGCATTCCAATTGGCTCCCAGACGAGGCACAAAGTCATGCAGATGCATCAACAAGGCACAATGTATGATTGGACAATTTTGCATTTGCTGATTTTGTCATACAGAGTGTGTGTAGCCGCATTAAGGCACAGCAGCGTGCAAATTGTCTTTTCATTGACAAGGTTAAGAGTAATGTGCAGGTGCATAACCGCAGCATGTATTCTGATTGGCTGCTGCAGAGGGTGCGAAGATGCATAGATGTGTTGACAAGTTAAAATGTCCTATTGGGCCATTTTGGATGCACTTATTTTGTCATACAATGTGGGCATAGCCGTGTTGAGACACTGCACTGTACAATTGTTCAATTTATTGATGAGGCTTAGAGTTATGTGCAGGTGCATAAACACAGCATGCATTCTGATTGATTGCTGTATGAAGTGCAAAGACACATAGACACTTCGATAAGGCATGATATCCGATTGGGCAATTTTACATTAGTGGATTTCATCTTACGGTGTGGGCGTATCTGCATCAATACACTGCAGCATGTGATTGGGTGGTTTTTTAATGTGTCTAGGCATGTGAGCACAACCCGTGATCCAATTGGCTGTCAGAAACAGGTGCAAAGCCGTGTAGATGCATGAATGCAGCTCTCAAAGAGATTGGGGCTTCCCTTGATGTGGCTATGTCCCCGTCTCCTCGTTCACTCATGCGATTGGTCAATAATTTAGGTGACAACATGTCATTGCGCTTGGGCATTCCATGCATACCAAAATCACATACCGGTTGGCTTTATCGCATAACCGCCGTTATAACCCTACCTCAAGCACCTCTTTTTGGTTTTCTGTCATTGCTGTTTGTGTCTTGGTAGGTGTACTACCTTGTGAGCCTTCAGGAACTTTTCAAAAGCAGTATTTCCTTTTATGCATTCTTTTTTTACCTTTCTTCTTCGTATACCCTTGTATTTGGTCTTGTGCTTTGTAGTTTGTCAGTTTTTGTTATTTTAGCTTATTTTTTTTTAGGTTTGTGGATATTAGGTGACATAGTCCCATTTGTGTTGAGTATTTTTACAGCTTTTATTTTTTCTCCACGGTCCTGCATTTACCTCCATGGAAAGAAGCAAAGTGCACAATAAACCGTAGCTCACAGTTGGCAATATTTCCGCGTAAGGGACCAACATAGCAAAAAGGAGATTGAGGAGGTCATGTGTAATTTCTGTGGTAAGGTTTTGTGGAGGGGACCTTCTCTCAAGCCGTCGTAAAGCTTGGGCACATCCACGTTAATTCAACATCTTGTTTTTGTTCATTGGGATGAAGTGGATGAATTATATATGAAGGCTCATGTGAAACAGACAGTGAAAGCGCATGGTGCAAGATCAGCAAAGCAGTATTTATCATCTGTGCCACAGACTTCCAATGCGATGCCTAGCTATTTTCCACCAACTAACACCCAACCTCTGTCCACCCCACAATGTCATCATTGTAGTCAAAGGCTGCAGTGAAAGCGCATGGTGCAAGATCAGCAAAGCAGTATTTATCGTCTGTACCACAGACTTCTAATGCGATTCCTAGCTATTTCCCACCAACTAACACCCAACCTCTGTCCACCCCACAATGTCATCATTGTAGTCAAAGGCTGAGAAACAGGGGAGTGCGAAGTTAAGGTGGCTTCAGCTGAATTTCCAGGGTTTGTTGCTTAACGTTCTCACCTTAACCACCCATGTATTTAAAAATGTTTCCTTCAATAAATATGTGTATATATATTCATTGACATTTTTTGGGTGAAGATGCAGTTTTCAAAGCCTTGAAATTCAGTGGATTTGGGTACTCATGACCAGCTTAACTAGGCACAATTCCATTGATGTCCCCCATAATGCATTATCCCCATAATTCCATTTAGTATGTCATTGTGCGTCCTTTCTCATATAATATGTATGTGCTCATGGGCTTTGTAAATGGGAAGGTTCAGAGTTCAGCTTGTCATGACTTCCCAGATCCACTTAATTTCAAGGATTTTGTTGCATTAAATCTGCACAACTTCACTGCACCTGAACTAATGCTTTTTCAAATGATTTCAAGGGTTTTGATATACCATAGTTTATTACGGCCCACTAGCCATATCCTTAGGCCGTGTCCACTGTACATGTTAACTAATATGTTTCTTTTGGACTCACTAGCGACCATCAAGAATTAACCAATTCCAGCAAAATGTGTTTCCAATGCCTTACATTTTGCAGTGTGCTAATAGCTGTAAGGTCAATGCTATATACTCAAATATAACCCTTACAATAATGACTGTCAACTACGTTTGTAAAAACGCTTGCTTAAGATTCTCGATTTTATAACTCCACATGTCAAGAAGCTCTTAGTATGCAATGATTTGATCCTTACTAATGCAAGAACATGGAGATTTAACTGACTAAGTTCAGTAGGACCCCACATTCTCTCCAGGAATTAGTGGACACCTAAACTTCTTACATGAAGAAATCAGGGCTAAAGGTGAATGCAAGCAAATTGCCGATTATGTCATTTTCAATAAAGACACAAAACATATAATAACACATAATATCTTGTGAAAATAGTTTATCCAGTTTAGAACATCTGATACAGCAAAGGGGCATAATGAATCAGGCAATTGGTGGCATATATACATTTTGTAATGAAGTAAAATTACAGTCAGTAAATCATATCCTAAAGATTTCTGAGGCAAAGGCCTGTTTCATAGCATTATGTGGTTATTCGTTTTGCAGCTTTAATGCTGAACATATGATCCAACTTACACACAATAGATTTTGCAAGCACCTTCTAGGACTACCAACCTCTGCCCGCCACACATTTTGGAGTGCATTTGTAACTTGGTATTGATTATATAGAGGATTGCCTAGTTAATGCCCCAATAACTACGTTTTTGAACATTTTAAACAGATAACACATGGCTATTCAATTGTTAGTAAAAACACTTTGGGTGGCAAATGGTGCTTTTAACATACATCTGCCCTTTGTGTGTATGGTGTTGATTACATACCATTTGAAATGTACATTAACTAGTTTATTATCAGTCTGGGGAAAGCCAATGTGCACCAAACAGAATCAGAAATAGTAAAATGTATGACATCTCCTGAAGCAATCAAATTGTCTGAATTGGAAAAACAGACACCTTAATCACCAATTTGATGGACACACAAAAGAGTATTTCAACTGTTCTTCCCATGTTTTGCACAAAACGCCAAAAACAAGATCCTTTAACTGTCTACAGCTGCACACATTATGTGCAAAATGGTATGGCAATTCTGTATTTTTGTACCTTTGTCCTTTGTATGCTACTGAAACTGAATCACTTCTCCATTTGATCCTGTGTTGTCCCTTGTATAAAGCAACACGGAATACATGTATATTCCTGATATTGCTTAAAATTTATTTTAATCAATGTCATCCTGCATTAATGTGTTTAAGGCCTGTAACAACTCCCAGTTACCGCTGTGCTGTTTTGCAATGTTTATATTCTGCACTTAATCTTTCAAGAAACTTGATAATCTGCATAGATGGAGACTAGTGTTTTGAAATGTATTGAAATTGATGTTTCTGTGCAGTTGAGTCCTTTATGGTAAAATTAAAATACTGAAGTAAAGTTTTTTTTAATGAAACAACTGACGTGAGTAAACCCAAATGCTTGCTCAGCATTCTAGTTTTTCAAATCCACATGTCATGGCAAACGTAATACACAATGGTGTGATTCGTGTGTAACAAGAACACATAGATTTCATTAAGTTGCAAGTTAACACATGCTTCCACCTTTTTTAAGTGCATGATTAGTCCGTATTGATGACCATAATTCCTACTTCAAAAACTCCTCAATGGTTGCAAGTGACTTTATCTATAAAATACATCCTTTTGCATATTCAGTGAACCAAAAAACGCCTCCTGGTCTCACACCACAATAAAAAAGGTTGTTTGTAACTTAAATATTCTGTTTAATTGAAAATAATACATACACATAATTGAAAGTGATCACTGAAATTTGAATTCTAGGAAGTCAACTACAATATTCAACACACACAAAGGAGCTTGTCTACAGAAGAAAAGAACAGTCCCCTTGATAATATGTCACTAATGTTGACATTCACAAAGCATTTATTTGAAGCATGTCTGAGTAACAATTTTAGGCGAATATATAACCTTCATCAATGTGAACATTCATATGATCACCGATTGTTGGCATCACATTTAAAGTTAAAACAGTTCAACATTTTCATCTGAAATGTACAACATATTTCAATGTATTATCTCTAATGTCTCCAACAAGTGTAGGCATCAGAGAAAAACATTTGATTCCCTCACAACTTCCTAATGCTGGGGTAATTTTCCTCTGGTTGTAGTGTGATGTTGGTTTCTAGTTTGGGCTTGTATATCAAATACAGGGAATGCCATGTTTGGATACTTTGTTTCTATGTTTAGCTTTAGGACAGAAACATATATTTTGGATAGCACACAACCTAATTAATTTAAATATCACACAAACATGAGTGTATACCGTTGAAGTAGTTAATGAATTAACACGCCATTTGATTTGGTATTGGGAGGCTGCTTAAGGCAGACTCTTTTCTTTTATGCACAATGTTATTTGAAACAATTACATTTGTTATTTTAAATTACATTATTTGGGATTAAGGTGGACAAACTAACCTCCTTCCTATTCCCCTTTGAGGTGTACAGCTCTACTCAGGATTTCTATTTCTATATAAACTATAATTTCCAAAAGTCAAGTTGTCTAACAATTCCTGGAAACTTGTCGAACACGCTGTACACTATGTCACGAATCAAGACATAAATTGTCACTGTGAAAACTCAGTGATAAATGTATGTAGTTGGTGTCAGGGAATAGTTGAGGCTCTCTGCAATTATTTGTCTGTGGCATAGTATTTAGATATAAGTCCACCAAAATGTCCCTTACTGCCCTGTCACCATTCTGTGGCATAGCTTGTAAACTATCCCCCTAGATGTCTTTCATTTGCTTTCAGGGGTTTGAACTAATTTTCAGGAGAAATATGTAACTGCACACAGTATGATATTGTCTTTTTTTTTATTTCAAGGACACATGACAGGTATGAACATCAACAGCTCCAGGCATTTTCACCGAGTAATCTATGTTTGCAGATTATCCATGCTTTCCATATCCATCTCAGATAATCTGGTTCTGTTTTAGGCTAGGCGTATGCATCAGGCTCACTGTATAGAAACACTTCTTAAGGGGGATTCCCATCAAGTATATCCAAGTGAAACCCTTAATCCGCACTTCTGCTGTTGGATAACTCCCATTGTGTAGATTTCCCAAGAACTCTCTAAATTCCCTGTGCGTTTGGACTTAAATACTTGGCAAACTCCACCAATGCAGCATTGTTTGATGAATTATTTTGTCATTGGACTGTGCCTCAGATAACGTCAGATACTAACATCCAATGTATTTTTTCATGTGAGGAGGGAATGTTTTTCTTCCGTTGCATCTGTAGCTATTATCAAATTGGACTGTGGTCTACGTTTCCCGCTCAACTTCTTGTAAGAGTCTGTACCATGATTAAGAACTATGTATTTGAAATCACAGTTAGTTGATACATTTTTTGGGCTTTTAGAAATTAACATGAAATTACATCACATAATACAATATAACACAATATAAAACACTTCATACCTAAACAGAAACTGTATAAATATGTTCTCAATTTAGGTTACAATTGCCTATCCTATGTTCATAACTTTTAAAAGCTGGTTTAATATATAAAAAATTATCCATTATAAAATGAATGTCATTAAAAATGAAATTGCCTTAACTGCAGTTCCAATATTATAGTAAATCACATAGCCCCTTGGCCACCATCTCATAGGATCAGTCAGCAAGCTGCACATCAGCATACAATGCAATAGATCTTCAGAGGCCCCTGAAAGCACATAGCATAGTATTAGTTGACCAACACATACAGCCGTTTAATGGTACAGCATTCAGTCTCAGCATTCCAATAATCCTCCTATGTTCTGGAGACCTGAATTTGGTTACAGTATTTCCTACAATCTGTAGAATTCCTTAAGGTTAAAATAACTGATAATATAAGAATGTATTAATCATTTTCACATAGTACATCATGTTTATAAGCGTATTATGGGCAGTATGAATTCAAAACCTTTTTAATGTTTTAAATCAAGCAAAGCATTCAGATGTTATGGCTAATAATGTGATTATATTTTGGTGCCAGTCAAGTGAAGCCATTTATTTTTACTTTGTATTTCAATCAGCTGTGTATAGCCTATTTTATTGCCAATTAATCATTAACTTAAATAATGATCTAAGGCCTGTGATATCCCAATCCATGAAGTAGTCAGACACTGACTAAGGGGTTGTGGATTTGCCTGAGGTCAACAGGTCATAACTATATGAAATGCTTCTTCTTTTGAAACAGTGCTTCACTGAGAAGCAGACATGTGACCTCATTATCTGTCTGTCTTCAAAAACTGAATCGCCACAAAAGTTGATTTCAAGAAGGCAAGGGGGGGCTGGTTTCAGTTGACATGGTCAACATTCACATATCATTGAAAATAAAATTGTTACGCGATAAAAACTCTTTCCATTCTTGAAATCTTGCATCTCTTTAGTCCTCCTATGTATGCCTCATTTATGTTCAATACATTTGTATTTCTGTCTTTAAATTAAAGAGTGTGTGATATAGTTTTATTTGCAAGATGGTAGAGGTCAAGGTTATTGGGTGCTTTCTTGTTCCATGTATTAGACATTTTCATATGGAAATTCACCACAGTTTGTTTTACAGGATTATGAAGAATGTTTTGTACACTGTCTCAAACAGAGATACTTCAAGAAATTCCTTTTGTTTCTGAAAGTGTAATGATCATTGATGATTGCAAAGGTCTCCATCTCTCTTGCTCTAATGACCTGATCTGCACACATAATAATTGTGTTATACCAGGCAGACAATGAGTTTATTTGCATAAAGTGACACACCATAACAATGAGGTAAGCAGCTTCTCCCAGAAGTATATATGCCGCTAAATGCTGACCCATTGTTCCATGTCCATTCAGGGGCATTGCAAATTTAACCTAAAGTGAAGATTGTAGGGTGTTACTCTCATGTTTTTTGTCTGCACATTTAAATGTGATTCTTTCTCAGTAAGCAGTATCTTTCCTCTCTTAATAGCAATTCCTGATGTTCACCAAATGTATACTCCTGTTCTAACATTTGGGGGATTTTCTAAGGATGATCACAATATCTTCTGCAGACAGCATAACATTCATTTCTGTTTTCTGCAGTGGCTAGCCTTGTATATCTTTGTCGTTTTATGTACAGTTAGGTGCAGCTTGAAAGGCAGAATTGAGGGAGGCACACTTTTCTATTTCTTGTTGATTGCTGTGAGAGATTATTGTCATGATCATGAATGAAAAGCAGGATACACAGACTTCAAAGTAAATATGGCCCTTACATCCTGTTTAACATGTTTTTGGATCAATCTCCACAATTGTTATATATACCTTTATTACCTTTAGATGCAACTTGATGCACGGTACTGTGACCATCAAACATGACTTCATCAGTAAACCGTGTTTCTTGTAAAAACAAAGGTAAATATGTCAAGATAATTTATCAAGCTATCCTCCTCAAATAGATTGGAACGGCCTCTGGTATTCCAAGAATACATAACAGCCTATGATCCTTGTCATTGGCGCTCTGAGGAGAAATGGGTTATTATTGTTTATTACTGCACACATCAACACTGTAATGGCCTTAATGCACCAAGACTTGTCTGTGGAGAAGCAAGTTGGAACCCCCACCCACGCTAGTAGTCACACTGCGGTCAGTAGTGTGAAAATGAAATGGGAGTCTAGACAGCATGAAGGGGGAAGAGTGGGACATGGTAGGAGATAAAACCATACATACTTAACTCTCAACATGGACGGAATCAATACATATGTGTGACAGTGATGATTCAGATGAATGTATAGTCTGTAGTGTTTTGACCAGAAGAACATGTAATAAACAGACGAGGTGAGCGCTTCCCTTATTGGCCAAAACAACATGTATGGATGCTATGGCTAGTATAGTGAAGATTGTATGTTGTCATGTTGTCGATGTCTGATGCTCATGAGTTCTTGTGAGTAATGGGGGCTACTAACTAGATAATGATATTGTATACCTTCCTCCTGTGAGTTGGAGGGGCTTATGGCAAATCTGAGGCTGCTGATGGATGTGTCCGAGACAATAATAGACCTTATTCAAAACAGGTGCTAGTGAGAGTTTGAGAGAGGATCTCTAGCACCCAAAGCCATACCATATTCATATCAGTTACAGATGAGGGAAAAACTGTCATGTTGTATGTAAAGAATGTGAAAAGGAGGCACTTGAGTGCAGCATGAGGGAATTATATTAGAGGTACATTTGTAAAATTATGCATGGCAGGCTCAGTGTGTCAAAGACAACATTCACATGAAGGGCAACACTGTAGATTCACATCTGTCCAACCAAAACACTTTTGCAGCAGAAGTGTCTGTGTACTTCAAGCACATGACTGAGGTGCCCAGGCACTGTTAGGTGTTCAAGCGATGGCCACAAGAACAGGAGAGCACAAACCAATGTACTTATTTCCTAGGCCTTGAACAGCCAGATTATAGAGACAGAACATTTGGTAGTGGCATGGGCACTAATAAATGAGGGTGGGCTTTGATATGTAGTTCTACTGGTAGCAGGGCCCTGGTCGGGATGCCCACTGCAAGAGTGGTATGGGGATTCAAATGGATGTGTTGGAGAAAGGATTCCTCTCGGGAAGAAGCTGTTCTATACTGAAAGTAGTCTAAAACATTAGAAATATTATGGTAACAACACAATTTAAATACTATTAATATAATTATATCATAATTATATTAAAATCAAATATCATGATTACATTAACTCACCCTGTTTTTGGTTGTAATATTTAGGTTGGGATACAAAATATTTTTTAGTGAAGGTGGTAATGCTAACTAACCCTGTTTTTCTTTAGTAGTATTTAGGTTGGCTTGAAGAATATGTTCAGTTGCAGATGATGCAATTTGTTTTATGAATATGTGTTTGTTATACTTACAAATATGACATTATTTTAAGAGATGTCTGATTTTAATGCGCATTGAATGGGTGTTGCTTTTTTATAGTATGTCAATGATGCATTGCTGAGGATGTGGTAATTAGCATAAATGACATGCATGCATTTTAACATATTTAATAGTATTAATATTATAATTTAAATGTTGACATGTTTTTATTGTTTAGAAGTTGCGTATATATCAGTCAATCAAACAACTTTATTCGGCCAAAAAAGGCCATCAAAGTGCATCCTAAAAAAACATTTCAAGTACATCATTAAAATAAATACAACAAAAACAAGTAACAAAATCATGCAAGGGCAACACCCTCCAAGGATACCCCCAAACAGTGCTTTTGGCCAAAGGTCAAGCACTACCATCCCCTTGCCTCAGGAGACTCCCAAGGCGCCTCGGACCAATGATGGTCAGATTAGCCCCTGAGAGGGTTATTTCTAGAGGGGGTTGCCATGGGGCGCACAGAAGCCAGGATGGAGAGTGAACTGACTGTAATACCACTTTTGCTTGTCCGCAATAGGCCGTTGCATTTTTTCAAAATGTTCCTAGCCATAGAGGCGTCCCAAACACCAATTTAACCATGTCCGTTTTAGCTGGAGAATTGGGCAATCTGGTACACTCCAGCAAAGAGACCCAAGACACAAACCCACACTCCCCAGCAGTCCTTAACCAGTTATAACATTTGTTCATGAGGGCGATCCTTGGTTCTCTTGTAGCTGGCAGTAGTTTTGGGACACCATGAAGAAAGATCGAGCTGCTGAAACCTTGGTAAAATTTTACCCCGATGGAGGTCTCCCCTGACCAGGGATTGGAGCACTTACCCCCCTTCCCTCTGAGCGCGTGTTGCCCCGAGCTCTCCCCTCTAAGTTCCGGCAAGAATAGCGCTTGGCCCTGGGACTCGAAACCCAATCTGCTCCCTCTGAGAAGGTGTGAGTAAGGGGAGAACCACCTCTAGATGGCTCTTTGTGGGTGGGAGAGTCATAACCACAGAAGCAGGAGACAAGCAGGTGTGCAGGGTCTGAATCCCTTTGGTGGACACTAACTTGAGATTCTCTGACCCCCCTGGGCCATCCCCTGCTAAAGTCTCACCACCACTCGACACACCACCTTCACCCGTGAACCCCAAAACTCCCTTCATCAACTCGAATAGATGATTTTTGATTTTGCCCATCTCAGTGAGCAGAAGGTGACATGGACAGCTTGGCAGTTTTGCAGGTTCAGAGGGAGGTGGGGCTGATGGGAGATGTTCTCCTTTTGAAGGGGGTTTAGAAGCCCAAAGAGGGCTGAGTCAAAGGAAGGAACTAGCCCCTGAGGGGGCATCAATCGTAAACTCACTTGTGATGCTGGACGGAATATTAAAGCTTTTCCACCCACCGAAACCACCGGAACCCTCGCCCCCCCGGATTCAGAGGCAGTGACACAGAAGAAGCAGAGGAATGTACTTGAGGGTATGTTTAGGTTACTGGGGCAGCCAATGGCGGGTGCAGGGCTAAGACACCAGAATTTGGACCAGTAGTTGGACAAAGAGGGGCCAGATCCAGGGAAGCAACCACAGATGGGGCAAAGGTGGAGCCAACGACACATTCATGTCAGTCAGCTTTGAAATGCCCATAGAGATCCTCTCGCACACGATAGCCAAACTGTCCAAGAAAGTGGCAGTGGCCACACAGTCAATGCTCCCTCCAGGTGTTAACAGTTTGACAAGTGGCACAGATCCATCCAGGAAAGGGCCTGCCAGGCCATCAAAGGGGAGAGGAGTCAGGGCAGAACCATGCGAGCGCACATAGAACCGTGTTAGAGACCCCACATGTGGACCGGAAATACAGGATGGCTTGAAGGTAGGGTCCACAGAGTCTCCCTCTTTAGCACACACAGAGGCCGAGTGCAGATGGGCTGGGGCTACATTCCTACGGGCACACCCAGTATGAGCTCCCATTCCCTGCATAACACCCAGAGTTTGAAATTACATGCCCCGCCCTCTGTCTTCTGCCCATATTTTGCTTCTGTTGCCCCAAAGAGACTGGGGCGCCCTGTAAGTTTGACAGTAGAGAGGATGTGGAAAGGTAGAGGGGGAAAAGGGGGAAGAGATGGCTCTTCCATCCAGGGTTGTGCAGGCTACATCCAGCGGGGGGGCCAACCATCATATAGCCTTTGTGGGGAGAAGTCAATTCCAGAGAAGGGTCTCACCTCCCCACACCACACGGAGATCGCCCAGTTGTGGCCTGCACTGGTATGTAGAGAATTCCAGGTTCCCCCACACAATCTGTCCGTAACTGGGACGGGCTCACCTTGATTGATTGATTGATATTTTATTTCTATCGCGCTCATACACAAGTGTTTCAGAGCGCGACAAGGCAGGAAAAGTGAACAGGGGAGAACAACGACCTTACTAGGCCCAGTGACATTGAGAAGTGCAAGTGCAGGGTAGAGGGAGAAGGGGGAGAAGTGCATGGAAGGGGGAACAAAAGGAGAGTGTGGAGCGAGAAGGAAAAAACAAAAATATAATAAAATAATAAATAAAAAGGCAACAAACAATGGGAGTGCAGCCAGCAAGTGGCAAGTGCTGGGTTTATGGCAGCAGGCTGTGTAGGTCTGAAAGTGCAGGAAGAAAAGGGGAGGGCTGTATGGGTACAGGTACAGACCCCAGTGCAGGGGGTGGCCCGGAGGCAGTGCGTGAGGGTGGCAAGATGTGCAGGTACCTGGGTCCAGAGGACAGAGGGTGGCCAGGTGCATGGTGCCGAGGGAGAGTAGAATCAACAGGGGAGAGGGGAGGAGAAGGCAGAAGCAAAGAGGAAGGTTTTGAGGTGCTTCCGGAACCGGAGATGGTGCTCCTCAAGTTTTAGAGTCGCAGGGATGCTGTTCCAGAGGGTGGCCCCAGCCGAAAAAGGGAGATCTAACCCCAGCTCGTTTCTTTGAGAAACGACTAACCCTGAGGGAGTAAGAGGTAGAGGAGCGGAGTGCTTGTTGTCTGGGTTTTGGGCTCAGACACTTCCTTGAGTCCTTGAGTTCCCACCGTCCTCAGGGTTAACACAAAACACTCTATTCAGGCAGGGTTGAGTGCAGAACACCCTACGGGCGTGAAACACATGCGCCCTTGATCCCTGCGGGCTTCAGGCCCTGAGGGGAAATGCTGGCAGGTTTATGGGGAGGGCACATGGCCTCCCCTCCAGGATATGGTGGCCTTCCTGGGCTGAGGAAAATCGCGGGAGACACCCGCGCCCTTGATCCCCATGGGCTCCGGGCCCTGCGGGGAAATGCTGGCAGGTTTATGGGGAGGGGGCGTGGCCTCCACTCCAAGCTGCGGTGGCCCTCCTGGGCTGATGAAAATCACGGGAGCTTGATCCCCGCGGGATGTATATATGTAAGTTATTTGTTAAATTGCATGATACTAAATATTTGCATTTAAAGACATTCTTTTGAGTTTTTTAGTGTATGTTTTATTAGTAGGGATGTGTCTGTGACAAACTGCAGGTGAGGCGCCCACACTGCCAATTTTGCAACCCAGACCAACTGTGCCATCTGCAGCTCGCCCACCAATGGCAGACACTGTCTCCACCCAAGCAACCTCTGCCACTGCACGTACAGGGGACCAGCGCATGTCACCATGGCTCAGTTCCACACACTTGGAGGTGGCAGTGTGGAAGCAGTGTGGAATTCAATGGACAGTTGCTGGGGGCCCTGCAGGGCATCAGGGTGAGTTTTCCAGAGGTGGCATGGGATTTCAGGTAAGCACTGGAGTCACAGTCCCAGGAGAAGAGGGCATCGATGGAGGAGGTTGCAGGGCTGGGGGACAAATGTGTGTGCTGACAGAAGGAAATGGATGGTGAGAAATGATGCTGTCTTTGTCATCCAACATACCCTATGACAGACCCATACAGCCCCTTCCTCTCAAGGCCCCCCCTGCACTGATCCATCCTGACTCCTCCCATGCACAGGGGTGGCCAGCAGGAACATACTGCAAGCCCCTCCTTCTCATTTTCCTCCATCTTGCAATGCCAATGGCCCTTTGGATGGTGAGGTGAAGGAGGTGGAAGTCGAGGTTTTAGTTGTGGGGGACAGTGAACATGAGAGGTCCGAGTCTGTAGTGCACGTTCACTGTAAACTTTCAATTAACCTGCACTCTCCTTTCAATCATTCCTTCACTGCCCATATAGATGTGTAACTTTCCCCAATTCATATCCGCACCATGCTGCGCATATCAATACATTATTTATTTGTTTGACATCCACAACGTGTGTCCAGTGTATGAAGTGTGTGTGTCATGTGGGTATGTAGGCCTTGCTGTGTGGGACGTTGTGGGGCCTGAGCCTGCACATGGACAGGGCATATGTGTCCATTGGCATGGTGCTGTGAGTCAACCACATCAGAGGCATGTATGTTCACTCCCTGATGTGTGCACCTTTGCTTGGCTCGTCTGTGCTACTGTGTCATGAGGTACATGAGAATCCACGTGTGTAAGGTGAGTAGTACTGTTCTGGAGGCAGTGTGTCCATTCCAGCAATGATGAGCCCATCTGGCCATGCAGTCTTTGGGATTGCCGTGCACAGGTATGGGATAGTTGTTCCCATGGATAGGTATTAGCATCAATTCATCTTATTTTGTGGTATCCATACATTGAGCAAGCCAGAACGTGTATCGACAGCAGATTCCCTGGTCATGTGCATGGTATTCCAGGAGGGTGGAGGAGTGGTGTGTTGGCATGAGGTATTTAGGTGCCCTGTATTCCTGAGAGCATCGGCCATGGCCTGTCTGCACCTTGGTGAACATACTGACCTTGTACTTGCATGCTATGCTAATAAGGTGAATGGGCCCTTGTTTACAGCAACCTTGTGGCTTGTGGGATGAAAGGCTTTTCTGCAACAGTGAAGGACATGATGTTCATTGCAATCTACCGCTACTGATTAGAGTAGGGGGAATCGTGCATTCAACAGGCTCATTAGAATTTGTGTGGGGGTCTTGAGTCCTTTACCGGATGCATATAAATATGTGCGAACGGTCCCATCCAGCCACTTTCTTGCCCAGAGTGTGTCTTAAAGGGGTGTTCTGTTGACATCAGCCTGGTCTGCTTCAGGATGCATTTGGAATACAGGTATGTACATTACAAGTATGCATGTATCTGTGTGTCCCACCATGATAAACTGTTCTTTGTGAGCCCTTGCATGAACAAATACTGGTATGCCAGCAGTTTTGCCATAAAGTGTATAGGGGCCCCTGGCACCATGAAGTTGTCTGCTTGTCGTACATGGTGTTCATTGCACATACTGCCTCTCTTGCGCAAGCGTGGCTACATGCTGCTTCACTCACGTACATGCTGGATGGCTATACAGGGGTGTTGTGTGCATGCAGAGGTGTGGGGAGAGTGTCATACCATGTGGACCATACAGTGGTCGTATTGCAATCTACTGCTTGATGTGTCGTGGAGCTTTTCGACAGGTCGTCTGTGGCGGTGTCCTAAGACTGTTCAGGTAGCAGCACTGATGTACACATGATGTCATGGTCATGGGCTGTCATGTTGGGTTGCGGGGAGTGGGGGGTGCCCTGTTACAGAGTAAAGTTGTCCACAGTGGGTGTGTCTTGCAATACATTCCCATGTGGGTGTGGTGGAGTCATTGCCATGGGGTGGGTGAACCCTTCCAGTGTGTCAAGGTTGTTCCAGGTGGTGCCAACTCCCCCTAATCTCTCATGCCAGCTGGTACAAGTATGCAGTGTGCATCAGCATGTACGGTTTACCAACAGCCATTGAAGGCAGCATTGAAGTTTAATCTGCCATAGTGGATAGTTTTTACTCTGCGTTTGCATGAGTTGATCCTCACTGAAGTTCAGTTTGTTGTGGCCTGCAGTAATCAGGCCTCAAATCATCTGGGCATTCCCTGACTGTTCCTTGGTAATGCACTTCTGGTATCTGCACTCATCTCACCCGTGTGCCCCCTCCCCCAAACCTCTTTCACAGATGATGTGTCTGCCTCTCCACTCGGTGGATTTACTGCATCTCATTTTGTGCTTGGTGTAACCTCGCCAGGCCATGGTCGGCCCTGTGTGCATCCCTAGTTCCAGCATGCAGTGTTCCATGCATCCATCATGCACCTTTGGCTGGAGGATGTTCCACCGGGCGATTGTGTATACTACACTTTAACACAGCATTACAGGTTGGCTAATGTGTTCATGTTGATCATCTGTTGTGCCTTATTGGTTAAGACACTGGGGAGTACATGTAGTCTGAAGGAGTTGACTGTAGTCGTGGTATGGTGTGTCAACCACAATTGGTCAGGTTTGTTGGTGCGGAATGCAGTCAACTGGTAATGTTTGTCATGTTATGTGGGGTGGATGTGTGGTGGTGTGATTGTAAGTGTGGATGCTGTTGCTGGATGGATCTGGTGGTGCTGAGTGGTACATGGTGGTTTGTGTGCTGCTTTGTGTTGTTGCTAGTACCTGTTCACTCAATGGCCTTCGTTGATCTGATTTTGGGGATGCCAGGGGCATCTAGGTCCACTGAAGTCACAATTCAGATGACAAGGCCACTTAGAGCTGCCCTTTCGTACAGGCCATAACTGGTGTGTGACACCACACATCTCTGTTGCATCCTGCATGACATGTCAGTGCACAAAGCTGTACATACAGATCTAGGACTTGACCTCAGGCCTGTGCCACAACTCAGGCCACCAAACCAGGTGGGGGCCAGTGCGACAGTAGAGTGAGAGAGTAGCTGCTCAACAGCTTCCTTGCATGTGCAAGGAGGAATGATTGCATGTATGTGTCAATTTCTTTGACGTGCAGTGTAGTGATGTGTGTGTGTGTGTGGGGCGGGTGCCTGTTTACTATGTGTTGGCATGGCCAGAAGTCTGTTTCCTTTGGTTTCTCAGGCAGATGAATGTGCGCAGGACCTGCCTGGTGCTTGTCATCCTCTCATCATGGACACCATCACGTATGTGGCCATGTTCCTTTCAGGCAGCATGCTTGATCATGCAACAAAGCTTTTGAACAGCTGCTCCCTCAGTCACACTGCTATTGCACTGGCCTCCTCCTGGGTCGATGGCCTGGCTTGTGGCTCAGGCCTGAGGCTGAGTCCTAGGTCTGCATGTACAGCTTTGTCACAGTCGATGTGTGGCCTGTACTGGAGGGCACCCCCTGAGTGGCCTAGGCACTTGAACTGTGACTTCAGGGATCTAGAGACTGATCAATGATACCCCTGACATCCCTGTGTTCCATATCGCACCTTCCCTGCTGCATGGTGACATTCCGCCTGTAGGGTGTCATGAGGTAGGGCTGCAATGGATGACCGACATCACCTGCGTGGATGTGGGCATGAATGGTATCAGTTTGCATGTGTGTTTCTTCGTGTGTAGTGTTGTATGCATGTTGTATGCATGCTGGTCGGCTTTGTGTGGACTCAGTGACTGGTTGTGATGGTTATGTTCATGTGGACCTGTATGTGGAAGTGTTGATGTGTGTGTGTGGTGTAAGGTGGTGGGAGTTGCAATTTTTCCAAACAGCACCATGTCCCTGTAATATCAGGCTTCCAACTGCATGCACATGCTGGAGACACAGAATATGTGGCTGTTGTAGAAGGAACCCAGGCAACTGGTGTACACATCTACGTACTGGTGAACGGCTTCGCAGACCAGTTGGGCATTGATCGAGTATCAGTGGGGCTGGTTCTGGTACATGGGCACTTAGTCCGTGTGGAGGCAGAGTGTGACATGGGTGAAGTCAATGGCACTGATGACCATGTGGTATTGGTGCACCACATAAAATGAGCAGGGCACCTGTCTTTGTTCGTCCTGTGTGAAGGGCATGTAGACATGGCATTGGTTGTATGATGTGAAGCATTCCACGACCTACCTGGTGGAGGGCGCATGACTGCTTGGCCTGTGAGATGGCTGCAGTGATGCGACTGGTCCTCCGGAAGGAGTGCAGGGCCGCCAGAAGCTTCAAATGTGCTCCACTGGATTGTGGGGTGTAATGCATCCTCCCACACATGTGACATATCCATGATGATGTGCAGAGGGAAGCGATACCTTTCGTAGACCTTCATGTCGGACATGCCGAAGAGGGGGACCCTGGTGCAGAACACCCATTCCCTTCATCTGCTCCGCCTTGGCTGGGGAGTGGCAACAGCTGCAGCATCATGCAATTGCTGGGTGTAGGGTTCCATGGCCACATCACAAGGATGCATGAACTGGGATAGGGGCACGGGGTGGCGCTGTGTTCATTTGTTTCGGGACATGTGTCATCATGACGTACATGCTAATGCACATTAATGCTGTATTGGTTGGTTTGTTCTTGTTTTTGCAACAGAGAAGCTGAGGAGGGTGCCAGAGAGGTGCAGAAGAGAAAGGTGGCAGAGGAGCCAGAGGAGTGTAGCTAGGAGTGGCAGGAGAAGGAAGGAAGTTGATAAGATGCAGGAAGTGTCTATTGAAAAGGGGGAGATTGGGCTGTGGGCCGTGGACCAAGACAGTTGTATTCAGTTAGACATTAATGATGGTCTTGGAGGAGTGGAAAGGGGCCACGAGAACCGCCCACTGAGTGGCACCATTAATGGGAGAGGAAGAAAAAGGAGAGAGAACAGAGACCATATGTGGAGTCCATAGGCCTGGCGAGGGAACGACAAAGAGGATGTCGGTGAGGGTCTGTCGGGAGCAAGCACTGGTGTAGGTATCAGTGATAGGGAGGTCAGGGAGGTCAGGGTTGGAGACCAGTATGTCCCTTTTGAGCTTCTTCCTACCACATTTAGTTAGAGCGATAGGATAGGAAATAGAATAGCAGTAAGAGAAGATAGGTGATTCTGGGAGCACAATGGAGGGATTTGAGGCGGATAGCAAATAGAAGGCAACCCAAGCAGGAGGAGCTGGGGGGGGGTCACACACTAGGGGCACACAAAGGGGGAAGGCACAAGAGGATGATGGGTACAGTGAGCACAGAGAACCAAAACTACAATGATAGCAGTTAGGACGGATGACCTAAAAAGAAGAAGACATTGCAATAATGTTCAATGATATAATAGAGACCACTGGTGGGGGGACAATAGAGTGAGAAGGGAAATTCAATACAGTGCAAACATACGCAGAACACTAGTTACCATGGGGGACCTAGAGGAGCAAGAAGAGAAATGTGACAATGCCACAAATATACAATACTATACAATAAAATACTCATCAAAATAATAGAGAGTGAGAAGGGAATGCACATACAGTACAACATACACATAGCACTAGTAAACCTGGGGGTCCTAGAGGAAAAGAAGAGAAATGGAAACAATCCAACAGATATCCAATACAATAGTCTCAATACAATAGAGAGTGAGGGGGGAATGCAAATGCAGTACAAAATACGCAAAAGACTAGTAACCCTGGGCGACCAGAGGAGTAAAAAGAGAATGCAAACTGTACAACAAATATACAATAAAGAGTCACAGCTAGGGGAGGATCTGGAGGGGGAAGGAAGAGAAGGGAGAAAGGACTCAAGAAGCATGGGGAAAGTGCACGAGCAGACAGGCAGAGAGGGGAAGGACAAGCAAGGCTGGGAAAAGCAGTGCCTTGGTTGCTGGGTGAAAACGCACGTGGAGGCGGGAATAGAGGGGAAGTACATGCAAGGCTGGGAGTAGCAGTGCCTGAGTTGTGGGGGGAAAGCACACGTGGAGATGGGAAGAGAGGTGAAGGATGTGCAAGGCTGGGAGAAGCAGAGCCTGTGTAGCAGGGGGAAAGCGCACATAGAGATGGGCAGAGAGGTGAAAGAGGCGTAAGGCCAGGAAAGGTGGAGTCTGAGTTGTGGGCGGGAGCGAACATGGCACCTGGAAGAAAGGGGAAGGGTGCGCAAGGCCGGGAGAAGCAGAGCCTGATTTGGGGTAAGGGGACTACGTGGAGATGTGAAGATGGGGAGGGATTCAACATTTTGGGGAATTGCATGCAGTGTAGCATTGCTACTCTCCCTCCATGCACCTTCTTACCTTACGGACGCAGATGGACGGAGTGTCATCCGCGCTCGCAATCTCTGTCGCTACCCCTTCGCTGCCAAACACCTGTGTCACACAACACCCCAGCCTTGTCCTGGGAGGGCTTTGCCGCAGGGGGTCCGATTCTTGGTTCTTTAAGCCTTGGGAGCGTGGAAGTTGTGTTGCGTGCTGCGTGTCATCGGGCAGCATCTCCTGCGTATCTGTGTCGTACCACATAGCAACTTTGTCCTGCAAGGGCTTTGCTGCAGAGGGTCAGATCGTCAGTTCTTAAAGACTTGGGAGCCTGGAAGTTGTGTTGAATGCTACATGTCATTGGGAGGTGTCTCCTGGATACCTGCATTGCACAACACCACAGCCTTGTCCTGTGAAGGCTCTTGATGTGTTGATATGTTTCTTTGCTGTGTTATGTGGTGTGTTATGGGATGTGTGTTAGGTTTTGTGTGTGCAGTCACCTCTCCGGTGACTTAGTGCTGATTGTGGATGATGTGTATTTTGTGGTAATGGAGATCACGTCAAGAATGTCCTGTTTGTCCATTTGCCAGAACCATGGGGCAAAATTATTTGTTTTCTGTTCCTTAGGTATGCTTCTGATAGGAGCAAAAAGGTGCCCAAAATGCTCCACCCATTGGAGCTCCTCTACCATGATTATTTGGAGGTCTTCTTGTGGGTTGCCAACTTTATTAATCCATTCCCACGTCAGGAGGACTTTTAACATGTCCTCCCCCTCTTCTTGCATGCGCAGTGACTTAAAGCTTTCCAGACAATTTTTGTATTGTTGCTTACACTTCTTTTTATTATGAGCTTAGGTTATCTGAGAGGTAAAGTTGAGAGCTTTCATATCAGCTCTGAACTTTTTGCCTTCTAGCACCAGCTGTTGATTGAACCTGTGTTTTAGAAAGACGTCGGGTCTACCTTCGCTCTTATTAATTTGATGGTATTTTGCTATAAGTGGCACATAATTTGTGAACATATCATTTTGTTCTACTAAAGTCCTAAACTTCATCCCCATATCTAACACATTCGCCGGCTCCATGCGTAATCTGCTTCTACCCAGGGAGACCTGAACATCCAAGCATTTTTCTTCCCTCATTCCCCTTGGTGGGCCAGACCAGTTCAGCTTTAAGAGCCTGTGATCACTGGCTGTCACGTCGACTAACTCCTCCAAGGAAATTGTGTTACGATGAACATTATCTGAAACAAAGAAATAGTCTAAAATCATTTCAGAGCCACCAACCTTACAGGTAAATTTAGCGGGGATATCACCCTTAGTTTAACATAAGGAGTTCCCTTGCCTTCATCTCCTGGGCCCAATGCTTGGCTCGCAAACCCTTAGATGAGGGAGCCTTGTCCGGAGGTTTAGAGGGGTAGTCTTCTAGCTCGATGCATCTGATGTTAAGGTGTCCACAGAGTATGACAAAAAGGTCTGCAAAATCCACCCGGGTCTGATCTATCAGATCCAATTCACTAGACATTAATTCTTTTGCACTAATCTTTCGTGGTTTCTAGTACAGATTTAAGAAAATCAGCATAGAGCCAGAAGCAGGCTTATTCTGAAAGACTGACACCACCAACATTTGAGCCCACGGATTGGCAAAGTAGTGCTTTAAGACTTTCAACCCCTTTCCCCTTTGTATGTGAGTTAGGAGTCTGGAAAATGGTCTTCTCTCGGTGCCCTTGATAGCCAGGGCTAGGTATGAAAAATAGGCTGTACAAATCAGCACCTATCTCAACCAAGTTTCTTGGAAACACAGGATGTTAAACGTTATCCAAAAAAACCCTGTGTTGAATGATCCAATTTGAATGTAGGGTTTGTCAACCAAAGAACGGTGCTATTCATTTTGAGAGGGGGCTACAGATTTCAGAATCTAAAACCATTCTTCCTCCTTGTGTTTCTCGAAGTGTGGTCTCTAACAAATTCAACACACCTATTGACCTTTTTCAGGCTAGAAAAGGTGACTTTTAATGTGCCAACCTTTCTATGAGAATTTTGTAAACCATAGGACTCCAGTGTAGTAATTTGTTTTGAAAGGCCCAAGGTCGAAGGGAGCTTATCAGGCAGTTTGGACTTATCTCTTGGCTCTGCCAGCTGTTCAGCTTTTATATTTTGTGTCGCTGCGCAGAAAGTCTCCTGCCCCATTAGTTCCTTCGTTAACTCGAATCCTAGAGGTAGGAAAATATCTGCTGCCTTTTTGATGCAATTTTTATTTTCAACAGTTTCTCTTTTTTGGGCCAAGGTTTTAAAAGGTGGCTCCCACGATGACAGCCCAGAGACGGTCTTGGTTGGGTTAGCCATTGGAATGTTCTGCTCGTTTCACCCAGAGTGTTCTCTTTGATAGAGACCTTGGTTGCTTTCTAATTCCTCATTTGTTGATTCAAAAGAATAGATTGAGAATGTAATGGTGGAAATCACTTCATTCTCATCAGTTGTATTGCTAGAAAGCCTTTCTTCTCTTACAGAAGATTGTTCAGACCTCGTGTTTGTCTCAATTTATCTATTTTCTCTGGTGCACTGCTGTGTCATTGCCATATGTTTTCCATGGGGTGTTTGGGTCGCTGGTTTTGGAAGAGATGGGGGACTTTTTAGATTCTACACAAAGGATCTAGCCGCATTTGATTTAGTCCTTTTTGTGGTTAATATATTTTTAGATTATTTCTGCTGAGGAGGTAAATGGCTTGCTTTATTGTTAAAGATAGACAAGGATCACATTTGAGCCTGTTATAAGGCCTCTCTTGAGTTCTGCTTCTACTGAGTGTAATGCTTGATCTGAGTTCTGGTGAAGGACTTCCCATAATTTTGGCAGCCGTTGTGTCCATGAGATTTGAATGGTTAGCATCCTGACTTTCTAGGGTAGGTTCTTAGATCATCCGTTCTAGAGCTGGCTGTGGGAAGCCGATCTGATTTTTCTCAGCTAGGACCAGGATTTTTCCTGATCATTTGGCAACCTTTACCAAACATGCCTGAGTGCTCAACTGAGCTTGGGTTTCATATCAAGCAGGTCCGTTATCGATGTTCATATCACCTAGGTCTTGCACCGGTAGACCCTATTTTCCGCCCATCATTGCTTAATCCTTGGATCCATTTTTGTGAATGTAGTATTGCTTCCATTAATGCTGTTTTGTCTGTAAGCTCAGCTTGAACTATGTCACAGAGTTGTTTTTGCCATAAATGTTATTGTTCCGCTTCATGGTTGAGTCTGCTTTGGACTGTCAAAGTAAATGCTTCCAAATAGATCAACTTTGAATGCACCATTGCTAAGAGGGTGGACTGATCGTAAAAAATCCTCATTGATAGATTCATAAAGTTTTACGAAGGGTAACAGCGAGATTGTCAATGCTGAGATAATCATGCTTTGTATTTGAGCCAGCCCCGGTCCCTGTTCATAAGGAGGCCTATCTGGAGAGAAGATCGAATCATTCAGACGCAAGGCGGGGGAGGACACTGTTGAGGTAGGTGATGTAACAGCAGATATGGAAAAGTGTCTTTGGGGATTGGTGGCCCCATCTCTCTTAGTTGTTATGGGCTGTCAGGGCAATTTCCCTGTGGCCGGCAGGGCGGTCCGCAGACCTCTGGGGTTGGGGATGCCCCAACACCTCCCGCGTCCCAAAAGAGTATGAGGCACACACAAGAGCAAAGAGTTACTGCTGTTTATGCACAAAACAGACATGGACAGGCTTTCAGCAGTTTTTAGCAGTGGCATGTGTAACCTTGGCACAGGGAGAGCGGCATGTAGATTGCAACATTGCGGCCTTGGCTGTGGGCTCTCGTCGGGGCTCGTTCTGCGTGATCAGCACCTTGCAGCTTTGTCTGAGCTGCTCCGGCCTGGGGAATCTGGCTTTGCGACCTACCTTGGCCTGGATTATGGGTGGTGGTACATAGTCCATAATATGGGGGTCACGAGGGGCGACAGAGATTCATATGCATTAGTCCATATACAGGATTACATCTTCATGGTTTTAGTGGTGAGGACGCATCTGCAAGCATGTACATGAGCTCTTCTGTCGTTTTTCGTTTCTGCGGTGCTGTAGTTGGCCTATGTGAAAAATAACAATGATGCATGTGTGAGTGTAAGTGGTCCTCTACGTCATAGTACTGAGTATGTTCTTCGTGTGGATTGGTGTGTGTATGACCAATGTGCTTGGTGCATGTGTATTCTTGTCCTCTGGCTATGTCATCATGGCATCTCTAAAGATGGTGGTATTTTGTGGTTGCTGTCTAATCGAGTTGATCCATATGGTCGATGTCAGCTCCACCTGAGGTTCCAGCATGTGGTTTGATTGACGGGCAGCTTCCCTGGCTGTGTGGGGCATGGCCACAATGGATCTTGACATCTGGGGCGGCCGTGAGCGGGTCGAATTCCTCTCGCGGTCTGGATGAGAATCGGGGGAAGGGACCGTCCCATTTTCCCTCTTCAGGGCGCTTTGGCAGGGGAGAGGTTCGCTACACATGGAGCCACCAGAGGCGATCTTTCCTTTTCTTGTTCTCCATTTTCTCTCAATTTCTCTCTCAGTTTATTCCCTAGATTATTTGACGGGATTGAAGCAATTAAATGTAGGTGCCCCATCCTCCCCAGTTCCGTTCTGCCTCTGTAGGAGAGCTCAGATCTGGTATTAGCTTGTTTGTTTTTTTCAATTTAGTTTCACTATTCACAGTGGCTTGAATGCAGACAATATCATGAGACAGTCTAGAGGCCAGAAGTGAGATTGACATGGGGGTTTCACCTAGACGTTTGTCCTTTTGACTGTGGGCAGATTTCTCTGGTTGATCCATTCTCCGAAAAGGGAGGGGACCAGGAAAGATAATGGAGCAAGCTGTCTCATTTGATTTAAATCCTCTGGATTTGTCTCACTCCAATTTCCGGGACTGAAAAACGGGATTGCCCCCCTGCCTCTAGTATTTCATCATCAGTAATATCCAGGCCGGTAGCGGAGGGCTCGGTAGTTAGCAGAAGAGACAGGTGCTTATTAGGAAGTATCATGGAGGTGCTTACCTTCTGAGCAGAGGCAGTGATCATGAAGGGCTCATGCAGGTGAGGAGTAGGAGACCGAGCTGAAACTGTACCATAAGTCTTCAATTGATGATTGAGTGTGAGTTGCAGGAGGCTCCACCTCCATGTTTTCTGATCTCTTCCTTGCTGGATCCAGTTGGATTTAAAATAGATTACAGGAGGAGAGAGACACTCTCTGCCACTAACTGCCAACAACTGCAGCAAATTTGCAGCAGAGTTCCTGGCGCTCCGCGCAGAGTGAGATTGTTTATGCTGCTCCCCCCCCAAAAGCAAAATCAGCAAGGATAGAATGTAGGGTCACACCAAAACACCAACTACTGCAGCGACTCTGTAGCAAATTCTGCGGCACTCCGCGCAGAGTGAGATTTTTTATGCTGCCCCACCTCCAAAAGCAAAAACAGCAAGGAAAGACTGTAGGGTTGCATCAACACACCAACAACTGCAGCAACTCTGCAGCAGACTCTGCCTGGATGGAGGATGTTTACACTACACATTTCAATGGCATCAAAAGGATGAAAGACTGATTGGTGTAAGCCTGTGACCGCTTAGTCACAAGCTGGTGCATTGGATATAGTTGACAACTGTACCAGAGGTCCAGCTTTCATCCATTCAAGTATTCGGACTGAGAGATAGGACACACATCTGTTCTTGCAACTTGGCATGCATTTTAAACTTCCTCATATGAACCATTGTAATATCAGAAAAGCTGTAATATTTGATAATGTGGGTGACATTTGCTGGCCTATTGAAATGTCAAAAGCAATGTTATTTTCAAAATAAAACAATTTAGGAAACTCATGAACTGTGCATGTGGACTTTGTACTTATAATATTTCAGTTATTCCTATTCTTCAACTTTTTATGTCATTTGTATTTTGAGTTACCTTTTAATCTTTTATGTAATGGGTGCTGCATGTCAACAGAGTTGCTGAAAAATCATGAAATAATCAAAATAAAAAATAAAAATAAAAAAGAATTTGAAAAAATGCTTATTAAAAAAAGAAATCTCATTCAGCATTCATAACATACAATAAAATATTTTTCACCGACAAAAGCCAATTTGAACTTTTCTCAGTTGAATTATTTTCATTAACTCAACATTACATAGAAGTTCTTTTTCTTCACCACAGTTGTTTGCTTAATAAATGAATCACGTAGTTGAAACTCTTCAAACATCAACGGAACACGTTTTCCTTGCTAAAAAGGTTGCCAGAGAGAATGTAAGATTCTATTGACTTAACATCAGCCTATCCTTCCTCTTCCTGAAGTGAAGCTGACATTCTATGAAAGGTTGGAGCTTGACCCTGGTGCAATAATCTGTACCCAGGAGAGAATATCCAGCATGGCAGGTAATCCGGAAGGAAGTACACAGGATAGGTGTTGGAAATGTGTGGACTGAAACAGGTTCAATGCCATTTGCTTAAAATCAGAGGGTTTATTTCATAAATCCTCGTACTGTATTTAAAACGTAAAAATAAAACTTCACTTATCTGCATGCAAAATGGTGCATTGGTTTTGTTGGAGAAACACTGACAATTTGATAAACCACTAGGGCTCATTTTCATTGAGTCGTAATGTAAATGAAATACGTAAAAGTCCTGTGTAATACTGGTATGCCTTTAATGTACGCTATGGTGGCTGATTTTCAATGATTTGCATGGCAGTGAGGAGGTGCGGATTCAAAGTTACGATTCCGCCTCCCCTTCCTCTTCACAATGCAAACACTACAGAATTTTCTCCAGCATTTATGTTCATGCTGGTGTGAGTGCTGTGAATTCATATGCAATCCACCTGTTTTTTACACCAGCAAAAAGCAGGCGTGTTCCATAGGAATCCATTGCAATCACTGCCTGCATGCATAAATGGCAGGCAGCAATTACACATTTTGCATGGTGGACTGCAAAAGGGTGGCACTGAAGCGAGGATGCTGCCTTAATATACTACGCGTTTGCACTCTGCCATGCAAAAGTTGGACATTACGGAGAGGGAAACTTGCCCATGCAAAGTGTAAACATGAAAAGTTCCATCTACGTAATTTTCAGGAACCCACAATTGAGCTCTGTTGGGTGATTTTTGAATGACGTGGAACATAACCAGAAATCAGAAAATGTGTTTAAGCGTTCCTGTCATGCTCCAGCTCATTGTACAGCTCTGCCCACAGATACTCTGCTTTGATTTCTTCAGGTGAGCATTTGGTTCTACACCTGCATGAGAATTCCATGAAGGCATAAAACCAAAGATTTCAATTGAATACTCCTTGCTTTTCCACCTCCTGTATTGCAGACAGATTCCTCTGGAATCCATTATAAAATGAAATCTGCAAAGCATATTTGCAGGCAGGTTTTTTTTTTTTTCTCTCAAAGCAGAGAGTATTAGCAAAGAGTAAAGGAGATTTTCTCTTGCGTTCCTCTTTACTTTTACACTTCACTTTGAGAGTGGTGAAAATTGCATGCAGGGGACCAGAAACACAGAAGGGCGAGTGCTGATGGTCCCGTGCTTGCAATTACCATTTAGTAGAAAAATGTCCTCTTGTACATGCTCAAATTTGCCTTCCTTTCATGCTGGCGTCATGTTGAGGAAATGTGGTAATCCAGGAGCGAATGGTGGGTTTTTTTTGTTGTTTTTTTTTTTAACGAAAGCTGGGCCATGTAACACCACCATTTGAAACATGAGAATGTCACCTGTGTTTTATTATTGGACCAACCCCGAATCTCCCACATTTTCTCTGATTTTGGGTAAATCAGAATCGGCCTGTGCTTTGAGTAGATTGGGATGAGAGATTTGAGCTAAAATCACGGCAGTTTAATGCTGATGGAACGTCATTCTGGGTTAAGATGTCGGACCTTTCCCTGCTACCATATGTTAAAAGCAAACAAAGGATAAAGTTAATGGAATAGAGAAAGCACGTTTCCAAATGACAAATGGCTTGCAAATGGCCAATTCTTTAATATAGAAATCAAAAAGAACTATTTTCAGCTGACAAATAATTTTAAAATTAAAAAGAAACATGCCAAATTCATAAAAGGTAATGCAAATAGAAAAATCTGCAGAGGAGGCCATTTTGTTATCTTTATTATCTGTACGTGGACTGTGCGACACATCTCTTGTGAAGGAGGAAGTCTGCACACCCCAACCTTGAGGGCTTGAACCCACACCAGTGGCAACTAGATGGAAAATGCTCCAGCAAGGCAGAAGCATTACTGATTGTGGTAATGGTGTCCACTTGAGGCCGTAGAGGGGAAGAAAGAAAGGAAGATTACAATTACTCTTCAGAGTAGTTCTGGAAATGCGTCCTCCTCCCCCATCCCAATTTTGGAAGAAGTACCAGCCTCTCAAAGGCAGCCAGCCATGAAATCAAGATTCCCCAGGGGCTGGGTTCTGGTCCATGACAAAATGTGCATAAATGAAGCAATTGCCTCGCTGTGTAATGACAGAGGACGTGGGATCAAAACAAACAAAACAAAAAAGAAGGCTAAATACCTAGAAGAGAAACAGGATTGTATTTGTATTTATTTTTGTATTTATTTGGATATATATATAGCCCTTTCACAAAAGAACTTAACGAAAAGAAATAACAGTAGAACAGAAAATACAATTATGGCAGTTCACAAAGAACGGAAATAAGAGGTTAGGTATCATGGAGAAGAGACAAACGATGGCCCTTAAGGCAAGCCTGGAACATAGGATGCATCACCCTAAATGCCCCTACCTACCTTAATGATTGCCTCACTCGAAAAACAGCAACCAAACTCCTCAGGTCGAACACTAGTACCCAACTACTCATCCCCCACTTCATGAAGTCTAGAGTAAGAGATTCTAGTTTCACGGTAGCAGCAACCAGATTATGGAATTCACTCCCCGCAAACATAAGCAATGAGTCCTCCCATAACCGCTTCAAGAAACTCCTAAAAACCTGGCTATTTAACACTTTTTATCTTATGTGTATTCAGACTGGCCCATAACCACTAGGCGGATGTAACTGTTTTTTCTAAATCTTTAAATGTATAACTCTGTACCTGTATATACTCAAACTTCTGTCAGACTTTGTCTCTGTAACTGTAATATGATTCTCTTGCGCTAAATACCAACTTCTTTCTCTGTAACCAGCAAGCACTTCTATAATCCTGTAACCTATGCCATGATACCTCCAGGTTTGGCCGTGTTCACAAATGCTATAAATAATTAAATAAATGATAGGTAGAAGAAGAGTAAATGGCTAGTGGCAAATAATTAAATTAAAAAGGAGGAAATATGGTAAATGAATGAAAACGAGGGGCTGTGGAGGGAGGTTTAGGAACCATCGGACGGAAAGTAGATTGCGAACAAAGAGCTGCGCAGGAGAATAGAAGAGTAGGGATGCGAGGGAACAAGCCTGTAAAGACATTTAAAAACAATAGACAAAAAGTGAAACATGAGCCGAGGTTGAAAGGGAAGAATACAAGCAGATATAATGAAAACGTAATAGATGCATACGGAGAAAAACCAAAGAGAAGACACGTGGCTGAATTATAGATGAATCAGAGAAGGGTGAAATGTGACGAAGGAAGACCAATTCGGAGGGCAGAATAATAATCGATCCAAGAAAAGATTAAAGCAGCGATAGGATGTTTAGAAGAGTGGAAGGAAAGAAAAGGTTAAGCCTGGCCATTATTGAAAAGAAGGAAGTGGCAGTTGCATGCCGTAAGTGAAATATTGGGGAAAAGGATAGAAAAGAATCAACTAAAACACCAAGATTGAGAGTGTAAGTAGAGAAGGAAATCTGGGAGGGGGAAAGAAAATGAAAGGGGAGAGGAGAAGGTGAGGGGGCGGACAGAGGGAAAAATAAACGTCCACTTTAGAGAGATTAAGATACACAAAATGAGATGCCATCCTCTTCTGGATGGCGTGGAGACAAGCTGTAGCACAAGAGTCAAGAGCATTAGGGAATTTACAGAAAGAGAAGAGGATATGGTAGAATGCATATGAATGACAGGATAGATTAAAGGAAGAAATACTTGAAGAAAGAGGAATAGTGTAGATGGTAAAACTGATGGAGCCAAGAACTGACCCATGAGGGACACCATATGGAAGATGGTGCAGAGAAGCAAGAAAGCCAGTTCAGGATAAAGAATTAGAGTGACCATAGACATAGGAATCAAGCCAAGAAAGAACAGATCCAGAAATTCCAAGGGTGTTGAGAAATGTTTGGTGGTCAACAGTTTCAAAAGTGACATTGAGGCCAAGGAGAATTCATATTGAAGAGAGTTTGTGCAGAGAGAAGTGAGTTAGGAACACTGAGAATAGCAGTTTCAGTTCAATGTGTGGGCCAAAACAAGACTGGAGCGCTGGGAGTAGAGAATGAAGATGGAGGTAGGAGGATACTTGAGAGTAGACAATTTCTCTAAGAGCATTTATAGGAAAGGTAGAAGTGAGACAGGACAGACATTAGAAGAAACTAAGATCAAGAGAAGTTTTTTTTCAGTAAGGGGATAATAGTGGTGTGTTTAAAGGATGAAGGGAAGAGAGGGGAGAAGAGAGAAACATTGATAAGAGGTGTGGGATAGGGGGATAGACAGAAAGGATAAGTGTGGAGCGAATAGGATTAATCAGAAAGGCAGTGTGATGGGTGCAACAAATAAAGTGAGCAGTATCAGAGGCAGAAAGGGGAGAAAAGATAAAGAGAAGGGGGATGAATGATAGGAAGAGAAGGAAGGAGAAAGCATGGGGGTGAGGGTGGGATAGAGAAAACCGAACAGAGTGTAGTTACCTGAGTTGTGAAGTAATCTGCAAAGTTGGAAGCAGATAGAGAGGCAGAAAGAGAGGGATCAGGTGGACATGCAGAAAGCACAGTATTTTGATGTTGAAAAAGACAACAAAAGAGATGGTATAAAGAAAGAGTGAGTGAGGAAAAGTATTGTTTTTCTGTAGCAAAAAGAAGGGAATCAGAGGAAGTGTGAGGAGAGGCGGGAATAACAAGATCGGAAGGAAATTGGGTCTTTTACCAGTCGTGCTGCTGTATCCCAAGGGAGGAAAGGAGGGATATTAGTGAGTGAGAGAGCTGTGGTGGGGTGGGGATCTAGCAACTAAGGGAGAGATGTCAAAGGAGCGAAGGTCATGACAGAGAAAAGAAAAATATATTTGAGGAGGGAAGCAGGGGAGACATAAGAATAGAAATGGAAAGAAATGGTAATCGGAGGAAAATATATGATATGAAGAAACAGAGGTGTTACAGAGAATGGAGGAAAGTATGAGATCGAAAGAGTACCCAGAGACATGGGATGGGGACATTTTAAAGGAAAAAAGATGATAGGGGTCAATGAGAGGAAGAAAGGCTGAACTAGAGAGGGTACAATTGAGATGTAAGTTAAAATCTCCAAGAATTAAGAGAGGATTGATTCAAAGGGAAACTAGAGGACATGAGGGCATTGAAATCAGTGATAAAGGTGGAAAGTGGGCCAGGAGGCTGAAAGATAATAAGAAATTAAAGTTATGATGGCTTTGAAAAGGAAGATCGATGATACTCAAAGGTGGAGAAGTAGGGAGGGGAAAGGTGAGGGAGGAAACAGTGTCCAAGAATAGTAAGATAAAATGTGTACACCACCGTCCTTGTCAATTGTACGCGTGGTATGAAAAATTTGAGAAAAAGGATAGACAGAGAAGCAGAAGCAGTGGTGTCAGTAGAAGAAATCCAGGTGTCAGTCAGGCAAAGAAACTGAAGATTGGGACAATGGAAAGGATTCACTGAAGAATGGGATTTGTTACAAATGGAGAAGACATTCCATAAGCCAATGAAAATCAGAGAAGGAGGGCAGAAAAAGACTGGATGAAATATATTATTAGAAAGATGGCATGAGCAAGTGAGGTGGTAGGAAGAAGGACAGGAAGATAGATGACATCAATTTGAGAATCCATAAGAGTAAAAAAGGAATGGAGAGAATATTAAGAGAAAATAAGAAAGTAACAGATTATAGTATTTCAGCAGCATGATAAGGGTGCAAAGGTAATTACATTGTGGGTGAATACAGATAGAGATGGAGAGATGTCAGTTGTCTAGGTCTAAACAGGGGCAAACATGAGGCGTAATTGCCCTTATAAACTCTGCCATTTGAAATGACACCCAAGGAGTGGATGCCTAAAGTGGATGAATAAAAGGAAAGGGGAGGGGTCAAGTGACAAGTCACATGGTCTGGAAGCCACAGCGCCTCTGGAAGGAGCAAGGGAGGGCCAAGTGCTGCAAAGCCACAATGTAGTGAGGGCATCCCGGGTAGAGTTTCCCTACAGCCCCACAGATGGAGCAACAGTTGAGTGAACAGACATCACGTCACATGTATAGAGTCACTCCATGGATGGAGAACATTTCCTGATGCCAGTGGAGGAGGCATGGCAGAGCCAAGAGGTGCAAGGCTGTGATGTAGTGAGGGAACCTTGGGCATCGTTTCTCCAGGGATCAGCGAAAAGACCAGCTGGAGTGAGCAGGTGAGAGAACAGACATGCCATCATAAGTCTGGAGATAAGATTTGATCAAAATACAAATGATGAAAATATTTTTCATTTTCAAATATGTATGTTCATATTTATTATTGATTGTGATGTATGAACAGTGTATTAATTAATGTGTTGCATGACTGAGATTTTGTTGATTGCCCATCAAATTTGTATTTTGCATTACTTGCTATGGAAATTACTATCGATTGAGTTTGAGCCTTTTTTTTCCAAGCAGAACAAACTTTCGCATTTCATTCAAATCCCAGTCAGCCTTTCTCCCTCTGGTTAGACAGATCCAGAGTCAGTCAGTGGATGGAGAGCATATCCAGATTGTCTTGATGTCACATGACAAGTCATGTGGCCTGGAAGACAATGCTCAACTGGAGAAGGCATTGGAGGGCCAAGCAGCATAAGGTTGTTATGTAGTGAGGGCACATGAGGTGGCATTCTTCCAGGGACTCGCAGATGGAGCAGCTGGTGGCAGTAGGTGTTTGAACAGACACACTGTCAAAGTTCGTAAGTCGGTCAGTGGATGGAGAGCATTTTCTGATGTTATTGATGTCATGTGACACGTCACATGGTCTGTAACCCACTGCACCGTGGGAGGGATTCCTCTCTCTGTTCATGAAGCAGCTTCCTGGAAGAAGGATGTTGTGAGAACTGTTGGTATGTTGGATATATTTTTTTGAGATTATACCTATTACCTTGGGGTAGTAATATAATGGTAATATATTGTGGTAACTCGTTGGGGTATTTTTATGGTGGTTAGACTAATTTTAGAATATTGCCTAATAACTGTTTTTACCAGGGTCACTCACCAAACAAAATACTGAACTTAGTACACTCGGGATGAGTAATTCTTGTTTCCTTGTGGTATCTTATGTACAATACCTCAATACGCCCTTTTGGCTGAGTCTCGATAATTGTAAAGTAGGCAAATTGAAATACCACACATTCATCCACTCTCATTCTAGCTAGGTAATTCACAACAGTTACTTCACTTTGAGATATTTCTTATCACTCATCCATCCCTGCAGACCGAATAAAATGACTGACTGCAGCACAAATGCACTAGGACTACAAGTGACTTTGCAGTGTGTTATTTTTATCATAACATATAAATATAATTTACACACCATAACAGCTATGCCCACATTGTGTTTCACAGTGTGAATGTATTACACTGACTTTCTGTAATAAACTGTGCCCAGTCTTACCAATCATCCCTGATAAAGTGGAACTTGGCAAAAAAAATATACTTTGAGAAAAAGGAAAGAAAAACACAGCAATAGGATTCACATAATTAGGGGATTACATGCGCATTTCAAAATAGACAGCATGTGGTAAGAAATGATCTATCTAGCTGTCTCACTCAAAACAGCAGCTCCTCACTTCAACTGATATTTACCCAGATATGTTGGCAATATTTCTGCTTCTGCTTTCACCAATCGTTCTGTCTGCCTCGCTCAGGGTTGGTCATTAAGCTAAGGACTGCTGCTGCTCCCTATCACCTTGTCTCCCAGTGCCCAATGATATCTCTGCCTACTACCTCATTCAACACCCTTTTTAATAGATCCCTCTGTCAATCAAGGCAACACATTCCCATGGCTAGATCCACCCACATCACCCGATTTCCTCTGTGTGTTGTCTTCTGTGTGCTAACTAGGTTTCTGAAATGAAACATGTCTTCTTGCGCTTCCTGTTTCATACAATGACTTGTCTTTAGTGGCTTACCACACAGCGCAAATTCAGCCTGCACATTTATACTAACATTTTAAAGAGCATCATGAATTTTCCAAATCTGTCTTCAGGCTATTTCCACATAGACTAATTTGCACTGAATGTTATTAAGAGATTCAGTTATATGTTAGCTAGGATTGGATTTGTATGTTAATGTATTGTTAGTATTATATATAGTGCAACCCAGTCCACTGAAATCATCCTGAGACAAAGTACAATGCCAAGCATGTGTTCTGTGCATTTTCAATCATGTGCCTTGTACATTGGTACCCCTTTCATTCTTTCTGAGACTCACACTCTTAAATCCAGAAATGAGTTTCACACCCTATGTCCCTATTGTAGTTCAAACCCATGCTAACATGTGTGTGCTAAAAGGATGACCTACATGGGCATGCTAAAATGATGAGCACCTGCCATTAAGAGCTCCTACTCCTACAGAACACAATGAGTCACAAGTCACATCTTCTCGTGGATTTCCCTAGCTCAGATCCAATGCTGCACATTGCAGCTTAAGGTGATGACAGCAGATATGAGGAAAGGACCTTACGTCACTGAGTCTACCATTGTGGAGATTTCCAAAGTTGTTCATAAACAATGCCCTTTGCCACCCATGCCAAGGATTCTGGTAAGCTTCCCTATAGTTATCATGGAAATATCACTAAAATTGAAGCCTTACAATTACTCTATGAAATGTGCAGGTCACCTTATGTGCAAAGCTTGTGAATAGGAGGGATTTTATTTGTGGGCAAGTGATAAGATGCACTGTTTTTTGGAAAGATTTCTCTTTTGACAACATTCCCTCCACATTCTATGGACCCCCAAACTTGTGGCTTTTATTTTTTAGTCTGTCCTGACTTGTTACAGGAAAGTGAAGCCTTCAGCTTCACTCCTCTGCCCTTGTGTTAATGTTGTTAAGAGGAAACTTGTCAGTCCTTCAGACTATCAGTAGTGGAAACTATGTAGTGCAGTAGGGATACGTTTGTAACCTAGTCTTTTAAATTTCGGATTTTGGTTAATTTTATTTGTGCCTAACGAGAAGCTGGTGTGAGCACATACCTTTATACCATTTTTATGATATTTCTATTGTTGTTTGTCCTTTTTACTGCCTTCTTCGTAAGGACATCCAATCTAAGGTCATGAATTTGCCCAGGAAAGCTGCTGCTTGCATGAGCTAGTGATGCCTGTGTGTGTGCTTGGCTAAGGAAGGAGTGGGACTGTGTGGTCTAATTACACATCCATGGTGCTTGAAGGGTCAGGTGTGTGGTATGAGTGGAACCCACTGTGGTCCCTTTTTGGACCACTGCTGGCTTTTTGAATGGGGCAGATCTTTGCCATTGGAGGGCTTAGACTTGCTTTCAGCAAGGATTTAGGATAAGAAGAACACTCTTATAGCCATTTCTTGAGATCAGCATTGAAGCCAAGTATCATGTGTAGAAGAGCAGCTGACCGAAGATCTGTGGATGACTACCCAAGAGGGCCAGCATCCCGTTCCTGAATTTGGCCCGGTGAAGCCATGCACGACTGCCTGATCTGCAAAGGCCCTTAATGGTGCTTCAACCCTTGGACTGGTGGAATGTAAGAGTCTTGATGCAATCACAAGTATCCAGCCATTCTGATCCTTGGGAAGTGTCGCTGGCCCACCCGGTGCATGACCAGCTCCATTGGGCACCCTTGGTAGAATTGTCGCCATTCAGCGTTCATTGCTGGAACTTTGATGGTCGCCGGCTTGTTCTACAAGTCACCTTCCTGCTGAGTTTCAGCTTCTCAGCTTTAAGTCATCCTGCTCTCGAAGGTCTTCTTCAACTGAGAATGGAGAGATGCCTGCCATTGTCAGTGTGAGATGACAGTCAGTGGAAGTTGCTTTTCTGTGTCCTGTGAGGTGCAGAGAAGCGTTCTGTAGTGGTGAATCCTGCTTGCCTTCTTCAGAAGGGGTTGCATCCTTCACCAGCAGCCAACCAGAAATTATCCTAAGACCCACAACCCTTAAAGATCCACTTCACTTATTGTTGGCAGTTGATCACTCTGTACCAAGCAATCTCTGCGAGACACTTATTGTTGCACACTATTGACTCCTTGTCACTTACCTCTTTGAAACTCTGATCACTTACCCCCTTCCCTGTTCCTTCTCTCTCTCCCTGCACTTGCACGTTCTGAATGCTCACAAGGCTTAGTAGGACCACCCCTTTCCTGTTCATCAGTTTATTCTACTCGACTTTGTTCCCATGTTCCCTCCCTTTTGTCCTGTGGGCACTTTGAAACACAATTTCTTGATGTATAAGTGCCTTACAAATGCACAGTAATATAAATATATACAATTCTGCACAGAACAAACAGCGGGAAAACATACCTCCAGCAACCCCAGTTGATGCACATAGTCATCTGCGAAAATCAGAGTAAGGGAGGTAAGTAATTGGAATGCATTCATCTTCCACTGTTCTCCTTAGAATAAACATTGGTTAATCCATTGCATCGCTTTTTGATTGTCGGATCTAAAAGCCTGTATTTGTAAGAACGGAAAATAGTTTGTACCTATCTGCAATATTGTTGAATATCTTCTGGAACATTTCACCACCACAAGAATTCTTGCTACACCAGCCCTTTCTGCTAAGAAGCTTTGTGACTTTTGGACACAAGGCCCATACATCACAGGGATGGGACTTATACAGATAGGGTATAACTCTTGGGAATTGTTTTCATTCTATTGTATCACTACTTAACTTCTTTGTGTTGTCTAATTTATTGAATGCATTTCTGTGAATGTAAAGGTGACTGTATATATGTTTTATATCTTAGTGTTGTGTGATATTATCACCTGCTTCTTTCATTTCCTTGCATGTGTTTTGGGTCTAGAATATATTACTTATTTTTGTAATAACTGTCTAAATTGAATTATTGTGTTCTTCACTGTGTGAACTCATTGTGAACCCCTGACACCACTCACACTCTCCTGAGAATAGCCTTGACCATTCTCCAAGCTTACCTTGATTGGGTTTGGCTAACCTTTCAGAGTTCTTCTGTTCATCATAACTAGGGTGGCCTCTGAAAATCTCTCCACCAGGCCAGATTCTAGAAGTCCATCTTAACCACTAGCACATCTCATTACTTGAATAAACAAATGTTGTGAGAATAAGTGTGTTAAATTGCCATCTGGCAAGTGTGTGGAAGTGCTTTGTTTTTATTTTTTATTTGTATTTTCTAATACAATTATGTGGTTAATTCCATTTCAGAAAGGGTGACCTGCAAACCAGGCCCCCCTTTAATGAATTCAAAGCCAACATTATAGTGTACACCTGTGCCCTGCTGGATTAGTATCCTTTTCTAGAAAACCTACTGTGCAGTATGGAGCATGATCACAGCTCACATCTGCTCTCAAGAGAGCTGTAGTGACAGCTGTGTCTCTACAGCACAGGGCATGCATTTAAGATATCCACCAGTGTTCCCAAAACCAAAAAACTATGTAAGTTATTTAATAGTCGCATGTTAAACTGTAAATATAAGATGTACTGAGTCTAGTATCTCTCAGAATAATTCAAGCCATATAAAATTAATATCATTTATGTCAGTCCTGTGAGCCTGGCACAGTTGTGGAAAAGGATAGACTGTAGCCCTGGGGTTGTCTCTATTTGATCATTTGCAAGGGGAGGTAACACCCTCTCCAGTGAGAAAGGCAATCCACAAGAAGATGTCCTGGGAACAGGAATCAAAGGGCACATTCTTCACAAAAGACTCCCATCACAACAGGAATCTGTACACCAAATGGCTATTTGATTCCATTTACAAGGAGAGGGGCTGGGAATAGGTAGAGGGAGCTCAGATCAGCCTGAGAAAGGTTCCACCATCTTGTGTCCTCTCTTTTCCTCCATTCCTTCATTTCCCATCCACTTCCTTTATCTCAAGGCATTTAGGGTATGATGTCAGAAGGCAACGTCACTTGTTACAAGAAAAGGATTGTACAGATAAAGCAGGCTTGCTTTGGTCCAATTACCTGCACACATTTACCGTTATGTGAAGGTTTTTCCCACACCTTCTTTGAATCATCTCTGGACATCAGCCTTTGAACGAGATCTTATTTGGACCCTTTTGGGAGGGCAGTCTGAAGCAAAGTCCTCCAGTTCTAAGGTGAAGACAGATAGTAGGAGGCTTAGGCAAGCTTTGCCTCCTAACCATCCCCACGAACCATTGGGGGTGACTTGCTGTTGGAGGAAGACCTGCCTCTCTGTGAGCCACACTGGTACCCAGGGCCTCATAGTACTGAAGGACTCCTGCATGTGTTTGCCAGCCTTGCCACTGTGCTGGTGCAGAGGAAAAGGACAACTCATGCCCTCGAGACCCAGGGATGGGACGTGCAGCTTCTTAGAGCCAAAGCACCCAGGACTCCTGTATTTTTCAAATCAAAGCAAACAGTGATTGAATCGCATTTGACACCGATCGAACCATCAAGACCTTTTAGAGATGGTTTTGGCACTCACCAACCTTAAAACATCTGTTCCGCCTATTCGAACAAGTTCAGCACCACACTGCACCAGTTCACTGCGTCATTCCCTCAGCTCAAATGAAGAAGCATCACTGCGCCTGCATCAATCTAACTTACATTCAAACCACCAGCCTCTTTATTGTTGATCCAGCTGACGTTGGAAAGTCCTTTGAGACCAGCATCAGACTCGCCTGCACATTCAGTCATCAGCCCACCCACCAGCAAATCTTAACCATCAAACCGAACCTGGTGACACCCACAATCAGCATAACTAAAGCATTGCTTTGAACCTCAGTCTTCATCAATTTGACCATGCCTCGATATCTGCTTGCTGCTGGACTACCGTAATTGCTCCATTTCAAACCAAATTGAGCCACTGAACAGCACTGAGAAGCCTGGTTCACGTTGTCAAACTGCCAAGACAATGCATTGTTATGATTCTCTGACAACTGGCCCTCTTGTCCATTTTGGGCCCTAGCTAGTGGCTAGGTCACAATAATGCCTTTTTCAACTCAACATATTATTTTTAAACAATGTGTTGTATTAGCTTTTCTCCCCGTCTCTTGACCCAACGTGCTTCAGCTTGATATGTTATATACTCTGTTTTCTTTCTACAGGTTGGGTGTTCTTTTTCCCTGCCTCAACTATTCCCCCTGCTGCCATCTCTTTCTCACCATCCCATATTTCACCTTCCTCCTCTGCTCATAATCTGGGAGCTTTGTTTAATTCCTCTTTGTCCTTTTCCTTTCACATCTTTCTACTCTTCTGCCAATCTCATCTGTTCCCAGTATCAGTTCCTTTCCTCTGCTCCTTGTCTCCTCTCTGCTTTCTTTCGTTTTTCTTTGTTACTATATTAGCCCCAAAACACTGAAATGCCCTCCCTGTTACCTTTGGTTCCTTTTCGTCTCTTCCTCTTTTTAGATCCCACCTTTAGGGTCATCTTCTTTCTTTGCGACTGATTTACCATATAATTGTTCACACCCTTGTTTGCATTGTGTTTCTGTTTGTAAGAGCTTGGCCAAAAAGTGCTATAGAAATAAAATGAAATACAAAATACAAAGTGTAGTGCGTTATATTTAGTTATTATTGCATATGGTGTAAAGAAATGAAAGTATACATATTGTTATAGAACCTTGATCGGACATTCCATTATGGTGGAGGGTTTTACTTTAATGTTTGGATTGCTACTGAATCACGTTCATACCCCTCTTGAGAGTATAACTTTCCCTCAGCTCACTTTACCACAAAAGGTTAAGAAAATGTATCATTGACTTTGCCTGTCTTACCTTTAGGATTGGGTTTGCTCTCGGTTTGTAGAAGTGTGAGGCCTCTGCTAATCCATATACTATTCCACAGTAGAAGTACATTTGTAACAATAAACCTCTTACTGTTTGTATGATGTGTGTTGTCACCAGGTCAGAGCGCTTAACATTGCATTCCTATTTGTCTAAGTGTTATTTCTTTTAGGAATCTCAGAGTCTACATCGTGAACGCTTGATATGCAACTCACGTTGCCTTGACCATGCTGATCTTTCAGAAGTCATTGGCCTACAGTGACAGACTCCCCTATTATTAAATTACATCAGTAGACCTCATCGGATGCACAACTTTATTATTGTTATTAATATCTCTATCAGGATATTTACAGAGCATGACCTAGCTTCTAGCTTTGGGAAGCAATTTAGAACTTTACAAATCATAGGGGAAGTATACAGTGAGGGAAGTAGAGATACAAGAGAGCAGAGAGCTAACAATCAGAGGTCGGAAGGGGGCAATTGGGAAACAAGGCATGATATGATATGATAGATTACCCAGAGGTTTCTAAGCACGGACCCAGGGATTGAACCTGTGCTACTCTGTGTCATCTTGGTTCCAAGGCGAGCACATTTCCCCTGAGCTATCCTCCCCATCTACAAGCAATAAGGGGAGGAAACAGGAGGAGATCACCCAGTCTCAAATTGGTTATTGAGTGTGTGGGTGTGTGTGTGTTTGTGTGTGTGTACCTAGGTGTTAGGGAGGAGCCATTTTTTGAAAACGAGTGTCTTAAACTCCTTCCTGGAACATAGAAGTGAATGAGTGAGTCACGCGATGACTGGGAGGAGGTTCTGGAGGCATAAAAAGAAAAGCAGAAAAGGCCTGTCTTCTGGATCTTTCCTTCCTGCACTGATGAATTTCAAGTCTGCACAAGTCCTTGTTTCTCTTGGAACATTGGACCTTGAAGATGCAGAGCTTTTCAGCAAGGTAGCTTGTGGACTTGAGGGTGACATCCTTGCGGATAATGCTGCAAAATTTGAAGATGTTACATGTTTGCTCTGGTAGCCAGTGCAGTTCAGTGAGGGTTTGGGTGATGCGATTGGATTTGCTGAGTCCTTTTGTGAGTCGTGTTGCATTGCACCAAATGACATCTGTAGGGCCCAAATGATGCCCATCCATTCAACATAAAAAAGTACAGGGTGATACAATAATATACTCAGGTAATAAACACAATAAGCAAGTTATTTCACTTTTTCATATCCACATGATAGATCTTGATACAACCAGGCCTTTGGTTATTTGAATGTATTTTTTTTTAGATTAGATCCTTCTGTAAATGTGCAATATTGTGTGTAGCAGCAACATAGATGCGGTAAGGCCAAAGCATATGTAATAAAACTGACTGTTGACTTGCCAATTGCTAATATGACCCAGTCCTTACCTAACGTTACCATGCCAGTAAACATCCTTTGAAAAAGTTACATTTTTGGTCAGATTGTTAGCATGCTTGTGGATGAGGGGTACATGTAAGGGTACCCAAAGATATAAACATTGCTTGAATGTGGGATTCCTCTGGGAGTTTTCAAATGTATGACACCGTATGTCCTTGTTCTAGCATAGGGGTGTGCTACCTTTGGCTCCCAAACGTTTTAGACTACAAACCCCATCAACTCTAACCAGCTTATTCAATGGGAAGGATATGACAATACCGTTTACATCAGAGACCCCACTTGCAAACACAGTCTCAGTTTGGGCTCTTGTAGGGAAGCAGGTAACTTCAGGAAGTCACCAAGCAGCTCAGATTTACCAGATAGAAGCTCTCTGCAAGAGTGGGAGGTGAATTATACAGCCCTGCATTCATTGAACGAGGGTGGCTATAGTGATATGAGAATTATAGAGGAGATTCAGAAATTAGGCAAAACACAGACACAGTTACTAACACCTATGTATCACTTTTGCCCTTAAGCCTCAAAATGATAAAACTAGTTGTTCGGCATTAATCTTTAATTACCATCATGTGTATGTCCAACAAACTAACTGTTACAATTTCTGTCTGGGAAATGTAAACAGAAGTTCACCACCAGAAAATTAAATTGTCAAAAATGAGAGATTGCAGGTTCAGTACTTGTGTTAATTTCACATTCGGAAATAACACATGAAAATGAATGCATACACTAGAACATAAACTAAAGCAAATTAATTCAGGTACGTAGGAATCAATTAAATCTCCAAGAAGTAGAAACTGCATTTCACAATGTCCAAAAGAGTTGCAAATGGAAGAATACACACTGTAAAGCCAGGGAATGTGCATGCACACACTAATAAACACACATATACACCAACAAAAAAAATCCATGCATCAGTATTATAATTCATCATTAAGAAAAAATGCAATACCATTACCATACCGAGAAAGAGGAGCAAAATTCGTAGAGGAGACTGAATGAGTGAGACTGAAAGAGTGAGAATTATAACCCTGCTGGGATAGGACATCATATTGATGCCAAAAAAGATGATTAAACAACATATGCCCTCCACATCTAACATAGGTATGGAGACCATGGCAGGTATCGAGGGATAAACATAAACCAGCATCTATATCACCACTGTCATACTTGCTCAAGCTACTCCCTTTCCAATATGTTCGTTCCACAAAATGCTTCCATGAAGAATACAAAAATGTTGTCCCATGGACGAAAACATGCATGTTCATAGTACATATTAATAGATGTTGCGTGCATCATGTTATGACATATGGATGAACATAGTACAATCAAACATAGTACGAGCAAATTATATTTGATGCCAAGCCATTTCTTTTCTATACTATATCTAGTTTTGCACGTGTGAGGGCGAACTTTTCTGAGTTTTGTTTTAATTTCTACTGTAGAAAGTGACGGTGGTTTCTATACAGGATAGTGTGTGGGGATGAACAGACAGACTTTCCAATTATGCTTTATTGCTGATCTACAGACACCCCAACAGCTGAAATGCGAGTTGATCACCATTCATGTACTTTAAATGAGTTGGCTAGAATCTCCTTGTATGTTCTCCCTGGTAAAGGTGTGTACCATGCAGCTGTCTACTGCTGCTCTTTAACTTAGTATTACAATATTATGAGATGAGGGAAAATATGGTACAGATCAACACACAGTATTCTTTAGCTAAATATTTTTTAGCAGCAATGAAATGACACTTTGAGAGTGCCCTAATCTAATTGTGAACTTACATGTAAACACCCATGTTTGGTGGGCATACCTTGCATGAAATCTCTATCGGCTTACGAATTGGAAAGCACATTACTGTCAACAACAGGAATATTGCCTCTAAACAATGTGTTTATATTTTGTCAAGAAACACGTGTAATTGAAAAATGACTCTGAACTTTTTGAGAATTAAAAACAAAAATCCATTTTGATGGTAAACACATGGTTGCTTTGGTTAACTGCAAAATTCATGAACCTGATAGAAGAGTTGCTGTCCTTTATAAACTAGAGACTATGCTAAAGTAAAGATCAGCTTTAACTTGTCCAAAAAGATGGTGGTTCATGGGGAATAATGTTAACTAGCACAAATCAAATTTGCTGGGCGTTTTTATTTATACCCCTCACTATGCCTTTCACATTGGCTACAGATGAAAGAGACCTTTGGTGCCAGCGTCTGCCTTTGAAGGTAATCCCACAACACAGAAATTCCGCTACTTCCACCAACGTGTTTCCTATTTGGGATTCTGGCACATCTCTCTGCGTTGGTGGTTGCTTTCCTTGGAGTTGAGTTGGGAACACAAAACCTCAAAGAAAACATGCAGAACAAAGGGGATAATTAAAATGGAGACCTTTTGATCTGTGGGAGACCCAGGTATGGGGAGGTCAAGAGTGGCCAGAAACCTACAGTGGAAGGATTTGGACATATTGGGTTATTTTCTTCCATTCAGCTTCCTCATTTCTTGCAGACTGAGGGCCCTGGTTATCCCACCACAGAGGATAGATTATGTGTATAAGGGACAAGGATTGCTGTTAAACAGAAGGTTCGGAAAAGAGAATATCAGCATTTAGGCTCTAACTATGTATGGTAGAGTAGCACCTAATTCTGTTAAATCATCTCTAAAACAAAATCATAATCTACACAGAACTTCTTAAACCAGAGTTGCTCAGGATCCAATATTTAGAGCAAAGATAGGACTTCAGAGAGATGGCAAGAATCTGCCTTCATCCATCTATGTGGGACAGCAGTAGTGATTGCTCGAAGAAAGCCCTGCATGCTGCTAAAGAATGTTGGTACCCAAAAAACTCTGCAGAGGACTGTGGCAGGATCCCTTCAAGTAACTTTCAAGTACTTCCCATTGGTGAGCAGGAGAGGGCATACTTTATTTCAATGCTAGTGTTGAATGTAGTATCCTGATGATGCACAACACTATCACACCGATTGAGCTGCAGTTCAACGGCAGTCAATTATTTTCTGGTCCTTAGTACCACCTCTGCCTGTGCCACTTATCCCATGGTTGCACCCCAGTGAGTTCAGTTGAGCCATGATGTGAAAGCCTATCTCTGCTGATATGGCCGATTCAAATGGACTGCCACATCGTGATGTTGAAACCTAAATGTTTGCTTGTTTGCCTTCGAGACACCTATCAAGATATAGAGCCATGCAGACTCTAACAGCCCCCTGCATGCACCTGAACATTGTCACGCTCTTCAAGACAATCGTGTTGGTAGATCCATGCTGCATGTTTAGATATAGTTTAATGAATTTTACTGCGGTGAACCATGAGTAAAACAATTTAAAAGTGCCAAGAAGAGTGGTTCAACAGTGTTGAGACATAAATGATGAGACTATTATAGTGTTTGAATGGATTAGGGTTCATTACAGGATATGTCTAGGTTCTGGACTCATACACATGTTTCTTTGAATCCCTGCAAGTGTGGGCATTCATTCTGCCCTGCGGGATAGGAAAGTAGCACAGGGGATACCGTGACATGCCAGAATTTCCCTCATAGACGTAATCTAGCGTGGTCCAGACAAGGCCTGTAAGTAGAAGGTAATGTTAGAATATAGCACTAGTGATGTGCTATACACTTGTGGAGAAATCTATACAGCAATAGTACATGCAGTGCTTGGAACAGCAGGAAGCGCTCAGAGCTCTCAAAGCTTGCACTAACCTGTATCTGCTTTACATTTGCAAAGCAGCCTCTTTGGTGTGTGTTTTTATGTTACTTTTCATTTGTGAACTTATATAATCAATTATTATTAAAAAATAACTAGATGCTTGATTGCTCAGTCAAATATACATGCACAGAAACATGTTCTGCATAGAATTCTATCTGCTTATAAATTGAACCAGCTAGCAGTGCAAGCAACTTCATTTATATTGCTCATAAAAAGGAACAAACAACAGCCTGCTGAAGAAGCCAGGGCATCTTGCAAAAGGCATTTACTTTTTACCTAGAAGCATAATGCTGTTTGGAGCATTTTCCCCTGCCATGATAACGTGGGTAGACAGGTAGAGCACCTTGCTGAGGATTGATAACAAGGTGAGACACTTTGAGCACCTTGCAAATAGCTGATATGTTCCCAGAGACTAAAATGTGTTATTTTAGCACTGTGCTAAAAAGGGAAGTGTCTTGGTAGGATGTTTACCTCCATCACACATATGGGACAGGGTTTAATGCCTGGCAACTCTGGTTTGCATTAGAAGCGGGGCAACTGCCTACTGAGTGACAAGTAAGTTTAATATTTAGAGGATTTCCATTTAGAACATAAGTATGTACATGCCAGGAAAAGCCTAGCTGGCTGGCTAGCTAGAAGAGCCTAGCTGACATGTCAGACAGCAGACAGGGATTTCTATGCTCCTTTAGAATCCTGAATCTTAGAAGTTACTTGCATTGGGGTATTGATTGAATGTACTCTATGCCATAATGCTGGCCTTTTTCTGATTGGTACATTGAGTAATATGTTCTCATTTTATGCCTTTCATGTCATTCATGCTTTCTTGATACATGTTTTTGGTTTAGTTTGGAAATTAAAATTGAACAGTATCTTTGGACTTATTGAAGGTTGAAGCATGGATAGGGTTTTGTGTCTTTTCTTGCATATAATTATGATGTATGCCCTAAGGGGGGCTAAACATTTTGTCTATTTGGCTTTGAAAAGATGTTTTGCAGCCCATGATTATAAACGTTGATTGGTTTTAATAAGACTTGTTCCCTATAAAAGGATTGATTTGTTAGAACTATATGGATCATTAAAAAGAGTAAATTGAGGGCTATTATATTTTTAAATAAATGTTTCCTTTTTTGCATTTGTCATTTTTGACTCGGGTATGTTGAGACGTGGCTAACTAATGTGAACGTCTTATGTTAAACACGATTCCTCTTTTTCAATGATGCCCTTCTGTTTTCTTCTCTTCCCTATCCCTTTATAAACCTGTGCTAGCATGAACATACTGCAGGTCTAGTGAATACATTGTGAGGTGTAGGGTTGTACTCATATGCATTTGTGTATGTGGGTTGGGGAGAGACACATGCTTTGAGCCCCCGTGAGCTGAACAAATGAACCCAATTAAACCAATGTAGCAGAGCCTAAATCGCCACCACTATCAGATGGGATGAAACGTCCTCTGTATTCCGAGTCACTGTCCGATAGCTACCCTATCGCGTGAAAAGGGTGTTATCCGACTACCAACTAAGTTGGGAGTGGGGGTGGTTCCTGTTCCCCATTAGGTTCAGTGACCTTTGTCTATCCCAGGTGGTCCTTTTATAGAACCCACAACACCACATGGATAGCTATGAAACCTGTTAACATTTTAAAAGACATTAAAGTAATAATTGTCTGTTCAATTATTTTCTGTCAGTCTTTTTCCCTCCTGCAATTTAACACAGAGAGTAAACTGCATTAATCTGCATATATACTTATACAGGGGGTGGGATTGTTTAGTGTTTTTAATCAATTGTCTGTTCAATTATATTCTGTCAGTCTTTTTCCCTGTTGCAATTTAACAGATAGAGTGAAAAGCACTCATTTGTATAAGAAACTTGTTTATAGTTTTCTTCTATTTTTGTATTTATTTTACTACTTTTCTGATGACTTCCTCACTGGATCACATATCATAGGAGATTATAGCCTGGCATTAGCCCACTGGTGAAGGATGAGCATAATTGTACACCTGTTTAACTAATATCACTGAATAACTGCTGGGTCAGTAGTAGTGCAGGTTTAATTATAATGCTTATAAGTCACTGCTCCAGGGATGTCATTTGGGGATCCCCAGGGGTCGCATCTGCAACCACTAAGGGTTTCCCTTGCTACCCCTGTGATCTCCCTTGCTACCCCATAAAAGAAATCTTTTTTTTAATTTAAGCTTCTGGGCTGTGTCCAGCGTCATGTGGTTCTTTGTTTCTGGAGTGGCTGGCTTTCTTGTTCAGGCCTCTTAAAAAACAGGGGGTTCCACAAGTGTTACACTTTGAGCAGTGACCCATAATAAGAGAGAATGGGAATAACAAATAATGTTGTTTCTCTGGAATTCTATACAATAATTGCTAAACTAATGAAAGGTTTGTTTCGGGCACACTTCAGGGGGTGAGTCACTGATTTAGTCTGTTCTTAAACACCTCAAATTCACAATGCAGACACAAACATGCTATTCAGGATGTTTGTTTGCATGTATGAGGTAACAAGTGCCCAGAGTGTGAGTGCTGCTTTCCCTGAGCTAATCTAAATTATTGAATGCACAGTTATGAACCCTCCCACTGGTATGTATGTTGACAATCTCTGAAGCCTGAAAAGTAGATTCATGTGGGCTTGACATGTGGCCAACTTTGTACGAGACCTGCAGATGTACTGCCCTGCTGTTAAATATCAGTTACCAGTTTAATGGTATTGACGATGGAGAATCATTTGTTTTCTGACTTTGAGAACATTCAGACATGTAATTGATCATTTTACTATAGCTTGTATGGCAGCTATAGCCGTAAGATAGCTGAGTGTGTTGAGCACTCACTGCTACAATGTGTGTATGATCTGCAGGTTTCAGGTTCGAATCCCTGCAAGGCCAACTCTGCCTTTCATCCTTCTGAGGTTGATAAATGAGTACCAACATATGGTGTGTGATATTGTATGTATATTTGTTCTATTTAAAGCGCTTACGTGTAAGTGCTATATAATAACACATTATTATCATTTTGCCTTGGACATCTGCTTACATTCACAGTATTTTGGTAATATGGGCCTATAGACACTGATATTAACAATACATATGGTCATCCATTCTAGTATGAAATGTATATCACATTACAGTGATATCATGCCCATATGTATTGTAGTGTACTTAGGAACAATGCTATTTTATACCAATTCCTGTTTTGTCAAGGGGTGAAAGGTGGTTTTCCATTACTTCCTGTGATTTCACTCCGGGGTGGGGTCAAATGACATCACTTCTTGTGATATCATCAGAGTTCATGGGTCGTGTGATGTCACTTCCACTACCTCTGGCATTTTGGTCAAATGATGTTGTTGTTGATGCATTGCTCTCCCCTGTATTATTGCTGGGTAGTAGTCATTTCCTCACAAGCATGGATCTGGCCTCCACTCACACACACACACACACACACACACACACGCACGCACGCACGCACGCACGCACGCACGCACGCACACACACACACACACACACACACTTCAAGAGAAAACTACACATGATGTGTGATGCTTATCCAGGCATCACACATTGCTGTCCCAGCTTTCACATGATGCCATTAATGAGGAAGACTTGGCTTGCATGTTTCATGGAGAGAAAGGTCACTTGATCTTCTAGGCATAATATGTGAACAAATCATTGCATATATTTTGTCACATAGGCCTACCATGTCAATGTGCAAGTAGGCTCGACAATATTAGCAGACTACTAAACACCTTCTGTAAAGCTTGTAAATTAAATTGAGAAGAACAAATGTTTTCACAGTTGGACTGAAGCAATGAAGGTGTGATAATGTATACATGCATGGGCTATTACGGGAATTAATCTAAAGCAAATACACTTTATTTTCAGACTATCCTATACAATGAATCATAAACCACATTTTGTGCCATGAGTGCCAAAATATCCCTCCTGCTCCATGCACCCACACTGAATTTGCATCAATCAACTGTCTCACATTACATCTTGCTTTCATAGTCAAATTGTTTTTATGTTGTCAGGAATTAACATCATAAGCCTGCTGCTCAAATCACATGCTAGGTTTTTAAGCCAACCAGAACAGACTCGCCTATTGGGCTGTTAGGGAGAGTTCTCAGAAATGTGCTAATTCCCTTCTACCTTAGAGACCCCCAGCTCTTTTTGCTGGACTTTAGGATTTTAATTTCTAGCCTGGCGTGAGTGAGACATGTTCCCGCTCTCTCATGTATTTATCTGTTATTTGAACACTGTGTTTCTTTTTTGCTTTGGAGTCTGACAAACTCCATAGGCATCATCTTTACATTGTGACACACAGCACATTTAGTGCAGTGACACAGGGAAGTCTCTTAGATTTCCCAAAGGTTTAAATACCTTCTCTTGGTGAAAATACTGTTTCCAAGAGCAGTGAAGTGAAATTGACTTTACTTACATTGTGTTACTTTCTAGACCCAGGACACACTATCTTACATTAAGTGTTGGAGGGGTTACTTAGTATGCTCTTTGTCTAGTTTCTCATGTAACATTTTTATGTTACCTTTTCTACAATTAATGGCTGGTGGCAGCGGTTTACTTTTTCCTACCATTGTGTGTTTTTTCCACAGGCTGCAATTGCAGCTGCAGTAAGACACCCAATGGTGCCCATTTTATAAAAATGGCCCTGGTCTTCTTTTTTGCCATTTCTTGTTGAAAAGGTCCTTCTTGATATTCACACTGCGTGCCAAACAAGGTTTGGTCCCTTTGTTCATTTTGTCTTTGGCGGGATTCACTGGGGAAGCATGTATCTGGCTCCAGCGTGTCTGGCAGGGGCAGGAAGTGAGGGAGGTGCCCAAAACTCTCTAATTCCCTTGGTTACAGGAATGCACCCAAATGGGATTGGCCAGCTGGCTGTCCTTGGAGGACAGCCACCCTGCTGTTTGAGTGACAGCTAGGCTGCGAATGTATGGGAGAAGCCTGCATAAAAGGCGAGGCTTTTTGCTTGGAAGACAGAGTTGTTCACTGGACAAAGGAATCCGAAGAAGAATTTGGAATAGGCGCTTTCTGCAACTCCTGGACCATTGGTTTGCCCGGTGAAGCCCTGCTGCATTGCTGAAGCTCCAAATTCACCTCAACAAGAGAAGCCCTGCAACGGACGACATCTCCCTTTGGGTTGGTGGGACCAATCAACCCCAAAGTGAACTTGTCTGGACATCCTCTCGGAGCTGGCTGTGTTTCCATTGCTGCTGCAGGAACAGAATTGCCAGGGAGAGGAACACCAGACACTTTTAAGTCAGACCCGAGCTCCAGGAAGATCCTCCGGACTCCCTTGAAGCAGGACTGACCAAGCCTGAGCCACCTAAACAGAGTGCTGGACCCGAGAGGCGAGGAAAGTCCATAGTGGTATCTGAGAACCACGGTGGTGCTGTTTGCGAGAGACGCGAGGATCTGAAGATTGCCCATTGCTGCCCCCGACCTTCCATTTGTAGTGCAGGAGTCCACAGACGTCCTCCCTCTTGTCTCCACAACTGAGACCCAGGAACACAGGATTGGCAGACCTACACAGGAACAGAAGCCAGCTGGAAGCAGTTTTTCTTCTTACCAAAGGTACTGTAAAACTCAGAGGACTTGCCTCTTGTCTTGTAGCCTTGCTAGCTCTCAGTTGCCTCTGGTTGCCGTTGCAGAGTTGCTTGCAGCTTTGCCCCTCACAAGCCTCCCATTGTGTGGCCCGTCAGTGATTTCATTTCTACAGACTTTTCTAAAACCATTGTGCAAGACTTTTACTTCCCTGCAAGAAGATCTCCAGCTCCCCTAGACTTTGCTCAACTAACATTGGCTGTCCTGGCTCCCTGAGAGACTCTTACCTCTGACATTGTGCTTTTGCCTTTCCCCCTGGAAAGGTTTATTTTACTTAGCATTTGAGGGTTGAAAGAGTGCTTATCAGTTTATGAATTGTTAACCTTTGTGTTATTCCCATAGCTAACCTTTGCACCAAACTCAGTATTGCTCTACATGTACCAGTGAAACATCAATGCCCACAGTGTCCTAGCTATTTATGTCACCCGAGGGTGTAGGAAGTGGCTGTGTGCCATCCCCAATGGGTATCATCTGATTAAAGATACTAAGCGTGTGTTTTGAAGTATATTTTAAAGTGTTACATGTTTTGCTCCCTTCTAAGGAAGGCTTATTCAACTGACTGTTAAATAAATTAATAATTGTTTTATCAAGACACCTTGTGTGTAAGTGTGTATTTGAATAACTGTCATTGTGAAACTGTGTTACAACCTTACAGCTCAGATTGACCCCTCTTGAGATAAACCAAGCTGATCAGTCACTCTACCAACTTGTGTAGAATATGCTTATACCAAAAGTCGGGATAACTATTGCCAAGAGGACAAGGCTGGTGCAGTCTCCCACAGGGCACTGTATGCAATCTTGCCTACCAAGGGCAATAGGGAAATACCTCAAGTGCAGACTCAACATGCTGGTGTGGGCCAAGGTTTGTTCAAAGTGGGACAAGTTTTTGGCCAAAGGGGGCCTGTTTGATGAGTTACTTCACTATGTAGCTAGAAATCTTGAACAGTGTTGCTGAATACATATTTGTTGTACTGCTTAATTTACAACACAGTTTACCATCACCCTCAACATAGCTTTATTCAACGTTTCGCCATGAAAGTTTTCACATCAGGTAGAATAAATCATACATAAAACAAACAAAAAAACAGCACAATTACCTTTATCAGGGGTGATCAAGCAAGTTGAAAGCATCATTGGGGTGAGCATGGTAAACCTAAGGCCCAATTATATCGCACAGGTAGCTAAGCTCATAGGAAATACGGCTCAGTACAGGGCAAAGAGAATGGGTCCCAAAAAAGCACGGTTAGGTTTTTCGGAAATAAGCAAATTGAAAGGGGGATTGGGATGGACATGGTCCATCTGAGGCCCAATTGTTTCACACAGGTGAATTAAGTCATGGTAAATACAGCTCAGGAAAGGTGGAAGAGAATATCAGAATGGTATCAATGCACCATGTGACTTGGGATTCGAGGCCAAAAATCACTGCCTAGCTGCCTGTTACCCCAAAGGTATAACATTTGCTCCCGCAACCACAGACCCATGTGGCATATTTTCGTGCCCAGGGCGTTGAGCTCTATTGAACTTTTTACGGATGAGTGGCATCTCCTGTTGAAATTAAATACGCCTGCTGCCATTCCCGAATCTCTGATATCAATTCCAATAGAATCAAGGGTATTTTCTCCCTGCTAACAGATCCTTTTCAACTTATAATTTGCTCGTGGGTAATAAATTAACAGCCCCTAACTACCCAATCCAATGAGTGAACTTATTGTATAGTGCTTCCCCAAATTCGTGGTAGATTGGAGCCAATTTGGGTCCCTTTGAAGATATATTGACCCTCCCCTGCCTGGTTGCTGTTAGCCTATAGTTTTTAGCAGTTAAAGTAGGAGGGGCGTGCCCCAGTCTGCTTGTTGCTTTGTCTAATATAGTGGATGCCTCTGGTGCCCTAGCTGCCATGGGGTCAAAAGTCTGCAGCAATGGGGAGAGGGACAGGGCGGTAGGAGTTCCGACTATGTTCAAAATCCTCTGGATACATTTTAGATGATGCCCCGTCTCCCATTGATACAATTCTGGGATTGGTGCTTGCTTCACTCCCATTAATAAATCCCCTTCCATCCCGAGTGGCAATGTTAATTTTGGAGCTAAGTACAGGAAAAGAAAAAACACCTTCCACAATTTTATCTGGGGCCCTCTTTTCTTTTCCTTGGCCATTCTTGTACATGCCTATTAATCACTTAATATGTAAGTACTAGCCTCCACTCTACTGTAACCGAAGGTGGCAGTATTACATATTCCCTGTATGTATATATGTATATGCACGTGACATGTGTTGTAACTAAGCTTTAAGTCTACTTGTACTGTTGCACCCAGCTACCTAAGGGTTTGTTGCGCATTAGCAAATGAATAAACAAACAAACAAACAAACATTCAGCGGTCCCCCTTTGTGCAGGCCCCTTCCAACTATTTCAATCAAAGATAAAACTTAAATATCTAAATTTCCGCTAACACAGTGCTACACTGACAAACATTGGTCGCTGAACCTCCCTCGTCGAGCTGTTTTATTGCAGGGTTTACCGCTTGCTCACACTCGGATAATGGCTGAGAGGATCCTTGTCTGGCAAAATATTGCTAGTTACCCCCGTTAATGCAGCCAGTATCTCTTCCAAAATTCCCCTATCTTCAGTCTCAGGGATTAATCCGCCCAGCATTGGCTCTTTAATGAATAACAAATTGCAGTGGTGCTGCTGGTTGACAATGACTGGGGGACAAGACAGTGGGAGCTGCATTTGAAAAAGTAAGAGTAGTTGGGGTAAAAAAAAGTAGTCACCCTGTATCCATCCTAGGGGGGCTCCAACAATAGGTAACAATAGGTAACTGTGATGTGAACCCCATGCCTTTGTTGGGTAAATATGGGTACATATGAGCATATGGTCTTTTCAAGTTTCAGTAAAGCTTCAATAGTGTTGACATCAGTCTGTGCTGACTGGGATTCTAAATGATCCCAAGAACTGGTTAATTTATCTGATAAGGGGGCTTCTCCCAAAAGCATTGCAGGGTTTACTGAGCTAGTCATTTTAATACATGCTGTGTGTGATAAATCTGCTACTGGGATTTTCCTTTTTACCATCAGCATTTTACGTTGAGGGATAAAAGCAGATACAGATGCTAGGTTTGCTGGCAGATCATCGGCATTGTAAGTAGCAGGGGTAGTGTAGGATTATTTAGTGTGTTTTGGAGTGCAGCGCCACTGCACAGGATCAATGTATAGCGTTCTTTTGGAGTGCAGCGCCACTGCATGGGATCAATGTATTGTTATAATGCGCTACAGCAAGCCATGTGTTGCCAGTGTAACATATGGACATGTAAATGAAGACAGGCTACTCAGTCAAAAACACATCATTTTTTTTTACATTTAAAAACACACCATTTTTTTTTCTCACCTGAAATGCCTCTGTTGCAGGAGACACATTAGAGGATTAATGAAGTAATATAATTAACAGTACTAACATGATTCTAACTTCTTAATATTATAATGTGTTCTCCATGTGCAAAATAAGGCAGGCTGAAACTCATTTTAAACGGGCATTCAGAATTTTTTTTTCTTTCTCTTACTCTGTGCTTTTCACGGTCCTTGCTCAGGAAAGAAAACTCGAATAAGCAGGAAATTAGCGGATACAGTTTCTTACTGAAAAGTGAGCTATTGTTTGAAGAAGGAGGGTATGACATAGTGGATTCTTATTGGGCAGGCATCATGTTAGAGGCTGTAACAGAGGTCTCTTGAAGCAGCCCGGGGAGAAAGAAAGTGAGTAGACTTTTGCACAGCTTCGGTGAGGACTTGGCGGGAGTTGCTGTGGGGTTGCCTGATTGAGAGGTGTCGTTCCAGTGCACTGCTGACCTTCACAGGCTGGAGATTCCAGTCAATTAGCACCGGTTTGAGGGCAAAAGAGTGCAGATTGGAACTGCATGGTTCTCTCCGGGTGCTCTAAAAGGTAGCCCTGAGCCATTTAAAGAAAGCGACCAGCCCAGAGAGTTCGCGTGCTGAACAGCTACAATTTGCTGGTAATTATCTTATACAAAGTGAGAGTGCGGTTGGTGAATGAAATCTATTTCAGTCAGGCAGCGTAGTGATAGCTGCATTCCAATGTTGCCATTCAGAAATGCAAGTCAACTGATGCACTGTTCTTTTTATTGTTGCAAAGAAACTAATGAAATGCCATGTATTTTGCAATTGTTTCTCTTATGTTTATTCTAGAAAAGACTGCCTCGCAAAACTGGTAATGTATGATTTTTGAAATTAAACTGATGTAAATCACAATCTGTGTAAAGGCTTCTATTTGCTTCTGTTTTTCTCTGGTGCAGTTAGCCCATATCACATGATAAAAGGGGAGGTTATTAGGTAATATATGCCAAGCATCCCATGTGGAAAAAGGTATGTTATGAGTAATTATAAATAGCTGTGTGCGTGGTTCCACTCAGTGTATATGTGTGTGTGACTTCTGAGTGGAACACAATCTGATAGTCTGCTGGACGTACATGAGTCAGCAGAGAGAGAGGCCTATGGAAATAGTTTCACTAATGTAAATAAATTAGTGATTATACCACATGTTATTGTGAATACTTTATGGAAGCATAGCTCACTGGTGTAGATAAATCAGTGATAACAGACATAAGTGGCACTCCATATAAAAATGTCGTGTTATTGAATAATGTAGAAGCCTGAGGCCTCTAGAGATCACAAGAACAGTCTAGACAAAAGAAAGGGGTTTTGTATGTTGGGGCCACAAATAAAACAAAGACATTATGCTCATCACTATACCACAACGAAATGTATACCAACCAAATATATATGTGTACTGAAATAATGCATAGCCACGATACCACTATAATACCAAACCCAATATGAATGCAAGGAGTGATTATTGCTAAATTATTTTTATTTTTGGTGGTAAGAAAATACTGATAGGCCCCAAATCTACACAAAATACCCAACAGTAGACATAGCCGTTCGTTTCACCCAGTGATCTTTTCAGAGTCAACAATGACAACAAGTTGATTGATTGATTGATTGATATTTTATTTCTATTGCGCTCGTACAAAAGTGTTTCAGAGCGCGACAAGGCAAGGGAGGGGAACAGGGGAGAACAAAACAGCAATATTACTAGGCCCAGTGACATTGAGAACGCGCAAGTGCTTGGGAGAGGAGGGAGGGGAAAAGTGCATGGAAGGGGGGGAGAGGTGGAAAGTACGAAGCAGAGGAGAAACGGATAAATAACAATAAATAAATAATAAAGGCAACAAACAGTGGTAATGCAGCCAGCAATTTGCAAGTGCTAGGTTTAAGGCAGCAGGCAGGGTAGGTCTGATAAGTGCAGGAAGAAAAAGGGGGGGCTGTATGGGTACAGATACAGACCCCAGTGCAAGGGGTGGCCCGGAGGCAGTGTGGGAGGGTGGCAGGATGAGCAGGTACCTGGGCCCAAAAGACAGAGGGTGGCCAGGTGCATGGTGCCAAGAGAGAACAGATCAGCAGGGGAGAGGGGGAGTGAAGGTGGAAGAGGAAGGTCTTGAGGTGCTTCCGGAACCAGAGATGGTTCTCCTCAAGTTTTAGAGTGGCAGGGAGGCTGTTCCAGAGGGAGGCCCCAGCCGAAGACAGAGATCTACACCCAGCTCGTTTCTTAGAAAAACGACTGACCCTGAGTGAGTTGGAGGTAGAGGAGCAAAGAGCTCGAGAGGGGAGGTATGTTCGGAGGGATAGCTGAAGGTATTTTGGACCCAGGCCCCAGAAAGCCTTGCGGACAATGTAGAGGGTTTTGAATGTAATCCTTGCATTCACTGGGAGCCAGTGGAGAGATTTCAGAGCTGGAGAGATACGATCCTAGGGCTTGAGGCCAAGGACAAGTCTCGCAGTCCTGTTCTGGATTAGTTGCAGAGGACGGAGAGTAGAGGCAGGTAGATTTAGAAAGAGGCTGTTACAATAGTCCAAGCTAGAGAGAACCAGAGCTTAATGTCTGCTTAATGGCTTCAAAGCTTAACGGCCGCTGCACAAGTCCATTCCCACTTTGACACGCAGCCATATCACAATCATGACATCTGTGTCGATAATCACTGTTTATCCTGATTAACGGTAGCAAAGACTCCCACCTGTGCTGCTAGTCATTTACATGCAGTCGCAAAGCCCGCACCCTCGGTCTTATGTTTTCTTTTATGCGCAAACTGCGCTCTAGCCTCCTCTTGATTTCCACTCAGTTGTCAGATCTTGGGTGTCGGCGAATGGCCTTTAAAAGGGCTGCTCCTTCCTATCCGTAGTCAGGGAAGGCTGCGGGTGTTGCGAATGCCCGCAGACACCCTGCAGGCATCAACACCCATGCCCCTCCCCCTACACCGGAATCTTCACAGGTGATATTGGTTTCTAGTAGGTGGCAAAGCTCCCAAAATTGCAGCAGCAGCAACAGATAAGCAGGGAAGAACCGTTCAGGCACCAACACCCGTGCCCCTCGCCCCTTCGCAGGCTTTTACCAAAATAAATCCCCATTGGGTACTGCTCAAACAGTCTATCACAAGAGAAGTTGATTGTCCTTTGTAAATGTGGGCAACTTTTTCTTTGGTGCCCGAACATCAAGACACTCACATGACACTGCTTGACATGCCAACAAATGTCTAGGTGCTCACACCATTGCTATGTGATGCCATGATACAAAGAGTTACTCATTAAGAAGTGCCATCGACATTCCCAGGAATTCAAACCATTTGCTGGCATTTCTAGAGAATGCCTTGGATTGAAATCAAATGTACGCCAAAAGTACCCACCCCATTGCCTTCAAATGACAAGTTACCATGCATTAAATCACTTTTTGTGTGACCTATGGGAGTAGGCAATCACTGTGGAATCACTATTAGTCAGTAGGTAGTAAGTAGGAGGTTCGGACTTTCAAGGCAGGTATGCACACAAGAGGCTCTCTCATGAGTGGTTGAATCAACCTGCTAAATATTACAGTTTTCTGAGTATACTCGCCCTGTTTGCATAGACTTCAATAATAGCCTGGCACTTAAGGGGTTAATAGTGTCTGCATGTTCAATCACATACAGACAGTCATCTTTGATTGCTGAGTATTGACAACATGCAATGCTAGGAAGACTTCGCAATCCGTGGGTAACATTCTTCTAATAAAACATAAGTAATGGAACAAGGAGTTCTATTAACTGTACTGTATGCATTGTAATATGTAGGTATCAAGACACGTTCATAGCTTTGTGAGTTAGTGAAGAACTCAGCGACTGGTAATTTGCGTGGCAACTGCAGTGTCTGGTATGAATTGCGGCAAGGCCCATTGAACTCTGTATCTATTGAGGTCAACAAATTAACTGCTATGATATATATATATATATTTTTAAGCCAGTAACAAGTATGTTTGCACTTTTAGGATTCCAACGTTAAATGTTATGTAGAAACCTGATATTAGTAGGTAGTCCCACAAGGAATGGAAGAAACATGAACACTGTGCAAGAGATGGAGGAGTGAGATAAGGAAGCATGCAGCTGAGAATAATATCCACAAACAATAACATTGCATGTTTACATTGTGCTGCATGCCTGATTGCTTGTACTGCAAAGCTCTGTAATTAAAAAAGGTGTTATTATTACTCAATTTATTATTGCTTAGTTTATTTACTTTTTATTATTGTAATGCGCCACATGTCAACCTTGACCCCAGAGTCATCCTCAACAGGACCAATGACTGACTCATTCCTAAAGCGATTGAAATATTTGATTGTAGGTTGCGCACAAATCTCCAAATCAAGTGCTTAACCTGAAAAGTTATTTTAGCATCAATGAGGAACAGAAAGAGAAAAATATAAAAGGGATGTTCTATACATAATTTCTAGCGTGTAAATGTTGTCGGTAAACATGTTTAAAAATGTTACTGCCAGCATTTATATCTCTTTTTTTATAATTGAGTATCCCTTTACCCCCCTCCTTGTTTTTAAATTAGGGGAAAAAGGATTGTGATAACAGTGTTTTTTTTTTTTTATACAGAATGAACATGATAGTATTCTAGCAAAATAGGGTTTTGTCATCCCGACTAATGGTAATTTCAGATGGGACCAAAACCTCCCCAAATTATGAGGCTTGGTTTAGTCTGTAGTTGTTTTGCTTAGGGCACAAGTTAGGAGACAATTGAACTACTGTATTAATTGAGAATGTTCTACCAATATTTTTACGTGTCGGAAAACTGTCATGTTTTTTCTTTTATTCTTATTGGTTAAGAAAAACAATTTAACCTTTAGCATATAAATACAAGTAAAAAAAAGAATAATAAGGATAGCATATCAAACATACAATAAAAACAGAACATTCATAGACAGATCTATCCATTAAATCAGGTAAATACAATCACGGAAATAGCATACAATGGCCCTCATTACGAGTTTGGCGGTAACCATGCCGCTATTGGCGGCATGGCTGCCGCCGAAATCGCGTCAGGGTCCGGGTCCTCGGAATGAGGACTTACCGGGCCGTTCCGAGTTCGGAAGGCCCGGTAATTCCTCCCTCCGAGGACCCGGACACGGTCCTTCCCCATTCCCATTTCAGCCCCCACAGGGCTGAATGGGAATGGGAGAGGGAGCAAACAACGGGCCATTACGAGATGGCCCGTTGTTTGTTCCCACTTCCCCTCGCGGGACCCGGTAAGCACGCCTGGTTTTCCCAGGCGTGCTTAACATGTCCCGCGAGGGGAACTCGTAATGCGGCGGTACGGAGTGAACGGCGCCGGCACCTTTTACGGCGCCGTTCACTCCGTACCGTCATGGTCGTAATGAGGCCCCATCTCCTGAATAGCAGGACAAAAGAGTGTCAAGTGTTCTAAAGTTTTCATCTCACCACTCGTCGTTCAAAAATGACAGGTTGCTTGTTCCTTAGTGACCATATTGTACCTAACCAGTGTTGTTTTGGTTCAAATTAAACCCCAATGAAATTGCAAGAAAATAAATTGTGTTCTCTTATCGGGATAGAGCGAGAGAAATGGTGCAAGGGAGCCCAATTCCTTGTGCTCAACCGCTACATGCTTCAGTGAAGAATAGGCATTCATATTTTCAGTAGTGGAAATCCAATCATAAGCATAAAGATATTTTTTAATTTTATCTGGGAACTGAACTAGTTCTTCAGACAAACTACCAATTTCATTACGATGATTCCTACAAAACCCAAACATGCCATATGTCCAAGAACAACCCCTCTCCTCCAATAAAGGTCAGAATCGGAGAACAGTGAATCCTTATCAGGGGATATGATTTTGCGAAAAAAAGGACAGAATCTTCCACTTCTCTAGCTTTAAGCAAGACGATCCCAACTTCATAACGGATCACATCCAATGGAACAGAAGAGGGCAATCTCGGGGCCGCCTCCAAATCTCAGCTTTAATAGGGGTGAGAAATTAAAATGCTGCCACGGTGTAGCCCTCCATTCGGTATAGTGATTTGGGTACTATTTTCCCCAAAATAGTAACGTACAGCAGGCCGTAGGGAATATTTCCCAAATTTACAGTCTACCCTACAGAGCTGATTCGCCATACCAGACACTCGTTCCAATAGCAAATTATACAGCCGACCTATATGAGGGTAAGATTTTATAAAGAGGCAAAGGTATACCAGGGACTGTGTTTTCTCAATTACTTCTGAACCAATACACCAACAAAACCTAGTATCCTTCTTCCCCCATGTTAGGGAGAATTCTCTGTTAAGGCTAATTTCCCAAACCTATTGAGTCCCCCAGCAGCTTTGCTGGATTTTTGGGGTTTATTTTTTTCTCCTGCTAAGAGTGAGACTCTTTTTCTCCCACTCTTAGGCATGATTTGAGAATGTCCTTTGACTATAAATGTGTTTTATGGGCTATGGGGTATTTTACTCCATAGGGCTTCATGTGTTTTTGGTATGTGTGTTACACAGCACCCTCAGTGCAGTAACACAGGGGTGTCATAGTGACCCCCAACATAGACTCCATACCCTGGGACTGACTACTGTCTCCCAGGGCATGTAAAGTCACCATTGGCTTTACTAGTCTCAAATTGTGAACAGAACCAGTACAAACCATCATATTGTGGAATTACTGGTAGGGGTAATTTGATTGCCCCTGGGTCTGTTTACCAAGGGGGCACTGTCCAGTCCCCCCTTGTCGAGTTTCTGGCTGGTGGCAGTGGATACCACGCAAAATATTCCACCGGAATATTTCTTATGGGATTTTCCCATTGATTTTAAACGCACCACTTTTTGGTGCAATGTTAAAGATACCGCCGGGTTATTTATTTAATATTTATTCCCGGGTTGGGTCTTTTTGCCAGGACTCGGTTTTAAAATGGCGTTTGTGTTCGTTTGTGTTCGCCTCTGAAACTCTAACCCAAGTCGAGCCCTTTGTTCCACTTTTTGGCGAGCTTCTCCACAGAAGCCCTCCAAATGGTGCCACTCTGTCTGGGGTCTAAAGGATGTGTGGGAGGGGGATTAGGCACCCTGGACTGAGTGGCCTTGGCAACTCAAGTCACACTCTTGTGTAATTGGCGCAGTGGTGAGCCGCCCGGAGCCCTGCTGTACGAACACACCACTTCCCCGACGACAGAAGAGATCTTCTTCCAGGAGAGTCTTCTTCCCTTTGAGCTGGTGGGATCAACCAGTTCACCTTTTTCGCCTTTCTGGAACGTCTCATGGTCGAATCGCCCGTGCCAAGCACCCTGGCTACCGGATAGCCACGCTTCACCACTTCCGTGAATAAAAGGGTGTACCTTTTAATCGGGAAACTCTGCGGCTGGTTTCTTCCCTGGCAGTGCAACAACCTCCAGCTTTCTTCCTCGTCGAGATCATCTCTTCCTCTGGTTGAAGCCATGACTTGCACCCACTGCAAGGAACCACTGCCACCGCTGGAGCTTTCTCACCATTTCAGGTACTGTGTCCCGCCTGGTCTCCCTTCAAACAGATTGTCCAAGGTGTCCCGTAAATCCTTGACTTTCTAACTGGGTTTACATCAGACCTGCTAACTTTACCTTTCTGAACTGATCCAACCTCTTTTGACTTTTCTGCAAGACTTTGAGTGTATTTCCACTGTGTGATCTTGGGCACATTCCGCCTTGCTCTCTCCAAGAGTGGGCCTGGCCTATTAACTTTTTGCTCTACAGTAGACCCTGCCTTTCTTGACTTGCTGTGGTTTCTTAAAAGTATTGGTACTGTCTTATTTTCCTACTCTGCCTTTTCTCTCCCTTTTTAAACAAATTATTGGAGTGCTCACCTCTGTTTTGCTAAATAAGTGGTGTCTTAACCTAGACTTGTCGAATAATTAACTAAGGAGGTGTATATACTTATAGTGATTGTGTTAGAACTTGCTTGATGTATTAGTGCCAGTGTATTTTCATAAGTGTGTTTTTAAATAAATAATTATATTCTTTTATACCAAAGCTCTGGTCAGTGTTTGCTTGTTCTACTATATTTTTAGCCCTATTGTGTATACTCTATATACTGCCTAACTCTTCTTGAGAGAAGTCTGACTGCTCAGCCACAGCTGCCAGGTAAATCTGGGTGGTACAGACTGCTACCAATTGGGTTTACTGGTTACTCCTGTGGTATTAAACTTTTTGCAGCGGTCCCTAAGGGAACTGCACAGGTTTCTGCCTAACACCCTAGAACACTCCATCATGTTTGTTTTATTTGAATTCAGCTTTAAGGAATGCTTTACTGCAAATAAAATGCATTGAGCAAATGCTGTAGCCCTAGGGGAGTACAATCAACTAAAAGCAGAGGATAAACAAAATGGGCTGAGCGGCAACAATTTTGGGGAAACAAATGTGGCAGGCTTCAAAATATTCCCAATATCAGCCATATAGATGTTAAACAGACAAGGTGCATGGAGGCAAACTTGCTTGACCCCCCTGGATGTACTAATAGTACGGGAGAGTAGTCCATATTGATTTAGACATACGAGCCAATTATTACCCTTAGCAGGCCAGATGGGAAACCCCAAGAGCAGAGTTTAGCCAATAATAGATTTTGGTCAACTGCATAAAATGCAGCTGACAAATACACAGATGCATCATACATAGACTCATATTTCCTGCTCCATGCCAAGTTCTGCAAGCATTCAAAGAGGAATCCATTAAGCGATGTACCCATATTTCTATGGAAGCCAGTCTGCCATTTGTCTAATATATAAGATTCCTGAGCCCAATGTCATAGACGTGAGAGCAAGATCGAAACAAACACCTTGCTGTCAGCGTCTAGAATGCTAATAGGTCTGTCATTTAAAGGATTTGTTCTATCTCCTTTTTTTAAAAAATTGGCAAAATCTAAGATGTATACAATTTGAAGTATTATGGATTAACATAGATGGAAAAGAGTGTTTGCCCAGACAGTAGGATCTCCCTTGAAAAACAAGTTGGAGAGACCGTTAGGCCCAGCAGCAAGAGTTATAGAAATGTTGTTTATAGTCTCCAGCACCATATCATAGTCAAGGGAAATTCTTACCCTATCTGTCACTTTACCCATATCCAATGATTCATACACTAAATCTGTGGGCTGGGAATCACTTTATTTACCAAAAGCAAAGAGCCCACATAATCAGTTAAGTTATTAGCACAGAAAGTATCAATCGTCAAGTATCTTCCAAGTATCCATAGTATTCTGTAGGCATTTTGACTGGTTTGCTCTAGAAACATTGTTATTATTCTACTTCACTCTATTGCCAGCCGCATTAGTAGTCAAACAAGACAATGTTTCCACTATTTCCCCTTGGCTCCCCGGGACAACATCACAACTAGCCTCCAACATAGAATGCTAACTATACGTTGATGGGAGAATATTAAAGCTAAGACATTTGCATTGCAACCAGTTATCGACAAAGTTGATAGACTAATAACCTTGTTGCTTGCAATGTTGTGCAGGGGACTCAACCCCAGTCCTCCCAATCCACCCAACCAAGTTCCTCCATATCTGTGCTTATGACAATTTGAGCCAGTAATAAGAACATCACCCTTATGATCCAAAGTGATACAATATGAATTCAAATCAACCATAACCTGTAGACGTCCATTAGGATAAGAGTCAAACCAGATGTTCACAAAGTTGGTAAGCCAGACCAATGTCTCATTTAGATCCCCAACCTCTTCATGCTAATAGACATTGAGTAGTAACAGGTCTTGTATTTATGTATTTATTTATTTATTTATAGAGCGCAGGTAGCCTGCAGTCATCGGGGCGCTAACACAAACACCAGATGGACAAACAGAAAAGACAGGACAAGGAGTCTGTTTTTGCAGGGGGGCAGTTTCCTATATACTCCTAACTCAGATACTCCTCTCATGGCAATGGGCAGGGAGTTCCGGAAGCAGGCAGCTTTGACGGGGAAGGATCTTCCCATGCCATTTTCCAACCTGTAACTCAGGCTAATGATCTGAGTTATGTTAGATCATATCAGAGTTCTAGATGGGTTGTAGCAAGGTATTAAGGATTTGATGTAGGCTGGAGCAGACCCATATATGCATCTGTGAGCCACTGTTCCTATTTTAAAACGGATACGCTTCTTGATTGACATCGAATGTAGCTTTCTTCGTGGGTAGACATTTTTTCCATTTTTGCTATGTTCTTGACAACCCATGCAACGTTGTTTTGCAGCACTTGACATTTTTTATGTTCAAAGCTGAGGCCCCGATAGGAGATAGTTGCAGTAATCGAGTCTTGATAGAATAGTAGCTCGAGCAACACTGGCACAATTATTTTCTAAGATGTAGGGGCATATGTTCTTAATCAGACAAAGATAGTAATTACAACTTTTAGTTAGTTGGTTAACCTAGGCGTCTGAACGCAGAGAAGCCTCAAACTGAATCCTGAGGATCTTAACTTTGTCCAGTACTGTGATGATGCCGGTTCCAATTCGTAAACTCAAGAAGTCGTGGCTCAATTTGGCTTGGGCAAGTTTTGTCCAGAAGATTAGTAGCTCTGTCTTACAGCCATTGAGACAGAGCCAGTTAGTCGACATCCAGGTTTTGATTTGGTTGTATATATTAGTGAGGGTTGAAGAGTCTGCATCATAGTCACCAGTAATTGGTATGACCAGCTGGGTATCATCTGCGTAGTTCGTATATAAAATACCCAGGTCCTCTCAAAGAGGGCATACGCTGGATTCATGATCCGATAGAAAGGTGTGGAAACATTTAACTGCCTCTGATCAATGCCCAATCTGGCATAGGCATTGGAGAAGGAGGTTGTGGTCCACCAAGTCAAAAGTGGCCAATAAGTCAAGTAGGACCAACAGCCCCACTTAACCCTTCTCAATGGTTTTCAGCATATGAGATTGCAGATCCACCCGTGCTGTCTCTCTACTGTGACTGGGCCAAAAGACATATTGTCTATTGTGAAGGATGTTATTTGCTTCAACACAATATTGGCATTACTAGTATGCAGATTTGTTGGGTATTTTAAGGAAATAGTTAGAGTTGGTCATGGGCCTGAGATTATTAGGCTTGCGGTCCAGATTTTTTTTTTTTTGGCCATGATGCAACCGATACTGTCTTCATGGATTTAGGAATCCTTCCTTCTTTACATGTTGCGTTTATGAATCTCGCTACAAATGGAGCGAGCAGATCTTTATGTTCTAGTATGAGTTTGGGAGGAATGATATTCTCTGAACATGTGGTAGGCCCCTTGGATGTAAGCATGTTCTCCATTTCAGTTGTTGTTATTGCTGTAAAAGAGAGGGAGGGTTCCTGTTGTAACTTGCAACCAGTGTGCTTAAGGTAATCGATTTTAGGTGTATTTTTTAGTGCAGCCTTTATTTTCTCCCTTAAGTTCATGGTTTTAGCTTCAAATGTTGCCTGTACTGCTACGGCATCTTGGTTGGTGGGCAGAACGGGCAATTGAAGTGCTTTTGTTTACTCAAGGAGCCTGAGAGCCCTAAAGAGTTTTCTAGAACTGTTAGCTGCTTGATTTATTTCTTTGTGGAAGTAATCCTTTTTGGTGTCAACGATTTTAATTTAATATGGTTGGTCCACCTCTTTCCAGGCCTTTCTATTTTATCCATCCAGAGTTTTAACCAGGGAGAATTTAGAATACACTTTTCCTTGTTCAGTATACTAGGGTCATGAGTAAACCATTTTTGATGGTCTGGGTTGTCTCTGACAAGTCTTGTTAGGCTTCTAGCTATTTTCTCCAGCATCAATGTGAAGTTGTATTCAAAAGAGGCAACTAGATGTTCTGCCAAGTCGTGTTCTGATCTTTTTGCCATGATGGCGTTAATACAAGATGCTATTTCCGTGGAGCCAACTCTTTTAAAGTTATGGTTAGTAACTGTTTTAGGAGGGTTAAGGGGTTTGGAGTATCCTTCTGGTGGCTGGATCTGAAACTCTATAACGGAGGGATCAGACCAAATGCATGGTCTGGTCTGTGTAATGTTGATTTTTAACTTTCAGGTGGTCGCCCAATCTAACAAATGGTTTTTGTCTGTTGTAGGTTGGTTATTCATTACTTGAAAGTTAATGTTGTGCAGAATATTCAAGGGCTCCTTTATCTGATTTGTCAACTTTCCATCGATTTATATCTCCCAAGAACAAGGTAAGTCGACTCTGGCCCTCTAAGGTGGTTAGGTTCTGAGCAATTTTTCATTGAATTAGGGCATTACTACTGGTGGTTGGTAGAGTAGAACAAAATGTACACATATATTGGGAGTTGGGACCATTTTGACTAGGAGTATTTCACAGCCCTGGCAAGGGATAGGTGACATGAATAGTCCCAATTCTTTCTTTGCAATCATTGCAACCCCTCCCCAGTGCCATGTTCTATGTTTTAACAGAAAATAGCTTAACGCGACTGTACTGACAGGTTTATCGCTGGGCCCCTAGTAGCTTTGATCCAACTTTCTGTGAGAAACAGGATATCAAGTTTGTTGGTTGTCACCAAGATCGTTGTCACCAGATCGTGTATGTCACAAGCGTGGTTGTTTAAAGATTTCATGTTCAAAAGGGCTGCTTTTAGTGTTTTTCCTATATCTGTCGAGAATTCGGATTCTCCAGTTTAGCAGTTGTTCTGTGACTGCTGCTGGGATTTGTTTGTCTCCTGCGGGATTATTGCACCAGTGTTTTGAATGGTAATATGGTCATTTTCCAAGTATGTTGTGCGACCGTGATGTCGCTATCGACCATTCTGTTGTTATCTTTCATTATCATCAGGGGATTGGATCTGAGATGGTAATAGCAACCTGAGGCTCGGTTCCTACTTCCACTGCATTATCAATTGTGGGTGCCCTATGTGCATCAATACGATTATGGACAATTGTATCTTCAATAGGATGCGCAATATCTACAAAGTGGCAATTTTAGTGATTTTTCACTTATTTATGAGTACCATCGTATGAAAACAAAGCTGTGCCAGTGTTAGAGATTCCCCTGCAAGGAAGCCCATGTCACGACCAGTTAGACGAAATAGAACTATTGTAATGTAACAGCAAAGGATGATGGCAGTGCTTCAGTTTACCAGGAAACAAGCAGAGTAACTTGCTGCAGCACCATGTACGCAGAGGGCCGGCGAAGACCGGCTTCATCTCAGATGCACAGGCGCTGGTGTGCCAGATAACCCAGTAAGTGTGATGGTGGTGTTTCTGGGAAATGTAGTTTCCCATCACTCTGATTTTAGTAGTAGGTACTGGAAATTCAAAAAAATGAGTGCTACCTAAAAAGCAATATCATAAGGGCTTGCATGCGGCATCAGAAGACAGTACGTTTTAAAAAAAACAATATATTTACCACAAATTTCACAGACAAAAGTATTTCAAGCATCAAAAACGTCTTGTGCAGCATAAGAGCCACACCAACCTTGCAATGTAAACAAGCACACTCTACTCCTTTGGGTCATAAGTTCCAATCTACAAATGTGGGAGAGAGAGGTCAGTATTAGTACCGGCTTCATGTCTGGTGTGCTGGCACTGGTGTACCTGTTAACTCAATAAGTGTGGTCCTGGTGTTTCTGGGAAATGTAATTTCCCGTCACTCTGATTTTAGTAGTAGGCACTGGAAATTCAAAACTGAGCGTTACTTCAAAAGCAATATCCTAAGGACTTGCATGCAGCGTCAGAAGACAGTACGTTTTTAGGCAAACAATATATTTTCCACAAATTTCACTGACAAAAGAATTTCAAGCAGCAAAAATGGCTTGTGCAGCATAAGAGCCACTCCAAGCCTGCAATGTAAAGAAGCATACTTTACTCCCAGGTGTCACAAGTTCTAATATAAAAAATGTTTGCCTTTAGATCTAATATGGGTCACTAATACACCAAAGCGAGAAATATCACTTCTCACAATAGGCAATGCATAACAAGATTTTCACCAAGGTTAGGAAGCCACCATAAGAGCGACCCCTAGAACCTCTCTTGGCTGCTTGAAAGAAACTTAGAAGCCAGCAAACACCAGGGGATGAGACAACCTTATCTCCTAAAGAGAAACTATCAGAAAAGACTGAAGTTTGGCCTCCAATGCAGGATAGGCAAACAACTAAACATGTCCCCGGGAGTTCCAGGACAAGATGGTAAGTAGAACCTCACGAGGAAATATGTTATGCCCTGGCCATTCAAGATTAGGGCTGCATCGCTTTGAAGAGCCAAGACTAATCTTTAGTCACCTGAGAGAACTTAAGTTTTTCTTTAAGCTGTTGCACCTCAATAGCATAAGAACATTCTTTTGCGGGTCCACTAGCGGAATGACCCTTTGTAACTATTCCTTTGAAAAATGTAAAATTGAAACCAAAAACTCTCATACTATCCCTATCACTCATAACAGCATTAAATACAAGACAAAAGCAGTCATAGAACAACGATCAGGAAATACCACCCTCGGGAGATCACCTGAGAAAATAACATTTAGAATAGGAATCTCTGAAAGAAGACTCAGAATAGTCAAGCTTTTCCGTATCATTGATCTATCAGTACACTCTCAAATAGAATAGCATATGTGTGTTAAGAGATATTTACATCCAACTCAAACAATAGTCTCTGGGGTTGAGAGCTGGACGATAGAGTATTCTCATAGTCAGATCAGAATACCGAAGGACCAAGTGGTGTACCTTCTCCCCATCTTCCCTCTCTCAAGTCAGAGACTATATTTCAGGAAGGATGAACTGTGGAACCACCCGGTACACTTGATGAAACAGATAATCCCTATAATCCTAAAGAATTAAAAGGTCCTGTCTGCAAAATATTAAGGGGCTGTTCACCCAGGGCACAGATGTTATCCCCTTTGACAAGATTCAAAACCTCTGAAGCACCAATTGGGGGACCCTGTTTCTGCATAGAAACCTGCATAACAACAGGGACATTTACATCAGTACAGTTCTGACCTTGTAAATCACCCACGGTAGTACACTGAGAGTTAGTGCCCTTCACAGTGGTCTCAATAAGGATAACATCCACACAGGAATTAGTACATTGGGTAACCAACTCCCTAGTAGGCAAAATAATTCCATTTGTCTGAGTGACAGGTCTTATTTCACTGGAGGATGATTTAGTCATTACAGCTTTCACAGTAGATCGGGTAAATAAATTCCGCAGAAAGTTTTTGGTAGTCAGATTATTCCTCTTGATAGCTGTCCGATTTTTTATTTTCTTTATGCAGGCCCATTGTTTCTCCCACTTTTCATTGGTGCCATTCTAGGCACTGAGGCAACCAGGTTCAATACTTGAGGAGGAAAATATGTCAAAGTTAAAGGGACAACTTCTACCACATCGAGATCAGGGCCGTTATTTAGTACTCCAATGTAACCAACCTCCTCAATCAATATAGAGCCCCCTACAGGACTAGAGACAGCAGATATAAAACATACATCCCCAGCATTATTGTCCGGGAGAGGCACAAAACAAGCCTCATCACCCCCTGATGCTAAATCAAGTATTGGAAAACAGGTTTGCACATCAGTGTTAATTCCATTCTCCTTGGTTGAGCTCCCAATATCATCAAAATGTAGCTACCTTCGACTCACAAGAGAGCCCTTACTTGGTTAAAGAGAAACTCTTTGGCAGCAACATGCAGCTTGATGTTATCAAATTTAAAGAGCAAGGATTCCAGAAGTACTGAATTAGTCTTGACCTCTGTCTTTAGGTTCTCATAATTAAAGACAAGAATACCAATAATCTGATTTATATCAGTCATATTTGAAAGATGGGGTTTAATGTAGTTGGCTTCTGGGTGGAAGGGAGACCGTTTCCTAGAGGGAAAACATTCCAGAAAAGAATCGATAAAGGATAATGAGGTATCGAAATCTAGAGCATATCTTTTTTCCACTACCGGAGGAGTATCATCCATGGTCCCCTCATATAGCCCTCCATTTGCCTCCTGAATTACAGGATGCATACCATGATGGCAAAGAAGCTCCCCCTTTTCTTCAGATAAAGAGTTAATAACATCCATAGATACAGTGCTCTGAGTAGCCGTCTTCATTGAGCAAAAGCTGGTAACACCCGAAGAATTGGGAACATCTTCACAATCCACTTTAGATTTTCTCTTCAGGGGGAAATATGAGAGAAGTATTTTAGTTTTTTCCCCTTGTCCAGTCACAGGAAGAGGAACAGAACCTGACTCAGACTGAGGCAATGTATTCTCTGAGGTATTGCACATCAGTAGTGCAACCTTATTATTGCTTGGAGATGGAAATGTTAGCATAGAGGTAGTGGGCTCCGGGGAAGGAGGAAGAGGTCAACTCATTGCTACTGAACATCTCTGCATTGAAGATGTAATGAGTGTTCACACAATGAGGCAAATCCATTTCCCACCTAGACAGCAGGACAGCTAAGTAGCAATTTGATGAAAAATGGGAAGTTTATTTATTCTTTTAATTATTTTTATTAAACTTTTATAATAAACATGCATTTCCAATACATATAGATATCAGCAACATCACATAACTGTAACATTTAAATCATATTAATATTCCATGTTGATATAATAAGAGTGAACTATCATACAATCTACTGTAATTAATTAATAACCCAACAGTAGTAATTACATATTATATCCATTATAAAATATAACTATTTGACACACACAATACAAAGTAGACACAACCAACAACAACAACAAACAAACAAAAAAAATCACTCATATAAGCTGCTAAAAGGAATCCATAATGAAAGATATAAATCTTCACAATCTTTATTTACTAGTGATACTTTCTCATATATTGACAATATTTGCATCTTTATTATTCAGTCATCCATAGTAGGCTTTTTCTGGGTTTTCCAAACCCTAAGAATTAGCTTAGCAGCAACCACCAAGGCCTTATCAATCCATGCATCATATTCCTTTACAATTGAGCATCCTCCACTACATGACAATAAGATCTTATGTGCCTCTGACCTAGGAGTAGTTTATACTGAGAACCATGTCTATGCATCTAAAACCTCCTTCCAGAAATTTAGCACCTGTTTCCACTCTAAAGTAAGTGTAACAAAGTCCCTTTATCCATTCTGCAACCCCAACACACATCGTCATTCATCAATTTAAGTTTGTGCATTTTTTTGTCTGGGGTCCAATAAATTCTCCCAACAACTTTTTGTCTTCTCAACCTTAAACACGTGTCCATTTTCACCTTAAGGTCTACTCTGAGCAGTTCCTCCCACTCCTCCTCCGATATTTCTAAATTAATGTCATTTAACCAGATTTCTTTCAATTTTATCCAGGAACTTACACACTCGGACCCCATAGGCATGAAATACATTTAAGTAGATACACCATGTTCCTTTCCATCAAACAATTTACAAATCTCTAGTATGTGTTCTAGCTCTCTATCCAGCATATCAGTACTCTGATTTAGCAAGGATCACAACTCTATAAAGCGAATCAATTCTCTCCCTTTTAAACTAAATTCCTCAAAACTTAGTATCCTATTTCCTTCTAAAATATCCCTCACTCTTAGAATACTTTTTTTTTATCCAACCATGCCAATGCAGGTATCTGTTTTGTAATTGAAGGGCCTGATTATGCGAAGTTGAAGCATCATAACTTATCCCAATTTGTTGGTAATTTTCCTTAAACCATGTTACCAAAGCTTTCTTGGTTGCCACTATTGTCTGTAGTCTCATGTTTTTCCCTGATACCTTTTCCATTGTATATAGACTAAACAGGAATCCTGTATAGTATTTTAAAAGATCTTGGTATCCAAATCCCCCTTCCTGAACTTCACGTAATAAGACATATTTCGGAATCTGTGGCCATTTACCGATACCCCATACAAAATTCTAAGAAACCTTTTCAATTTTCTGTAAAGTTATCTTTGAAATTGGTGACTGTATTATATATAATACCTTTGGCAATGATACCATTTTTATTGCATTTATTTTGGCCCACAAATTTAAAGTTGACCTTTTCCATTTCTTTATATTGATTAACATGTTCCATATTATCTTATCAGCATTTAATTGAAATTTCTTTGTTAGATCTCTGATAATATGTATCCCTACAATTCCAAGATTTCCCTTTTTATTTCTGTCTTATCCCAATTCATTTTATGTCCTGACAATTTACCTAATTCTTCAAACATTGCTTTCAGGATTTGCAAGAAGTATTGTCATATTGTCCGCATCAGCTAGTATCTTTAGTTCAGTGCCTCCGATTTGCATTTCCTTTATTGCTTTACATTACCTAATATATGCTGCCAATGGTTCTAGGGCTAAATTAAATGGGAAAGGTGATAACGGACATCCTTACCTGGTACCTTTTGATAATGGAAATTATACATATTTGTCCATTAACTTCAATGTACAATTAATTGCCTGTATAAAAGCTTGGCCAAATCCCATTTTCTTTAACATATATTCTGGACCTTTCCAGTTGACTCTATCAAAAGCTTTCTCTGCATCAAAAAAAGCTGGCACTTAGTCTGACACCTTATTACTATGTGTTCCCAATACATCTAAAACTGTTCTAATATTATCATAACCAAATCTCGCAGGTGTAAAACCTACTTGAGCCCCATCAATTAGGCCCCTCAGGTATCCATACAATCAATTTGACTATATATTAGTAAATATCTTTAAGTCTACATTTAATAATGATATTGGTCTATAATTACCACACTGTCAATAATCTTTATCCGTTTTGGGAATTAAAATGATTAAGGCTCCTTCATTGACTCGCATAGTGTCCCTGTCAATAAAAAAATGTTGAACATCTCACAAAATATTGGTGATAATTGAGTTGCAATGAGATTGTAAAATTCAAGAATGATTCCATCTGGCCCTGGTGATTTCTGATTATTAAGTTGTGTTATTGCTTCAAGTACCTCCCTGACCTCAATATCGGCTTCTATTTGAGTTTTCCCTTCTGATGATAACATTAGAGGTTCAATTTTACTGAAGAAATTATCAAGATCCTTATTGCTCAGGAAAATGTCCTCTTTATACAATCGCAAATAGAATTTTCTAAGGTAGTCACAAATCTCTGTGTTTTTTGGCAAAGTTTTCCCTTCTTGATTTCTATGCACATAATATATGTTTCATCTATAATCCCTTTTAATGTATTAGCCAATATCTTGCCATTCTTAGCTCCTGACTCCCAGAATTTTAGTTTGGTGTAAAAAATCCCTTTATCTGCCATTATATCTATCTGACTCATCATTTCTCCTTCCAGCCTTCTCAGCTTATGTTTGTGTGTTTCTGTATCAGATATTGCATTCCTTTGTTGCAGTTTTTTGACCTCCTCTTCTAATTGTTTAAAATATTTTCTAAGTTCCTCTTCCTGGTATGAGCAGATAATTAATTCTCCTCTATTTACAGCTTTACAACAGTCCCAGACTATCTTTATATCAGCTGTCTCTTTGATTTCATTAAAATATCCATTAATAAGGGTATCTAGCCCTGCAGGGACTGTTGATTCTCTAAGCATTCCTGCTTGCAATCTCCACCTTGTTGCTTTAGCCCTTAGTACCGCAATTGTCATTTGTATTTTTAGCAGTGCATGATCTGAGATTGTTATTTCCCTAATCTACAAGCATGTTATTTCATTGAGCAGTTTTGAGAATTGAGGGGGAAGTGTAGGTCTAGAGACCAGAGGGTCCTTGAAAGCAAACTCCCCCAGCAGCATAGACCAACACATGCCTCCCAGACTTCAAACCACAAACTTCAGAGTTCAAGCTCTTATGAACATACTCAGGGCCTGATCACGACCTCGGCGGTAACCCTTAAATCTGGCGGTAGCGCTATTACTGCCGGATTTAAGGGTCCGCCGAATCAGGGCTTTGGCGGATTTTGCCCCAGCTCTTGGCTGGGGGGAAATCGGCTGAAAATTCGCGCTATTACCGCCGGCGGGAAATCCGCCGGCGGTAAGTATAAATTTTCCCCATTGAGCCCAATGGGGAATGGGGCATTCCCGAATGGGCTCAATGGGGAATGGGGACCTCCAAGTCCGCCCAACTCGTGATCCCGCGCTATTAGCGCCGGGGGCTATGGCGGTCACGCTAATAGCCCCCGCGCTAATAGCGTTAGCGTTACCGCCGAGGTCGTGATCAGGCCCTCAGTCAAAAGCACAAAGCAGAGCAGAACAACCAGAGAGCCTTGCATACAAATGTGTTACCAACATTCCTAGCATCTACCCGCCTCTCTGAAATATACATTAAATGCATATTAGCCGCATTTAGGGCAAAGATCTATGGATCTATGGAGAATCGCCATTGGTCCAGGGGGGCTGAGATACTACAAGGCTATGTTAAGGCTGTGTTAGCTGAACTGTGTCCTTCGACCCTATGACACACACCAGGACTCAGCTGGATACCAGGTTGCAACCAACAATAGAACTCCAGCTCAGGCTCAGACTGCCTTGGCTCTGCCTCGACTCAGCAGCTTCCCACAGCTCCTGCAGCTCCTCCCTCGGTAGTCTTGATAGTCCTGACTCTCTCCCTCCTCACTGAGTACACAGTACAAGGTGCTCAAGCTCGTCACTCCTCAGGCTACAGGAAAGTACCAAAGAGCATACCAAATGCATTGCAAAATGTATCAAGCCACACCTGCTTCCAAGGCCGCTTCTGACACAGCTTTCTCTAAGAGTTATCATGATCTGACATGTTCTGAGTGCACTGGAGCCATTTTCCATCCTCTGTCAACATAAAACCCTTAAGGAAAAAAATAGAGATATATGAATGGAACCATAGATTAGCTCATTTTTGAATTCCCAGAGGGTAAATAAGTGATTAAAGACAAGGCATACGGTCTTAATGCCTCCATTCACCCTGCTAAGGAGGTTCATTATTTTTTGAGGCGGAGAGTATAGGCATAAAAGGAGTTATTTTTGCACCTCTGATTTGCTGTTTGCCTTCAAAAACAGATGGGTTTCATGCCAGCAAAAGATTTTCAGGCTGGCCTGAAACCAATGATTTCTCATGGATAAAAGAAGGCTGCTTCCACCGGAAATCATTGTAAATGCTGCCTGCCATGCATACATTGCAATCAGCGTTTACTCTTTTTGCACTGCAGAGTGCAAAAAGAGATGTGTGAAGAGGCTTCTGCCCTCTCTTTACACTTCTCATTTGCACTCTGTAGGGAAAATTACAAGACTTTGCCTGGGGGGACCAGTTTGTGTGTCAGTACAAATATAAGTGGTTCCCTCAAGACCATTTTTTTTAAAGAATATGTTCTCCAGAAGTGTGTTTGGTTCTGGTGAGGCGACTAGGTTTGCTCTCTCTCCACCTGCATGAGGATTCATTGGAGCTGATTTTATGAGAAAATGTAATTTGACAATGGGGACCTCGTATGTTTGGACTCAGGCAGAAAATGATAGAAGAGGCAATTATCACGAACTTTGGTCCAGAAAACTATGAGCAGGAATATCAACAGCAAGTGTCAATCGGTTATCTGAGGGGGAAGAGGAGAAGGTAACAATTTTCCCAGGGGGTCGATATATGTACCAAGAAGAAGATGGTATGGGTTTGGAGTTGGATATTAAGGAGGTTTAGGTGGGAAGGTGCCACGATTTGGAGGGTTTGGAGCACAGTGTTGCAGGTGCAGGAAGATTGGGCTTTTTGCACGGGCATGTAGGAGTAGAGCAGCAATGAACAGAGGATGGCAACAATCCTAGGCCAAGCTGAGGTTCTGTTTTTTCAACTGCAGAAGCACCAGACACCACAGCAGGAGCCACCCCAGATACAGCACCTTCCACAACTGCAGCAAGCAGATAATCCATTACAAATACAAGCACAACAGTCCAGAAAGTGGGACAGAAATATATTGCCAAAAACTCCAGTACACATGCAAGGGTGTGCGACAATGGTGGGAGGGAACCCATTTACAGGAACAGGGAGGAGCCTTTACCACCAGTAGTACAGCCCACAGAGAAGCTTGATGTGTCCGGTGCAATCAGTAAATCCCGACCCGGAAGAGGAACCATGGGTGGGTTGACAATAGGGGATAAGGCATTTTCCTTCTTGGTTGACATCAGGGTGACAAGGTCTTTGTGTCAAAGAAGGAGGTTACCACTGTCACAAATAATGATGGATGCACAAAGGTTTCCATTCACCGAAGAGCTACCTGTGGGAGAAGGTAAGGTGGCTGTGCCATTGATGTACTCCTGAAAGACACCAGTTAGCATTTTGGGAAGAGACCTAATGAGCAAATTAAACATGGACATTGGGCCTCATTACAACTCAGGCGGTAAGGGGTTTACGGCGCCGTAAACAGCGCCGACCCTTATCGCCTGAGTATGAGGTCCCTTAGCGCCATGGCGGATATAACACCTGCTTTTAGCAGGTGTTAAAATCCATGGCGCTAAGGAACCATGGAGTTAATTACGCCACCGTAATTTACGGTGGTGTAATTAACGCCTTCCCCACTCCCATTATGCCCTATGGGGCAAAAATGGGAATGGGGAAGGGTAAATGGGGATTGGGAATTTACCGCCCCGCCAAGGTTGGAATGTAACTTACCGCCTGGGTCGTAATGAGGCCCATTTTGTTTACTGAGGAAGGAATAAAATGTTCAGTGGCAGGCAGGCATCATGCAAATCCACGGGAGTACCAACAAGCATTGCATTGTCAGAAAGCATTATGAGGAATCCGGACAAATTCAGAACTATTTCTTTGCAAAGTACAGGTGTTGCTCGGATGGCTTAGGTGAATACTGGATACATTGTTCTGGATACCCACAGAGTTTTTGTTCAGAACAGAAGTAAACACGGATGTGGCAGAAGAAGAGTTCATAATGATACATTTAGAAGCAGCATTGTTGAGAGAGGACAACATAGGGGATCATTATGAGGTAGGCGGCAAGGGGTTAACAGTGCCGGTAAAGGTGCCGGAGTCATCAACCCCTTACCACCCCATTATGAGGTCTGCTTAACCAGGCGTCCTTAGTGGGTCCCGTGAGCAGACCAGCATGCTACCTGGCCCGTTATTAATGGGTCCGTTGTTCGTATCATCCCCATTCCCATTGAGCCCTAGGGGGGCTCGAATGGGAATGGGGATGTACCGGATCCGTGTTCCTTGAATGAGTAATTACCAGGCTCTCCAAGGTCGGAATTGCTCGGTAATTACAAATTCGAGGAACCTGGACCTGGTACCCAGTAAGGGGGTATCCATGCTGCTAATAGCGGCATGGTTACCTCCTACCTCGTAATGACCCCCATAGTGTCTAATTGTCCACAATGTCTGACACAATGGTGGCATGTTTCTTGGTAAATAATTTTATTTATATATAAATGTAAAGAAACGCGAAACCAATCTTGCCCTATTTATATGTTGGTTTGCGCTACCTCAAGAAAAAGTTATCAGGAGGTCCAGCAAAGTAAAATGGCCTGCGTCCTGTGTCCAAACCTATTTTTGACCCTTACATTCAAAATTAATTAAGGAACAAACTGAGTGTATTCTTGATCCAGAAGGAGGCTTCTCTCATTATTAATTCCAACTCAAATGTTCAGGTCCTTTTAGGAAAACACAAGTGGTTATTTTTCTTAAAGGTTTTTGATGTTGGATACTCTTCTACACATAGCGAAAAACACAATAGGATTAACAGGGAATTTCCTCTGCTCCTCTCTTCATTCCCAGCCTCTCTTAAATATAAAAAACAATCCCCAAGTATCGCGGGAGAGGGGAATCTCTTACCCTGTCTTTCACAAATGTCACATCAATTCTGGTTCACTATCCTGCCAGGCTTGACTGTAGATCTTAATATTCCAGAAAATGTATTTTCCTTTGGCAATGGGTCCACAACCCCTTATGTTCACTTCTCACACTCATCTGACTCCCAAACATCTCTGAGTTGTTTTGGGAACTCCCTGACCTGCTGTATAGCTTGTCTCTCTTTTTTATGGTCCCAGCCAACTTTATTTTATATCAGGACCTCCCTGACTTGCTCTGGGCCCCAGCCCATTGATTTTATACTTCTTCAGATTTGTATAGGTACTTGAAACATGTGTGCTGATCGTGCAGGGCTTGCCCACTTCATATGGGTAACAGACCATGGAGGGCACCTTTGTGGGGTTTCCCTTACTTCATATGGGTCCCAGACCCTGGTTTTCTTCTCTTGTGGGGCTTCCCCCGACATTGTATGGGTCCCAGACCCCTCTCTCAGGTTTATACCTAGGCCTGGTTCACTAACCTGCAAGGCACTATTTTCCGTGCCTGTCTCTTAGTTTTTTTCCCAAGTACTGGTACAAGGGAGCTGGAGTACTTCCGCATTCCCCAACTGCCTCTGTCATTCTCTTCTATCTCCAAGTACCTTTTGTTGCATACCGGCCTGCTTGGGTAGCTTCGGTAAACTGCTTCTTCCTTCCACAGGCTTCCACACGTCTTCCAGCAGTCTCTGAGTATCCTTGCAGAGTTCTCAGGTAAGGTCACCCTCAGTATCGCCTCCTCAGCCCGACTGTGTGGTCCGACTCCCGGTCTCGCTTGGTCCTTCATTTCTTCAGCCTGGACAATGGGGAACACAACGTGTGTTTGGCGAGACTTTGTCAGCCTTTTTTGCTCCTCATGATGAGCCTCCAGCCAGCTGTTGGTTCCTCCAGGGAGGATCTGACAATGCACACAATCCTTCATCAAGTTTTATCACTGGAGCTGACTCTAGTTGACTGTATAGCGTATGTTACTTCCGCAGTGAGTTTTTGCCTCCTTGCAGGTTCTTCTTTGTGTTAGTGGTTGTAGGAACTCCGTCTGGGTAGGCCTCACTCTTACTCGTACCAGTATGATCTGTATGGATGGGGTCTTCTACCCTACAGAGCTACCCAGACATGTGTTGATGATCCCTCAATTATAGATCAGAGCATGGGCTTGAGGTATTCTGGAGCAGTGGGTGCTATAATAAACTCTAAATTTATCTTAATCATGTGTCAATACCAAAGGTTATTTATTTTCTGAGTATAACCTGGGAGATATTTGTCATTAACCACTGCTCGCTTAACTCATTTTCTCATGTCATGTAAGCAGCTACATTAATATCATTACCACTAAAAATCTTGCTGCTATTTCATTAACAAACCAAAAGCAGCAAAAAGTAAAGAACAAGGCACGAATGATAATGGTGATGGAGTCCGCCTTCTGCAGATATCTCCTCCTCTTCACATATTGATATATCTAAGCAAACCAGTTTTTGGCTCGTGAGAAATGCATCCTTGTAGTGCAGTGTTGCGCCTCACATTGCTGATCAACCCTTAATATAGTCCTTGTCTGGGGTCTGATCACCTCTTCTTCTCCTCTTCGTGTGACAGGAGGGCCACACCTAAAAAAAAATCATTCCACATATATGTACCCACACTTTCTTTCGGCACACTTTTACTGTGGTGGGGGTTACACACTGGACGGTAAATGGGCCTTCAGATCATGGCTTGTGCCAATTTCTAATGACGTTCTTTGCATAAACCATGATTATTTAACTGGGGTTTTCTTTTTAAAACATGAAATAAATACAATGCAGACCACGACACATCAATACAATGCTCTAGAGTGCTCAAAGGGACAAACAGAACAATTAAAGAAAGAAAGAAAAGGCAGGATGTTGGTTTTCCAGGAGGTAAGAGGAGAGAGAGTAAGAGGTTACTCTGTTCCCTCATCAAAAGCCAGGTTTTAAGCTGCTTTTTAAACGTCTTAATGGATTCACAATGTTTTAGGGAGAGAGGAAGGTAGTTCCAAACCTTGGGGGCCCAGACATTAAAATTAGTACTGGCAACTCTTTTTAGAAGTTTACAGGGATGGAACAAATCCTTATTTTTGTTGGAACACAATTTTCTCCTACTAGGAGATTTTTTTTATTTTGTCAGAGAGGTAGTTTGGAGAGGCACCAGCTAGACATTTGAAGACTAGCATTGACCCTTTAAATGTAATTCTTTGCCCAACTGGGAGCCAGTGAAGATTCCCCCTCTCAATTGAGATCTTGGAGTGTCAGCCATTTACACCCCCTAACTGCTCCATTCTGGATAGTTTATATTTTTCTTACGTTGGATTTCGAGGTGCCCATTAGTAGACTATTGCAGTAGTCTAATTTAGAGTTTATTATAGCACCAGAAATTACGGCAAGGTTGGGCTTGGCTAAATATGTGCAAATTTGCCATAGAAGATTGGAAAAAAAGGCACACATGGATTTAAGATATGAGGTATGCATTTTAAAAGATAGATGAGAATCCATGAAGATAGCCAGCGTTTTTATGCAGTCAGTTACCATGATATTGTTATTGTTGATTTTAAAGCTTTGATATTTATCCTCTATTTTTTTTAATCTTTGGGGAGTGCCAACTAATGGTAATCTCTAGGTAATCCCACTATTTTGGAAGACGGTTGAAATCTGGGATTACCTCAGTTTTGGTCTCGTTAAGGGTCAGCAAATTAGATGCCACCCACTTTTGTAAGGCGGAGAACACCTCTCTTACTTTATGTGCATACTTTTCATAGTCTCCTGACAGTGTAAACATCAGCTGGGTGTCATCGGCATAGTTCGTAAACCTGACACCCAGGGTTCGTAGCATGTCTCATAATAGCTTTGATAAAATATTACAGAGTAGGGTCGATAAACAGGACTCCTGCGGGACACCGCATAATAGCAGGGTTTTTAGGGAAGTAAAGTTCCCTTTCACAACTGCTGCCAATCTGGGGCCCAAGAAGGATTTAAACCAGTCTGCTGCGGCATGAGAACATCTACCGACTGTTATGAGTCTTTTGGCAAGGATCTCATGATTGATAAAGTCAAACGCTGAGGAGAGATCTAGCAAATGAAGTAGGGCTGAGTTACTTTTTGATGATGGAAGCAATATTAGTCTGGAGATCTAAGAGAGCTGTCTCGGTGCCATGATTGGCACGAAAACCAGATTGTTCATCTGCAAGACTTTTATTTTTTTATACGAATTGCTGATGTTGATATGCAATCGTATCTATTATCTTTAATAAGAAAGGTAGATTATCTTTTTTTTTATAAGCAGCGTAATCCATGCCTCCTTAATATTACTTGGGACATAAGATTCATCAAAAGATTGATTCACAAAGTGGACCACCCAGGGTGCCAGAGTCTCAGGAAAGTCCTTGAAGAGCTTGGCCGGAAAGACATCTCCCTTACAGGGCTTCAGTTTGTGAATGATTTCAAGAACCTAAACACAGTTCGTAAATCACTAAGGCTCACATAGCCATCATTAAGAGTGGAATAGGGTGAGCAACACAAGTAAGGCGACAGGTAGTTGCATTCACATAAGTAGGCGGCTGCTGCATACACAGGTAGGGAAACATAAAATGTTGGCACTCAGTAGACACTAAGAACCCTTGCAGTAGACATGAAGAATGCTTACTGTAGACCTGATGAACACTCACATGTAGACATGAAGAACACTAATATGCAAGGCATGAAAAATACAACATGGTGCAAAATGAGCAGAAGTATCGCCATTACTCAGACACAACTCTGCTAGGCCTCAATTCTGAAGTACTGCAGCAGCATTAAATTGCTTAAAACAATTTTCCAGGCCTCACGATGCTCAGACGAGCCACAGACACCAATGTCAGTGCGCTGAGGGGAGTTCTGCTTAGCAACAGAAATCACACCAGATAACGTTTCCCAGGGTGAACAGCATACAGTTTTAAAGGTTAATTAGTATCAATTGGTAGCAGTGAGAAATTCACATATCCTTGAATGCCAGGCGCAAGTAGCTACCGTGCTCAGTGGTCCCATAACACATGATTAAACAGCACCCCGAGTGGATGCCGAAATAAAGCACAACACAGACAGAAAATCCAATCAATAAATGGAATTGAGCTCTGAACAGCTGTCTTCTATCACGTGATCTGGACAATGGTAATTTATTCCAGGCCTAATAAGATACTGCACCTCGTATTTTCTTAGTACATCCAGACATAGAGACAAAACTGCAAGGCCACAAACATACTGGCAGATAAGAGCCAATACTTGGGAACAGAGGGGAGTAGTTTCTTTAAACTGGATTATAGCGGTATGCCCATCTCTCCTTCCTCACAATGTAATGTGGCACTGCATAAAAGTGTTTGAGGTCAGATGAATGCATGACCGACTAATTAAAGTCTGTCCTTTTTATCGACAAATGTACTCGAATGCCAACCAGTAGCACATTTGATTTGACTTTATCTTTCAAAGGCTGAACTTAGTGAGAAGTTTTTAGTTGTAGAATAACCAATTATAAAGGTGTTCACTTACAGATAATTATATGTTCTATAACAACAAAGCAAGTACGGAAATAGAAGTTTGATGTGATTGTACTAACTATGACATCAATATAAGGATTTCTTCCATTTAAAAGTTGTTGTTCATAATACCAATTTGCTCTGCCAGTGGCCATTTGTATTGGAATACAGCTGGGTTTTCTCATGCAGTTGAAGTTACACTGTTCATTTAGTTGTTTCCTCTTATATTTGGGCATACATCATCCTTCCTACATTCACATTTCACGGATTGATGAAGTGGGTAGCTGGATTAAGGTTACCTCACGTCCAATCTGTCCATTAATTCAATTCGAGTGGGGCAGAGTTCATGTTGCAGGTAGAGCCACCATTCAAACAAGGTGTATGACTATTTTTGGTATGTTAAGCTGTAACCGACAGGGCACTTTGAGATTACCTTGACCAATATAATTATCTACGATCACTTAAACTAGCAACCTGTCGTTTTATACAGGACAATTTTCCATTTGTTCAATGTGTTCCATATCAGGGGTCTCATTACAGAATAAGGCAGTGGTTGTAGGCTTTAAATGATTATCACATGAGAAAAACTCATGGTTTCCTGTGACCTTGAGGGCACCCTTAAGTCATTAACCAATTCATTAGATTGGGCTATATCTTGTTTGAGTAATTTCATGGCCAGCCTGCACCTAATTAATCCTGCACATGAACAGCCTTTGTTAACTGGATTTATCTTGATGCTATCTTCATGAACAAAGGCCAACAGGGCATTCATAATAGGGGCAGGGAATTTAGTAGTCAGTGATGCTGGACACATTTGCTCACCAGGAGCTGAGATCAATTTGTTTTTGTCAGAATTAAGTATTCCGATCTGTATGAGCTAGCCTGTTCATTAAACAGAAGCAATTTAGAAATTAATTGGAAATAATAATATCCTGTCTAGTAGTGCACAATGATACTTATTTATCAACTGTGGTTCCTTATCTAGTTGTAAACTGATTAGAAATGGTATCCTGAATTGTTTGGTAGCAATTAAGGGAGTTAGCCACATGTCGCAGGGGTTACATTTTTGGTAAAATACTGAAATTCCTCCCCCATCCCTCGTGATTTAGACATGGAGGATAGGACACAGGGATAGTGAAAATAGGAATACATGATTTTAAATGGCTACATACTTTATACTGTAGGGTTAATGCCTAATAACTGAACTCCTCATTTGCTATAGTCCTACCTTACTTTTTAGACATTTTATAGATGTAATTGAGTGCTGGTGACAGTGTGTGGTTTGTTTAATATTCTGGTGATCACCTTATGTGGCCCCACTTCACTAGTATGACCCGGATGATACAGGAGTATTTCAATTTCATCAATTTAGTTGTTTGCTCCATGATGGAGTAAAACCCCCTGTTTTTTCCTCCTTGTTTTAACTAGGTATAGCCTAGAAACCACTTTTGTTTTCAATTCCACATGATTATTAAAACAGTGCCCCAAAGATAATGAAAGCAAGCACAGTGCAAAATGACCAAACCAAAAGATTAAATTAGACAGAAGTGATTTTTTTCTGATTCTAATTCCAGATATGACAGTTCTAATACATCAATACAAACTTCATCCGATTAGCCTCAGAGGACGAAAGTATGTCTATCTAAAGCTAGTTCAGAGTATATCCAAAATCAAAACATGCATACCTTAACATGAGTCAGTGCAATAACTAAATCAACAAATTATAGAATCCATTGCTTAACCCCTTACCTGCTGGGCTATTAAGCATTCCAATGCAACTAGCACACACAAACAATCTTTTCAATGACCAATCATTTTATGTGATTGCAATAATGCCCAATATCTTAGCAACATGGCTTATTTAACAATTCTAAATGTCTCACTTATTGTCAACGTATATGTTTTATGTCTTGACTGTCGCTGGTAACACCACAATCTTGACCATACAAGCATCCAATTAGTCCAGTAAATCTCCAGAGTGCATAAAAGGTTCAAAAGAAATGTACCTGGTTCAATACTAATCAATCAGCTTTGTGTCACAATGCACTGGTTGGTTCATAGAAGGTAGTTACAAAGTTCAATGTTAAAACCAAAGCCAAGATCATTAGACAGCCCCCTGGTTACAATATACCTCTCCAAATTCATTACTGCTAAAACTCCCTTTGGCCCCTTAAGACAGTGAGACTGGGGGAGTCTCATGAGGAGTGTGTTTCAAGAGGAAGAAATTGTCCCCAGTCACAATCAGTGCTTAACATTAGTCTGGGAATTGGAGTGGCAAAATAAATCAGTCAATGAGATTGGAAATTGAATTAGTGATAGTGTTAGAAAATATAGGGCGAGTAAAACTTATAGGTCTTTAATACGTTTATGCTCAAGATGCAGGCAGATGCAGGCAATGGAAAATGAGGCTTGTAACAGGCTTGTGGTACTCATAGGCCTACGTGTGCACCACAAAGTCATAAAGTTCAGGCTCTCATGCTCCTGACTGGAACTCCAGGTATTCCCCAGGGGTCTGTTGAAAAAGCTTTGACACAAGAACTTCCTCAAGATGTGCCCTTATCACAGATAACATGTGCTTTTATTATTATGCTTCCTGGGCAATAGTTGAACTCCAGAGGACCTGTGCAAGCTGGAACCCTGATTAGCATCAACAGCCTCTTTGAAGTCCAACCCCTCTATGCCCTGACTGTCCTGTTCCCTGCTGTCACATACACAGATGTCCTGAGGCTTCTGCCTCTTGCTTGTGAGATCGTATGTGTGTCTTCTTTCCACTCTATGCTGGCTTAATTGAATTGGGATGTTGCTTCAGGTACATTCTTGTGGCAAACCTTACTGAATGAACGCTTGAACAGAAAGAGTAGATGTGAGCCTGCAGGCACCACTGGACATAGAATAACTATAAGTAAAGTCAGAGAGACGAGAAGACACTTCACAAAGAGAGAAGATACATAGACACAGTGAATCTGATGAATGAATGTCCAAAGAATGAAGGATGTAACTAAAGCAACAAAGTAAACATATATGCAAACATGAAGAAAACCATATTCACATAGAATATAAGTGACAAGAGATGTAGTATATGTATATACGCATAAACACAAGGTAGATAAGGCAAAGCAGAAGCTTGCTAAAATAGTAAATATATAACGAGAGTAAAGCAGCCATGTTAAGAAAATGGACGTTGGCATTGTATAGTAAGCAAGACATCTCTATGAGAGAAATGAAGGCTGCAGGGCTGACATGAGCTGGAATACAGCTTCATGTGAGAAAAAAGGGTATTTGCTTGGCTCAGGATCAAGGATGCCACAAAAAGAAGCAACTGCAAGGAACGATAGGAGTCGAAGAGGATAAGCCATGTACATATTTCTCTTAGATTAAGTAAAGGAGTAAATATTTATGAGTGCCAATTATTGAACAATCAAAGATGCAGAAAGTGCTTTCAAGACAGTGCAACCAAGTCTCCAGAGGCCAAGAGGAATAATAGCACCCAATATAATTGAATAAAATAGCACTAAATAAAAGGACAAAATGGACAAAATCTTTGTCTCCTCACACGTAATGTAAGACCAGAAACAAGGCCTATGCATAAAGCTCCAGACAAAGATAGAAAAATAACTTCACTCCCTTAAAAGTTCCAAAGAAGAGAACATTGGTTTGCACTCTATTCCAACCTTGAACATTTGTCTTGCTAGTAGCACGTAAGCAATGAAGCTCAGGTGCAGGGGAACCATGACATAAAAAATGCATTTCTTAGCTAATTAGACTACCATCTCTCTTCAGTTAGGCCCTAAGCCAAGGCTTATCATAATTAGGCGCAGATGTATCAATTGCCACTAGTCTATGGGCCTCATTACAACCCTGGTGGTAGCCGTTCCCTTATTAAGGGCATGGCTGCCGCCGGTAATCATTTTTTACCGGGTCCAAGAAAAGGGCAATAACCGGGTCATGCCGACCTTGGCGGACCCGGTAATTGCCCTTTTCTTGGACCCAGTAAAAATGAATCCCCTAAGGTCCAAGAGAGTTCTATCAAAACAGATAGTTCTTCACAGCCTTCCGGAATGCCGGAAGGGTTTTAATCTCATGGATTTCTCTGGGTTGTTTATTTCATGCTCTTGGACCGTACATGCCAAATCTGCGGTCCCCTTTGCTCATATACCTGTTGCGAGGTATATGAAGAAGATTTTGATATGCTGAGTGCAATTGTCGGGTAGGAACATGCCTCATGATTTTATCTGATAGATATCTTGGTGCTGTCTTGTTAACTCACCTATAAACCAAGCAGAGCACCTTAAACACAATTATCTCCTTTACTGCCAGCCAATGTAGGGCTCTTCTTCAGTTTAGGGTTGGAGCTGATTTATTTACCCTATACGCCAGCCCAACCGCTGCATTTTGGGCCACCTGCAGTCTTCGTAGCTGATAGGCTGGTATACCCGACAGCAGTGCATTTCCATACTCTAGCCTCAAGTTGACCAGAGTGCCAATGACTACCGCTCTGTCCGCATTCGCAATGAATGGTAAGATATGCTTCAATAGGCATAGTGAATGGAATGCTGCTTGCACCTTCGCACTAACCTGAGCTCCACTTCCCATGTTATCCTCTCAGACACAGCCTAGATTTTTTGTTTTCTTGGATACATTTAGCTGTGTCCCCAGGAAACATGGGGAGTGTAAATGCTTCCTCTGCAGATGGTGCTTTGAAGCTAATAGAGTCACTTCTGTTTTGCTGGCAGTCAGCTGTAACTGGTTCGCACACATCCAAGCCTGTCTTTCTTGCAGGCACCATTCAACTATTTTGTACGTCTCCTCTAGATTCTGTATCCTCGGGAACACCGGAGTGTCATCTGCGTACGAGTGAAACTGTATGCCGTGCTTCCTCAGAATGTCCATGAGTAGTTTAACATAAATTAAAAAGTAGTGGGGAGAGGGAGGGAGGATCCCTACGGGACTCCACAGCTTTCTAGAGAATAAAGATTCAAACCATTGAAGCGCTTGTTTCCCTTCCCCATCCACTTCTCTCAGATGTTTCAGCGGGGTCCCATGGTCCACCGTATCAAAGGCGGCAGAGAGGTCCAACATGACAAACAGGGACACACCCCCCTGATCTACCGTCTCCAATAGATCATCCAGGTCATCAGCAATGCCACCTCCATCCCAAAACCTGGTCAGAAGCCGGAATTGCAGTGGATCCAGCAGATTCTCCTGATCCACATGTTCCTGCAGCTGAGCGGTCATCGTTTTTCCTGAATTTTCGATGGCCATGACAATCCTGCCACTGGCCTATGATTCTGGAAATTCTTAGGGTCTAAATTAGGTTTTTTTATAGCAGTGGCGTGACCACAGATGTCTTCAGAATCATCAGGCTACCCCAATGTAAGGGATTTGTTAACACATTTTGTGATCAATGGGGTAATATCTGGAGCTATTCGTTTAGCTACTGAAGATGGAATAACGAAGAGTGCATCATTAGTTGCCTTCAATGCAGAGAGCAAAGTGCAAACTCTTTCCTCAGATATTTCCCTAAACATAAATAGCTTCTGTTCCTCTCCAGTGTCTTCATCATGAGATATGCATTCTTGGCTAATCTCCTCTGATATTTCCAGATCCTCTTGGGGGTGTAGTGGTTTAATTTCCAAAATCATTCCTTGTATTAGTGCTATTTTATTTATAAAGTAATTATTAAAAGCATCCGCCTGTGCGTGTGATGATTCAGACACTGCTGACGCGCACCCAGGATTTGCTAACTGGCAAATTGCAGCGTAAGAGTCCTGTTGCCTGTTCATGACTTGGTCAATTTATCAAAAAAGCATACAAACATCATAAAAAAAATGCATGGGGCCCATTCCTTGCATAGACAGAGATCAGCGCGACCTGTACAACCTCCATCCACCAGTTCAACAACATCACCAACTGCAAATGAAGCCTCAACTTTAGCAACAAGTCAACTACACACACTCCTCTTTTACCAACTCCCGATCTTTCCATGATGCATGTAATGTGTAGACAATGACACAAATGGGTAGTGAAGAGAGCAGCCATATTTGAGAAATGTCAAACCATCTGCTGCAAGTCCAGTACAATGATGTGCATGATGACTCCCAAAAAGCACACAAGCACCACAAAATAAAATTGCATGGGGCTCAAATATTATATACAGAAACATCAGCACATCAGCCACACTCCTGCCATATCCACAGTGAGAATACTAGAATCACACCAAAGGCTTGAAACACCTGCAGCACTCCATTTCAGCAATCATCAGAAATGCTAGAGGGGTTAACAAAGAAGGCTTTTCATGAACTGTCTACGGATGTGCTTCTCCCATCTCCAGCAGTACCACAATGTTTTGGACATAGTTTGGCCTTTCACAGATGTTAACTGTCCAACATCTGGTGCAAATCCACTGGGATGATGAGAACGATACAGCTACAACAAAATAAAAAATAAAAATCAAAGAATACTAAACTGAATGCACAAAACACTATCAATTATACTACCTCACAGAAAAGTCAAAACAGCTAAGACTACTGTATAGCTGACTATGATGTTGGAAATGCATTGGAGGGACAGGACCTCCATGTCCTTGTCCTTTACTCCTTTAGTCATCTGTGTTCTGTGTTATTCTCTGCACAGGGGTCCATCAGGGACTCCAGGCAGTGCAGCTCTTCCTCTTTTTGGTTTGGTGAACAGACCCTTGCGATACCCTTGTGGGACCCAGGGGTGGGGGTACAACCCTGTACACCTAGTGTACGTTTTTGGGCACCTGTGTGTGGCCCACAGAGCAGGGTATGGGCTGGTGGCAGCTCCATGCTGGATTTGACAGGTGCTCTGAGTATCCTCCATTTTGGGATACCCAGGCCCTGCCATTGGAGTCAGTTGATTCCTGCTAGGAGACCAGATGGCCCCTGTGGCATCTTGTTTTCTATTGCCTGCTACCTTGTTTCCCCAAGGTCCTGGGAAGCCCTGACTCTGTACCTTCCCCTGACTGGCTGTTGGGTGGAAGTTCCATGTATGATACTGTGGGGAAGTCCAGGCCAGACTGGCTGGAACCTTCCCAATGACTATATGTTGTGGTTACGCCCATGGGGTGGGACCTGGGTGAACGGAGTGTGTGACCAATATACATTTCATGTTATGGGTGTCTGGTTTCTAGTGTGTGACACAATGAATGAGACAGCCCTGCCCAAAAATGGTATGAATGCAGTGTGGAGTGCTGAATGGGTGGGTGCTTATCCCAATTCACATTCCTTGTTGTGAGTGTCTAAATGGAGAAGAATGGCCTGAATACACTGTGAACCTGATTGGCTGCCTGCCTGCATTAATGCCCCACTGAATGATTGGCTACAGAGCTTGGGCCAACAGTGTGAATGAGAGACAGAACAGTATATCTGGGGACCTCTCACTTACTGGAATTGTTCAGAAGCTGAAGTCGAAACTTGATGCTTAACCTTGAAGCCCAGCTGGAAGAAGAAGGTTTTTCTGCTGCTTTCCTTTGACGCAATCCGAAAGCTGTTGTGTCTCCAAGAACTGATCCAAGAGAGGACCTGGCTAGGAGACCTCTTCCCGAGCTACGAGGGAACATTGTACACTGATTAACCTTCTCCAAGGTTCTAAGTCATTGAAAGGCTGCCGACTGGAGACGGGGACTGCCGAGGAATCTGAAGTGAAGTGCCAGGATGTCAAGGTCATCGATGCCCACCACCGTCGACCGAGGTTTGGAGGACCGATGTAATGTCGTCGAAACTATCATCATCGAGGTGCACCGCATGCCTCATCTTCGCAGGACTTCCATGAGAGATCGCCGGCGAGCACCACGAGGGCTGAAGCTGCTGTCTCGACAACATTGTTCACCTTTCCTTCAAGGGATCTTGACCTTCCGTGGCTCCTGCCTTAAAGCGAGTTGACTCAAGAAGGATCCGTTGATGACCCATCGACACACTCTGCTGAACCAGGTAAATTGGGGTAGAAGAACTTTTTAGAAGGGAACAAGACTAAGGGGACAAGACTAAACAATATATGGACTGGGCATGTCAATATACTTTATTTACAGGTTTCCCAGGTGGCGGGATCCTCACACAGAACTGTTTCTTTGGTAGGGACAAGTATTCTGCCAATTGATTAACCACTTGTTTCCCTCCTATGTCTGGTGTTGGTTCACATTGCTATTAGACTTGTATGTCATTGCAACTGTTAGCAGTTCGTGCAGTTTAAAGGAGTCAAGAGTGAATTGTGGTACATAGATATTTACATATTTATCATTTATTATTGCCTGAGCACAAAATGTGTCATTGTGTGTGTATAAAACTTGAACCTTATTTATATAAAGAACGGTGTTATCAATAACATAGTGTGGGCATTCCTTTGGGGGGGCTTGGGGACTACACTGTACTTAAGAACCAGCCTGCATCACCTCTAAGAGCTTAAGCTTTGATTGCTCGTCCATTGCTACTGCTTAGAGAATCTTGGCTGGGGTGCTCTGTGCTTCTACTCTGCCATATAGAGGGCAGGGGTACAGATAATCCCCCTCAAGTCTTTACACTGACACTGCATTACATTTACAACAAATACAATCAAATAAACCTTCATCCTCACTAACATTAATACAAAAACAAAATGCCTACATATAAATGTCATTAATTGAAAAATCTATTTTTGTAGGTCCTTGTTAGTGAATGTTAAAAATACATACCAAAAAACTTGCCACACAATCAGAGCAGATGAAACAAATTATAATACACACTATCTGTTTGCAGTAACTACTATAATTAACACACACAACACCACAAATAAACTTTGAAACATGTAAACATTTAATAACACTTACGTTCAAATCACCCACACTCATGCAATGTACACAGAGCTCTGCAATCAAAGGGATGAAACTGCAGAAAATGGTGGCTTTTATACTTTCCAAAATGAATACCAAAAAAGCGGACTAAATACCAATAAAAGTACTACAATGGATGACACATTTTCCCCACCAGCCCACAAAACTTAAAATAAAAGAAGAGAACACCGAAGCACATCAAATAACACACACAAATACAATTCTTTGCTGTATCATCCACATAACAATATGATGATTGCACAAAAAATGAATATGTTCAGACATTGCTACAAATATAACTGCGCCTACAGTCTCAACCAATTAAGTGACGAAAACTGTAGACGCGCCTACGCGTGTGTATTTGTAGACGTGGTTATACGACAGCCCTTCATGGACATTTGTCGATAGCCGCAGCTAATCGCTAAAACCACAAACTTAAAATTGTATTTTCAGCCTCCTATAGTATAAACAAGTGTCCCTAACATGTCTACCTATCCCCTCGACTCACCATGGTCCTCCTCCATCTCCCCCCAACCCTAACCCCTAAAACACTATATGTATGATATTAAATCACCCAAAATTTTGTATAACCATGGCTACCAACGACTACAAACAAATTCTCTGATTATCTCAATTGCAATGATGTGGCATTGAATTAACTGGACATGTGAGTTCCCAATCTTTGGAATTTCTTGATCTTCAGATACACATTGTGGATGGCAAGTTGCAAACACAAACCTTTTGGAAACCTACTGCAGTTAATGCCATGCTTCATGCCTCTAGCTGCCACAAAAAATCTGTCATTTCAAACATCCCATTTGGGGAATTCTACCGTGCTCGACGAAATTGTAGTACAGACCTGGCTTTTGAACAAGAGTGTGGTATGATCAGGCGGAGGTTCTCTGAACATGGATATACCAATGACTGCATTAATCAATGGTTTAATCGTATCAACAAAATGACCCGAGATCTGACTTTGGTTATTAATAAAGAACCACCCAGACATCGGTCTGACAATGTTCAGTTTATCACCAAATATTCACAAGACCATTGCATGCTCTATCGACTGCTTAACAAGCATTGGCATCTGCTGAGACTTGATTCTGATCATCAGCCTTACGTTTCAATGAAACCCAAACTCATTTTCACTCGCAACAAGACTTTGCGCAACAAACTTTGTCCTTCACTCTTACAACCAAAGCCTGCTCAGTCACATTCTTTGACTTGGTTGCCACCCAAACCTGTAGGTTTTTTCAAATGTGGCTCATGCAATTTTTGTAAATTTGCTCTGAATCACAATGTATTCAGTTGTCATAAAGGTCTGACAATGCATATCAGCAATTTTATTAATTGTAAATCTAAATATGTGGTGTATGCCATATTATGCATATGCCAAAAGGCATATGTAGGCTCGACTATCAGAGAATTGCGAGTACGCATTCATGAACATTTTGCGCATTTCAAGAGTCAAGATCCTAAACTGCCACTTGCCGTGCATCGGCAACAACACCACCAAATGGACTCAGTAAATGATCTTAAGTTTATTGGGCTTACCCAAGCACATTCTCATCCAAAAGTCGGGGACCGCCAACTGCTTCTATGACAGCTTGAGGCATGGACCATCGCCAAACTCTGTTGTACCAGCCTTGGTCTCAATACAGACACGGAACTAAGTGTATTTCTGTAATGTACTCTGTTAATGTTGGTCCATATTCCTTGAAGTTTCAGTATCATTCTCTTTATTATATTTTGTATCGCCACACAAATGAAGTTTGCTAATGATCCAATCGCTTTTTAACAATATTTTTTTCAATAACATTTTTTCTTTGCCTTTTTGTTCTTATGTGTATGTTCCCATTTAGTTAAGTGTTAAACATACAATGGCCCTCATTACGACCCTGGCATTGGACCATGGTGCTAATAGCACCTATGATGGCTAATGTAACATTTATCTCTTAGACAACACAGTTACTTTGGATAGCAGTTACTAAGGTAACACACTTTTCATCTATATGATCCACAATGTTCCTTGTTTTCTTGCTTATACCTTTTTTAGCTATAGAGCACACATAATTTGAGAGCTGAACAGGACACTATAGAACTTACTCCCGCCTATGCTCACACAGCGGGCTCAGTATATGTATATCCAGATTAAACAGCATACGATAATTTACCTACTTACCAATGCACCGTTAGCATGCATGGGTGGCATTAGGAAATCACACAATTACAATCTTGTGATTACTGCACAATTACAATTCTTTGCTCACCGCATGTTTATTTATTGAGGTGTTTAAGGCATGAACATTTTGATTTTTAGCATAGTACTCTTCCTTTATGCACCATGCACCTATTTTTGATTTAAGCAAGTGCTAACATTTATTGTGTGTTTGCCCATCCAGGGTCCAAGCTCATTGTGCCATTTACATATCTTTTGTCTCCAATATCTGGCCATAATCGCTTGGATATTACATTTGGGACTGTGGTTCAACTACTCATGGTAAAAATTTAATTTGTATGTTTCACCTACATGCAATATGCATTTTATTGCTGTTTGATGTGGTTCACTGCTTTCTGACATGACGTTATGCTATTTATTTATTTGTTTATTTGTTTCCTGTTTTGCTTTTCTCCTTTGGGTCTGGCCCACATCCCTTTCATCCTTGGTTGTCTTATATAAAAGGTTCTCTACTTACTCTTTTTCCAATTTTCCCTTTACAATATGATTTTGTGATATCATGTAATATCCATACACACTTAATTGTGTTTGCTACTTAACAGTTTTACCTTGAAAAGGACCTGTTGTTCAGGGTCAAAACACGTGTCAGCAGTTCTGTTCTTGTACCAGTCCATAAAATCTGTTCAAATAGCATACTGGCTGTTTAATTTATTGTTCGCAATTACCTGTTGCACTAAACCTGTTTACCTGTTATATACACAGTTTCAAAGTGTATTGATTATTTGCACTAGGGCTGCGCAACGGCTCAGAGGTGACATTTCCTAGTATGTGCTTATATCCTAACACCATCTTTATCTTTTCCAATATGACTCAGACTCAAAATTGGATATGGACCACCACATTTAATGGTAAAATTGAGAAATCCTGAAGAAATGCTAATAAAACAGTGTTAGCATTCATGAGAGACCACAACCAATTATAGATTTCGAACAACAACATACAGTTCTACATGGTCAATTTCTATAGACATGACAAAGTACACCTAACTGATCAAGGAAATGCAGTGTTCCTTCAGAACATCAACACAGTACTCCAGATGTACTAAAAAACGACACTCAGTGTACCCCAAAACAGTCCTTTTAAGGACTACTTATGACATATGAATACACAAATACAATAAAATATGCAAAAGAAAATGTTTTCTCATACCTGCAGCTACAGTTCATTGACTTTTATCATAGCCGCGATTACAAAACTTTGCCTGAGAAGAGATGGACCCACTTCAGATTTAAAACTCCAACAAAAGTTAAAACAACTATACACCACAACACAGCTCCAGTAATAATGTATGATACCTAAAATTAAAGAAACCTAAATATAGCTAAAAATAATAACAATAAAGTAGGCAGAAAAAAACTGATATGCACAAAATGTGATAGCATGAGAAATAATACACAGGGTAAACTATAGTATGTGGGCTGTCTAAAACCACAGTAGAAAATATTATTTTAATATACATTTTTTTAAACCACGGTCTCACATGTATAAAAACCTAAAAACACACAACACAAATAGAAAACACTCTAGAATACCTTCCGAGTCACTGACAATGGCCTTTTGGCTATGGACAGTCATTTTTCACCCCAACATCACTATATCTATCAAAATAACTTTAAAAAATAAATAAAACACAGATGCCCGAAAACATATAGCCACAAATACAGAACTACTATTTCCCACGGGTATCTATAGTACTTTGTAACCTCAGATATAGTCGTGAATATTGGCTAAATGGAAGCAAAATAAATGTTTCCCTGTCCACCCAGGCCATCACCAAGTGCCCGCCTCATCTATGGCAGCTCCCCTCTCTCCCCGGAGGGCCTCCTCACCTCCCCTGCTCTCACCACTTCACCCCAAAACACATGCTGGTTCTTGACTCAGTTTGCTTTCAGATGTCAGCAATTTGCATCTATAGCCCAGGCTACAGAAAGCTTTGTGTTGCGATCTCAGTCTCTGTACCCCCTCAAAGTCCTAAATTTCAATCAGTGCCCCAAGCCATTCCTCCACCTCTACCATAATGCTATTTCTAGAGTTTTTGACCAGAACATAGCTTTTTAATGTGTTTCATTTTCCCATTACCTCGGCGGTAGCAGCAAATATCTCTTCCATTAAGAGAAAAACAAGATGGCGGTTGTTTCATTTGTGAAAACCATGACCCTGCAATGCACCATGCGAAATATCTCTTTTGGGTAAGGGTCACCACCTTCTCCATCAAATATTTAAATAACTACTGCAGAGAATAACCCCAAACCAAGCAAAGCACTCTTTTGAACACTTTGTGACCAGGTTTCAGACCTGGTCCATATCCGTCCAGATGTTTGGGATGTGCGCTTTGGCAGAAATTGACCTTTTTCGTCCATGGGAAAATGAAAGGGAGATAGGAAAATAAAAAGGTTGATGCTTAATAACTTTCTTATTGTTTAATGAATCTTTAAGAAACTTTGCAGCCTGGGGGGCTGCAGACTTTTATCACTTTTGAACTTTTGGTCAAATCCATTACTGGAATCAAAGGTTATTAACAATAGAATTTTGAGGGGTTACTATTTGTCTCCGACTCATCTTGCCTATAGTGTGGCTATTGCCCCCCATAATAGATATTGGTATATATGTTCCCCTAACCAATCCCTCCAACCAATAGGTTTTACTGTTTGCCACATAGGATGACATCATGGCTGGCGAACATCGAAGTATAAAGCCTTTTGTGTAAACAAAATGCAATGGGAGTGCGTGAACTACAATTCCTTTGTTTGCCAGATTTCCCTTCTTTATTGAATTGATAATAAAGTTTTATTTTGTCATATTCTTTGAGTCGTTCCGGTTATTTGGGCCTGAGATCATTTATATGCTAATCTCATTCAGCACTTGGAACGCTCCAAGTGCTATTCCACAATATGAATTTTTCTTAAGAGAAGATAAAGTGGGAAATCATCTCTGCTCAACAGTGGAGCGGTTGTCTTGTGTATTATTCAAAGTCACTGATAACAAAATAAAAATGTACAGCCGGATCAGTGAAATGCCTTCAGGGTTTAATGCATGGTTAAAGAAGTATAGTCTGAGAATGAGCACTCGCTAGTATATGATCTACAATCTTAATGTTGTCAAAAGAACAGGAAGGAGCTTGCTGCGCAGTACCAGAAGGCAGCATAAGGCAAGCGTTAACCATTAGACCCATATCGATCTCTGTGACTATATGGCTAGGCATTGCAGTGAGTTAAAATACAATGAAGAGCGTTTTTATCTTGCACTATTTTTTCCTCCTTTAACGTCTGTCTTGCCCATTTTCTTTAAATGTACTATGTTAACTATTTGGAAGTGTAGTTAAACTCAGGTGAGACAATTTTAAGATGTATGATGTGATCTAATCAACATGGTGCCCTACTGCCTCTTATAGATTTTATCAAGAGAAAATGTTTGTGAAAACAGGGGAATGTTACTTTTATTTTTTCTACAACCTGTAGTTTCTTTCTTTTTCCTGTATGTAGAAGGTTACTTAAGTTCATGCAATAACATAAACTTATCCATAGACAAAAAGCATGCATTATTGTATAGTGTGAAAAAAGATTAAATACAACATAATCGGACAAGGTGAATGGAATAAAAGCAGAACGTTAAAATACCATGCAGCCTGTTGCGCTAATAAAGTTGTGGTAAAATTGGGGCAGCTTATTTTTGTCCTAATTTTGATCTCAGGATTTTGGCAGATTGTCTTAGTTCAAAATGTCAGGGAAAAGGCTTGTACCATTTTCAGATCATGCCTTTTGCGATGAAGAATATACTTGGCACCGTTCATAGGTTGTTTAAACAAACACTAAATGCATCGAATAATCACTGTGGCAACCATCTCAGTGACATCTCATAAGAAGCTTAAATCACTACAATAAATAGCTTCTTCCCAATGTGAGACACAATCTGACCATGAAAGTGTCTAAATGCCATATTGGTTAGAGCTTTGTGATAAACCCAAGGTAGGGGATTGATGGGGGTATAGTATATTTTCTCCAGTTCAAAGTACAAGTTTTATATCAATGGAAAGCACTTGCTGCTTGAGCTAGATGAGAGTGTTTCTTGGATTCTGTGGAATTTCAAGGAAGATTGAGCAACCAGTACATCTCCATGCCTGCAACAGCTTTTAACAAGCACCCTATGAAAGCAGTGTAGACAAAGTATTTTCAGATTGCATTGCAATGGTTGCAAAATGCCTGTTGCAGTGCTAAAGTTACTAAGCACCTTACTTCAACCAGATGTCCATTGTCCATATGGAGACATCTGTCAAAGGGAAAGGTGAATGTTGTGTTATACATGAAAAAAGCAAAGTAGCATTAATCAGTAGCCTGCTCATTACCATAGAACAGATATCTGACAATACTGAGAAATAAAGTTGCACCATTGTTTTGTCCTTAAAATGATTAAGAAAGTACTTGATTGAATAGACCTTCCAGATCAAATGTACCATAAGCACATAAAGGCCGTATTTGCATGAAAAGACAGAACCCTGAGTTTCTGCACTAGACCATTAACCTAGACCATCTAAACGTCACCAGTATTAGCCATCTAACAATATTATAGAAGGCCAGATGTATGTTTGTCCCTGTATGTTTGTCTGATGCAATCATAGCTTCATCTGTTGTCACTGCTAGAGGGAGCTGTTTGTGTAGGTTATATAGTGGTCATAGTGTGGTCCTACTGTGTCAATGCACTTGGCCCAGTGTACGGGAACCAGTACACTTGTGTTTTAATAATCTGGTGATGGCACCAAGCGTGGAGATCAATAGTCCTTCTAAGGGAGCCAGCCATCCAACATCCGGCTCATGTGCATTTCATCTCTTGCATGAGGATTTGTCAAAGCAACCACATTCTTTATCAGTGGTGCTTTTTATATTTGCCAATGCAACAAATACTACAGGACCTTAAAGTGTCAGTGCAAATGTAATAAAAGCCTAAATTTGACCCAAAGCAAATGCATATGAAGTGTAAAGTAGCAGTGTGTGAATAATTAAATAACCAGTGTAACACAAGTTACCTAAGAGAACACTATTTTTCATGCATGCATAGATCTATCTATATAATATACATGATGGTAAACATGTGCAAATCATCATAAAATAGCAGAAAGTATACATGTTGAATGGATTAAATCAAGATAATATGTTAAATTCCACAATTCTAGCATTCACAATGACAAACTGGCTACACTCATGACTTGATACCATATTAAAAATACAATTGTTTGGTGCAGTATTCTGTCAAGTGAAGGGCTTTCAGAAAATATTAGATGCTCAGACACCACATCCTTTATACATTCATACAAGGAATAGATGATATCCTTCTGCAACATTGGCACTATAAGGATGTAGTGTGTTTAATCGTATAGTTCATGTTGATACAGTTTTTTCTAATGAGAAATCGTGATTACCATCTCATATTTCGACCAATTTGTTCAATTACAAGGAATGGAACTTAAATAGTGCATAGTCACTGTTCTAATCCTCCAAAAAGTTGATTGTGAATGTGTTACTAGATTTGTAGCTTAGATTTTGTAATGTTGCTGCCTACTTATTGTTGTCCACATAAGCATACTAACACATAGAAAAGAATCACTAATGAAATGCAAACATTCACTGCTATTACCTTTAAACATATTTCCTTTGGCCCGGGTTGCATGATGCTTGTTGGTGACATGAGGACAGATAGATCTGTTTCTACCTTTAAATCCCCTATGCAGCCATTTAGTAGTAGCTACAGATGTTCATTCTTCAGAATACCTTGTCACAATCATATCATTTGGTATATAGTGATAACACCGGACCCACAAATATCATTCACTGAAATGAAGTTCCAACAACAGTAAAGTATGATAAAGTTGGTGGGAAATTATGTTGTGGGCTCGTGGTTAAAATAAATTACCTGGTTGCAAAGTGGAATTGAGGTTTAGGTGAGATGAGGGTTAGGGGAGGTGGCAGTGAAGTGGTGGGCATGAGGGAACCCACCTCCAAATGAATTGCTTGGTGGAGCTGGATGGGGAAGGAGGGTTATCAATCGGAAATGGTCTCTCACTGTAATGGGACACTAGGTGGTAAAGGGTAAAAAGCAGTTTGTGGGGAGGGTGTCAAAAAGGAATCAAGATCTGTGATGTATAATATGGACTATGTCACCATACTGTATCAAAAATACATCCTTAGCTATTTGTCGGCATACAGGAAAAATTATCTGAGTACTCTGTGAATTATTTTGCTCTCATGTTATTACAATTGTAATCGCTAGATGGCTTTTTGCTACCTTGAATGATCTGTGTTTACGTCCCACTACAGTTATCTCTGAAAAATTAAGCAATTAAAGTCAACAACATAATTAAGGATTGTGTGTTGGTACAGTGTAGTGATTGCCATGATATTTTGGAAACTATTTTGAAGGCCAGAAATGAGAAAAGATATTAGGGGAGGAATATTTTTAAACTGACAATAGTAGTTTAACAGTGTTTTGGCACTGAAATAATCACATAAAGACATATCATTCATACTCAGGGGCATCCTACGGGTAATATGTAGCTATTTCCAGACTGTACGTTTAATGTCTATTTCTAGTTGAACAACTGTCCAATGCTTGACTAAGATCTTGCGACTATTATTTGAATACCATAGACATTGGTCATACATTGATTGGTGGATTTAATATTTGTTTGCACTACCCTTTTCTCTAGCTATTGTTCGTACCTGTTCACACTTTTGACCTTTCATTATGCCAAATCTAAGGTCAGTTAAGGATAATCTCTTGCCTGAAACCTAGAACACATACATTTTGACTCTAATTCAAAGTCTTGGCTGAGACAACAATTTCTGATCACGTTGAGTAATTCACCTTTCAGAAATCTTCATTTTAAGATTGTATGATGTAAGCTGTTCACATGTAGAGTGAACGGCATGCACTTAGTTTCCTGGAAAATCATATATCTGAAAGTTTGTTAATAATTTTAATTTCGAATTACAGATAGTTTATGTTCACTTTGGAGTAATCGTACATAATAAGCAAATTTACATTATTCCAATTCGGATATTTCAGATAATTGTTTAGGTCAGCCACATGCCCTTTCCGGTTACCAGTCAAATGGTCGAAAACATTTGGTCGACAGACAATTTGGTCGACACCATTTGGTGGAATGCCAAATGGTCGAATTTTTTTTTTTTTTTTTTTACCCATTTTTTGGTTTTTTGGGGGGGGGTCCCCCCCCAACCCCCTTTTTTTATTTTTTATTTTTTTTCCCCACACGAAAACCCACAAAACACATATATATATAAAAAAAAAAAAATTCGACCATTTGGCATTCGACCAAATGGTGTCGACCAAATTGCAGTCGACCAGTTTGTTGTCGACCAGTTGACTGGACACCCCCCTTTCCATACAATGTTAACAACATCATTGTAGCATAGCCACAAGATAATGATTTCCATCCACCAATCTCGAACTAATGCAAAGGCCTATGATAGTGAAGTGGGAGAATGGAAGAACAGGCTCCCGCCCTTCCCCTCTCGCGCTTGGCCTAGAGGATCACGGCCCAGACACCCGCCACGAGAGGAGTTTGCCTATCTACCGGACGACCAAATACCCTGGTACAGGAACATACGGATGTGCCCATCTACCTGCCCAGCAGCCCGCCCTGTCCATGCCGACACCTGCGGCACGGACCAACTCGACTAAACCTACACGTCGTTAGAGATGCCATGACGACCTAGCCAACGGTCAGCACACCTGTGCAAATATACACACCGGACACTCCCGCACCAATCTACACGAAGAATATACTCAGTGCTATGACGTAGGCGACACACATACTCACGGACGTACATCTTTATTATTTTCCACATAGGCTCTCAAAATCTAGAAACGCAAGACGCATCATGAACTTATATAAAAAAGGCTTGCTCACGCTTCCTCTAAGAGCCATGTACCATAATGAAGAATATAACGGGGACACGATACTGAGGATAAAGAAATATGATACCGTAACCTAAAGCGCCCTGCATCAAACGGTTCCACCTATGCACCAGGCCCAAGTAGGCCGCAGGCAAAAGCTTCCATGAACATTGAGTGAGCAAGAACTGGGTTGCTGACCCTGCAAAATGAGCCCGGCGAAAGCACACCGCCAAGGGCACGATGTTGCAATCTTGCACGCTGCAAGCCAACGCCAAGGTCGCACCTGCAAGATAAACCAGGCACACAGTAGGAAAAACAATATTATTTGTGTTGAATTTTGCCTCAAACACGGTCCCACCTCACGTGACAAAGTCAAACCTGACAAGATGCCAAGCCCAGGAGGAAGGAGACGCCTGAATCCCACGTTTCGAGACACAAGCAGATACAATTAAAGGACTCATTGGACATCTGCAGCAGTGGGAGTATTCGACCTCCCAACATATGAATAAATCCTCACATTGTTTACACCTACCCATATTAAAACATTGTTGCAAATGACAGGTGCACCGCGAGCTGGGAACAGCGATAGTCCCAGACTGGGAGGCTCGCGAGCGGACCAATTAGAACATGGGGTTCTTATCACTGACGCCATTCACATTGACCAATCCTCAGAGGTCTTCATGTAACAATTTTCATGTATCAAATTGAAGGGACAGCCCAGGTATACCACCTGACTAACCCTCAGCCACTAACACCGTTCTCTATATGTGCGCTATACTAACCCTACCACTCGAGTAACCAATCCAGAGTGGAGATAGGTTTTTGCTAAACTTTCCAAGTGACGCAAGTAGCGCGTCATACTAAGGTAAAAAGGGCCTGCGAGCCCCACGATTGTGTGTGTGTCAGGACGGACGCGTACGCTCCTTGACCCATCCCTGCCGTTTTGTCTAATAAACAGCAGAGTCACCTTGCTTCTTGCGTGTGTCTCATACTCTATCTCTTTTGGGATATACGGGAGGAGTTGGGGCCTCCCTGCCCGGAGGTCTGCGGACGGTCCGGCCGACCCCGGCAGAATTTCCCCCCGACAAGTTGAAGGCACTGCTGAGATCTGTTTAAGACCTGCTTTTTTATTTTTACTTTTTCCAGGTAATCGCGTTGCGAGGAGGCCCGGTGGCGCGGCCCACTCTGCCGTTGCCCCCTTCTGAGGACTACAGGACCATCGCTGAGCTGCGAGAAGACCGGACAGCGCAATCTGGATGTTGGCCCTCGGGAGCCGGTTGAGAAGTATCCCGCCCGCGGTTGGCGAGTGTCCAGACGTGGTCCAGACGAGGGGAGGTGGCGAGCCGCTTGGAGGGGTGCACGCAGTCGAGCGGCCCCGCATCAAGAGAACTTGGTGAGCATGCCACGCACAACAAGCAATGTGAAATTGTGAGGGAGGGGGGAGGAATTAAATACGGGCGGTGGGAGGTGTTGCACAGGTGCGCGGCGAAGGTTTGACAATTTAGTGTTGGCAATGGAATGAATGGTAGCCGAACGAGTGTGAGAGCAGTCGGCTATGTTACGCGAGGGGGGCGGAGCACGAAAACATCACGTGCGGCCGCTCGTAGACACTGATTGGCCTAGGTCGCGACTACGTGTAAGGGTGTGTGTGTGGTTTCCTACGATTTGGCATTTATTGATCAATGAGTAGATGAGGATCCCTATTGTTCGAGCAAGAAACTCGATAGGTAGATGACGTTTCCCTGTAGGCGGTAGCTAGTTAGTTGCCCAATACGGAAGATAATTGGCTGGTTAAGCCCTCCTGTCGAGGGGCGTATCACACGCGAGGCGACGCAGCGTGCGCAGTCCGATTATATTATTGATTACCTTGTTCCAGGAGTGACAGGAAGACAGCTGTGAGGTTAACGGGGGTAGATTGCAAGTGTATTTTGAACTTAAAGAATATATGAAGAACTTACCAGTAGCTCGAAGAGATCGGTGACGTCACCAGTAGGGCTTTCATAGGATATCCCGAGCACAAGGCATCTTTCTTTCTAAGAGTGGTGGGGAAGAGAACTGTGGTAAGGGAGTGGAAACGGAGACAAACGGTAATGAGTTGATCGGGGAAAGGTGAAACGGGGGACGTGGCTGCGCACGGAGAACGCCGGCCACGGCAAGTGTAGAAGAAGGAGGAGGAGCAAGTGAAAATAGGACGACTGTATAAGAACGTCATAAGGGGTACGCAGCCGCAGGGGGCTACGTGCGCCTCGGCCGCAGAGGGCCGTAAGGGTGTCGTGTAAAGGAAGAAAGACAGAAGAAAATATACAAATGTAAATACTATATTTTTATAATTTTCCTTAGCGGACTATCGCAAGTCCCCAAACTTACGGGGCCAGGTAACGATATAAGGCTGTATATTGTAAACTGCTAGTGAGATAACCGCTACCAAATAGGGGAAGGGTAACAAGTGGAGCGCTACTATGTCATACGGGACAGGATCGGGAGGGTGGGGGAACACCCTCACTACCCCACTACAGCACATATGTACAACACTGTCACCCCATAGGGAGAAACTGATTAAGTATAGCATAGAATGGACCCAGGGGACGGACAACAAAATGATAACACTGTGGCCGCCTAATGGTAGCTTCGATCCATATGCCCAACATTCACTACTAAACCATCTGCATAATACATACAAAGGGAAGAAGTTGGCAAACCATGTGGAGGTGTTTAACTTATGGAGGATGTTCCAAGTGTCCCGACCAGGACCAAATGGAATGTTCACTGTGGAGGAAATACCGGAAGAAAAAGAGATTAAGGAGGAAGGAGAGGATGGGAAAAAGGGGAGTGAAGACCCAAAGAACACGGGGAACGGACAAGAGGGAGGAGAAAAGAATAATACATCAAATGAAATAAAAAAGGAACCGAGCAACGATATACCCCTAGCAAAGGGAGTGAAAACGGAGGGAGGGGGGTTGTACCCTTTAAGGGAGTTAGGAGAAATAGAAAGAGGTCAGTTAAGGGCGGCTGAGGGGTACTCGAACCCGGCATACAGCCCTCCACCATATGTGGCTCATAGGAAGATGCCAGCAGGGGAGGGGAGGACTGGAGAAGAACAAACTGTGGAAATAGGAAATGATGAGTGGGTAGCTGCACAGATACTATTAAAATTACGAGGTTCATTAACAGGGGAAGAGAAGGAGGTAGTAAGGAAAACAGACGAGGATAATACCAGGGAGAGTGGAATGAGAGGGGAAGAGCTCTTACGGCAAAAGGAAGAGATTTTGGAGGAACGACTAGCAGAATTAAGGGATGAGCTGAATGAATTGATCAAACAGCTCGAGAGGAAGGAAAGAGAGAGAGCGAGGAAAAGGAAAGAAGGTAAGAACGAATTGGAAAAAATAAGGGAACGAACTGAGGAGCAAAGGAGAGAAGCTGAAAGTGTAAAAGCAGCAGCAGAAAGGGTATCAAGAGCAGTGCTGCGAGAAAAGAAAAGGGAAGAAGAAGAGAAAGAAAAAGAAATGGCAATGTGGAAGAGGAGATTACTATCAGAAACGACTAAGAAATACGAAGAAGGGAGGGTGCTAGAGAGCATATTAGAAAGGGAAAGGGTGAAATGGTAAAGGAAGAAAGAGGATGAAAGAAAACTGGAACAGATGAGTAGTGAAGTAATGGAGGAATTAAAAAGGAAAAGGGAGGAAAATGGTAGGGAGATGGAGGAGAGAAATGAAGGAGAAAGAGAAGATAGGAGAAGGGAGAGTGAAGTATGGGGGGATGTATATAGAGACACAGAAGTAGCAACAACATCAGCGCAAAGGGGAGCGGTTGATAAAGGAGAAAAAGGAGAACTGGACCTAGTAGACTTACAAACAGTAACAATAAAGGGGAAAAAGACCGAGTGGGGGGTGCCGTTTATGACTGACTTTTGTAGTGAGGAAGAAGAAGGAGTGGAGAAGGAAGGAAGAAACAGTGAAAGGGAAAGCCTAGATAAACTATACATCACCCGGACCAACACAGACTCGCCATGGATCCGTAGGAGAAAGGATGAGCTGGAGAGAAGTGAGGAGGATGAGCAAGGAATAGCGGAAAGACAGACACATGAGGCCGCACCGTCCCCATTACGCCCTCTCCCATCGCACCCTACATGCTCAACCACCTCACGCTCGTTACGCACAATAAAACTTGCGCCCTTCACAGACGAACTGACACCCTATGCATTCGGCTTAGGGACCTCCCTAGACGCAGGCAGGAAAGGCGAATACACATGCCCACATTAAATACAGGAAATGATGGAAGAAGGGGAAAAGATGGAGAAGAAAGAGTTACGAGCAGGGGAAATACGGATGAAATTGACGATGGAGAAGAAAGGGAAGAAGAGGAAGGTTGTGAGGACTCGATTTTATGGAACACAAAGGGTAAAACGAGACATAACTTAATGCCACTTCTGGAGAGGGGAGGGGTTAGGCCACAGTATGTCCCTTGGAAGCATACAGACAAAGAAAATATAAAATGCAGGCTCCCATCATTAAGTGGAGGTGCGGGTAAGTGGATATATGAAATGGAAAAACACACCGCAGGACAGAAACTGGCAGTAGGAGATGTGAAGGGCCTTCTAATATCGATATTAGGGGATGCAGCGGATGACATTTGGAAGAGAGCGGGATTCCCTGGGGTAACAATAACAAACACATCGCATGATGGGGCACCATTCGCAAACTGCAGACATGCACTATGGCAGGCACTGAGGGTACAGTACCCAGACACATCAGACATAGGAGCAATTACCTCCCGCAAGATGCGTGAGAACGAAGATCCTGTTGATTATATCCAGGAAATCCTAGAGAAGTGGCGCATGGAAACTAGAGAACAATGGGACAAAACACCCGCAATATTTTATCATATACTAGTACAAGGGCTCCCGGAAGGAGTTCAGAAACAACTGAAGAAAGTAGTGGGAATGGAAGCAAAAGCATGGCCAGAAATACAACTGACTATAGTGCATCATTGCAGGACATGGCAAGGAAAAATGAAACAAAAGGAAGAGGACAGGAAAACGGAAGAGGCTAAACTAGTACAGAAAAAGCTTACTAAATACACAATGGAAGGGGCACTAATAACTACGCCTACAACAATGACCCAAAGCCCCACACAAGTAGTGGCTGCACAAGATCCCTCCCAAATACCACCTTCACAGACTATAACACAACAGGTGCCGCCACTCCAACCATACACGACCAACATGGGAGGAGGATACCCAATGCCAGGAGCTGGGTATTATAATTACAACAGGGGGAGAGGAGGAATTATGAGAGGGAGAGGATACAGATATAATACCCAACAGCAGGTGGGAGGACTTAGAAATTCCTATCCCACAGGGCAACCAGTATACCAGGACAACACAGGGAGCTTTCCATGGCAGAGTAGGGAACCACCGGTGTGTTGGAGTTGTGGATTATTAGGGCACATGTCACGCACGTGTAGAGTAAGACCAGGAACACCATCATGGAGTGAACAGGGACAACCAAGGCCCACACAGGAACAGCAGGGCATACAGCAACAGCAGACGTTGCAACAGGGAAATGAACAGCAACAACTAATAACACAACAACAGCCACAGACACATTCACTGCCACAACAACAGGTAGCGATAACACAACAACCCCAAGTACAACAAACACAACTGGGTAGGGTGACGGTCCTGGGACACAACCCTTACACAGGAAATGGTCAATCGTTGTACCCTCAATAGGACAGCCCACAGACGGCCTTGGTGTGTCCCATCCTGTCAGTAACACCTAATAGTGCGGAGGAACCACGCATAGAGGTAACGATAGGTGACAAAAAGTTATCATTCCTTGTTGACACCGGGGCGACCCGGTCTTGCATAAGGGAAGGTAAATTTAAGATGTCAGGCGAAGCCATGAACACCCAAGGATTCTCTGGGGCTAAAGGGTTGGTTGCTTTTACTGATAATATTCCCTTATCTATAGGAGATTATGACCTGTCAGTCCCACTTCTATATTATAGTGCCTCACCAGTAAATATACTGGGGAGAGACATAATGAACAGGTTGAATATGACGATCTCATTTACTGAGGACGGCATCATTTGCTCCACTCCAGGGATTAACATGCTCACAGCACGACAGATTATGCAAGCATACTGCGGACAAACAGCGATTAGGGCGGAGCCAGTAGATGGCGAGCTCTTCCAGTACGGGACAGACATGGCATTTGCATGGATGCCAGGGATAGAGGGAACAATGTGGAGGAGGCCAGCAGCCTATCTGTTCAGACCAGAAACACCAGTCAATGAGCCAGAAGGAAAGGTGGTTCCAGTGGACATTGAGAGCATTATAGCAACAGCTGATTACATTGCTGTACATGCCCAAGACAGAGAAGGAAGGGCATGGAGGGCAGTGATAGCACTAGCGGAAGGATGTAGACTCACCCAGGTGTCAGATGAGGAGCTGTTCTCAGAAGAAAAGGAGGAAGGTGAAATGGTGTTTATGATGAGTGTGGAAATATGGCTAAGAGTGGCGTACAAACAAGTAGCACAGAAAATTGCAATGGCACTTGAGGCACCCGCATGCACCCCAGTCCCCTTCTTTAAGGAGGATATGACAAAGGTACCCACATCACTGTGGACTACTAGCACCTATGACGTGGGGTGCATAAAAAGTATAGGGGGAGTAAGGATAAAATTGAAAAAAGGTGCAATACTCCCCAGAGTGAAACAGTACCCACTATCAAAAGAGGCAGATGAGGGCATATATGAAACCATAACGGCCCTTATAAATAATGGCATATTGGTCCCCTCAGAATCACCATGTAACACGGCTGTATACCCAGTGCGCAAGGCTAAAGGGGGTTCTTGGCGCTTCATACAGGATCTCAGGCCCTTGAACAACATAGTAGAAGCAGAAGGCCTATGATAGCTGATACCATCCAACCAAATGTTTTGCCTATAGTAGAGCAAAACATGAGCCTGTTGCAGTGTTTTGAATATGTGTCTAATATAAAGCATCATCTACGAAGACATCTTTATTCAAGTAGAGTTTAACCTCATCCAACAGCATAGCACTATGTACTAGAGAATTAATAGACGTATCCTGGAGAATGTATTCCAGGGCCTAATAACCATACTTTGGTTGTGTTTAAGTATATAGGGAGTCTATATCAATTGATATAATCTCCACATTCTTTTCCCAGTGTATTCCTTGTATATGGTAAGAAACATAATTGTTGTTGCATATGGACAACAGTAAGGACATTGCATCAAGGGAAAATAACCGGTTGACACATATGGACATCTTTTCACATAGGTCTGTAGTTATAGGACTGACTTACTTTCATAATTCCTCAATACATTCCTATCTCTCCAGTTATTTACCACATGGAACATCTTTGCATTAGATGCCAATATGGTCATGAGATCTGTCTAACCATAGCACATGTGACCTACCTGGCAATACACTAAAAATCTCTTGTTAGTAAAGATATGTATGCATTACCACCATATGTTACTTTATACTAATGCTGGTATAGATCAATACATAGGCTTACCAACATATTCACCACAGCACCTAACCTTTAGGCAACAGACACGAGAATTCACCAACCTGGTCTTTGATACAGCTTGAAGAATGAAGAGCTCACCTAACATCTCTCTCCGTGTCTGAAAAATCTGACCAGAGTGAGAACGCCATGGAAACCCTCACAGGGGAAAAACCCTGTGTTGCGAGTGAGCGTAGGGTGGATGTGAAGGGAAGTCTTGGCTGCTAGAGAATGCTGTATGCTTGGATCGAGGTAGTGGAAGTTTGATCCTTCCAGTTATGGAGTTTAGCTTGGAGCAGTACTTCATAGCAAGGTAAGAATGCGATTAGAACCAGAATGTAATGTCTGGTGACGTAAGTATCAAATGTAAGAGTGTTACCCTTCAGCGGAGAGCCATTAGAGTCAGAAGAGGAGGAGCCGTAGGATCGTCTGATGTATCCAGCCCATAATGTTCGAAACAGAGCACAAGTGAGACAGACCAGAGATTGAATCAATATAAGAGAGATAGAGGATAGGCTGATGGTCCTACCGGTAGCAGGAGACTGCATTGAAAAGGGAAATGCAGAAGTAAATGTGGAAGCCCCCACAAGGTCTAATGGGCAATGTAGTTTGTTGGAAAAAGGCTGACTTCACGGACTGGAGGAGAAAGAACGGGATTAAGGTGGTAAAAGTATCAGGTTGTTGTTTTATGAATGTTGCTTGGGATACCTACTTCACGAGAACTAGAGAGATTTTTACTGATTGGGAAGTGGCTTTCAGGAAATGCAAAGGACTGGTCTAGAATTGAGGGAAGATTCCCTAATTAGAAGGAGGAAAAGAATCACAGGTAAGGCAAAGCAAATAGCGAGACGCTAGAAGCTGCAAAGTTGAGATCTGCACTAGAATGAAAACTCATGAAGTTTGGCTGCTGTAGCAGTAGCAATGCGCGGTTCACCGGGATCAGGCATCTGAAATACTGGATCCAGGTGTCGGGGAGGAGGCACCCAATCCACACTGATCGGGAAAACTGGATGGCTAAACTGCAGAATGGGTGCCATTTTGGAAGGGGGCACATGCAACCCCAGTACACAGCACCATCTGCGCCAAAGAGACAAACCATGAAGACGATGCATATTACAACTTAATCAGAAGATTTGATAACAATCAAGGCATTATTGTCAACAGTCTTAAAAGCAAATGATCCCCACTGTGAAACATATTTATTGTGATGACATCATCTCATCTTTTGCAGTAGTATCAGGTATTTCTAAAGTAAAATTTCACTTCTCAAATTGTGGCACAAAATAATTAGGGTGGCTTCATACCATTCACAGTTGCAATATGTGTATCATAGCTGAAGTCTTCTTGTGCTGTGACATCTTGTCTAATGTCAACATGTTAATTTTCCAAGTACTACAATCTTTTCATCATATTCTCAGCCCCAGTATGCATTGATCCACAGTTCCGATGGGATTCAAATAAAAAAAAAATGGTTATTCTGTTAATGAGAAAATAGTATGTGAAGTTTTAACTTCTGTGTGATTAGGAAGAAATCAACTTGAGTATTTTCAAACTGAACGTTCATAGATGGTGAGAAACATAAAAAATTCCCAAATACACCTTTGTAATATGTCTGAAAGGAGATAGGATGAAATGTTGACAACCTCTTTTTCAATTCCCTTCCATGCATTTTACATCTAAGCACACACCCCAGCCCTTTTTTTTAACAGCCTTACATATCTTCCAGGATCCGAAATCCAACAGAGCAGCTGTAGACTAACAAGCATTCCCAATAAACCAAGTGGGAATATTTCTTAGGCATATATAAGAACGTCATCAAAATTCATGTTTTCAAAAGATAATATTTACATCTCTGTGTGCAATTTCATACATTTGTAAAAGCTGGTCATGAATGGTTAAAGATCTAAGAAATGTGCTGACTGCAACTGTCCTTATTTAATCTTGCGTTTAATACTGTTTTAGGTCAGAAAACTGTGAGGCCACCTGACCAAACATTGTATCAATCCGCTGGTTGATGTATCTTCTTGTTTGCTACAATCTGTTATCTAATAATTCAGTCCTCTTTCTTTTATGAACAACGTTGAACCCCAAATTCGCCAAAGTGCTTACAGTTGTTAATTTTCATCAGCCTGTGTCCAGGATTCCTGGGCTGTTTAAGACCACACCCTTGAGGGAAGTTCAAATGTAGCAGTGGCATTTCTTGTTTCATTGTACATTGGTACATTATTAACCTTATACAGGTAAGACAATATAATAGCATTATTTTGCATATATTGCATAAGTCATATCAAATTTTAAAATCTAAACATCCACCAGACACAATCATGTCTTAAAATAATTCGTAAAATAAAGGTGAAGTTATTATACAACCAGTATTGAATAAGCTACACGAATACGGGTTGGCAAACAAAGAACACATGCCCTGCCTATTTTTACCTTACAGACTTACATGATCGAGCCTGCATTAAAATGTCACTGCAATAAATATGAGTGCTTTGTTATCTCTGCTATAAAGTTTGCCCCATAAAACGTCCAGGTTTATCCGTTCAGGTTCATGGATAAATCATGAGATCATTTCCTTCCTCACTTTTTGGAGCCCAAGGCACATTACATTGATATGGTGTAGGGACTCTAGCGCTGATGCTTTATTGAAGAATCTAAAAGTGTTAGATGTTAAAGAGGTGTTTTTGATACAAGCCGAGGTTGAGTCTAAATCTCATATATTTCCTATAGTGGGCATCCGGAAACATCACCAAGTAACTAGGAACGTGTCCACATTTCTTAAGTCTCTAAATGAATATCTTTGTGCAGTTTTTTGTTAATTCGATAATCACAAGCAGTACACCAATCCCACTGGAACAATGTCACCTTGGCTGCTTTTGGATTTGTATCCAGAGCACGTATTGTATGATCAGGTTATGTTTCAAGGTGCTAGATGCTACTAAAAGTGAACCCCATCAAAGTGTTTTGAATGCACATGTTGAGGGGTTAAAAAGACAGTGATCTGTGAATCCTGAACCAACTAGCATTTTCAATTTGGGTGAAATAAAATGTTAGGAAAGAAAAGCATTTGGGTCACAGAGTGAGGATGTGTGATCTGTGATTTTGAGCAAACATTGATTTTCCTATTAATTGATACATATATATTATTTCTATACACCAGTGGGGTTCTTTGCTTACTATTGCTAAAAGGTGAGGGACCTGTGTGGTTCTATATGAATCACAGACATGGCTAGATTGAACAGAAAAGAAAATTTGGAGGGGCGCTTTTGATTTGGGAGGGAAAGAATTCCGTGCACCGATGGTTTGAACATGCATATCTCCTAACACTACATTGTATTTTATAACAAAAGGGAAAGCCTAGCCCTGGCAGACGAATGGACCAAGAAATCCTTTTTATATTCTTACCTGTCATAATTAAAAGACACTTAATGACCTGTTTGGATTTTGATAGTAGATTTGGTCTATGTGACTACATTTTCAAATGCTGTCTATAACCCTTTATGAACAGTGCCCCATATCTGCTCCCTTTCCTTCAGCTGGCATTGATAAATATTGTGAGTACTGTAAGAGGATTCAATTCAACACTACAGCTAAGTCAACGCCTAGTCTAGAATACTGAATGAAAACCCTTATTGATATACCTTTATGTCCAGTTCATGCGTTCTGGATGACTACCCCTATATAACACCCCTCTCTTGGAATCCTCCTGACCCCACTGAGCCAAGAAGTAGTTCTGTTTTGCAAGTTAAAAGGTTTATTTGATAACTTAAACAATATATATTATATCACGCTTTATAATAAATTAATAATTGAATATCACACTTAATCTGGTATGATAAAGATTAACAACGGAGAATCTGGCACTAGCACACTTCTTTATAATCACTAAGGAGTTGACATGAAATGGATAAGATAGCACACTGGTAAATAGGGACAGAAGAATAATGTGGTAGAGAATGCTTTATAGATTTCAGATGGATGCAATGTTGAATGAAATGCAGTACAGAAAATACTCAATATGATTTCAACAAAACAATGTAATCACTTTTCTCTGGCAATTCCCCCCCCCTTTTATGCAATGCAAGGAAATGGAAGGAAGCACACAGTTCTCAGAAATGCAATTCAAATGTAATTCAGTTCACCCAGCAACTTAGACTACAGAAGTTGAAACACAGGCAAAATGCTTTTAAATGTGCTGGAAATGAAGAAAAAAATATGCTAAAATGCTTTTAATTCCCTTTAGGAGGTTCAGGGTGAGTGGTATCTAGTTAATATTAGTCCAGGCTCACACTAGCAATGATTCAGGGATGATTAGCAGGTTAAACGAATTTCTGGCAAATGGAAGGCAAGCAGCAGCTGAGTTTTACACGTGAAGAAATTTGCAAATCGCGGCAAAATTCGCGAATGCGTGTTCCGCGATTGCGGTAAAACTATAAGGGGTAGGAATGTGGTTCTTGGTGCGATTAAAAGCTAAGATTCTAAGCTTTCAGATGAAAGTTACTGCAAGTCTCTAGCCTAAACGGTTACAGAGTTATGACCGATTTAGTAGAGGTCGTTTTTGGTTTTGCAAATTTTAAACGCAACACTTTTTCAGCTTTAAAAATGATGGCAGAATAACACAATTGCTAAGCTGCAGTTCTACTTAGATTAAAAATGGATTGAATTAGATGAATTTAAACTAAGAGCTTTGGTTTGGTACAGTTTGGCGGTACTCACAAGAGATTTTAAACAGGAAGGCGGCTTTGTCACGATCTGGTCAACAGGTCTGGACTTCGGACGGTCTCTCCGCACAGCGGTCTGGTCTCTGGAACTGCTAACATGGGTCTGGGTCAGCTCTGCTCTCTCTCTGGGTACAGCACTGCTTCTGGATTCTGGAGATTGATGGATTTGAAGTCTCTAGTTTGTCTCTCTGGAGGTTTGATGGAGGTAAATATGGATTTTTCCGGCAGAGCTTCCAGCGGCAGATGGAAATGAAGGTCCCTATCTGTCCTGTCTGTCTGCTTTTATGTGTTTAGAATGTGGGTGTGTTCTAGCATCACTGACCCTACCTCTCTCTCAGCTTCTAATTGGTCAAACTTCCATTTCTCATTTGATTGGGGGAGCTAAGTTGTGTCAGAGTGATGTCATTTTACAGCCTTGCAGAGAGGACACTCCCCAGTCAAATTGCACACATTCTATATTTGATAACAAAAGACATATTTGCACAGGTAAACATTGGTTTAAAATTACATGCACACATCACATATCACAGGAGATATACCCTGTCCAAACTTTGCTCTTCCTGGGGGCTTGCATTCAGAAATGGCACATATTTCACTTTTTAACTGATTTTGCAATTCCGGACATTGACCCAAATGTACACACATGTGCGCAAGGAGTATGGACATTAGTTGATGAAGTGTCAGATTTTTCACATGCACACATTTTGAGTAATATCCTCTTTTCCGCTAAAACCCCCCTGAACATGCCACCGGTTCGAAAAACCTCTTAAAATGTGGGCAGAAAAATCACAAGAATTATGGTGTCATTTATACAATTTTCACATGTCCGCTCTATGAGTTATTCATCTTTTTCTAAAACCATATTCTGGCTATAGAGGTGTGTCTTTTCAGGTCACATGGTACAGAAACCAGTCTTTCCAGTTTCTGCCAAGCTCAGAGACCCTGCCACTCCCAGCTTCTGCCAAGAGGAAGCTCCATTTACGACTCCCGCCAATAAAACATTTGCCTGAGTCAGGACAGGGCTTTGTTCAATTTCCTGCAGAGCCCAGGTAATTCAATCAGGGAAGTGTCATATCCCTTTTGGTGTCAGCAGCAAAAGGGCAGCTAGGCCTGGGAACACAGCTGTGACTCAAGTTTCACTCCTGATGGGGGTAGTTGCCAGGCAAATTGGAATCTCTTTAAGCTGTCATTTCTGTTCCCCAGTTTCTGCATTCAAATAAAACTAAACATTTTCACATATGCAGCTAGAAGGCTGATTCTAAGTTTAAAACTATGACATTTAAACAATTGCAACCTATGTGACACTCAAAAGTAGGTCACTCAGTCAATTTAAACATTTAGATTTTTTTTAGTGTCTTTCAGTCCAAATTTACTTAAACTGCTGAAATCCACAGCGCAGCCAGTCTTGTTATAAACCTTCAAGTCACTTCAGAATATAACTTTACATTGTATCCACCTCTCAGTAAGTCTTTCTTTGGCTTGCTTTGGGTTCATTTATTCAGTTTTCTACAAAATCTGGTGGTTTTAAAACGCCGGCTTTTGGATAGTGGTGAGTACTGGTACTGCACCCCTTTTTGGGATTTAAGAAAATGAATTCCCAACAGTTATGGGTTTGCTTTTGGCAATCAGCATTGCCATTCCCAATGGTTTCAGACTACTGTGTGGGTAGTCCAATGGTGGTTTTAGGCAGTGTCCTTCTGTGCCCATAACATTGGCAGAAATGAGTGGCAGCCTATTCTTCATGCATTTCCCTGTGCATTTTCTGGGAAGCTCTGGCCATCATGATGTTTTCATGTCAGTACTGCACAGTTTTGAGGTATGGCTCGGATGCATGGGTAAATACATCCCACAAGCCCCCCTCTTGCGATGGCCATTCTATTTCTCGAATGGGACTCGCAAGACCTGGGATGTTTCCTCATCTTCTTCCAATAGATGGCACAGTTCAACATCTTTTCCTCCATCCGGTACTGATCGATCGGTTCTCCTCGCCGGTCCTGATGGGAAGATTGGGCGGTACCCCGGGCCCGTTGCGTCTCTGCTCGCGGTCTCCGGATCGTCCTCCTTGGTCATTCTCCATGGTTTCATCTCTCCTAGGATGATAAAGCAAAAGCGGCAATACCTACTCATAGACGTTTTTCCACCACTGTTGCGATAGTGGGGCAGCATATGCATTTCATCATAACAAAACATTACATTCTTATTTTTAAAAAAAAACAGTATAACTAAGAGACAGTTTCATGCAAATCACAATATTTTAGAGACTAGATGTGGTATGTTTTATGGTTGGAACTGAATTAGTCTGAGACAGTACCCGCTAGGATTCCAGAGGATTCCTCCAGTTGTTGCAGAGTGTGCCTGGGATGGCAACATTTCAACTGGTTTATGTGGACCCACTTGTCTTCCCCCGCTGCCAAAGGACCTTTGGGGATGTGGATTTTGTAGGCCACAGGGGAGATCTTGTCGATGATCTCAAAGGGTCCCTTCCATGTAGGCAAAAATTTGCGCTGCTTGGCCTGGTTCCTTTGGAAGTTGTATAGATAGACCCGGTCTCCCACCTGATATTCCTTCCTGGAAGTTTTCAGGTCATAGTGGGTCTTCATGCTATCAGCCGATCTTTCTAGATTCCGCTGAGCATAAGCAAAAGCATTTTGAAGGTGTTTCCTTAAATTCTCCACATACTCATGAGTTGTGGAGGCATTTATCAGTGTCTGCTCTTGGGTCCTGTAGAGCAAATGCTGCGGAAGCACCATCTTGCGCCCAGTCATCAACTCAAATGGTGACATTTTGGTTGCAGATGAAGGGGTAGATCTGATGGCCATTAGGACCAGAGGTAATCGGATATCCCAACTTGGCCCAGAATCTGCCACAAACTTCTTTAATACGCTCACAATGGTTCGGTTATATCTCTCTACTGCCCCAGAAGAAGCTGGTCTATAAGCAATATGCAGCTTTCTCTTGACCCCCAGTATCTCCCACATCTTTGTCATTACTTCACTGGTGAAGTGGCTACCTCTGTCTGACTCAATCCTTTGAGGTAGACCAAAACGGGAAAAGATGCGGTTAATCATCAAGGCAGCTGCAGTTTCTGCCTTGCAATTTGGGGCTGGGAGACATTCCACCCACTTGGTAAACAAGCATGTCACAGTCAACATGTACTTATTCCCCCTAGCAGAGCGAATCACGGGGCCTACAAAGTCGATTTGTAAATCTGACCATGGCAGTGTCATCCCCCTCTTTTGTAAAGGCGCGCGGTGCGTGAGGGATGATGGCTGAAATTGTGCACACACAAGACACCCCTTCAAATATTGGTCGAGGTCCTGCCCCATGTGTGGCCAGTATGCAACCTCTCTTAAGATTTCCAATGTTGTGTGGAACCCCCTATGACCGGCGGTGGCCGCATCATGGGCGTGACTTAACATCAGGCTTCGGAATGAGGTAGGAACCACCCACTGATCGTGGCCAGCTTTGGATTTCCTTACCAGCAAACCGTCTTGGATCCGGAACATTTTTGGACATTTCATCAACACTCTTAGGTCCTCTTTCCCAATGTAATCGGTGTCCGTCAGGGGAAAGTTCTCAGGGTCCTCAAGGTGTTGGTAAAACTTACCAATGACTGGATTCCCCTTCTGAGCTGTAATCAAATCAGCATCAGGGGTCTCCTTACTCCATTGTGCAATTGAAAGGTCGTTGTGAGCATTTGTCTGGGACCTAGTGATAGCAGTGACCTGGATTTCCCCCAACAGGGACTCAATCTCAATTAGATCCCCTTGGATGGCCCCGGTTTTGGCCAGCTGATCAGCTAAGTCATTTCCAGTTTTGTCTGGTCCCTCTACTTTGGAATGACCCTTGATCTTTTTCCAATAGATGGTCATCTCATTCGAGGTGACCAGATCATCAATGTTTTGGATCAACTTCCCATGTTTCAAGGGTTTGTTGTTAGCACATAACATGCCTCTGGTTTTCCAATTAACCAGGTGCTCCACGAACCCGTTCCGTACATAATCCGAATCTGTGATTATGACCAGTTCGCGGAGTTGATGCTGGACAGCAGTGAGGATGGCCTGATGCACAGCCATCAATTCTGCCACCTGACTACTTCGGGGACCAATTTTGTATCCAGCGGAGGGTTCTGGGGACTCATTCACCCATGCATTCCCTACGCCGGCCACCAGTTCTTTCTCCCCGTTGTTGTCAACATGGTAAGAGCATCCATCCACATACACAGTGGGCATTCCCTCACACTTGTCTTCTTCAAAGACTTTGTGTGGGGAATTAAGGTATGCCTCCGTGTTGTCCTTGATTTTTAGACTTTCGTCCTCGAGACAGTTTTCTCTGGCACAATCATGCAAGTCAGCCAGACCTTGCGCGAGGGGACTCTTCTTGTTTTGGCCATATCTGACCTCCACAGGAAAGCCTTGCATTGACAGAATCCAGGAAGTAATTCGGGAATTACTCACATTTCCGGCCCGGATTCTGTCACTTTGGAGATATTGCAGAGGCTGGTGTGGAGTCTCCACTATGATGTGTTCTCCCTGGATAAACGGGCGGTAATTCTTCAATGCCCACACCGTTGCCAGGAGTGCCTTCTCACAATCGTTGAATTTTTCCTCCACAGAGGATAAAGTTTTGCTCGCATAGAAGATTACTTTATTGACCTTGTCATGCTTTTGGTATAATACTGCCGTCAAGCACGTATTAGAGAACCCCGTCTCCAGAAAGAACTCCTTGTTTCTGACAGGGTAAGCTAGGCAAGGCGCTTGTGAGAGGCTTCTTTTGAGTTGTTTTACTGCCTCGGCTTGTTCTGGACCCCATTCCCACTTGACCCCCCCCTTCAGGAGATGAATCAGGGGTCTGGTGATCTCTGCATAGCCCTCAATGAACTTTCTGCTGTAATTAGTCAGTCCAAGGAGGCTCCTTAGTTCCCGCAGAGTTGTGGGGTCTTTCAGTTTCTGAAGTGCTTCCACTTTCTTTTCCTGGGGACAGAGACCCTGAGGAGTAATCTCATGCCCCAAGAAATTAACACGGGTTCTACACCACTGTGCTTTCTGAAAGGAAAGTTTTGCTCCGGCGGCCCTCAACTGCGTCAGAACATAACGGATCTCCGCTATGTGTACCTCCACAGATGAACTTTTGATGAGGACATCATCTACATAAGCCAGGTTACCCCTCGCACCCAGGTCGGGCATGGCCTAATGTAGGAAAATATTGAACTCATTACCGGAGTTAAGGTATCCGAAGGGAGTCCGGGTCCATGTGTACTGCTGGCCCCCAAAGGTAAAAGCCAGTTTGTATTGGTCCTCCCTGCTGACAGGCACGGTCCAGTATCCATTGGTCAGGTCTATTGCAGTGAATACCTGTGACCCCTGGATCTGGGCCAGCCCTTGGTCAATGTAGGGCAGAGGCCATCGGGAAGTATGGACCCGTTTGTTGAGCTCCCTGAGGTCGGCGCAGAGTCTCCACTGGCCGTTTGGCTTCAATATTCCCAGCACCGGATTATTGAAGGTGCTGTGGACTGGACGGATTATTCCCCTGGACTCAAGGTTCTTAATTATTTCAGTAAGGGACTCCATTGATGCGAGAGGCAAACGATATTGCTTCACAAATACAGGAGTCATGCCAGGGTCCGTGGGGATTGTTGTGGTGTGGATGTCGGTGCGACCACAGTCATATGAGTCTACCGCAAAGAGATCTTGGAAATCCAAGAAAACTTGTTTCAACTTTTGCTTTTGTTCCAGAGTCACACAGGCATCAGCTAGGTTGACTCTCTCTTCCACCATCTGCCTGAAGCCTGGAAAAACTTCTGGTTTGGCTATTTCAGCGGCCTCCTCCAGCTGGGTGGAGAAGTCCCTGGTCAGATGCTGATTTGGACTGGAGGCTTCAGGTGGGACAGGCAGCCCTCATGGACCTGGAAAATCACCTCATCCCTCCTGAAGTCACAAGTCACATCTTCCTTACCATAAGGGCAGGAAGTGTACACCAGGAAGTTCCCCCCATGCCGGGTAAAAATCCTGTCTGGTGTTGTATTGTCATCACTGTCACTGTCAAAGCAGTCCTTGGGGATTGGCCCTAACAGTTCATTTCCACGATCAATGGAGAAATGTCGGTCATCAACCGCCATTCCAATAATGGTGCCTGCGGCTAGAGTAATACTCTTTAAGTCGCTGTTATCCACCTCTATTGGAATGGTGTCATGTTCTATGTTGACTAATGGAGTTGGGTTTACCCCCAACCCTTGCTGTTGGAGAGAAGCATTTAGATGTATGTAAGCATCAGGGTTTTTCAACTCTTGTCCCCTTTTAACTTTCACTTCCAGGGAGAATTGTCGGGTCCTTTCTGGGATGGTGACTTCCTCTTTAATCTGAATTTCAACTGCATAAGGTAGCAATTGAGCTGACCTAAATGCTTTTTCTGGATCATCAAAGCCCATGGGATTATCCGCTAATCGGGACCAAGCTTTGAAGTTTATTAGGTCCAAACTAATGGCAAAGCGATTGAGAATGTCACTGCCTAAGTAAAAGGCGGCAGGGACGTCTCGCACGACCCAACAATTGTGGACTATGCTCTTGTTGCCAATGGAGATTTTGAGCATACACCTGCTTGGCAGGAGATGTTTGGAATTAGGCGCTTCCAGGTCCATTTCCCATTTGTCTATCAGTTTGAATGTGGGAATGGCTGGATCTTTTGGGAGTTGGCGGAACATGACTTCGCTGATGAAGCTCTTACCGTTGTTCACGCACACTCGAGCGAGAACAGAGTCCTTCCCATCATTTAACTGAACAGGGATGAACAACTGCTCTCCAATTTGCTGAATATCAGCCAGGCTCTGAGCTGATTTCACATCTTTCTGGACGATTGGAGTGGGAGTTTCTGATTGTGAATTAGTATAGAATCTCAGAGTGTTTCCTTCCAGCGTGGAGTACCACTTTAGACTGGAAGGAAGGTTGATTTTCAGAAATAGAGAGGACCCTCCATCACCAGTCTGTTGTCCTACTGCTATTACTGTCACGTCTGGAATTTGGCTATTCTGGAAGTGAAATTCTACTTGGTCAGATTTTTGTTCAACCATGTGGCAGGTGCCGTTTAAACTAACATGGTTGACACTCTGTTTTAATTTTATTGGTCGGCTAGTCTGGGTCCAGAGGACCTTGTTTACGCAATCTATTAGGGGTGACAACCTTCTCAGGAGGTCATTCCCTAGTAAACAAGGGGTGCCCTCTGGGGTCACAACTATGACCGGGTGTTTCAACTTGTGTCGCCCAATTTTAATGTTCAAGTCTGCCGTCCCCTCGACGGGAATTTCCTTCCCGTCAAAGTTCTGGAGTTGTCCAGGAAGAGAGGTGAGAGGAATTTGGTAATTCTCTCCCCTTCCTGCATTCAGTTCATCAAAGGCCCTTCTGGACAGAAGGGTAGCTTGAGATCCAGTGTCCACCAGTGCCAAAATTGTACCCTGCCCCTGTACTCGGACCGGGGCATAGTATCTTCCCTCCTTCTCCTCAAGGGGGCACAGATAATGCACATTTTTGGACAACTGGTGGGCTAACTTTCTGGTTTTGGACATCGCTAGCGAAGAGATTTGGGCAGAATTCTGTGGAGAGCCTTGGGAATCTGAAAGAAAAATTTGGCAACTGGAGATCAGAGCCATTGTGGGTTCCCCTGGCTCCGGTTCTGGGCGGCCCCCCCCTTTTTGGAGGCAGTCACCAGGATGGGTTTGAACCAGGGGATTTTCTTGCTGTTGGTTCTGGGATGAGATGGTGGGCGGCGGTAGCTCAGTCTCCACATCTCCCCATTCTGGATTTGCATCCCTAGGGACCCATTTTTCTTTGGGAGGAGTTCCCCCCTCTCTGAAGGAGAAGATCCTTTTCCCAGGATCCTCTGAGGATCCCTCTCCCTCCAATTGGAAGATCTGTACCTCCTCCTCAAACTGAGTCTGTTTGGGTCTTTTGTTTCTCCTACCACCCCTCTGCTCCTTAGGAGGCAGACTTTCAGGGGCAAGAGATTTTGTTTCCGGTTCCTGGGTTTCTAGGGGCTGTTTACAAGTGAGGAAGGAAGCTTCCTCCAAGGCTTTACACCCCCCTTCCCTTTGTGCCTCCTCCCTGGGAACCGGTGAGTTATCGGGGTGCTGCCCCCGTCATTGTTCTGGGGCACCAGGTCCAGAGTTGGGTGCGTTCTGCGCCGGCATGCCGGTCTGAGGGTTCTGCTGAGCCCTCAGTATGTGACCCAGATCCCGCGCCATGTTTTGAACCTGGCGCTCTAACTGGGAAACCCGCTCAGGCTGATACGGGGCCCTGTTTTCTCCCCTGGGCTGATCCCGGGAAGGGTAGCTGTCCCTCCTCTGGTAATACCCCGGGTTGGGAAGATTTGGGTACCCCTCCACCCTTGGCCTCCCCTCTCCCGGATTAGGTTGTCTGGGCTCAGGGAATTGGGGAAAGAAGGATGGATGATTTTGGGGTTGGAAATTGGGTGGATACCTGGGGAAAAAGTTCTGCCCAGGATTTGGAGAATTTCTGCCCTCCTGTGGGAAGTTGGGAGGGAAGTTCCCTGGTTTAGGTGCTTGGCTGGATCCCCCCCCTTGGGCTGGAGGAGTCCACACATAACCCAGGATGGGTCGATTTCCCTTGTAACGGGGACTTACATAATCAGGAGAGCGAGGGACCCCATTTGTGGGGCTGCCTCCCTGGCTCCCTGTCTGTGACTGGCCCGAGGACCTTCTGGGCCTAGCATTATTAGGTGCAGGTAGGTTTTTAGGCCCCCCCATCTCCAAATCCAAAACGGGGGTGACCTTTACCTCTGCCACCTTGGCAGCAGCAGGGGTGCTGTTGGCTTTGGGGTTTTTCTGGGCATTACTTTTGCTATCTATCGGTTTCTGCACCTCATAGATCCGGGTAGCCTGTTCAATGACCCAGTCTAAAGATCTTTTCTCGTGAAAATCCCTCACGAGCTGGGTCATGATATATTTGGGCAAGGCATGGAAAAACGTATTAATAAATTCTCTGCTATCCGTGCGCACCCTTCTTGTGGTCTGTGCAAAAGCACGCTTTAACTCCTGCACAAATTCTTGTGGGGCCTGATCCTCCCCACATTGCAAATTGTAGGCTGCCTTGCGAGCCTCTTGAGGATTTCTGTGAACAGAAAAATGTTTCAAGATGGCCGCCTTATAGGTGGACCATCTTAAATGATTTTGGTCCTCCAGCCCCGCAAAGAAACTGGAGTATTCCGGGGAGAAGGTCCACTTTACATATTGAATACAGCTTTGGCTGTCCTTCAAATGGAAAGTCTCCATCATTTGTTCAAACAACTCTAAGTGCTCCCAAACAGAATACTTAGCGTTCTTATGGTAAGGCGTGATGACGCTCCTGATCGCCTTAATCTGCTTTAAGGGGTCCTTAAGCAAGGCCCTTTTTGCCTTATTGGCCTTTTGGTTCGGGTAACCCTTGTCCATTCGTCCTCGGACTCAGAGGCACTGCTCCCAGAGGTTCCCGTCTGTTCTTCCAGGTTTTCCCGGATTCTGCGAGCCTGGGAATGGCTGGCAGAATGTGGGGACCTGGTCTCCTGTGTCCTGCGCAGTTCAGAGGAGTCTTCAGATTCCTCCTTGCTGCCAGGATTTAATGGGTACCCCCTCCACTGACCTAACTGGGCAGAGGTTTTCAGGATGCCCTTAATGGGCCTATTCTCCCGGGGTTCCCCACTGAATTGCACCATGCTTGGGTGCCCATGCCCAGATGCCCGCCCATCCATTCCTGGGAGGTACTGGCCTATGAGCCCCATGCTTCTGGCTGGATAGTAATCTGCCATCCCTGTGGCCCTGTGCTCATGTGCGCCAGGGGACATGGGGGTGGCAGAGTCCAGGGACTGGGGGAGATGAAGGCCCCTGATGTTAGGGCTCCTGCGGTTATGGTCAGGAGTCTCTCTTTCCCAGCGGACCTCATCTCTATCCGCCCCTGCTCCCTGTTGCAATGCAAGAGCCTGCATTTGTGCTTTCAGTTCCTCTGTTAAGGCCTTACTCGACTCTATCAGTTTCTCCTGCATCGCTACCTGTTGCTGGAGCCTCTCATTGTGCTGGCAGAGGGCCTCATTTTCCCTCTGTGCTTCCTGGTTGGTCCTGGAGAACTGGGCCAGTCTTTGCTGCAGGAGGTTTACCTCCTGAGTCCCATCCCTATTGGCCTGCTCCTTTCTTGCCAGAGCATCTTCCACCCTTCTGGTGTGCTCTACCAAGTTCTGGTTTTCTTTTTGGAGGTCACCCAGCCCCTGGAGGGCCAGGTGATTTTCTTCCATTTCCTTTTTTAAGTGGCAGACTTCCTGGCCTAAAGTGTCTCTTTCCTGACTAAGAGCCTGCATCTGTGCCGCCAGGTCGTCCCTTTGCCTTTGGAAGGCACCGGCTTTCTGGCGCTCTTCATCAAACTCGGCCTGGGTATCCAGGTCTTTCAGAATCAATTTATTGCTTTCTGCCTTTTCCCTATCTAGGTGGCCTTGCAGGGTGACTACCTGCTCAGCACATACCCTGTTGAAGTCCAGTTGTTGCTCCAGCTTTTTCTGGCTTTGCAGTAGGGAGTCCAAACCTTCTTGGTGTTCCTTCTGCAAGGCCAGAAATCTGGTATCCTGTTCTGACTTTTCCTTTTGCAGCACATCCATATCCTCCTTTATTTTAGTGATGTACTGCCTGGTCTCATTTTCTGACTCCTGGCTCCTGTGCAGCCTTTGCTCAGAAGAGTCCAGATCAGATTGGGCCTTCTCTAACGCCATCTGTTGTCTTTTTGCCAGATCATGGCTTTCAGCACATTTATTCTGTATGGCTCCCATATATAAATATAAATATGCCGCTATCCTAACAATCTTGTCATGTTCATCTTTGGCCTTAGGAGCCATATATAGTTCACTCAGGGCCACATGTAATGGACCCTGATCTCTCCATGAGTCTGACCCTGTTTCAGTGGCCTGTCGCGTGATGGCCTGCAACCAGGCCTCCTGGCCCTGCTCAGCCCATTCACCTCTCACAAATAGTTTATGTAAGAAGTGCTCTCTGGCTATTTTCATATCTACCAAGGTCGTCATTCTAGAGATTGGTCTCTGTCCTGACTTACAGAAGTTAGTATTTTATTTTTGCAGAACAGAACTTTTCTTGGAGAGTCCCTTTTGAGGAATGCTTCACAGCGTAATGCAGCGTGGTGATCCGACTGGATATATGTATCCCGTCAGTTAGCACACTGTATTAAGCTGCACAAGTGGTATTCTAACCCAGACGTCCGGCACGAGCCCCCAATTTGTAAGAGGATTCAATTCAACACTACAGCTAAGTCAACGCCTAGTCTAGAATACTGAATGAAAACCCTTATTGATATACCTTTATGTCCAGTTCATGCGTTCTGGATGACTACCCCTATATAACACCCCTCTCTTGGAATCCTCCTGACCCCACTGAGCCAAGAAGTAGTTCTGTTTTGCAAGTTAAAAGGTTTATTTGATAACTTAAACAATATATATTATATCACGCTTTATAATAAATTAATAATTGAATATCACACTTAATCTGGTATGATAAAGATTAACAACGGAGAATCTGGCACTAGCACACTTCTTTATAATCACTAAGGAGTTGACATGAAATGGATAAGATAGCACACTGGTAAATAGGGACAGAAGAATAATGTGGTAGAGAATGCTTTATAGATTTCAGATGGATGCAATGTTGAATGAAATGCAGTACAGAAAATACTCAATATGATTTCAACAAAACAATGTAATCACTTTTCTCTGGCAATTCCCCCCCCCTTTTATGCAATGCAAGGAAATGGAAGGAAGCACACAGTTCTCAGAAATGCAATTCAAATGTAATTCAGTTCACCCAGCAACTTAGACTACAGAAGTTGAAACACAGGCAAAATGCTTTTAAATGTGCTGGAAATGAAGAAAAAAATATGCTAAAATGCTTTTAATTCTCTTTAGGAGGTTCAGGGTGAGTGGTATCTAGTTAATATTAGTCCAGGCTCACACTAGCAATGATTCAGGGATGATTAGCAGGTTAAACGAATTTCTGGCAAATGGAAGGCAAGCAGCAGCTGAGTTTTACACGTGAAGAAATTTGCAAATCGCGGCAAAATTCGCGAATGCGTGTTCCGCGATTGCGGTAAAACTATAAGGGGTAGGAAGGTGGTTCTTGGTGCGATTAAAAGCTAAGATTCTAAGCTTTCAGATGAAAGTTACTGCAAGTCTCTAGCCCAAACGGTTACAGAGTTATGACCGATTTAGTAGAGGTCGTTTTTGGTTTTGCAAATTTTAAACGCAACACTTTTTCAGCTTTAAAAATGATGGCAGAATAACACAATTGCTAAGCTGCAGTTCTACTTAGATTAAAAATTGATTGAATTAGATGAATTTAAACTAAGAGCTTTGGTTTGGTACAGTTTGGCGGTACTCACAAGAGATTTTAAACAGGAAGGCGGCTTTGTCACGATCTGGTCAACAGGTCTGGACTTCGGACGGTCTCTCCGCACAGCGGTCTGGTCTCTGGAACTGCTAACATGGGTCTGGGTCAGCTCTGCTCTCTCTCTGGGTACAGCACTGCTTCTGGATTCTGGAGATTGATGGATTTGAAGTCTCTAGTTTGTCTCTCTGGAGGTTTGATGGAGGTAAATATGGATTTTTCCGGCAGAGCTTCCAGCGGCAGATGGAAATGAAGGTCCCTATCTGTCCTGTCTGTCTGCTTTTATGTGTTTAGAATGTGGGTGTGTTCTAGCATCACTGACCCTACCTCTCTCTCAGCTTCTAATTGGTCAAACTTCCATTTCTCATTTGATTGGGGGAGCTAAGTTGTGTCAGAGTGATGTCATTTTACAGCCTTGCAGAGAGGACACTCCCCAGTCAAATTGCACACATTCTATATTTGATAACAAAAGACATATTTGCACAGGTAAACATTGGTTTAAAATTACATGCACACATCACATATCACAGGAGATATACCCTGTCCAAACTTTGCTCTTCCTGGGGGCTTGCATTCAGAAATGGCACATATTTCACTTTTTAACTGATTTTGCAATTCCGGACATTGACCCAAATTTACACACATGTGCGCAAGGAGTATGGACATTAGTTGATGAAGTGTCAGATTTTTCACATGCACACATTTTGAGTAATATCCTCTTTTCCGCTAAAACCCCCCTGAACATGCCACCGGTTCGAAAAACCTCTTAAAATGTGGGCAGAAAAATCACAAGAATTATGGTGTCATTTATACAATTTTCACATGTCCGCTCTATGAGTTATTCATCTTTTTCTAAAACCATATTCTGGCTATAGAGGTGTGTCTTTTCAGGTCACATGGTACAGAAACCAGTCTTTCCAGTTTCTGCCAAGCTCAGAGACCCTGCCACTCCCAGCTTCTGCCAAGAGGAAGCTCCATTTACGACTCCCGCCAATAAAACATTTGCCTGAGTCAGGACAGGGCTATGTTCAATTTCCTGCAGAGCCCAGGTAATTCAATCAGGGAAGTGTCATATCCCTTTTGGTGTGAGCAGCAAAAGGGCAGCTAGGCCTGGGAACACAGCTGTGACTCAAGTTTCACTCCTGATGGGGGTAGTTGCCAGGCAAATTGGAATCTCTTTAAGCTGTCATTTCTGTTCCCCAGTTTCTGCATTCAAATAAAACTAAACATTTTCACATATGCAGCTAGAAGGCTGATTCTAAGTTTAAAACTATGACATTTAAACAATTGCAACCTATGTGACACTCAAAAGTAGGTCACTCAGTCAATTTAAACATTTAGATTTTTTTTAGTGTCTTTCAGTCCAAATTTACTTAAACTGCTGAAATCCACAGCGCAGCCAGTCTTGTTATAAACCTTCAAGTCACTTCAGAATATAACTTTACATTGTATCCACCTCTCAGTAAGTCTTTCTTTGGCTTGCTTTGGGTTCATTTATTCAGTTTTCTACAAAATCTGGTGGTTTTAAAACGCCGGCTTTTGGATAGTGGTGAGTACTGGTACTGCACCCCTTTTTGGGATTTAAGAAAATGAATTCCCAACAGTTATGGGTTTGCTTTTGGCAATCAGCATTGCCATTCCCAATGGTTTCAGACTACTGTGTGGGTAGTCCAATGGTGGTTTTAGGCAGTGTCCTTCTGTGCCCATAACATTGGCAGAAATGAGTGGCAGCCTATTCTTCATGCATTTCCCTGTGCATTTTCTGGGAAGCTCTGGCCATCATGATGTTTTCATGTCAGTACTGCACAGTTTTGAGGTATGGCTCGGATGCATGGGTAAATACATCCCACAGTACTCTCTGCCTTACAATTATGACAAAATTCCAGCTTTTTCAGTTGTATCGGTTTGAAGAGGTTTCCATACAAAAAAGTACAACATTTTCACATGTTATCATTTCATTTTCAGATGTGATCAGCCATTTAATGCTATTTCCACAGGTATCTGTAAATCAAATGTGCTTGTAACATTTTGTAATATTCAGATATTTTAAAGGTGAATACATTATTCCACATCATAGCCAATTCAAAAAGGAAAATGTGTGATTTTTAGTCTTTAAGGGTGAACATTTTTTGTATGACAATCAAAATGGCAAAATCCCACGAGTCATATTTCATAAGTGGGCTCTACAAACAAAGTGCCTGGTTCTTCAGGATTTGCACTTGCACAAATGAGGAGATGGCAATGATGATCTTATATTTACACCTGCTAAATAATAGCTTGGTCACAACTTACAACTGAAGATGAACTGTCAATGCCTAGAGAATTCGTGAGATGCCCTTAAGCAAATCTCTGTGAATCACATTTGCAGTTGAGCATCTCAAATGTGCCAAGGGCATCTCCAGATTTGCTACAGTGTAAGGCTGTTTGTCTCATGTGCACAGCAGAAGATGCACACCTTAAATGCTCCAGGGCATCTTCTCACTTGCCCCAGTGTACATCTTTGAGAATCAGGCCAAAACTATTAAAACCCCTATTTCCACCCTATTTGAGTTAAAGTGCTTTTGTTGTTGTTATAAAAGGTGTCAAAAGCTCATCTCTGCCCCAGTATAATAAAGGTTAACACCTTCAATAGTAGAGTGGTTGACTATGGAAGTTCAATCTTCCGAGGAAAGCCCTGAGTGAAGCTGATTTGTTTGGATGAGAACGTATTTCACATTCAACCAATGCATGTAACATTATAGTAAATGTACCAGTTTCTTCTCAAACGGCACTGAATTATGAATGCAACACCTTCATGTGATTGATTAGCATTCGAATTGGAATAGTGACAGCTTCTTTGCATGCAGAATCACTACCAAAGGCACTATTGAGCCATGAATTCCATTACCATAAATTTGCTGACACTTCAGTGAGGGTTTATGTTTGCCCAACCCCTGGTAGAGACAAAGTCTGCTATGTGAGTGGGAATATCCTAGATTGAATCCATTCTAGTGGGTATCATGATGCACATTCCAATGTTGTATTTGAGGGTGAGAATAAAGCAATAGTACCCAAGGAGGGAGGGCATCAGCAGTCTGTTAATGCACACGGGGTTATAGTTACAAGCCCAAGTAAAGCGATGGCTTTAACATAGCCCCGGTGACATTACCCATCTGGTAATGCCCACCCCGAGGGTTCTATTGCTATTAGCACTGCAGCTTGTTGTACCGGTGTACTAATAGTATTTTTTTCTCGAGTTGAGAAATAGCGTGTAAACCATTTCTCAACTCAAGAAATAAAAAGCAAAATAAATGGCCGCCATGGATTAGGGAGAAGGGACTACATGCAGTCCCTTCTCCATTTCCATGGTGCCCATTAAAAAGATATTTTAAAAAGTAAACAAAGAAAATGGCCACCATGAAATTGGGAAAAGGGACTACACATTGTTCCTTCTCCCTTTTTATGGCAGCTAAACGCACTGCAGAGATGCTCTGGGAACAGTACTGTTCCCGAAGCCAGCGAGGGAAAGAGCAGTGCAGGTAAGTGGGTTTCAGGGTGGAGGAAGCGGATATGTGGAAAAAGGGGGTGGGAGGATGGCGATGGGACAGGGGACACAGGGAGCACACTTACCTTTGTTCTCAGCGAGGGAAGATGGCGGAGTACCGTTCTGTGGAACTTCGGAGTGGGGTCTTTCCCTGTGTGGTAAGGACCCCATTCCAGGCCTCCTCATTGCCTGTTAGGCCACCACACCACCCTCACTGGGTCCTAATACAGAATAATGACAATTTGACAACCTCTAAAATGACAAATTGTACGAAGGTGCACCTTCAGCCTGCCTTTGGAAGAAGTGGTCATTGTAGCGTTTCTGGATTCCTCTGGATCTCTCCCAAAGAGTGTGCTTGAGATGTGCCATCAATATCTTCCTTTTCCCCCAGATGTGTTTAGCTATCTCACACACGTATATGGGCACATGTGTTGTCCTGATTTGAATGGGGAACACCCTCTGGAAAATGAGGGAAATTATAATGAATACACCTGCAGAGGAACTGTCTATTATTCCAATGTGTAGCTACTGAAAGGAATACACAACCATGTGACATTTGCAAAGAGGTTTCCCTTGTTTTTGTGGTCTCTGGCTGTGGGATACATGGGGTCAAATGGGTTTAAGCATCATCATCAGCCTCCGTCTTTGAAATGATATGGTCAGACTCCATCCTCTCTTCCTAAACCTGATGGAGTCCAAATTCAAAAGACTGGAGTGGACAGACCTTCAACTCGTATTTCCAGCAACGCAGCTAAACCAAGTACTCTGAAACAGTGTTTGTGTAAATGTGATCTGATACACACAAAGACAATGTGACTTGTTCTTTCTACCTGGTGCATGGATTCAAAACTGCACACTGGACTGGTTCTAATATGCTTATTTAAACATTTGTATATACATTTAAATGATTGTTAATGACAGATGAATATTAGTCTGATACAGTTAAGGCATATGCCATATTGAACACGGAGTAGACATTTAAGGATGGGCAAGCAGGTCCTTTAACATTGCTTTTGATTTTCTTCACCTTTCTTAAAAAACATATGGACCTCCAAATAAGGATCTAGACTCATTTGAGGAGTGAATGATTCATCAAGTTAATAGCTTGTCACATGCATACAGTCTCCTGCCCAGTTGTTAATAAAATAAGACCATTTGCTCATGCGACTCCCCCATCGAATTGTGGGCACTTCCTGTGGGAACTTCCTATGGCATCCCTTTGAGGGACTTCTCTCTGACATAAATAGTGTACATTGTTGGACCCCTTTTGGACCTCTCTTCCACTGTGTTCCCTCCCTCAAGCCTGTCCCATCATCTGTCCCTGCTCATCCCCTCTCTTCCTGCTATTTATAAACCTAGCCTCACTATAGAGCACTCATTCAACGATGAGAGCTGGACTGACCCTAAACTATAAATTAGAGAAAAGCAGCTAAACCACCTACCCTGAAACAATGTCTCTGTGAAAATGTGGCCTAATGCACACATAGTCAATCCATGTTGTTCATCTACCTGCCTCATGGATGCAAAATGGGACCATGCACTGTCTATTGCTCATATGATGTACTCTGTCTCTACAGTTGCACCCCAAGGGAGGCGGACCCATGCATCCACTGGGAAATCCAATCTGTACCATTTGCAATACCCTTTTAATGCCACTGCCCCAAAAGCTTCCATCCAGACCTGCAATTCTGTCCCAGCCTTCTTCTCTTTCTCTAACTGGAGACACAAGGATGTAACTCCCTGCATTGCCTGCCTGCAACAACATACCTGGAGGGTGTTCCTGGCTTTCCCCTGATGCCAGAGTCTTCCTTCCTACACCACTCTTGTTGCCGAGGTAGGACGGATTGTAAAGAGAAGAATTCACTTAGAATGCCAAATATGGAGAATATTTGTCATTATCGGCCCACGAGTGGCCGTCCCCACTCAGGGGCGGCCAGCACTTGTGCAAAGGTGATATTGTATATTAAGGCCCATCTACCTGGTGGTCCTCGGGGCTATTCCAAGATGGCTGGCACTTTCCTTGCAATGTAAAAGGACCTCAAATTCCTCCTCTGCTCCTGCTTGCATTCAGATTGGTCTGGAAGATTTACAAATTGGCCTATTGTGGACCAGCCCCATCTCCAAAGCCCCACTCCTAAGGCTATCTGCTCACTGTCCACTGCCAGGTCGGGTCTGTGGGTACCCCTCTACACTCCACATGAATACATGGAGGTTGAGGAGAACTTCACATGCCCTGACTCTTGAAATCAATGGAGCATCTAACTTTTCTCGGAAGGTTAGTTCCCTCAACTAATTTTATCAGCCCTCTACATCCAGACATGTGACTGTCCCACCTCTCACACCATCTCATCTGGACTCCCTCTTCCCATACCTACAAAAATATTGAATTTAGCTCTGCCCAATGCAGCATTCTGCTTTCACCTTGCCCTGCCAAAATCCAATTTAGATGTGCCCAGTGTTGCATTGTTTTCACCTTGTCCTGCCAAAATCGAATTTAGCTGTGCCCAGTTGCTGCATTCTGTTAAAGACTCTGGTTAAGGCTCTTGTAACCAGGACTCATGTCTGGCAGAGAGTCTCCCAGGACCCCCCTTGTTATTTGCATATTTCAAGTAACTTTGGGTCTCACCCTAAATTACTTGGGTAATCCAGACGTGGACCCCTTGCTCACTATTCTTAGAGAGGCACATCTACACCCTATTGATGAGGTTCAACCAGACCGAAACATGTGTCTGGGGTTGCTGTTGGTACTCTTGTTCAGAGGAGAATTGCCTAGCATTTCGGTGCTGGACTGCCCTGGGGCAGGACAAAGACTGATATGTTTAGGATATTTCTCCTCTGTGAAAGATAGTGAGCTAAAGACTCTGGGTAAAGCTCTTGTAACTAGGACTCATGTCTGGCAGAGAGTATCACAGGACCTCCTTGTTATTTGCATTCTGTTTCCACCTTGTCCTGACAAAATTGAATTTAGCTGTGCCTGCATTCTGTTTTCACCTTGCCCTGCCCAAATCAAATTTAGCTATGCCCAGTTGCTGCATTCTGTTTTCATGATGTCCTGACAAAATCGAAGTTAGCTGTTCCTGTACTCTGTTTTCACCTTGTCCTGACAAAAGAAAATTTAGCTGTGCCCAGTTGCTGCATTCTGTTTTCACCTTGTCCTGACAAAATCGGATTTAGTTTTGCCCAGTGCTCCATTCTCCTTTCACCTTGTCCTGACAAAATCAAATTAAGCTGTGCCCAGTGCTGCATTATGTATTCACATTGCCCTGCCAAAATCGAATGTTGCTGTGCCCAGTTGTTTCATTCTGTTTTATCCTTGTCCTGACAAAATCGAACTTAGCCGTGCCCAGTTGCTGCATGCTTTTTTCACCTTGTCCTGACAAAATCGAATTTAGCTTTGCCTGCATTCTGTTTTCACTTTTGCCCTGCCAACATCGAATTTAGCTTTGCCCAGTTGCTGCTTTCTATTTTAAATTTGTCCTGCTAATATCAAATCTAGTTTCGCCTTGTGGCTGTTTGGTGTCTGCATTAGCTGTGTGCACCCCTGTCAATGTCCCTCCCTTGTGCCCGTCACCCCACCCCCTTCCTCCATGTGCATCAGTACCTCAGACTTGTAAGTACCCCCACCACTGTAGCCAACAATGTTGCTATCTATCTCTCCTATCTTCTCTAAGTGGTTCACTATCTCATACCATCTCTCCCATTACTAAATCTGGTTGGAAAAAACTTAAGAAGGACATTTTGGGCTCCAACCCAGGCCTTCCTATTGCAGACAGCTATCTCATGGATTCTCACAGACATTCTCTTTTTCGTTAACGCACCTGACCTATGGACATGCAACATGGTCGGCTTTCTCTCTCCTATCGCCTCTTCTCCCATTAATGGTGACACTCGCTGGAAGGCTCTCCTTAACCTCTTCGACATTTCAAGAGTCATCATCAATGTCTATTTCAATGGAACTATCATGGTTCAGAGTCCTCAACCCAACCTTCTTCTCTTTGAAAGGCTCCTCCCTTGCCTCTCTAATCTCACCTCTCACTCCAGCCAGGCTCCCCTTCCAGCTGTGCCTTCCCCCTCCTCTGCAGTGGCTCCCATGCCCACGGCGCCTTCATCCTCTGCACTGGTGCCCTTGCCTTGCCACACTGTCTTGGTTCCCCTTTCAGCCTTGGCTCCTCCACATTCCTCCACTTTCCCTCTGGCTCTGCCGCCACCCCCGGGGGGACCACTGTCCCCTGCACACCCCCACCAAAGACCCTCAAAGATGGCAAGATGCTCCACATTGCCATGTCCAACCCACGCTCTGCTGTCAAACACTCGTCTGACATCTAAAACCTCCTTGAACTCATGGGCCTTGATGTGCTCGCCATCACAGAGACAAAATTCAAGGATAGCCCTGTCACAATCCTCGAAAAACTCCTCCTCGAAGGCTACAAAATCTGATTGTTTGTGTTCTTTGTTGAAATGGGTGGCCATCAGGCACCTGGCATCATCATTTTTTATTGCTCTGAGGTGTTCCAGTAAACCTGTTTTGAGTTGGTGTATTAGCAATAGGTGTTATGCTTGTTTTATGTTTAAGTTCTAACAGCTGTAGAGACAGTTTTAAAAATTAATTAAAGTAGAGTCCAGTGGATGTGGGGAGACCAGTTAATATCTGCATTCCTAATACTCTTAGAGACTAACCCTTGGATTAGAACATAGTAACTAAACCAAACAGATTTTGGGTAAGAATCAGTTACTATGTCTATCCACTTCACAGATTTTCAGAAGAAAAACTGAAATACATCTAAAAAAGTGGATGAAAAATACAACCATAAATATCTATCAAGATTAAAAAAGCATTAACAAGGGTGAGTGTAAGTCCTCTTCTTTTCAGCTATGTCCAGTATGGTTTTACCTTGTTTAAGCTGACCTAACAAATTAGAAAATGTTACAAAAATACCTGTCTAAATTTGTTCTGTTTGTTTAGAATCTCTCCTGAGGAACCATAGCTAAAGCTGTGGAGAAACACGTGTCGGGAGATTGTTGGGAGATTATTTATGTTATAAGGACAGAACAAATGATCTGAATGTATGGATCAAATACATGAAGAAATGGAGATTATTTAAGTTACAATGGTCTGAATGTATAAATCAAATACATGAAGAAATCAAAAAAATATAAAATAAATAAACCAAAGCCCACTGAAAAAGTGACTGTGAATTTTTGTCTAAGGATCACACTCTATAGGAGTGCCAACTACATCATTTACAAATTAAGTTTTCATATTGTCTCAGCCACAATATAGGCACCCCAAGTGAAGACCCTGGACCTCAAAATCAGCTAGCACAAAGGATTCAGGATCATCAATCAGGCAGCATTAATTCATGAAAAGGCAATGAAGGAAATAAGTGAATTTAAGGAAACAATTGAAAGATTAAACCTTCCAGAGCTGACATTTAAAAATTATCAAATTCTTGATGACTATCTCAACAAATTCACAGATGAAATTAAGACCAAGAAGCAGAAAACCTTCACAAGGGATGAAATAGACTATACAATTGGGAGAATCTATACCTATCAGCGGAAATATGACATAAAAGGCAACCAAAAACTTAAACCTAAAACAAGCATAACACCTATTGCTGATACACCAACACAATCTTCAGATACTGAAACAAATAGTGAATCGGAAAAAGAAAGCAGCATAAAACCAAACACGTCCACAGACTCGCAAGAACCTTCTTTTTTAGAAGAATTTCGAAGATTCACATTAATAAATCGATCATATACCCAACAAACATTGCTCTCAAGAACAACTTCAAATTCAAACATCAGCGGAAATACTTCAATCTGATCCACAAAACCAAGAGGGGGAAGAGAGGAGGATCCAACAAACAAAGGTACAGGACAAAAAGGAATGCTCACAAGATCCAAGAACAGGGAAAACAGAGGGAACCAGTAAATTTGGTTCTGAATTTATCCTAACAAGATGTAGATGAAACACTCACAACAGCACTTAATCGAGGATTAAACTTCAGTCCTACAAACAGAGCAGACTACTTTCAAACACAAGTAGATCTCTTTAAATTTTGTAGAAAATTGAAGCTCAAAAAATATTTTGCGGAAATTCCAACAAAAACTAAAAAACACAACATTAAAGATATTTCACCCCTCACTGTGGAACTAGTGGAAGGATCAGTTAACATTATGAATTTAACGGATGAAGATTTTTCAATGGACAATTTCATGGCAGAACAAAATATAGATCCCTTCCAGATAGAGGAAACATACTTAAAACCAAAATCAAAATTAATTCCTACCCTGATGGAAAATAACGCTATAGATCTTTTTCATAGAGCAGTAAGCAATGTAGACAACAACAAATCTAATGTTAAACATAACCTGACAAAAGCAGAGAAAACAGCAATCGATCTACTATCTAAGAACAAAGATATAGTTGTGAAATCAGCAGACAAAGGAGGGAATATAGTACTTATGCAGAGAGCAGACTGTGTTGCAGAAGGTACTAACCAACTCAAAGACACCAAATGTTACTCTATGTTACAAAATAACCCAATCAAAACTCTACAACCCCAATGGCAACAAATGGTAAAGAACTGGGAAAAAATGGGTCTACTTACAGAAGAAGAAACTAATTATTTGGACATAGACAAACCAGTCATGTCCATAATCTATTTTCTTCCCAAAATACACAAAAAATGTAAGAAATTGCCACCATGTAGACCTATTATAAATGGGATAGGTTCCCTAACAGAAAGGACATCCCAGTATATAGATCTCCATTTACAGCCCTTAACAACAGGACTAGCCTCATACTTACGTGACACAAAACATGTTATACAAAAAATGGAATACATCCCATGGGAGGCAGACTTTTTATTTGTGACCCTTGACGTGGTGTCATTATACACAAGTATTCAACACATCAAGGGACTAGAAACAACGGAATTTTGCTTAAAAACAAGATCTCTTTCATTCCTTAACCAAAATAACATGATTTTGGAGATGTTGAATTTCTTTTTGTCTAATAACATCTTTTTGTTCAACAAGACAATATATAAACAAGAACAGGGGACGGCCATGGGAGCCAAGTTTTCCCCTGCTTATGCCAATCTATTCATGGGCCATTTCGAATTGAACCATGCATGGCAGCACCCAGCTTTTAGTGAAAATCAAATCATATATTGGGGCCGTTACATTGATGACGTGCTAATGATATGGAACGGGAACAAGCAGAGTCTCAACGAATATATTGCTCATCTCACTGATAACAATTATAACATCAAATTCACGGATTAAGTCAGCTCTGAAGAAATAGAATTTCTAGACCTTCAACTCTATACAGATGGGGAAAAGATTCTTATGGATCTCTATATGAAACCAACAGCAGTGAACAACAAGTTGCACGCACAGAGCAATCATGTTAAACATACTATAAGGAATATACCGTATGGAGAGATTCTTAGAATCAAACGAAACTGTAGCTTGGATTCTAACTATTAAACACATCTAACTGAGCTAAAAGAGAATTTTTTACAGAGAGGTTACAATGAGGATTCCCTCAATCATGCAATAAAGAAAGCAGAAAAAGTGTCAAGATCCAGTTTATTGACTGAAAAACGGAAAATTGGAAACAAAAACGTAAGAACACATTTCATCACTACATATATCAGTGAATCTAACAGTATGAAGAAAATTTTGCACAGGCATTGGAACATCTTACAAACAGATGACACACTCAAAACACTCATTGAAGAGAAACCTACAATGGTATTCAGAAAAGCACCAACCTTGAAGCAAAAATTGAGCCCCAGTCACCTAAGGGATTCAGCCAAAAACAATGTCAGGGGCTTTCTAAAAGTGCCGGCACCAACGGGATCCTATAAATGCAGCAAATGCACCATTTGCCCACAAATGCTGAATGGCACCAAACAAATCAAGTTGCCAACCGGAAAAATGCAAAATATAAAACAATGTATCAATTGCAGAAGCAAATATGTGATTTATGCAATACAATGCATATGCGGAAAAAAATAAATTGGCAGTACAATAAGAGAATTCAAAACATGTATACTGGAACACCTCAGAGCAATAAGAAATGGTGAGGCCAGGTACCCGATGGCCACCCATTTCAACAAAGAACACAAACAATCAGACATAAAGGATATCAAACTCTTTGGAATCGAAAAAATTGGTGAAGCAGAAAGAGGAGAAAATAGAAAACTCTGACTACGAAGAATGGAATCAAAATGGATTTGTATTTTGGACACATGCCATACCAGACTCAACACGGAACCAGAGATGGCTATTGGCTTTAAAGTCTAACAAAAAAGGACTTTTCTATGAAAATTTGGATGTTTACTATAATTGTTTATGCATTACTAACACCTAGAGATTTGTCTTTAAAAACTGAAGGCTTTTTATGTAATTCTGATACTAATTAGGTTGATATTATAAAATCAAAATCAAGATTATTGCAACACTGATATTGGCACATAACATTGTGATACTGGGATTGGTACGTTACACATAGATATACTTTCCGAAGATTTCATGAAAATTTGTGGTGTCCAAAGAAAGGAGCATATTAACTTAATATAATGCTCAGCGAGGTATGGTAGAGAAAAAAAGAAAAAGAAAAAAAAGATTGGTTATTCTGTTCATAACATCACTTCCACTATAAATGAAGTGCACATAGAGCGAGATGGAAGAAATGTTACATTAAAATGGCCGTCGCACGTTTTTTCGCGTATGACGTCATCGCGGCACATTAACACAATGATGTCATTACGCGCTGCGACCAGCGGTGTATAAATAGAAGGAATCAGAATGACCCGATCCATTACGGATTGCGGATGTAACAAGGCAATCGGACCTTGCTGTAGGTGGAAACCCAAGACTTATATCAGGTAACACTTCAAATATATGTTTACCTTTTTCACCTTTCCCATCTATCAGGCATATTGGTAATTATATAATGCTTAGCCTCATGCAATTTTGGCTAACAGCTGTAGAGACAGTTTTAAAAATTAATCAAAGTAGAGTCCAATGGATGTGGGGAGACCAGTTAATATCTGCATTCCCTCATACCCTTAGAGACTAACCCTTGGATTAGAACATAGCAACTAAACCAAACAGATCTTGGGTAAGGATCAGTTACTATGGCTATCCACTTCACAGATTTTCAGAAGAAAAAATGAAATCCATCTAAAAAAGTGGATGAAAAATACAACCATAAATATCTATCAAGATTAAGAAAGCATTAACAAGGGAGAGCGTAAGTCCTCTTCTTTTCAGCTATGTCCAGTATGGTTTTACCTTGTTTAAGCTATAGGAGGGCCAACTACATCATTTACAAATTAAGTTTTCATATTGTCTCAGCCGCAATATAGGCACCCCAAGTGCAGACCCTGGACCTCAAAATCAACTAGCACAAAGGATTCGCTCTCAGAGGATTCAAAGCTGACAGTGGCTGAAATATTTGACTTCTAAATCACTTTATAAATACACATTAGCATTACCATGACCAAAGTCTGGACACCAGCACTCCCCCAGAAATATATACGTTTGCTCCCCTGGTACAAACCTCATCTTCCACATAGCCTAATATTTCCAGAACTTCACTGTAGTATTGCACAGAGTCACTGCATAAGGTGTCGTGACCACGTGTGGAGGGAAGGTAACATGAGCTACGTTAATGAGAGTGTGCACGAGGCGCGAATAAAGTAGTTGATGTTTAACCCTCATCTGGTGTTGCTGTGGGTTTCTTACGCTGCACAATTAGCCTTACACACCCCTTGGCACTAGGAGCCAACAATGGCAATGAGGCGGTGAACCCGTGGTGAACCCACTGCCACCACCCACACTGCTCACTGGTGCAGCAGCATCATTCTGTCTGCGTGCATCCATCAGTGTCCCTAATTAGCTCTGATGGCCCGAGAGCCCCAAATGGGAAATGCTAAATGCTGCAGTGTTTCTGCCTAAATCTGATTTCCCATTTGGGGCTCTTGGGCTCCCCACGGGGGCCCGAGAGCCCCAAATGGGAAATGCTAAATGCTGCAGTGTTTCTGCCTAAATCTGATTTCCCATTTGGGGCTCTCGGCTCCCCATGGGGAGCCTGAGAGCTCCAAATGGGAAAGCAGATTTAGGCAGAAACACAACCGCGTTGTGTTTCTGCCTGCCTTGGCTTTCACTTTGGGTCTCCGGTGCTCCCCTGGGGGAGCACCGGAGACCCAAAGTGATTGCCACAGCAGGCAGAAACACAACGCGGTTGTGTTTGAAAACGCTGTGTTTTTTCTTTCCGAGTTTCTCAGGCTCCTCCGAGCCGGAGGAGCCTGAGAAACTTGGAAAGAAAAACCGCACCGTTTTCAAACACAATAACGTTGTATTTATGTGTGCAGTAGCTTCAAAAGCGACCGCAAACATAAATACGTTTTGAAAGCCCGGAAAACTTAGAAAAAAAAACGCAGCTAGTGCTTATTTTTTAAAAAAAATTATAATAAATAGCACTTACTGAGATTCAGCTGCAGCTTTACCGCTCTGGTCTCAGGTCTCCGTCCTCCGCGTACAGCACCAATGAAGGAAAAGCCACCCAGCGGTAGCTTTTGTTTACTACAGCTGGCTGGCTTTTCCTTCTTTAGTGCCGCAAAAGCAAAAGCCAGCACAGGCGGGCATCCATTTCACAAAATGGATGTGCCCATGTGCTTGCTTTTGCGAATTTTGAGCTTGAATAGCTCAAAATTTTACATAGGAAGTTTTAAAAAAAAAAAGTGCTAGTATTTTTTTTTTAATGTTGCCTATCTATTTTTTAAATAATATTTTTTTCGCTGGACTTCCCCTTTAATGGCTTACATTTGAAACATCTCAAGGCTAGATAACTGCGGTCTAATTCCATGGATGGTTTTACAGGAACATTCACGACCAACGCTACTTAAACAGTAAACATAAAGTTGCTCCTCGGGGCCCATACATGTTTGTTGAGTGCGGTGACGAACAACATATTATCCCAGCTGAGGAGTTTACCTCATGCACAGACGTGTACACTGCACGTGCGCACCACGATGTGAATGCGACATAGATACTCCTGACATCAGCATACTAATCTTCAGTGTGAATACGTCAGCTACGTACCTAGCAATGTGCGGTCCAACCCTAGCCCCTGAGCTGTGAGCCACAAACATTGCCATAAAAGCACCCTAAGTCTATTATGCAGAAGCCACACAATTTGTTGTGGAACATGTAAATAAACTACCCCATGTCTGGATGCTTCGATGCCTCAGGAACGTGCTCACCATAACAGATGTTACATCGGAATATGTGTCTTCTTTTAATTGACTAGTCCCTCTAAAAGCCACGCAATCTTGGCATACCTGCACAATATTCCATCGTTCACAATTATATCTGGATTAATTCGCTCAAAACATGGCAGCTGCACTGATTATTCTCAGGCCAAAACAATGTAACACTGCTGAAAACGGACCCCGTGAAGGCTTCAATGATCACCCGCCGCAGCTTGTTCCATCTATAAAAAAAGAATTCAGTAATGGGTTCAGACAGCCCGTACCCTTTTATTGCGATCACAGCAATGGATGCTTTATCAGAGTGGACAGCTTGAGAAAAGATGTGTTAAGTATTCATTTGACAGCCACAAACGTGTGCGTGTGATTCACCGAAGAGGTTTTGTTTTCAAGTTTTGTGTTTGCATTTTTTTTTTAGTAAAGGGCATCATGTAGCAAGTTGTGGTGACATGAAACCCCATCGGAAGTTGCAAGAGCATAGTCCAGACATAGGGACTGACTTACAACGCATTTTCCAACCGGGATTTCCCATTCAAAAACGCCTTTTGTCAGATCAGGCGCATGGGGTCAAACCATGTAACGTGTTGTATGTACATGTACAGCTTCAAACTCTCAGTGGGCATGCCACACACTTGCGAGACATGAAGTCACACCTAACATGATGCACAAGACACATGAGAAGTTCAACAAACTGAACACAGGATTTAACGTCAGAAAGAGAAGACGACCGCAAGAAAGATTAGCAGGGTGTTTCAGCTGCTCTGAGGACGGGTTGCGTGAAGCCAGTTGTAACTGTTTCTGTATAGCTGTAGTAGATATATGGCATAATAGAAATACATTTTTGTATGCTGGTCCGCGCTGGATTCATTGCAGGTCTAACTACTGTAATAATATAGCTTTATTGACCGATGAAAGTGTCTTTATTCTGGGATCATGGTCTGCCCGTAAGATATGGCCGATTGTGAAGGGGAGTGTATGCCAAAGGCGTATGAAATCTCCGGAGATATATAGTTCATACTAACAGCAGTAATGTAGGGTTTGGAGATGTGGCGTTGTGTTAACTTAATTGTGAATACAGTATGCAAATAAAACATGTCAGCACATTTAATTTCTCTTTCTTGAACGCAGAAACATGCAGTCTGCTGCTGTCGCCCAGTCTGCTTCACCACTGGGACGTTCGCTGTGACTGAGTGTAGTTTAAAAATGGCCTCCATGCGCCAGCTGTATCAGTACCAGCGTTAATGGGTCTTAGAAGGATGCAAGGCCTGTAAGAATGTGGTGGTATTTTCCCTTGTTCCCTCCCTTGCCTTGAAGCGCTTTGAAACACATTGTGTATAGGCGCTATAAAAATGAACGATCATAACATATCAAGTCCGCTTTAGCCCAGGCACGATTTAAATGCACGTCTGCAGTTCATACACAGATGCCTGGCATGAGCGCTTAAATAGCTCATTTATCTTGTCAAGTCAACACATGGGTGTAGTGGCACCAAACCCCAGTCTCCCTGGAGCAGGATCTTCCAGATCTCCAGGACATGACTACTTTATTGCATTACAAACACATACCAAAACTTCATTTGACATCCATGTTGAAGCTGTGCGAAAACAGTTACTAACAGTTTATTTCCATGTTCTCTTGTACAGTTTGAGCAGTCATGGGTGCCAGATTAAGCATTTGTTAATTCGCGCAGAATTTGCAAAAACCCAGAAACAGACCAGCAGAGGACAGAGAGACAACGGCAGACCTACCATAAATCTAAGACTGTGCATGATTTCACAGCATATTATTTTAGTTATGGAGCCTATAAAACCATTGTACCTATCCCAGACCTCCAGCTCCACCAAACCTATAACTCAGGGACATATCACAGTAGAGATCATAATGTTTTGAAAGAATGTTTAGAAAAAAATGAGTCTGTTTCAGCAAGTTATTATTTATTTATTTTTTACATAACCCCCAATGTCCAAACATACACATGTCCTATGGCTTTGTTCCAACGTTATCTGAGGCCCACATGTACTCATTTATATGTTCACACACATTACAGGGACTTGGAGGATATCTAAGGGCCAAGGAACTCGTCTTGGAACCAGCAAGCGTTCAATACCCTGTCTCTGTTTGCGGTCTAGAAACCGCGTCAGATGCGACGTCACCGGAAGCTGGGACACACAGGTTTTTGCACAGAAGCGCAGCGTGCTGTGCACCAGGGTTCCTGGGACGAAGTATCTAGACTGTAGAAGGATATGGACGGAGCCAGCCGGAGGCCGCAGCCTGTAAAAGGGAAGTGGGGTATTATAGAGATAGGGGAGGTCACGCAGAGGTGGGGGCCTTTTGTACTGGAATCTGCAGGTACAGCCTTTTGTAACTGGCCTTTAAATACAAACCCCCCTGTTTTGTGTCCGGCCTGGGTGATATTAAAAAATAAAAATAAAAAAAACATATTTAATTTCAGGATGTGCTGGAAGATAAGGTACCACTGAAAATGGAATTCACTGGTGTATCTTTACAGAAAAAAACAACAAGAAGTCCACGTTTAAGGCTGTAGTTAAGACTAATTTGTATATGGCTGTCCCCTTTCTGTGATGCCACACCCAAGCTAAAATTAAGTGAATGGGACGTTAGCATTATTTACTTAGGAGCGCCGTATTTTAACGTTGCCGCATTATGTTTTTAAACTTCTTAATTTTAATTGTAAAAGGAATTTGCTGCTATCAGTTTTACCTTGCCTAATATAGAAACTGTATGTCCTAGATTACGTGTAAACTTGTTAATAGCACTTTGGCATCTGATTCACTACAGTTAGATTAAATAGGGCTCAGCCTCCATGCTTGTATTGACTGGGAAGTAAAATACACTTCCCAGCAGTCTTGTAGTTTCTGTTGCCAATTCTCCTTAAACCCAGCACGAACGCGCCAGCGCGAAGGAGACAAGCCGGTCTGTGCCGGTCCGTGGCCGGGCGTGTCAGCGTTTCGGGGCTAGGCTAAGGTACTGCAGCAAGATGGAAATCCTGGAAGTCTTGGCTGCTAAAAAAGCAACAAGAAACACCACTCGTAGCATAGAGCCTGCATCTCTCACCACCACTTCCGTAAGTTTGGCCATCTCATCCTCCAATACCTATGTCACAAGTTCAGTATGTTTACAAGACTCTATGCCCTGTGGTCTGGTTTGCTCCTCCTCTAAACCCCACCCCCTATAATAACCATTGAACAGCCATCTGATTCTGTAACCCAACTGTCACACATTGATACTACCATGAACAATTATAATGCAGTCTATCACACTATCACCCAACCCACTGGCACTCTGAATTGTATGTTGCTTAACACCAGATCACTGGTTAAACACGCTCATGAAGTATCCACCTATATCGAAGAAAAAAACCTCGATCTTTGTGCTATCACTGAAACGTGGGGCTCGGCTGCTGCCGGCCCCTCACTTCACTTAGCTATTCCTGACGGGTACTGCATGCTTAGACAGGACAGAGAATCAGAGAGGGGGGAGGTGTAGCCTATATTCTGAGAAAATCCTTATCAGCTTGGAAGATTCAGAGTCATCTCATGAAAGGAATTGAATTCCTGCACATAAAAATTGGGATGAACACTAAAACTACTATTCATTTTATTTTGCTCTATCGCCCACCTTCATGTGCAGGTAACCTTTCTCTGGCACTCTCTAGTTATCTCCTCCCACTATTGAAACCTAACGCCCGCTTTATAGTGCTGGGTGATTTCAATCACTGGCTGGGACATACAGATGATCATATTGCAGCTGAACTAGCGCAATCTTTTAGTGGCTTGGCCTTACACAAATAGTTCAAGCTCCTACCCATAACTTGGGGCATACCTTGGATTGGGTATTGACCCTCAATAGTCCATATTATGATGTAAGGGTAGCTCCTTGCCCATGGTCAGACGATGCCTTTGTCCATTTCTCGATCACAGTTCCTTTCACTACTAAAGTCATTTTGCTCCATTCGGAAGCAACTTCATATCGTAATACCAAATCATTGACTCAGTAAAGAATAGAAGCCCTGACATCTCAGGCTTCTCCGATTTTAGAGATGGATGATACAGGCGTTATAGCTAAGAACATCAAGTCCACCCTGACTCTGGTGGCTAACTCCCTTGCGCCTCCTAAAAATGAAAAAAACCTGCAGAAACCAAAAGAACCAACTTATGGTTCTCATCTGAACTCCAAATTCTTAAAGCTGTCTCTCGTAAGCTTTTCTATGTCTGAAAAGCTAATCAGTCCCAGTCAGCATTATCTGACTATAAAAAAGCATTCAACATATATAAAATAGCCCTTTGGGAAGCTAAGAAACTGCATCTGGATGACAGAATCTCACATGCAACATCTAAAGCCAGGGAATTGTTTAGAATTCTTAAAGAACAAGAGGCGGTTCCAGAGCCTGTAGCATCTACTATTATCAAAAATGATGATTGGTGCACCGATATCCAGAATGCCATGTTAAAGAAACTGGATGGAATTCGGGAAGGCATAGCCATAAAAAAGATTGTATCCGACAGACAAGGCACTCACAGTGTTGGCCATACATTCACTAGGAATCCAGATATCCCTATTTCTGAATTCATTCTCATCTCAGAGGAGGAATTATCATCTATTATCACCAAACTTAAAGCACCAACTGCACAGGTGACCCCTGTGTATCTACTATTATTAAAGCATGTGTGCCTTCATTGGTACAGGCCATAAGTACATTTGTTAACTCCTCTCTCCTTAATGGTGTTGTTCCGGATGAGATGAAGCAAGCATGGGTTGCCCCTCTCTTAAAAAAACCCAATCTGGATCAGACGGTACACACCAACTACAGGCCGATAACCAATACCCCTTTTCTTCTGAAGATTTTGGATAAAGTGTCGTACATTCAAATTGCTCAACATCTTAATACTCACCCTATCCTAAACCCCTTTCAATCGTGCTTCAGACAATGTTTTGGCACCGAGACTTCATTACTCGATCTTAAATCCCAACTACTACAGATACTGGATAACCAGCAGGTCTCTCTCTTAATTTCCTTAGATCAATCGCAGCGTTCAACCTCGTTGACCACTCCATCTTGACAGACAGGCTTATGTCGGTAGCTAAATGCTCACTGGCCGCCACCAAATGGCTTCTCTCATTCTTATCTAATAGATCTAGTAGGGTGTGTGCCAACAAGGCAAAGGCTCCGGCTATTCAGGTACTCTTTGGAGTCCCGCAGCGGGCCAGTCTTTCTCCTTGTATCTATAATATTTTCCTGGCTCCTTTCTTCGCTCATCTCACTCAAGAGGACATACTCTTTTCTAACTACACAGAGGACACACAATGTGTTATCCCCCTCACAGGTCAGCACAACCGGGACGAGAGCGAACTCAATCGCACTTTCTCCATTATTGAAAAATGGATGATGCTGAATAACCTGGCACTTAATCGTACTAAAACCAAACTCATGGTGGTGGGATCAGAGGGCATCCTAGCCAAACTTGCCTATAAGTACTTCCAGCTGGGGGAAACTCAAATCGCCACCCTCCCTAAAATTAAAATCTTGGGAGTGGTCCTGGATCAGTTGCTCAATATGAAGTCTTACGTAGCCAGTACAGTTGCATCCGCTACTTACTACATTAAGCAACTAGCCCACCTGAGACCACTTATTTCTAAATGGAATGCTGAGTCTATTGCCAGAGCCAGTGTAGGAGCTAAGCTTGATTATTGCTGCAGTTTGCTGGCTGGCTCTAGCAAAGCTACTATTAATCGTCTTCAGGTAGTTCAGAATGGGGCGGTTAGAGTCATAGCAGGCCTCTCGTATAGGGCCCATGTTTCGGAAGCACGTCAAGCCCTGCATTGGCTCCCCGTGGAGGCTCAGATATCCTTCAGACTTTCGGTTATCATCTTCAAATGCCTCATGGGTACTATGCCACCTTACTCACAAAGGTACATAGAATAAAAACCATGCCTTAGAAAGCTGCGCTCCAACAACCAAAAATTCTCTGTCAGCCAAGATTTAAAACCAAAAAAGCACAGCTGGGTGCCTTAGTGTTCATCGCCCCGGCACTTTGGAATGCTCTACCCAGCCACTTTAGAAGTGGCTTCACCCGTGGACCAGGAATTGCAGCAGTCGTCTTACTTCTGCTCATCTTCAGTTCTTTCGTTGCAGTGGTCCCAGAGACCTGCTTTTAAACAGTTTTCCCCCATTCCTTCCAGCCTGGCTGTCACTCACACAGCAGGGTGGCTGTCCTTGCCGGACAGCCAGCCGGCCAATCACGCAAGAGTGCATTCATGTCTCCTAGGAGACTAAGCACAGGGAGTTTCGGGCACCTCCCTCACATCCTGTCCACCCCAGACACTCAGGCACCAGAGGAGGGCTTCAGCACTGAAGCCTGCCAAAGGCCAACTAACAAAGTGACCAAACCTGGTTTGGCGCACAGAGTTAAACACAAAAAGGACCTTTTCTAAAAGAAACAGCAAAAAAAGTCGACCGGAGCCTGTTTTTACAGATAGGTCTTGGGCGCCATATTGGAAAATATGGCCGACCCGATTTTTAGCTAACTGTGTTTGTGGTTGGGAAAAATCATGGTGGTTTGTTTAAAACCACTGCCACCAGCCATTTTAAGTAGAAAAGGGTAACATTTGACTGCTACATGAGTGTCTAGACTCAGGGGAAGCTAGGAAACCCCTCCAGCACTCTATAGGAAGATAGTGTGTGCTGGGTCTGTAAATTTAAAAAGATTAGTAAAGTCAATTTAACTTATTTTGCTCTGGGAGACAGTAGTCAGTCCCAGAGAAGGTATTTAAACATTGGGGCGACTGAAAGACACCCCTGTGCCACAGCACTGAAGGTGTTGTGTGACACACAGAAAAAGATCATGCCTATGGAGTTGTTTTAAAACTCCATAACCAAAGAACACAAAAGTAAAACACACATCAAAATACATGAAACAGTGGGAAAAAGGCTCACACTCTTTCTAGGTAAAATTAAAATGCTAGAAATACAGCAACTTTGCTGGGGGTCTCAAAAGTTAAGAGAAATTAGCACATTCTTGAGAATGCTCCATAACAAGGGTGGTTTGGCCCCTTGTGTTTAACCTCCTCCCGGCTTGGGGTTTTTTGTACACTGCATGAGCTTTCTTATTGTAAATGTTGACAGAACATGCTGTCCAAGCACTTAGCAGCATAGCAGCCTAGCCCAGGGAGGGCAAAGGAACTTCATCAGCATTTAAGTGGTTAAGGAAGAGATGTCAACTGTATCTGAAATTGGACCGAAGTTACTCACCAACAGCGAAAACGTTTTTTCATTTCAATTTTGGCAGCAGAAAACAGCCGTGGATCACATTTTCAACAAAAAGCATAACCTGGTGCTAATGCAATTTAGCACCCCAGCATGTTTACAGTTTACATTAGCATATGTTTTAAGGCGCATCTCTGAGGCAGCTCTCCAAGCCATGCGGGACGCCATAATATAACGATCATAATTGCATCTTTGTTTTGCAAATAATTATACAGTTTAAAGCAACACTATGATTTGATGAGAACTCAAGGCATAGACCAGTTCAGCTGAATCCAGAGTGATCCATTCAATCATCCACACTATACTGTGCATTAATATCATCCAGTTAAGGGTCCTGGGCCTTTGGATGAGTGAGCATCTACATTCTCCACGCACTGCTGATGTTCCTGCTTGACTCTGACAGCAATCTGTATATAATGTATGCATTATGCAGGCAAGGTGCACTGCTGATGTTCCTGCTTGTCTCTGCCAGCAATCTGTATATAATGTATACATTATGCAGGCAAGGTGCACTGCTGATGTTCCTGCTTGTCTCTGCCAGCAATCTGTATATAATGTATACATTATGCAGGCAAGGTGCACTGCTGATGTTCCTGCTTGTCTCTGCCAGCAATCTGTATATAATGTATGCATTATGCAGGCAAGGTGCACTGCTGATGTTCCTGCTTGTCTCTGCCAGCAATCTGTATATAATGTATACATTATGCAGGCAAGGTGCACTGCTGATGTTCCTGCTTGTCTCTGCCAGCAATCTGTATATAATGTATACATTATGCAGGCAAGGTGCACTGCTGATGTTCCTGCTTGACTCTGCCAGCAATCTGTATATAATGTATACATTATGCAGGCAAGGTGCACTGCTGATGTTCCTGCTTGACTCTGCCAGCAATCTGTATATAATGTATACATTAGTAATACGGATGCATGCACAGCTCACGCTTAATATATACGCACTGGTGCAGCCATCCTATAGCCAGAGGGGCAAGGCCCACTCTCTTTTCGCGAGAGCCAAACCTGGGACACTACATTAATTCAAGGGAAGTGCTGAGTTTAGAGTGGGCAGCTGCTGCTTTCCATGGGTTACTGGAATACTGCTCCCACTGTACTGATAATCGATAATTAAACCACTGAAATGGGTCAGGCACGATCTGAAAAGGAACAGGAAAGAACATTCCCCGGAGCTCCATGCTCTCATTTTTTAAAATTAAATACAATTCAGTGGTACCTTTGTCTGTGCCTTCAATGGAAGGAAATGGTGCCTAGTTACATGATAAAACTCACATCTTGTGGTGCTGTATGTCTGTTCTGTGACTGCGGGTGGAATTTCATTGTGCAATGTTCACGTGCGAGTTGCACATTCATATTACAAGTGTTTCCCCATGTGGAACCCTGCCCTACAATGGAAAGCATTGGGGACATTTGCTGCTAAAATTAACCCAAATTAAGCCTATGAATAACTGAATAGAATGCCATCTGCGTTGTTGTGCAGTCACAAGCTGCTATTTGTGCTATGCAAAGGAATGCTGTTTTTCTCTCCCAGCAACTGAGCCATCGAATCACCCCTCACTTTCCAATGCCCCATGCTAAACAAATATAATGTGACACATGTCCTCTTGAGAACCCCGCCTACAGACAAAGCAGCAGCTGCAATGTGATCTGGCACCATTGCAGCCACGGAGTAACATGTACATTCCTGCAACAGCCTGCAAGAACTCAACGTATTCTAACAGCCAAAGGCTATCTTTACAAGTGGGTACCCATGATGTAAAATACACATATAACTGTCTATTCATGAAGTCATAGGGTGATACTTTGCTAAAATCGTAATATTACATGGCCACGGTAGTGGCCATGTAGTTATGGTTAAGTTGCTGTTTCCATAGGAAGAGCACTTTTTGGGTGGCTTATAACTTCGCTCTCCCTGGACGGATCCTCACCAAACCTTGCAAAAAAAGTATTTGGGTCACTCTGAATTATTCTGCAAAGTTTGGTGAGGATTCGTCCAGGGGGGGCAAAGTTATAGGGGGGTCCCAAAACTTTTTTTTTTCCCAAAGACTGAATGGGAAAAAAATGTTGCTCGCGCCTACAGCCCAAACCGCTGGACGGATTTCCACCAAATTTGGACCAGGAGCAGCGGCTTGGTCCCGAAAGCTTGCTTTTACGAATTTGGTGAAAATCCATCCAGGAGTTTTTTTTTAAAATGACCAAAAAGTAGGTAAAAAAAAATTAGTGATATCTGTGTTCGGTTCGCGGACACACTTCCCTGTTCGCTCCGCGGACAGTGTCCTGATTGGCCAATTGTCTTGCGTGATGTTCGCAGACATGCAACGTGTTCACTGATTGGACGGCGTGGAGCGTGAAGCGCGTCAGATTTTTCGGTGGCGCCCGCCATCTTGGATTCGCGGACGTCCGCGGACAGCGCGGTGATACTTTGTTCAAAATGTGTATTTAGTAGAGTGTGTTGGTGTGTAGGAGTGTTTGGGGAGGCTGGGAGTGTATGAGATAGGATGAAAGTTGTGTTTTTTATGTGTTAGACGTTCTTTTTGTGTTCGATTTGTTTGCGGACATCACGGGTGTTCTGAAATATTCTAAATAAACTGACTGGGGGGTGTTCTAAGGACTCAATATGTGTCCGTTTTGTTCGCAAGCAAAGTGAAACTGTTCTAAGAACACTCGCGGTGTCCGGGGAGTGTTCATAGGGGGTGTCCTGAGGACGCTGTCCGTATTGTTCTCTGTCAAGTTGAATGTGTTCTAAGAACACCCGCGGTGTCCTGAAATGTTCGCAAATAAACAAAATGGGGGTGTTCTGAAGACCGTTTTGAGAACACTCCCGGTGTCCTGAAATGTTCGTAGGGGGTGTCCTGAGGACGCTGTCCGTATTGTTCTCTGTCAAGTTGAATGTGTTCTAAGAACACCTGCGGTGTCCTGAAATGTTCGCAAATAAACAAAATGGGGGTGTTCTGAAGACGCTTCTAAGAACACTCGCGGTGTCCGGGGAGTGTTCATAGGGGGTGTCCTGAGGACGATGTCCGTATTGTTCTCTGTCAAGTTGAATGTGTCCTAAGAACACTCGCGGTGTCCTGAAATGTTCGCAAATAAACAAGATGGTGGTGTTCTGAAGACGCTTCTAAGAACACTCGCGGTGTCCGGGGAGTGTTCGTAGAGGGTGTCCTGAGGACGCTGTCCGTATTGTTCTCTGTCAAGTTGAATGTGTCCTAAGAACACTCGCAGTGTCCTGAAATGTTCGCAAATAAACAAGATGGTGGTGTTCTGAAAAGGCTTCTAAGAACACTCCCGGTGTCCTGGAATGTTCGTAGGGGGTGTCCTGAGGACGCTGTCCGTATTGTTCTCTGTCAAGTTGAATGTGTCCTAAGAACACTCGCGGTGTCCTGAAATGTTCACAAATAAACAAGATGGTGGTGTTCTGAAGACGCTTCTAAGAATACTTGCGGTGTCCGGGGAGTGTTCGTAGGGGGTGTCCTGAGGACTCTGTCCGTATTGTTCTCAGTCAAGTTGAATGTGTTCTAAGAACACCCACGGGGTCCTGAAATGTTCGCAAATAAACAAAATGGGGGTGTTCTGAAGATGTTTTTGAGAACACTCCCGGTGTCCTGGAATGTTCGTAGGGGGTGTCCTTAGGACGCTGTCTGTATTGTTCGTTGTTAAGTTGAAAGTGTTCTAAGAACTATCGCGTTGTTCTGAAATGTTCGTAGGGGGTGTCCTGAAAACGGTGTCCGTATTGTTCGCTGGCAAGTTCAAAGTGTTCTAAGAACACTCACATTGTTTGCGGACATTACAAGTTTCCCATAGATCATAGTTGAAATGTTTGACTCTATGGATGTGATATGCTGCGGTGGTTGTTGCCAGGGCATAGAGTCTTGGGTGCATGGCTATTTGGCCATGCACCCAAGACTGTATGCCCTGGCAACAACCACTGCAGCATATCACATTCATATTTGCTTATAACTTTGGGTGAAAAACAAATGTATGGTTCTCTGTCAAGTTGAATGTGTCCTAAGAACACTCGCGGTGTCCTTAAATGTTCACAAATAAACAAGATGGTGGTGTTCTGAAGACGCTTCTAAGAACACTCGCGGTGTCCGGGGAGTGTTCGTAGGGGGTGTCCTGAGGACGCTGTCTGTATTGTTCTCTGTCAAGTTGAATGTGTCCTAAGAACACTCGCAGTGTCCTGAATTGTTCGCAAATAAACAAGATGGTGGTGTTCTGAAGAAGCTTCTAAGAACACTCCCGGTGTCCTGGAATGTTCGTAGGGGGTGTCCTGAGGACGCTGTCCATATTGTTCTCTGTCAAGTTGAATGTGTCCTAAGAACACTAGCGGTGTCCTGAAATGTTCGCAAATAAACAAGATGGTGGTGTTCTGAAGACGCTTCTAAGAACACTTGCGGTGTCCGGGGAGTGTTCGTAGGGGGTGTCCTGAGGACGCTGTCCGTATTGTTCTCTGTCAAGTTGAATGTCTTCTAAAAACACCCGCGGTGTCCTGAAATGTTTGCAAATAAACAAAATGAGGGTGTTCTGAAGACATTTTTGAGAACACTCCCGGTGTCCTGGAATGTTCGTAGGGGGTGTCCTGAAAACGGTGTCCGTATTGTTCGCTGGCAAGTTCAAAGTGTTCTAAGAACACTCACATTGTTCGCAGACATTAAAAGTTTCCCATAGATCATAGTTGAAATGTTTGACCCTATGGATGTGATATGCTGCGGTGGTTGTTGCCAGGGCATAGAGTCTCGGGTGCATGGCCATTTGTCCATGCACCCGAGACTCTATGCCCTGGCAACAACCACCGCAGCATATCACATTCATATTTGCTTATAACTTTGGGTGAAAAACAAATGTATAAGGAACAAAGGTATTAGACACTATGGATGTGATATGCTGCTATGGTTGTCCTTATTATTGTATACTTACTGTTTGGTCTAGTAATGAGAGTCCATGTTTTTCTTCTTCATTTCTGTGATAAAAGAAAATAGCATGTTAGTATTAGTATTTTGTAATGACTTATTACATTGTATAAGCAATATACTTTTATTTTTTTCGACCCTCATATTTAGTAGAGTACAAATCAGAGTACTGTGCAATTTGCTCAGTTTCTGTATTTGTTGCTAAAATCATTGGGTCTGTAAGAGAAAAAAAAATCCATGTTGGATTAAAAAAAAAAACTTTTTCTGTTATGCTACAGTTTATTTGTTTGTTTGTTTTCAGTGTTAATTTGTTGTTTCTGGCTAATGCTTTATACTTTGCTTTGTTGTATTTTTTTGGAGCAGTAACAGATTCTTCATTTGTTTTGATATTATAAAATTTTGGAGCAGTTAGATACCAATTGGCGTATTCTAACTGTCTATTTTTTAAATATATTTTAGTGGTTTTGATTTATCTATTTGGATATTGTTAAATTTTGGGACAGTTAGATACCAATTGGCGTATTCTAACTGTGTATTTTTTGGCCTAATTTAGTGGTATTCATTTATCTGATTAGTCGTTGTAGAATCTTTGAGCAGTTAGATAGCTTTTGGAGTATTCTAACAGTTTATATTTTTTTAACACAAATTTACTTAAAGGTTTAAATAAGGTTTATTTATCAAATTTTGGTTTTAAGAACATCAAATAAGCGTTTGTAAGATTTGCTGGTAATCTCTGCTTTAGAGTAATGGTACTATCATTACATTCAAACCATCCACATTTCTTTTTTATATATGCCGTGTAGTGCCCTGAATTGGTTGTGGCTCCTGTGTGGTAGATTATACCTATTGTTGTGAAGGGTTTCTTACCAAGTGATATTTGACTATGTGTGAATCCAGTCAGCTTGCAGTTGTTTTTGGTACCATCTACATTGTAACGTAGAAGCATTAGTATTACGTATTTACTATGTGTTTGTATTACTAACGTGGAGCGATTATCTGAATTGCAGGTAGAGCATAATCTACCATGGTTTGCATTTTGTACAAGTTGCTGAAATGGAATGGATTCACAATTTGGTATTGATATATATATGAAGCGTTCATTGGGAATTTCTTCTTGTGTCACATTGTTGCACAGAGTGCATGTATGTTTCCACATGTATGAAATCTGGAAGAATTCATTTATAGGTATGTTTTTGTTTTCCAGTACTAATAGTAAGTACATTAGAAATTCTTGTGGATCTTCCTGTGAGTTTATAGTGATTTTCACCATTCCAGAACAGTAGTCCAATTGCCGTCTTATTCCAAAAACACTATATGTGTTGACAGGATTGTTTGCTGCATTTCTGTGAAGTACTAACATTTGCAAACACAAAGGGTCTGTACTGTGTAAGTAAATGTTGTCAACAATTGGTGGTAATTGAAATAGAATATTCATTGCTACATTTGCATAGCAACTTACACCAACCATATTTGAGAATTTAAATGGTCCAGGTAGTTCTGTATCTAACTGCTTTTTTTGGAGTTTGTCTTCCTTCTTTAAAGAAGTACCTGGTTTACTTTCTCTAATTGATTCTTTTTTGTTTGTGGTACTTGATGAAGTATTAGTTTCTTTTACTCTCTTTGGAGGATTTGCAGTGACGTCCTGTTGCATTTCTGTTTGATTTAGTTTTCTTTTACAACGTTTTAGTTTTTGTAGAACAGAATATGTGTTTAGATGGGGAGTGTATAGTGAGCGAAGTCTATTATATTCTAAAATGCAAGGAATATCAGCGTTTACTTTACTTGCATCAAAGTTGATTAGAAATAGACCGTCAAGTGTACGTAAGCGTGATAGTGATACGTAGCTCATGCCTTCTTTAAAGACTGTGTTACCAATATCTATCATTGCTTTGTCTAGGGTAAGACCTTGTGATTTATGAATCGTGACTGCGTATGCAAGAGTTAGAGAAAATTGTTCTCTGCGTACATACATATCTTTGAAGAGAAGGAATCTAGCTGTTGAGCGTCCTATCTGTTTTACTTCTGAAAGTTTGTCAAAGAGTATATTGACAAACTGAATTTTGTTGTCACGTGGGTATGTTTGAAAGCCAACAACTGTACCCAGTGCTCCATTAACAAGTCCTTGGTCCACGTCAAGGTTACGTTTAAGCATTACTCTGCAATTTAAGGATAATTTTAACATCTTTTCTAAGCCTGCTGTGTTTGAGATTGATTTTTCTAAATCATTTAGTCTTTTTGTGGCTTGGTCACACATGGGTAGTGTCATACCATGTACATCTAGTTTGTCTGTGGCGCTAATTTCCATTATTGGTTGCATTTCTTTACTTAACATTATTTCATTGAATTTGAGACAGCTTGCAAGAGTTGGCATTAAGGCCATACAATTGACATTTTTGTGGGCTAATTGTTCCATAACATCTGTAGCACATGCATTATCGCCATAAAGTGCATTAATGTGCCGGGTTTTCAATGTTGCTTCTGCTTCTTTAGGAAGTATACCAACTCTCAAACTTTTTAAAATGTTGGCATAAGTTAGATCTGCAGATTGGCGCATGTTTTCTGTTAATTCTCTGTATTGGAAATGTTGCCAAATGTTGACATTTCCAATGCTGCCAACAGTTTTACGACAGAGTTTGTGCCCTAATGTTTTAAAAATAGGTTCACCTTTTACTGGTGTTAATTGAAGCAGATCTCCAAAAACAATAATGTGTTTTCCTGCAAAGAGCTCTTCATAGTCTGTTTTGAGTACTTCTTGTAATCTGAGGTGAATCAAAGCTAACATCGGGTTGGAGACCATGCTCACTTCATCTATTAGTAGCATTTTCATTTGTTTCAATACTCTGCGTAATTCCATTGCAGCTTCTGCAGAAAGTTTGTAATAGTCTAATATGTTCTGGTGTTCTACTGGTAATAGTAGTAATCGGTGTAATGTAACACCACCTATGTTGTAGGCAGCTAAACCTGTGGGGGCAGTGACAACAGCTGACAGTTTGTTGTTTGTCAATTGTTGAAGGAACTTACTAATGATTTTGATTAGGAATGTTTTGCCAGAACCAGCTTCACCACTCTCGTACAGTAGTATAGGTTTATAATTGTGGCAGGAACATTTTTTATTTTCATGTTTTACACCATGTGCAATTTGTTTTTTTACTTCTTGAAAAATGCTACTTTGCTCATTGTTTAGTTTTGATTGTAGTATAGTTAAGTCTTCCTTATCTTCATACTGACACATGGTGTTTTCTACTTCTATCATAGCTAATTCTGCCTCATTTGTTATTAGTGGTTCTCCCAGTGGTTCTTGGCTTCCTGTTACAGAAGGTTGACTACTGTCAGCAGTATCCTTATCTAGTTGGGCTTGGAGTTCTTCTTCATGTTGCTGTTCATTGTGCAACATTGTTTTGTACTGTGTAAAGTTTACATCAGTTATAGTGCTTTCATTTGCTTTGAAAGCATCCTCATATGAGTCATAGTTATCTAGTAATTGTTCTTCTTTTCTCCATGGTTTGAAGAGTTTAGCAGGGACATGTAATATACTTCTTTATGTTGAGGAGTCTTCAATGACAATTTGATATGATTAATTAAATTTGGTTTAGTGAGTTTAACTAAGCTGCCTTCACAGTCTGTCACTCTATATTTACCTTTTTTTTCATCAGGTTTCATATTATTTTTGTATGTGTAGTTTTGGGCTATTTGGTATAGACACATGTTTTCCAAAGTATTACTTCTGTTTGGGTAGTATGTGTCCAATAAATTGTTTTTTAAAATGTCTTGGCTGTTGGGATCATGTTTGGCTATTGTTTCTATATCTTCATATGATTTTAGAACTCTTTTTCTAGATTTAGCTGGACCAAGACTTAGCCATACTATATTTTCAGATTTACCATACAATGAAGTACCAGTTAAATGATCAGCTGCTTCATAAGATCCACATTCTCAATGGGTGAGCATTTTTATGCCCAAGCTCTATAATTTCTGAGATACTGTTTTATCTGATGACAGGTCATTCCAGAGATCTTGGAGCTCTGTCTTTTGTGCTTTAGTTAAGTATGCTGTGACATATCGTGCAACTGCAGTAGAATTGTCTGCAATGCACTGCACATCTATGTTTGCATTCCATAAGTGGGCAATGATTGCATTATAATCATTGATATATTGTTCTTCTTCTTTTCTTTTCATGTAATATGTATTTTTAGGTGACTTACCTTTAACACTATGTCTAACTGAAGACATGAGGTTGTTTACTTGACCTGTATTTGTAACTGGTCTAGGGAAACCAAATCGGCATTTGCTGTAGTATTTGCCTTTGTTTTTGTATTTGCGACAACAATATTTTCCACATTTGTGTCTTTAAATTGTAAAATTTATGCATGAAGATCACTATTTGTGGCTTCTGATGGAATTTCACAAGTGACATATTTTACAATAAACTGTAAAACTGTGCCATCACTTTCTTGACCAAATTTAGGAGCATCTTTAATCCATAAAAGCATGTGGATATGTGGTGCTCCTCTGGCTTGGTATTCTTTTCTCCAAAAGAAGTGTTGCACTTCTCCAAGGGGAGGAACAGTTTTATTACAAATAAAATGAAGCATAGCAATGAAGCGATGGTGAAAATATCTTCAAACATTAACAGGATCCAAAGAACAAAATTCTCCAGGTGTTAGAATATCTATGTTTGTTTTGTTTTTATTTGATATGCGTAGGAAATCATGTAAATCTTCCCATGCATATTCTGCACCACTTAATGTAACAAACCAAGTGGGTGGGCCAAGGTTTCTGATCATACAACGTACATCTCCATGACGTCGAAACCAGTACTCTTTAGTACCACGCATATTTGCTAATAGATTTGTAATATTTGATTGTAAAACCTCATCCTTTTGTTGCACTTTCTCTAATAATTGTGTAGCTGTCATATTTTGAAAGTGTGATCCTGATTTTAATATGTGTGCAACTCCGTAACATAAAGTTGCTATTTCACTTTCAAAGAGTAGGTGGAATATGTATTCCACATTTTGTCTACATCTGGGATCTTCAGAATACATCCGTAATGAGCGGTATTCTGAAGCTGATATTTGAATAGGTCTATCATCATACCTTCCTCCTTTGCCAGTAGGAAAGAGTAGAGGAAAAGCACGTGCTTCTATACTTTTTTCCCATATACTGATTGGCGATCCTTTTGTTTGACGCATTTGGTAAGTTTCCAGTACATCTTGTACGGTGTCATTACAGTGCAAAGGATGAATTGTATAATGGTCTAAAGTATTTGATATTGTAGCAGGATCTAGTAGCTCAAATTGACCAGCTTCTTGTGTTTCTTGAATTATTTCAGTTGTATCTTTCAAGTTTTCTTCAATATTAATTTCTTTGTAATATTCATTATTCTCTTTAAGATATTGGAAGGCTTGTCTAACTTTATATAAATCTACCAGCTGTTGCCATATTTTTTTGTCTTTTGTAGGTACTCCATTTACTAATATAATTAAAGATTGCTGAATTGGACGTTGCACTCCTAGAGTATTCACATTTTCTTTTAGATTTAATGGTAAATAAACTAATTTTCCACGAATTCCTTTTACCAATTCAGAGGGAGGTAATTTTGCTGTTTTTGGTTGAAGGCGTATTATCGCTTGAAATGGGTGTACTGTTTGAATTTTGATGCTCTCATATAAATTAAGTTGTTGTAGAGGTTTTGGTACTGGGTATAATTCCAAATTATTTGTGATAGAACGTGAAGGAGTTTGGTTGTTGTCAAGTTTTGTAGTGCAATAACTGCAAAGTATTAAGGGCTCAGTTATCTCATATTTGTTTTCTGCTACAAGGTAGAGAGCTAATTCAAACCATTTAGAATCTTCATTGTCTTCTATTTTGTATGATAGGTCCACAGTTTTTGTGTTACTTTTATAAAAAATTCTACGGCAACATACACATACATGGTTTGGTACTTCAGCTGATGTACTTTTAAATATTTATTTTTTGTATGTGTTTAGCAAAAGTTTGCCATGTGTAGATTTGTTGCTTAATTGGTTTAAAGCTATTTCATTCTGTAAATGGCTTTCACTTCCAAAATATTTTTTCTGGATATAGTGAATTTCTTCAAGTAGGTCTTTTGCTGTACCATGTAGAAGGATATTATTTAACTTTGCTAGTGCTAAAGCAGGACTTTTAACATAGTACAGTTTATAGACTAGATTTCTTATAGTTGAATGATGTGTTGATATCCTTTTGATATCATGGAAAGTGGTTTTACAAGTAGGTCCTGTAATGCAGGCCAATGAATGTCCTTGTAGTCCTGTGTACTTGCGCACTGGACAGGTATCTATATTTTGCAGTAATTTAATTTTGATTTTGTCTTTGCTTTTTACATATTTATTGAGGAATTGGCGTAAAGATTTGAAACATTGTTTGGGAATGTTACACATTGACGAGCATGGCCATTTGTACACTAGACGTTCTGATTCAGTTGAATGGAGGGGTAATTCTAAGTTGTCAGGGCATATTTTTGTAAGAAGTACTTCTTGTTCCATTATGGTATTATTCACTTTTTCATAACCTCGACCACTGCTATTTATGGCAATTGTATTCGTTTGCTTTTGTTTGTACGCTTCTTCATTAAAATATGGTTCTGTGCTTGTAGTGTGATTCCATTCACCTCCGCTGATACTTAAGAAGTTCTTTCTGTTGATATTTCGCTTATTGAGAAGTCTTTTTTGTAATTTAGTTATTAGTTTTGTTAGTGGTTTCATTTTGTTTAACAATAAAATAAATAAACTTCTTTTGAGAAGAATTGCACTGTCCATCAATGCTTCTAAGATTAATTTCCTACGATAGGTTTTAAGCTTTGAACCTGATTTCTCTCCTGTTTTTATAAGATTTTGAAGGACTTTGTGACGGTACATTTTGGCTAAAATACTTTTCTATACTTTGCACTATATTAAAATTTGAAGAAGTAGTTTTATCTGTACTGATAGCTGATTTTCTGTTAATTGTTTTTTGGTTTGTTTTACATTTTGATAGAGGAAGCGAAGTTGTTGTACTTGAAACTTCTTGTGTTTCGCTAAATGATTGTATTAGCTGTTTTGTTTCAACTTTTTTTTACAAATTCTGCTAGAGATAGATGCTTATGTTGGACACCTTTATTTTCATTTGCTCTACTTTTGCGTTGCTTTCTACAGACTTGACTTTTGGTAGGCATTCTTTATGGTCTGTTGAAAAAAATAAAGAAGATATGGGTTGGGGTGTTCTGGAATGGATGTGTGCTGTGTGCATGAGTGTTTGAGTAAGATGATAAAGATGTATGTAATGGTGTGTGATTGTGCATTGGGAACTAAAACTAGTAGGGATAGGTATTCTTGCATTAATGTGTTACTAAACTGGGGTTCAGATGACAAAAAAAAGTAAGCTAGTGGTGTGGAAAAGTACAAATAGTAAACCTAATGTATACAATTAAAAGAGTTGTTTGTTCTATAATATGAAAATTGTAGTGGTTCAGTTGGGTAATTTGTGTGTCCAAAAATAGAAATTTGTGGGCCATTCTGGCTGTAAATCGTTATTTAAGACATTGAAATTTTTAGACAAAATGGTACAAAATCTCTATTTTTAGAAACCGAAATAGCTCGTATTAACATTATAGTATATTTGATTAATAATACAAATATTATGGTGATATTTTACTTACTTTTTTTTTAAATTAACAGGTAACTTCTTAGTTTTTCTTCCTTCTTCGAATTCGGCTGCTTCTTTTCAGGAAACTGGTCTTCACTGCAATTGTAAAAGCTTCAAATTAGTAACTTTGTTTGTATATAGCACTGTTTTTAATTTAGATATTGATTTTTTTTAATTGAAATCCTCAGTGCCTTCTGTAAAACCATTAAACTAATTTATTTACATAAGATACATTGCATCAGTTCAGTACATATGATATATTCTTAATGAACAAATTGTGTTGAATGACTAACTGTAGCAAAAAAAAATATCTTTACTATGTCTTGTGAAATTTATAATATACCAGTGAATACTACTATTTCTGTAAGTAAGCTGTCCTAGGTAATAGCGCCTCAATGTCATGTCTAAATTAAAGTAATTAAGTAAATAAATAAATAAAAACAAAAAAATATGAAATTGTATATGCATTTTTTTTAAAGATTTAAACATAGATTGTGCTTGCATGCAATTTTGTTTGAATATATGTAGTCTATATATTTCATTTAAAAAATGTTAGTTTAACATGATTTGAGTGTGTGTGTATAAAGAAAGTAAATAGTATAAAAGTTTATAAGTGATAGTTGATTTTAGGAAATTGAAAAAAGTACAGTAAATTCATTTTACAGATTTTACAAGGTAAAAGTCTGTTTGAAAATGTGTTCATTTACTATACAGAAAATATGCATACCTGAAGTTTGTGTTCATGCATATGGATATGCATGGAGCTGCAAGTAGAAATCTTGAAGACTTGTACAGTATTTGTGGTAGATGCTGCTTGCCAATGATATGACACTTGTACTCAGAGAGATTCAGAGTACATTTGCAGTGCTGATCTATGATGATGCAGTTAGATGTAGAGGTCTTGAATGTGATTGGTGCATGGTCATGTGATTTTTGAGGTATATCCAATGAGGGAATGGTAGAGAGAGTGTAGTGGAAATGATAGAAGGGCTGTTCATGTTACGATATGTCCGCGGACATGGCGGTAGTTTGCGGACATCGGGAGTTACATCCGGGGATTTTTGGGTTCAGAAGTCATGCAAATGAGAATAAGCACTGAAAGGGATTGGTCAGGAAAGTTTGGTGGGTGTTTTGTGCCAGGAGAGATTTTCTCAGATACTCTTTTTGCTGAGAGAACAAAAGATAGCTATGGCTGTGTGTTTCAGAAAACAGATTGTTTGGATTTTAGGAGATTCGTGGATACATTGGTTGAAGGTGCATGCAGAAAGCTGTGGAGTAGCTGTAGATCTTGGATTCCCACATGTGGAAGTACACTGGCATGGAGTACGTGGAATGAAGTGGTTGGACTTGCTACCTCTCTGTGCTACTTTGGAGACAGAGCAACATCCAGACATAATTGTAATTCATTGTGGAGGGAACAGTTTAGGACATGTGACTGGAATTTTTTGCAATTTGCTATGAAAGAAGGACTTAGGAAGGTTAAGGACATGTTTCCTAATTCTCAAGTGATATTTTCACGGATTGCGCAGAGACAAATGTGGCTTCGTTCTTCTTCATTTGGTCCACAAATGGAAAAAGCAAGGCGCAATATTAATAAGGCTGTTTGTGCCTTTCTAAGAGATTTTGGCATGTCTTCTTTTCACAATGAAAATATTATGTTTTGTAGTACAAACATTTTTCGCAGAGATGGAGTCCATCTTACTTATGCTGGCAATCAGATTTTTCTGAGAAATGTACAAAATGCATTGCAACCTTTTTTGGAATTACAACAACGATTTTGAAGTAGATGTTAAGCATTTACAATTTTTGACTTACAAACACCACCCAAAGGCTCTTTTCAGAGCCACCACTTCTTTCCAGAGAAAATTACAATGTTTGTGATGGAGTAGCAACCGAATTTTTTTAATGTTCGCGAACTGTCGGCGGACTTCTAAAAAATACAAAGAGCCCTACTTCATTTATTTTCACTTCTATTTTTTAACTGGGAAAGGTGGCTCTGAAAAGAGCCTTATTTTTTTTTGATTTTTGTAATTTTTGTATTTTTTTTGGTTTTTCAGACACGACACACTAGGAGAGGAGGGTAAAGGAGGGTGAAGGGGGGACACCAACCACAGGGATAAGAAAGGGCGAGCTGAGAGAGGAAGATGTAGAGTGGGTTTTATTTGGGTAGTGAGCAGGTCTTCTCGTGCTCTGAGACGATAGTCTCAAAAGCACTCCGAAGTCGCTCCCCCTGCAGAGTACTGTGTCACAGTACATACATACAACTGTGACCCTCGAAAGGTAAGGGTCATCAGCATTCTGTATGGCCTGTGAGGCAGCTTGAGGAAGACGCTGTCCCACAGAGGTGGTCCTTGTGGTGACAGGATCAGAAACAGAGGATGAAGTAGAGGAAATCAACCTGCTACGTTCTTCGCAAGGTACAACCCTGCGAATAGCCCCAGAGTGAAATGACCTCAGGTGTCGCTTCATAGTAGTGGTCCCAAAGCTGTACTTACCGTGCTTCCCGCGACTGAGTATCATTTTGCACTCATTGCAGGTAACACGGTTCACACGAGCCTTAGGAACATTACCATGAATGGTAAATAACCGCCACACCCAAGACTCACGCCTAGTGCGGGTAGTAGGATTTTCCTCTACCTCATTCTCATCATCCTCTTCTTCCTCCTCCGCATCCTCACTCCTGTTCCCCTCTTCAGGCCCTTGGGGAGGTGGTGGTGGTGGAGGGGGTGGGGGTGGTGCTGAAGCAGGTGCAGCACCTAGTGGCAGTTCAGCAGCCAAGGATGCCATCTCGATGATGGTGTAGTCTGCAGGTAGCAGAAAAAATCACTGTGTTCTGAAGAATAGCCAGAAACACAATGGGAATAAGCTCTTGGGCGTGGTCTTTTATAGGGGTGCTTGTGCGCGGATCGAACACAAAAAAAGGATCGGAAAGTTTCAAAAGGTATATAGAAACTCAAGATTGCTATGTGGGACTTGTGCCATGGTGAGATTTTATTGAAAAATATTATGGATTAACTGAAAATGTACGTTTAAATTGTTCGTGGACACGAACAGTGTCCGCATTTCAGGACACACGATCAGCGTGGGCGCGGTCATATGATCCGTTCGCGAACTAGTCCGCGAAGGAAGCGCCTGTCCGCAGGACACCAAGTGCACGGAGATTGGTTAGTGCACGCGCATTGATGTCCTACGGACACTGTTCGGGTTCTGAACTAATTAAAAGTGCGTCACACGTGAAACGAACATTTCAGGACACCGCGTGTGTTCTTAGAACAGTTTAAACTTGGTAGCGAACAGTAAGGACAGACATAGTGTTCTTCAGGACACGTGTAATTTCGTTTGTGTACGAACACTTCAGGACACCAATAGCGTTCTTAGAACAGTTTGAACTTGCTAGCGAACAGTACCGGACAGGTATAGTGTTCTTTAGGACACTTTAATTTTTGTTTGTTTATGAACAATTCAGGACACCGCGTGTGTTCTTAGTACAGTTTCATGTTGCTAGCGAACACTACGAACAGTTGTACTGTTGTTCAGGACACATCATTTTCGTTTATTTACGAACATTTCAGGACACCAATTGTGTTCTTAGGACAGTTTTAAGTTGATAGCGAACATTACGGACAGATATAGTGTTCTTTAGAACACTTTAATTTTTGTTTCTTTACGAACATTTCAGGACACCACGTGTGATCTTAGAACAGTTTCAACTTGCTAGCGAACAGTACAAACAGGTGTGGTGTTCTTCAGGACACCTCCATATTCGTTTATGTACGAACATTTCAGAACACTCGCACTGTCCGCGGACACTTTTATTGTTTTTTTAAAAAAAACGGAAACTATTCACAATACAATATAAAAATTAAACTTTATTTAACATATATTAATAATTTATGACAGAGAAGGTGAGGCAGAAACAGAAACAAAAACAGGAGAATTTTGGGGTTTCAACATGATTGGTATTAGGTGAAGAAGGGATGGAAGTCTCATCAAAACGTTTTGGATTATGGAGAGGGTTTGGGGATAATTGACCTGGATATGGTGAGGAGGGACAAGTACATTTGGGGCAACGGTACAAGGTTTTTGGTTTGAAATGATTTTCTACAAAAGTTTTTAAATTATTAAAATTAGCCAACAATACATCCATTTTTTCTTCTATATTGTGAAGACTGTTATCCATATTTATCCATTTTTCTATTTTGGTATGCTCTGTACAAAAAAATAATATATATGTTAAATGTATATAAAAAAAATAATAAATAAATGGTTTATTTTATAAAGTGTTTACCATTAGTTTCACTATCTTGTGACATTTCTTCATGTGGGAAATTGTCCTCTAGCCATTCCAGAGTACTAGACATTTCTGTGAGAAAAAAAAAAAAGATAATATATTTTTTAATCTAATACAGAAAGTTTATAAATATATGAGTAAAATGAAGTACACTTACTATTTCTGGTAAGATACGTCCTATGTATTCAGTGGGTCTGGTCTTGTTCTCAGTTCTGTTGTGTCTGTGAGGTAATTATGTTGGAAGCCAATTTATCTTCTTGTGGTATATTCCATTTCAGAGCATATTGTATTTAAATGAATGGTTAGTGTGTTACATATATGGGTTACATTTCTTATGTATTACTATATATAATGTGTTTGTGTGCTGCTTTTTGAATTTGTTAAATGTTCCTATATTATGATATAACAATCAAACATACCCCCCCACCCCACCCCACAGTTTTTAGAGAGTGGTACTGTTCTCCGAACATGTCCGCGAACATTAAATAAGTTCGCGGACATCAAGTTCATAAGAAGAGATCTAGTCAGTTCCATATGACATGTACATAAAGTCAAAGTCATTATTGTTAAGTTGTGCTACTAAACAACCATGAAATTCAGTGAAAAAACTTTGTTAAAGGGACGTCATGGTTAAGTTGCGCTACTAAAAACCTATGAAATTCAGTGAAAAAAACTTTGTTAAAGGGACGTTATGGTTAAGTTGCGCTACAAAAAACCTATGAAATTCAGTGAAAAAACTTTGTTAAAGGGACGTTATGGTTCCAAGTAAAACCGAAAAACCCTTGAAATTCGCCAGTTATGGTAAGCTAAGCAACCATAACTCGCGCCACCACTGTGCACTGCTAAGACTAACACCCAGGACATCAAAGATGACATTACAAATGTCATAGATGACATCACTGATGACATCACATGTGTATGTACTTCTCATGAAATATGTGTAGAAGGGATTCTTATAATGTTGCGAAAAAAGTGTCAAGAATCATTGCAAGAAATATACCCTAATAAGTGCATTGAACGATGCATTGATATAAATAGCATCCTATTATGGGGTTCTATCTAGTATACTAAGCTACTCATACAGAAACATAACATTGTGTGCAGCATACAAGATGCAGGTATGATATTCGTAATGTTAATATGTTGAATAATGAAATGATAATTGTTTTATTAATAGATCTTTGTGTACTGTGAAATATGTAATAAGTAGCTAATAAAACCCATGTATTACATAATTGCATTACTATAGACAAAACACAAAGACACAAGAACACATACCAATATGGGTATATACAGGGAAAGTGAAGTTAGCAAAAAAGCACAAGTAGTAGCAGAAACAATTCATAACTTAACTGATTAGTTTCATGCAAATAAATGATTGCTCTGTTTCAAAGCTGCTATTTACCCTATGTATATGTATCACTTGATGTGATTGGACCCTAAGGAAAGTAGTGTGAGTACAATGTATACAAATATGACCATATACAGGGAAAGTACAGCCATAAAAAAAACAACAGAACTATCAGAAAGTGCTCATAAATCTAGTGATTATCTTTATGCACAAAAATGATTGCTGTCTTTCAAGCTTGTGTTTTCCCATATGTATATGTTTCATATGATGTGACTGTACTCTAAGGGAATTACTGTAAGAACCTACTAGAAGGATATGTCTACAAATAAAATAAAATTCTTAGTTTCTGACTGTTACTGAAGAAAACCATGTGGCCTAGATATGTCAGCAAAAGAAAAAATAGTGAGCCAGACATGTGATGTCATCAGTGATGTCATCAATGACATTTGTGATGTCATCTTTGATGTCCTGGGTGTTATACTTAGCACTGCACGGTGGTGGCGCGAGTTATGGTTGCTTAGCTTACCATAACTGGCGAATTTCAAGGGGTTTTCGGTTTTACTTGGAACCATAACGTCCCTTTAACAAAGTTTTTTTCACTGAATTTCATAGGTCTTTAGTAGCGCAACTTAACCATAACGTCCCTTTAACAAAGTTTTTTGACTGAATATAAATATATCTAGTTTGATATAGTGGACTATGAGGAGGTTCTGGTATAAAAGCCAAAACCGATCTGACGTCATTTTTTTATTAACTGATTTCCTGTGACTCCAACAACTTTCAGGGCTTTTGTGTATTGCTAGCTTGGGATGGGGGCATCACCCACAACAGATCTTTGCCCCAGCCCCTGGCATCCATTTGGTCTCTGTTGGGAAGGCTTTATATGTTCCCAAATTAACCAGATATACTCTCCGGTGGTAGGGTGGGGACTGGAGTTTCAAAGAGAGCTCTCCCAACACAATGGGCAAGTCACACCAGATAATTCTGACCGCAGCCCTTTAAATTTTAGGCAGACCGGAGATAAGCATAACGTAGCTTAAGAGCAGATCTGATGTCAGTAGATGGGACCTGTCATCTTGAAAATTCCCAGGTCACACTTCCTTCTTAAGACCCTTGGTAAATTCCTGCAGACAAGGTCATCTGGTAGCCAGCATCAGAATGCAAACCCCTTGTTTCATTTCCAGGATTAGCGCCAAGCATAAGGCTTAGAATGGACCAAACTGCTGTGACAAATTGACTGCATAAGGGGTGATACCTTCCCATCCCCCATAATAGAATAATATATAGATTCATCTTGAGAAAACATCCTGATGAATCCTATCTAAAAACGATTTCTCTAGAATCCTGTTGGGGAAAAGTCTGGCCAAAATCCCCAGCCATTGAGGTGAACATGAATAGCTGACTGCTGCTGGGACACTAGTATTCAGGATTCTGCCCACTGGAGGGGCAAGCCTTCACGTGTTACTGGAAACCTTCCTTACTGGGTAGGGCAGAAGAAGGGGTTGCCCTTTACTCAAAGACACTGGATGGGGACTTTCAGCCGCCCAGTTCAATGCAATCTTCCTCGGGCTCTCCTTGCATCTTTGGATTGCAGTGAGCCAATTCACGGCCCTTTGAGATGCTCTATGGAACTGGTAGGACCTCAGGCAGCATCTGTTGACATTTTGGAGCCCCCTTTAAGCATTTTCTGGACACCAACTCTGCACCACCTGCATTTTCCCAAGCTCCTTCTGCCTTCAAGCCGCTTGATGCTGCATAACCATATTGCATCATTGGTCAGATTCAATCTGGCTCCCATTGAGACAATTTTGAAGCTTAGAAACACGTATTCACTTGTCCCAAGCTTCTTCTAGCCTCGAGCTGTTGCAGATTGTTGAGATTCCCACTTGTAGAATCCCATCAGACAGCTTGACAGAGACCAAAATTAATCATAACGTAAAACCCTTTCTTCAACTTTAACACTTTTGTCAAACTTACAAGAGCAAGCTGCATACCCAGGTAAACAATGACTGTAAGGCAGTGCCCTTTTCACTTAGTTTACTTTGTTGTGTGCCTTGAAAGAACAATGTTATAACTCATGAGATTTTGGTTGGGCTCACATATATTTGTATTCTGAAACAATGGAAGTGGGCATTTGGTTGAATTGTGTTTATTAATTACTTAAATATATCGAATAGCCTAAAATACTTTAAACTACATGAGCATTTCCCGATATTATATCGCCCCTCCAAACTGTAAATTGTGTTGAAAACTCATTAAAGGATTAAAATATTCTGAAGAAAACTAAACAACTCTGTTTTTGGCCTACTCCTATTAATTTTCCCAGAGAGATAAAGCAGTTTCTATTGAACAACTGTAGCACGAAAACCACTCAACTGATTTACCTGTTTTTGGTGTGGTGTAAATCCGCCCAGTGTTTTTTTTTTTTTTAAAACAAGAGTAGTGTGTGCCCATGCTCCCAAATAACCTGTATATATCTTGCATGGTGCAATTCAGGAGTGGAGTGAGGCATTTCATAAATGTTTTTGTTTTTGCTTAATGCAATTGATTCCCGATGTAATCCTGGGGGGAAGCCGAAAAAAAAGAATAGTCCTCAAAATAATATTAGAAGTAGGGAGAGGGGTAGTTTCATATCAGAATACAAATGGAAAGTGGGAAGAAAAAGATGACCACATAAGCTTTGAGAGAGTCAGTCGTGAGCTGGGGATCCCATTTGGGCCATAACATGTTTGGCTTACCAGGGGAATCCAACAGGAATCTCACAAGTTTCCCTCGGTAACATCAAAAGCTATGCTCAGAAACGAAAATCTGACACACGAATCAAAGAGTGGAAGAGGGTAACGGGAGAGGGTCAGGGAGGAATTATACAAGGAGGGAGAGTGGGGAACTTAGAAAAGAATGGGGCACACATGGTGAGTGGAAGTGTGGATGGAAAAGTCTTTTACATTTTTTAAGATTTTCACATTACCGCAGACGTTGGCATATTTATATGTATGTATATTTTATATTTTTGTATTTATATACAGGAGAAACAATGCCCTTTTGTTCACAAAAGAATGTACAATAGATGAGAAATCAGATTTGACAGGAAGCAGTGAACGTCATACAATGGGGTGAGTTTGAGGGACATTCTGGCCAGGTTGTGGAGCGGAGTAAATGGAACAGTCACCAGGGACTGTGCCTAAATCGATGTACATAAATTAAGGACCACCAACATTTGACATTTTTAAGTGCAGGTAGGTGGTTCGACCAGCTGTACTCAGGATGTGACCATGATGGTTGAAGTGCTAGAGTGGAGGCAGAGAAAGGGAGGGACAGAGGCAGGGTAGAGGAGAAGAAAAATGTTACCGAGCAAGCAGATGAGACGTAGGTTAAGAGGGTAACTCAGAGGTGAGGAGGAAGGCAATATCTTGGTTTTGAACAAATCGGTGTGGACTGTTTCTCAGATGTCCTAGGGAAGGGAATTCCATGCAAGTGGAGCAAGAAGAGAGAAAGAACAGAAGCAAGATTAAGAACAGCAAGGGCGTGGAGCCACAAGGATAATCGAGCAGGCAGAGCAGAGATTACGAGAAGGCTTGCAGAGTTAGATAGAGGAGGGTAGAAATCAGGGGTGTTGCTAGGTCTGGAAAAGACCCGGGGCTACGCTGATGTCGGAACTGTCGGGACTGGGGGCTAGCTAGCCTTTTGGTTGTAGCTCCTGAGATTCTATCCGGGGCTACAACCAAAAGATCAGTGGCTATAGCCCTCTTAGCCCCCCCTAGCAATGCCTCTCGTAGAAATAGTGGTGCCTTAAAGTGGATAGATTAATGAACCAGGAGAAGAAAGTGAAATTGTATGTTGCTTTACAGCAAAAATATCCTGCATTACTGCAGGAATGATTACTAGGAAATATTGCCATTCTAATAGAGAACTGTATCGATGTACCTATGGATTGTTAGCACAAAAAATGATTGCATTAATAAAGAGACAGGGGAGGCATTGAACAATAGCCTATGGGCCTCTGGGCAGCGAGCATATTATTTTTAAACTGGACAGAGGTGGCATCCGCTACTTACTAGGGAAGGCGATATGAGCCATGGGGGGTTAGCCAATTTCACGCCATGTTTTATTAAAATAATTGCTTTATTATGTACAATAGAAACTAGTCTATGTGTCCACTGTACTGTCATGGCCTTTCAAAACTGTTTAGTTACTAGGGACACAAATATGGACCACAGCCAGTATGCCAGGACACTGGCTGTTGCCGAATGACATGACCCCTCGAGCACTCCATTGTGCATCCCCCTAAAAAAACACCTGTAGACCCTTCCTGCCCTATCTCCACTACCCCCTTCTGGGGAAAACTCTTGGAGAAGTTGGGCATCTCCCAACTAATCCATCACACAGGACATCTGCTGGCTGTCTCCATGATCACCAGTCTGGCTTCAGAGCAGCCAGAGGTATGGAAAATGCTCTCCTGAACAACTGTGGTGACTTGCTCTCAAGCCTTGACTCCAACTCTTCTTTGGTGCTCCTCCGCCTCGATTTGTCCTCTGCCTTTCACATGGTCAAACATTTAATCCTCACAAATCGGCTCCATGATACCCTGGGCATCACGGACCAGGCACTGGAATGGTTGACCTCTTTCCATTCAAATCGGCCCTCCGAAGTGCATCTGGGCCCTTTTCTCTCCTCTACCTCACTCTGGCCCACTTGATATCCACCATCACTCCTCATTTCCAGTGTTAAACTGATGACACACAGCTCCCCTTTAATCCTGCCTCCAATACCTCCACTCCCACTCCCTCCTCTCACATTCCCAATCAGGCAGGTGTGCTGCTAACAATCTCTGCCTTAACGCCAGTAAGAGTGAGATCCTTCTCATTGGGACACTTGCCTCCTCCTTTCCTCCTACTCTGAGACAAACTCCTTGGGCCCCCTCCCCTCACCCTCGTGTGAGGCAAACAACCTTGGTGTCACCTTCGACTCATGTGTCTCCTTCCCTCCTCATATTGCTGACCTTATCAAAAAGGGCCACTTTCAGATTCACCTCCTCAGAGGCATTCTTCCTTTCCTCACCTTCCCCCAGAAATGATATGTCTCCAGAGCTCTGGTTCTCTCCTGGCTGGATTACTGCAACAGCCTCTTCCTTAATCTTCCTCTTTCCTCCCTTTGTCCCCTTCAACTAATCCAGAAAAGGACTGGGAGACTTTCCCTTGGCCTCAAGCCCAGGGACCAAATCTCTCCACCCCTAAAATCTCTTCACTGACTCCTAGTGGTTGTAAGGATCAAACGGAAGACCCTCTGCATCATCCACAAAGCTTTCTGGGGCCTGCAACCTTGCTACATCCAACGTTCTCTCACTAGATACCTCCCTGGTAGAGTCCTTTGGTCCTCTAGCTCTAATTCTCTTCAGATCAGACGTTTCACCAAGCAGAGCGTGAGGGGTAGATCCCTTTCTTCAGCAGTAGCCTCCCTTTGGAACAACCTCCCTGCCCCTCTCCGACTTGAGCCAGATATCCTTAAATTCTGGAAGCTTCTCAAGACCTTCCCTCTCCTCTACCCTGCTAATCTCCACCTGCCGCTGCAACTGGTTGCCTGTGTCCATTACAAGTCTTACTGCTACCTGGCCCTCCTTCAACCAGTCTTTTGTTAAAATAAAATGACCAGCACTTGCCACTGGGCAACCTTCCCTGACTAGCCTGAGTCTGGTTCACCACCTGTTCTTGCACGTGTTGACACAAGCCTGGGTTCCCTGTGCAATGGGCCTCCTGGGCTCCCCTTATCACTTGCCTGGCCCTTGGAGCCCCTTCCCTCCTGCAATTCTCCCTCTCTCCCTATCCCATCCCTTTGCCGTTATCTGCCCTCTCCCTCTGCACTTCTTGTTACTGCACTTGCACAACCTGAATGTCACAAGGCCTAGTAGGACCATTATTGTTGTTTTCTCCTCTTTCCCCTCCCCTCTTCTATAAATGAATAAAAGGATCATAAGTGGTAGGCATATCCTGCTATACATTGCCTACCCCCAAATCCACCTAGGTGCAATATATTGGCCACCCCCAAAGTCCATGTGTGTTTGTTTATTTGTTTGTTTATTTATTTAGTATAGCGTGCAAAACCCAGAGGTAAAAGGGCGCAACAGAGAACAGGAAAGATAAGATTACATAAAAGATTAGTTGCAGGATAAGGCACACATGGGTATAGAGCATAGCATTACATTACATAGCATTACATTACATTGCATTACATCACATCTAGTGAATAGACCTATTTACATGTATACATAAAGTTAATTACATTTCAGCAGGTCAGTTAAGGAGTGTACATATATACGGTGAGGTTGGCTATGGACTGTTAGTGTGAGAGGGCACGGTTCAGTCATGGGGATCATTGGATCGTAACCAGGTGAGAGTGTTTCAACTAAAGCTGTAGTAGGATTGGTTTGTTCTGATGTTGAGTGGGAGGGTGTTCCAATGTTGTGCTGCCATGACAGGGAAGCTACTGCCGCCAGTTTTCTTTTGTCTGAATTTGGGTACTTGCAGGCAGTAAGATTTAATCATTCTGGTGGGGCGGGTGGAGTTTTTTTTTTACTATTCTGGCTGCGAGATGAGGGCTGTATTGTTTAAGCATTTGAAGGTGGGTGATGTCGTTTTGAGTGAGATACAGTCGCAAATTTTGAGCCAGTTGTGTTCTCTTCTTTTGTTGGAGATGTGTTCCCTGGAGGGTAAGTTAAGGGCTGTTCTGAGTGCGTTATTTTGCAGTGTTTGAAGTTTGTCGGTTATGTATTTGTTGGCTCCTAGGTACATGCCATTACAATAATCAAGTCGGGAGAGTATTAGGGCATTGGCAATGATGATGCAGCTAGCTTGTGTGGGATGTTTTCCCCCACTAGTCCAGGCCCTGCAACATTACTGTGCATTGCTTGCATCAGGAACATCAGAATGGCCACTGGAAAGCATTCTGCTTGCTAAAATCAGCCAGAAGGGTGCAGTCACAATCTGAAAAATAGGCCGCCATCCACTTTTGCCTATGTCAGTGGTAACACAGGAGACCACTGCCAAAACGCATCACTTGGCTGCCCACAGAGCAAGGCTGATTGCAAAAGAAACACAGAGCTGTGTGAAAATCTGTTTTTTTCTTGGTTGTCAAATTTGCAAAAATCATGGCCCACAAACCACCCAAAAGATCCAACCTCCTGTTGGGTGTTAAACATCATTCTACTTCAAGAATCCACATAAATATAATGTCAGCAGGAGTATATGTTATCAGAACAAAACCCACTTTTGAAGATGGTTGCTGGGAAGAAATCTGTCAAAAATGGGTGTAATACCAATACTCACCTCTGTCAGATGCTGGCGATCTCTAAATCTAACAGGAGAAACTGTGTCTAAAAAGATAAATATGCCAAAGAAGGGATTTCCATCAAATGCAATATAGGCTGCCACACATTGATTTTCATGTTGAAAAAGACTGGAATTGAAGATATGTTTGCTTATTTTAAATTTGTAACTGTAATTTTGCACAAGGGACAATGTTAAAATGGACTAAAAGGTAACCTGATTCAGCTAAACTTCCAAGAGGTTTCCCACACTGAGCTTTAAACACATTCCACACCTCCTCCCTAAACAGAGGAATCTTTTCTCCCATGCTCTGCTGAGTATCTGACAGGCAAGTGTGAAAGGAAATGGGAGGGGCACTCTGGCATGTGGCTCTGGGAAAGAGACAATGGAGTCCTTGAACTGAATGGAAATGCTAAATCGGGTGTGACTGACATCAACTGCCCTGGCAGGAAGACAAGCCATGTGATTCTCTGACTCAGCCAAGCTTTGGAGGCGGGCCAGACTGAAAATGTGGATTTGAAATTGGACTAAATATATGTTTAAGGAAAAGGCTTATAAAATATTGTACCGAACTGACAAAAATATGAAACTTAGAGATTATTAAAATGAAAACTTCACTCACAGTTTAAAACTAATCTGGAATCTGTGCGACATTCAGAGACTGAACCACGACATTTTTAATATTGCAGCTATTGTGATTATGCGAGGAACATCAAAACTTACAGGAATATGCCCAGAGGCTATGTGCATGTATGTGTAAAAAATCGTACAGATCCGAAAATGTGTAACCAACCAAAAGCGCACATTTTTTTTATTTATGAACCAGAACTCATAGGAAGATAAGATTTTGACAGAAACATACCTTAGGCAATCTGTGATGTGTATATGTATTATTAACAAGTTGTGCATATTGAAAATATGTTTTTTGGAAAAATAGATTATCTGGGTAAAAGCAAAGGGGAGGTTCTTCCCTAGATTGTAAGCACAGTGTCACTCTGACACATGATGACACATCATGACACACTGTTCCTTTCTCCAATCAGGAGAGGGGGAATTCTCTGACCTATCAGATCTTTAGAGGATTGGGCATTGTGAAATCAGCCTCCCAACCACTTTGGAAAATGGATAAATAGGGACTGTTGAGGACCCATAGAAACACACACTTTCACTCATCAACTGATCCACTGGCGAAGCACTCTGCAGGAAGATCCAGACTCTAGAAACTAGATCCAGATTCCAGAACTCTGAAGCAGAAAGGCCAATCCAAAAAGCTGAACCCTTTTCAGCAGGCCTTTAAAATCTAGCAACCTGATTTAACCCCTAAACTTCCATGGGGAATTAACCCATTCAACAGCCTGGCTGAGCTGTTTGCTGCTTCTGGCCAACAACCTTTGCTAGAACCCAAAATCCAAATCAGTCCAGCAGAGCTGTAACCCAGAACCCGTCAGATCCAGTCCAAGAGGCCGCGCAGAGACCAGAGTGCTGAGAGCACAACCAAGCGTCTGAGACCTGTCCGGTGGCGAGCAAAGTCCAGTCCAAACCTTTTCCCAGATCTATGACGGGTTCATTTTAAACCAGAGTTGTGAGTATTTAGCATAGAATTGTCCATAGTCATCTCTTAGTTTAAAGTAATCCATCCAACCCATTCCAACATATCCAGACTGCATTGTAGAATCTCTTTTGTCCATTCTGAATCCTTTCTCATCCATCTAATCCTGTGAGAATTGTTAGTGTAAGCCAACCTGTTTGTAATTCAAAGCGCAATTTCATTTGAAATCTTAACGCCTTTTGAGAAAAATCTACCTTCACTAAAACCTCTGTAACCTTTGAACCGTACGTCCTAGAAACAAAATTTAAATGTCATTTTGAAGCTAACATCTTCAGCTTTCAGAAGAACCCAAAACATTCTAATTCCATATAGTTTTTCCGTAATCGCGTTTCTCGCATGCTGAAAAGTGCAGCAAATTTGCATTTGGCTAAAGTTCACCACATGTAAAAACAGCTATTTCTTGATTTCGACTTCTTTATTTCGTGTTCCATCTGCTAATCATTCTATAATCATTGCTAGTGTTGACCTGACCCAATCCAAAGCAACTCTCACTAGTGCTGAATCCTAATTTAGAGAATTAAAATACTTTTTAGCATTTTTCCCATTCAATTCAACCACATTTAAAAGCAATTGACCTGTTTAAAATCATTCCTGTTCTCTCTAAGCTTGCTGGAGGGAATCGGGATTGAAACTGCAATTGTTGATTGTTATTCCTGAAACCTGTGTGCCCTCATTCCATCTATTCATATTGCATATTGGGGGGAGTGAGTAATAACAGGGGGAAAGATTGATCGCACTGTTTTGATTGAATTCATATCAAGTTTCATGTCTCTGCTGCATTCATTTCATATCCTTGCATTCATTGAACCCATACAAAGTTATTCTCTGCTACATTATTCTTCCTATTCCAACTCCTAATTGATTAAAGAGATTGTTGATATTTTAATATTTCTCATTGCTGATCATATTCATAAGTGTGATATTCAGATATTATTCATATTCATAAAAGTGTCATCTATATATTGTTCAATTCTTCAAATAAATCTTTTAACTTTGCAAAACAACCTACTTCTTGGCTCAGTGAGGCCAGGGAGATTCAAAGAGAGGGGCGTTATATAAGGGTACATCATCCAGAATTAAAAAAACTTTTGACATAAAAATATATAAATAAAGGTTTCCATTGGGCATCCCATACTAGGCATTGACTTAGTTGGAGTGCTGGATTGAAATCACTTACAAATTGGGGGCTCGTAGTGGGATTTCTGGATTAGACCTACCACTTGTGCAGCTTAATACAGTGTGCTAACTGACAGGATACATAAATCCTGTTTGGCTACCGCGCTGCATTGCAAAAAATAAAATAAAAAACTTCTGTAAATCAGGAAGGAAATTAATATTTCCAAAATGTCGACATTGGTAGACATTAAGATGGCTAGAGAACATCTTTTACATAAGTTATTTGTGAGAGGTGAATGGACTGAGCAGGACCAGAATGTGTGGTTGCAGACAATCACACAAAAGATCACTGCAACAGGGTTAGATATCTGGAGAGATCAGGGTCACTTACATGTGGCCCTGAGTGAACTATATATGGCTCCCAAGACCAAGGATGAGTAAAATAAGATTGCCAAGATAGCGGCATATCTATATTTTCTATGGGAGCCATACAGGATAAATATGCTGAAGGCCAAGATCTGGCAAGTAGGCAACTGATGGCATTAGAAAAGGCCCAATCTGATCTGGACTCTTCTGAGCCGAGGCTGCAGAGGAGTCAGAAAATGAAAGCAGGCAGTATATAGTTTAAAAAAAGAGGACATGGGTATCCTGCAACAGGAAAAGGCAGAAAAGGAAACCAGAATTCTGGCCTTGCAGAAGGAGTACCAAGAAAGTTTGGACTCCCTACTGCAGAGCCAGAAAAAGCTGGAGCAGCAGATAGATTTCAACAGGGCATGTGCAGAGCAGGAAGTCAACCTGCAAAGCCAATTAGATAAAGAAAAGGCAGAGAGTGACAAATTAATTGTGAAAGACCTGGACACCAGGCAGAGTTTGATGAAGAGTGCCAGAAAGCTGGTGCCCTTCAAAGACAGAGGGACGACCTGGCAGCACAGAGGCAGGCTCTTGCTCAGGAAAGGGACACCTTAGGCCAGAAAGTCTGTTACTTAAAAGAGAAACTGGAAGAAAATCACCTGGCCCTCCTGGGACTGGGTGACCTCCAAAAAGAGCATGATAGATTGTTAGAGCACACCAGGAGGGTGGAAGATGCTCTTGCAAGAAAGGAGCAGGCCAGTAGGGACGGGACACAGGAAGTAACCCTCCTGCAGCCAATACTGACCCAGTACTCAAAGATGAACCAGGAAGCACAGAGAGAATATGAGGCTCTCTGTCAGAACAATGATAGGCTCAACAGACAGGTAGCCATGCAAGAGAGACAGATAGAGACTAATAAGGCCTTGATAGAAGAACAGAAAGCTCAGGTTCTTGCATGGCAACAGGGAGCAGGGGCTGATAGAGATGAGCTTCGCTGGGAAAGAGAAACACCTGAGCATAACCTCAGGAACCCTAGTATCAGAGGCCTTCATCTCTCCCAGTCCCTGGACTCTGCCACCCCCATGTCCACTGGCACACATGAGCCTAGGGTCACGGGGATGGCAGATTTCAATCCAGTCAGAAGCATGGGGCTCATAGACCAGCACCTCCCAGGAATGGATGGGCAGACATCTGGGTAAGGGTACCCAAGTACTGTGAAATTTAGTGGGGAATTCCAAGAGAGTAGGCCCACTAAGGGCATCCTGAAAACCTCTGCCCAGCTAGGACAGTGGGGGGCTACCCATCAAATCCTGGGAGCAAGGAGGAATCAGAAGACTCCTCTGAGCGCCCCAGGACACAGGAGACTAGGTCCCCACATTCTGCCAGCCATTCCCAGGCTCACAGAATCTAGAAGACCAGATGGGCACCTCTGGGAGCAGTGCCTCTGATTCAGAAGATGATTGGACCAGGGTTACCCGAACCAAGAAGGCCAATAAGGCAAAAAAGTACCTTGCTTAAGGACCCCTTAAAACAGATCAAGGCAATAAGGTGCGTCATCACGCCTTATCATAAGAACGCTAAGTATTCTGTTTGGGAACACTTAGAGCTCTTTGAGCAGATGATGGAAACTTTCTATCTGAAAGACAGCAGTAGCTGCATTCAGTATGTGAAATGGACCTTTTCACCAGAGTACTCCAGTTTCTTTGCGGGGCTGGAGGACCAAAATCATTCAAGATGGTCCACATATAGGGCGGTCATCTTGAAGCATTTTTCTGTTCACAGAAATCGCCAAGAGGCTCCCAAGGCAGCCTACAATTTACAATGTGGGGAGGATCAGGCTCCACAAGAATTTGTGCAGGAATTAAAGCGTGCCTTTGCACAAACTACCAGAAAAGTGCGCACGGACAGCAAAGAATTTGTTAATACTTTTTTTCCATGCTCTACCAAAATACATCATGACCCAGCTAGTGAGAGATTTTCATGAGAAAAGATCACTGACTGGGTCATTGAACAGGCCACCCAGATTTCTGAGGTGCAAAAGCCCATAGAAAACAAGAATGCTCAGAAAAGCCCCAAACCAACCAACACGCCTGCTGCTGTTAAGGTGGCAGAGGTAAAGGTTGCCCCCATTTTGCATTTGGAGATGGGGGGCCTAAAAACCGACCTGCACAGCAGAATAATTCCAAGCCCAGAAGGCCCTCGGGCCAGTCACAGACAGGGAGCCAAGGGAGCCAAGGAGGTAGTCCCACAAATGGGATCCCTCACTCCCCTGACTATGTAAGTCCCTGCTACAAGGGGAAAAGACCCACCTTGGGTTATGTGTGGACTCCTCCAGCCCAAGGGGGGGGATCCAACCAAGCAGCCCCTAACCCAGGGAACCTCCCTCCTCACTTCCCCCAAGAGGGCAGAAATACTCCAAATCCTGGGCAGAATGTTTTCCCCAGGTATCCACAAAATTTTCAACCCCAGAATAATCCACCCTTCTTTCCCCCTTTCCTGAGCCCAGACAACCTAATCCGGGAGAGGAGAAGCCAAGGGTGGAGGGGTACCCAAATCTTCCCATCTCAGGGTATTACCAGAGAAATGAGAACCCTGTATCAGCCTGAGCGGGTTTCACAGTTCGAGCGCCAGGTCCAAAACATGGCACAGGATATTGGTCGCATGCTGAGGGGCTCAGCAGAATCCTCAGATGAGCATGCCGGCGCAGAATGCCACAAACTCTGGACCTGGTACTCCAGAACAATAAAGGGGGCAGCACCCCGACAACCCACCGGTTCTCAGGGTGGAGGCACAAGGGGAAGGGGGGTGTAAAGCTTTGGAGGAAGCTTCCTTCCCCACTTGTAGAAAGCCCCTGGAAACCCAGGAACCGGAAACAAAATCTCCTACCCCTGAAAGTCTGCCACCCAAGGAGCAGCGGAGGGCTAGGAGAAACAAAGAACCCAAACAGACCCACTTTGTGCAGGAGGTACAAATCTTCCAATTTGAAGGAGAGGGATCCTCAGAGGGTCCGGGGAAAAGGATCTTCTCCTTCAGAGATGAGGGAACTCCTCCCAAAGAAAAATGGGTCCCAAAGGATTAAAATCCAGACTGGGTAGATGTGGGGACAGAGCTAGCGCTGCCCATCATCCAATACCAGAACCAACAGCATGAAAACCCCTGGTTCAAACCCATCCTGGTGACTGCCTCCAGAAAGGGGGTGGGGGTTACCCAGAACCATAAAAAGGGGAACTCAAAACTTCTCCCATTTCTAGTTGCCACCTTTTTCTTTCAGATTCCCAAAGCTCCCCACAGAATTCTGCCCAAATCTCTTCTCTCTCTATGTCCAAAATTAGAAAATTAACCCACCAGTTGTCCGAAAATGTACATTATCTGTGCCCCCTTTCGGAGAAGGAGGGAAGATATTATGCCCCAGTACAAGTACATGGGCAGGGTACAATTTTGGCACTGGTAGACACGGGATCCCAAGCTACCCTTCTGTCCAAAAAGGCCTTTGATGAACTGTATTCAGGAAGGGGGCGAATTATCAAATTCCTATCACCTCTCTTCTTGGACAACTTCAGAACTTTGACAGGAAGCAAATTCCCGTCGAGGGGACTGCGGATTTGGACATTAAAATTGGGCGACACAAGGTGAAGCACCTGGTCATAGTTGTGACTCCAGAGGGCACCCCTTGTTTATTAGGGAATGACCTCCTGTGAAGGTTGTCACCCCTAATAGATTGCGTAAACATGGTCCTCTGGACCCAGACTAGCCAACCAATAAAGTTAAAACATAGTGTCAACCATGTTAATTTAAACGGCACATGCCACATTGTTGAACAAAAATCTGACCAAGTAGAATTTCACTTTCAGAACAACCAAATTCCAGACGTGACAGTAATAGCAGTAGGACAGCAAACTGGTGATGGGGGGTCCTCTCTATTTCTGAAAATCAACCTTCCTTCCAGTTTAAGGTGGCATTCCACACTGGAAGGAAATACTCTGAAATTCTTTACCAATCCACAATCAGACATTCCCACTCCTATAGTCCAGAAAAATGTGAAATCAGCTCAGAGCTTGGCTGATATTCAGCAAATTGGAGAGCAGTTGTTCATCCCTGTTCAGTTAAATGAAGCGAAGCACTCTGATCTCGCCCGAGTGTGTGTGAACAACGGTAAGAGCTTCATCAGCGAAGCCATGTTCCGCCAACTTCCAAAAGATCCAGCCATTCCCACATTTAGACTCATAGACAAATGGGAAATGGATCAGGAAACACCCAAATCCAAACATCTCCTGCCAAGCAGGAGTATGCTCAAAATCTTCATAGGCAACAAGAGCATAGTCCATAATTGTTGGGTCGAGCGAGACGTCACTGCCACCTTTTACTTGACATTCTCAATCACTTTGCCATTAGTTTGGACCTAATAAACTTCAAAGCTTGGTCCCAATTAGCGGATAATCCCATGGGCTTTGATGACCCAGGGAAAGCATTTAGGTCAGCTCAACTGCTGCCTTATGCATTTGAAATTCAGATTGGAGAGGAAATCACCATCCCAGAAAGGACCCGGCAATTCTCCCTGGAAGTGAAAGTTAAAAGAGGACAGAAATTGAAAAACCCTGATGCCTATATTCATCTAAATGCTTCTCTCCAACAGCAAAGGTTGGGGGTAAACCCAACACCATTAGTCAACATAGAACATGACACCATTCCAATAGAGGTGGATAACAGCGACTTAAAGAGTATCACTCTAGCCACAGGCACCATTATTGAAATGGTGGTTGATGACTGACATTTTTCCATAGATTTAGGAAATGAACTATTAGGACCAATCCCCAAGGACTGTTTTGACAGTGATGACAACACAACACCAGACAGGATCTTTTCCCGGCATGGGGGGAACTTCCTGGTGTACACTTCCTGCCTTTATGGTAAGGAAGATGTGACTCTTGACTTCTGGAGGGATGAGGTGATTATCCAGGTCCATGAGGGCTGCCTTTCCCACCTGTAGCCACCAGTCCAAATCAGCACTCTGACCAGGGACTTCTCCACACAGCTGGAGGAGGCCGCTGAGATAGCAAAACCAGAAGTCTTTCCAGGCTTCAGGCAGATGGATGAAGAAAGAGTCAACCTAGCTGACACCTGTGAGACTATGGAGCAGAAGGAAAAGTTGAAAAAAGTTTTCTTGGATTTTCAAGATCTCTTTGCGGTGGACTCATATGACTGTGGTCGCACCGACATCCACACAACAACAATTCCCACAGACCCTGGGATGACTCCAGTGTTTGTGAAGCAATATCGCTTGCCTCTCGCATCAATGGAGTCCCTTACTGAAATTATTAAGAACCTTGAGTCCCGTGAGATAATCCCTCCAGTCCACAGCACCTTCAATAATCCGGTGCTGGGGATATTGAAGCCAAACGGTCAGTGGAGACTCTGCACAGACCTTATGGAGCTCAACAAATGGGTCCATACTTCCCGATGGCCTCTTCCCTAGATTGACCAAGGGCTGCCCCAGATCCAGGGGTCACAGGTATTCACTGCAATAGACCTGACCAGTGGATACTGGACTGTACCTGTCAGTAGGGAGGACCAATACAAGCTGGCCTTTACCTTTGGAGGGCAGCAGTACACATGGACCCGGACTCCCTTCGGATATATCAACTCCGGTAATGAGTTCAACATTTTTCTACATAAGGCCATGCCGACCTGGGTAAGAGGGATAACCTGGCTTATGTAGATGATGTCATCATGAAAAGCTCAACTGTGGGGGAACACATAGCGGAGATCTATTATGTTCTGACCCAGTTGAGGGCTGCCGGAGCAAAACTTTCTTTTCAAAAGGCACAGTGGTGTAGAATCTGTATCAATTTCTTGGGGCATGAGATTACTCCTCAGGGTCTCTGTCCCCAGGAAAGGAAAGTGGAAGCACTCCAGAATTTGAAAGACACCACAACTCTGCAGGAACTCAGGAGCCTCCTTGGACTGACTAATTACAGTAGAAAGTTCATCGAGGGCTACGCAGAGATCACAAGACCCCTGATTCATCTTTTGAGGGGGGATCAAGTGGGAGTGGGGTCCAGAACAAGCCGAGGCAGTAAGACAACTCAAAAGAAGCCTCTCACAAGTGCCTTGCCTAGCTTACCCTGTCAGAAACAAGGAGTTCTTCTTGGAGACAGGGTTCTCTAATACATGCTTGACTGCAGTATTATACCAAAAGCATGACAAGGTCAATAAAGTAATCTCCTATGCGAGCAAAACGTTATCCTCTGTGGAGTAAAAATTCAACGATTGTGAGAAGGCACTCCTGGCAATGGTGTGGCATTGAAGAATTACCACCCGTTTATCCAGTGGGAACACATCATAGTGGAGACTCCACACCAGCCTCTGCGATATCTCCAAAGTGACATAATCGGGCCGTAAATGTGAGTAATTCCCAAATGACTTCCTTGATTCTGTCAATGCAAGGCTTTCCTGTGGAGGTCAGATATGGCCAAAACAAGAAGAGTCCCCTCGCGCAAGGTCTGGCTGACTTGCATGATTGTGCCAGAGACAACTGTCTCGAGGACGAGAGTCTAAAAATCTAGGACAACATGGAGGCATACCTTAATTCCCCACACAAAGTCTTTGAAGAAGACACATGTGAGGGAATGCCCACTGTCTATGTGGATGGATGCTCTTAGGCATGTTATGTGCTAACAACAAACCATTGAAACATGGGAAATTAATTCAAAATATTGATGATCTGGTCACCTCAAATGGGATGACCATCGACTGGAAAAAGATCAAGGGTCATTCCAAAGTAGAGGGACCAGACAAAACTGGAAATGACTTAGCTGATCAGCTGGCCAAAACCGGACCCATCCAAGGGGATCTAATTGAGATTGAGTCCCTGTTGGGGGAAATCCAGGTCACTGCTATCACTAGGTCCCAGACAAATGCTCACAATGAACTCTCAACTGAACAATGTAGTAAGGAGACCCCAGATGCTGATTTGATTACGGCTCAAAAAGGAGATCCAATAATTGGTAAGTTTTATCAACACATTGAGGACCCTGAGAACTTTCCCCTGACAGATACCGATTACATAGGGAAAGAGGACCTCAGAGTGTTGATGAAATGTCCAAAAATGTTCTGAATCCAAGACGGTTTGTTGGTAAGGAAATCCCTAGCTGGTCATGATCAGTGGGTGATTCCTACCTCATTCCGAAGCCTGATGTTAAGTCACGCCCATGATGCAGCCACAGCCGGCCATAGGGGGTTTCATACAACACTTGAAATCTTAAGGGAGGGGGCACATGGGGCAGGACCTCGACCGATACTTGAAGGGGTGTCTTGTGTGTGCACAATTTCAGCCAACATCCCTCACACACCGTGCGCCTCTCCAAAAGAGGGGAATGACACTGCCATCGTCAGATTTGCAAGTCGACTTTATCAGGCCCGTGATTCGCTCCTCTAGGGGAAACAAGTATATGTTGACTGTGACATGCTTGTTTACTAAATGGATAGAATGTCTCCCGGCCCCAAACTGCAAGGCAGAAACAGCAGCTGCCCTGATGATCAACCACATCTTTTCGCATTTTGGACCCAAAGGATCAAGTCAGACAGAGGTAGCCATTTCACCAGCGAAGTAAAGACAAAGATGTGGGAGATACTTGGGGTTAAAAGGAAGCTACACATTGCTTACCGGCTAGCCTCTAGTGGTGCAGTCGAGACATACAAAAGGACAATTGTGAGCATATTAAAAAAGTTTGTGGCAGATTCTGGGCCACGTTGGGCTATTCGATTACCTCTTGTCTTAATGGCCATCAGATCTACCCCTTCATCTGCAACTAAAATGTCACCGTTTGAGCTGATGACTGGACACAGGATGGTGCTTCCCCAGCATCTGCTCTATAGAACCCAAGAGCAGACATTGATCAATGCCTCCTCAACTCATGAGTATGTTCAAAATCTAAGAAAACACCTTCAACATGCTTTTGCCTATGCTCAGCGAAATCTAGAAAGATTAGCCTACAGCATGAAGACCCACTACGACTTAAAGACTACCAAAACAAAATACAATGTAGGGGACCAGATCTACCTATAAAATTTCCAAAGTAACCAGGCCAAACAGCGCACATTTTTGCCTACCTGGTGGGGTCCTTTTGAAATTGTAGACAAAATCTCACCAGTCACCTACAAAATCTGCATTCCCAAAGGCAGTTTGGCAGGGGGGCAAGATAAGTGGGTCCTTATTAACCAACTAAAGTGCTGCCATCCTAGGAACACTCTGCAGCAACTGGAGGAGTCTTCTGGAACCCCAGAGGGGATCACTCCAGATCCATAAAATTCCAACTCTAAAATATTCCATATATAGTCTATAAAATCCATAATACAAATGTGTCCTGATTTATCAAATGTATGTGTCCGCCCCACTACATTAATAGTCATGGGGAAATGTCTACGAATATGTTTTTGCTTTGTCATCCTAGGATTGATAAACCATGGAGACGGAAACCAAGGAATACTACCCACGGACCGGGAGCAAAGATCCAAGGGGCCCGGAGTATCGCTCAATACTCACATCAGGACTGGCGAGGAGAACCGATCGATCCACCTTTGACAGAGGAAAATATGATGAACTTTGCCATTTGTAGAATCAGAAGAGATGAAACTGACATCCCAGTCTTGCGAATTCCCATTGAAGGACGATCAATGACAAATCGCAAGAGGGGGGCTTGTGGTATGTTTTCAACCACTAGTCCAGGCCCTGCAACATTACTGTGAATTGCTTGCATCAGGAACATCAGAATGGCCACTGGAAAGCATTCTGCTCGTAAAATCACCCAGAAGGGTGCAGTAACAATCTGAAAAATAGGCCGCCATCCACTTTTGCCTATGTCAGTGATAACACAGGAGACCACTGCCAAAACCCATCACTTGGCTGCCCACAGAGCTAGGCTGATTGCAAAAGAAACACAGAGCTGTGTGAAAATCCGTATTTTTCCTGGTTGTCAAATTTGCAAAAATCATGGCCCATGAACCACCCAAAAGATCCAACCTCCTGTTGGGTGTTAAACATCATTCTACTTCAAGAATCCACATAAATATAATGTCAGCAGGAGTATATTTTATCAGAACAAAACCAACTTTTGAAGATGGTTGCTGGGAAGAAATCTGTCAAAAATGGGTGTAATACCATTACTCTCCTCTGTCAGACGCTGACGATCTCTAAATCTGACAGGAGAAACTGTGTCTCAAAAGATAAATATGCCAAAGAAGGGATTTCCATCAAATGCAATATAGGGTGCCACACATTGATTTTCATGTTGAAAAAGACTGGAATTGAAGATATGTTTGCTTATTTTAAATTTGTAACTGTAATTTTGCACAAGGGACAATGTTAAAATGGACTAAAAGGTAACCTGATTCAGCTAAACTTCCAAGAGGTTTCCCACACTGAGCTTTAAACACATTCCACACCTCCTCCCTAAACAGAGGAATCTTTTCTCCCATGCTCTGCTGAGTATCTGACAGGCAAGTGTGAAAGGAAATGGGAGGGGCACTCTGGCATGTGGCTCTGGGAAAGAGACAATGGCGTCCTTGAACTGAATGGAAATGCTAATTCGGGTGTAACTGACATCAACTGCCCTGGCAAAAATACAAGCCATGTGACTCTCTGACACAGCCACGCTTGGGAGGCGGGTCAGACTGAAAATGTGGATTTGAAATTCGACTAAATATATGTTTAAGGAAAAGACTTATAAAATATTGTACCGAACTGACACAAATATGAAACTTAGAGATTATTAAAATGAAAAATTCACTCACAGTTTAAAACTAATCTGGAATATGTGCGACATTCATTTATTGTAGCTATTGTGATTATGCTAGGAACATGAAAAATTACTGGAATATGCCCAGAGGGTATGTGCATGTATGTGTAAAAAATTGTACAGATTCGAAAATGTGTAACCAACCAAAAGCGCAAAAAATTGTCATTTATGAACCAGAACTCATAGGAAAATAAGAATTTGACAGAAATGTACCTTAGGCAATCTGTGAAGTGTATATGTATTATTAACACGTTGTGCATATTGAAAATATGTTTTTTGGGAAAAATAGATGTTCTGGGGAAAAGCAAAGGGGAGTTCTTCCATAGATTGTAAACACAGAGTCACTCTGACACATGATGACACATCATGACACACTGTTCATTTCTCCAATCAGGAGAGGGGGAAATTCTCTGACATATCAGATCCTTAGAGTGTTAGGCATTGTGAAATCAGCCTCCACACCCACTTTGGAAAATGGATAAATGGGGACTGTTGAGGACCCAGAGAAACACACACTTTCACTCATCAACTGATCCACTGGTGAAGCACCCTGCAGGAAGATCCAGACTCTAGAACCTAGATCCAGACTCCAGAACTCTGAAGCAGAAATGCCAATCCAAAGAGCTTAACCCTTTTCAGCAGGCCTTTAAAATCTAGCAACCTCATTTAACCCCTAAACTTCCACGGGGCCTAACTCATTAAACAGCCTGGCTGAGCTGTTTGCTGCTTCTGGCCAACAACCTTTGCTAGAACCCAAAATCCAGATCAGTCCAGCAGAGCTGTAACCCAGAACCAGTCAGATCCAGTCCAAGAGGCAGAGCAGAGACGAGAGTGCTGAGAGCAGAACCAAGCGCCTGAGACCTGTACGGTGGCGAGCGAAGTCCAGTGCAAACCTTTGACCAGATCTTTGACGGGTCCATTTTAAACCAGAGTTGTGAGTATTTAGCGTAGAACTGTACATAGTCATCTCTTGGTTTAAAGTAATCCATCCAACCCATTTCAACATATCCAGACTGCATTGTAGAATCTCTTTTGTCCATTCTGAATCCTTTCTCATCCATCTAATCCTGTGTTCATTGTTAGTGTAAGCCAACCTGTTTGTAATTCAAAGCGCAATTTCATTTCAAATCTTGACTCCTTTTGAGAAAAATCTACCTTCACTAAAACCTCTGTAACTTATGAACCGTACGTCCTAGAGACAAGGTTTAAATGTCAATTTGAAGCTAACATCATCAGCTAGCTTTCAAAGGAACCCATAATGACATTCCTTATAGTTTTTCCATAATCGCTGAAAAGTTGCAGCAAATTTGCATTTGGCTAAATTTCACCACATGTAAAAACAGCTATTTCTTGATTTCAACTTCTGTATTTCGTGTTCCATCTGCTAATCATTCTATAATAATTTCTAGTGTTGACCTGACCCAATGAAGATTGCCAAAGCGCATAGCGCAGGAAGTCTTGATTCTACTAAAGACACGGTGGCGATCATTATGCTTATTCTTCTTTAATACTGCTTAAAACACAGCTCTTTAAATCATGTTCATTATTTTTTTTTTACAATAAATGTAAAACAAACTCAAAACTTTATCCAACATGGATCCTCTAACCAGACTAAGCCATGTCTCTACTACATGTCCCATGAGGCTTCAGGTATCCTGTAGTCCCAGCCTCAGTGTGAACCACCAATAGGACTCCCCTTCACAGTATAAGTCCTCCTCTGCCTAGGTGCTTTCCTCTTCTTTTCTGTTGCTCTGCCTGAACTCATCTTAAAAGTCTGTCTCTTAACAACTGGTATCTTCATTCCTGCCTTTAAGTAGCAAGGGTTTCCTCTCTCGGGTATAACATTAAATCATTCTCTCGAGTTTTTCATCTCTTCCCCTTAAATGAAAACCAAATCGATATGTTAGGGTGGGGAATTTGCCGCCTATTCACAAAGGAAAAAACATCACATTAATGATAAGGCTGCCAAATTCCTATAGAGCGACATTCCCTTAGGGAACGATAATGATCACCTCTGTGTCTTTAATGGAATCAAGACTTCTTGCGCTATGCGCTTTGGCAATCTTTATTCTATGACAAAACCGGAGGCGATCATTATGCTTGTTCAAAGCTTTCAATCACTGCAGATGCAATGTTCGCTAGCGGCTTAAAATATAAGGTTCTGAAAACCAAGTCACTAGACCAGTCTGCTGCCTTCAAGATCTCCTGCAGCGGAACTCCAGCTGCGAAAGCTCCGGAAGCCATGGATTGGTCTAATGAGCTTTGCCAGCAAGTTCCATAATTTCTTTCACCTATCTTGCAATGGTAGCCTGGGCTACGGCTCTATAAGGCTTTCTTCACGCAATGAGAAGCTGAGTGACACCATGGGGCCCAACTGCTGCTGTTGCTGCTTCATAGCACTTAATGCATCGCGCTACGCAGAGTTTGCTGTTGTCTGGAAAATATGGCTAGTTAATCACCTTAGAATTTGTCTTGGTACGCTGCACCAGGTTAAACGCTATGCCTTCTGGATAAAAGATTTTTCTGTCTATCTCTAGAGCCTTAACGTCTGATACTCTCCTGCAGGAAATCAAACATAGTAATGTGGCTAACTTGCCTGACAGTTGCCTGTTCGATAGTAGGTCGTTCCGAGGCCACTGTTCGAACAATTGTAAAACCTTGTTAACATCCCACAGCGTTGAATATCTAGGTAAGGGTGGTTTGGTAAGCTTTACTCCCTTAAGGAGTCTAGTTATCGCTGGATGTTCTCCCACTGGATTTCTGTCTATGTGATCGTGAACCGCCAAAATGGCCGACCTCTAATCTCCTACTGTCCTGAAAGCTTTTCCACTGGCTGTCAATGCTGCTAGGAAGTTTAGTATATGTTCTAGAGGAGCTGAAGCAGGAGAAATACTCATCCCCCTGCACCATCTGACCCAGGCCTGCCAAGTGTAATCATATCTCCTGATTGTGGAAGGAGGCCACGATACCTTGGTAAGCTCTGTAGCCTGTTCTGAAAGGCCTGGCAGGCACCATCTGCGCCTGAAATTCTGCATGTCAAGAGGTGCAGTGTCTTGTTCTGAATCAGCGGGTGTGACTCTCCCTTCGGATTGATTAGGAGATCTGTCCTGTGGGCAATCCTCTGCGGGAAATCCATCAGAACTGGAAACCATGCTTGCGACTTCCATTCTGGTGTCACTATCACTAGCTCCACTCCTTCTCTGTGAGCCTTTGCTAGGGCCTTCGCCAGCATCAGGAAGGGGGGAAAAGCATGGTGAATGGGTCCCTTCCAGCTGTGCATGAACGCATCTGTCCCGGATGCCTCCGGGTCCAGCCTCCAGCTGAAATATCTTGGCAGGTGGGCATTCAGTCTCGATGCAAACAGATATATACTGAAAGGACCCCATTTCTGTTGCAATTTCTTGAAGACTGACTCATGCAGCTTCTAGTGGCTGGAGTCTGTTAGATATCGGGAGTTCCAGTCTGCGACTGTATTTTTTGCGCCCGGAAGATACTCCGCTTTCACTGCTATCTCCTTTTCCAAGCAAGCATGCCAAAAATCCTTTGCTAATTCTGCTAGCATCTTGGATTTCGTGCACCCCAGCTCGTTGATGTATCTCACTGCTGAGATATTGTCCATGCGTAGAAGATGCAGCATCTTGCTTGATCCTTCCTAAATGGCTTGACTGCGAATGATCCTGCCAATAGTTCTAGGCAGTTTGTGTGCATATCTAACTCTTCTTTTGACCATTTTCTGCCTGTCTCGATGAGACCGCATCTCGCCCCCCAGCCTGACCTGCTGGCATCTGATTCTATGACCATCTCTGGAGTGTCTGCCTTTCCAGGCCTCCATGTTGCTGAGCCACCATTGAATTTCCAACTTGCTGTCTACGTCTAAAGGAACTGATGATACCTCCATCCTTTCTGAAGGAATCGTATCTTGATCCTCTGAAGAGCTCGATAGTGCAAAGGCCCCGGGAATATCGCTTGGATCGAGGCTGCTAGGAGACCCACTATCCTGGCTAGATTGCGAAGTGATATAACCGGCCTCTTCAGAGCTGTTCTTAGATCCTTCTTTATCGCTCTGATCTTGGCGATGGGAAGTTCTAGAGAAGCCTTCCTTGTGTGTATCACAAAACCCAGAAACTCTAATCTTTTGCTGGGCACTAATTCCGACTTCTCTGTATTGATGAGAAACCCCAGCTCTGCAATCAGTTTGCTTGGCAATTGAATTTTACTTACTAGTCTCTCCCTGTCCTCGGACATGAAAAGAATGTTGTCTAAATAGATGATCATCCGTATATCCTCATCCCTGAGGGCAGCTGCTAGAGGTCTCATTAGTTTCGTAAATGCCCACGGAGCTGACGCTAGACCGAAAGGCAGTGTTTTTAACTGCCACTACTGGCTCTTCCAGATAAATTGGAGAAACTTGAGGTCCTGGAGGGCCACAGGAACTGTCAGATATGGGTCCTTCAGATCTAACCAAGCTAACCAGTCCTCTTTCCTGAGAAGATCTGCCAGCAGATGGACTCCTTCCATCTTGAAGTGCTTGTAGACTAGCCAGCTGTTCAGCTCTTTCAGATTTATAACAGGTCGAACTTTGCTCTTCCTGTGCGCTAAAAACTTGTTGCTCAAGAAACCTGTTGACTGGGGCTGCGTTCTCTCTGTGGCATGTTTCTGCACTAACTCTCGTAATTCCTTGTCTAGTAAGGTCGCTTCTGACACTGAACAATGTAAGCGCAGTGGGTGTTTTCTCTGCTTGGGGTAACTCACAAAATCTAAGCTGTAGCCCTGTGCTGCTTGCAGAACCGAGGCATCTGTGGGAAGCTTTTTCCAGTTGTGCATAAAAAGCGCGGTTCTGCCACCTACTGGTGGGTATATCGCTGTGCATACTCTCATCTGAGTTGTTAGACTGGTGCCTGAAGTAGCCTCTTCATCTTCTTCCTCTAAAGCTTCTGCCTCTATTTGGGAACAAAGCGTCTTGTTTCCGCGATTCCCAGTACTGGGCTCTCGGCCCCTGTGGTCTTCTGTTGGAGTTAAACCGGCTGGTTGAGCGGCTTCTGTATCAACCGGCCCTGGCAAAAACTCACCCGGGAAATACTTTCTTGATAGCCGTCAGTGCTTTCTCGAGGGCAGTATACGTTCCTACGAACCTGTTCACCTCTTTCAGGAAGGTGTCTCCAAAGAGCAGATCTTGAGCGCCCTCTCCCGCTTCGTATGAGGCTAAATCACCTAGCTTGTTGTCTATCTTGAGCAATATAGAACGTCTTCTTTCTGCTGAAATTGCTGAGTTCGCATTTCCTAAAAGACATACGGCTCGCTGAGCCCAATTAGCCAGGACGTAAGGATCTACTGGTTCTCCAGTATCCTTGGCTCTTTCCGCGAGGTCCATAATCTTAGCGATGGGCCCCATCAGGCCCAGCACTTTATCCTGGCAGGATCGCCAGGCTCGGTCCATGCCCTTCCTTACATCCTTATTCGCTTTAGTAACAAATGTGAGCATTTTTGGGTCTAACTCCGGAGTCTCGGCGACTTTCCCGTTCAACTCCGGTCTGGGGCATTCTGACCTGAGTCAGAACCTCGTTTCCTTTTCCAGATGTTTCCATATTTTCTGAGACATATAAATAACCACCCTCGGTGAAGGGGTCCATTCAGTGGAGCGTGGCTGCCTGATCGCATCCGGCTCGAAAATATCAGATATGTCCTCATCAGGGGTAGCCTCTACTGCACTGGCTTTACTCTTTTCTGTTTTGGGTTGTTTCAGAGGTTTCTCTGCTGCACCCAAAAGGCTCTCGTCATCTTCCACTTCTTCTTCACACCCTTCCGACGATGAGCCTTCGGTCCCCACATTATCTGCCCCTGGGGTCGGGGGTACCAGGTACGGCACTGCTGATTTCGCTAAAAAGGCTTCTTTAAGTCTATCAGAAGCATCAGCTGCCTCTTAGAGCTGTTCACCTTGTCCCCTGATAGAGCCTGGTGGGGGGGAGGTAGAAGAGTGTTTCCTCTTCCGGGCCACTTTACACCCCCTATTAACATTTTCCAGAGGTCTTGTGGAGGGCCCTTCCCCTGGATCTTCTTGACTGCCAGCTTTAGTGCCTAGTAAACCCTCCAGAATGTGGAGTCTGTCTTGTAGTGGTTGCACACCTTGAGCTACTGCTCTAACCAGTGAGTCTCCCAACACTCTCTTGAAACTGAGTGAGAGGTCTCTCTCCTCTTCCTGCATTTCCTCCTCCTGCTCGTAGTATTCCTCCCAATAGTCTTCTCCCTTATCACTTGCCATGATATTGGATTGACAGGCTGGCCTTCAATGGGGCAAAGTGTGAATACGCTTCATGGAGTCTCAACCAGTTATCTGGGAGCCTCTTAGGAGGAGCTCTCTTTCAGTAGAAATATAGCCACAGATTAAATCACCTTTTTTTTTTTTTACAGGCTGGCTGTGGAATGTGGCTGCAGAATGTAGCAGTGCAGGGTTTCCGCAGACGCAGAGACTCCGGAGCGGAGGAATGCTTTTGGCACTTATTTACAGAGATTCGACCGTTAAATGATCGAAATCTCATTGTGCGCATGCGCAAATGCAACGCGCTGGCAAGTCCACGGTGCCACTGCCGTGTTCAGGAGGCCGGGCTCCCGCGGCCTCTGAGGAGATACGTATTATTTCTACACTGGAGAGGCGGGCGGGCCCCTAGTGCGAGCGATGACGCTCGTGGGGCTCCGCCTTCCTCTAACTTTCATACATGGAACGCATTCGAAGATTGACCGACGCGACTATTAATACGCGAAAAGTATAATGCTGAAGGTTTGAATGTGTGTGACAATTGTTATTAGCTTTAAAGAAGATATGCGCGTGGCTTGGTAAGGCGGTAACGTGATTATGACAAGTCACACAAGAAATTACGCAGTTTACATTAATAGTGCTAAAGAGCCGAAATTCTACTTAGCTGTGTGAGCAGCAAAAAGAAGAGCAAAGCACCTAGGCAGAGGAGGATTTATACTGTGAAGGGGAGTCCTATTGGTGGTTCACACTGAGGCTGGGACTACAGGATACCTGAAGCCTCATGGGACATGTAGTAGAGACATGGCTTAGTCTGGTTAGAGGATCCATGTTGGATAAAATTTTGAGTTTGTTTTACATTTATTGTTAAAAAAAATAAAGATTTAAAGAGCTGTGTTTTAAGCAGTATTAAAGAAGATTAAGCATAATGATCACCTCCGGTCTTGTCATAGAATCCAAAGCAACTCTCACTAGTGCTGAATCCTAATTTAGCAAATTAAAATCATTTTTAGCATTTTTCCCATTCAATTCTACCACATTTAAAAGAAATTGACCTGTTAAAATCATTACTGTTCTCTCTAAGCTTGCTGGGGGGGAATCAGGATTGAAACTGCAATTGTTGATTGTTATTCCTGAAACCTGTGTGCCCTCATTCCATCTGTTCATATTGCATATTGGGGTGAGTGAGTAATAACAGGGGGAAAGAGTGATCGCATCGTTTTGATTGAATTCATATCAAGTTTCATTTCTGTGCTGCATTCATTTCATATCCTTGCATTCATTGAACCCATACAAAGTTATTCTCTGCTACATTATTTTTCCTATTCCAACTCCTAATTGATTAAAGAGATTGTTGATATTGTAATATTACCCATTGCTGATCATTGTTCATATTCATATGTGTGATATTCAGATATTATTCATATTCATAAAAGTATAATCTATATGTTGTTCAATTCTTCAAATAAATCTTTTAGCTTTGCAAAACAACCTACTTCTTGGCTCAGTGATGCTGGGGGGATTCAAAGAGAGGGGCATTATATAAGGGTACATCATCCAGAATGAAAAGAACTTTTGACATAAAAATATATAAATAAGTGTTTCCATTGGTCATCACATACTCGGCATTGACTTAGTTGGAGTGCTGGATTGAGAGGAATGCTCTACTTGCCCTGATTAGCTTGCACGTGTAGGCGGTAGAGGATGCTAGTGAGTTTACTTGTTTTTTTAGTGACAAGGCCGAATCTAGATGATAGCCTAAGGTTTTCACTGTTTTGGCAACTATGATGGTGTTGCCATCAATGTTGAAAGCCTTGTAGTTGGAGCTGAGTTTTTTTAGATTGGCATTGGAGCCGAGGAGCAGGATTTCGTTTTTCTCATCATTCAGGCATAAGCCTTGTGTGGCCATCCATGCCTGAATGATGAGATATATTTTGTTTACCAAGGCCGTATCTGAATCGAAGTTGCCCGAAAGGGGTATGAGGATCTGGGTGTCATCTGCATAATTGGTGTATGTGACACCCAGTCTGTCCAACTTGTCAAATAAGGGCTTGGTAAAGATGTTGTAGAGGGTTGGGGAGACGCAGGAGCCCTGGGGTACACCACAGGTTATTTTGATTGAGGGGGTCTGCTCAGGCTAGTGAGGAGAAGACTCTCATAGTTCATTTGTCCAAAAATGATTGGATCAAGGCTGTGGCCTCTTTCGAGAAGTGGGCAGCCGAGGCCAGGTGTTCGCAGAGGACTGTGTGGTCCACCAAGTCGAAGGCCGCTGATAGGTCGAGGAGGAGTAGCATGGCAGTGTTTCCTTTGTCGTTAATCTTGTTGATCTGGGTTTTAAGATCGATTAGGGCTGTCTCAGTACCGTGCTGTGGTCTGAATCCAGATTGGAGGGCGCCTAGTAGTTTATGAGTTTCTAGATATTTCTGGATTTGTAGGTATGCTACTCTGTCTATTATCATTAACAGGAACAGCACTGTGGTGATGGGCCTGTAGTTAGTGGGAATAGTGGCGTCTAGTGTTTGCTTCTTGAGGAGAGGCAGAACCCAGGATTCTTTGAGATTACTTGGTATAGTGTTGGAGAAGAAGGATGCGTTGATTAGTTTGGTTATAAAGGGAGCAAGGTCACCGGCAGCATCCTTGATTATCTGGGGTGGGCAGTTGTCACCTTTGCAGTTGGATGGTTTGAGTGAGGCTATAACCCTTTCTGTTTCTAGGATGGATATTTTAGTGAATGTGAAAAGATTCGGGCCTGATGGGTTAGTTATTTTGGCGTGATTGCTAGGAGATGATTTGTTAGTAGTTAGGGAGTCTTTTTTTTAGTGCAATTTTAGTTTGGAGAGTTTTGATTTTGTTAGGGTGTTTTGGATGCTAGTGCACCATTGTTTGTCTTTAGTTATGTTGTCTGGTGGGGGTATGGGGATTCTAGTTCCCTTAGTATGGCAAATAGTTCCCTGGTGTTGGAACTGGATTTTTCGATTATTTCATTGAATAGGTTCTTTTTTTGTGAATAAGATTTCTTTTTTGTATTTATTTGCGAAAAGTTGTATTTTGTTCTCTTCTGTGGCGGTATTGCGCCATTGAGTTTTTAGTTTCCTTTTACGCATTCTCAGTTCTTTCAGGTGGGGGGTGTACCAAGCATTCAGGTGGGCTTGTTGTTTGCTGTTTTGCAGTTTTAGAGGAGCAATGATGTCTAGTCCTTTCTTCATAGCATTGTTGTGATTTCTACTAGGCACTCTGGATTTAGGTTGTCATGGAGAGCATTGAGGGTTGGCAGTAGTAGTGGTAGGAGATTGTCAGGAGTTATGTTTTTTTGCTCTAGTGGGCAGTGGTGGTGCCATGATTTTTTCTTTACTGACTTCTTTATTTAGTGATAAAGTGAAGTCAATGAGATAGTGGTCTGTCCAGTTCTGAGGAGTGGTTTTGGTGATGGTGGTATCGCAGTTCAAGGTGGCGATCCAGTCCAAGGTTCTACCTTTGTTTTGGGTAGGGGTAAGCACTTTTTGGATCAGGCCGTGTTCAGCTAGCATGTTGGCTACAGCTTGTGCAGGTTTGTCATTGGGGTTGTTCAACCCAAGATTCAGTCGCCTAGTAATAGTATTTGGGAGGTGTCTTTAGTGTTGTTGGCTAGGAGGCTGGATAAGTCTGCCTAGAATGAACCAATGGGGCCAGCTGGTCTGTATATTAGGTAAATGGTTAAGGTGCAGCAGTTAGAGATAAGCAATTTGGCTGTGAGGAGCTCGCAGGATTTGAGAGGTGATTGAGGCAGTGGTCTTAGCTCGAGGTTTGTTTTTGATTATGATGGCCAGGCCGCCTCCTCTGTATTTGGGTCTGTCCATTATGATTATTTGATAGTTTTCAGGGATGGCTATTGAAAACGGCTGGTCCTTCTTCTTTGTGCAGCCAAGATTCAGTGATTACTAGGCGGTCGAGGTTGTTTGTGGATAAGGTGTCTGCTATTCTGAGGCATGGGCCACTAGGGATCTAGCGTTGATCAAGGCTACGTATAGAGTAGTTGTGTTGGGTGTGTCCTGGATTGTTATAGGGATAAGTTTAGGTTGAGTGGAGTTATAACATGGTGTATTTAGTTTAGGGCAAAATTTAGGGTGTCGTGGGTAGGTCTCAGAAGATGATTATGGATCCTGTTATGGCAGATGGGCTCGTAAAGATGGGGTAATCTGGCTCGAAGCCTGATGTTTCTTTCTGTGGTCGGACAAGGTATATTTTCTGATGGGTACATGGTTGGTGTAGCAGTCGAAATGGTGAGGTGTAATAAGGCTATGAGGAGGTACAGTAGAGTGGCCGTTTGATTCTTGCTGAGGCACATTATATGGTTTTGGGACACAGAAGCAAGTATAGGCAGGGCTAATGTAGCATCAACAACAGTAGTGAGGTGCAACTAGTATAAGGCAGTGCTATTCTGGCAGCATCATTAGTAGAGGGGTGAAATGACTGTAGCAGCAACAACAGTAGTAAGGTGCAACTATTGTAAGGCAGGGCTATTCTGGCTGCAGCAATAGTAGAGGGGTGCAATGACTAGCATCAGGTAAGGCACAGCAGCTAGTGTAGGCAGGACTAATCTACCAGCAGCAACAGTGGTAAGGTGCAACTAGTATAGGCATGGCTAATGTAGCAGCGACAACAGTGGTAAGGTGCAACTAGTATAGGCAGGGCTAATGTAGCAGCAACAACAGTGGTAACGTGCAACTAGTATAGGCAGGGCTAATTTATCAGAAACAACAGTGGTAAGGTGCAAACAGTAAAGGCAGGGCTAGTATAGGCAGGCCATCTAAATGCAATTCAATGCTTAACCTCAAAATTCATCTATGCAATGCATTGCCTACCCCCGAATTCAAAGAGGTGCTATGCATTGCCTACACTTATAGAGTATTACTTTGCCCACCATTAGACAGTCCAATGCATCACATTGTCCACCCTCAAGTCCATATAGGTGTGACACATTGTCCGTCCTCAGGGGATGCCGGTGCAATACCAAGTCTGCTTTGAAGGTCTTCTGAATAGGGGAGGCAGGACACCCCAACGACTCTACCGGTCATCGTACCCCATTGTAGCCCTCTGGGGCTCAAATGGGAATGGGGAAAAATATTTTATGGCACCCGCAAATGGGCAATTACTGGGTCCGGCAAGGCCACCGCCAGTATCATAATGAGGCCCAATATCTTCAAAGTGATAGAATATGAGCAGAGAATGACTTCTTGGATTCTGTCATTTCGAGGCTTTCCTGTGGTCAGTCACGTATGGCCGAAATAAGAAGAGCCCTATAGCTCAAGTATTGCAGACTGTTATGATTTTGATGGACTGAACCCTGTTTTCCCAGTGGTGACCTCCTCCCATGTGGCCGGGGAAGGCATCTGCTACATGATCATGTAGCTGGGGGAGGCTATATGAGGGAGGATCACATGGGAGGAGACAACTACCGGGGAGATACCCTGAATCCATCAGATGAGACATAGTACCTCCCTTTTCCATGAGGCAGACCCTCTGACACCCAAGACCTTAATGGACTATTGTCAGCTTACTGTTCCCTCTTGTAGAGGAAGTCAAGAAACTTGTTATCTACAATACTCTGGTCAAGCCCCACCTTTGACTCAAACACCTGCAACTCACACATAACACCTTTTGTTTCTGATGTGCCTTTCCGTGAAATCTCGGAGAAAAATCATCAAAAGTTAAATGTCCAATTACATCCATGGACTCCAGCTCCAATAACCACTCAGGTACCGAGACGAGGAGGAGGATGAAGGAGTTTGTGCAAAGTGACAGGAGTTCAAAGTACAGCATGCAAACTAGTTGTTTTTCCAAGTCTTCAGTGTGCTGGACATTTAAAGATGGCACCAACACTATGAGATTGATCAGTGCAGAAGAAGAAATATCCCATGCTGAGGCTCACAAACGTGAGGAACATAGACAAATGTTGCGGAACAGAGAAGGCCAACAGGACAGGACGAGAAATGCTGTGTGTGCACAAGAAGGGCTGTGGAGATGCTGGGCACTACTCAGGAGCTTCTGGATGTTGAGCTGCTCACAGAGACAGCGTTCATCAGTCCAGGCCGAAAAGGAAAGCAAGCGTGAGAACGCAGAGCCACACAGGACGTTGGAAGAAAAGCTGCACACTCCAAAGTCACAAGCGGGTGAAGAAACTACTCTGCAGAGGAGCGAGCACAGTCAGAGACGCTAAAAGGTACTGCTGAGTCTGCCCTAAGCAGCTGGAGGCTCCAGGGCATTACTACAAGTGCACCAACAAATGTTTGAATGGTGTGAAATCGCTGATGCAGAAAATACCCGAAGTTTGTTTGAATGCAGTCAAGGCAAAGTACACCAGGTGATCTGCAGAGTTACAAGAAATACTACTGAAAGACTCTTACAGCACTTATTGTTTGAACAAGAACTTTGTGAGTTCAGTGAAGACACAGAGGAACTGTTAACTAAAGAGATATTCTTGCCATTATATTTAAGAATACAGGGCAAGGGGACCACCCTCTGGATCCAAGGGTCTTTCCTTGGAGAACATTTTTGTTGGAGTCATTTTTATACTTTTGTTTTTTAAAACATTTGCCAACATCAAGTTAAAGACATTTCCTTGCACTCCTTTGTTTTTTGTTTGTAGTGTGAGGGTCAGGTTAGGGCGTTTTGAACACAGGGACCACTTTTCAATTACTGACATCCTGACACAGACAGGTCCTTAGTTTTTGATTTCTAGCTAGGGAAGATCCTCTTTAGAATAGGGCCAGAGAGCCATTTTCCAAACTCATTTTTATTTAATAAATGTCTTTAACCAAAAAACGGTTCCATGTAATGATGTCCCCAGAAAAAAGTCACCTGAAAAAGAAGTCGACAAAAAGTGTCAATTTGTTGCAGGGACATTACTACATTGAACATGCAGGGGATACCCCTGCAGCCCCCAAAAGCTTTTTTTTTTCTTCAAGGGGAGCGAGGGATGCCCCATATAATGTCACCACGACCTTATGTATGGCAACCATATGTATGGGGATAATATTACCCGATACCCCAAAAACATGACAACTTTGTGCCCCACTTTCATTTCTGACTCCTCACAAGACATACATGATTGTGCTGAAGAATATTGTCTCAAGAATGAAAGTCTGATCACCACTGAAGATATGGAGGTATATCTGGTGTCCTGGCATAAGAAATATGAAGAAAACACTTGTCAGGGGGTACCCACAGTTTATGTGGATTGATGTTCCTACTAACTTACTAAAGATGGAAAGTAAGACATTTTTGGTGGCATTGGAAATGAGTGGCTGAGTGATCATCCCGAACCCTGTGCTGGTTACAATATAGGTCCGTAAATAATTCAGGTGCCAGAGCTGATGGCAATTTATCAAGATGTCCTCAGTGCTGTATACCACCAACTCACTGAAATGGTTCATACCACTGACTCTGATTATGTTGCGAAATTGGTTTGTGGAACCACTGATTAACTTTAAAAACAGAGGCATGCTTTGTACAAATAATAAGCTGTTACAACATGGTAGATTGATCCAGACGAGCAATGATCTAGTGAAATCTAATGAAATTACCATCTTATGGAAAAAAAGATCAATTGTTAATCCAAGAAGAAAGGACCTGATTAAACAGGAAATGACTTGGCTGACCATTTGGAAAATAAAGAGATTTACAGCGGCATTTTTTAGATGTGGAACATCTTCTGGGAGTAATTCAGGCCACAGATGTGACCAGATCACAAACTTGCACAGGGGACTAGTGCTGCTCCTGATGCAAACTGCATCACTGCTCAAAAGAAGGTTCCCATTATTGGCAAATTCTATGTATATTAAGAAGACACAAACAGCTTTCCTCTGACAGAGTTGGATTATCACGGAAAAGAAGACCTCCAGGTTCTGATAACATTTCAGAAGATGTTTAAAATTGAAGACTGACTTATTGCTGAGGAAAGCCCCATCTGGGAATGACCTATATGTGGTACCTACTACATTCTGAAGTCTGATGCAAAATAATGCCCATGAAGCAGCTACCACATATGGGCCAGGATCTGAATACATATTTAAAGGGTTGTCTTGCACGTTCAGTTTCAACTAAGTTTCTCCACTTACAGAGATCCTCTACAGAAGAGAGGCATGCCATTACCATGGTCTGTCTGATTTCCAAGTATACTTCATTGGACCAGTAACACTTTCTTGAAGAGGAAACAAATACATGTTGACTGCAACATGCTTCTTCACAAAGTGGATTGGTGTCTATCTGACCCAAATTGTAAGGCAGAGACAGCTGGCACATTAATCATCCACCACATCTTTTCTCGATTCAGCCTTCATAAATGGATTGGGTCCAATAGAGGTAGACATTTTACCAATGATGAGGTGACTAGGAGGTGTGAAATCTTATGTGTGAAAATAAAATGCCACATAGTCTACCATCCAGCATCAAGCAGGAATGTGGAGAAATGCAACAAAACCATAGAGCACCTTGAAGATGTTTTGGTTGATTCTGGAACAAGTTGGGACATCCAATTGCTGCTTATCCTAATGGCTCAAAGATCTACACTTTCTTCTATAACCAAGATGTCTCCATTTGTATTCATGACTGGACAAACATGGCATTACATCAACACGTCCTTCACGGAACTTAGGAACAAACATTGATAAACACCTCAACTACTTATGATTACAGTGAGAATTTAAGTGACTCCCTAGAGTATACTGCTCATATGCCCAATGCAATTGGAGAACTCGGGTGAAGGGATGAAGTCAAAAAGTGGGCATACAAAGTATAAGAGAAGGTTTTTAAATATATTTTCAAAGGCACCAAGGCAAGGATAATACATTGTTTACTTTCTTGATGAGGTAATTTGTTGATCATTGATAAGATCTCGCCAGTTGACCACAAGATCTGAATCCCAAATGGATATCTGATTGATGAAAAATAGTCCATATCAATCAATTGAAAAGCTGTCACCCTCGCCCATCTTTGAGTCTAATTAAGGAGCCATCCAAAGTCAGGGTTGAAGAAAGAGAAATTAACTTAAAAAATGAGTATTAATAAAATGATGATCACATGTGAAAAGAACACAATAGAACATAAGCTTTTCTTTAAACCTGTATCTCTAAATAATTGAAGAATTTATTCCAGGGTCTGTGGGATGTGAATGGATACTTTAAGGAAAAATGGAGAGGGGAGAAGATCCATAAAGGATAACCTCCATTGTTCCCCAAAAGGAAGAATAGATGGTAGAAGAAAGACTCATCCACGGTTGACCAGAAAGTACCCAGAAGAAAAATAAACATCTCTTTTCTGACTCCTTTTGTTATTTTAAGGTGCACTAGCAAGAGCGGGGGGATTGTAATGAGATCGATCCCACAGTATCTGAAAGCTCAGGGACCGTATCTCTCCAGCCCTGATATATTACCAGACTGATAAGGTAAGTCAAATCAGGGTGTGTTGTAGTATGATGTGTTCAAATACTTAGCCAATAAATTGGCCAAGTGTGCTCCTTCTCATTATAGGTCCCTGCATCCTGTTCTGTTCCTTCTCTCCTGCGTTTCCCTTCCTTCCTCTCGCATCTCAGCCCATCCCTCTTCAATCTATTTTGTACTATTCTGACACTGTCTCGTGCTCCACTGTTTTTCTAGCATTATTTTGCATTTCCTCCATTCTTCTTCTAGTTTCCTGTTGTTTTCTGTGCTTCGTTGACTGTATTGAGTTTGTGTATGCTCTCTTACGGTCCATGATATTGTGTTGCTATCCACGGTTTGTGGCATCACATTGCAATTGCCTGCATTCTTCACTTCTAGGTTCCTGCTGACCTCTGTGATTTGCTTTTTGTCCTGTATTGTATCTGCTTTCTTTACTTCCAGATTCCCTATTGTGATTTGTGATTTACCTTGGTTGTGTACTGCATCTGCATTCTCTACTTCTAGGTTCCCTGTTGTTCTCCTTTCTTTCTGATGGTTCTGTACTGCATCTGATTTGTAAGTCTGTTGTTTTTATTCTTTGATGTGCACCCGTCCCTTTTTTGTCCCCCCTGTGCCTGTCTCCTGTCTGCCCCCCAGTGGGACCTCCCTCCCCTGCCTGCACTCCCCTTTTTCTACCCCCCTCTTTCCTCCCTGCACCACCTATGGTGCTCTTTGTCACACCTACTTTTCTAACTGCTATTCTATCAACTATCCTATCCCTCTCACTAAGTCTGTCAGGAAGAAGCTCAAAAGGGACATCATGGTCTCCAACCCAGGCCTCCCTTTAACTGATATCTATGCCAGTGCTTCCTCCAGAGAGACGCTTACCGCCATACTCTTATTTGTTTCCTATCCAGGCCTATGGACCCCCATATGGTCTCTTTTCTCTCTCCTTTTTCCTCTTCTCTCAGTAATGGTGTCACCTGGTCTGAGGCCTTCCTGGACCCCTTCCACTCCTCTAGCACCATCATTAATGTCTACTTAAATTGTACCGTCTTGGTCCAGGGCCCTCAGGCCAATCTCCTCTTCTTTGATAGACACTTCCTGCACCTTATCAACTTCCTTTACTCTCCTGCTATCCCTTCTTACCCCTTTCTGGTTCATATACCTCTGGCCACCTTGGCCACCCTGTTGCCTCCCTCCTTTGCCACCCCTCTGGCATTCTATCCTCCCTCTCTGACTACCCTGCCTTCTCTTCCTTTGTCCTCTGCCCATCCTAAGGCACCCCAAACACTTCAGCAGGGTGTACCTCTGGCTTGTACCCCTCCCTAGAAGTCCTTCAAATTTGGCAACCTGCTCCAGATCGCTACTCTCAACGCTTGTTCAGCTGTCAAACACTATTCTGCCATCTGCCATCTCCTGGTAGAGCTTTATTTGGATGTAATCAGTCTCACCAAGACTTGGCCCACAGCCAGCTCTGTCACAAGTTTCAACACTCTCTTTCCCAATGGCTACAATATCCTCTCCGAACCCAGAACCAACCATCCTGGTGGTGATGTAGCCTTGATTTTTCCAGAGTGGATCCCTGCTTATATCATCCCAATGCAGCACTCCTCCTCCTTTAAATGCCTAGTCTGCAGGCTCTCTATATCTCCAGGCCTCTCTGTGACTGTGGCCACTATTTACAGGCTGCCTGGCAAGGCCGTCCTCTTCCTTTCTGAGTGGGCTGACCTCTCCTCCTCGCTCCTTGTCTCTACCTCCCAACTTCTCCTCCTCAGAGACTGAAACATCCACCTGGATGCTACCAGCCCTTCTTCGGGACTCTTTGCAACCTATGTGATTCTCTCTCTCTCTCTCTCTCTCTCTCTCTCTCTCTCTCTCTCTCTCTCTCTCTCTCTCTCTCTCTCTCTCTCTCTCTCTCTCTCTCACACTCTACAGGGCACACCCTGGATGTTGGGATATCATCAGACCTCCCCTTCTCAAACCCTCTCACCACTCCTCTCTCTTGGAGTGATCACTTTCACCTTTCTTCTCACCTCTCTCTCTCTTCCTGCAGGTCAAGCCTACTCTAGCACTGCCACCTACCTTCTCGGTCATCCGACCCATGAAGCGTGTGCAAGTTTAGGCTTTTGCTGCTACTTTCTCTCCTCCTGCTGCACCTTTGGCTGACTCATATCCTGACACAGCCCTCCCCAACCTTCATCTCTCTATCTCTGATGAGGATCCGCTTGAAGCCCAAATCCATAGTGCAATGCTTGCTACGATTCTGACCGCACCACCCTTCAACGTAAGTGTAGGCAGGTGGTGAGGAAGTGCAGTGCCTTGGGCGAACCCCTGACAAACTGGCCTGCTGCCAGCTCCAAAGGCAGTACAGACTCTCTGTCCTCTCTAAGAAGAGAGCCTACATCCAAGCCCGCATCTCTGCAGCATCTAACAACTCAGCTGAACTTTTCAAAATATGCAAGGAGCTGACCAATCCTGCTGGACTCTCTACCTCTCCTGTTCCCTCCCAGGCCCTCGCCACAGCCTTGGCATCTCATTTCATTACTAAAACTCAGGAAATCCTGTCCACCCTCTCTTCCTCTACCTCCTCTTCTTTTACCACTCCTGGCCCATCTGAGGCGTCTCTCTTCCTTCTTTTTCCTCCGTTCCCCTGTTCACCCCTGATGATGTTTCTAGACAAGTCTGATCTATGAAAGTCTCATCAAAGCAGGTTCTTCCCTGCTCATGCAGAACAATCAAGGACTGTATTGACATCCTTGCTCCAGCCTTAGCTGATTTCTGCAATCTTCTTTACCACTAGAAATTTCCCCTTACCGCTTGAGCACCCTCTTGTGCACCCCCTTCTAAAGAAGCCCTCAGTCGATCTTTCCTCTCCGGCTAACTCTCGCCCGATCTTCATCACTCCTTTCCTGGGCAAACTGTTGGAAAAGCTAGCCATCTCCCAGCTTAATCTACATACTGAATCTATTGGTTGCCTCCATGACCACCAGTCTGGCTTCAGAGTTGCCAGAAGCCCTTAAACTGCTCTGCTGAACACCTGTGCAGACTTGCTCTCCAATCTTGACTCTAATCGCCCTTCTGTCCTCATTATCATTGATCTATCCTCTGCTTTTGACATGGTCAACCATGCCATCCTGCTCAATCGTCTCTGCAACAAACTTGCTATTACTGATCAGGACCTGGCCTGGTTGACCTCCTTTCTCACCGTCTGACCCTCTCAGGTCCAACTGGAGTCTTTCTTCTCTTCTATCTCTCTCTCTCTACTTGTGGTGTTCCCCAGGGATCTAACCTCTCTGTCTGGTTCTTCAACCACTACCTGGCACTGCTTGCCAAATGCATCGCTACTTTCTGCTCCAATTTAGAATGCTTTGCAGATGACACTCAGCTCTCTTTCGGGCTCCCCTCAGCCACCTCTGCTTCTTCTCTCATACCAGACTGTCTGGCCGCAATTCAGGAATGGTGTGCTGCCAATGCTCTCTGCCTTAATGCCAGTAAGACTGAGATCCTCCTCATTGGGACACCTGCTCCCTCCTTTCCTCTCTCTCTCTCTCTCTGGCTGCCCACTCTGGGCCCTCTTCCTGATCCTTCGTGTGAGTTTAAGAACCTTGGTGTCATCTTCGACTCCACTTTCTCCTTCTCGACATCTCTGTCCTCTCTAAGAAGTCAAACTATCTGCTCCTTTTCTCACTCTCCACCAGAAGCTCACTGACTCCAGAGCTCTGGTCCTCTTTAGGCTGGACTATTGCGACAGCTTCTTCCTAAATCTTCCTGCCTCTACTCTTTGACATTTACAACTTAGAACAGGACTGCAAGACTTGTTGTTGGCCTCAAGCCAAGGGATCGTATCTCTCCAGCTCCGAAATCTCTTCACTGGCTCCCTGTGGCTGCAAGGATGAACTTCAAGACCCTCTGCTTTGTTTACAAAGCTTTCTGCAGCCTGGGAACGCTCTACCTCCAACTTTCTCTTCCAAAAGATTTTCTTTCTAGAGTTCTCCACTCATCCACTTTCAACTCTCTGAGGGTTAGACACTTCTCCAAGCAGAGAGTTGGGGGGTAGATCTATCTCCTCGACTAGGGCCTCCCTCTAGAACAGCTTCCATGCCTCTCTCAAACTTGAGCAGAACCACCTCCAGTTCCGGAAGCAACTCGAGACCTTCTGTTTCGCTCCCGCTTTCTCTCTTCCTCTCCCCTGCTGATGCACCTTACTGCTCCGCACACTGGTCACCTTTTCACCCTCTGAACTCGGGCCCGGGCTCCTGCATGTCCAGTTGCCCTTGCACTGCCTCCGGCTCCCCAACACTTAAGGGTATGTATCTGCATCCCTACAGTCCCTCCTCTCTGCACCTATGAGCCACCCGCTGGCTGCACTTGTGAGTTAACTGCACTTACCTCTTCCACTCCCCACTGGCACTTCTCCCGTTCCCTCTTCTCCGGACTTGCACGATCTGTATGACAGAAGGACTAATAAGACTGTTATTTTGTCCACTCTTGTTTCGCCCTCCTTGTCTTGTGCCTAGAAACACTTTTGTACAGGCGCGTTGTAAATGGTACATCATATCCTATCATATCTCCAATGGCTCTCGGTGTATGCAAGGATCAAGTTCAAGACACTCTGCATTGTCCACAAGTCTTTCTGTGGCCGGGTTACTGCACTACATCCAAATCTCTCTTCTGAAATACCTTCCTTCTAGACCCCGTCGCTCAGCTACCTCCACCCCTCTGAGGGTCAGACACTTCTCCAGGTAGACAGCTGTAGATCTCTCTCCTTTGCAGGCACCTTCCTCTGGAACGGCCTCCCTTCCTCTCTCAGACAAAAGCCAGACCACCTGAAGTTCCGGAGCAGCTCAAGACCATCCTTTTCTCCCCTGTCTTCTCTCTCTTGCTCCCTTGCTAATGTACTTGTCTGCTGGGACGACTGGTTGTTTGCTTCCCTCAGACTCTCACTGGGTACCAGGCTCCTTCCTTACTAGTCTTCCTTGCATTGCCTCCTGGCCTGCCATGCACATAGAGGCTGTAACTGTAACCCATACAGCCACACCCTGCCTCCTGCAATTTGCTACAGCTGCGCTGGCCCGGCTGCACTTACTCAGAGACATGCTGCCCTGATCGCATTTCCCTCTTTCCTCTCCCTTGCACTTTCCATTCTCCCTCCCCTTGCATTTCTATTGTTGCACTTGCACAATCGGAATGACTCAAGGCCTAGTGGGATCGTTTGTCTTTTCCACCCTATATCTTCCCTCCCTTCTCTTGTTGCGCCTAGAAACACTTGTGTACAGGCTTGTTATAAATGCCATATCATATCAGACACATGCAAGGAAGTGTTGTGAAGTCACTAGCCCTTCTACAATGATACTATGCATTCAAAGTAAATGACAAGCCAAACAAGGAACATTTTAGTTATTTGAAAATGTATCCAGCAACCTTTATTAAATGGAAAACAGTACAATCTGGGATGAAAAGCCTAGCATGTTATGAAGGAGAAAGACAACTGGAATGTGCTCTTGGAAGTGGCCTGCAATAGTCTACCGCCAGCTACCACAGCAAAGTAACATGCAAGGGATGGCTTGCTTCAGAGTAGAGAACCTCAAAGCTTTAAAGTTCGACCATAAACATTTTGATGCTCCATGTACTCAGAAACAGGACTGGGTTATGAAAACAAATGCCTCCCTTTTAAAAATTCCACCTGCCACAGAACCTATGCTAAAACTCCTTAAAAATACAAAGAAAGTGCTCTTGGAAGTGGCCTACAATTGTCTGATATCCATGTACTCACAATTAGCCATGTCTTTCGAAGGGGATGCGATTTATTCCTTCAGAGACTTGGAGTCTGAATGAAGTGACTGAAAATGACTGTAATTGCTCTTTGGTCAGTGAGCTGGTCAAAAAACAGACAGAAGAACTTAATTTGAAAGAGTCTCCTAGCCCTGTCCCATAAGGACTACATTCATGTGAGCCATACATGGCCCAGCTTTCAGCTGTAAAGCATCTCATACCATATGGACATGTTCCTAGATCATAAACTGTGGATGTCATTCAATATTTTGTAAATAAGAAAACAAAATGTGCTATCTAAATTTTGCATATAGAACCACATTTTTGCTTTTAACTTTTGATGAAAATGTCATAGAAGCTCACTTTCTTAAAACTGTTCAGGATAAAAAGCTGTCAGCTGAGTATAAAAGCAATATTTTGTTATATGTGTTGAATTATGTAAATTAGTCAAATATGGATATGTTTGTACAGAAACAATGTGCATTAGTCATCCTGATGCCATTATTGTGAGCTGAGAAAACAATCTTTGTGTAAAAGTATCAGAATGTAGAATGTAAAAATCTTTAACATACACGTTTTATGTAGTGCCCAAATCATACTAACATCATTGGATTCACCCGAGCGACAGCAATCTGACTAACTAATAAATAACATGATAACAAATTAGGAATATGATGTTTCGGACATGTGTTAAATGTAGATATCTCCAAGAGGACATTCCATCAAATGGGTGGGAAACAGGGTTTGGAAGTTATTCCCTTTCAAATATATGACTGATGAGAATGAAGGGCATGGTTTTGTATGATATCACTTTTGGATCATTGTCCAATCTGATGCACTGACCAATTTGATTGGAGAAATGATGCACACCTCGAGTGGGAGGGGTTTCTAATCTATGCATGTCCAAATCTATAGCTTTGGTACACTCACTCACTCACTCACTCACTCACTGGCTGACTGATTGATAATGTTAAGGGGACATATAATGACTAAAGGGGACTATAATATATAGTGGAATAGATTAAATCGCAGCCCTTTTATTTGTGCAAGTAAATTGACTGTACATCCTGGGGAATTAATACATATTTCAAAAGTGTATGTGCTTCTTGAATTATATATGTAACAAAATAGGTCAGTTGATGTGTATTTTGGGAGATCCCCTGACTCCTTCTCGATGTAATGAGCAAGTACAGAAGAAGTATTCTGGGAGCCAAAAGGATATCTCACTGTGTTCATACCTAGAAGAATAATGTAATTGAAGTAATCCCCTGCTTACATCACCAGAGTCCTATTACAGGTGCTGAACCACTGAAGACCGAGGTGAAAGGGTTACTAATTGCTACCTATTTTTCCACCTTTACATTTCCCAATTAAAATGGCAAATGTACCCTTTTACACATTAATGCAAGAAAATCACCACAGAAAGGAGTCGAGTAAACATATACGTTAAAAATACATTTTACTTTTGCAAGTGATTACCATGCAGGAATGTCAAAAATATCGTCTTGTAAATATAGATTTCAGGTATTCTCCTTCAGATGATCAGATGTTGATTCGGTAAAGAGGAGGTGTTTATTTTCAATAATTAAGAAGTAGAGAGATTTAGACAGGCCGGAATGTTTTGCTTGACCTTTGTTTTGTCCATATGAAATCTTTATTCTGAATTGTCATACATTTTTCAATCCATGGTGGATGTGCTTTCACCATATGTATAGATGGTGGTGTGTGTTTTTACAAAAGTCCACATTTAAATAAATGTAGCATTGACAAGTGACGTGACTCTTTATTGTAGTCTTTATTGTAGTCACCATTGGCATCGACATTTCATACAATCATAATTTGTTCATATTTAAATTGATGTTCTTATTTAAAATTGTATTAATAAATAGACCTTCTGTGCAAGCCAGCATGCTTCTTGCCCTAAAAGGTGGGGGAGTCTGTAAAGAAATTGATATTGTTAAAGTGGGGGTCCCTGGTTCATAAAAAGAACTGTATTAAATAAATAAAAATTATGCGCGCCTGAATTGAGTTGGATTGAAAATCCCCCAGAACTAAATATTGCCCGATTAAAGCTTCCTACATGTCTAGATGAGTGTCTCCTATACATCCCAATCCACTTCCCAGTGGGTCTGCCCCCTGCCCATAACGGATTAGTAAGAAGGACATTTCCTGAGTGGATGGCTACCAAAACTTTGAATGGTGCATAGAAGGTGAATGGGGGGATGTGGTAGTCCCCAACCAAATATGTGTTCATATCTAATTGGAAACAGCCATTCCTAAGAACCTGCCAGGAACCTCAAATGAACAACTAATGTTGAGATGTTGAGCAAAGATTATGGCTTGGAAAATTCACATTTTGTTTAAGGAGTTGTTCTGCTTGTTTCCATCGAGGAATCATATTTCAGGCTCCTCTTCCTTCTGATCTGGCAGGAACAGCTGGATACTCCTGCACTGCAACCCTATCCACACTTCACTAAGCCCGTCATTTAGATAGTTTTCTTCAACTGGATGAGAAGTGGGTAACACTATTGCTACTACTGCATCTAAACAGTATGGTTCCTGCTGTTTAACTGTTTTGGTTCCATCGTGGAACTCATTGGGCTGCTCCTCTAAATCTGTCCTTTGTTGTGGGACCTTCATGTCCTGCCGTCCTTTTTCTCAACTGGAGAATCACTGGTCTATCCCGAAGAGCCAGTATAGTGGTAACCCACTACTAGTGATGTTCTATCAATAACCACTACAGAAGTCACCTTCTTTGAGCCTGAGGCCATCACTTACAAGACTGAAACCACCCTGCTTTGCCTAGGTAATTTGAAAGAATTTCTTAGAATAGTACAACTTATGCATCTTGCATAGAACTCAACCGTCAAACTCTCCATTTCACCCTCTGAACTGTGGAACATTTCATACATGATCAACACATTCCTGCAAATTCTTGGGGTCCTTCAGCTTCACATTGATCACAATATTTAGTGCCTGTTGACTCCATGTGCAGAGCGCCTTCCCTGTCCTGAAAGCAGCACTCTGTTTCTGGAATTGTGGGCCACCTTTGCATCATTCTTTCTCAGGGCCTCTGGTCATCAAACCTGGATCTGTGCCTCATCTGTAGGGGTCCGTCATTCTAACCAGCTTGAAGGCTTCCAGCTTTGCAGTTCTCCTTGAACTCTGGTAACAAATAGCTTTATTTTCCCAATGACAGGGTCCTGACTATTTACATGTTATTACTAAATATAGCGTTTCTTAAACTCCATAACGTTCTCCACATGTATACATATTTTAGGTACCAGTAACATAATGCTGATCGCTTATATGGATTGTTGTTTGGAATATTTAGGAACAAGTTATTGTTTTTAAATGCATGTTTCCTATTAAAAAAGCATATCTGTAAATGCTGATATTTGTATATTCATTACTAAAGCAAAGAGAATATGTACAATGCATTCTTAGTGGACAATCCATGTTGTGTTTATGTGTTGTTTGTACTTCGTGATTTCTCCTCTTGCCTTCTAAGACTGTAGGTTGATGTTTAGCCACAGCTTCCTTCATGCCAGTCAGGATTAACTTGGTAGAAAATCCTGCAAAAATACTACACGATGGACTTTCTATGACCACACCGGAGGATACTTGAAATATTTCCCTAACAGCATGTATCAAATGAAGTTATACTTCCATAACTTGTATCAGCCTAATGAACGAGAATAGGAGGCCTCCCTTATATGCTATGAATAGGTGGCCTGAGCTCGCTAACCTTTTTGTGGAATCCTGGTTCCACAAATAGGTTTGTCAGCTTTTTTGCTAGGACATAGCCTATGAACTTGCATTTTCATTTGAGCTCCTCAAAAGTAAACCCTCCGCTGGAATTACAACATATCACACAAGCATGTAATGCAGAGGCAGCTTTTGGTGCTGGGTGGGTAGGCAGCTCCTGAGGAGCAGCAACATTCTAAATGATTGATGGTCAGTCATTGCCAGTGAATAGTTTCATTTGTTGGGCCTAAACATAGCGTGAGTGATAGAGCATAGGGAGCAAGGTCAAAATAATGCAAGGCGACCAGATGGGGCGGGTGGTTCTGCCCAAGAATTATTTTTGCAATAATGGTTTGAAATGTTGAAATGTACAGCACAATTTCTGAAAAGCTGTAAAATGTACATATCATGTTCTAGGTTAACACATGAAAACATCCAATAGATACCACAGTACACATGAACTAATAACATCATCGATATAATGCTGCACCCTGTGCACTGTGCCATTCAATATATATTGTATGACCACGAAAGCAGATAGTGTCCTCCCTCCACAATTTAGCCAAATAAGAGGGGTTCAGAACATGTAGGGTGTCACATATCTCTTTAAACAATTATTGTTTTACTTTGGAGGATGGTATAGACCAGGACAATGATAGCTTCACGCCCAAACACGATAGCAATTAATCTTAACTGATTTGGTTGGATCCTTTTTGCTATTATCCACCTCATATTTTATGAAGTTGTATCTCTCCAACATGTTTCTTGTCTGGTTTAAAAGGCAATACAAGCAAAAATCTTGGAACTGCAGAGCACTGTTACATGTTGATACCTTAAATGTATAAAGGCCACGTCTAATTATTCCCCTGTCAAATAGATAAGAACAAGATCTTATTTTTGGTGTGAATTTTAACAATTTAACAATTTGGCTGTACTGGCGGTAGCTCCTTTGGGAAACTATAAGTGGGCGTGACCTTGTGGCCAAAGGAAGATAGGCTGAGTGCAGATTGTCAGTGGCCGGCTTCATATCTCCTAGCAGTTCACTGTTCGTGAATGTGTGCAGAGCTTGGGGGTTCAAAGAGGTCTTTCAGCAGTATTCCATACACATTGTGCAAGTTGATGTCTAATTACCAGATCATGCAATGCCAGAAATGCCTTCCTTGTAGCAAATGATTCCCTTGCAAAGTTCTGATGAATAAATATTGGTGAGTGGTCATCAACCAGATTAGGAAAGTCGTTTGCAATGTGAATGAGATTAGTAAAGCATCTGAGAGTAACATTTGTTTGTACAAATCACTTTTTGGGGGGAACATCTGATACATTGTCCATACATCTTAATACTAGTTTGTCCCCAATGTGTCTTTGATACACGTTGTAAACAGTTATTCGAGACCATGTTCATCATTTTGCTTATAGGTGGCTTGTTGCCATTCATTTGAGGTGCAAGCACCCAACCTTCATGCCCTGGGCCTCATTCCGACTTTGGAGGTAACCACGCCGCTATTTGCGGCATGGCTGCCTCCAAAATCGTTCCGACTCCGCCCTGGTGAATGGAGTAATTACCAGTCCATTCCAAGGTTGGACGGACCGGTAATTCCCCGTTCACCAGGGCCCTTTCCCATTCCCATTTGAGCCCCCATAGGGCTCATTGGGAATGGGGAAGGCGCTAATAACGGTACCGTAAATTACGGTACCGTTATTAGCACTAAAGTGCCTTTGCGGGTCCCGTCCTTAACGCCTGCTAAAAGCAGGCGTTAAGGAAGGACCCGCAAAGGGAACTCGTAGTAGGGTGGTAAGGGTTTAATGGCACCGGTCTCGTTACCGCTGACTGTTAACCCTTACCACCCTACTCACAATGAGGCTACCTGTCTCTGGCCACATGCACACTGTGAGGGGGTGAGCGTGTGATGCAAGTGCCCTCTTACTAACATAGTCCATTAATCACACGTCGCTTTCTGTATCAGCAGAGACTTTGGGGTTGACCACCTACTCAGTGCACTTGTGACAGTTCTAGACCAGGTTTCTATCCTGTGTGAGCCTAATCAAAAGGGTAAACAGCACATTAACCTGGTCCTCTGACTCAACTCGCTCTCATGATTCAATCTGCCTCAACGTTGTTACTTTTAAGAGTACAATTGCCATCAGTGCTATTGAGTTATTCATTTATAATGAGTGTATAATTTGTTTTGTTTTAATTTAGCACATTCATTCACTTGCTTTCCTGTTTATTTGTCACTGTGTATATGTACCCCAGATGTTTTTGGAGGATATTATTATTCGTTTGTTTATTGTTCCATTGTTTTATGAGTTATGCAATACTTTACAGACTCTTGCCGATGCAGTTATGTTTCTACAATTGGTATATTACACACACTCGTTGAGACAAAGTGGCTCTTATTAGGGCAAATGGTGCATGATTTGTCATTCGGTATGTGTCAGATTGTGCTTACCATGTAAAGTAGGGTATTAAGTAGTACTGTTATCTGTTCTAGGTAATAATAACATATACATTTCTCCAGGGCTCCGTGTTACAGTACACTCTGCTCATCTCCGCATCGTAACATATCAAGCACTGTTATTGTGAGTTATTACTTAATTATAGCATGCCTGGGAAAGCTTCATAATTGTGTTGTCACACTTCACCCAGCACTCATGCTGTTTATACATGCCACAGTTCAATTCATAATCCTCTCTCCTTCTTACTGCTCTTACCAGAAAGAGATGCATTCACCAATGACTATAATACACCCCTCTGGCATCTATTTTAGAAATGTCCATTTAATGTGCCCGAAGTAAGTGATGATTGTAGCCAGACTTCTCAGACCTTTCCTCTCCCCTCTAGCGTTTGCCGCTATTAGAGCTTTCTAGGGCAACAATAGTCTCATTCATGATTAGTGTGTCCTCAAAGTCTGGCCATTTCTCTGTCAAAAGCTTCATGTGAGCCACCTCCTTTTCTTTCTTGAAGGTGCAAATCATTAGGCATAGCCTGCAAAGTTAGACTAAGGCATAATTACCTATAATAAAATACACAAACACTAGTTGCCGGTCCTGTAACAACGGTACCGGTATGCTTGCCGGTACCGTTGTTACCGGACCGGCAAATTCCGAGTTGTGCTCGCGGGTGCCTTTCATTCTGGCAGGTCTGCCCTGGCAGAATGAAAGGAACCCGCGAGCACAGCAAGCCTGTAGCACCATCACCGTTATGAACAGAGCCAGTGCTACAGGCATCCCCATTGAGTCCTATGGGGCTGAAATGGGAATGGGGATAAACCGGCACCGGCACCTACGAAAGGGCAATAACCGGGTCCAGCGGGGCCAGAATACCCCGGTAATTGCCCATTTGCAGGTGCCAGATTTTCATGCCGGTATGAAGGTAGCCTTGCCAGTAAAACCGGCAAGGCTACCTCCAACCTCGTAATGAGGCCCACTGTCCTGGTTACCATCAAAACATAATACAAAGTGAGGAAATAAATAAGTAAACACTGTCTTAGTTAACACCCAAACAGATTGCAAAAGGGCAAGGGGATGTTGAAGAAGGCATTGTCATACAAAAATGAATTAACGCTCTACTGGTTACCGTCCAAACTTAATGCACATTGGGATTGTCTAGCCAAGAGTGTCAGAATAAGCCATGGTCAGTCAGTTAACTTTATTTGGATCATACAAATAATCCATCAAAGTACATACAACAACATTGAACACATAAAATAATAGAATAAAATACAGAGTGGAAGATTAAAATAAGTTCAAAAGAATCAAATTCATTAACATGATCATTAACTTCATTGCACAACATAAATAGACCAATAGCTTGCCAGTCTACATTGCCTAAAGTGAGTATCGCGCAAAAACAACATTGGACACAGCAATAAAAGAAATAAAGCATGATTATAATTAAAGAAAGTAACACCTTCCTGGTTACCATCCACATAGTATGCATGGGGTAACTGAAGGAGAACGCTTATGGCATAGTTGCAATAAAAGAAATGAACACTGTCCTGATTACCACCCCAATTCAGTGTCCGGGCAGCAGGGAGCCCAATGTGTCAGAATAAGGCATGATTATTATAAAAGACAAGGAAACTGTGCTGGTTTCAACTCAACCCTGCAGTCATCCACTTCCTGCACAGAGCCAAAGGAGCATGGTATTTTATTCCTATGGTGGTTTTCATTCAGTGAGCTTTGACTGGATCACTAGTAGCTGCCTCAGGGTGCTCTTGTTTTCTTGCTGAAGCAGCCCATCCATGCATTCACCCAGTGAGCATCAAACCGGATCATTGATATCTGCCACAAAGTCCTCGTGTTGCCTTGCTGCAGCGGCACATTCCTTTTCTTGTACACACACCTAAAGAGCTACACAAGCAAATGGGAAGATTACTGTAGCAACATAGTCACAGAATCTATAAACAAGTTTTGACAATTAAAACATTTTGGCATCAAGAATCCGGAGTCTATCCTCCTAAATATCGTGTAATGTATTTAATGGGATCCCCAGCTCCTACTGTAAAGCTAGTGCATGGCCAGTGCTTCAGTGTAGCCCCTTTGGGACATCCTAAATCCCAAACATGTCTAAAACGTCTAAAATGCTCTGAGTACAACATCACATAGCAACCTCCACCCCCTCCCACCTGTTGTAATGTGCATGGCTATGGAGCATGTAATTATCCACTTTCTGAGGGAGTGTTTTCCCACTGGTATGATAGTGCATGGCAGGCCATGTGAAGGGAATCAAGGGAGTGGAAAGATATTGCTGGATTTCCATCATGGTATACCCATTGCCAAGTAGCTCCATCATGTTGGCGCTCATCTCTGTGCTGAAGCTTAGCAGGAATTTCACAATGAGCATGTGCAACGTGTTTCATTGTACAAAGAACAACTCTGCTTCATATTCAAAACAGGGGCCATTAACAGTGATATACAAGTAGGAGGATGGTACACATGATGCATTCATATTTTTAGTTGAACTGTTTCGTCGAGTACCGACTTAAGTCGAGCCATCAAGCCCTAGCACATAAATCAGGGCTGTTGTGCTCTTTCATCCTGGCCAGACAGAACTGGCATTTGCCAAAAGTTGCGACGTCTTGCAAGAGGCCAAAGGCTGAACCAGCACTCTGCAGGAAGTAAACATCTCCATATAAGTGGGGCACTCCCACTCCACAGCTATACAAACCCAAAATGTAAATGGGTAGATGCAAGAGAGATAGCGTAGTAGTGAAGGCAAGCAAGATGCTGTGGAATAAGCATATGTCTTCCCACAAACCAAGTCTTCACATGTTATATTAAGTGACAATCATGCTGGACTCTAGCAAGCACGGCTCATTGCAATTCCCAACATGTCTGTCTCTGTTTGCAGATCAAGCTCCGAATGCCTTATTGCCGTAATTTGCAAAAGCAATAAAACACAACTAAATAAGATTCACATGGATCCGTAGCCATATGGCAAAGGCCCATAATAGGTGAACCACTGGAACTGTTTGCTGGATGGAATTGCCACCAGTGTGTTTTTTTGTTTTCACGTGCCAATGGGTAAATACAAAATGCATACAAAACTGCCATGGAAATGTAGATGAGTGGCAATACCCCCCATATCTGAACATGTACTCTGATTGGACAAGACCTTGCACATGGATAGCACAGTTTGCATTTAGCAGCACACTGATTAGAGAGTCGAGATGTTCAGTTTGTTTCTCTCTAGGTATATTGACAATGGGAAAAATGAAAATAATCAACCAGCGGCCAACTAACGGGACACTGGGTCTCTATTGTAGCAAAAGATGATCTGTAACAGAGCAGCTACTAACTTTTTCAAAAATGTTTTTTTGCTTTGGTTTATTCAAACTTTCATATAGAAAAATACATATTTGTGAATGAATAAAATGAGCAAATTAAATAAACATAAAAAGAAAAAAGAGAAAGAGGAGAAGAAAAATGAAAAAGAATGAAACACAAAAAAAGAAAGCAAAGTGTAATAAAATGATACAAATAACACCTTGAGTGGCATTTGCTAAAATTGCATTAATACATCCCACGCTTTCTATGATCAGTGCAAAATGAGTCCAGGCCTATATCCTGTGTCATGGCTCTCAAAGGTGTGAAGGCTGAAATTGTGTAAAAAAGGTATATAATAGCTACATCATAAGTAGAAGGTGCCTATAAATTGCTCCAATAGTTGTTACCAAGATGTGTTCGTTCTGGAACCACAGAAACTTCAACTGTGGTCCTTGTGGTTGTCTGGTTTCCAGTTGTCATTGACATCCCCAAATGACAGGATATTGAAACAGAATCTCATGATGGCCAAAATAGGGACCTTGGTGGGGTTTGCAGGAAGGTTTCACTCTTTTTCTATACAAGTTAGTTCACTACAGAGTGAATAATTCCCTAGATCAGTCCTGATGGTGGCCTTGTCTAAATCAGACAATCTAAGCTTCATTGTGACCGTGTTATAAATGAGATTGTCTTTGGTAATGCCCTTTTGGGAGAGGATGTAATCACAATCACCATTCAACCATTTAGTGTGCACATTGGCAACCATCTGGGTAGTAAGAATTAAATATTTGCAGTTTCGAAAGGGTTATGGTATTTCGACAATGGGATACCTATTATGACCTGGAAATGGGACGCTGCAATGATGAAAATATCAAGTATTCCTGATGGTAGGTACCACATATCATCAATAAATCATTGGTTTGCAATGAGAGGGACCTAGATATAAGCAGGGATCCATCTACAGACATGATAGGTTCGCTCTTGGATTTAGGCTTGAGAGGTACTTGTTGTTGATGTGCAAAAGATATATCTATGCAATTCCCCGTAACTCCACCGTCTATCAGAGCAATGACTCCCCTCTATTTCTGTTGTCCCCAGTATAAATCCCCAGAGATGAACAAATGAGAAGAATAACTTGGTGTATGATATGATATGGCATATATAACATGCCTGTACACAAGTGTTACTAGGTGGGACAAGACAGGAAGGGGGACAAAAAAATAATCTTACTAGGCCTTGTGTCATTCAGATAGAGCAAGTGCAGGGAGGTGGAAGGGCAGAAGTGCTGAGGGGGTGGGAGGGAGAAGTGCAGGTAACTTAAAAAGTGCAGCCAGTGGGTGGCTCATACGTGCATAGAGAAGGGACTGTAGGGTTGCAGATACAGACCATAAGTGCTGGGGCAGCCCGGAGGCAGTCTGAGAGCAACTGGACATGCAGAGGACTGGACCAGAGTTCAGAGGGAAGCCAAGTGACCAGTGCGTGGAGCAGTCTGGACATCAGCAGGGGAGAGGAAGAGAGACAGCAGAAGCGAAAAGTATGGTCTTGAGTTGCTTCCGGAACCGAAGGTGGTTCTGCTCAAGTTTGAGAGAGGCAGGGAGGCTGTTCCAGAGGAAGGACCTAGCCAAAGAGAGAGCTCTGCCCCCAACTCTCTGCTTGGAAAAGCGTCTAACCCTCAGAGTTGGAAGTGCATTAGCAGAGAGCTGGAGAAGGGAGAGGTTTAGGAAGAGAGAGTTGGAGGTAGTGCAGTCGCAGGCCCCTGAAAGCCTTGTGGATACTGCAAAGGGTTTTGAACTTGATCCTTGCCGCCATAGGGACTCAGTGAAGAGATTTCAGAGCTGGAGAGATACGATCCCTGGGCTTGAGGCCAAGGACAAGTCTCACAGTCCTGTTCTGGATAAGATGTAGAGGTCGAAGAGTATAGACAGGCAGATTTAGAAAGAGGCTGTTGCAGTAGTCCAGCCTAGTAAGGACCAGAGCTCTGGAGACAGTGAGCTTCTGGGGGAAAGTGATGAAAGGAGGAATACCTCTAAAGAGGTGCAGCTGATAGTTTGACTTTTTAGAGACGTCAGAGATGTGAGGAGAGAAGTAGAGGGTGGAGTCAAAGATGACACTAAGGTTCTTAGCCTCACAGGTAGGAGCATGAAGATGGTCCAGAGTGGGTGGCCAGACAGCAACAGGAAATGCAGGAGCCTGGGCCCGAGTTCAGAGCACAGGACTGGCATAACAGGGGCCCCCGCAGCCCCCGCGGTGCAGGGAGCCCCTCCAGCACATGTCCTGGGAGGGGGCCCTCTGGAGAAAAAAAAATCTATTTCTTTTTATTTTTTTATTTTTCATTTTACTCTGCATTCATAAAGAAATGATTTCTGTAACATAAATCATTTCTTTATGAAGGCAATGACTACAAAAAGAAACACTCTTTTTGAAGTCCGAGGGCTCCGCCCCCCATGGCATGGAAGACCCTAGGCTGGAGACCTCCATGTCATGGGGTGGGAGGAGCCCTATGACTTAAAAAAAATGAATAGTTTATTTTTGAAGTCACTCTGCCTTCCCAAAGAAATTATTGCTGTTATGGTTCGGTCCTTAATGGAAATAATTTCTTTATGAAGTCAGAGTGACTTCAAAAAGAAACAATGGGCCTCATTACGGGTTTGGCGGTAATCATGCCGGTGCTAACGTCAGGTTGGCGCTGGACCGGTAATGATTTACAGGTGCCCGACTTCCCAGGAACACAGGGGGATTACAAGCCCGGCGATCCGGGAAGTCAGGCGCCGGCAAATGGTAAGTCCCCATTTCCATTGGACTCTATGGGAATGGGGTCCACGGAAGCACCAGCACCATTAATAACGGTGGCCATGCTTCTGTGAGAACTCTGCGGGTGGGTGCCGTTCCACCTGGCAGGTCTGGTCTGACCTGCCGGGCGGAATAGCAACCGCCCGCAGAGATGTAATATACAGGAAACAACAGTGCCAATAATCTTATCGCCACTGTTGTTTCCAGACTGGCATAGTTGTAATGAGGCCTAATTTTTTGGGAAGTATTAGGGCTTCCCTCAACCCCATGATGTGTGTGTGTGTGTGTGTGAGTGTATGGTGAAAGGGTGCACACTTTAATGTTTGGGTGTCTGCCTGGGTGTGCCTTTATGGTGAAAGGGTGCACACTTAAATGTATGGGTGGGTGCCTGGTAGTGTGTGCCTCTATGGTGAAAGGGTGCACACTTAAATGTACGGGTGGCTGCCTGGGTGTGCCTGTATGGTGAAAGGGTGCACACTTAAATGTATAGATGGCTGCTTGGGTGTCTCTGTATGGTGAAAGAACGCACACTTAAATGTATGGATGGCTTGGTGTGCTTGTGTGTATATGGTGAATGGTGTGTGTGCTTGCGTTCAGGGGCGCAACAAATCTACATTTTGGGGGCTAAGCCTTCAAATGTTGGGAGAGGCGCTATCTTCATCGGCGGTGAGGGAGGGGCAAACTTATTTGTTTGGGGCATCTCATTTCTTTACGCATTTTAATGAGACTATTCTAGTGCAGCTTCAATGTTACAAGCAGTTAACTCTCTCCTTTAAGGTTGAAAGCACCCGCTCATGGACTGCTGTGAGAATGAGTGGTCTCCTGCTGCCTCCCTACCCTTCCAATCACTCCCCTGGCATGCAAGTATTAAACCCACATCATGATTTCAATTGCCTAAAAAATGTGGCATTTGAATGCAGGTACTAACAGTGAAAGGCTTTATGTTAGTAATTGCTGGGCTCTAGTTAACAGCAAAACCCAGGTGCCATTTAACATCCGTGTCATGTTCTGACTGGCAACTGCTGTGAAGGTCGACCAGGTTGAGTCAAAATAGCCCAACATTTTAGGGGGTTGGGCGAGGGAGTGCTGAATCCGAGTCAACTCAATGGTGTTGCACCAATACTTGTGTTTAATGCCTTGATTAACATTCTCCTAGCCCTATTCTTCCTCGTCCCGGTGTGTATGAGACAGTACTTGTGTATGAGGCAGAGTGCCTTATACACAAGTACTGGGATGAGGTAGAGGTACATGGAGGTAATGCCTGACTTAGCTACCTGTAATCATCATTACTCCTAGTCCCTCTTTTCCTCATTCCAGTACTTACCTATGAGGCAAAGAGCCTCATATGTTAGCTCTGGGACAAAGAAGAGGGACGTGGAGGTAATTCTGGGCCCAGGAGCTGAGTTTGGAGGATGGGGTAGGGTTGGGGGGAGAGGGGATGTGTGGGGGGGGGCAGGATTGTGCAACAAATCATAAAGGCTGGCCATGTCCAGGCTAAGCAGGTATGATATGTGGTATTAGTGTCTAGAGAGGCATTTTGGTGTAGCCAGTCTAGTCATTCCTCAGTTTGGTATGACATTTGCTTAACTGGGCATTTCTGATAAAGCAGTCCTGCTAAGTGAATTACCTGGCTAGACTGCCATTTGGGTGCTGCCAGTCTAGCCGCTTCTTACTGCGGCTTTGTATATTTTTCTGGGCGTCTGTGATCAAATGATATGATATAAATCATTTAAAACGCGCCTGTACACAAGTGTTTCTTGGCGCAACAAGACAAGGGCGGGAAAATAGAGTGAAGACAAGACAAACAATCGTACTAGGCCTTGTGTCATTCAGATCGTGCAAGTGCTAGAACAAGAAGTTGAAGGGGAAAAAAAGGGGGAAGTGCAAGTGAGAGGAGACGGAAAAACAGGGCAGCAATGCTGAGTAAGTGCAGCCAGGGCAGCGCGGCTCTGGGTAGTGCAAGGAAAACAAGGGACTGTAGAGTTATATGTACAGCCCCTAAGTGCGTGGTAGGCCCAGAAGCAGTGCAATGGTGACTGATCAAGAAAGAGTCTGGACTCAGTGAGACTCTGAGGGTAGCCAAGCAACCAGTCGGTACAGCAGACAGGTAGATCAGGTAGGCCAGCAGGGGAGGGAGAGAGAGAAAGCAGAAGAGAAGAGGAAAGGCTTGAGCTGCTTCCGGAACTTCAGGTGGTCCGGCTCAAGTTTGAGAGGGGCGGGGAGGCTATGCCAGAGGGAGGTGCCTGCAGAGGTGAGAGATCTACCACCCACTCTCTGCCTGGAAAAGTGTTTAACCCTTAGAGAGTTGTAGGTAGCAGAGGAAAGGGCTTGAGAAGGAAGATATTTTGGAAGAGAGCGTTGGATGTAGTGTGGGCCCCAAGCCCAGAAATCCTTGTGGACAATGCAAAGGGCCTTGAACTTGATCCTTGCAGCAACTGGAAGTCAGTGGAGAGAGTTCAGGGCTAGAGAGATACGATCCCTGGGCTTGAGGCCAATGATACGTCTTGCAGTCCTATTCTGGATTAGTTGCAGAGGGTGGAGAGAAGAGGAAGGCAGATTGAGAAAGAGGCTGTTGCAGTAGTCCAGCTTAAAGACAACCAAGGCTCTGGAGACAGTGAGATTCTGGGGGAAAGTGAGGAAGGGAAGAGTACCTTTGAGGAGGAGCAGCTGGTAGTGAGACTTCCTGGCAATGTCCAAGATGTGAGGAGAGAAAGAGAGAGTGGAGTCAAAGATGACACCAAGGTTGTTTGCCTCAGAGAATGTCGAAGGAAGAGGGTCCAAGGTGGGCAGCCAGAGTGAGAGAGGGAAAGCAGGGGCAGGAGTCCAAATGAGAAGGATCTCCATCTTCCTGACATTAAGGCAGAGATCATTGGAGGCACACCAATCCTGAATCGCGGATAGACAGTCAGGAATGAGCGAGAGAGGAGAGGAGTCTGAGGGGAGCCTGAAGGAAAGCGGAGTGTCCTCCGCATAACACTGAAAGTTAGAGGCGAAGGTAGAGATCAGGTGGGCCAAAGGGGCCAAGTAGTCAGGATTGATCAGGATTGATCAGGATGGCAAGGTTGACCATGTCGAAAGCAGAGGAAAGATCAAGGAGGATGAGGACAGAAGGAATGCTGGAATCAAGGTTAGAGAGCAGATCTTCACAGGTGTTCAGGAGAGCAGGTTCTGTGACTCTGCCAGCTCTAAAGCCAGACTGAAGGTCATGGAGCACAGCCAACAGATTCTGTATGGAGAGTAAGCTGGGAGATGGCCAGCTTTTCCAACAGTTTTCCCAGGAAAGGGGTGATGGAGATTGGGCGATAGTTGGCCAGCAGGCAGGATAGCAGACAGCTTCTTGATGAGTGGATGCATAAGGGAGTGCTTAAGGGGAGAGGGGAACGTGCCAGTGGTGAAAGTGTAATTACAGAAATCGGGCAAGGCTGGAGCAAAGGTGTGTGCATTAAAACACATATTTATATTGTTCTGCTAGTGCAGTGTGTGGTATGTACCTTCGGCAGCACGTGTGTAGGTATTGCGCAAGCGTGATGATCTTTGCCGGCCCACAATGTGGTGCGACCAGTGATTTGTTGCTGAGTTGGGGGGCCCCCACAGCATGGCTCGCAGGGCGGGCCCCACATTTTGTGTTACGCCACTGGAGGGCAGCCAAGTGACCAGTGAAATCTGGCTTACTCTGTTTTGGGAATATACTGTATTTTCCCGCATGGGGTCTGGCATGGATTCACATGCTCATTAATATTCCCCATCGTTAGGCTTTGAATCCTCGTTAAAAGAAAACATCAGTTTCAGTTTCATTTCTGAACTATCTTTCTCATAACAACGAATCACTGAGCCCTGGGTCGTACTGCCCCTAGCCAATGACTGCTCTCTACCTAAGCCCCTCTGGCAGCCATCTTCAGAATTTAACTGCACGTTCACGTGTTGGGAGTCCTCGTGCTTAGCTCTCGAGCTTTTACTGCGTTTTTTGCTTTTTGGAATAGTTTTACTCTATTTTCCAGTCAATCGAGTCTTGTGCTCCATCGATCACCCTTCCGATTAACAGGGTTCCGTTTTCCGGTTTCTTTAGTGCCCCTCAAGGGTGGATTTCATCGAGTTTCTTCATGGAGTCTTCCAGAAGATTCTGCATCCGTATGCCGTGTGCACCACGTCGGAGGAGAAGAAGGATTCCACCCCCCTTTTCAGACTTTGCTCCGACTGAGGTTTACGAATGGTTTCTCGGACGAAAAACATTCCCAGTGCCTTTACTGCCTGTACCCGATGCACAAGAAGGACGATTGTGCTTTTTGCCATGAATTATCGACACAGACGTTGAAGGAGCAGCGTAAGCGACTGAATGAGTGGCTGCAGGCCAAGGCCTCTGCACCGGGTGGGTCCCAGGAGCATGGCTCTCCCGGATCTGGGAAAGCTGAGTGGGCTTCCAAGTCCTTTGAGGGCGCCCCTCCCGGGGGGGTCCAACAAAAGGCTAAGCACCATGAGTCCACTGCCACCAGGACTGCCGTTGCGGCGGGCTCCTCGGTGGCCAGGGCACGTCCAACGTCTACAGCAACTTTGGTCACCAGCCAACGCTCAGGATCTTCGTCCATGAGGAAATCAGACCACCCGGGAAAACTTAAGGTGTCTCCAGAGACAGCCAAGGAGAAGTCCAAAGCCAGCCTGCCCTCGATGGAGAAGGCCAAGGGGGTCTGAGGCCCTGACCCACCCCCTAAGGAGAAGGCCAAGCAGGACATGGCGTCCGGGACAGCCACAAAGGCCAAGCAGGACAAGGGACTGGTCCTGACCGTGAAGGCCCAGGTACACCCGACGAAGGCTCTGCCTTCCATCGAGGTAGTGGTGGCATCCCTTTCGAAGGCTGCGGAGGCGGACCCGCAGGGTGCACCTTCGAAGGCAAGAGTGGAAGCCGACGGAGCACCTCAGGTTGACGAGGGCCTTGGCTCTTTTCCTGCACCCCGGCCTCCTATTCCACGTCCACCTCAGCTACCCCCTAAAGACCTCTCACATTCTCTCCACGCTACATACACTGGTATCCGAGATACAGATGAGGATGCCTGTTATGCCGATGATCCCGCCCGCGGCCCCACTGGCGGCCAACCCTCTGGCAACGGGGGAACCCACCAGCCAAGAAAAGGAAGAGGGACCCACTGCCTCTTTGCCATCCTTTGACACCCCCCCCTGAGGTGAGATGGATCCGGACATGGCAACGACGACGACAGGCACGGATGACGATGGTGGGATGGAGGACCTCCGGTCGCCGCCGCCCAGGTCCTCCCCGCTGGACAAGATAGGCTTTTTGCATGCAATGATCTCCAAAGCTTCAGAGCTCTTCCAGCTTGCGCCAGAGGAGAAGAAGAAGGAAGGCTTCTTATACCAGCGTCGCAAGACGAAGAGAGAGGGATCGCCTAGAGAAGAAATACTGAGTGCCAGACTCTGCGCCCAAGTGCTTGCGGGCCCAACCATCACCTGACTCTGTGGTCTCTGCAGCGGACAAGAAGAAGTCATTGGGCGCTTGACCTTCGGCACCATCCAACCCTCCGGACAGCGAGGGGAAGAAGTTAGATGCTATGGGACAACGTGTTATCTACTCTGCAGCGACCACCATAAAGTCCGCCAACGCCCTCGCTATCGTAGCGCGCTACGACCAGGAACTGTGGTTGAAGATCGCTCCCCTTCTGGACTTCCTCACCGATGACAAGAGGTCAGAGGCATTGGAGATTCTGCAAGAAGGCGAGGTAGCGTCGGACCACGCCATCACGGTGGCCACAGACATCGCTGATGCAGGATTCCACCAGATGGGCAACAGTGTTTGCCTTCATCATCGTGGCTGGCTCAAGGCTACCAACTTTTGACAGAACGTCCAGATGAGCATTTTGGACATACCCTTTGACGGAGACAATCTCTTCGGGAAGGCTGTAGATGAGTCTCTACAGGCCATCAAGGTGGACACGGAAATGGTACTTGCCCTAGGCATGCTACAGCAGTGATGGACGTCCTTTTGATCCTCAGGAGGCAAGTCTCTCCGTTCTTCCAAGAGTTACGGCAGGAGATCCTCTTTGTACCACCAGTCCTCCCGCTCTTTGGCCCAAGAGAGAGACCAACAGGAGCCGTTCCAAGACTTTCAGAGGAGGATAACGTCATTGCCAGGGACCCCAAGGTGGCCTGTCGACATCTAAGCAAGAATGGACCGGCTGCAATGTCGGGCCCCCACCCGTGCACCCCGGTGGGAGGCCGGCTGGTGAACTTCATCAGCGTGTGGAAGACCATCTCCACCGACCATTGGGTGCTAGATGCTCTCACCCACGGGCACAACCTGGAGTTTCAACAGAAGTGTTCCCTAATACCAATGGTTGCCCGTCAAGATCAACACGTCACTCTGCTGCTGGAGGTTTCGGGCCATGCTAAAGAAAGGGGCGAACAGCTCGTCCCAAAGCTGCTCTGGGGCTCCGGAGTGTACTCAAGGTACTTCCTCATGAGAAAGAAGACCGGGGGCTGGAAACCCATTCTCGACCTCCGACGAATAAACAAATCAAGTCCCAGACGTTCTGAATGGTCACTCTTCAGCACGTGTTCAGACAGCTAGAAGAGGGAGACTTTCTGTCGTTGTTGGACCTGGAGGACTTCCACATCCCAATTCACAATGGACACCGCAGGTTTCTCTGCTTCGTCGCTCAGGGGAAGCAATACCAATGCAAGGCTCTTCACTTCGGAACGAAGTCGGCACCAAGGGTCTTCACCAAGTGCCTGGCATGGATGGCGGCACATCTGTGACTGCAAAGGATCCATGTCTACCATTACCTGGACGACTGGCTCATCTGGGCCAGCTCAAGGAGCATTGCCGCTGACCACACGGCAAGGACCGTCCGCCTACTGATGGATCTGGGGTTCTCTGTCAATTATGCAAAGTCCTGCTTGACTCCATCTCAGGACGCGCCGTTCCTAGGATCCCGGCTCAACACAGTGCCATGCCTGGTGTCACAGTCGGAGGAGAGAGTGGCGATCATCCTGGGCAAGGTGCAATGGCTGATCGCTCTGAAGATCGCTCTTAAGATCGTGAGGGTCATCAAGTCTCTGCTCAGCATGATGTCATCATGCATTTGTCTCATCTGACTCTGCAGGCTACGGATGCGGCCGCTGCAGGAGTTACTTGATGCCCATTGGATTCAAGTGTTCAGAAGTTTCCAGGACAATATTCCTCTCGACGAGGGGTTCCGTCGGGCGATAATATGGTGGGGTGTGCGCTCTCATCTGACCACAGGTGCAGATTTCCAGCCCTCACCACATGTCATGATGCCTACCCCCGAGCATCAGGACCAAGGCCCTCAGCTCTGAGAGCAGGCATCCAGACATTTGTTTAAACCTCAGCAGCCCTGGCTAGGGGCTGTCTGGGTTCAGTCCTGGCGCCTTAGGCGCCAGGCTCATCATAGAAATCAGTCCTGGCACCATAGGCGCCAGGTTCATAGACTTTACGTACCTGATGCAGACCATGCTGCAAAAGAGTCCAAGCCTACATGAGGCCTGGATGGGACTATTTTGTTACAGGGACTATTTTTTACTCGGGCGTGGCTCTAGGGAACTTCTTACCTGGAACTACTTTGGAGGCTATTTAAACCACACCCGAACAGCAGCACATGCTTCGCGTTATTCTGCATCCAGCAGCGTGATGTTCACCGTGCCTGCAGCCAGCATCCAGTCTTCTGCCACGCCCGTGTGCCTGCAGCCAGCATCCAGTCTTCTGCCACGCCTGCCTCTAATCCGGAGCTCCTAGAATAAAGAAGAAGAAAAGGACAAGGTTAGAAAACAAACTTATTTCAAATTCCTCACCTAATTCCGGAACCATTTCATCTCCGGACCTGGAAAGTACATCAGTCCTGCACGGGTCGCTTCGCCAGCTCCAGCACGGTGCCATACTCACCAGTCCTCACAGCATCTTTCGATCCGGCACTGTCTCCATCATTTCTTCGCCGTAATCCGGCACCTAGGGGACACAAGAAAAAACAAGGTGAGCCAAGGGAATCCACAAATACAACCTCTTACCACCATAGACTTACCATGATTTACCACCGGTGGTATTATTCCATAACTCTCCACATTTTCATATGCTGCATCTGTAAAGAGGGAGAAAAACAACACGGGAGAGCGAGAACAGTTGGGAGGCCATCACTAAAACCCACAGGTGGTTAATCCCTGTCTCCACTTGCAGGAAAATACTTCTTCGGGTCCAGCAGACAAAACTAGGTGGGCCAGTCCAGACAGTCATCTCTGCACTACGCATCACGTTAAAGGAGACCGCAGCTGTCTGGGTTCGATCAACACCCCTGTGGGGTCCAGGTGAGCGTAACACCACATCAGGAGATTGTAACAACGCATGCCTCCCTGGAGGGATGGGGAGCCCAGACCAGAAGTCTTCAAGCCAGGGGCATGTGGCTACCAGAGGAAGAGACGTTGCACATCAATGTTCTGGAGCTATGGGCTGTGTTTTAGGCCCTCAAATCTTTCCTGACGTCCCTCAAGGCCAAGGTGGTGCGGGTCTTCACAGACAATACCACACAATGTTTTACATCAGGAAACACGGTGGCACCAGGTCCCCGGCACTCTCCAAAGAGGCGCAGGACTTATGGCACTGGGCCGTCACCCAGGGGATGTTCCTTATCCTGCTCCATCTGGCAGTAGTAAAGAACACGGTTGCCGGCTCTCTGAGCAGGGAGCTTTGCTCTTGCCAGGAGTGGGAACTTCGGCAGAACCTAGTGGAGAGCCTGTTCCTCAAATGGGGCAACTCCCAGATCGACTTATTTATGATGGCGACGAACACCAAGGGCCAAAGGTTTGCCAGCAGGGGAGCATGGGGGACATATTCTCATTCCCTTGGAAGGCCTCTTTCTGTATGCGTTCCCTCTGTTGACGTTGTTACTTTGAGTCATCAGTCAACTCAAACAGTGCCGGTGCTGAATGATCCTCATCACAGGGGCGTGGCCGAGGCAGATCTGGTGCCTGGACCATCTCAGCATGTCAGCGTCTCCGCCAGTCAAGCTGCCAGTGGTCGCGGATCTTCTCGCCAGTGAAGGAGGCACCATTCTTCACCAAAATCCAGGGTCTCTTGCAGCACTATAATTGGGTGGCTACGATCTCCCAGCAGACTGCAAGGAAGTTCTTGCCAAGGCTAGAGCATCAACTTTGAATTGCTACTGGCTCAACTGGAAGATAGTTGCTATTTGGTGCCGTTCCCAGAAGATCAACCTACTAAGGGTCATGACCCTCAGGTGCTTCCATATTTGCTGTTGTTGGCCAAATCAGGGATGGCCCATGCCTCCATCAAGGTTCATCTGGCGGCCATCTCCCGTGACACCAGATCCCCAGGACGACCATCCTTTTGGTTGCACTGATTGGGCAAGGAATTTGTCAAAGGACTATACTGCTCGTTCCTGCCAGTGAAGGCTCTGGCCCCGGGGTGGGAACTCAATGTGGTGCTTACTAGGCTCATGGGACCTCCATTCGAGCCTCTCCATTCTGCACCACTCAAGTTTTTGTCATGGAAAGCCGCTTTTCTTGTGGCAATCACCTCTGCACGATGGGTGGGGGAGACCCAGGCCTTCTCCTGTAAACCACCTTACTTGACTTTCCACAGGATGAGGGTGGTGCTGCGGACACACCCCTCCTTCATGCCCAAGGTGCCGTCGGACTTTCATCTAAACAAGCCCTTGGTGTTACCTGTATTTTTCGATGCCTTTGTCGCCGACGGAAAGGACTTTGCACTCGCTGGATGTGGCTAGAGTGCTGAAGTATTACGTGGGTTAAATGCAATAGAACCATTTTCAAATTCCCTCTGGGTAACTGCCAATTCAGCAACATTCTCTTGAATGACAGCATCATCTGTTTACAATTATTTGAAAAGAAAAGTCCTAAAACACCATTTATGTTGTTACACGATGTTGGTTAAAAGCTTGTTTCTGAAGATTGAAGAGCAGGTGGGGCCGTTATCTCGTGTCTACTCTCATGCTTTTTTTTTACTTGTTCTATATGATTTGCAAGTAGTTTTACTACCTTGTTGGTGTACGCATACTTTGTGCTAAAATGGCAATATAGCATGAGGAAATAGAGACTGAATAACATATTAGATTACTAACAAGTACATGTTTCTTCGAATAGACGAGACTGAAAGTATTCACTTTGTCAGCACCAACAATGGATGACCCGAAGAGTGAGTTCAAGACAAACGGAACTTTTGGCATTTTCGAAGTAGAGAAATATAAACAACAGTGCGTGTTCATTCAACACAAAGGCCACGATGGAGATTGACGGCATGTGGATTGCCTCTGAACAAAAAAGGAGATCTTATTGTGTGCGGTCAAAGTGTGCCCTGCACTAAAGCTAGGGCATCTGAGATACCAGACAAGACCCGTATTGTCTATGTGAGCTGTACTGAACTGAAGAACAATTGTTGCACAACCCTGCCACAGTCTATACAGTTACTCGGAAGCCATTTCACAAATGGACAGTGTGTTCCTTCATACATGTAGTGCATTTATGAAACACGTTCGGCAGGTTGCATATGTTTATTAGTAAATGGCCATTTCGACATTTTATTGCGATATTATGAATATGGCAGGCACAGGCAAAATAATGGAAAGTTTTACATTGAGATAGTATCAGCTTCGAATATGGCAATAATAATCACCAATAACATTACCTTTGTAGGTGTTTAATTTGGTCACACAATAGCCTTGATTTGGGGAACTAACATTATGTGGGTTTTGGATTTCTTCCGCGGTAGGCCTTTTCAGTTAAGCTTGGCAAATACATTTGGCCGAAACCTGAATCACCTCTATTTGGAAGGTATTCTGTCGCCTTAACATTTAAAGAATGTGGGAGGCAGACTCAAGTTAAGTTTATGACAAATCATGTAGATGAAATGTTGCTATAAACATTGGGTTGAAGAGGTTAGACCTGTCCCTGCCAGAAAATTTTAAAAGCAAACTCTACAATTAATGGAATATGTCAGAGGTTCAGAACGTGTCCTGTCAGGGATGCTGAAAGAAAGCAAAGTGACTTCATGACTAATGGCTTGCACACGGTGATTTCTTAATACAGAAAACTAAATAAACTCTACGCTGCTGACAGAAAATTGTCATATAAAACATCACTTATGGCAAAATGTAGAAAATGTAATAAAAATGCAGATAATGTTTTTCATATTTGCATTAATTTGGGAAATACAGAGGTCACCTTATTCACAAAGGTAGCCTACATATTTCCAAGGGGCTGTCCTGAAGTACAAATGAAGTGCTGGCCAGCCGCCTTCCATACTTTAGTGTTGGGAGCATGTGTGATTCTCCCTGCACCTGTATGCCTTTTACCAAAGACATGTTATGTACTTTTTCTGAGGTACAGAGCTTAGAATATTGCAACCCTACCTCAATAAATGGTATTCCTTTAAGAAACTTCAAAGTGTACATCATGAATGCATGGCATGTGACTGACTCTCCCCCAGTCCTGTGGAAAGAATTGTCTTAATTTCAAGTTATGTTTAGGCAAACCGTTTATTCTCATTTTCCTGCATGACAAATTACAACATCCTAGCAATTAACCCATTCCCAACCAACTAACCCACCATGCCCGCAGACCTGCTCTATTATGGATTCTGAAACGCTCGACCCTGAATCTTCAAAAACATTAAGTGGGGCACCCGGCTCACATCTGAATAAAGGTTCAGATTGTCCTGAGGAATTTGTTTGTCCCATATGTCTATACCCATTAGATGTCCTGTATTGGTGTGTTTCTGGGATAAAAAAGGCAGTGCACACATATTTCCAGTCACATCCTCCTCAGGCAGGCCAATTGTTTGTGCTGACCAATTTAGGCACACATGCACACTACAGGTTAAGTCATCCACCACTACATGCCACTAACAGGGGCATAGGGACACCCTAACTGAAGGCACTTAGGCCTAAAAAAAAAAACAGACCACCACCTCATTTCATACTTTTCCCGATTCATGATGATCAGTACGTCATTTATTTTCATTTTTCATTGACTGGGGGCTGCACACTTTCACAAACACCCGTCTTGCAGTTCTAGGGCAGCTATCTTTAGCCACTGTCATGAAAGCTGCATTCTCAGTTGAGATTGGTAGGATTAGAGCCATCAATGTTTGGTCTTAATGCACCTCTGTGCAACAAAATAACGAGTAGTCAATTTTATTAAAATTACACTTCAGACTTTCATAATTTCCTTCAGTTATTGGTGAAAAATATGTGATTTTTCATTTTTCTCATGGGGGACAAAGGACAGATACATGTCCAAGGTCGAGCTGCGTTCAGCAGAGGATGGTGCTGTATTAATGGTCATGGACTCTTCTTACTACAACATCTATGGTAGCCTGATACAATTCCTGCCAGCAAGAAGAAAAACATGGTTAGGCAGATGGCTGTGGTGATATAGGGTTATTCAGATACGTCATTACTAATGGCACACACTGTATGATCAGGAGTACATAGAGTGGCTCTAGGGTAAGCTACTTCAAATGCCTTCTTCTGCTGATTAATCACTGATTAGAATGCCCCAATCTGTTCTGGATGTCTGTGATCTTATTAACATTTGGTATCCAACTGTCAAGACTTGAATGTCGTGAAGTTAAAACTATCCTCCGTCCACAAGTACCACACAGAGAGAAATGTAAAACCCTCTCTATGCAATCATTGAGGCCACAGGTGGGTGATGGTGGAAGCTCAGGTCCGTGGAACTCTGGAACCTCAAGGCCACTGAAAAGCAAAATGCTGATTAGCACCAGGTGAGTACAGTAAACACGAGAATACAAAAAGACTGGCAATAGGCTTACCTAAGGGGGCAGAGATGAAGCCCCTAACCCTCAAGGGCCTAGGTTGTAATTCCGAAGGAGCACATGAGCAGGATCTCCATTGGATGGTAGATACAGAGTATCAGCCGAGAGTGCAAACTCCGGCTGGCCCACCTAAAGCTGAGTTGTGAAGGAGACCAAAGTAAATGGTAAGTATCCTGGAATGGGCAAAGAAGCTAGGATTGCTGCAAGATAGTACAGAAGCGCCAAAACAAAGGGGTAATCCAGAAGCAGTCTGAGTAGCCGGTCTGAAATCAGGTAGTCCTTGAGTACCAAATGCTGAGGTAACAAAGGCACAATCCGAAAGCAGGTCCGTGAGAAATTCCAAGGTCGAGATCAGTGAGGCAGGTAAAGTTCATGATTGCCGTACAGAGCTCTGTGGAACAGCTGTGAAGCAAGGAACCGCGGACGATTCAGCATTTATGTAGGAAATGCTTCCGCGCCACGTGACCTGCACTTGTGACACGTGACCGGGAGCGAGGAGGAATGCGACACAGAAGCAATCGCCCGTGGATGCCTTCTCCCATGCGCCATGGCAGACGCCAACGAAGAAAGGGAGAGGAGCGGGACCGAAGGCTGCACCCACCATATCCCGCACAGGTGTGCTGACTCAGAGGGACACGGGGAGACCACTGCTCACGTGACCTTGGACCTATGTGAGTGGTAGAGGAGGGGAACAGAGGGACAGTGGACACTGTGGTTGCTGAGGGTGCTACTGTGGGTGTTGAGGATGCATGAGTATGGTGCAAAGCTGATGGAAGCGTGACAGAGCCCCCCCAAAGGCCCACAACCCCATGGGCAGGACGGATGATCCCTATGGAAATGGGAGACCAAGCGGGGTGCATGAATGTCCCTAGCAGGACCCAGTAGCGCTCCTTGGGCCCATAACCCTCCCAATCCACTAAGTACTACAAACCTCTCCTGAAGATGAGAGAACCCAGGATGCCAGACACCACAAACGCATCCAGGGAAGCGGGATAAAATGGAGCAGCAGGGGAACGAAGGCGAGTAGGGCCGGGACATGGTTTGAGCAAAGAAGTATGAAATACCGGGTGAAGCCGCCAGGACCGCGGGACCAAAAGCCGATAAGTCATGGGATTGATCACCCGTGAGACAATGTAGGGACCAATAAAATGGGGAAGCAGCTTCCGACAACCCGGCAACCGAAGATGCAGAGAGGACAGCCAGACCCTATCCCCAACACGTCACGGACACAGACGGAGGCGGCTGGGTTGCCCGAAAGTGAGAAATCAGGGACAGGCAAAACCCGAGGATGCTGACCATAGAGAGCATAGAACAGTGAAAAGCCTGTTGAGGCATGTACAGCGTTGTTGTATGCGAATTCAGCTAGATGCAGGATGCGAAACCAGGACTGTTGATGCTGAAGCGTCAAGCAATGTAAGTATTGCTCCATGATCTGATTGAGTCTCTTGGTCTGTCCATCCGTCTCCGGATGGTAGGCCGAGGAGTAACGAGAATCTATCCCCATCAACTTGGTCAGGGCCCGTCAAAAGCGCAAGGTGAATTGAGACCCCCTATCGGAAACCAAGACAGAAGGTAAGCCAAACAAACAAACCACAGACCTGAAAGACAATCCCGCCAGGACAGGGGCGGAAGGAATGCCCGCTCACGGAATGAACTGGGCCATCTTTGTAAATGAGTCGACAACTACCCAGATGGAATCGAAACCCTGTACCCTAGGTAGGTCCATCACAAAATCCATGGTAAGGGTGTGCCATGCCTTAGGCGGTATGGGTAGAGGTCGCAGTAGACCCAAAGGCCGCCTCTTCCGCTGTTTACACTGGGCACACACAGAGCAGGTATTCACATAGCACTCCATGTCCCGTCGCATGGAGGGCCACCAACAGCAGCTTTGTAAGAGCGAAAGGGTCCGTCTTTGCCCAGGATGTCCATTTATAGCCAGATCATGGGACCACTCCAGAGCGATGTTACGAGATTCTGATGTGGGCAAGAACAACCTATCCTGAAAAAAGGGTAATCCTTTGTGCAGCACCAAGTCCCATTCCGTGAGTAGGTTCGGGTGCCCAGTTACCCAAGTGCGGATAGAGTCCAGGAGAGGTAGAGAAGGAGTGCATAAACATATGAAGTTACGTTTATCCAGTAAGGGCTCAGGGTAGGTCGGCAGCAAAACACCATCAGGGGAGCGAGATAAGGCATCTGCCTTCCCATGGACAGTTCCTGGTTGATGTTTGATTTGGAAATCATAGACGACAAAACATAAGTGCCATCTAACCTGTCTGCTGTTGATGCATTTGAGTGAGGCCAGATCCTGGAGATTTCGGTGGTCTGAATACACAGTTTTACGATGCTTAGTCCCCAGGAGATGGTGACGCCACACTTGGAATGCATGCCAACAACTCTTTTTCAGTCACCCTATAGTGGCTTTCCGTGGGGGTGAACTTACGAGAGTTGAATGCGACGGGATGTAAGCGGCCTGTGGAGGGGCACTCTTGAGATAGAATCGCTCCCAGGGCAAAGGAAGAGGCGTCTGCCTCGACTAAAAATGGCAACTCAGGGTCTGGGTGTTGGAGGACTGGGGCAGTGGTGAAAGCCATTTTCAGGGTATCGAATGCTGACTGTTGTTCCTCTGACCATAAGAATGGGTACAAGGGATAGTCAGAGCGTTGAGAGGCGCCATGACAGAGGAGAACCCAGAAGTGAAACGCCTATAAAATTTAGTGAAACCCAAAAATGATTTGAATGCTTTGAGATTGGTAGGGACCGGCCAGTCCAACACTGCTTTGACCTTGGCCTGGTTTATGGTTAAGCCATTGGGCGTGATATGGAACCCCAGGAAGTCGACCTTGTTGGCGTGGAACTGGCATTTCTCGGGCTTAGCAAATAGGGAATGCTTACGTAACCTAGCCAATACCTCCCGTACATGCAAGATGTGTTCCTCCATAGTTTGTGAAATGATGGGGATATCGTCTAAATAGATAACCATGAAAACATCTAATATGTCACTAAAGACTTTGTTCATAAAACGCTGAAACGTGGCTGGAGCATTCATAGTCCAAATGGCATGACCATATATTCATAGAGCTTGTAGCGAGTGCAAAAGGCTGTTTTGCACTCGTCTTCTTTTCGGACATGGACGAAGTTGGAGGCACCCCGGAGATCTAGTTTGATATACACTGATGCATGTGTGAGTCGGTCCAACAAGGGAGTTATCAAAGGTATGGGGTACCAGTCTTTTTTAGTGATGGCATTAAGCCGACGGTAGTCCACACAGGAGCGAAGGTCCCCTTCTTTCTTGGGGACAAAGAAAATCGGACTGGCCACTGAGGACGAGGATGGACGTTTGTGTCCCACCTGTAGGGATTTCTGTACATAAGTTCTCAGTGCCTGTTCTGTCGGAATAGAAACAATATTATGCCTCCTATCGTAACAATTGTATGTGTATTGGCCTACGCCAAGTTGTCTAAACATCATGTGCGAACAAACTCCACGGCAAGGTCTTGACCTTAGAGAAAGTAATGTAAGTCGCCATCTTGGATGGAGCCGCCATTTTAGGTTCTCTTGCTATGTAGAAATCACCCTGAACATCAAAATGGAGGCCGAATGACTTTCTGAGTAAGATTCTGGCCGTTGTGACCTCAGTACAACTGAATAATTAATATGCCTGCAGGCCACTTGTCGGGGTCGCGAACTGAGACCTTGTCCTACCATTGACCTGTATGTAAATGTACAACCATATCAGTGAAACTAATCGAAATGCATATATTAAAGGATTGACCCGGCAAGGAACCCAAAGACCTGTTTCGCAGAATGGTTAACCCGCAAGAGGGTTGGCCAAGGGCTGGACAAATTGTATAAAAAGCCCGGTTATTCCAATGTGTGGTCTCTCACTAACACATCGAACCCTCGTTGAAGTTCGTTATGTAATTCTGAGAGCCGAATAGCTATCCGTTTGTCAATTTACTTGGTAACTGTTGTAGCTTTTAAATAAAGCACTTGTATGTTTCTTTGTAACCTGTGTTGGTGTGTTTCTTTTTGGGCTTCCCGGCCTCATATTATTGTTCTGTTTCCTCAGTTGGCGCCTGAATAGGGACCCTCAAGATTGATGCCGGATCATTGAAGGATTGACGCCGGGATCGGACGGTGTGATACTCCGGGCCCGACCGAACGAGACGCTATACCTCGGCAGCGCTGCACGATCCAATCCTTGGACGATAGTCGTGTGATCTGACACGGCATCTTGACGAGGGTCCATTTTTGAGGCTGGCAGATTTGTCGATACCACCAAACACAAGGTAACATTGGTTAGGTAAGTTCTTTGGTAAACCGTACAGTCCGCCTTAGGTTAGGTCAGGTGTAGTCGTGACCCGACTCTTAATTTAACCCTGACAATTTGAATTTGGCATATTGTATCTGCAGAAACAATTATTGACCAGGTAACACCAATTTTTTGTGAAATGCCTGGGAAATTGTCTAGCTGCTTTAGGGCTCTGTTCCGCAGCGATCGACAATCTTTGGAATTTAGCTGCCCGGCACCACAGGAGGGGTCGCCGGTGTGTACTATGTACTGTAAGCATGGCATTGGAAGTATAGTATTTAATGATATTTGGCACAGACAAACCAGACATGCCTCCAAATTTCAGTGGCCAATCAATGGTAGTTTCGAGATCCCCCGTATTGAATACCTAGAATCGGTCTTGCTAAAGAAGAAAGCCAGACCTGCAGCATTTGATATTTTGCAGAATTGGAAAAAAGATGCGTTGCAGCAGCTTAAAAGTAGGGATAAACATGCAGGCCGTCATAAAACAAATGCCGAAAAGGCGTTGTTATATGATAAGGAAAAACATTCAGAGTCAGTCAAAAATATGGATAGGGCTTTCTTACTCAGTATCCAGAAAATCTATCCCTCTAAAGATTTCCATGTTTCCGAAGAATTTATTGATAAATTGTTAAACGAACGCAGGCCTGGTGCCTCTGCGCCACCTCAGTATGATCCTCTCCCTGGTGTTCTGCCCATTCCTGCTGTTATTTCTGCTGTTATTCCTGTTCCCGCTGTACAACTGATTGTTCCTATTCCTCTAGTTGTTGTTTCTCCACCTATCCTACCACCCCTTCCTCTTGCGTCGATAGTTGCACCTCCATTGAATTTGCCCGCACCTCTGCTCCCGAGTGGTTCTGTACTGACTGAAGTTGATCAGGGTGCGGGGTCAAAGATTGTTACTCGAAATACTGTCTCTGCAGAAAAGAAACGGGAATTATTTTCATGGGCTAAGCACTGTATGGAGAGAGGTGATCAAGCTGATGTTTTCTCCACATTATCAAATATGGGCAATTTTCCCGAGAAAAATGTTTTTATTGAAGGTTTGGGGACTCATTTATGTGTAATGTGGGGTAGATTACATAATACGGATCTCCCACAAGGGTTGAGGGATCTGAATACTTTAGCGCTTTCGAGGGACACTGAGGAGAAAGTACATGGTCATGTTGAGAGGTTGTTTGAGTATAGGAGGGACTTAGAAAGATTACAGGATGAGGATGGTGAAGACGACAGTATGTATGTACAGAAACGGTTCCTTCCGTGACGTAGATCGGCATTGGTGGAAGTACGAATTTGTACCAAAGATGCGATTCGATGGATCTCGGATTCATCGATACCGCCGGATGAAGTATATGACACGTATAGTCAGTATTCAGTAGAAATGCAGAGGAATGCGATTCAGGTAATGGTACAGTACCTACAGGATGAATGTGTAAGGAAGAAGGTTAGTTGTCCTATAGAGTTATTGAGTATTTGTAAGAGGGCTTTTTTGCCCGACACTTCTTCGGCTGCCTTAGCGCTCGACCTGGCTCTGTTGCTCAGTAAGCGGTCGGAGTTACCTATATCTCAGTTGCCAATGAGAGAGGTTCCTCCGACATTTGTCCCAAAAGTTGAGATTCCCGCTAACGTTGGGACAGGTGCACCCGCTGTGGAGATCCCTGCACATTATGTATCGCAATTTGTTCACGTCCCGTTTTCGCGACAGGAAGTGAACACTATTAGAAAATCAATTCCCGATATTAGGAAAAATCCAACAGGATTCTACAAAGAGATAGAGTCCATTTTACAGTCCTCTGTGTTCACCTTAAGTGATATTGACTTGCTATTCCCTGTACTCCTGCCCGTAGATTTATGGAAGCAGGTTCGAACAATAGACGATGTGCCAGGGTTGGGAGATACGTGGGCTAACATGACTAGGTTTGATGGGGAAAGACCAGCTGGTGAGAAACCACCTCAGGTAATACTCACTTTGCCTGATAGAATTGTCGCAAAATTGAAAACCATAATTCCTGAGAAAAGAATTATTTGGGACAAGCTTACGGCCTGTGTTCAAGGAAAAACTGAAGGTGCCACTGAATTCTTTAATAGATTCAAACAGGTATTCTCTGACTTCAGTGGACAGGACTTGGGCACAGAGTCTGGGAAAAGGTTGTTTGTGGACAAATTTGTACGTGGATTGTTGCCTGACATCCAGTCACAGATTATGTCCTCTGAGAGCGCTTGGCAGGCGAAATCCCAATCTGAAGTTTTACACATGGCTCAGTATTATGAGAACCGTGTTAATAAAAAAAAGAAAGAATAGAGAAGAGGAAAGGAGAGTTGAAGACTAAAATATTGTTACAACAAATTATTAGAAATCCCAGAGGGAGTAATTCACAGACCAGAGGTCAGTATGTTCCAAAAGGGAACGTTCCTTTGGGTCCTGTGAATATTAATCAACCTGCCTATTGCCGCCAGGAAGGTCATTGGCGTGCACAGTGCCCTGTCCTTCACCAAAGGTTAAACAGCACATTTGGGAGTCTGGGTAGACGACCTAGAGGTCGCCCCGGAGAGGGGGGCCATGATAGAGGTCAGTTCTCGCAAGATCCTCAGCAACCTTTTTCACGGGAAAATCAGACTTCGAGTGTGGACACGAGAAACATATTTGATCACCCTTCTGCTGCCTACCTTTCTGAAGAGCTTCCTTCCGACGACATTTTATTTTGTTAGGATTGCCCGAAGCAGGGTTTGGAACCCTCACCTATTCCCGTTAGTCAAAAAGGTCCCTACTTTGAATTGTTAGTGGGGAATAGGAAACATCAGTTCTTGATAGACACTGGAGCACAGAAGTGCTCCATTGATCATTCTCGGGTTCCAAACATTCCACTGTCAGGGCAAACTAATGTTTCTGTAGGGTTTTCTGGCATACCAGTTGCTTGTCCGGTTTCTTCGCTGGTGGCTGTTTCTTTGGGTCCCTTCACGGACCACTGTCTATTCCTCTTGACTTCAAACTGTGGAGAGAATTTGCTGGGGTTAAATCTGTTGAAGAAACTAAATGCAGTAATTCATTGTTCCTCTGACGGAGTGCAGCTGACGGTTTCACCACAGCAACTTTCCAGCTACCAGTTTTTGACTCGACCATTGCCTCCTGAGCTTAGCATTGTCCCGGAATGTTTGTGGGCGGTTGACGACAATGATGTTGGGTTACTACAGATTGAACCCGTTAAAATAGTTTTGAAACATGGAGTTAAACTACCACGCATTCCGCAATATAAAATATCAGTTGAGGGCGAGCGTGATTTGAAGTGCATTGTCTCCGATTTTGTGCATCGAGGAGTGATTGAAGAGATTGCAGGTAGTTTATGTAACAGCCCGATTTTTACCCGTGTACAAGAAAGGCGACAATGCAATCCCATTCCGTTTCATAATTGATCTACGCGCTTTTAATAAAGTTGTCGCCCCACAATTTCCAATTGTGCCTGATGTGACAACGATACTAACGATGATCCCTGCTACAGCTACGCACTTTAGTGTTGTGGATCTGAAGAATGCTTTCTTCAGTATTCCTATACACAAGGAGAGTAGATATTTGTTGGCGTTCACCTTGGGGGGACGTTCGTTCACATTTACTCGTGCACCTCAAGGTTATACTGAAAGTCCAAGCATTTATAGTAGGGCTTTGAAAGAGCTGCTTGACACCCTTGAATTGCCATCTACTTGTACACTGCTTCAGTATGTCGATGACTTGCTTTTAGCTGCAGATTCTGAAAGTGCTTGTAAAGAAGGCACTGTATTGTTGCTTATTCATTTGGCTGAACACGGTCATAAAGCTTTGCTTAAAAAATTTCAATATTGTTGTCAGGAGGTCACCTATTTAGGCTATCTCCTGTCAAAGGAGGGGAGAAGATTGACACCTGAAAGAATAAAACACATTTCTGGCATGTTTGTCCCAAATACACAGAAGGAAGTCAGAGCCTTAATAGGTATGGCTTCTTACTGTAGGCTGTGGATCCCGAACTTCTCACTAGTGATAAAACCGATGTTGGCCTTGACGAAGAAGGGCATTTCTTCGCCGCTGCCATGGAAGTCGGAACATCAATGATCATTTGAGCTTCTCAAAGCCGCGTTATGCTCTGCACCGGTTCTGGGTACTCCAAATTACAATACGGCCTTTGTGTTGTTTGTGCATGAATGTGATGGATGTCCTTTGGCTGTGTTAACACAGGAACACAGAGGGAAGAATAGACCGTGCGGCTACTACTCTTCCGCCCTTGACCCTGTTGCATGCGCTTTGCCAAGATGTTTGCGAGCTGTCGCTGCTGCTGCCGCTTCTGTAAAACAGAGTGAGGGAATGGTCCTAGGCCATGATTTAATCCTGATGGTAACTCACTCTGTAGATGTCCTATTGAATAAAACCCAAACACAGCACCTCACCTCTGCACAGCTGACGTGGTATGAATTAACTATGTTTGCCCCTCACATTCAAATTAAGAGGTGTTGTGTTCTTAATCCGGCTGAACTCCTACCTTTCCCGCAAAATACTGTTTGCGGTGACGAAGAATCACATGACTGCCTGTATACTACTGAACAGGAAACGAAGGGCAGGATAGACCTTATAGATACTCCTTTGGGCAATGCGGAAGGGGAGCTGTTTTGTGATGGCTCCTGCTTCAAACTCCTGGATGGTACATCTACAGCTGCCTATGCAGTTACTACATTGAGTACGGTTGTTGAAACTAAGAGAATTCCGCATAACTCTGCGCAGGCCGCAGAGATTATAGCGTTGACCCGAGCTTGTGAACTCTCCGAAGGGCATACAGTAAACATATATACTAATAGCCAGTATGCCTTTGGGGTGGCTCACAACTTTGGGAGGCTCTGGTCGGAAAGAGGGTTCACATGGGACCAAGATTCAGCATGGCCCCCTGATAGTGCAATTGCTCTCGGCCTTCTCGCTCCCTAGTCAGTTAGCGATCATGAAATGTGCAGCACATCGTAAGGTCATAGGTGATGTGGGAAAGGGGAACGCTTTTGCTGACCAGATAGCCAGGCAAACGGCCACAGACCTTAGCGCAGACATGTATGCTCTAAGAGAAACAAAAAATGCCTATGTAATGGATGAGGGTATTGGGTCTGTGCGAGATATCCAAGCTGATGCCACAATAGAAGAATCTAAAAGGTGGGCCGAAGGGACGGGGAAACTAGATGACAATGGGTGTTGGGTGGATACATTTGAAGGGAAATGGTTGCTCCCTGATTCATATCTGCTGGCGATGGTTACGATGGCACACGGCCCTACGCATGTGTGTGCTCAGCAGATCACGAAAATGTTACAACAAGTCTGGGTAAATGATAAAATTTTGAAGATCGCACAGCGCTATGTTCAAAATTGTATGATTTGCTTACAGTACAATGTGGGGAAGGGGACAGTAACTCCACGGGGTAGTTTTGGGCCTCCTTCTGTTCCCTTCGAGGTCATCCACTTTGATTTTATTGAGATGGAACGGTGTAACAATCTAAAATATGTCCTTGTGATCATTTGTGCTTTTAGTAAATGGGTTGAGGCTTTCCCCGTTAAGGATGCTACTGCCATGACCACTGCAAAGACTTTGGTAAAGGAATTCTTTCCACGATTTGGGCTGCCAAGAGTAATTTGGTCGGACAACGGTCCCCATTTTGTTGCAGCAGTAATTTTGCAGATATGCACAGCGTTAAACATTGAAAAGCGATTTCACTCGGCTAGACATCCTCAAAGTGCTGGGTTGGTAGAGAGACATAACGGTATTCTAAAGAATGAGCTTGCTAAAACATGCGCCGGCACCAAACTGAAATGGCCGGACACCTTACCTATTGTATTATTAGCCATGCGTGCCACACCTCAAACTAAGACTGGGCTCTCTCCATTTGAGGTAGTGATGGGGAGACTTGCTAATATTTGGGGTCTTCCGAAGCCCAAAGCCCTGAGGGAGGTTGAACATGTATTGCTTGTAGACTACTGTAACCAGTTGACTAAAAATCTGTATCTCATTTATCATCAGGTTCAATTAGCTTTACCTGTACGGTTTACGGGCCCAGGACACAATATTCAGCCTGGAAGTTGGGTCCTGGTGAAGGCCTACGAAAGGTCTTCCTGTCTCGCGCCTCGCTGGCGGGGACCCTACCAGGTGCTGTTGGTCACCCAGACAGCAGTGCGGGTGGCTGGAAAGAAGCATTGGATCCACGCGACGCATGTCAAGAAAATTCCTCACCCGACGCCACACGTTACAGAAGAAGCAGAACCCCTCGCTGATGCTACAATCTCAGATCCTGGAGTAGCAAATAGCGCTGTGAGTGTGTCGGAGAATTTCTCTGAGCCCGTGGAGCTTGGGGAACTGTCCATTTTGTCTCCACACTCTTTGGAAAGGTCACTTCCAGAAAACGTTGTTTCAAGTTCTGCGACTTCCATCGCCTCTGATACGTTGCTTCCCTCAGGAAATGACGTTACCTTATTTCCGGATCAAACAGTACCGGAATCACCAGGTACAACCTTCGACGAAGAAAATAGGACTGCGGTATGGGTTTTGCCTGTGCATCTGGAGAAGAAAAAAGAGTCATTAAGAGTTTTGTTCTTGCAAAAGAAAGTTTTTGAAAGAAAGCGGATTCTGCTGGCCAGGGCTAGGGAAGGACTAAGAAGTCGCGTGACCGTAGTGTCGCCAGCAACAAACATTGGGGTCATCGATTGAGAAACTACAATGCCTGCCACCTCCACCGCTGCTTCTCGCATTGGACTTGTAAATAAGGGGGTGACCAACTCGGACAATGAACAATGTGTCTGGGCCCCGAAAACGTATTGCTGTGTTGTGTTAATAGTAATTGGAATTTGTATAGTTACTGCCGTGGGACTCTGGTACTTCGAAGAAATTTATCCTCTAGAGCCTCTTCTGCCAATTGAAATTGTACCTACTGCTTTGACTCCCTCTGTACACCTTCATACATTGTCACCTAGGGACTCCCAGCATAGACAAAAGTACCATAATAACACTTTAATGATAATAATGAATTCAGCGCATGCCATTTGTAATAAGAGTAATTGCTGGATTTGCACCCATTTACCGCAACATGGGAACAAGGGGCTAGGATGGTATATTCACCCTTTACCTTTAACGACTGCTTGCTATGCCTCTCTTAGAGCACTATTCTTTGGCCGTTGGAATGACAGCATCTCAGGGAACTTTGATGGAACTAATTTAAATGATTTTGAGAAACGTGAATTGACTCCCATGGGATGCTCGCTTTTTGCAAATAGAAGTAAACCTAATGTTGCTTCTATTAGGCCATCTGATAAACTGTCTCTTCCTTTCCAAACTCTAATTTCCTTTAAAATGGCTCTGATAGGCAATAAGGACGCGGTGCCTCCTTCCTACTCTATTAACCATAGCCCCAATTCAGTCCCCTTTTGTGTACAAAGAAATGGCACCCGGTCAATGGGAGATTTTGAAGGTTGTGTGAACGTTGTAAATTTGACCGGAGAGAACAGGCCTTTGTATGTAGGGGAGCCTGTCTATTTCGTTTGCGGTACTACAACATTTCCCTGGTTGCCCAAGGATTGGCAGGGAACCTGTTATTTAGGAATCCTGTTACCTGGGGTATTCATAGCTAGTACATTGGAAGTTTCTAAGGCTCGCCCACGGCGGGACGAGAACAGAGATACCCCTGGGCAAATATTGGGAGATATAACAAAATCAGTTGTGCCATTTTGGGGACAGATAGCGAATTCTGAAAATATTAGGGGGCTAGCAAGAGTACTGGAGAGAACCATCAACCGGACCACAGATATACTCTACAATATGACACTGGAACAGAAAGCAATAAGATTGGTAGCGCTCCAAACCCGGATGGCATTAGATGTCATTCTGGCAGAACGTGGTGGAGTATGTAAATTAGTGGGGTCCGCTTGCTGTGTTTTCGTACCAGATTCCTCACCAACAATTTTTAAAGCAATACAGAACTTGCACGTCCTTAGTTCAGAAGTGCATGTTCCTGTGGGAGATTGGAGTATTAGTGCTTGGTTCTGGGATTCTCTAAGATCCTGGGGTTGGAAGGTGCTTTCTGTTATACTGGTTATTTTGGGAATCCTGCTATTCCTTTGTTGCTGTATCAAATGTCTACCTAGTATATGTGCAATGCTAGGGGGATGTTGCGCTCAGGCAGTGAGCACGATAGGGCATAAAATGTATGCCCCAGATATAGCATCTAAAGAGTTTGTGTTGCAAGAGGTTCTGGTGAACGACTTAATGGCTATAGATATTACAGATAACGATTTAGGATGTATGGACGACAATGCATGGAGTTATTTACAAAGACATTAGAAATGATATTAGCACTTAGCATAGGCCAAAAGGAGGGTTTGTCGGAATAGAAACAATATTATGCCTCCTATCATAACAATTGTATGTGTATTGGCCTACGCCAAGTTGTCTAAACATCATGTGCGAACAAACTCCACAGCAAGGTCTTGACCTTAGAGAAAGTAATGTAAGTCGCCATATTGGATTGAGCCGCCATTTTAGGTTCTCTTGCTATGTAGAAATCACCCTGAACATCAAAATGGAGGCCGAATGACATTCTGAGTAAGATTCTGGCCGTTGTGACCTCCGTACAACTGAATAATTAATATGCCTGCAGGCCACTTGTCGGGGTCGCGAACTGAGACCTTGTCCTACCATTGACCTATATGTAAATGTACAACCATATCAGTGAAACTAATCGAAATGCATATATTAAAGGATTGACCTGGCAAGGAACCCAAAGACCTGTTTCGCAGAATGGTTAACCCGCAAGAGGGTTGGCCAAGGGCTGGACAAATTGTATAAAAAGGCCGGGTATTCCAATGTGCGGTCTCTCACTAACACATCGAACCCTCGTTGAAGTTCGTTATATTATTCTGAGAACCGAATAACTATCCGTTTGTCAATTGACTTGGTAACTGTTGTAGCTTTTAAATAAAGCACTTGTATGTTTCTTTGTAACCTGTGTTGGTGTGTTTCTTTTTGGGCTTCCCGGCCTCATATTATTGTTCTGTTTCCACAGTTCTTCAGAAGGGGACAATGAATAAATACGGCCCTTTGGGACCACAGAATCAGGGAGCAGATCTATGGGGCAGTCGTAAGGCCTATGAGGTGGGAGAACCTCTGTAGAACCCTGGTCGAAGACCTCTCGGAAATCCTGGTAGATCTCCGGAATGCTGCCGACAACTAAACCAACTACATAAGGGACTACTGAGAGAGCACGGGATTCCTCCAGTGTAAGTTGTGCAATGGTGCCCAGAGCTTGCAACAGTGTTTCATCACCTTGGGTTGACAAGAGACAGAAATCCTGACAAACATCAGACTCAAAAAACACTGAACCCGTTTTCCAGTTAATGAGCGGGTTATGCTGTCGTAACCATGGTATGCCTAAAATGAGACCAAACTTTTGCATGGATATCAAATCGAAACTAATGGTCTCTTTATGGGTGGTTTGGACAACAAGAGTGAGGGGAGCGGTCTGCTATTTGACAGGACAAGACACCAGGTCAGTACCATCCACAGCTTGTATGGGTTCAGGCCGTGTTTTGGCTACTAAAGAGAGGTTCAGAGAAACAGCCAGTGTGATGTCAATGTAGTTCCCTGTTGCTCCTGAATCAATGAAATATTAAGAGGATGTGTGATGTTTGGTGCGGGTTGTAGGGTTGCCTGTACAACAACGGGTCTGATGCTACCAAAAGCGGGTATCCGGGGAAAGACAAGAAGCGCTCGATCCAGTCCCCAGACGGATGATCGAACTGTCGGAAAAACCTGGTTCTTGGGTTTTGGGCGACATGGACATTCCTTCACAAAGTGCCCAACCAAGCCACAATAGTAACAGGCATTATTAACCCTTCTGCGTTCCCTTTCTGTTGGTGTGACTGGACTGCGGATTCCCCCTACTTGCATCGGTTCCGCTGGTTAATCAGACGAGGAAGGGGCGGTATTCGGGACAGGGGAACCAGAGAACCCGGCCTCAGCTCTACGTATAGACCGGCGTGCGTCGACCTGGAGAGCCAAGTCCACCAAGTCGTGGAACTTACATTCCGGCCATGAGGTTTCTGCTGACAGCTGGTTGAAGCGGGTGATGTACTCTATGAGGGTCCATCTACCCTGATGGAGCTCCAGCAACTCCAAATCTCAGGACAGGACCTTGTGATGGGTATCAAAGACACGTGACATTTCTGCTACCAGGAGGTCGAATTCATATAAGGCAGGACTATAACTTTCGAGGAGGTTGCTAGCCCAGGCAGCTGCGGTGCCTGCCAAATGAGACAACATAAAGGCCGCTTTAATGGTGGAATCAGTGAAAGCGGCGGGCCTACACAGGAAATGCAGCTTACATTGGTTGAGAAAAGTGCAAAACTTTCTGGGGTCCCCCTGGAACCTTTCGGGGGCTGCCAAAGGAAAAGGAGATGGAAGAACCACAGGGTTTGGTTTTGGTTTGTTGGGAGCCTGAGGAGGAGGAGGAGGGGGTGGTGTTGTGTCCCCTAATTCTGTAGCCGCTAGGAGGGGGTGGGGGATGCTCTGCATGGAATCCAGGCAGTGGTGAATGGCTGTGGTAGCAACAGCCATGTCAGCTCTTAGTACTGTGATCGCCTGGAGCATTGTGTCCATGGGGTCTTCCGCGGATCCCTCCATAACCCACATGACAAAAGGCTTCACAGTCTGTCAAGACTTGAATGTCGTGAAGTTAAAACTATCCTCCGTCCACAAGTACCACACAGAGAGAAATGTAAAACACTCTCTATGCAATCTTCAATGCCACAGGTGGGTGATGGTTGAAGCTCGGATCCGTGGAACTCTGGAACCTCAATGCCACTGAAAAGCAAAATGCTGATTAGCACCAGGTGAGTACAGTAAACACAAGAATACAAAAAGACTGGCAATAGGCTTACCTAAGGGGGCAGAGATGAAGCCCCTAACCCTCAAGGGCCTAGGTTGTAATTTAGAAGGAACAAGTGAGCAGGATCCCGGTTGGATGGTAGATGCGGAGTATAAGCCTAGAGTGCAAACTCCGGCTGGCCCACCTGAAGCTGAGTCGTGAAGGAGACCAAAGTCAATGGTAAGTATCCTGGAATGGGCAAAGAAGCTAGGATTGCTCCAAGGAAGTACAGAAGTGCCAAAACAAAGGAGTAATCCAGAAGCAGTCCGAGTAGCCGGTCCAAAATCAGGTAGTCCATGAGTTCCGAATGCTGAGGTAACAAAGGCACAATCTGAAAGCAGGTCTGTGAGAAATTCCAAGGTCGAGATCCGTGAAGCAGGTAAAGTTTGTGATCGCCGTACAGAGCTCCGTGGAACAGCTGTGAAGCAAGGAACCACGGGCGATTCAGCGTTTATGTAGGAATGCTTCCGCGCCACATGACCCGCACTTGTGTCACGTGACCGGGAGCGAGGCGGAACGCGACGCGGAAGCAATCGCCGGTGGATGCCTTCTCCCATGCGCCATGGCAGGTGCCAACGAAGAAAGGGAGAGGAGCGGGACCAAAGGCTGCACCCACCATACCCCGCACAGGTGTGCCAACTCAGAGGGAAACAGGGAGACCACTGCTCACGTGAGTGATAGGGGAGGGGAACAGAGGGACAGTGAGCATTGTGGTTGCTGAGGGTGCTACTGTGGGTGTTGAGGATGCATGAGTATGGTGTGAAGCTGACAGAAGCATGACACCAACTCTCTTAACTTCTCAAAAACTCTGCAAACTACCTTGAGTCATCCCTTAAAAAATTATTTATGGAGGCATACAGATGTCTTCTCTTATACTGGCCAATGCACATTGAACTGGCGTGCTCCACTTTTTGCAACTAAAGGTATGCCACTAAGATAATTGGAAACTTCCTTACCTTATTAAGACATTGCAGCTGGGATTGCCGGAAGGGGCCACCATTTTCAGTTTGAGCACATTCCTCTCCACAAGATAGGGGTTATCCATGGGGCAGATGTCATGTACCTGGCCAAACTGCCAGGTGGTTGTACTTCCGAAACTTTTCTGTGTCAGTCACAGAAACACCCAACCGATGGACCTGGCATGATTATGCTGATGAGGGCCCGAAATGGCGTTCATTGGCCCCTTTTCTGTGATGGTCTACTGTTGTTCCCCATAGGCCGATCCTTTGCACTGCCAGAGGTCCTTCCAGGTCCACCTTTATTCCTTGCCAGCTGGTATGTTGCATGTTATCTCGGATGTGCCAAAGTTCAGAATTCAGATATAATGTCCCATTGAAGCATTCTTTTGAAATACATTACTGCATGCATCAGCTGCATCAGGGCATCTCTTGTTAGCTTGCTCAGCGTCTCCATTCTGTGAAGTTGACTAATATTAGCATTGCATTAGTGGGCAGTGTCGTACAGTCCTGTTGCTCCTTAAAGTTGGCCTAAAAGCCATCTAAACATTGCCCCCTTATATACACCCCGAGCTTGAAGGACAGTATTGGCATTATCCTAAATTTGATCAGCTACTCTTCTATTCTTTCTTCCTCTGGTAAAATCCACAGTCTGCTGCTGAATGTGGATAGTACCCCCTCAGAACAGTTGGACAACTGATTTAAAGAGGTGGTAGGGGGTGAGCCGGGTGGGGGGGTGTTAAATGTAATATTTTATTGGAGAGCTGTAGGAATGAACTTTAATTGTTGAAGTATAGATTGTTAGTTCGTGATTTAAGAATATGATTTGAACATTGTGATTGTAAAGGAATTAATTTGTTAATTGTAATCAATTGTTGATATTGTTGTATGTTTAAGAACACGAAAATAAAGAATAAAACAAATGAAGAAAGGGGAGCAGCAAATATAATAGTTGTGAATGTGGTATTTGAATAACATATCTAAATCCTGATCTATCTTGCTAATGATGTCCCACTAGAGAGACTGGTACCAGTTAACTTCTTCAGTATATCCTTTCATCTCAGCCTAGAGAGTAAAACAAAGTGACAGAACTATGTAAAATCTGAAATTTGGGACGGTTCAGAGTATGGTCTCAATTGCAGGAGCTGGTGTCCTTAGGTAACAGCAGTTTCATTCTTTAACAGGAAATCTGGGGTGGGGATACATTTTAAGGATTGTGACTTGTATTTAGGCATAGAGAAAGTCATCATCTGTCAGCTAGTTTGGCAGTGCTTCAGATGTATAGGAAGCAATACCTTGGGTGCACAGAGCTGGTCTATGGTGGAATCCTAACCACATCTCTACTCTGCATTCCAAAGTACATTCATAGCTCAGGCCCCACCCACTGCCAGTGAACTAAACATTTCCTTCTGTACCAGTGCTAAGACTGCACATCAGATGTTGTTACCATATCTAAAAAATTATACCTCGGTTTTAGTTTGAAAGAGGCATGAGAGACATTGCAAATCAGGAGTTGTAGCAAGACAACTAGGATGCATGAAACAGACCTTTTTATTTTCAATTCTCAAGTGCTAGAGCCTACTTACAGTGGGTCACATGGGGCCAAGTCAGGTGCGTTTGTAATTTAGCAACTGAATTAGATACTAATAGAACCTGCAAAGGGCCTTCACAAAGTGAACCTAAAATCCGGCTTTCTCGGATGTATCTTCATTAGGCCAAAGTCTCCTGGTAGAACATCCTTAACCTGTTAGTTAACAGAAGAGATTAAGGACTTCACAAACCCAAGTAATTATCTACATGTTAAATGAAGGTTAACAAAAAACAGTATAGCTGAGGTGTGCCAGGTAATTTGAAGCGCTTGAGCTTATTTATCTCATCAAAACCCACCCTTAAATCAAACAAAACTAGCTGCTGCACCCACATGGAACAAGTAGGCACCTCTAACCGACTCCGTATTGAAAAGAGACAGTAAATGTTCCACCATTGGATGCGCTGCTAGCTCACACGAATTGTACATATGCAATTTTAAGTGTCACCATTAGTGCAAGTCCATATACAAAAATGCTTTTCGACGGAGACTCAGATAGATTTTTGCATTATTTAATTATGTTCATTTTCCAAGTTCAAATGACAGTGAACTATTGGCGATCTATGTCAATGAAGTACAGCGAGCCCAAAGTACTTCATTGACATAGATCGCCAATAGTTCACTAGGACCGATCAGCAATAAAGCTGTGCAGGACGTCAGATTCACGGCTACTGCAACATTTGCATTTATTCACAAGCTGATATCTATCAGAGAGACTTCGTATTGGAGTTTTGCCTTGAGAAAGACCTGTGGAGGTCAAAACACGTGTTGGCATACAACTCTGTCATTTGAACACGGAAAATGAACATAATTAAATAATGCAAAAAATCTATCTGAGTCTCCGTCGAAAAGCATTTTTGTATATGGACTTGCAGCAAAGGCGACACTTAAAATTGCATATGTACAATTTGTGTGAGCTGGCAGCGCATCCAATGGTGGAACATTTTTTAAATGAAGGTTATGTTATCATTATGAGTTTTTACAGGCAGAGATATGGGTAAGCACATAGGTCAGCCATTAAGTATCTTGTGCGTCGCTGAGCCACCTTTTTCTTCTAGGGGTGCTTGCATATAATCCAATGGGGCTGATATCGAGCCATTTTTGTTCAGTCTCTTGACAACATTTGGCCAGTTTATTTTGAATCATCCCATTACTTCTCTCTACTTCTCGCTACTGCCCCGGCTGATTGAGGTTGGTGTGGGCAGTAGATATTGTACTGCACGTTCAAAGATGAAAAGGGTGCTTTAAACACACTATTCACAAAGTGGGAGCCCTGATTGCTGCTAATAATAACAGGCACTCCAGATCTGGATACAACATTTTGGACAACAAATTCAAAAATTGTTATTGCATCTGGCTTCCGGCAGGGCTATTCATCCATTCACCTAGAGAACATACCCAGGATAACAATGCTTACTACCAGATTGCTGCACCAAGGAAGCTGGAGAAAGTTAACCTGAAGGCCCACAAAAGTGCTATAAGGTGGAGGGTGTGCTACCTGGGTGGCAAATACAGTATTCTCCACATTATTCTGGAAGCAGATAGTGCAGTGCCTACAGTACCCATGGGCCAGTTTAGAGAATTCGTAAGCACACTAGGACTTGTTCAGTGACATAATCATCCCTTCACTTCCTACATGAGACTAGCCATGGTACATCTGGCCAAGGTGTGACAATATTATCTTTGGTGCCACTAATTGACCTTGGTCATCTCTAGACAGGGAGTCATCATATAATCGACAACGTTACCTTATCTGGTTATCTTTCTCAATGGATGGGGAATTTTCTTGCTTATGGACAATTATTCCAGTGTCTTAGGGGTGTAGGAGAGCAGGCCATGAAAAGATACATGGGAGAGATGATGTGAATGATGAGAAGGCAGAGAGTTGATTGGTCAGAGGAAGGTCATTGTTCATTATGTCTCTTTATAATCTTCAATAAAGAGAACATGTTTGAAACTCTGGATGTTGCCTTGGTCTTATATCAGACGAGTTTCATCATAACAACTAGTGGCAAGCATATGGAGACAACAACCCCCGAATTACCTGCATCTGCCGGAGATGATGCTTAGGCTCAACTTCATGCTGCAGTGGCGAGAAGACTATATGGCACCCATGCTCTGGTGTCACTCTGGACAAAGGTGTGTGCAGCGAGGAGGTACAGGGCTTGAAGCCTAATGGCCCAGCAAGGGGTAAGGCTGTTCTGCAGTGTTTCGTTGTCCAGAAACGCAGAACACATCTGCCAGGCCCCGGAGAAAGGCCTAGCAATGCAGAAAGCATCTACAAAGCCCCAGAGTCAGGCAGAGCGGTGGAAGACATGACGTTCAGGAGAGCATTGCACTTCATTGCCGGAAACCCCAGGAACATTGTGGAAGCAAGTCTGAAGCAAGATTTCACAGCGTAGAAAGAGCGTGTCATTTTCAAGTCAGGTACATGATCACAAATAATGTGAGAGCTGATATCAAAGTTGGAGCTGAACGCTGAAAACTTTCTTGCTTGAAGGTGGCATTATCCAAGTGTAATTTCATCAACTTGAATACTATGAATGCAGCAGTGATAGGTTTATTTGTTTTCTTCTTCCTTTACTGAAAATACAACATGGCAACATACAAGGTGCAGTGTTATTCTTTGCTTCCTATAGGGCGTGCTATGTCAAGTGGTCTGATTGGAAGGACTGCATATGAAATTTGTTCTAGCAATTTACGGGATGAATTAATCTAATGAAAGTAAGGATGCCCTACTGTTCCACTGCCTGGGTCCAGCACTGCAGGAAGTGTCAGATTCTGTTGAAATGGGTGACATGAGTCAAAGTCATGGGTGCACTGCTAAACTGGATAAACACTATGAAGTGAAAGAAAACAAATACTGGCGTGTTATCATTTTGCTGTTAGGGAACAAAATATTGGTGAATCGATTGAGGAATGTGTCACAGCAGTCAGCGGCCTGTGGATAAAGTGTCATTTTGGACATTGTCGAGATGCAAACATAAAATACCAGCTCATGCTAACGTGCATCAACACTAAAGTTGGCGAGGAACTGTGGATGGAAAAACACCTGAACTTAGAGAGAGCTGATGAGATACGAAAGAGCATTGATCATATTGAGAGTTGCATTAAGGAACTCCATCTGGACACTGTGCATAAGCCCTTATGGGAGAAAGGATTCAGTCTATAGAATGGATACAAAGAACTCCTGCTCACAGAAAACCAGTGACAATACGAGGTATGATCAGAAGAACAAAAGCACCACCAATGAGGAGGCAGGATCAAATCATAACCCTAATGGAGCCTCACAAGGTTGGAGTCTCACACCCATGGGAAATGGGAGTGATCCATTGTTGAGGAGTTGCTATCTCTGTGAATGTACCAATCATTTGGCCAGTGACAGAGACTGTGGAAGGAAGGGGCACCTAACTAGTTGCTGCAGGAACTTCGAAGCTGCTGCTGGGATGGTGCGTGGGGTCTATGAGTGCATCTCTGATGATACTGATGTAGCAGACAGGGTTGTGATATTGGTCAGTTTATGAACATGGAAGGAAAAGTACATGTGTTGCACTTTCAGGGAGTCATGCATAAAGGTAATTGATTATGGTGATATTCTCATTGACATTGAAGGAGAGTTGGAAGCAGTCTGTCAGTTCAAGGGATGAAGGGCAGATGGAATAGTGTACATGGCCAGGAAAGGGGATGAGTGTCATGATGCCTACCCCCAGGCATCCGGACCAATCCCATCAGCCCCGGGAGCAGGCATCTAGACATTTAGTAAAACCTCAGTAGCCCCGGGTACGGGCTATCTGTGTTCAGTCCTGGAGCCTTAGACACCAGGCTCATAGTAGAAATCAGCCCTGGCGCCTAAGGCACCAGGCTCATAGTCATTACTTACCTCAGGCAGACCATGCTGCAAATGACTCCAATCCAACATGAAGCCTGAAATGGACTATTTTTTCTACAGGGACTATTTTTTATTCGGGTGTGCTTCTAGGGACTTCTTACCTCAGCCTACTTTTGAGACTATTTAAACCACGCCCGACCAGCAACACACGCCTCACATTATTCTGCATCCAGCAGCGTAACGCTCACCGTGCCTGCAGCCTGCATCCAGTCTACTGCCACGCCCGCCTCAAATCCAGAGCTCCTAAAACAAAGAGGAAAGAAAGGCACAAGGTTAGAAAACAAACTTATTTCTATTCCACACGTGATTCTGGATCCATCTCGTCTCCGGACCTGTAAAGGACATCATTTCTGCACGCACCGCACCTCCAGCTGCAGCGCCGCGCCATACTCACCAGTCTTCACAGCATCCTTCGGGTCGACATTGCCTCCATCATTTCTTCGCAGAACTTCGGCACCTAGGAGACAAAAGAACACCACAAGGTGAGCCGAGGGAACCAACAAATATAATTCTTACCACCATAGACTTGCCTGATTTACCACCGGAGTCATCCTTTTGTGACTCTCCATATTTTCACGTGCCACATCTGTAAAGAGAGACAAAACAACACGTTTTCCACGTGCAACATTTACCGGGCAGCAGCGGGTAATACAGACTCTTACCTGAGCGCCACCAGCTGCCACAAGAGCATCTTTTCATGAGCCAGTTGCAAGACAAGAAAGGAAGGGGGGAACAAGAGTGAACATCGGACATATTGAACTCTATGAACTTAATACTTACTGGTCCTCACCATGAACCTCAGAGTCAATACTCTCCGGAACTCTCCCGAGCCTTCAAACCAGTGAAGTAACTGGAATCGACGCGCCCCTGCAAATCGACGCAGGATGGAGAGCTCATCTTTCAAGTATAGAAGGTGAGATTGCTGTGAGGGCATTTCGGAAGTGATTAGTTGGGGAGGACTGTGGGGGTGCCATCACTTGAATCCACAAGTGGCTAAATCCATCTCTCCACTTGCAGGAGAATATTTCTATGGGTTAAGCAGACAAGATTAGGAGGGCAGATCCAGTCAGTCATCGCTGCACTACGCATCACGTGGGTGGAGACCTCAGCTGTCCGGGTCCGACCGACGCCCCTGTGGGAGCCAGGTGAGCATAACAGAACGCGAAGCCTATCTACAAATCCCCACCCGGGCGTTATGGAAACCTCAGAAACCGACCAACTAGCCCTATTGTTAGGGTAACTTAGGGCAGAAGTGCACTCCGCGCGCCAAGAGACTAATGCCCTCAGGAGAGAACTGATTGTGTCAAAGGAGCGCACTGATGATCTTGCTAGACACTTACTGCAAAACCAAGCTGGGCAAACACCATTACCTGGATTCGGGTGGAATCCAACTCCTGTTTCATCGAGCAATCCTGTGCAAGTGGTTCTACCAGGGAGCATTCCTTTAGCTCCAACTGAACGTTTTGCTGGGGACCCAAAAAAGTTTGCCGTGTTTATGAACCAATGCCGCTTGCACTTTTTATGCAGACCTGGAGCTTTTTCCGAATGACCAAACCAAAGAAGCCTTGTACTATCATATTTTAGTGGCAGCACAGCGGATTGATCAATTCCATTAGTCAACCAGGATGACCCTCTTCTTCGGGATTTTCAAGGTTTTCAATTGAGCATGGAAAGACTATTTGCCAGACATTCACAGGGACAGGCCCTGGATAACAAACTTTTATCATTATGACAAGGTAACCAGGATCTACTAACCTATATCGTTAAACCCAGTGTTACCCTCAAAGGAAACGATGTATCAGAACCGATGCAGATCGGGCGGGTCAACGGACCCTTAACTCAAAAGGAAAGAGAAAGAAGACGGCAGATGCAATTGTGTCTGTACTGTGGGGCCTCAGGACATTTTCTACGGGATTGCCCTGTAAAAACATCTAAAAGAGTAGTCGGAGTTGCTGATAAAAATCAAACAGAGCCTGATTCAGGAAACTACCACGCCCGACAAGCGTAGAGGTCTGCTTGCTGAGCTTGAAGAAGGATACTCAGACCTCGCACTTCATCATATCAATGGTCCTTATAGATCCAAGGCAGCCATCATGTATACACGCAGTGAGGGCATACATTGATAGCGGGGCCATAGGAAACTATGTGGACCACGAGTTGGCTTCTAGGATGAATCTATCTCTCTGCAAAAAGACCACTTCGGATGTCATCACCACAGTCGATGGAACTGAAATTGCCTCTGCGCCTGTATCTCATTCCACCGCAGAGATGACACTATTGGGCCAGGATGGGCATCAAGAGACTATTGTGTTTGATTTAATCAAAGCCCCTCAGTTCTAAATAATACTGGGGATACCTTGGTTGGAAACACATAATCCTTGTATTGATTGGCGAGAGAAGAGAATAACCTTCCCGGATTGTGCACATACTTGTTACCCGAAAAAACCCTTGAACCAAGGCCTGGCCACAGTCGCTACTTCAGTCGTGCAGTTACCTTAGGAATATCAAGAATTCCAGGATGTTTTCCAAAAGGAACAGGCAAACACCCTACCACCTCACAGATCATACAATTGTCAAATCGATCTCATACCCGGTGCACAACCTCCATGTAGTAGGATCTACGCCCTTACGGAACCCGAAAACCTTCACCTACGACAATACTTGGACCAATACCTTGCTAAGGCTTCATTTGTCCATCCAAGTCCCCTGCATCTTCAGCTTTGTTCTTCATGCCTAAAAAGGAAGGTGACCTCAGAACATGCATAGACTACCGCGCATTAAATCAGATCACGGTTAAGAACCGATACCCATTGCCTCTGATCCCCGAATTACTAGACCAAGTAAAGGACGCTTGCATCTACACTAAATTAGATCTCCGAGGGGCATATCATCTGGTACGTGTAAAGAAAGGCGACGAATGGAAGACTGCTTTTCGCACTAAGTACGGGTTATTCCAATACCAGGTGATGCCCTTCGGGTTGTGCAATGCACCAGCAGCCTTACAGTATTTTATGAACAATGTCCTTCATGAACTCATTGACGTCTGTGTTGTTGTATACATAGACGATATTCTAGTGTACTCCTCTTCACAATCAGACCATGTGAAGCACGTTCGTGCAGTCCTTGAGAAACTACGCAAGCACAAGTTATATGCAAAATTGGAAAAATGCGTTTTTCATGCTACGGAAGTTGAATTCCTTGGATTTATCCTGACTCCAAAAGGAGTCCAAATGGACTCTCGAAAGGTAGATGCAATCCTCAAGTGGCCATCACCCAGTTCAGTTAAAGGGGTACAAAGCATGCTCGGATTCGCTCATTTCTACCGCAGATTCATTCCAGATTTCTCACATGTTGTACACCCTATCACAGCACTTTTGCAAAATGACAAACGCTACTTGTGTACCAAAGAAGTTGAAAAGGCCTTCCAAGAGCTGAAAGCGAAATTCACGTCTACACCTGTCTTAAAGCATCCATGCCCCGAACTTCCATACATAGTTGAAACTGATGCATCCAGTTTAGCCATGGGAGCTGTCCTGTCCCAGAAGGATCCTGAAACCGGTCAACTTCACCCAGTAGCATTTTGGTCCAGAAAGTTCTCGGCACCCGAGTTAAACTATGCGGTTACCAATAAAGAATTATTAGCCATCAAATCCGCCTTCAAGGCTTGGCGGCATTATCTTCTCAGTTCCAGGCATACCATTACGGTAATTCTCGATCACCGGAACTTGCAGTATTTAAAAACATCCAAGGCCCAATCGTCACGTCAACTTCGATGGGCATTGTTCTTTGCCGAGTTCGATTTCTTGATCACATATCAACCAGGTTGTAAAAATGGCTAATCCCTTGATCACATATCAACCAGGTTGTAGGCAGATGCCTAATCCCGAATAGGGCTGGGAGAAGCATATGCGAACCCGGAACCGGTACCTATAATTTCAAAACAAAGAATTCTTGGCATAACCACTCTACAGACACTAGAGGATATTCAAGTAAAGATCCAACAACTCTTAGATCCAACAGCCCTGCAGGACTGGGTGAAGAAAGGCTCGGACTACTCAGTCATCAATGACCTACATTATTATCCAGGGCGACTATTTCTACCACACAAGGAACTACAAGAACTAGTCATCTCCAATTATCATGACACCCTGATGGAAGGACACCCAGGTATCGCAAAAACTGAAGCTAAAATTAAGAGACAATTCTGGTGGCCCACCTGGCGAAAAGACGTAAAGTAATTTGTAATGTCTTGTGGCATTTGCGCCCAAAACAAAAGTCAGAAGAAAAAAACAGCTGGCCTCTTACAACCTTTGGATATTCCACCTACACCATGGCACACCTTATCGTTAGACTTTATTACAGATCTACCTCCATGTAACAGATTTAACACCATTCTAGTTATTGTGGATCTTTTTTCCAAGATGGCCCACTTTATTCCTCTAAAGGGATTACCTTCTGCTTCAATTCTGGCCAAGTAGTTCCTCGAAAACATTGTTCGAATACACAGATTTCCTTCCGTATTGGTCTCTGATCGAGGTAGTCAATTAATTTCACATTTTTGGAACAAATGTTGTCAACTGGCGCAAATTGATGTGAGGTTATCAACCAGTCACCATCCCCAGACCGATGGTCAGACAGAGAGGACCAACCAGACCCTTGAACAGTACCTACGTTGCATGCGACATCAGACCGAAAGTAATTGGAAAGATATTTTATGAATTTCCGAGTATGCATACAATAACTCTGTACATTCAGGAACCGGACAAAGCCCCTTTTATACCATATATGGACATCACCCTCGAACCTAAGAACTAGATTTGCCTCAGTATTTAGAAATGCCTGCAGTTAGTCATTTGCATTCTACTATTACACAAGCCTTTAAAGAGGCAACAGAACATTTGAAACAAGCAAAAGAGAAATATAAGAAAAATGCTGATCAACATAGAAGTGAAACTCCACAATACCAGATTGGGGATCAAGTTTGGCTGGCTACAAAACACATACCTCTGAAGGGAACTCACACTTTTAACCTAGATATTTGGAACCTTACACTATTAAGGCCATTTTCAACCCGGTAGCCGTCAAATTGGAATTACCCTCTAATATGCGCATTCATCCTATCTTTCATGTTTCACGTTTAAAACCAGTTCAACCAGGAACAAGATTAACCAAACCACCCGACCCCATCTTGATAGATGGAGAACCTGAATTCGAGGTAAAAATATCCTGGACTCCAAGATGGTTAAATCAAAACGTTTTTATTTAATCGATTGGAAGGGCTTCAGACCACAAGAAAGGTAATGGGAACCTAATGACCACGTCCATGCACCTCGGTTGGTGAAAAGATTCCATTACCAGGGCCCAGGGGAAGAACAATTTTAGGAGGGGCCTTGGGGGGGAGTGCTGTCATGATGCCTACCCCCAGGCATCCGGACCAAGCCCATCAGCCCCGGGAGCAGGCAGCTAAACATTTAGTAAAACCTCAGCAGCACCGGCTAGGGGCTATCTGGGTTCAGTCCTGGCGCCTTAGGCGCCAGGCTCATAGTAGAAATCAGTCCTGGCACCCAAGGCGCCAGGCTCATATTCATTACTTACTAGGTGCCAGGCTCATATTCATTACTTACCTCAGGCAGACCATGCTGCAAATGACTCCAATCCAACATGAAGCCTGAAAGGGACTATTTTTCTACAGGGACTATTTTTTATTTGGGTGTGGGTCTAAGGACTTCTTACCTGGGACTACTTTTGAGGCTATTTAAACCACGCCCGACCAGCAACACACCCTTCGCGTTATTCTGCATCCAACAGCGTAACGCTCACCGTGCCTGCAGCCTGCATCCAGTCTTCTGCCAAGCCCGCCTTGAATCCGGAGCTCCTAAAACAAAGAGGAAAGAAAGGGACAAGGTTAGAAAACAAACTTATTTCTATTCAACACCTGATTCTGGATCCATCTCGTCTCCGGACCTGTAAAGAACATCATTTCTGCACGCGCCGCACCTCCAGCTGCAGCGTCGCGCCATACTCACTAGTCTTCACAGCATCCTTTGGGTCGGCGCTGCCTCCATCATTTCTTCGCCGAACTTCGGCACCTAGGAGACAAAAGAAAACCACAAAGTGAGCCGAGGGAACCAACAAATATAATTCTTACCACCATAGACTTACCTGATTTACCACCGGAGTCATCCTTTTGTGACTCTCCATATTTTCACGTTCCGCATCTGTAAAGAGAGACAAAACAACACGTTTTCCACGTGCAACATTTACCGGACAGCACCGGGTAATACAGACTCTTACCTGAGCGCCACCAGCTGCCACAAGAGCATCTTTTCATGAGCCAGCTGCAAGACAAGAAAGGAAGGGGGAACAAGAGTGAACATCGGACATATTGAACTCTATGAACTTAATACTTACTGGTCCTCACCAGGAACCTTAGAATCAATACTCTCCGGAACTCTCCCAAGCCTTCAAACCAGTGAAGTAACTGGAATCGATGCGCCCCTGCAAATCCACGCAGGATGGAGAGCTAATCTTTCAAGAATATACGGTGAGATTGCTGTGAGGGCATTTAGGAGGTGATTAGTTGGGGAGGACTGTGGGGGTGCCATCACTTGAATCCACAAGTGGCTAAATCCATCTCTCCACTTGCAGGAGAATATTTTTACGAGTTAAGCAGACAAGATTAGGAGGGCAGATCCAGTCAGTCATCACTGCACTACGCATTACGTGGGTGGAGACCGCAGCTGTCCGGGTCCGACCGACGCCCCTGTGGGAGCCAGGTGAGCGTAACAATGAGATAATCTCATAGGACGATCAAGCGGAACTAGTGATGAAGTTGAAGCCTCTTCATCCTGGTGTTGGTAGTACGAGAAGTCAATTATAGTAGTCCAAGTAAGGTGGACATGGGTGGTGAAGTGTCATCTTGGTACCCTGAAGTTTTCAGAAAGGAAATAGGTTGCCTGAAAAGGTGTGTTAATAGGATAAGGTTTGAGAGGGGAGTTTTTCCTGTCTCTGCCAATGTGCCGACTGTTCCACTGGCTTTGAGGCAAGAACTGGAGATGGATTTGAAGAGAATGAAAGGAGAGGGGATCATTGAGAATATTGAATCCTAGGAATGGGTGAGGCCGATAGTGGTCATACAAAAGTCTAATGGACCAGTGAGACTATGCATTTACCTTAGAAATCTCCACAAGAATGTGTTTCCTGTAAGGAAGCAATGGTATCACTCGTAGACACAGAGACAATGTATACACATTTTGAAAACCTTTATTTAGTAATTTGATTGTGTTGGTAGAATTCCTACTTGGCCCTAACTATAGAATGGGAGTAATCCCGACCATTAAATAAATAAAAAAAATTCAGTCTTAGTCAAAATAAAAAGGCCTTTGCTAATATAACATAACCTTGCACTCCTTCTCAAAATAACAAATGAGTTAAGGGAATTCAAAAGGAAAACAGTGTCTAAAAAGAAATTTCAGATTGAGTTTAAATAACAGCTCCCTTCCCCACGTTCAACACCACGGGGTCCAGAGAGTTTCCTAAATTGTATAGGTGGATGGCACAGTTCTTTCAGTGTTACACACTTTGGCTTACTGGTACAATTTAACAGTTCAGGCTTGGTCTTCAAGCTTCTGTTAGTTCAATCACTTCCTTAGGCTTTGTCCGCCAGAAATATACAGTTCCACTTTTGACCTTTACTGTACAGGTTTCCCTCTATTGGGCTAGAGCCTGTCATTCGCCTTTCACTTTATCACACAGTTCTGCACAGACTTCCCTCTGCTAGGCTCAAGCCTGTCTTTCAGCTTTCACTTTATCACACAGTTCTGCAGAGGCTTCCCTCTGCCGGGCTCAAGCCTGTTTTTCACCTTTAACTTAATCACACAGTTCTGCACAGACTTCCCTCTGCCGGGCTCAAGCCTGTCTTTCAGCTTTCACTTTATCACAAAGTTCTGCACAGGCTTTCCTCTGCCAGACTCAAGCCTGTCTTTCACTTCATGGGGGCTCCCTTCACCACTTTTTGTCTCAGGTGTCTTTTCATTGTCAAAGACTTTAGAAACTGCAAGGATTTTACATAGTCTTCTGTATGACCACTTTGACCTCTCTTTAAGTAACTCTAAAATCTGCAATCTTCCTCCTCTTACAACACCAATGCATTTTGGTACTTGTAGTTTTTCAATCTCTTTGGTTTGCCTTCTTGCACTCTTTCATAGGTCACATATGTTGCCCTCTTTGCATATTCAGAGTTCACATGTTTTGCTTTTCATTCATTTAACTTTCTTTTGGTATCATGATTGCTTTCTTGCCTTTGATTTCCAATCAACTCAGAACATTTCGCAGAGACTTTTCAATGTGTGATTTTTCCCAACAGGACCATTGGGTTAATGTGTATCCATTTGTTTTATAAATTAGCAATTGTCCTTTCCATTATGTGTTTTATCAGCATACACGCAACCATCAACTTTTGAATTCCAGTTACTTTGCTTTTAACACAAACTGACTTCCATCGCCAGGTTTGCATCAGCCCCGAAAGAGCTGCCCCTTCTCATACCCAGCCTTGCTCAGAGTCTGACTGTGCGTGCCACCTTATATTTGCCTGAACTGGAGTGTTAAAAGGTGACAGGTGTATGTAGTTAGGATTACGTGCCTTACTCTGCCTGGCCTCATTAAAGGGACATAGCCAGTCTATGTAATATGCCAGACCTTTTTCCTCATCTTCCTCAGCTCAGTAGTGTGCCCAATGTAACCTGGGGAGGAATTATGGGAGTGGTAGTTTCCCATAAAATAAGCAGGGATAGGGGTTTGATGGGTGGTGGAAATAATGGAATACCTTGTCTCGCCATCAGGTTTTTCTCTTCCACTCCCCGAGGACCCCCCTACCCAGGAGATCCTCCCGTGATTGCCCACCCCAAGGGTCGGGATCCAAAAGCAATGTCCCTTACTTGGCCACCTGTGTACAGGATCCCCCGGGACTAGGTTTTTCACATAGCCACAAAATGTCCCCTTCCATAGAGTGATGAATTTTTGATCAGCGTATCATGAGTACAGATCTTCTCCCTGCTATATCTTAGGTCTGCATATCACCAGGTGGAATTGCATGCAGACTGCACATATCTGGCAGTATTTATCACATCTTTTGGGCTTTATCAAGGTGGGGGGATGCCATTTGGACTGGTGTCTATGGCCAGTGGATTTCAGAAAGTTTCTATAGGTTTTTTGGGTCTGGAAATATTGTGTTGTGTTGTTTAACCAGAATGATGTACTGATATGGGGGTCTAGTGTGGATGAGCATGCCTAGAGATGGAGAGGAAATGTGGATATGTTTAAGGAGAGAAGTCCTAACATAAGGAAAATATACATAACTGGGCCAGAAGGTGTCTGGTAATGGGCTCAAGCCGAAGCATGACAGAGTTATTGTAATATGCCAGAACCTAGTAGCATGTTTGAAGTGGCAGATTTTCTGTGTCTTGTTCAGTTATGTAGAAACAGTATTAAAACATGGCGGATAAAACTCAAGGAAGGGTGTGTTGTTTCAGTGGAATGAAGCATGTGCGAAAACATGTATGGAAGTGAAGCAAGATATACTGCAAACTCTGTTGTCAGAATTCAAAGATAATTGAATGGCATTGCTTTACATGGATGTCAGCGATTTGGGATTGTGTGCAGTACTCATCCAAGAGGAAATGGAGTGCAGGTGTACTATTGCTATTGCTTCCCGGCCCCTTAAGAATGCAAAGAGAAGACAACCAATGATTGAGCGAGTGGCTCTTGCATATGTTTGGCCATTGCAAATTTCAATACAATCTGTAGGGGAACACTTTTGAGTTAAGGACTGATCATAAGTCTTTGGTTTGTAGTTTTATAAAGGGGGCAGGATCAAGGTTCCAGAAGGATCATGAAATGGGTAGCAGTTTACAAAGCCTCCAGATTTCTGTAGAACCTGTAATTGGGAAGAATAACATGGTTGCAGGTTCCTTGTCAAGGGATGCAGTGACAATGGTCGAAGAGGCAGGTGGTGAGTGTGATCTTGAAGATGAAGAGCTAAAGAGCATGGTCCAGATGCAGGAAAGTGTGTGATGAAGCATGTTGAATGTATGAGGTCCACCAGACAGTAATGGATCAGATACAGCCAAACTGGGTTGGAGAAATTGTAGGTGAAGAAGTTAAAGCCTTCAGAAGAGTTCAAGATGAATTTTGTATTAGTGGGGGGTCTGTGAAGAGGACACCTTTTGGTTGTTCCAGAAGGTATTATGGATAAAGTAGTAGCCCTTGGACATAAAGGTCATTTGTGTGTAGGCAAGGCAAAGGTGATGATTAGAGATGATTTTTGATGGCCTGTGTTAAATGGTGATGTGGAGGACACCATTCTGGAATGTAAGGAGTGTGCAGAGAGCGACAAAATATTTAGAGCCACCAAACTACCCATGGCACGTACCAAAAGTGCCATGGGAGGAGATAGCTTTGGATTTTCCAATCAGTATAATATTGGAGGTCTGAGAAATGTGAATTTGGTGGTGGTGATAGATATATCCAAAGGGCCTGAGGTATATGTGGTGAGGGATGGTATATCCAGCAGTCATTTTAAATTTCTTGAAACTTTTTTGGGAAAGAATGTTTGCCAAAAGGAGGCCTTTCAGATAATGGTCCGCAGTTGGATTGCAAAGAATTTAGAAACTTTTTGAAGGGATATGGGATTGATCAAATCATCACATCCTTATATCACCCACAGGGAAATCAGTATGTGGAAAGATTCAGTTGCACCCTTATTGATGAGATAGGGATTTCAGCTGGAACAAGCAGTGATTGAATCAGGGTTCTGATGAGAGAGTATTTCAGTGCAGAGCAGCACAACATCACGTAATGGGTGACTCATCAATTGAGATGTTACGAGGACACGAGCACAGTATGCAGTTGTGCCCATGAATGATGGGCGCAGCAATTGTTAAACACACAGATGTGGAGGGAGGGAGAAATGGAAGGAGGGAGGGAGGGATAGGATTTATGAGAGTGCAGTGAGAGATAAGGTGCTTTTCGATGACCTTAGTTGTCAACCTTAATGAGTGATGCTGGGACATATGATGAGAATGATGTTGCCAGGGAGAAAGAAGTAGATTAAATCTACTGTCAAGGAGAGGATCAGCAATAGGCAGATGAGCAGCAAAACCGATTTTGTCACAGGGAAAGCGAACACACAATGCATAGTGAAGGAAGGAGATTGGGTGCATATAAAGTTTCCCAGCAACAGGGCGGAATGTGGTTTAAAGTGGTCACAACCCGCAAAGGTCATTAAAAGGTTACATAGTGCTGTAAATGTTTCAGATGGACGGGTGTCTAATGTTAATAGAGTGTGCCGGCATACAAGGAAGTCCAAAGGTTTGCAGGAGAGAGGAGAGGAGAATGATCGTGTTAGGTACAAGGAGAGTTGTAGAATTTGTAGAAGAGAACTTCCCATTAGGAAATGTGGGAGACCATCTTATTTGAAAGATTGTGTTGAATAATTTCACTGTTGAAATGTGTGTGGATGCATCTTATCTCAGATACAAACCTCATGCATAGATTTTCTTGTTTCTTGTTTTATGTTCAGATGTCATCTGCGATGTAGTAATTTTATTACCAAGGTTCTTATACTTAGTGTTACATATATTCCTTATTTGTTACTTTCATTTAATGTTATGTGTGATGTGATGTTTAGCTACCCAGGCCCTGTGCTCCAATATAATTGTGTCTCGCCTTATGGAGAAAAGGGAATGAAATGATCCTCCATGCTGGTAAGTTTTGAATACTTCTTTTATTGTAACACAAGAGGATAACATGTATACCCCACCGGTCCTATCAAATGCTCCTTCCAACTGACCAGGAGCTCTGGAGCTAACAGAGATTTCCTACAATTCTCGTTCTACGTTCTATGTGTGCATTCCACATATGAAGAATGCTACAAAAATCTTTGCCACAACTGATTTCTTCATTTAGGGACTGATGAGCAACACAATCGTTATGGCTATTTTGTTTCTGGTAACATGACAGAATCAAGAGGAGCTCTCACATATTGGCTATATTTTAAAGGGGACCCTGTCGATCTCATGAATCCTCCTGGTTCTATAGTTAACCAAAGTCGTGGGGTACTTCAAAGGCACATTGGGAAACAGTATATATTTTAACAGATTTTTGAACTGTTAAACTGCATGTCCTGGTCATTGCCGCCAGCTCCATAATCTGTGTGGAAGTAACCTCAGGTGGATTCCCACTTTCATAACCTACCCAGGCCCACACACAGCATACAAAACAACCAATTTCCAATTCTGATCCCAGTAACAACACCCATCAACAAGCTTAACCAGGACTGTCTTGGGAAGGAGGACATCAGTTAAATCAGTTTGGGTGTCCATAAGAAATCATTAATAGCTACAAATTTATGGCATTCTAAATTGTGTGGTTCCCCTTTCTCGGAAGTGGGGAGCAAGATGCTGGATTAATTACTGAGCACCTAGTTCAAGTAATATTGATGGAGTTCAACAGAATAATTTCATATCTGCTAGCCTGGTATACAGGCATGTGCTGGGTTTTGGTTTTCAGCAACAGGAGATACCTGTGTGTGGCAATGGAACCTCCAAAGGAGATCATTGCAACCTAGTCTCACACTGTTTCGCCACTAGTGCAGATGCTGCATTCCAACTTCAGCAAGTCAGCATTCACCTTCTTATGATGAAGGCCATGTCTCTGGGTAAATATTGCTACAGCAAACCTTTTCATGTCAGTCTAGGGTAAACCCTTTCTTGTAATCAGGAATGTCTAATGCAGGTGTACCAGATACACTGGGCCTCATTACACGGATGGCTGAGAACCATGGCGCTATTAGCACAAAGGTTCATGCCAGTAAAATACCGGCACCGCCTTGGCGGAAAGGGGAATTACCGCCCCATTCCAAGATGGAAGGGGCGGTAATTCCCCCTTCCACCATTGCCCTTCCCCACTCCCATTTTTGGCCCATAGGGCTCAATGGGAATGGGGAAGGCGCTAATTACGGTACCGCAAATTGCGGTACCGTAATTAGCTCCCTTGGTCCCTTTGCGGGTTGGTTTTTAACGCCTGCAAAAAGCAGGCGTTAAATCCCCCAACCCGCAAAGGGACCGCATAGTAAGGCGGTAAGGATTTACCGGTACCAGTATTTTACTGGTACCGATAAATCCTTACCGCCATCCGTGTAATGAGGCCCACTGTTCTTTATTGTGGTGAAGGGTTCTTTAGCTTCTGGATTACTCCTTAGGGGCTCTGTGGTGTAATTGGGGTGTACCGTTGTAGCAGGGTAACAATCTCAACATTTGCTATGATCCATTGCCAGCAATAACCGATTATATCTAAAAATACTATCATCTCTGTAATAGTTTGGGGAATGGAAATCTTGTGTTCTGCTTCCTTTATGCAGGGGGATATTTACCAGAGACCTTTAGTAATCTTATGCCACAAATAATGAGCTATTGTCCTACATAATTGTACATTTATCTTATAGGCCTTATGCCCTTTCTTTGCAAGGGCTGTCAGCAAGACCTGTGTGTCCTGCTTACATTATTCATAAAAAGGTGAGGCAATAAATAAGTCTTAAATGTACTGAACCAACAGGAAATTGTATATGATCTAGATTGTTGTTCAGTTGTTGAGAGAATCGGGAGCGGACTCTGGATGTCTCTGGGGCATTCCTATCCAGGTATACTGAATTCTTCTAGGTGAAAAAGTGGATACTTGCTATCCTTATTTATGGGGAAGGAAAGCAGTGCTGAGCACAGTTCTAATACCATGAACTAGGCAGACTCAGGAGGGATACATAAGAGTAATGTTGCCAGGTTTGTCATTACAGAGTATTAACGAATGACCATAGCATTTACAGCTCTTAGGTCTGAGACAAAGTGATAAGTGGTCTACTCCTCACTGATGAGCCCCAACAAGGGCGAAACATGTTTGGGGATGCTTGTGGTCTCGTGCAGAAGGGATGTGACCTAGCAGTTCGGGCTGGACTGCCCCTGTTGGGGTGGGGCCAAGCCTGATTTGCATATGGTCTTTCCCCTTCTGTAATGGCTTGGCAGGCGAAGAATGATGGTCTGGAGGGTTGCCCCGAGCAATGCCAGTGGTTAGGATTCAGTCTAAACCTTCCAGCCATCACCTCTTTGTTTTTGCTTTGTCACCCCGAGTGGGACGGGTATGCCCAGACGTGGGTCCCGTGCCTGCTGGGCCTAGAGACCCAAGCTATTCCTCACTGATGAGCCCCAACAAGGGCGAAACATGTTTGGGGATGCTTGTGGTCTCGTGCAGAAGGGATGTGACCTAGCAGTTCGGGCTGGACTGCCCCTGTTGGGGTGGGGCCAAGCCTGATTTGCATATGGTCTTTCCCCTTCTGTAATGGCTTGGCAGGCGAAGAACGATGGTCTGGAGGGTTGCCCCGAGCAATGCCAGTGGTTAGGATTCAGTCTAAACCTTCCAGCCATCACCTCTTTGTTTTTGCTTTGTCACCCCGAGTGGGACGGGTATGCCCAGACGTGGGTCCTGTGCCTGCTGGGCCTAGAGACCCAAGCTACTCCTCACTGATGAGCCCCAACAAGGGCGAAACATGTTTGGGGATGCTTGTGGTCTCGTGCAGAAGGGATGTGACCTAGCAGTTCGGGCTGGACTGCCCCTGTTGGGGTGGGGCCAAGCCTGATTTGCATATGGTCTTTCCCCTTCTGTAATGGCTTGGCAGGCGAAGAACGATGGTCTGGAGGGTTGCCCCAAGCAATGCCAGTGGTTAGGATTCAGTCTAAACCTTCCAGCCATCACCTCTTTGTTTTTGCTTTGTCACCCCGAGTGGGACGGGTATGCCCAGACGTGGGTCCCGTGCCTGCTGGGCCTAGAGACCCAAGCTACTCCTCACTGATGAGCCCCAACAAGGGCGAAACATGTTTGGGGATGCTTGTGGTCTCGTGCAGAAGGGATGTGACCTAGCAGTTCGGGCTGGACTGCCCCTGTTGGGGTGGGGCCAAGCCTGATTTGCATATGGTCTTTCCCCTTCTGTAATGGCTTGGCAGGCGAAGAACGATGGTCTGGAGGGTTGCCCCGAGCAATGCCAGTGGTTAGGATTCAGTCTAAACCTTCCAGCCATCACCTCTTTGTTTTTGCTTTGTCACCCCGAGTGGGACGGGTATGCCCAGACTTGGGTCCCGTGCCTGCTGGGCCTAGAGACCCAAGCTACTCCTCACTGATGAGCCCCAACAAGGGCGAAACATGTTTGGGGATGCTTGTGGTCTCGTGCAGAAGGGATGTGACCTAGCAGTTCGGGCTGGACTGCCCCTGTTGGGGTGGGGCCAAGCCTGATTTGCATATGGTCTTTCCCCTTCTGTAATGGCTTGGCAGGCGAAGAACGATGGTCTGGAGGGTTGCCCCGAGCAATGCCAGTGGTTAGGATTCAGTCTAAACCTTCCAGCCATCACCTCTTTGTTTTTGCTTTGTCACCCCGAGTGGGACGGGTATGCCCAGACGTGGGTCCCGTGCCTGCTGGGCCTAGAGACCCAAGCTACTTCTCACTGATGAGAGCCCCAACAAGGGCAAAACATGTTTGGGGATGCTTGTGGTCTCATGCAGAAGGGATGTGACCTAGCAGTTCGGGCTGGACTGCCCCTGTTGGGGTGGGGCCAAGCCTGATTTGCATATGGTCTTTCCCCTTCTGTAATGGCTTGGCAGGTGAAGAACGATGGTCTGGAGGGTTGCCCCGAGCAATGCCAGTGGTTAGGATTCAGTCTAAACCTTCCAGCCATCACCTCTTTGTTTTTGCTTTGTCACCCCGAGTGGGACGGGTATGCCCAGACGTGGGTCCCGTGCCTGCTGGGCCTAGAGACCCAAGCTACTCCTCACTGATGAGCCCCAACAAGGGCGAAACATGTTTGGGGATGCTTGTGGTCTCGTGCAGAAGGGATGTGACCTAGCAGTTCGGGCTGGACTGCCCCTGTTGGGGTGGGGCCAAGCCTGATTTGCATATGGTCTTTCCCCTTCTGTAATGGCTTGGCAGGCGAAGAACGATGGTCTGGAGGGTTGCCCCGAGCAATGCCAGTGGTTAGGATTCAGTCTAAACCTTCCAGCCATCACCTCTTTGTTTTTGCTTTGTCACCCCGAGTGGGACGGGTATGCCCAGACGTGGGTCCCGTGCCTGCTGGGCCTAGAGACCCAAGCTACTCCTCACTGATGAGCCCCAACAAGGGCAAAACATGTTTGGGGATGCTTGTGGTCTCGTGCAGAAGGGATGTGACCTAGCAGTTCGGGCTGGACTGCCCCTGTTGGGGTGGGGCCAAGCCTGATTTGCATATGGTCTTTCCCCTTCTGTAATGGCTTGGCAGGCGAAGAACGATGGTCTGGAGGGTTGCCCCGAGCAATGCCAGTGGTTAGGATTCAGTCTAAACCTTCCAGCCATCACCTCTTTGTTTTTGCTTTGTCACCCCGAGTGGGACGGGTATGCCCAGACGTGGGTCCCGTGCCTGCTGGGCCTAGAGACCCAAGCTACTCCTCACTGATGAGCCCCAACAAGGGCGAAACATGTTTGGGGATGCTTGTGGTCTCGTGCAGAAGGGATGTGACCTAGCAGTTCGGGCTGGACTGCCCCTGTTGGGGTGGGGCCAAGCCTGATTTGCATATGGTCTTTCCCCTTCTGTAATGGATTGGCAGGCGAAGAACGATGGACTGGAGGGTTGCCCCGAGCAATGCCAGTGGTTAGGATTCAGTCTAAACCTTCCAGCCATCACCTCTTTGTTTTTGCTTTGTCACCCCGAGTGGGACGGGTATGCCCAGACGTGGGTCCCGTGCCTGCTGGGCCTAGAGACCCAAGCTACTCCTCACTGATGAGCCCCAACAAGGGTGAAACATGTTTGGGGATGCTTGTGGTCTCGTGCAGAAGGGATGTGACCTAGCAGTTCGGGCTGGACTGCCCCTGTTGCCAAGCCTGATTTGCATATGGTCTTTCCCCTTCTGTAATGGCTTGGCAGGTGAAGAACGATGGTCTGGAGGGTTGCCCCGAGCAATGCCAGTGGTTAGGATTCAGTCTAAACCTTCCAGCCATCACCTCTTTGTTTTTGCTTTGTCACCCCGAGTGGGACGGGTATGCCCAGACGTGGGTCCCGTGCCTGCTGGGCCTAGAGACCCAAGCTACTCCTCACTGATGAGCCCCAACAAGGGCGAAACATGTTTGGGGATGCTTGTGGTCTCGTGCAGAAGGGATGTGACCTAGCAGTTCGGGCTGGACTGCCCCTGTTGGGGTGGGGCCAAGCCTGATTTGCATATGGTCTTTCCCTTTCTGTAATGGCTTGGCAGGCGAAGAACGATGGTCTGGAGGGTTGCCCCGAGCAATGCCAGTGGTTAGGATTCAGTCTAAACCTTCCAGCCATCACCTCTTTGTTTTTGCTTTGTCACCCCGAGTGGGACGGGTATGCCCAGACGTGGGTCCCGTGCCTGCTGGGCCTAGAGACCCAAGCTACTCCTCACTGATGAGCCCCAACAAGGACGAAACATGTTTGGGGATGCTTGTGGTCTCGTGAAGAAGGGATGTGACCTAGCAGTTCAGGCTGGACTGCCCCTGTTGGGGTGGGGCCAAGCCTGATTTGCATATGGTCTTTCCCCTTCTGTAATGGCTTGGCAGGCGAAGAATGATGGTCTGGAGGGTTGCCCCGAGCAATGCCAGTGGTTAGGCTTCAGTCTAAACCTTCCAGCCATCACCTCTTTGTTTTTGCTTTGTCACCCTGAGTGGGACGGGTATGCCCAGACGTGGGTCCCGTGCCTGCTGGGCCTAGAGACCCAAGCTACTCCTCACTGATGAGCCCCAACAAGGGCGAAACATGTTTGGGGATGCTTGTGGTCTCGTGCAGAAGGGATGTGACCTAGCAGTTCGGGCTGGACTGCCCCTGTTGGGGTGGGGCCAAGCCTGATTTGCATATGGTCTTTCCCCTTCTGTAATGGCTTGGCAGGCGAAGAACGATGGTCTGGAGGGTTGCCCCGAGCAATGCCAGTGGTTAGGATTCAGTCTAAACCTTCCAGCCATCACCTCTTTGTTTTTGCTTTGTCACCCCGAGTGGGACGGGTATGCCCAGACGTGGGTCCCGTGCCTGCTGGGCCTAGAGACCCAAGCTACTCCTCACTGATGAGCCCCAACAAGGGCGAAACATGTTTGGGGATGCTTGTGGTCTCGTGCAGAAGGGATGTGACCTAGCAGTTCGGGCTGGACTGCCCCTGTTGGGGTGGGGCCAAGCCTGATTTGCATATGGTCTTTGCCCTTCTGTAATGGCTTGGCAGGCGAAGAACGATGGTCTGGAGGGTTGCCCCGAGCAATGCCAGTGGTTAGGATTCAGTCTAAACCTTCCAGCCATCACCTCTTTGTTTTTGCTTTGTCACCCCGAGTGGGACGGGTATGCCCAGACGTGGGTCCCGTGCCTGCTGGGCCTAGAGACCCAAGCTACTCCTCACTGATGAGCCCCAACAAGGGCGAAACATGTTTGGGGATGCTTGTGGTCTCGTGCAGAAGGGATGTGACCTAGCAGTTCGGGCTGGACTGCCCCTGTTGGGGTGGGGCCAAGCCTGATTTGCATATGGTCTTTCCCCTTCTGTAATGGCTTGGCAGGCGAAGAACGATGGTCTGGAGGGTTGCCCCGAGCAATGCCAGTGGTTAGGATTCAGTCTAAACCTTCCAGCCATCACCTCTTTGTTTTTGCTTTGTCACCCCGAGTGGGACGTGTATGCCCAGACGTGGGTCCCGTGCCTGCTGGGCCTAGAGACCCAAGCTACTCCTCGCTGATGAGCCCCAACAAGGGCGAAACATGTTTTGGGATGCTTGTGGTCTCGTGCAGAAGGGATGTGACCTAGCAGTTCGGCTGGACTGCCCCTGTTGGGGTGGGGCCAAGCCTGATTTGCATATGGTCTTTCCCCTTCTGTAATGGCTTGGCAGGCGAAGAATGATGGTCTGGAGGGTTGCCCCGAGCAATGCCAGTGGTTAGGATTCAGTCTAAACCTTCCAGCCATCACCTCTTTGTTTTTGCTTTGTCACCCCGAGTGGGACGGGTATGCCCAGACGTGGGTCCCGTGCCTGCTGGGCCTAGAGACCCAAGTTACTCCTCACTGATGAGCCCCAACAAGGGCGAAACATGTTTGGGGATGCTTGTGGTCTCGTGCAGAAGGGATGTGACCTAGCAGTTCGGGCTGGACTGCCCCTGTTGGGGTGGGGCCAAGCCTGATTTGCATATGGTCTTTCCCCTTCTGTAATGGCTTGGCAGGCGAAGAACGATGGTCTGGAGGGTTGCCCCGAGCAATGCCTGTGGTTAAGATTCAGTCTAAACCTTCCAGCCATCACCTCTTTGTTTTTGCTTTGAGCTATTGTCCTACATAATTGTACATTTATCTTATAGGCCTTATGCCCTTTCTTTGCAAGGGCTGTCAGCAAGACCTGTGTGTCCTGCTTACATTATTCATAAAAAGATGAGGCAATAAATAAGTCTTAAATGTACTGAACCAACAGGAAATTGTCTATGATCTAGATTGTTGTTCAGTTGTTGAGAGAAACGGGAGTGGACTCTGGATGTCTCTGGGGCATTCCTATCCAGGTATACTGAATTCTTCTAGGTGAAAAAGTGGATACTTGCTATCCTTATTTATGGGGAAGGAGAGCAGTGCTGAGCACAGTTCTACTACCATGAACTAGGCAGACTCAGGAGGGATAGATAAGAGTAATGTTGCCAGGTTTGTCATTACAGAGTATTAACGAATGACCATAGTATTTACAGCTCTTAGGTCTGAGACAAAGTGATAAGTGGTCTTCCCCGGCTTTTTGACAGGTAATATTGGACTCTTGCAAGGATTGGTGGTTTGAACAATTATGCCCTGGCTCAGGCGTGATTCCCCTTCAGGCTTTAGCGATTACTGGGTAATGTGTAACACCTTCTTAAAAAGATCTACCTTTATCAGGAATATATCCCAACTTATTATCGATTGGCACAAAAAAGGAGGTATTAAATGTATAAATACTTATTACTTTCAAATCATCTACCCATTCTCCCTCACCTGGCAGTTCTTCTTCTGGGTCTGCCTGGAGAGTCTCCCAGACTGCTTCCTTGCTAGTATAGGAAACATTTAAGAATACCCCAAGCAGGGTACAGTTTATGTTGCACCTACATTTGCAGAACACATCTCTGCCTATCAGATTGACTGATGCCAAAGGGCATAAGAGGAAAGCATGTGTATTGGTGATAGCTTGTTCGTTTGTTTGTTTGTTTATTTATTTAGCATGGCGCGCAAAAACCCAGATGTAACAGGGCGCAACAGAGGGCAGGAAGATAGGATTACTTAAAAACTTAGTTACATGATAAGGCACGCATGCGAAGAACAGAAAAGAAAAACGAGACATAGCATTACATTGCATGGTGTGTACATATATACATATAGTTAAACGGATGCTTACATATTTGCATCTTTAGTGCTGTACATAGGGGTTGCACTTACATATTGCACTTACATATTTACATATTTAAAGCTGTGCATGGCAGTCAGGTTAGAACAGTGGCATGGGCAGATGAGATGGCAGGGTTAGTCATGATCATTGGCCCGCAACCAGGTAAGGGTGTTTCACCTGAAGCTATAATAGGATTGGTCTGTCCTAATGTTGAGTGGGAGGGTGTTCCAGTATTGGGCTGCCAAGACAGGGAAGCTACTGACGCCGGTTTTCTTTAGTCTGAAATTGGGTACCTGTAGGCAGTAGGAGTTGATTGATCTGGTGGGGCGGGTGGAGGTTTTCTTCTTTATTCTGGATACGAGATAGGGGGGGCTGCGTTGTTTAAGCATTTGTAAGTGAGTGATGCCGTTTTGAGAGAGATGTGGTTGGAGATTTTGAGCCATTTGTGTTCTCTCCTTTTATTGGATATGTGTTCCTTAGAGGGTAGGTTGAGGGCTGTTCTGAGACCGTTGTTTTGTAGTGTCTGTAGTTTGTTGGTTATGTATTTGATGGCTCCTAGGTACATGGCGTTGCAATAGTCCAGTCTGAATAATATTAGGGCATTGGCTATGATGATGCAGCTAGCTTGGATGAGGAAGGCTCTACTTGCCCTGATTAGCTTGCATGTGTAGGCGGTGGAGGATGCTAGTGAGTTGACTTGTTTTTTTTAGTGACATGGATGCATCAAGGTGAAAGCCTAGCGATTTTACTGTTTTGGCCACTGTGATGGTGTTGCCATCAATGTTGAAGGCCTTATAGTTGGAATTGAGCTTTTTAAGATTGGTATTGGATCCGAGGAGCAGGATTTTGGTTTTCTCATCATTCAGGCATAGGCCGTGTGTGGCCATCCATGCCTGAATGATGAGATATATTTTGTTTACCAAGGCCGTATCTGCAACGAAGTTGCCCGAAAGGGGTATGAGGATCTGGGTGTCATCTGCATAATTGGTATATGAGACACCCAGTCTGTCCAACTTGTCAAATAGGGGCTTGGTAAAGATGTTGTAGAGGGTGGGAGAGACTCAGGAGTCCTGAGGTACCACACAAGTTATTTTAATGGGGTCTGCTGAGGCTAGTGTAGAGAAGACCCTCATTGTTCGGTTGTCCAAGAATGATTGGATCCAGGCTATGCCCTCTTCCAAGAAGTGGGCAGCTGAGGCCAGGTGTTCGCACAGGACTGCGTGATCCACCAGGTCGAATGCTGCCGACAGGTCGAGGAGGAGTAACATGGCGGTGTTCCCTTTGTCGTTAATCTCATTGATCTGGGTTTTGAGATCGATTAAGGCTGTCTCGGTACCGTGCTGTGGTCTGAAGCCCGATTGGCGGGTGCCTAATAGTTTGTGAGTTTCAAGATATTGCTGAATTTGCAGGTATGCTACTCTGTCTATTATCTTTAACAGGAATGGCACCGTGGTGATGGGCCTGTAGTTGGTGGGAATAGCAGGGTCTAGGGTTTGTTTCTTGAGGAGAGGCAGGACCCAAGATTCTTTGAGGTTACTTGGTATGGTGTTGGAGGAGAAGGATGCGTTGGTCAGCTTGGTTATAAAGGGGGCTAGGTCCCTAGCAGCATCCTTGATTATCTGGGGAGGGCAGTTGTCGCCTTTGCAGTTAGATGGTTTAAGTGAGGCTATAACTTTTTCTGTTTCTGGGATAGATATTTTGGTGAATCTGAAGAGATTCTGGCCTGGAGGGCTGGTTATTTTGGTGTGGTTGCGGGGAGATGCTTCATTGGTGGTGAGGGAGTCTTTTTTCAGTGCGATTTTAGTTTGCAGAGTTTTGATTTTGTTAGTTAGGGCATTTTGGACGCTGATGCACCATACTTTGTCCTTAATTATATTGTCTGGTGGGGGTATGGGGGATTCTAGTTCCCTTAGTATGGCAAATAGTTATCTAGTGTTGGAAATAGATTTTTTGATTCTTTCATTGAATAGTTTTTTTTTAGTGAGAAGAATTTCTTTTTTATAGTTGTTTGCACAGAGTTTAAGTTGTAATTTGTTCTCTTCTGTAGGGGAATTGCGCCATTGGCTTTCGAGTTTTCTTTTGTGCAATCTAAGTTCTTTCAGATGTGGGGTGAACCAGGTGTTTAGGTGGGCTTGCTGTTTGCTCTTTTGCAGTTTAAGAGGGGCAATGATGTCTAGTCCTTTCTTTATGGCATCGTTATAGTTTTCTACTAGACACTCTGAATTTAGGTTATCTGAAAGAGTATTGAGGGTTGATAGTAGACGTGGTAGGAGATTGTCAGGGGTTATGTTTGTTTTTGCTCTAGTAGGTAGTGGTGGTGCCATGATTTTTTCTTTGTTGACTTCTTTATTGAGAAATAAGGTGAAGTCAATGAGGTGATGGTCTGTCCAGTGTTGGGGGGTGGTTTTGGTGATGACGGTGTCGCAGTTCAGAGTGGCTATCCAGTCCAAGGTCCTACCTTTATTATGAGTGGAGGTGAGCACTCTTTGGATTAGGCCGTGTTAATCTAGCATGTTAGCTATGGCTTGTGCTGGTTTGTCATCAGGGTTGTTTAATCCTAGATTCAAGTTGCCTAGCAATAATATTCGGGTGGCGTCTTTTATGTTGTTGGCTAGGAGGCTGGATAGGTCTGCTTCGAATGAGCATGTATATTATATAAATGGTTAGGGTGCGACAGTTGGAGATGGGTAGTTTGGCTACTAGGAGTTCGCAGGATTTGAGAGGTGATTGGGGCAGTGGTCTTAGCTCGAGGTTTGTTTTAGCTATAATGGCTAGGCCACCTCCTCTGTTGTTGGGCATGTCCATTCTGATTATTTGGTAATTTTCTGGAATGGCTATTGAAAGTGCTGGGCCTGCTGCTTCGTGCAGCCATGATTCAGTGATAGCTAGGAGGTTGAGGTTGTTTGAGGATAAGGTGTCTGCTATTTCTGTGGCGTGGGCCACTAGCGATCTAGCGTTGATCAGAGCTCCGGATATAGTGGTAGTATTGGGGGTGTCCTGGATAGTTATAGGGATGAGTTTGGGTTCGGCGAAGTTGTAGCAGGGTGTGGTGTGGTTCGGACAGATTTGAGTGTGTTGCAAGGTGGGTCTCTTGTTGTGGTAGATGGGCTCGTAGAGGCGGGGTAGTCTGGCTTGTAGTCTGGTGTTTCTTTCTGGGTTTGGACAGGGTGCATAGTTATGGCAGCAATAAAGATTGTAAGGTGTAATAGAGGTATGAGGAGGTACGGTAAGGTGGCTGTTCGGCTCTTGCTAAGGTGCATTGTATGGTTTGGCATGTGCAAATAGACAAAGGGGTTCACCTAAATTCAGAGATCACACTTATGCTAAGAATGGCATATGCAAGTGGACAAAGGGGTTCACCTGAGTTCAGAATTCACACTTAGGCTAAATATGGCATGTGCAAATAGAAAAAGGGGTTAACCTAAATTCAGAAATCACACTTAGGTTAAAAATGGCATGTGCAAATAGACAAAGGGGTTCACCTAAATTCAGAAATCACACTTAGGCTAAAATGGCATGTGCAAATAGACAAAGGGGTTCACCTATATTCAGAAATCACAATTAGGCTAAAATGGCATGTGCAAATAGACAAAGGGGTTCACCTAAATTCAGAAATCACACTTAGGCTACAAATGGCATGTGCAAATAGACAAAGGGGTTCACCTAAATTCAGAAATCACACTTAGGCCAAAAATGGCATGTGTAAATAGACAAAGGGGTTCACCTAAATTCAGAAATCACACTTAGGCTAAAAAATGGCATGTGTAAGTGGACAAGGGGGTTCACCTAAATTCAGAAATCACACTTAGGCTAAAAAACAGCATGTGTAAGTGGACAAGGGGGTTCACCTAAATTCAGAAATCACACTTAGGCTAAAAATGGCATGTGCAAATAGACAAAGGGGTTCACCTAAATTCAGAAATCACACTTAGGCTAAAAAATGGCATGTGTAAGTGGACAAGGGGGTTCACCTAAATTCAGAAATCACACTTAGGCTAAAAAATGGCATGTGCAAATAGACAAAGGGGTTCACCTAAATTCCGAAATCACACTTAGGCTAAAAATGGCATGTGCAAGTAGACAAAGGGGTTCAACTAAATTCAGAAATCACACTTAGGCTAAAAAATGGCATGTGTAAGTGGACAAGGGGGTTCACCTAAATTCAGAAATCACACTTAGGCTAAAAATGGCATGTGTAAGTGGACAAGGGGGTTCACCTAAATTCAGAAATCACACTTAGGCTAAAAAACAGCATGTGTAAGTGGACAAGGGGGTTCACCTAAATTCAGAAATCACACTTAGGCTAAAAATGGCATGTGCAAATAGACAAAGGGGTTCACCTAAATTCAGAAATCACACTTAGGCTAAAAAATGGCATGTGTAAGTGGACAAGGGGGTTCACCTAAATTCAGAAATCACACTTAGGCTAAAAAATGGCATGTGCAAATAGACAGAGGGGTTCACCTAAATTCAGAAATCACACTTAGGCTAAAAATGGAATGTGCAAATAGACAAAGGGGTTCACCTAAATTCAGAAATCACACTTAGGCTAGAAATGGCATGTGCAAACAGACAACATATGGCTATGGGCAACCGAATTCGATTTCAGCAACCAGAGGTCCACATAATAGATGTGCAGCAAAGAGGCGGGTCATGCAGGTTGCAGTAGTATGCATACCATTGCTAAGAGGCAGTCTAGAGACAGTGAATATGGTTAAGCAGAGACTAAGATACTCTGGGTGCAGTGTGTTAAAGCAGTGGTTGGTGTGGGCAAGAGTCAATTATGGCAGCACCTTGAATTCAGTTGTATTGATGCTAGGCAGAGTCATGTGTGTTCAGGATAGAGTTTACTAATGTGATCATTAGTTGGAGAGACATGCTCTTCAGCGTTGCGCCACAATGGTGATGTTGCGAATGTTTAGAAGTTACCTGGCGTGTGGCAGATAGGGGGTCTGGCAGACGGCAGACACAGGCAGAAACAGGAATCTAACAGGTGCTGGCCTTGTTGCAGTGGGCCTTGGGAAATGTGGGCCGGCTTCGCCTGCCGGTGGCCAATGTTGGCTTAAGGAGGCACGGCAGCCTATCAGGATGGATGTTCAAGCCTCAATAGGTACTGTAGTTATGCAGTAGGAAAGCGGGTGGCCATTTTAAAAAGGAAAGTACCTCATGTACTTTAATGGCTTTGCTGTGCTACAGCAAAGTCGGATTTTCATTTCAGCAGAATGAAGCTGAGCAGGGGCCAAACCTTCATTCAGAGGAGGCGCGGATCGGTCGAAAATGCAGATTCATGCATTAAGGTTCATTTTCAGGGACAGGCGCTACAATCTTAGCGCTTACCTTAATGCTTCTTAGGTGATTGTACGGGGCTCCGCAACTGAGTGTATGACTTGTGTATTGGATATACCTACTGATTTCAGGTTCTGTGGACATGGGTGCTTCTGGAAATTGTCCTCATGAAGAACTGACTTACCAGCCACTAAGCAACCTACAGAGATTAATTCAACGCTGCATTGTACATATGGTCCATCCTGATCTACTGGGATTAGGGTATGCATTGGGATGTTGCCCTATTGGTTTAGTCAGAACGGCTCTTGTTCACCTTGAGGGATGATTGACGGACTTCAGGGAAAGACAAGGGTTTTTAGGAACTCTCTGATTCATATCTGCAAAGAGGGCATGATAGTCTGCATGGGGTCATTTAGCTTTATTCTGCCCTTGATTGCACTGAAAGTAGGGACTATGTGGTGTACATTGGTGCAAATTATTTCCAATGTCCTATCTGATTACAGTAAATACCTACTAGTTCATCTGCTGGCATTCCCCACAGTCCCTTTGGTCTTGATGTTCTCTGTTGGCCATGTTGATCCCACTGTCTATGTTTGACCTGCTGACCCCACTGACTCTGCTGGTCCTGCTGTCCCAGCTAGCCACCCACCTGTCACCCTGGTCATTCTGTGTGCTCTGCCTGTACCTGCACCTGTCCTCGTAGGTGCTGCTTTCGGAGGTTCTTTCATTTATTCTCAAAGATCTCATTCTTTTGTTTCTGGAAACCTGCACAATTATTCACAACCACCACTAGCTCCACTAATTGTTTTAGTTTTAGTTCTGATTTTAGTTGGTCTATGTAGTCTGCGGGCAATTCTCTCTTATTTTGTTTCGAATTTCCTATCTTTGCCCAACTAGCCTTTCAGGGGCAAATTTCTTGAATGATGGTAATTATTCTTTCCCTAGCTTAGGCAAGGGGGTCCCCCATTCCTGTGTTTTGATACAGTCTCATGCCATATTCCATAAATTGTTGTCTAAACACCACCCTCATAAGCTGATTCATATTTGCCTGGGTGAAGTTGTGGCACTGAAAAACTGAGTGCAGATGTTCTGTAACTGCTGAACATCCTCTCTCCTCTTTATGAGTTCCTCCTCCAGGCTTTGCATATTGTGGGTGTCCATGGGACATGCACAGTAATGAGGTTGGGCTATTGTTGTCTCTTCTCGTTCCCTGCTAGCATTTTTCAAAGTGGTACTTGGAAGACCAGTGAGATTCCCCCATACACTGTGCCTCCTCTCATCTCAGATGGGGTCTAAGAGGGAGGTGTGTCAGGCAATAGGGGCCCATGGGTATGCATATTGCTTGGTCCAAGCAGCTCTGTGGCAGAGGGCCAGGCATGTTGGGGCAGTAGCACTGCAAGGGGCTGGAAAGCTTCAGTTCCCTGCAAACATGCACCATCAGTCACTGGCCTGTTCTAACTGAAAAAAGCAAAGTGCCAACAAAGTCTACAATGTCTTCAGATGTCTCACTATCTTGATCATCTTGCTCTATGTCTGATTCTCATTCCACAATCTGGGTGCACAAATGCATCCATGTTTCTGATGAACCCATGGCCATTAGGACATGTCTGTCATTGCAATGACTCTTGCATTAGTGTCCTTTTCAAAGCTCCTCTATGTCAATGGTGTGTGGTCTGAAATTAACTTGAATGTTCTTCCTGTCAAAAAATATCTCAGATGCATGATAGTCCATTTTATGGCCACAGCCTCAGGTTACACCATAGCATAAGATTACTCTCTTGGAAAGTTCTTCCAACTGGTATATAACACTGGGTGTTCAGTTCCATCATATTCTTGAGAGGGCACTGCTCGGAAGCCCAACTTCGATGCATATGTTTGTAACAGGAACTCTGTTAGTCCAGAAACAACCCTATAGTATGTATATCATGTTGGCCGGAAACCAATCACATCATTTGACAAACATCGCAAACACAGAATCGTCAATGTAAACCAAAGGGCGTCCATTTTGTGAAATATCCGCCATTTGCTATTTTTCTTTCTGAAAAATGCTTTGCAAAATGTATTCTATGCTTCTAGCTCATACACGGTGCATGGCCACGGCCTGCATGCTGAAAGACAAACACAGACAGGCATGTCAAACGATGCAGAAGTACATTGTTTTCCTCCCTCACAAAGTCCTTGGAGGCGAGCAGAAACTGCATCTAATCAGTGGCCCAGATGCCGGCCTGTCTTTCAAACTCTGTAGCACTAGGCAGTTAAAGCATGAATTATATTCTTTTAGCGGTACTCCTTTGCAGTGACTGGTATTTTGTGCCTCAGAACTGTCTGACACTTGGTTCATGAATAGAAACATATAGGTAACGTGCTAAGGAACGTTTCTCTTATACGAACATGATATCCTTGCTGAACTAAGAGCTTTTTGTTCTCCATAACAAAAATCTGTCTCAGCTACTGTTGCTAGAATAAGTATATTTAGACTGAATAGAGACTAGTCATAAAGTGTCATAATTGTCATGATAGTCAATCACCAAACCCTACCCTAAAAGATACATTATGGGCGGTTTGAATTGCTTTCTAAAGATTGCATGTTATGCAAACATATTGTTGCTTGAGTGTTGCTCACTCTCTTGCGTCTCACAAGGTCTGGGTACACACGTTGCGAGATGTTAGACCCCAGTCGGCCGACTGAGCATACTTTGAAATAAACCAGACTTGTTTGGAAATCGAACCTCGTGTTTGTCATGTCACTAGTATATGGTTATTGTGACTTAGTTTCCATATGCAGGGTCTTTATGGCCTAGCAGCTTCTTATTGAAGTTTGGCATTTTAAGGATGGGATTGTAACCCAGAACACTTTCCAGTCCATCAAGACTTGCTTGATCCATTTTATCCCAAAGAAGTTTCTGGGGCTGGGGGTTCTTTAGCTTATCTGTTAGGTTAGCGGCACGGTGGAATAATGTGGGATAAATCCCCTTTAATTTTGGGTAACCCAACAAAGGCACAATGATTTCTTTTGGTCTTTGGGGTAGGGGTTTGTTGGGTGACCTTTACTTTCTACATTTGTGTTTGTATTAGGACATTTCTAGCAAGAAATCCCAAGTACTTCACTGCGGATTGGGACAGATGGATTTACTCTTAATCCAGCTCTCCTGAGGGTACGGGTGATGGAGTACAGGTGATGAACGTGCTATGGCCAACTGTTGCTATGAACCACTATGCCATCGAGTATGCCCCACAAAATTCTGAATATGGTTTTAGAACTTCGGCCATTAGTCACTGAAATGTGGCTTGGGCTCCATGCAGATAAAAGGGTAAGAACGTTAAATGGAATAGGCCTGGTGGTGTTGAAAATTAATTGTTTTCCCTGCCAGCTGGATACAAAGGGACCTGCCAGCAACCCTGTGTCAAGCCTAGCAATGATATAAACTTGGCCAAACCCAACTTTTCTATCATATCAATGCTGCACATAGGATAGATATCCAATATTGAGATTGAGTTTAATTTTCGGAGGTCTAGACAGAAATGCCAGGGTTGTCAGGATTTCTGACTAAAACCATAGGGGAGCACCAATGACTCTCAGAGGCTTGATGATATCCGCCTTGAGCATTTATCTATCATCTTCTTTTATTCTAGCTTTAGGGATCCTATAAGGTTTTAATTGAATGATCTTCCCTGTCAGTGTTTGAGTGTCGAATGTAGTGAAAGAAATCATAAACCCTGCCTTGCTGTTCTGAAAATATTTTGGGCAACTGAACTAGCAGGTTGCTAATGTTGGTCTGTTGGGAAGCTGATAGATCTTGGGAAACTAATGTATTTCTATGATCAGAGTCAGTAAGGAGGGTGACCAAAGTAATGGTGGTATCTATACTATGGTTTATCTTCCACTCCTTGAGCAGGTTGGCATGATAGACTTGTGTTTTCTGATGCCTATCTGGTTGGGAGATAAGGTAATTCAAGGGGCCTTTTTTCTCCAACACTTTGTAGGGACCATACCAATTGGAAATCATCTTATTCTCCAAAGTGGGAAGGAGAACTAGACTGACGGTCCAACTGAAAAGGAGTGGGCTACAGTGTGTTTATTGTGAACAGCTTGCTGATGTTCTTGAGCTTGTTTCTAATTTTCTTTACAATTTCTCTCACTGCTGTCATATGGGTTCTCAGTTTCTGTGAGTTTTGCGAAATTGGTAGTAGGTCCTCCTTTCTTCTTTCCAAGTCTCTTTTAGTATGTTCATCATACACACTAAGCAGGTCCTTAGGAAAATCTAGGACGAGAAGATGATCCTGGAGCAGTCCTAGAACATCTGGACAAGCGTGAGACCCTTGTGGTCTGGCAATTCGAACTGTGGATGCCTGGCATTATGTTTCTCACTTCTGTGAAACTCCAGCTTAGCTATGTTGAAATCCAACTCCTTCTGTCTGACCCTAGGTATTTCGCTTTTAAGCTCCCAGAAAGCTTCAGCTTCAGAAGTTGACAGTGAAACCTGAGAAGACCTCTCTCCCTCTTCTTCTTAATTCTATATAGTGGCAGTTACCACACGCCCATTGCTACTGATGGGACCTGCCCCAGCATCAACTGCATCACTATTCATAAGAAAAGGAACAAGCCTATATTCCTGCTGATCTAGCATTTTCTGTATCAAATCCACCTTCACACCAGAGGATGGTACGCCAAGGTCTACACACAACATTTTTAAAGGTTCTACTTTAAGTGCAGCAAGAGTAGTCATAGCAAATATTTCCATACTTAAAAAAAGAGTAGACAACTGGTGTACCAAATACTAAATTCAAATCACAGGGTTCTGTGTGAACATAATTATGATATTACACCAGTGAACAACACTGGGGTACCAAAGACATTATAGTCACAGCTGAGCACCAACTTGTTAAATGGATTTCTAGAATCTGGCATGGTGGACAGATTTTAGGAGCCCATCCTAGTTATAGTGAACAGTGTTGTAAGGGTACAGGTGCAATGCTGCCAAAGGGGTGGATATATCAGTTATGCAAGTTATGTTGTGATGTCAAGAGTGGCGTGGTGGGTGACATCGCGAGTGGTGATATCACTGCACAGGGCGCATGTAATATAGCTATAGTTTGTCAAGATGTATGTGCTGGTGCAATGCTGTTAGGTACATGGGGAAACCGAAAGGGGTGTCTGTAATTGGGGGTAATTTGTTTTGTTGTTGCAGTATGGGCCTAAGGCGTGGAGGTGTATGGTGTTCTATTGAGTAATATGGTAGTAGGCTGTGGGGCTGCTTGAACAATATGTGAACAGTAGAGCAGCCAAGTTTTGTATGCCCAGGTTAGGAAAGTATTTGTGTAGAAAGCTCACAATAAAGGTCTGCAGGCTTTTGTGACAGCAATGGTAATTTTTGGAATATCCATCACAAACAGTGCAAATGAATGTTGCAAGACTGAAGTTTCCCAGGAGAATGCAGTCCCATCAAAGTCGTTCTAGGAGATACTGTTGAGGCCCCTGAGCCAGGCACCTGGGTGTCCGAGAACAATTGACAGAGAAATAGAAACCAAATACAGTTAATTAAAAATCGTACCCCAGTGCGTTACAGTATTTTCAGAGTACATTTGGTAGTAAGGCATGAGAAGGGAACTCAGGGGCCAGGTCAAAGTGGTAAGGGCTGAGAAGCATGTGACAGGGGGCTAATTAGCAGAGAGTGGTTTTGGTTTACCTAGGGTGCAACATTGTATAAGCTGGGTACTTCATTGGTCAAAATCAGTGAGAATGTCGCGCCCTTGCCATCTCAAGTTGCCATGTCCTATCAGAATGCAGCAGTTTATCCATGTGTATGTTGAACAGTGCCGAACAATGGCAAATAAGTGTTTTTGAGGGATCAGCACAATCATGTAATTGTGGGGTGGTGTGGGAAGGTGTGTGACTTCACAAGGGGTGTTGCTGTGATTTTGTTCCAAGAAATGTTTCCCCGAATAAGAGTCCAGTATGATCTAGCTTTCTGTAGGGGTCTGACATAGTTCCACCAATCAGCAACTGTGACCTGCTCCAAAAATGTAACTAAAATGTTAAATGGCAATTCTCTAATACATGTATAAAATGTATAGCCAGAGTGGGAAGTGTTGCCCTACTTTCATTCAGATCAGTTCCACTGGGTTATCTGGACCTTAGTTCCCGGCTGTGTGGGTCCAATAAATCTCCTTTAGATTGCTTTTTTAGATTGCTTTTTCTTTCTTGGGATTACATGTTGATAGAGGTCCCCTGGTACATTGTGGAGGCACTAGTGAGATCCTCAGTTCCCACGGGAAGCTGAGGGTATTTGTGTGGTGCAGGCGAGCAGAGACCAGTTCTAAGTGCGCTAATGAGGAGGCCCTGCAGATGTCATTGCAGTCATAGATATTAGTTCCACCCCTCCGGTAGGGAAAAGGTGTGTGGCAGGCACATCTAGAGTAGAATAGATGATTGCATATATGGTGGCAGACTTCCATTAGATGGAGTGATGCGTAGTGAAGGCAATTGTATAGCTACACTGATATCAAACAGCTGAGTCCACGTGTAAAGATGACTACCTTCTTACTACATGGGTATATGTATATAATCTACAAAAATAAGATGTGGATAGAAATGCTTCTGTAGACTGGCAAAAACAAGAGGTTCCTGGGAGTTTCTCTACTATCGGCCTGTATCCTGGGTTAGAGTCTCACCCAGAGTCTTTAGCTCACCATCCTTTCACAGAAGAGACATTTCCACTACATACCAGTCTTTGTCCTGCCAAAGGGCAGTCCAGCACCAAAATGCCTAGCAATTCTCTTCTGAACAAGAGTACCAACAGCGACCCCAGACACCTGTTTTGGGCTGTTTGGGCCTCGTCAGTGAGGTGGAGCTGTGCCTCTCTAAGAACAGTGAGCAAGGGTTCCACATCTGGATTACCCTAGTAATTTAGGGTGAAAACCCCAAGCTACTTAATATGCAAAAACAAGAGGGTTTTGGGAGTTTCTCTACTACCGGCCTGTATCCCGGGTTAGAGTCTCAACCAGAGTTGCTCAATGTTCTTAGAGAGGCAGAGCTCCACCCTACTGATGAGGTCCAACCAGACCGAAACACGTGTCTGGGGTTGCTTTTGGTACTCTTGTTCAGAGGAGAATTGACTAGCATTTTGGTGCTGGACTGCCCCACGGCAGAACAAAGATTGATGTGTTTTGGATATTTCTCCTCTGTGAAAGACAGTGAGCTAAAGACTCTGGGTAAGCTCTCGTAACCAGGACTAATGTCTGGCAGAGGGCCTCCCAGGACCCCCGTGTTATTTTTCTATAGATTGGGAACCATAACAATTATCCAAACTTGCATCTTGTTTTCATACATTTATAAAAATTCAAATTGTATTCATCAATCAAGTGTTTTCACAATCATAAAATGATCACATCAAATAAAACATTGTTTAAAAAACAACATTTAAAAAACAACACAAGTAAACCAGTATATGTAAGTCTTATTCATCCAGTACAAACAAATCCTCAGTGTGACACTTCACACTGGTGCCTTTTTTCTTTCAAACAGTTTGTTGTGCTGTTCCTTTTATACTCTATGGAAGCCCTACTTGTACATGTTTTTGTCCAGTACAAACATGTACATGTTGAACATTCATCAGGGGCAATGTTGTCTTGTGTCTGTTGTGTTAAAGCTCATCAATATTTTCGAATTTTTCTTCAAAGGTTTGTTCCGGTTCGCTTATAGGCAAATTCGGCATATATCCCAATGCCTTCGATCAACCTCAATTGGTTGATAAGAATGACTTATTTTTTTTAACTTTGGAATACACTTTGGAATATACAGAAGGGGACAGTACATTGTTAGGACATAACACAGTAACACACTACACAGGAGCAACCATGCTTGGAAGTAACCTGTTACCATTTTGAGGACAAGGCCCAACTGCCCAAAAGGTTAGTCCACAGAGGACACATGTGTGCCCAATCTTTTCGGTAACTGATTACCCTAAAGTGGAACCTGTGGTATCAGTGAAGATTGGACAAAAAGACTTTTCATTTTTGGTCGACATGGGACCACCAATACTGGATTAAGGAGGGTGCATTTCCCTTTGAAAGACAAAGTAATGGACACACAAGGTTTTTCTGGGGCTGTTATAGCGGTTCTTATCACAGAAGACTTTCCACTCACAATAGCCATACAGCAAATAGTAGTGCCAATGTTGTATTCAAAAGACATGCCCATCAACCTATTAGGGAGAGACATAACGAGTATATTGAATTTGACCGTTTCGTTTTCAGAAAAGGGCATAGTATGCTTGACAACTGGCATCTTCTATGAGCAGGTTGCAGCATTCATACAAGCATTCAGTGCACACAGCACATTGCGTGGCTCACCGCACCCACCCAAGCTATTCCTCTATGGTGTACACGTATTGCTAGTGTGGGTTCCTAGAATGAAAGACAAGGTATTTCAATTGGCTGTAGCATGTCTTTTCATACCAGGAGTACACAAAGAAATGACAGCAGGAATGAAACTTACAATACACTTAGAAGCCACATTTACAAGGACGGACATGGTAATATTGTATGGGACAGAAAAAAGAGAACTGATAGGAGCACATATCTATACATTGACCCGACATTAAGACTAACAGACTTGAGAGATGAACAGCTGTTTTCCGAGAACAAAGAGGCAAGGTAGATGTTATTCCAGATATACATACAATGTCAGGTGACCATAGAAGAGAGACAGATCCCCAGAGAATGCACCTAGTGAGAATGAGATCAGTTTACTTGCAGGTTGATTTGAAAAAAATACCAAAGATACTATGGATCAATGGGCCCCATGATGTAGAGTTATTGAACAGAGCTGGGGCAGTCTGCATAAAATTAAAGGAAGGGCCACTGCTGTCCCAAGTCAAACAATACTCCCATCATGAGAAGCAGACAAGGGTATATCTGACACACTGCTCGCATTATGGCATAATAAAACCATCAGAATCCCTATTAAACATGGCTATTTACTATGGCTGTGCCGAATAGCATATTTAATATTCGGCCGAATACCGAACAGTTTGTCAACTATTCCGCTGAAGCTGAATAGTTGCTTTATTTAATAAATCATGTTCGAAACTTGATAAAACACAATTAAAAAACAAATATCTCTATCCAGTTGCAAAGTCCATGCTGCCGAGTTTTGAAACTTCTTTGCAGCTCACATAGAAATGTATAAAATGGTTCATGTCGGCAAAGGCAGGACACAAGTCAAGAGGAAATCTGAAATGCATCAACTCCATCTCACAACTATTCACCCCACCCCATGCTGCTCACTTTGTACTTCTCCTTGCCACTCTTTCTCACCAATACACAAACATATGCAACTTATCATTCATAATAAAATATCAGATAATGTTAAACTCAGGAGTCAAGTCCACAAAAAAGAAAAGGGGGGACTATGACGTACGCAATGGGAAGTGACATGACAGGACCTGGAAGTATCCTAAAGTGAAATATGCACATTTCTTTCAGTTTGTCCTTTCCAACTGAAAAAAGTGCACATTGCATAAAAAACCTCCACCAACAGAAAAGATGTTCCAGTATTGCTGCAGGATAAGTATAAAAGATTAGCACCTTTTGTGTCTACGAATCTGTAACAAAACATGCCCTAAAGAGCATATTACAATATGAGATATTTTACAGCTGTGTGTTAGCTATTTGTCTGGTCTTGTGACTAAGTTTCTGGTCTAATTCTATTCAGTTTTGCATACTGAAGTCTATATTTGCCTTTCTGAGTTCTTGTTGCATTGTATTCATATGAGATTGTCAAAGTATTCAGCAAGAGCCGAATAGCAAGAAACTATTTGGCCAGAGCTGAATAGCTTATTTTCAACCGGAATTCGGCCGAATAATTTCTAAAAATCAAAGTTCGGTACACCCCTAATATTTACCCTGTCAAGAAATTGAAAGGCAGGGCTTGGAGATTTTTTCAAAATCTCCACCACTTGAACAACATAGTGAAAGTGGAGATTCCACATGTACCAAATCCAATCACCTTATTGTGTAACATACCCACAGAAGTAACATATTTTACAGTTATTGATTTGAAGAATGCTTTCTATTACATCCCATTGCACCCAGAGTCACAGTACCTCACTGTGTTCATTTATCGCGGGACCCATTTCCAGCACACTCACCACAAGGGTATTGTGAGTCATCTAATGTGTTCAATAGAGTGATCAAGATGGACCTAAACAACTTGCAAATGATTAGCACAGTGTGGATGTGCAGCATAATGGAGGACCAGTGTAGAAAAGATTCAATGACCCTCCTGACATTATTGGCAAAGAAGTGGTACGAGTAGACAAGGAGAAATTACAGTATTACCAAAAGGAAATAGTATACTTAGGACAGATAATATCAAAGGATGGCAGAAGGATCACTCCAGAAAGGGCACAGCACACCACAGCCACGCACGGTCAAGCAGATACATCAGTTATTAGGCCTGTGCAACTATTGCAGGGCCTGCAACTTTGACTACTCCACTTATAAAAAGCCCTACTTCAGGGATTAAAAGAAGCACACAGGCAAAAGGCCCCATAAAATGGACACCCCAGATTACAAGAAAGAATTCTATTTGTTCTCACATTCTGATGGCACAGTGATGACGACTGTCCTCACTCAAATGATGCCAGAAGCACACAAACCCCCAGCGTATTCCAGTGGTCCTGTAGACCCACTAATGCAAGATCACATAGCATGTGAACAGGTACTCCTCACAGCAGCATTTGCCATCGAGAAATCAGCACCAATGGCCATGGGCTGTGCAGTGAGCATTTGAGGACTCTACGTATAGCATTTGCTTTTTGCGATATTAGACGTCCACATTGACAACCCAGGGAGTGTCACTCTGCAAGATAATACTGTCTAACCCATCCATTGAGGAAGTGAGGTGTCAGGCTGTTAACCCAGTGACATTCATAGCACAGCCGGCGCAAATAGGGTAGTATGTGCATGATCGTACATGGACACAGCTGAGGAAGATGTTAGAGTGAAGGAAGAACCCATAGAAAGGGGGGAAATATACTTAATGGATGGATCATTGACGATAGATCCAAGCACAGGTTATTGACATATGTGTGCAGCATTGGTCTGTTATAAGAACAAAGAGTTTCTGCTGCAGGCTCGGATGAGGTTGCTGTTACACTATTCAGTGCAGGCAGCTGAGATGACAGCTCTGATAATGGAATTGAACAATTCTGTATTTCCCACTTTTTTATTATCGAGGGACCGGTTTTCAACAAGAGAAAAATAAAGTGTATAAAAAGGGGAAAGACTGGTTACCTCTCTCTATGTCCGAGTGATATCAATTGATTGGCTACTTAACATAATTTTCCTCGTTATACCATGAAACATGTCTGAGACATTATCGAATTTACCATAAAAATATTTTTATTTAATTGCACTTCTTTCTATGTCTTTAAAACAGATCAAGTCTGATTTCATCAATTCATGTCACACATTGTGTGATATCATACACACATTTTATACCTTCACATCACCTAAAATGTGTTTACCTATATTTGTTTTAAAAAGCATCTATAATCACAAATTAGATAGGGGCAAGTGCTATTCACTATTCATTCCCATCTGAATGTTTTTTTTTCAGGATAAAGGAGAGTTTGGGCTTATTTCTTTTATGCTTTCTTTGCCATCGATAAGATCAATTTACCAGCTTTTCAGAATAAAACACTCATTTTTTCATATTAAAATTTTTGTGTCCTGTCATCAAGTAACCAATTACAACAGGACTTCACAAAACATTTAGTCTTCTAGGATCCTCAACATGTTTCAGCCTTTTGTCTAATGAGATACCATCCCTGCTATCACTCACAAGTTGTTATGCTGGCTATCTTCAGGACAATTAAATGTTAATGGTGTATTGTATACATGTTCTATACCCCCATGGTATAATCAGTTTCAAAACTATACAAATGCTATATTCTCTGAAACTCTGGGCTGATAAATTCCATCTTGGTGTTCCACCTCTTTAGCTTGCAAATGTCTAAGGTGTAGATTGGGTGTGTCACATCCCACATTGGGTCTTTTACTTACTTCCCATTAGTCACATTCATTTAACTTGTCAGCAGTTGCACAGCTCCTAGGATAACCATTCAAGGTGTATTTAAAAGAGTTTACACAATCTCTAAAATATATCTCACACCAGATACAACCAAGGCAAGACAGGACTGCTGACCCGGGATCAAGTACAGCTAATTTATCAACACAAGAGACTGAAGAGTTCACAGCACAACTTCCTCTCTATCCCAGTTATAAGATCCTGATAAGGAACATCATGAGGACCTGGAAGGAACCCTGCTTCACCGTCCCTATACAGTAACGCACTGTAAAAATATCAGTGAAGGTGGCCGAGAGACGTCTTTGAAACCATCTTAGAGATATTCACAGGGACAAGGTAGGCGCTCCCCTTGCAGGAGAAGAAAGGTGGGCCGACTGATGGGAAGTATTGCTCTATTCACTATGACGTTTGTATCCTCCTTTCGCCTTTACAGAAGACCAGTGAGAGGCACAGATGAGGTGCAGCAAGTTAAAAACAGCACCACAGCACCACAGGACCACTATAACCCTGTGCAATATGCGGTAGCAACATCATTATCTTTTAAATTTTGTATCCCTTCCTGACGATGATTACAGCTTTTTACTGAACTATGTAGTGTTATCTTGAGTACCGTATGCCTTAGGAGTATTCGGCCTCTCTTTGACTGTTTTCAACACTATACTTGACATGAGCATTCAATTCACTTTCATCTCTTAGATTGAACTGGCTCCTGTTACTTTATTCTTACTGAAAACTATAATCACCTTGCCGATATACAGCATCACTTTAGAAGCAGTTTCTTGCTACATCCGTGTACACACCAGTTTGTGGTGGCAGTAATCGACACACATCTCCATTCCTGCACTAATAGGTAACCTTTTTCATTCCATTATTCATTAACCGCATGGTCGGTGTTCTGGTTGGACAGTAATGGTGTTCATGGGACCCCCACTTACATGACTTTTAATATTTGGGGCAACACAACAGTGGTCATGTTTAAACTTGGAAAGGATCCTAGGGTCCTTGTTTTGAAACATATGAATGTATTCTTGTTTTACTCACTATAACAAAGCTGAGTGTAAATATATGAGGAGTATTTTTGTTTATATCATGTAACCCAAAAAGTGTTTGGTAGAAAAATTGTTTTTGATCTCTCTGTTAAAATTGACTTGATGTATAAGCTACTTAGTATGTATGGTTTATCAAATTGGACAGTTCCTTTGTAAAACATATATTTCTTGATAGTCTGTTTTTAGGCCTATGAAGAAGAGGCATTTTCCCTCGAAACGCGTCGCCACTTGAAAATAACGGACTACTGACAACAATTCTTCCAATTATTTCTTCTTTGTGCAATAACTTTGTCACTGTTTCTTGTATGCAATTTATTCTTTACAAAAATAATATATACACAAATGTGTTTTACAAAAATTACTGTTGTTAAAAGTTATTTTCTATATTTAAATCTTTATCCTCAGACTACAGTAGTTGGTTTATCCAACACTATATAGTGTGCAGGGGACGGGAGGATTCAAAGCTTGAATCTTCTCCTTTATTTTTTGTTAATTGTGGAGGTCTTGTGCCAGGATCTCAGTTCCTCCACCGCACCTTAAACTCAATTGAGTTGTTTGTTTACTTCTCCAAAACAGCACTTTAAAGTAGGAGCCCACCAATTTCGGAATTCTCGTGTTTTGTTTCACTAGCTCTGTAGTGTGGCACATTTAATTGGTAGCACCCACCACGCGAATAACATCCGTTAGGGATGTCATTTTCAAAGATCAATGAATTAACCGATAAAAGGGCTACAACTCTTGCGTTTAGCTCGGAGGAAGCTAATCATATTCTTTCTCTCATTAAAGATACAGGCAAAACATTGCAGGATCAAGATAATCCGGATAGACTAATTTTCAAACTTGAGAAAATCATCAGATGAAAGATTTTACAAAAACTCCATGCAAGTACTTTAGTAGAGTCCTACAAATCACAAAAAATACCAAGGGGTCTTAGGGTTTACCTGAGACCCACTCTTTGTAGTGACAACAAAGCATTTGTTGCAAGATGGGATCAAATTCTCAATAAATGCTCCTTAGATTTGATTCTCCTCACCATAGAAGAATTATCAAAATCTCTTACAACTATTGATACTGATATTTCCACCTTGAAAGAACAACTTTCAAAATTTAAAACTCCTCAGGAACTGTCTGACTTATTAGAGGAAATTAATTCCAAATTAGCAAATTATAGATCTGAAATTGAACAGAGAAAATTACGTAAATTTAAATGTGACACTTTTGACTATTTAAACAATATAGTTTACAATTGGCAGGAATTTTATCGCCAAAGGAACTCCAAGCGGGCAAGACCTAGACAGGACGGGTCAGCAAATTCTGGCAACAGTGGTAACAGCAGTGACAGCAGTATAAGTGAACCAATACAAAATCATGCTCCACACCAGTCTATTCCCGCCACACAATCTGAAGACTTATCCGAAAATAATAACTCAACACCACAAATAGTTAATGAACCATCAAACTTGGGTGCCTTTTTAGGCATAAGAGAAAAGCCAGGAGAGGCAACAAAAAAACAGCCCAGAAAAAAGAACAAATAAACTCTCTGAATCTAGTGGTTAACATCTCCAGCAAGACATTGTCTAGTGGTCAATTGAATGTACTGAATAAAGGTCTGTCATTTGTCCCGACCTGCAACACCATGTTCTTTGATGAGAAGGTTTGCTTACATCGACTTCTAAGGAAAATTAGATTGAAAATATTATTTGACTCACAACCAGTGATGGAATCTGTCAGTACAACTGATGACCCATTAGAAATGCGCCCTAAAAGCTCCTTTGACCCTCACATCCTAAATTCAGTGCTAAATCTTTTTGAAAAAAATGTTTTACAAGATCTCAACAGAATTAACTACAAAAGAAACACACCACTGAACATTAAAAACAGCCAATTGGATCATATAGAGAGCTTGGCTAAAGATGAATCGCTAACTATTAAGCCTGCGGATAAGGGAGGCGCCATTGTTGTAATGGACACTCCATTTTACAACAAGAAATGTCTTGATTTACTTGGCGATGAGGGTACATACTTGAGACTAGACAATGATCCTATTCTCAAGATTAAATCATTAATCATCAAGACCTTAGAGAAAGTTAAACTCAATCAATGGATTAGCGACAAAACATTTAAATACCTTATTAATAAACATCCTATCACACTGGTATTTTAAGGATTGCCAAAGATCCACAAAGACCGTTTGAACCCACCATTACGACCAATTGTAGAGGGAACCAAAAGTATTTTTGATCCCCTTTCAGTACATGTTGACGCATTACTTCAACCGTTGGTTCAAGCTATGTCCACCTATCTGAAGGACACCACTGACTTTCTCAACTGTTTGAAGGAAATCACGGCTATTAGCTAATACTGTATTTTGTTCAGTCTTGATGTGTGTAGCCTTTATACCTCTATACCTCATGGTGATGGCATTGAAGCGGTCGAATGGCTACTCCTCAATACAACGAATCACAGAGGAGAGGCAGAATTCAGTATTGAACTATTGAACATCATACTATACAATCGTTATTTTCGATTTTTGGGCAAATACTATCTACAGATATCAGGAACCTCAATGGGGTCTTCCATGACACCTGTGTATGCAAACACCTTTGTGTTTAAATATGAAAGTGAATATGTATTAGATCATCCCAAATGGTCATCATACATATTGATATGGAAACATTTCATCGATGACATCTTTGGAATATGGTGTGGGACACATGATGAACTGGAATCATTTTTTACATACATCAATTCAGTACATTCAAAAATTAAGTTCACCATGGAAATTGGAAATCCTTCCCTTCACTTCTTAGATGTGAACCTGAAGTTAGAGAATGGTAACATTTCGACCAACATTTACCATAAACCTACAGATGCAAACAACCTATTACACTGTTCAAGCTTCCACTCCAAAGCCATGTTACAAAGCCTTCCATATAGCCAGATCATGAGGCTAAAGAGAATCATCTCAGAACCAGAGGGTTTTGACACTGAATGCTCTACACTCATTGACAATTTTAAACAAAGAGGTTACCCTGATGAAGTACTGAATGATGCCAAGACTAGATCCCTTAACGTGACAAGAACTGATTTATTAAAATCAAAACCTCATGAGAAAGACATCCCATTACTATTCATCTCTAAATTCTCACGCCAGAGTTTCCAAATCAGCAAAAGTATTAAGAAACACTGGTCATTCCTACATAATGATTCATCACTTCTCAAACTATTCCCGAAGGCCCCCATGATGTGTTTCAAAAGAGGTAGAAATTTGAGGGACAAACTCATTAAAGCCGAAAAACCACTGAAAGAAAATCAACGATTTCTAAGCACTGAGAAGAAAGGCACTTACCCATGTCTGAGCTGCACACACTGTAATAACATCACCAGGGGTAATTTGCTCTCCCATCCACAAACAGGCAAAAAAATAAAAATTCATGACTTCTCTACTTGTTTAACATCAGGAGTTATTTACGCAATCAAATGCCCCTGCGATAAACTGTACTTAGGTCAAACTATGAGACCAGCTAAGGAACGTTGGACAGAACATAAATCCAACATACGATGTAATAATCAACGTTCACCAGTGGCAAGAGATTTTAACTGTGAACACCATACAATTGCCCAGATGCAATTTCAGATTCTTGAGGTTGTAAGGAAACCCCAAAGAGGTGGTGATTAACACTCCATGCTCCTTCGGAGAGAACTATTTTGGATCAACCTCTTAGACACTGTGCAACCCAAAGGACTAAATGTATAGCATTCACTGAATTGTTTTCTATAAGGGTTGATTTTGAATTTCTCCATCTGGGCTTAATACAACTGCTTTTAATGTGCAAACATTTGTTTTGATCTTAATCTTATTGTGATTTATCATTTTTTGTATTCTCCTGGGTACTCTACCAGAGAGACGTTGTGAAACCAATCTCGCCCTCCACTCTTTATGTATTACATTAGACCTCGTGAATTGAACTTTCTTTTATGTACCACAACAATATCATGTAAATTGAATAACTCCTCTTAATTGTTTTTCTTATACTACATGTTAACCAATTATTATGTTTGTTTTCCATTAGGATTCAAAACCTGAAGTTTGAGATTACTTTCTCTGTACAGTTATGATCACTGTGATATGATGCCTCTTTCTACAACTAACAGCACCAGCACTGCTGGGTTTGCTTGGCCCTCTGTGTGATAGCCATGACTGTCTGACTTGAGTAAGGACCTTTTGCGGTCTCTATACCCCTTTTATCAGTACCAGTTTCGACCTCTTGTTGGGTCACTCTACACTCTTATTAATTTTTCAGACTTTCTAATTATGTTCTTAACTACAGTACACATTAGCCACCCTTGTTACTACTATTTCTGTTTTAATTTGTTTTTCCCATTTACACGACTTTTGATACTGTTTATATCACTACTCTATACTGTTTTTTCATAATTTTTTCTTGTCCCTTTATTCACCCATTTTCCTTATCTGTAATCTCTAGTTATTTTGTTTCCTCGGCTTTTCCTTGTAAGAACCTCCTTAATCATCCATTGAACATGTTATGTTTGCTCGCAGCACTTGAGTTACATTTCAATATGGCCACCATGCTACATCGAAAAGGACACTCTTTGTCCTTCTTCTGATTTGACGTCTATTGCATCCGCTTGGATTATCACGTGATGCATTCATCACGTGATTCTTTTTAAGGGTTTTACTTTGTTACCATGGCGACCTATGCCGATGCTTGCATGTGAATTCGTGACTGCGCTTTCCTTGCGGTCGGAGGTAAGAATCATCGCTCCTTGAATAGAATGTCAGTGACTCTCTGAAAAGTGATGAATCGTTACGTGTATTTATGCACTTTCTTCACGTTGGTTTCAGCATCCGCGCTAGTGAATTACTTCAGGACTCTGCCTTCACAGTGAAGTTTTGGCAGTAGGAGCTACACAGAGCTCTGGTCTTTACACATCCAGCTGATGGACTAAAACTTACCGAACGCATACTCGAAGAAACCAATTTCTGGGTATGACTCTATCTATTTACATTAATTGTTCCCGTACTTTTGTTCAATATTTACTTAATAGGTTTCTTTCGTTAATCATTTTTTTTGTAGATTGCTTCACTTTCGAAGTTTTCCGCACGTCGAGTAAACTCTGGCTGGCACTGATGGTCTTTTTAGACATAGCATTAGTACACCACCGGACTGCCATATTCACTTTGCTTTTGGATCAGTGTAAGTCTTGTTGGGCTTTTTCCATCCCCGCATTTTTGATTCTAGTGTACATAATCCCCTGATTACTTGGTTCTCCTGGTGTGGTGGGTTCCATACCACAAGACATATGCGCCTGGCCTTCTTTTTTGACTTTCTTGAGTATCTATATGGAAACAGTTGTCTTTCTGCTGTAAGGTCCTATTTGGACCACTATAACCCAGTGCAATATGCAGTAGCAACATCATTATCTTATACATTTTGTATCCCTTCCTGACGATGTTTGCAGCTTCATACTGAACTATGTAGTGTTATCTTGAGTACCGTATGCCTTAGGAGTATTCGGCCTCTCTTTTACTCTTTTCAACACTATACTTGACATGAGCATTTAATTTACTTTCATCTCTTAGATTGAACTGGCTCCTGTTACTTTATTCTTACTGAAAACTATAATCACCTTGCCGATCTACATCATCATTTTGGAAGCAGTTTCTTGCTACATCCGTGTACACACCAGTTTGTGGTGGCAGTAATGGACACACATCTCCATTCCTGCACTAATAGGTAACCTTTTTCATTCCATTATTAATTAACCGCATGGACGGTGTTTTGGTTGGACAGTAATGGTGTTCATGGGACCCCCACTTACCTGACTTTTAATATTTGGGGCAACATATCAGTGGTCATGTTTAAACTTGGAAAGGATCCTAGGGTCCTTGTTTTGAAACATATGAATGTATTCTTGTTTTACTCACTTATAACAAAGCTGAGTGTAAATATATGAGGAGTATTGTTGTTTATATCATGTAAACCAAAAAAGTGTTTGGTAGAAAAATTGTTTTTGATCTCTCTGTTAACATTGACTCGATGTATAAGCTACTTAGGATGTATGGTTTATCAAATTGGACAGTTCCTTTGTAAAACATATATTTCTTTATAGTCTGTTTGTAGGCCTATGAAGAAGAGGCATTTTCCCTCGAAACGCGTCGCCACTTGAAAATTACGGACTACTGACAACAATTCTTCCAATGATTTCTTCTTTGTGCAATAACATTGTCACTGTTTCTTGTATGCAATTTATTCTTTACAAAAAAAATATACACACAAATGTGTTTTACAAAAATTACTGTTGTTGAAAATTATTTTCTATATTTAGATCTTTATCCTCAGACTACAGTAGTTGGTTTATCCAACACTATATAGTGTGCAGGGGACGGGAGGATTCAAAGCTTGAATCTTCTCCTTTCTTTTTTGTTTCTAGGTAGGTAGCCCACTGGAGACCTGGTCCATCAAACGGGTGCTCTAGGGACACTTCTGAAGGCTTAGAACAGCTGGATACTCGGGAACAAAATGAAACTGGTTGGTCCCACCAGTCCAAGGGTTGAAGCGCCACTCAAAGCCTTTGCAGATCAGGTAGTCGCCAAAACAAACACAGGAAGGGATGCTGGGCCTTTTTGGGAGTTGTTCACAGATCTTCAGTTGGCTGCTCTTCTACACAAGATACCTGGCTCTAACGCTGATCTGAAATGGACCCAAGAGTCCTCCTCTTATAAGAGATCCTGCTTGGAAGCAATCCCAATTCCACCCATGATAAGGATCTACAACATTAAAGCAGCCATCAGTGGTCCAATCAGGGACGACTGTAGGTTTCACTCATGCCACTCAAACCTAGATTTTCAGACGCCATGTATGTGGAATGGCACCAGACAGTTATACTCCCTTCCTGGGCCACAACAAAAAAAAGTCATCACTAGCCTACGAAAGCCGCAGCCTTTCCAGGCATGTGCATGACTTTATATGGGATTTACTGACCTGGCAAGGCAGGAATAAGGCCCAAAAACAATATGGCCAAATAACAATCGAAAATCTCTTGATGTTGCCATTTTAGGGCACTATCCACATTCAGTAGCCAGGTTCAAAAACAAAAATAAAATGTTTTGGGGTCCATAGAAATATGAAGGGAACGTTGCTTGAAGAGAAATCGTTCCTAACATCCATGGACGTCATTTTCAAAAATATCCCAGGCTTAGTTTCAAAGTTTCATTATGGTAATGTTTGCTCTTTCATCCACATTCAATATCCAGTCCTAAGACACAATTATGGAAAACTTTACAGTTTGGATAACCCAACTAATCAATTATTTTGAAATAGGCAAACTCAGCAGACCCTTGCTAAGAGAATTTAGGAACAGGAGGAGATAAATCATGTTCTGATAATCCAACACGTAAACCAGTATGACTAAATGAGTTTAGTTATCATTTAAACCATGTCTTTTATCCCCTATGTCCTTAAAGGTTTCAAGCTTCATTTCTGAATCTAGCACCTTATCTGCTCTCGTTTGTTTGCTGCACACTCCTTGCTTAGGTTTAGGTAACAGTTTAAAGGAAAACAAACACACTTCAAAATATGATGGGTATCATTATCAGGATGATTTTCAATTCTAATTCATTGTCCACACTAGAGTCAATGCAATAGTACTGCGCTCCAAGCAGCTTCATATATTGTTGACACACATTTCAAGGGGAAACATATTTTAGAGACATTGTGCTTTCTGAGACAGTGTATAATGCTTATGCATTTGTTTTGGTAAAAGACGTCTAAGACCAATAAAATCACAATTAATAATAAAGACTCATTTGGATCCAATCCACTGCCAAATTGGGAAAAGATAAGGAGGGAAGTGGTGATCACGTATGTTCTCTAGATTTCAAGTCACTAACCTGCACAGTTAATTAATTCTGATCTCTTGGAGATTCTGGTGGAGACTACTGACAAAGTCAATATGTTACATGACTAATGACACAATTGGATTATTTAATGACAAATCAACCATATTGACTATCCTTAAAGAATCTTTAAGAAGAAACTCCTGAGAGGGGCAAGAACATCTCTACATCAATCAACACTAAATAAATATCCACCTGGGATGCCCACAAAGGACATGTTCTCCTTTATTAGGGCCACATCTTCACTGTCCAAGCTTATTCATTTGCTTCAACAATCAAGATGTATGATTTTCATACATTAATTTTTAGATTACTGTTAGCATCCTAGCATAGTTATTTTGAACAATTGGCCTGAGGTGTTGGCAATGGCTGTCGTAATGTATGAAATAATTGATTAGTGTTCGTATAATTATATAATCAATATAATTTTGCACTTTGAAATGAATAATAGAGGTAACAAGTGTGGTGTATTCACGGATATCCCCAATTCCGAATATCATCACTTCTAATGTAACGTGGGGGGGAGGGGAATGATACCATGCAGCAAATATTTTAAATACCCAGCTCGGTTGATATAAAAGGTCTCCGACGGACGAAAGAGACTGCTAACCTTAAGATCCATCGATATTTGCTAAATAATCATGCTGTTAGCTACCATCATAATTGGAGTATGATCTGATATAATATCAATTATTTTGGTTTGCAAAGTCTCATCATTCAATTTTTGGGGAATCCAAATCAACAGGGTTACTGAACAAGTTCTCGAGACCAGGCAAAGCCTCATCATCACTTTCCTTATCCCTCATCTGCCTCTTTTTCTGTTGTTTAGTGTGCTTGTTGACCCCCACTGCAATGGGATTTTTGGGGGTGTTAATGTAAGAATGTATACTACTTTTATCTTTATTCTGTAATGAGGCGGAACCCACCTCTTTGCCCTCCTCACCTTAAAATGTGACATTAAAAACCCTACCCACATTATTAGAATTGGTTATATTCTTCCTTGTTGTATCCCTAGACAAGTTCAATGCAGTATTTAAACCACCATGGGCTGTCTGGCAGAACATCTCCTTGTACATTTGTACTAGGTGCCTGCTTGATTCCACTTTTCCTGTTTTCTCCATACATAATAGCCTGACGAATCACCCTACTAATGTTCCTCTTATACCAATCACCAGTAAGTATTGTTCTACTGTGTTTACTAATATTTGTGGGAGTGTTATCCAATAGCATTCCAACCCCCAAGATAATGCCTTCTCCATTAGGTAATGTTGTGTAATTATTTAAGGTGTTATTCATAGTATCTATGCTAATGTAGTTCTTTTCCAATAATCAAGATTGTAAATCAGATTTGCTAACCAGGAATGCACGCAAATCCGTGATCATATTCAGGGTGATGGCTTGCACATTCAGTGTGTTCTCTAAGTTATCACACTTTTCAACCAAAGTAGTTAAAATTGTCTCTAAAATGCTAAACATTTCAGCATTTCAGCCTCCCTGCATTAAGATAACATCTGGTATCAACAGATCAACTGAGTATCTGTATCAATGGAGAGGAAGTGAGTGCAGTATCCATTAAAGGCATTCCGTATATGCCAATGGGATTAACTGTAATAGTAGTGGCTGTCCATCAAGAATAACTCCCTCTATAGTCCCCATAGTGGACACAAAAGTCTCATTATCAGTTATTTCATTAGTTTGTCGCTGAGTGACCTTCAGCTCAGCCAAAAGTTAATGTGTTCCAGACAGAGGTTGAATAGCATCCACAATGTTTTTAATTGTCTTAGCACCAAAACAAGGCCCTGAGGCTGAGAGTTCAGTCACTAGCTCAGTTTGCATAGTTTCAACAATCGAGTTATTCTCTTCATGTATGGGAAAAAAACATGTTCTTTTTACTGTACTTTTAGGTCCTTCATCCAAACCGACATCTCTGATCGTTTTCTGTGGGCATGTCCTTGTAGACCTTTGTATAGGAGCATATTGGGTCAACTATTTCCACCGCAACAAACAGTTAATCGACCGCCATATCGGGATTCTCCACCACTTACAATACTGCTTTCTCCCTGATAGAGACCATGATGGTAAACTGATCAACCTGGCCAGCCTGATTGCATGACGACGTGGCAGTGACTCACTTTGCTGGTCACAAAAGGCCACAGGTAAATCTCAGCACATGCAGAAAGCAAAAAGCAATGCTCGCTAATGAAATGAAGTCTTGCTCCAAGGTCATGTCACAAAAGTCCATTGATAAATCTCTACAGACACTGCACATCCTTTAATTTGCCTTTTTGTGTTTTCTTCTGGTATGCTTTTTCCTGCACTATCATGCCCATGTGACCTTTCTATCCGCAACACAAAAAAATAATTAATGATTAAATAAATAAATAAAAGCAAAAAACAATGCTCATGCACACAGGTAAAGAAATGATGCATCGCTTCAGTGTCCTGACGGAAATAAATAAAGGGTGTGCCCAAGCAATGGAGTTACTGCTCAGAATGCTGGTCAGAATAGTCCACAAGTAAATCTCAGCATACGCTGGAAGCAAAAACAATGCTTGCTGTGAGGGGTCATTAATGTGAGACTCATGACTATGTTTCGTATTCTCAAGTTGTGACATTTTATTTTACACAAAAACAGAAAATAAACCCTAACTAAACCTACTCTACCATGGGATTCCTTACTTAGACTATGGTCTAAGGGAAAATCTTGCAGCATACACAAACCTACCCCTCACACTAAACAAAGAAAACATTCAAAGTAACATAAAAACAACATAAATAAAAGCTTACCAAATTACCAGTGTCTTGGATGACTTCTACTTGTCATGGGGAGAGCGTGCTCCCCCAGGAATGTCCCAAAGTCATTTTTTTTACAATGAAAATAAAGTCTTAAATCAAGTCTTGAAAAGTTCCAAAGAAATAAAAGTTCACACAAACAAAAATCTACTGGTAACAGTTCCTTCTTCCCTTGATGAAAAGATTCCCTTTCCGAGTTCCACTAAGAAAACAACAGCACCAATGGCATTCCTGGATAACCTCCTTCTAGGAAGGTGCACAGGAAACTCGCACAAAAATGACAAAAGCAGTTAAAAAGGAGTGTACATTGGAGCAAGAAGAAACAGTTTTATTCAAGGCCCAGACGCAGCTGGCACAGCTATATTCAAACAGATCACGGAACAGAACCTCATGAACAGACACTGTCAAAGAAACGCCCCTCAATCTAAGAACTTTAGAATAGTCAAGTTGGATGACATTAGTAACATTAAAACAAGAAAAAATCTCCCCAATCCGAGCTGATTGGTGTTCTCACATCAGAATCTTATAGAAAAACATACATTACATTCTGTAATTAGGTACACAAACCTTCACACACTGCCCTCAATTACAACATGTGACACCACAATCCACCCCCAAGTAATAACATAGAATGCATATTTTTGTTTTCCTTCTCTTATGTTGCGAATAAAATGATACTAAAATAAAAGCTACCTGACATTATGTGCAATAAATCCAGTCTCGTGCAGTACTCTTACCACATTTACGGTTAGTCTGATTTCATGACCCAGTTTCATTCTTTCCCAGAAACTGCTTGATGATAAACAATCACTTGAAATTACAAATATTATCAGACTTTTGCCTAACCTTCCAAGTACCCATACAAAACCTCAATATGTGTTCAATTGTTTGCTCCCTGCCATTTATACATTCTGGACATAAGATTTTGGCAACTGATCCTTGTCACCATTTTCCCAGGAATGAACCAGTCTTTACCAAGTTAAGTCGTGTTCTATGGAAGTTCTGTCTTATTTTTGCATCTGGGAACTTAGGCAAGTACCTGGGCAAATAACCTCGCTTTTTACCATATCTAAAAAATGAAGCTAAAATCGGCGATGATCTGCCTTTTTCTCCTCTGATTTTGAAATATAAAATGGTCATACATTCATTATTCGGCGGCGGAACCTGTGAGCTCTAATCTGTGACCTCAAAACATAACAATTATCTTATACATCTTCCAGCACTGGCCTGGGATCACAGACTCTGCACTAAATCACCAGCCACAGCAGCTTTTTCTGCGCACAAAAAGCTAACATGTGTTCTTCAAGAGCAAGCATTTAAAGCATATTTACTGTGTTTTGTTTTAGCAAGTTTTAATTATACTTCCCTTTTCCTTGTATTTATGGATTCGTTTTATGATTGGTTTAATTAAAGAAGCATCAGAAAGGACCCTCCCCTTTTTACAGTGCTACTCTCACAGCTACTCTCACAGATGATAAATCCATTCCTTTATACCACGTTGAACTTACATCTTTATCACATTATTCCCTTGTATCAATGTATTAATAACTATTTTTTTTGGGCCTCCCATTCCTTTTTAGCAACTTCATCTTTATGTATCAATATTTTTTCCAATCTTGTCATGTCTCCCCAGTTTCCTCACAACCATTCAAATCTTCACCCACCCATACAGACCTTCGCCCATCCTTCAGACATTGAATCCAGAATTCCTTGTGATTTTCAACATCAGCAGGCTTTCCCCATTGTTCTGTTCCTACTCTTCATTTCAAAACCTTTTTTGTCAAAACTTAAGGGTAACATCAACTGTCCTTTTTTCTTGTTAAAATATACTTTAAGAATGTTCTTAATAATGCAGAAGGTGATGAGAATGAGAACCAACACAGGGACAGTGACTCGAAACAATCCGGAAATCCCTGTAGGTACGCATGTCCAGATGCTGTCCAGCCAATCTTGTTCTTGCACTCCATTCACCTCACCTGTCATCTTTCACTGCAGTATCCCTATCTCTTGTAGGGCTGCATTTAATGTTCAATTTAAGGCATCACCATCAGGTATGGTCGTACAGAAACTTCTTCCAAGCACGGCACAAACATCTGCTTTGATGGCTGTTAGGAGGTCTAGCCCATAAAGATTCAGAAGGGCCACAAAGCGTAAAGCCACCATCGCTTCTTTAATTGTGTTCAAATCATTTGCTGTTGAGTTTGCCAGCTGCTATAACTCATACTGAGTCAGCTGCAGCCATTTCGAATTTGTTGCATCCTGGACTCCTGGAAGCAACAATGAAAAAAAGAACGTAGCAGCCGTGGAGAATAAACAGAACTCATCTGGGATAGCGGCCTCTCCACACTTTTTCTTGAGAAATAATTATTTTCTTGTTTCCTTCTCCTCATTATCATTTGTTGCTCATTCTTCTGCTTATTTTGCTGTGCCATTTCTCCATGCAGTGCAATCATCATGGCAGTGCTATTTTGAGGTGCCACAAGTGCAGAGTTGCTCAAGGTGATGAGAGCACACATTCCACTCCAGTTAGGCAGAAGCTTGATATGTGCTTTGGATTTGCAGGCCTACTAGAAATCCATCATTGCTGCAGGTCCCCGCGTCATTGCTGCATTCTTCACCATCTTGGTGCAGCCCTAATTATTTCCCAGGAAAATTGACCCACTTGACCTGAAACACAAAGGGAATCATGCAAAGCTCTTTATGTCAACTGGTTGATATTTTTTATCTAGCCAAATTAAGCCATGTACATGAAAATCTCTCGGAAGCTCTCATTCACCTTGGCTGCAACGTTTTGTTCGAAACCCACCAATCCTTCAGCACAACACTGCATTATTCACCCTCCCACGTGTCCCCATGCCGTACTGCTCCCTCTGTTCTAATCAGTGGTCTTCCATTACACGAGGGTTCTGCTTTGCCCTTCATTAGTTGTGTATTGTAATCTATTATGGTCTCTTGTTTGTAATTTCCCTTTCTTTCGGACCCTCAGCGACATACTCCATCACTTTATATTGGGTTTCCTTATGTTGAAGACATCTTTGTTAATTTCACAAAATTGTCTTGGTACACGTTTTCCCTTCATCCACACAATGAATTGCTACCGTTTTTCCCCTGGAATAAACTTCTAGTTCTACAGAGTGACAGGTGCATTAGGCAACCCGCCTCCTCATAATACACAGCTTGGGGAAGGAAAAGGTGGACACTCCTACTAAGTGTGGAAGGAGAGAGCAGACATAGCATGTGCCATTTACTCTTTCTCCTTCCCAAACACATCATTTCATCGTACCAAACATTTCCAGTTAATTAATTATGCTCCTCTTTAGTGCCATGGTGGAAACCCTTCCCATTTACCATATTTATTTTTCCCATTTTTCTTTTTTCATTCATTTGTCTTTCACTTTTTTCTTTAAAAATCAAATAAAACTGAAATATTAATGCTATACAAAAACATATTAACAGAAAACTGAAAATGTATTTTTCTTAGCTACATATTTTCCATTCAAAACCTCTTCAACACCCTCCTTTGCTGTTTTTTTTTTAAAATTGTAATCGCTGTAAAAAAGTTTAAAGAAAAGTTCAGAGATACTCCTCATTTTATTGTGCTTTGGGAGACAGTGCTCTTGTCGTTGTGAACATCACTCATATGGACACATAATCACTGATCGTTGAGCTTGGCTGCAATTGGTGTTAAATAGATAATAGTTTCCACTTTCTGATGTGGTTTCTAACGAGGACCTTGTCTCCCGGATAGAGAAGTTCTGCTTGTGGAAAGTGTCCTTTTGGGTCACCTGATTGTCCATTATGTTTTTTAGGCCTCTTCTACAAGGAGATATATTGAAGGGTTTTGGGGGGATTGAAGGCTTTATCCTCTGGAGTGTTGTTACTTCCTTTATTAAATCATTAGCAAAGTGCTGCCCATTATCAGAACACATTTTATCTGGAATCCCCATCTCGGCAATACCTCCCTCACAGGAAGTTTAGCCACATAGCAGGTGTAATTTTGGGCACAAGAACCTGCCTCAAGCCAACGTGAAAACGGATACTACAACTACATCTCTCTTGCATGTCATCATAGTCGATATGCAAGTGCCGGAAGGGGCATTCTGGTTGCAGCAATGTTCCCTGCACACCTCTCAATGTGTGACCTGGCAGACATTTATGGCAGGTCATGAAGATATTTATGAATTCTGTGACATACTCATACACATTTGGCACAAACCAGTATTCACTTATCTCTGGAGACACAGGCTCTTTTGATACGTGGACAGAATAGTGAAGCTGTTCAAATGCCAATTGTTACCACATCTTTGGCATTACAACCTTTCCCCTGCAATCATGCAGCCAGACCAAGTCTGTTGGGGACAAGGAACATCCTCGCCTCTTCCACTGATCTTTTTCAGTATCTGATGCTTCTCTCTGCAACTCAATTATCTGCAATGTTGGGGTTGCATTAAAGTTTTCTGGCAATGCATCTTTCACTTTGCTCACCTTTAATACTGCTATCAGAGGTATTTGTTCTTATTTGCAAGGCAACAGCACATGTGACCCCTCTGGCAAATATGCTGCTTCTTTTGCTGCTCTGTCTGCTCTTTCATTTCCTAGTGAGATATAATCTTGCCCTCCTATATGGACTCTGCACTTTATCAATGCTAAGGCTATTGGGAATGGTAACATTTCTAGTAGTTTACTGGGCAGTCTTTCATGCTGATTGGGAGTGCCATCACTTTTTTTAAAACCCTCTCCTTTCCCATCTTTCTAACCCTGAGTGCACTGTGGAAGTGACATAAGCTGAATCAGAGAAGATGTTCACTGCTTGGCCCTCTGACATGTTTAGTGCTTCAATCAAGGCCTCCAGCTCTGCTGCTTGTGCAGAGAAATGGTTTGGTAGTCACGTCTCTAAGTGCACTATCAATTCCTCCCTTCTGTGTACACCTTGTCTATGCCCCACCACTACGCAACCTGAATGTCTTTGCTCTGTGGTCTGGTCAAAGCTGGAACTTCTGTCAATGAAAATCATGTGCCCCCCTTCGATCACTTCTTTCTTAACCAGGGGGTTACCTTCACTCCTGTCAATGCATGCTATACAGTCATGCACATAATCCCCTTCCTCCATGTTCTCTGCAATGAACTCCTCTCTGGGTTTATGGTTCTGTATCTCACCACTTCTATTGCTGTGTTTGTCAATATTACCTCATACCCTGTGGATATCTGAGTTGTCAGTGTTGATTTTGTTTTCTCCAATATTGCAAATAATGCATGTTCCACATACAAAACTACTTGGTACCCGATGGTTATTGTGGAAGCCTGCTGAATAGCAAATGTAGCAGCAGCAGTGCGGGCTCACATGAGAAATGTCCCTGCATCACTGCATCCAGTGACTCACTGTAATATGCAAGCGACTTGTGTCCCTGTCCCCTTTTGTGTGTCAGTACTGCTGTCATTACTTTTCCATCTGAATGTGAGACTGGTGAAACTTGGCTTTGTAGTTGGGTGTTGCTAAAACTGATGCATGTGCTAACTCATGTTTTAGCTCATCAAAGAGTTTGCCATTTCAGATGTCCCTTTTAATGAGTGTTTTGTTTTTCTGTGCTTTGTTTAGTACTTACCTCAATGGTGTGGTGTAAGTGGAATATTCTAAAACCCATGGTCTTCAGTAGTTGCACAGGCCCAAAAGCTGTTGCATCTCATTCACTGTTTTTGGGTGTGGAGTTTTGTGTATGGCCTCCCCTCTTTTAGGTGTTATCTTTCTTCCGTCTGCCAACACAATCTGACCCAAGTACACCACCTTGGGTTGACAGTACTGAAATTTCTCTCTGTCCACTTTGTATCCTTTCTCTGCTGGCAACGTCAGCCATTTCCCTGAGTCCATACTACACTCCTGTTCTTTTGTGCTACATACCAGTAAGTCGTCTGCATACAGTATTATTGTGCTTGCTACCTGTAAATTGCTAAAAATCTATTTGTATAACTTTGTTAAAAATGCCACGTCCCTAACAGTACACTTGTGACATTCTACAATGTACGAATCTGGGCCCTTGATACATAAATGCAGTGAAATACCTGGAGTCTGGATGTAGTGCAATGCTGAAAAATGCATTTTCAAATCTACCACTGTGAAATAGTCTGCCTCCACTGGAATGTTGCAAAGAAGTGTGGTGTGGCTGAGAAGCAGTGGATACTCTGCCTCAATAATACTGTCAGAGGTTGTAAATCCTGTATAAAATGACATGCCCCTGCCTTTGCATTCTTAATTGGATAGATAGCTGTGTTGCAAGGTGATGACCTCACCTGTATTATGCCCTGCTGCCATAGGGCATGCAGTGTCATGTATATGCCCGCATCTGCTTCTCGAGAAAGTGGTTATGGCTTTAGTTGTGCAATAGTGCTCCTCCTTTTAACTTCGATGCATATTGCCCCAGCTCCTCTAAGTATTCCTACATCAGGGAGTCCTGTGTCTTTGGAGGATAGCTCAGGGGCAACGTGCTTGCCTTCGAAGCAAGACGACCTAGAGCACCATAGGTTTGATCCCCGTGTCCATGCTTAGAAACGTCTAGGTATTAAACGCATTATAAATAATCTATCATATCATACAAGCTTTTGCGCACCTTTTACAAATCTTCCTGTAAATATTCTGCTTTGTTTTTTTTTACCTGAGTCATCTGGGGCACTGCCCTTTCTTTTATGTGGGCTGGACAAGGTGAGCTCAGCTCAAACACAACCTCTCCTTCTTCGTTGTCTTTTGTTGCAAAAGAAACTATGTGCCACTTATTCCTGTCAACGTCAGTGTGGGATCAATACATAATATTGAACACCATTCCATGCTGTTATCACCAGTGACAACCAGTATAATCATGTATTTCCATACCACTACTTCCTCCAGATACAGTAGAGTGTGTATGCCTGAAATAACAGAGGATCCTGGGGCCTGAAAAAAAAACATTGGGCAGCCTGAAATCCTTCCCTTCGATCGCTGGCAACCATCCAACAACATGTGTACCCTGTACAGAAACACTTCCATGTGTGTGGGTACACCCCTCATTGTGCTGTGTGCATAATATACCTGAATCAGTACTGCCACCCAAGTTGAATACATTCCGGTTGTAGTGCACACCATCCATTTCAATGAAAGTGACAGTTCCAGATTCGATTTGCTGAGTAGGTCCATCTCCAGAATGTTGATAGGAGTATCTTTTTAATACAGCAACAGTGCTACCACATGAGATCTTTTGTCAGAGGAACTTTTAAAATTGTTCCTGAAAAAATCCTTGTGTTTCCAAACTTTTGTTATATAATGGAAATCCTACTTCCTTAATGCATGATCCTGTTGCTCCATTATCTATAAGAAAGGAAAATCCCCTCTGTTCTATCTGAACTGCTACCTCCAGTTCCTCCTCTGGGTCTTCAGTTACTGCTAGAACAGGACAAACGTGCACTCCCTGTGGCACCCATATTGGGAAAATGTTTTCACAGATGACGTTAATGGGTTAACCACCCACCACTGTCACTCCTGTGTATTGGGGCAGAGAATGATGTCCCAGTATTGTTACCCCTTCTGGTATTTGTGTCTGCACTGAAGTATGCCCACTGTGCCTTGAGTTCCTGCCATTTCTTCACCTTGTACTTGCACTTGTCTGTGGATAGAAATGTGTGTTGTTAGTGTAGGCTCTTTCTGCAATTGCTCTTGCTGCAGCATTACCTGCACCTGTTGAGGCATATGCTGCACAAATGTCTGCTGTTGTTGCACTGCCTCTGCAATAAGTGGGCATGTTCCTGCAAAATGTCCAAAATTCCCACATGTGAAGCACTGTACTTCAAAACGTGGTGTTGGTCTCCTGTATCCCATTCCCCTTCCACATGCATAATATCCTCTCCCAGTCTGATACTGACCCATGTACTGATTACCACGCCTGCCTGCATGACCACTGGCTGCTGCTGCACGTTTATGAATCTGAGTTGCTGCTGCATCGGTACCGTTCCCCACTGCTGGTTGGGTGGCACCTGAGTGTAACCTCCTGACTGCATTATTGTGGCCACTGGAAACCCTCCTTGCTGAGCTTGTGGAATGACAACTGGCCCTGTGAGTACTGCTCCCTCCACATGTATTTTCGCTAGTTTTTTCTGAACTAATTTGTGCTCCACTTTAGTTGCTTTATCAACTGTCTACTTATCCTTCTCCTGTTTCCTTTTACAATAGTGAACAATTGTTGCCTGTATCTCAGGCCAACCTTTTGCTTCAATTCCCACTATCTTTTCTAAAGAGATCTGCACATCTGTGGGGAGCACCCTCACTAAGATGTGGTAAAACAAGGGTATTTTATTGTCCCATGACTGTTTATTTTCCTGTGTCCACATTTCTTGTATGGATCATATATACTCCATAGGTTCCTCATCAGGCTTCATTTTCCAGCCAGTATAGAACCCATGTCTGATGTATCTGGATACAGCTTCCTTAGAGCCTTCTAGACATGTGCTCGATAGTTTTTAAACAGTGCTCCATTGTGTATATTAGAGCTCAATTTTACCCCAGCATATCCAGTTTGTTGACATATTTTGTTACTTCTCCCCCCGACCATTAGTGCCAATAAACTTTCAATATCTCCTATGGCCAATGGAATTCCTGCTCTCGCCTTTTAAAAAACATAAATCCATTTGCTCACCCCCGCCATTAATGAAGGTATACTGTAAACTAGATTGCCCCTGTCCTTTGTCTACCGCGGTATGTAATGAACCTCACCCCTCGCTTTCTGTAAAAGGGGCATCTATGTGCGAGCTCTGCATTACTTGACACATTGTGGTCTCTTGGCTACTGCTATTCTTGTTTTTCTACTCCGAAGCCTATTTCCACAGTTGCCCAAAGACTCTTCTCTTTCCGCCTCTTCACTCTCATTTCTTCTCCTTTCCCTTCTCCCGTCTGTCAGATTGTGTATGTCTGTTTCATCATCTCCATGATCGGTGTCACTACTGTCTTCCTAGACTGATACGGTGTGCCCTTCTTCTGCAGTGTCAGTTTTGCTAATGCAGATGTGCCACTATCTACCTGCTCCCTATCGGAAAGTGAGATCTAACATATAAGACTACTACCATCAATAGCCCTCCACCACTAATGAAGGTGCATCCTATACTCCACAAAAATAGTCCCTCCCACCTCTTGCTATTTTCATGCACAAGTACACTCATGTATCCTTTTAGGAGATTCTTCACTTCTATCGACCTTGGAGTCTCCCTTAAAAGGCATGCACTTCTAACAGAAGGGAAGGCAGTGCCGAACCAGGTGGATGTTCGGGAACTCGGCCTCCACAGACCTCCTCTTGCTTGAGCTCTAAGTACTCGCTAAGGGACTCTGTTCTGTACTCCTCCGGAGGTATGACTGGAATTCTCACACCTCAGTTGAAAGGCAGAGATTTCTCGCATGGTCCTCCAAAAATGTATCGGGCCACATTGAAAACTCACCAAAAAATTAGAAACGTTTTCAAGCAGGAGTGTACACCGGTGCAAGAAGTAACACAGTTTTATTCAGGGCGTAGACGCAGCTAGGACAGCTATATTCAAACAGATCACGGAACAGAACTGCATGAAAATACTCTGTCAAAGAAATGCCCATAAATCTAATACTTTTATAATAGTCGAGCTACATTACATTACTAACATTAAAACAAGAAGATATCTCCCCACACTTAGCTGATTGGTGTTCGTACATTGTTGGGTGTCTTGACCCACGTTTGAACTATTATGCTACAACATTTGGTGCTGTGGGCTTAGAAAATCCAAGATGGCGAAAAGCCCACATTTGCGCAAGAATCCAGGAAAACCGCGCAGTTTTGTGCACACCAAAAATGGTCGTCTGACCTGCCACCCACCAGTGCGAGCGTGATGGGCCAGAAGCATCATGAGTGAAACGTGGTGCCAAAGGAAATATAGCAGTGCCAGTTAGCTCAAAAAGCGCCTTGAAATCACCTCTGTTTCTCTGAAATGCAAGCTAAAAATGCCTATTTTAAACATTGCAAGATATTCAAAAATCTCACTGAACACCAGCAGACATTTGGCAGAATGTAGTCTTGTGTGCATACAAAATCTGGAAAGATGAAGAGCGTAAAATAATGTTCATAACACAACTGGCTGAGCGGTGGATGTTAGCAGCTTAAGTGAAATTGGACTTAAAACCACTCAAATCAAAATGTTTAAAATAAATGAGTGACCTACTTTTTGAGTGTCACATAGGTTTCAACTGTTTAAATGTCATAGTTTTGAACTTAGAATCAGCGTTCTAGCTGCATGTGTAAAAATTGTAAGTTTGATTTGAATGAAGAAAACTGGAACAAAAGTGACATTTAGCTGAAGCTTGGCTTGAAGAGATTGAATTCTGCATGACAACTACCCCCGACAGGAGTGGGAACTTGCCCAGCAACTGCATTCCCAGGCCTGGCCTCCCTTCTGCTGCACCACCAAAAGGAGATCACACCTCTCTGATTGAATTAGGGGTGGGGTACTTGGGGCTGCAGGAAACAGAACAATGAGCTTTCCTTGGCTCAGGCAAATGTTAAATTAGGGGGGGTCGTAAATGGCTTTCTCTTGGAAGAAACTGTGAGGAGCAGTGCTTCTGGGAGCCACCTGAGCTGGAGGCGGGGACAGACAGAAATCCCCCCCTGTGCTTTGGAACCTAAACCACACCCATCTGGGCCAGAGCATAATTTTAAAAAGATGGATAATTCATAGTACGAAATTGTCAAAATTATATAATAATATCATTTATTCTTGTGTTTTTTCTGTTTTTCTGTGCTCATTTTAAGAGGTGTTAGGATTCGGTGGTATGTTCTGGGGGGAAGTAGCGGAAAATAAGGTATTACTCCAAATATCTGTATGGTAAAAATCTGACACTTTATCATCCGATGCCCATACTCCTTGCGCATGTGTGTGTAAATTCTGTAAAGGTTTAGAGAATTCTGTCAGAAGTGGACACAACATCTTACAAAGACAGGGATCGGATGATTTGGTGCTACAGAAAATATGCTAAATGAACTTATAATATTAGAAAAATTGTACATAGATAAATATGTATTTGGATCAAAAATAGATTTGTGTGCAAATTGACAAGGGGGGATCCTCTGACCCATAAACTTACCTCATCACGATGACACTCCATTTCCTTCCCCCAATCAAGGGAGAGCGGAGAGCTTGGCCAATGATTAGTTGTGAGGGGCAGGCTTAGTTATGCCCACGCACACACCCATTTTCTAAAGACATAAAAGGAGCCACTGGGACCCAGGTAGGGACATTCACTTTCCACTTCAAACTGATTTCTTGCGAAGCATTTTGCCGGACCAGACAATATCCAGAAGACTTCAGATCCAGGACTTAGACTCCAGACTCCAGAACTTTAAGCAGAGGGGCCTGAGCTACAAGCTGAATCCTTTTCAGCAGGTCTCAAAATCTTTTGCAACCTGACTCTTCAACAGCCGCGCTGTGCTGTTTGATTCTGACTAGAACCCTATGCCAGAACCCAGAAAGCAGTGCTGTATCCAGACCAGATCGCGGTGCAGTGCCAAGAACTTTTGCCAGAACCAGAGATCCAGACCAGCAGAGCAGAGCTGACCCAGATCGCTGTGAGCAGAACCGGTCCCAGAGACTGTCCGTGGTGAGAGAACTGCAGCTAACCTGTTGACCAGATCTGTGACGGAGGCCCATTCCTTCCAAGACTAGGAGTGAGTATCCTGAAAACTGTCCCAGAGCCAATCTCTTAGTCTAAAATAATCTGATTCAAACCATTTTAACCTGTCCAGAACTGCATCATAGAAATCGTGTGTCCATTGTCTGATTAAGCCTGTAAAAGTGTCATTTTGCCATTTCATTTCTGAAAATCTACCTCCACTAAATTGTCTGTATCTTTGGAACCGCGTGTGTTAGGAACGAGATTTAACTTTCATTCAAAAGCTAAGATCCTCAGCTTTCGAACACGCCCTAAACCTTATAGTTTTTCCATAATTGCGCTCGATGCATTAGGAAAAAGTGCCGCGAATTGCAACTAGCTGAATTTCATCACTTGTAAAAAAAATCGCTGTCTTTTGCTTTGCATTGCTGAAATCCATTTTCAACCTAATAATCCCTCATGAATCACTGATAGTGTTGACCTGAACTAATTCAAAGTAGCTGCCACCTACCCTGAATTGCATATAGGGAATTAAAATCATTTTTAGCATATTTTCACTTCTTTGCAAATCACATTCAAGTATTTTGCCTGTGTTTTAAAATCATCCCTGTGTTCTAAGCTTGCTAGGGGGCAACTGAAATTCGTATTGTATTGTGATTGTATTCCTGAAAACTATGTGCTATCCTTCCATCTCTTTATATTGCATAGGGGGGAGTGAATTTCCACAAGGGGAAAAGTGATTATATTATCTCTTGTTGAAACCATATCAGTTTATTTCTGTTCTGCATTCCTTTCCACCATTAGTCTTCCTTGAAACCATAAAGCATCCTCAGCTATTTTATCCTTTCAGTACCAACTCCTAATTGATAAATAAAAGTGTGCTAGGATCCATTGTTGATCAACATTATCTTCATAATTGTGTTATCAAATATTAATTTATTATAAAAGTGTGATATATATATATAGTTTAATTTTCAAATGAATCTGTTAAATTGCAAAACAAACCTACTTCTTGGCTCAGTGAAGTCAGGGGGATGATTCAAAGAGAGGGGCATTATACAAGGGTTTATCATCCAGATCCATGAACTTGTCATAAAAATATATAATTAAGGGCTTCCCTTGGGCATCCCAGACTCGCCATTGACTTAGTTGGAGTGCTGAATTGAGGTCACTTAACAACATCAGACCCTACATTAAAGTATGTAATTGGGTCTGCAAACCTTCCCACACCGCCCTCAATTACAACATGTGATGTCACAATCCACCCCCAATTCCCACAGCACAAAGTTATTTCATTGAAACATTTGAGATGACCTGCAGAACATTAATCAACTGCCCTGGTCCCCTATTTGTGGTTCTCATGAGAAAAGCTTACCACCATGTCACCGCCACGCACTTCCTACACAAATGTTGCATATCGGGGACACTCTAACCCTTTTCCCAGGGAAGATGTACTACAGGGCAATTTGGAACCACTTTGGTTCATCTCGGCTCCATTAGAAAATCATATTTTACAAGTGATTTTGAATTATAATATGGTCATGCATTCATTATTCATTGGCGCAACCTGTGAGCTCAAATCTGTGACCTCGAAAAATAGCAACCATTGTATTCTTCTTGTAGCACTGGCCTGGGATTGCAGAATCTGCACTAAATCACCAACCACAGCTGATTTTTCCACGCACAAAAAAGCTAAAATACATATTCTGCAAAAGCAAGCTTTTAAGGCCTATTTATTGCGTTATGTTCTAGCACTAAGTTTTAATTATACTTACCATTGCCCCTGTATTTATGGATGAATTTTATTATGGGTTTAATTACAGAAGAATCAGAAAGACCCCCTCCCCTTTTACAGTGCTACTCTTGCAGCAGAGAAGCCCATTCCTTTATACCGTGTTGAACTTGCATCTTTATCACAAAAGAATAGATCAAATTTAAGACAAAAGTTCCACTTCGGCCTAGAAACAACCCTTCTTCTTGTAACTTATGCAGAGTCTTTCAATACAGTCTGTCAGGATGCTTCTTCTTATGCCTTGCTTTCTCTCTAGCAACTCCCTTCTGACACTTATACCATGAGTGCAGGCTCCCTTACCCCACAATTTGCTTCTGCTTCTGATACATTCAAATAATAAGGTTCCGACAAAAGTATCGACCACCACAGTTCTACTTCTGCTACTGCGACTTTGTTTGTTAGTCAACTTCAACATGACTGTTCCACCTCTAAAGGTTGGCAAGGCACTTTTCTCACTTGTATGGCACGAAAGGGTAGCTGCCTAGCCTTTCCTTTCTGTCTTGCAGCTACCACAAAATCTATCTTTATTTCCCAGACTGCTTCTTCCCAACTTGAACAGTCTAAGCTCTACAGATGTTAGTTAGTTCTTTTTAACAAGTACCCAGTTCCCTTCCCCAGATTCATATACACCCTCCCTTTTTCCAGTACTTACCTCAAAGCTCTGTTGCCAATCTTTGCTCCTTCGATAACCTTGTTACCCTTGCATCAGGGGATTTAGGGTTTACAACAGCTTCACCATCATTAAATCAATGGTGTTCAGTTCTTAATTAAACTGGTTTCACTTTAACAGACTTTGATAAACTGGCTTGGGTTATAGTTGTTCTTTGTTTGACTTTAGCAACTTCTACAACTGTTGCATAAGTATGCAGTATGTTACAAGGAGGAAGTTCTTATGTGGAAATGAAATTAGGTACATGTGATTTTGCTTTGAGAATGAACTACCACTCTAAGGATGTGTGTTTCCTCTTTTCGGTCAGCGTTATACTTCAAAAGAAATGGGGAAACACAGTTTCATGTGTGCGACCATTTTTGACGTTAGATGGGCTTGAAACATTGCGGGAAAGTCAACTTCTACTTCATAAGAGTTACCAGAAACATTTTCCTCTTTAATAGGAGACAGGAAACCGTTCAACATACGTTTATAGGCCAATAATGGGAAAAAGAGAAGCTTTTTCTTCACACGGGCACTTTAGCTTTGATGATATAATTCCCTTGTTAAATCAACTTCCCACTTCTGCAAAAACCTTTTACTTGCTCTTACTTGCATGCAAGTATAAATTAAGCTGGCTACAGTTGACAGCAAGGTACTCTGAATGATTTGGAGCACAGAGCTTCCTTCACTGATTCCACAGTAACAGCAGCTTTGGGTGGGTTCTACTTCCTGACTTAATTTCTTCTGCTGCTACTACTCTAGACACTCTTGGGTCCCCAAACCCCTATGCAACATGGGTATCTCTGATCCCGCCCCATTAATGGAAAGTCTTCCCTCCTCCGGTTTCCCTCGGCTTGCTTCTGCACATGACCCTTGGGTGGATGCACAACTTGAACTCTGCATTCAAAGCAATTAGGCACACCTGGAAAGACTTCCTGTTTCTCCCAGTCTTTTCCAATGCTGCCATAGCCAAACAGGGTTTGAGCACAGGGCCAACTCAGAACCTGCAGTTGAAATTTGCTCTTCCTCTGCTCAGGCCTCTCCGTTCTGTGGTCTCATTTTCTAGTGAGCTGCTACCCTTGTGCTCTGCTTCTTCTACTGCTACCTTTGCTGATCTTCTAGCTCCAGCTCCAGCTTATTTATACTGCTCCATCCTGCTGCAGCCTTTTATGCCCCTCAGGTTGGTTAATTGGCTTCAATTACAGGCTCTTAGGACTAATTGCCTGACCTTTCCAAAAGCTATTAGGCCTGCCTGTCTAAACTTTTCTCCTACATGCCTCGTTAGCCCTATTCTTTGTCACAGTCCCTGAGGGATTCTGGGACATGTAGTACATTTTTAGAGAAATGTGTATTTCCTACTACTTTAAAATGGCAAAAGACCATCAGATGGGTGGGGTTATGGGGAATGTTAAAAAGAGGTTCCTTCCGGTCTTCCTGGTCTGAACCGCCACCCCATGTGAGCCTCCCGAAGTACACCAATCCCAGAGTCAGGATCAGAGAGTGCCTGCCTTCCCCTGGCTACATGAGAAATGTCCCACACCAGGTTCCTGGGGGAAGCCCGTTGTAGTCTCCACATTGCACACACAGGTAAAGAAATGAAGTCATAATTATACAATTTTACAGCAAACAACAGTATCAGTTAGTACGAGATTGAAGGTAAATAATCAAAATAAAGTTTGACAAGACCAAGTCCATGGGACTACTTAAAAGAACCAGGCAAATGATGATCTAGAAGATGATATATAAATAACCTGCTGTATATGTCTGATATTTGATTAATGGGATGCATAACTTAAAAGTGATGGATGAAATGCCTTAAATACATTATAACCAAATCCATTGTTCCTGCAATCCTTGAAAACATTGTTTTTCTTCCTAACATGCTACTACAGAAGACTGGAAATTGCGTATGTAAATTAGGCTAACAAAGCACAATGAGGCTGAAACATGTCTGGGTTTGTTTATGATCTCATACAAAAGCAGTGAAACCTAGCAAGCTGGTCTGGACTCATGTTCACATTGTCTTTGCTCTCCAGTGATGACATCGGAGAGTGTTAACGGATGGTGTACAGATTTGTACAGAACAATGGTTGTGATTACAATTTATTTAAAACCTTTCATTTCTTACTATTCAGTGTTGGCAAAGTTACCCTACGTAGAAGAGGTAGGGTCAGATATGTGTACAAAGCCTGCTGTACCTGGAGCTCCTCGCTGATGATGTCAGATGAGCCAGACATATGTTTGGACCTGTTACTGGTATTGTGCAAATGGAAAGTAAGCTAGCAGTTGGGGCTTAACTGCCCATTTTTGGATGAGATTTGCAAATGTTCTTTGCCATTCGTTAATTGCAAGTAAGGATTAACAATTATGGTTTGGGGATCACCAAGATCAATGCCAATGGTTATGATTAATTAAAAACCTTCTAGCTATTACTCTTCAATTTTGCACGTCACATTACGTGGAACATGTATGCCAAACGTGAGTCATGAACTTACTAACCCTAGAGACCCAAGCTTTCCACCTCATTGATGATGCTCAATAAGGCCAAAAGATTTAGTCATGTGTAGTCAGACTTGATCTGGACCTCCTCAAGTTAGAGAAACTGCTCAAAACGCTGCTGTTCTCTAGCTCCCTCCCTCTTTCCTTTCCCTGCTAGTCACCAACAGCTGCTGTGATTGGTGGCCTGATCCTGATGAATGTCACAGGATTCCAGGCCCTTCTTCTTCCCAGTCGATACCAGCACCCCCTACAGAACTGCCCTTCTGGGCCCCCACTTTGCGGCTCTTTCCCACTCTGGGGAGTCACCTGCACTTGCACTAGCCTGAGGTTCTTCCTCTTGGCTCCCCTTAGCACTTCCCTCCTGGGCCCTGTACCAACACTTACCACTCCTCTGCTTCCCCTTTCCACCCTATCTCCTGCACTTTTCCTCACTGCAATTGCACGTCCGAACAGCAGAAGGCCAGTAGGTCCATGACTGCATGTTTATGTTTTGTTATTATTATTTGTCCCCCGGTTCCCTTCCCATTTATCCTTTTGGTGCTTTGAAACACAATTCAGTTGTATAAGCACCTAACAAATGCTCAATAAAATTTAAAAAATAAAATTAAAATATGGCATTGTAATGTGGTCTGTATGCCTGTTTTGGGGAGCCTGTCTTTCATATGGTCTTTCCCATTCTGTAGCGGCATGGCATAATGTACAACTATGGCATGGGGGATGGGCTGGAGCAATGGCATTGAGTCACAGTGCATGGGATATGTATCTCCAGGCATGAGTCCCGAGCTTGCTGTCCTGACAGACTCAAGCCATACACCTCATGAATTATGGTACTGAAATGTGTCTTAGTTTTCTCATAGTGTTGCACAAAAGGGACATGACGTCTTCCTGCATCACGTCATTCATTGCAATAATTCCTGTGCATAATAGTTGGGGACCATCTTGGACAAAACATCCCCAATACGAATAAATACATGTTACATGTGGATGGAAATGATATGTACGCGGAATTAAAGGGTAAACGAAGTAATACATTCAGAATGTTGATGAATGATGAAAATAGGAAGTCTCATGTCCCGCTAATACTGCAGGATTGATTTACATACATCCCGGGTACCTATGATGTTTCGACGTCGGGGACAAGAGATCTTAGGTTCGGCAATGGCTCCTGCTAATGCCAATCTGTTCATGCATCATCTAGAAATTGAACATATCATCACAAACCCAAATTGGAGTACCAAACTAATTTGCTGTATGAGGTACATCGACGATGTAGTTATGATTTGGAGGAGTGACAAAGAACTATTACTAAGCTTCCTAACGTACATGAACTCTGTCAATGACAGGATAAAGTTCACTATGGAAACAGGAAATCCAAACATTCACTTTCTAGATGTTGAACTGGAAATTAAACAATGCTTAACTGTAACTAATCTATTCTCCAAACCAACAGATGTGAACAACACCTTACGCTATCAGAGCTACCATCACAGACATCTACGCAACAATCTCCCGTATAGCCAATTCTTTCGAGCCAAAAGAATCACGTCAGTTGAATCAACATTAACCATAGAGATGGACAAGATGGCTGATAAATACTCTAAAAGAGGATACCCTGAGGTGATTATCACTGTATCCAGAGACAGAGCTTCCCTCAAAACACAAACTGAACTAGTGAGCAAAATGCCAGAATCCAAAGAAATACCTTTTTTGTATACCCTTAAATATTCAAGCCAAAGCCACCATATCACCAGGTTAATACGAAACAACTGGAGGATTATCCAAAAGGAGCCACAACTTCAGAAACTTTTCCCAGAACCCCCACTGATTTCAGAGACCAATTAGTAAAAGCTGAACGGTTCCAAGAACCATGCCAAGCTATACTACGAAAAAAAAGAAACTAGTAACCTTTGCTTGTCTACAATGCTGGAATTGCAACAACATCACCAAAGGTGACTATGTAAGACACCCAGGCACAGGCGCAAAAATTAAACTGAAACAATATACCACTTGTGACACCAAATCTGTATGTATGCTCTTAACTGCCCTTGCTGTATCTACTATGTAGGCAAAACTCAAAGGTAAATGATAGAAAGGCTCAATGAGCACAAAAGCAACATCAGAACCAACAAGCTATGTTCCCCAGTGGCCAGGCACTTTACAAAGAGAAAACACACAGTGGCTCAACTTTGTTTCCAAATCTTGGAGGTAGCCCCACGAGCCCCAAAGGGCGGGAACCATGCTAAAAGAATTGACCAACGAGAACTCTTTTGGATCGACAAATTAGACAGCATGAGCCTGCATGGAATGAACAAAGACTTTCATTCAAGTGCTTTTCTCTGAGAAACTGGACTACCACATACTGTTCGGTATGACCCCACATTGTACCCCATAAAGTCTGAATATGGTGTGATTATGAACTTTAATTATCAGAACCACTGAGCTCCATTATTGCATATTACCATTCCAGATATAGCTGACACAAGACGAATGAACGTCTTATTTACACATAGACTAACTAATCAGAGTTAATACACCACATATTCTCATACCTTCTCTATATCCATTGATTCTTTCATATAAGCTGCTTTAATATGACACATAACCTGAACAAACCAAAGATAGTAACCAGCCACTTTTTACATAATGTACATTACATATTTCTGATACTAAGATAAAGAGAATTTTTGCCAGACCAGTTGGTCTCTAATACCGCTAAGTGTCCTTTAACTCTCAAAGATATCGATGTCTTTATATACAACAGTGATCATAATACATAACACTTTATAGTGTCTGTAACAGCATAGTGGTGGTATGCCATTTCAAGCTGATTGAAGCTTGATTTCATGCCTTTTATTCTTTACTCTTGCACATTGGCTAACAGTATTATGAATTGTGCGATTTTACTTGTTCCGGGGTATCTTACCATTAGATTGGTAATAGGTGCCCCATTGCAAGAGGAGTTATTCTCCTAAAGGTACCATTAGACATCATCCATAATTCAGGCAATTTGGGGACTCAGATATCTTGTCCCCCACTTCGATCATCGTAGGTACCCTAGATTTATGTAAATCAATCCTGCAGTATTAGCGGGACACGAGGCTTCCTTTTTTAATCATTTATTAACATTCTGAATGTATTACTTTGTTTACCCTTTAATTGCCTGTACATATCCTTTCCATCCTCATGTAACATGTATTTATTCGTATTGGGCACGTTTTGTCCAAGATGGTCCCCAACTATTGTGCACGGGAATTATTGCAACGAATGACGTGATGCGTGATGATGTCAGATCTTTACATCTGACATCATCACGCTCACATAGCAAGACGTCATTCAATTAGCATCTTTCCTGCTCCTGGGCAGTTACCTCGGAATGCCCGACTCCTGCTCTGATCCCGCTCGGTTCTCTGCAGCGCCACTTCTCGTGTATGTGTTACAAGCTTTAGCTTTATTCTCTGACCGTGAGCATGCTGGTGATGGTTAGTTACATCCCTCAGCTCTCTCGCATTAAAAGAAGTAATTTCTGGTACGTGCTGCATGCACCATTACCAATTCTATTTAAACATGTTTTTTACCAGGAAACTGCACAGATACAACAGCACCCTTTAGAATAATTTGTCTCACAGGTTAACTGTGCTTTTGGTTAAAATCACAGGCATTATGTCTCTTTATATTTGTAGTCTATTTGTTTTTCGAAACAACATTTTAAGTCTTAACTTTAGTACACTGAATAATTAACAATCAACAATCCCAGGCATTACGCCTCTTGATAGTAGAAGTCTACTTGTTTTTCGAAATGACACTTTAGACTAAACCCTTGCACTCTTACTAATTAACAACTAACAAAGATGCAGACAAGGTCCTTACTTGATTCTATTTCTTCCATATAGACCTCTAGAGTCAATTTTTTTTGACCCAACTTGAACATTACTGAGGAGTCCCTGATGACCCCATTAAGTGAAAGATGACAACAAACCTTTGCATAATAAGCTGAAACGCTAACCATACATGGTCAAGCTTCCCACAGGGAGGTAAGCTCCAATTGATGTTGAACCTACAACTAAGGAACCTTTAGCATACATTGCTCCACTCCAAGCCTTATCACGTTTTCCTTTTAGCCAAAAGGCGTGTCCCCCCACTTTGTGGATGTAAGAATGAGCGCCAAGAATTATGAGCATTTGTATGCGACTCCACAGCTAAACCCACCGTATACCCTAGAACCAACTTCATTGACTGAGGTAGGTCCCCCTTCACTGCATTTTACATACTGACAGCGATAAGAGACTTTTTGTAACCTCAGGTACATTTATTCATGTACTAATGGATATTTGCAGGTAATCATTCCAGTTAAGAAATTGGACCTGCATCCAACCTAAACACAGGCAGCACTCAGTGGGGCACCTATACCAGGTAGTGTCTCCCTTAACCAATTTATCTATTTGAAGATTTGGAAGTGTTTTTGCTTCACTCATGTAAACTGAGAGATAATTATTTGTTTTATAACCTGCAGATATCAGAAATTGGAATCACAGAATGTGTTGAATGTACTCACAAGTGACCACTCCTGATGAAGGAAATTGTTTTTCCGAAACACGTTGAGTTTTTAATATGAATCACTTCTGAAGACACTGTATCAATAAGAAAGTAATATTGTCACTCTGATCTTACAATTGTATTGTTTTTCGCTCTACTCTTTTGAGTCAAATTAAAAATAATGATTCAATCTCGAATTTATGTCAAATCAACTTGACTTATTATATTGCTTGTAAAGTACTGACCTTAGAATTAATTGGGTTTACTCATAATTACGATATCTATAAGAAATGTAAAACCTGACTGATAGCTATTCCACTAATGTTTAATTGAACTATACTTACTTACTGTTTATTACCATACATTTGTTTGAGTGTGCAGGGGACGCGAGTGATCCACAGACCGTGGACACTTTCTATTTTTTGTACCTTGTTCTTTACCTTTCCAATGTTCCACTGGAAGCAATAAGGCTGTACATCTAAAAACCAGCGCATGACTCTAGCGTATCTTTTCTCAATCTTAACCATTTAAGAGGGGTATGATCAGTAATTAAAATGAACTACATTCCTTTTAAACAGTATTTCAAGTATGTTATTGCCCACTTGATGGCAAGGGCTTCCAACTCTACAGTGGCATAGTTCTTGTCCCGATCAAATAACTTCCAGCTTATATAGAGGATTGGACCTTCTACCCCATCGTGGAGCTGAGACAAAACTGCTCTTAATCGGTATGGGAAGTATCAGTCTGCAAAATAAAGGGTTGATTCATTAATTATAATTATTTATTTATTGGGTATTTATAATGCACCTTAACAGCAAAAGGTATTTCAAGGCGCAACAACACAAAAGGGAGGGGGGAACATCGATGAAGAAAAAACAAAATCGAAACGGTCCCAATAAGCCGTGTGTCATTCGGATTGTGCAAATGCATTAACATGAAGTGCTGTCGAGAGGGGAGAGGGGATCCTGGTACTCCTCCAAAATCCAAAATCTGAAACATCAGAAAACTAAGGAGATGGAAGAAGACTCTTTCCACTAAAGATGGGATAAGTTATTCCTCTGCCTTGAGGGAACACACAAATGCCATTTGCTCTGCCAAGAAACTCTCATACGATAAGAGAATTAAGGGAGCCTCCTCGGATACTAAGTAGTTCTTTAATTTCTTAAGAGAGCTGGAAGATCCTTGCCCTCCTGTCATCACAATCCCAAAGGACGCCAATTGGTGTACCCAAATTCGGAATTCTGTTATGCATAAGATCGAGCAGATGATGGGTGACATTGATGATAATTTGTGCACATTAAAAGGCATCCCCCACCTTTCTAGAAGGCGGACCACCTCACCTTCCCCTTACAAATTTTCTGGAGGAGCCAAAGTCGATGTCTTTGACACCCTAGTTGGGATTAAACCGACAAATTGTAGGGGTGATATCTGCCCTGCTGCTGTTGTCAAATACTGCTCTACTTTACTTACTGCTCTTATCACCAAGTTTGTTAATCTCTTATTTAAAGAGAGCTCAGTCCCTGCAGTTGTTAAACATGCATGGCTCTTGCCTCTTCTAAAAATGCCATCCTTAAATCCAAGTGTGACATGCAACTATCGACCTATTAATAATTCTCCCTTCCTTCTGAAGATCCTGGACAAGATTGTCCATCGGCAAATCAAGACTTTTTAGGTCTGCATACTATCCTAGGGCCCAAGCAATTGGGCTTCAGATGTGCTCGCAACACAGAGTCCACTCTTTTGGACCTAAAAACAAACATCCTGCAGCACCTGGCTAAAGGTAAAAACTGCACTACTGATGCTTTTAGACCTCACTGTAGCGTTTGTTCTTGCAGATCATCCCATCTTGACTGGCAGACTACAAGATCATTCATTCTTTTCTATGGAGGCTGCTAGCTGGATCCTCTCCTTTCTGTCGAATCAAACAGCCAAAGTCTTTCATGAAGATGCCATGTCAGAGGGTCGTGTGTTACCATGTGGCGTACCACAGGAATCTTGTGTGTCCCCAACTATATTCAATATCTTTACGCTCCCTTTGTTTGAGCTTTTTGATTTCGAGGGAATAATGTATGGAATTACACAGATGACACACTAGGCCTCATTTTAAGTTTGCCGGTCTGGAAACAAGGGTGCCGGGAAGCTTACCGGCACCATTGTTTCTGGACTGGCAAACTACAGGTTTGCCTGCTGGAGCTGCCATGCCTGACAGGTCAGACCTGTGACGGAAGCACCTGACTTTCAAGGCCTCCGGGGCTGTTATCTCCCAGTGCCACCGGTAAGTCAGGCACCGGTAAATCATTACAGGTCTGGCGGCAACCTGCCGGTAGCACCGGCAAAGTTACCGCTGCACCCGTAATGAGGAGTGTCTCATCCCTCTTACTGGCAATCACTCCTTAGACACTGAGACACAAAACATGGTCTACAATCACATTTATACCTCAATGTTGTATATTGGCTTGGCATTGAATAATGCCAAAACAGATATGATGATTGTTGGAAATGCACCCAAGTTACATAAACTGGATCAGGCTTATCGGTCCTTTCAAGTTGCTGATTGCGAGTTGACAACTCTAACAAAAGTTAAAAGCCTCGGAGTTGTTATCAATCAGGAAGGTACAATGAAGGTTAAAATCAGCATCCTAGTTTCAAGTTAATCCTATTACATTAAGCTCTTGGCTCAAATCACACCATTTCTTGATTCATCCTGCTGTGCTACCCAGGCCAGATCTATTATCGGTGCCTGCTTGGATTACTGTTCTAGTCTCCTGCAAGGCGTGGGTAAATGTGAAGTTAACCATCTGCAGGTTGTACAAAACAACAGCGTCCGTTTGCTCCTTGGCCTGCGGAGGGTTAATCATGTATCAGAGGCAAGGAGATATTTACACTGGCACCCTGTTAGGAAAAGAATAATGTTTTGGACACTGTGCATTACCGATGCTTGCCTTTATGGAAAAAGTCCTGTCTCCTCTCTAATCAGAAGAGAATTACGGGTACGATCCTTAGGTTAGAAGGCACTAAGATTCTATGAAGTAGTATGTGAAAATCTGTAGTGGAAGGCAGCGACTGCCAAATGACCCAAAAGGCCACCCGTAAGGCCTTATAGAAGGGTTAATCAAAGAACATCAATAAGCTGGGTCTTATGGCATCAGCGCTCTCCCTATCCAGTAGTAGTACCAAAATCACCAGCACCCAAATGGTGTTTCAAGAAAAAAAGGGGGATTCCTAGTAAATAGGAGCTTATCAAAGTGTAAGATAGATTATGACCGTCTCTGAAATAAAATAATATATGTTTGTGTACAGGTTCAAAATAATGAGAGAATCAGTTCTAAAGCTCACATTTTTAAAGAAAACTCAGGAAAAGTATAATTCACATACCAGTTTTTTATGTTTTTGTCTTGAAACACCATTTGGGTCCTGGTGATTTTGGTACTACCACAATTGAGGCTTGTCCAAAGTGAATGACACATACATTGTATAATTCATAGAACACTTAAACATTACACCTTCTCTAATGTTGTAGTCTCAAGATACATGGGTGTGCTTGGGCAAAGATAGGCGCCTAGCATTCCCACCTTATGCGCTGCATATCAGACATTGATCCCCTAAATACTTTAATGCACAATTGAAAATTCTTTAGCTCATGAATTGGACTGTTGATCAATGTATCGTAGACATGCTTCATGGTATCTGTTAAAATGAACAATGCCTTCGCTTTTCTCCTTTTCCCGCTACCCAACATCCCTCTCCTTTGTGTCAACAATGGGAATGTAATTTCTGTAATTGCTTTATTGATATTTACTCCTGTGTTACTCACACTTGGACAATGTTTTGTTTGTTTAATGTATTTATTTTATTTTTACTCATCATGTGTGGATTATACATGATGATTTTTTGTCTATTGATATTGTTAAAATGTTTGTGGAATAACAGCCTTGAAGACGACCAAATGAAACACATGTCTGCTGTACTGACCAAACCATTAAAAGATGTTCTACTGAATGGGATACTGATTTTTTATTGGAACTAACATTTAATCTGTTGATTTCCTGGATAGAGAGAGCGCTGACACCATAAGACCCTGCTTGTTGATGTTCTTCGATACCTCTCTAATCAGTTAGCCTGGCTCCCTGATAGGCATGCCTTGAGGTCTAATAACTCGGGTGTGTTGCAAACTCCGTCCTTGGTGGAAGAAGGGTGTTTCCCTGCAGCAGACTTGCGCCTTTGGAATGCACTTCCCCCGGAATTGAGGTCCTGCCCCTCTTTGACAGCCTTCAAACAAAAGTTGAAGACTATTCTCTTTGAATAACTTCCCTCAGTCTGCTACTATCCCATGTCTCATCATATCTGTGTTTTTCTTGCATGTGAGTTAGTCAATCCCAGCACTTCTATGCCCACAGGCCATGTTGCAACACTTTAGAAATACATTAAATAAATAAAAAATAAATAAGGTCGGGAAAGGGCCAATGGGTTAGGCAAGCGCTAAGGGGAGCCCAGGTCGACATGTGCCAGTGGAATGCAGAGAGTGCAAGGGAAAAAGATCCATGCGCTAAGTATGAGGGACAGGGCTAGATGGGCTAAATGGGGAGCTGACCCAGCCAGGCTAGTGTAGGGGGAGGTAACCTGGAAGGGCAAGTGCAAGTTGGGGGGGGGTCAGGGGAGACCAAGTGCAGGGGTACACTGGTTGAGGAGGACTTGTTGGCCTGAATGGATCAGAAGGAACCAGGCAGCTAGTCAAAAAGAGGCAGAGGGGGACATTAGCAGGGGAGGGGGAGAATGAAGGATGAACAGAAAAGGAAAGTATTGAGAAGCTTCCACAATTTAAGGAGATCTGGCTCAAGTATGAGAGGGGAAGGGAGGCCATTCCAGAGGGAGGCACCTAAGAAAGAGATAGATCTACCATCCACTCTCTGCTTGAAACAGCATCTGATCTGCAGAGAGTTGGAGTTAGAAGAGCGAAGGACTCTATCAGGGAGGTATTTAGGGAGAGAGGGTTGAGGAGAGAAGGAGATGACACCAAGGTCGTTTTGCCTCTCAAGAGGATGAGGGGAGGGGGCCCATGGAAAGTGGCCAGAGATTAGGAGGGAAGGAGTGAGCTGGTGTCCCAATGAGAAGGATCTCAGTCTTACTGGCATTAAGGCAGAGATCGTTAGCATCACACCATGCCTGAATAGCAGTCAGACAGTCAGTAATGAGAGAGGAAGAAGATGAGGCAGTGGCTGGAAGCTTGAAGGAGAGCTGTGTGTCAACCGCGTAACACTAGAAGTGAGAAGAGAAGGAATCAATCAAATGGGCTAAAGGAGCAAGGTAGATTTTGAAGAGCCAGGGCGAGAGGATAGAGCCATGAGCGATGTTGCAGGTGGAGAGTGTGATGGAGGCTGAGAAAAGGACATTTTTGATTAAAGTCTGCCACTTTCAAAACAGGATCACTACATAATATATGTTTCAACTCATCAAAACAATTTTGATCTTCTAGCTGCCACTGTAATTTCTCCGGGGATACATTCTTACGTTTGTCAGTCAGAGGACCAGAGATGGAAGAAACATTTGGAATAAACCTTCTATAGTAGCCAACAAGACCCAAAAAAGCTTTTTCTTTGTTTTAGGTGCAGAGGTATTCATTACCACCTCAACTTTATCTGGTTGGAGTTGCACTAGTCGATTCTCTTCAAAGAAACTCAAGTAGTTTACCTCTGATCTAGCTAAGAAGCATATCTTTGAGTTGTCCTTTAGTTTAGCTTTCCTCAAGGTGCTGGTGACTTGGTTTAAATGGAACATATGTTCAGGTCAGGTCCTTTTATTACTTACTTAACCTTTAGAGTTGGAAAGACTTTAAATCCTTAACTAATAAGTAAGAATCATACCCGGTTCTTCTCTTTAAATTTCTTAGAGAAGCTTGTAAAGAAGCTGAAAATCTCGCTTACTTGAGTCTCTTGAAATTCACAGCAACTTCTTATTTTGGGCAAACCTGGAAAGTTTTGCTCCTTGCTTTTTTTCCAAAATTCACTAATTGTCCAGTTAAATTGTCTTTAATATCTTCTTTTCTTTTTCTTTCAAACTTTTCTTTAGTTTCAAAACCTTTTTACTATTCAATAGAGTTTGAGAATTCTTGAAGAAACACGTGCAAAGCACACACGCAGATGATCTCAATGCTGAAGATTTGCACGTTGAAAACTTCCCGCGCTGAAGAACACGCACACTGTAAGAAAAGTCCACGTGCAGAAACACACGCACTTGTAAACACACGTGAAGCACAATTCACGCGCAAATGTATTCTCGTGCAGAAAACACACGTGCTAGTATTCACACGCGCTGTTGAACTCCCGCGCCTATTCAAACGCGCCTTATAACCCACGCGCAAAAGAGTTCACACACGGACGGGTTCTCGTGTTAAAAAGCACAAGCGCCGGTAATCACACGCGCTATTGAGTTCTCGCGCAGAAGCACACGTGCTTGAAAACACACGCGCAAAAGAGTTCTCACGCGGCGAACAGATTCTCGCACTAGGAAGCACACGTGCAGGAAAACACGCACAATAGAGTTCTCATGCGGCAAACAGATTCTCGCGCTAGGAAGCACATGCCCTGGAAAACACACGCGCAATTGAATTCTCACGCTGAAACAACGTGCTTGAAAACACACACGCTATTTTCACTCGCGAGGAATCAAAGACGTTAAATAATTTTCACACGCGCAAAGGTTCAACGGTTAATTTCATATTACACGTAGTAGGTGTTTAACAAATAGCGTTCACCCGTTCACCTCGCGCTTAATTTCAAGCGCACTCAAAACAGTTCTTAATATAAATTCAAAGAAAACATTTTATGAGTTCTCACTTAAATGTCTTTAAGATAAACAGAGCGGCAGTCTAACAATCTCTAAACAAAGTCACTTATCTCCAGAACGATTTCCTAAAGATCTTCAGAGTTTCCTGTCTTCAAATCGCATTCATGACAGCTGAGAACTTCTCCTGTAACCCCCAAGAAAGTAGCCGCTCAACTGCTAGCGCCTGAAGGATAAAATCCACCAGGCCCAAGTCTTAAGCAGGTGCAGCCACTACACACGTCCTCTCAGCTGGGGCTTAGATGATGAAAGGCAAAGAGTGACAGTTTAGAATGTTCATTGTTGTTCTGTAGTGTTTTCTAACCAATCAGAGCTGTCACTGTGAAACTCCATTTTGCCTTGGGTCTTAACCAGGATTCTGAATCTGGAAGTTAAGGCCAAACCAACTACAATAGAAAACTTCCCACCCACACAAGGCTAATCTAAAAAAGGATAATAAATGAGAAATAATGGGAAAGAAACTTGAATAAGGGAAAATAGCCTGAATAGGGGAAGGAAACCTGACAGTACCCCCCTCCTAATGCTCAGTCCCTGGGCCTACCTTATGTGGATTTTTAGCATGAAACTTAGCAACTAAACAGGGAGCATGTACATCAACTGAATCTTCCCAAGATCGTTCTTCAAGTCCATATCCCTCCCAATCAATTAAATACTGCAACCTTCCCCTCACTCTCCTGGAATCCAAAAGTTGTTTAACCACAAATTCCTCAGAAGAATCCTCCAAAATCACAGGGGAAGGTGGTGTTCTAAATCTAGTTCCTGAACAAACTGGTTTTAAAAGGTTAACATGGAAAGTAGGATGTACCTTCAAATGCTTGGGTAATTGCAATCGTACTGCCACAGGGTTGATGATTCTCTCTACCTCGAATGGGCCTACAAATCGTGGACTGAATTTATTCTTCCCCTTAATTTTTAGGTACCGGGTAGAAAGCCAAACTAAGTCTCCCACCTTATATTCAGGACCAACCTTCCTTCTCAAATCAGCACACCTTTTATATTTCAGCTTGTTTTCTCCCAGCACCTTTTTTGCTCTATCCAAGTTATTCTTCATTACCAGCAAACGATCTTCCAGTCTAGGATTCGCAGAATCCTCCAACACCTCAAAACTCAGAAAGTGAGGATGAAACCCACGACCCAAAAAGAAAGGGGACATAGAAGTAGCATCTTTACCACAATTGTTGTAAGAGAATTCTGCCAACCATACCAAATCCACCCATTCCTCTCCAGCTTGTAAATAACACCTTAAAAATGTCTCCAATTCCTGATTTACTCGCTCCACTTGTCCATTAGTCTCCGGATGATACCCAGAAGTTAAACTAACGTCTACCCCAAGTTTCCTACAGAAGGCCCTCCAAAATTTTGAAATAAATTGAGATCCCCTATCAGAGATAACTTGACTTGGGAGTCCATGTAGTCTAACCACACCTTGCAAGAAACTATGAGCCAGTTTTTCCGCGGTAACCTCTCCCTCCATTGGTAAAAAATGCACTTCTTTAGTAAGAAGATCCACCACAACAAGATTGGTAGTACAACCCTTATCTTGAGGGAGATCAACAATGAAATCCATGGAAATAGGGTGCCAAGGACGAGGAGGAACAGGTAACGGCTCCAATAAACCATGCGGCTTCCCAACTTGACTTTTTGCTTGTGCACAGACTACACATGTTTTAACAAAGTTCAACGTGTCTTGGCAAATTTTTTCCCACCAAAAGTTCCTTCGAACCAATTCCAGAGTTTTTCTGAAACCAGGATGTCCTGATAAAATGGATTCATGACAATTTCTCAAAACCTTTCCTCTTAACTCTTCAGTAGGTAAATAAAGCTTGTTATCAAAAAATGGAAGACCGTCTTTCAAACTTCTGGCTGGATCCAGACTCACCCACTCCATCTTCTGCAAGGACATATTCTGGCGAACTTCGTTCAAAAAATCCATTCCTTTAATGCCTCCAGAACAAAAAATGTTCTGGAGCAATTAGAGGTTCTGGCTCAAGAACCTCTCTCTCCTCACTACCAGGAAATTGGACGGGATAAGGCATCATCTTTTTTGTTCAGACTTCCGGGTTTAAAGGTCACAACGAAATAATAATCGGCAAAGAATAAGGACCAACGAAGTTGTCGTGGAGACAATGTTCTTGCAGATTTTAAAAACAATAAATTTCGATCATCAGTAAGAACCGTTACCGTATGTCTTGCCCCTTTCAGAAAATGCCTCCATTCTTCAAAAGTGGACTTTATTGCTAACAGTTCACGATCTGCAATTGTATAGTTCACTTCAGCAGCAGAAAACTTCCTAGAAAAGAATGCAACTGGATGTAGTTGACCAGTAGTTTCCTGCCTTTGAGAAAGCACCGCCCCCAACGCTAAATTTGAAGCGTCCGCCTCCACAAAAAAGGTTTAGATAGATCAGGATGAATTAGAATCGGACTAGAAGTACATTTTTCTTTTAACTCTTGAAAAGCTTTTTCTGCTTCAAGGTCCCAGTCAAATTCACTCCTTTTTTCAAAAGTCTCGTAATAGGAGCAACCAGCTGAGAAAAACCTTCGATAAATCTCCTATAAAAATTGGCAAACCCTAATAAACTTTGCATTTCCTTAACCTTAGTAGGAGTGGGCCATTCAAGAACTGCTTGAACCTTTTTAGGATTCATTTCTAAACCCTTAGGTGAAATTATAAAACCTAAAAACTCCACAGAATCTGTATGGAATTGACTTTTTTCCAATTTGGCAAACAAATGGTTTTCCCGCAACTTTTGTAAGACTAAGCGAACATGTTTCTGATGTTGATCCAGGTCAGAAGAGAAAATCAAAATGTCATCGATATACACGACAACAAAAATATCCAGGAATTCTCTAAAAACCTTGTCAATAAAATATTGGAAAGCCGCTGGTGCATTGCATAAACCGAATGGCATAACTTGGTATTCATACAGCCCAAACCTGGTCTTAAACGCTGTCTTCCATTCATCCCCTTCCTGCACACGCACCAGATGGTAAGCTCCTCTCAAATCTAATTTAGATAAAATATTTGTTCCTTGTATTTGATTAAGCATTTCCGAGATGAGAGAAGAGGATACCGGTTCTTAACAGTGACTCTGTTAACTGCTCGATAATCTATGCAAGTTCGAAGTGTTCCATCCGGTTTTGGTACAAAAAATAAAGGAGAGGCCGCCGGCGACTTAGAGTGACGAATAAACCCTTTGGCCAAGTTTTCCGTTAAATATTCTTTTAAATAATCATTCTCTTTCTCTGTAAGAGCATATACTCTACTACTAGGCAAAATTGTTCCTGGCTCCAGCTCCATTTTACAATCAAAGGGCTTATGGGGTGGTAATTCTCCTGCCACTTTCTCATCAAATACGTCCCAAAAATCTTTGTAACACTGGGGAAGTTGACCCACTACAGCTCCCACACCATGACATCCAATTCCAGTCTCAGCCAGAAAGCTAGACACTGAATTACTTTGTTTGACATCTTCCTCAAAGAGACTTCCTGAAAAGCAATTCTCTTTACAGAAATCTGACTGCATGTCAATTGTCCTAGCACTCCAATCAATCAAAGGATTATGGAGAGTAAGCCAAGGCATACCCAAAATAATCTTTAACAAAGGAGCATCAATTAACTCGAACAAAATTATCTGTCTGTGACCTCCTGTTAACTCCAAAATTAAAGAACCAGTTATATGAGTAATGGGACCAGAAGATAGAGACGTACCATCAACAGCCCTAACTTGCTCTACAACCTCTTTCTGAAGAATTGGAATTCCCAAAGATTTTGCCAGACCCCAATCCATGAAATTCCCGGTGGCACCTGAGTCAAGCATAACAGGACCATTTCCCTTACACTCCAACTCAAGGAACAAGGATACATTTACGGTAATATGGGGAACAGCTGTCTGCACAGTATTGGCGATCTGTTGTACCTTGGCCGCTAAAGTAGAAGTCTTCTTGGGAGTGTAAGGACAATTCCCTAAAAAGTGCCCACCTCTTCCACAATATAAACACAGATTATTATCTCTCCTCCTAGCCCTTTCTTCCATAGTTAAAGGACCTTGGACCCTGGGAGGTGGATTATTCCCTTTGGATCTACTCTCTTCTTTAGATCTATCCACTCTAACTAGAGACTTTACATCACTCTGACTATGTCACCTCTCTGTCTTCCTTTCACTCAAACGAAAGTCTAATTGAATAACCAAATCAATCAGAGCTTCACAAGTAGAAGGGTGCTCAACCACTCGTGACAATGCATCCTTTAACTCATCTCTAAGGCCCCGATAAAACAATGAGGCCTGTTTATCCTCGGGCCACCTGCTTTCTAACACAAGGGACTTAAATTGTGTTATATAAGCGATCAAATCTCTATTACCTTGTTATAGTTCTAAACGTTCACCATCCACTTCCAGAGATAACTGTCTTCTATCAAACATCTTTCGGAATATCTCTAAAAAACTGGTGTAATTTCCTAAAACCGTACTCTTTTGACTCACCAATAACCCAGCCAAGCAGATGCCTCCCCAGAAAGACAGGACAACATAAAAGTTATCTTAGATGCATCCGTGGGAAAGATCTCTGGTCTACTCATAAAATGTAATTCACATTGCGTCAAAAACACCCGAAACCTCTTGGGGTCCCCATGATAACGTTCTGGAGGCGCCAAAGGAACTGGCATAATTAAACTCCTTACCCCTTCCGCCACTGGAGGGGCCCGTTGTATTTGTGGTAATCAATCTCCACCTTCCCTTTCTAACTCAGGTGGAGAACCAGCACCCCTTGAAACCTCATCCTCTCCCCTTTCTCCCCTCTGTTGAATTTGTATTACTTTAACACTCAAGTCATCCACCTTTTGACCTTTTTGCTGAACCCCCGACAATCCCCCTGAAATGTAATTCCCAGAACTAGATATTAATTCAGCTCTGCAAACTACACCCCAAAGGGAAAGGGGGAAGTGGATAACATAACAACACCAGGCTGACTGCGTCAAGGCTAACCAAAGCTGAACCTGCAGAGGATACAAGAAAAGCAGATACAAATCCTTTCATTACTTACTTAACCTTTAGAGTTGGAAAGACTTTAAATACTTAACTAATAAGTAAGAATCATACCTGGTTCTTCTCTTTAAATTTCTTAGAGAAGCTTGTAAAGAAGCTGAAAATCTCTCTTACTTGAGTCTCTTGAAATTCACAGCAACCTCTTATTTTGGGCAAACCTGGAAAGTTTTGCTCTTTGCCCTTTTTCCAAAATTCACTAATTGTCCAGTTAAATTGTCTTTAATATCTTCTTTTCTTTTTCTTTCAAACTTTTCTTTAGTTTCCAAAACCTTTTTACTATTCAATAGAGTTTGAGAATTCTTGAAGAAACACATGCAAAGCACACACGCAGATGATCTCAATGCTGAAGATTTGCACAGTGAAAACTTCCCGCACTGAAGAACACGCGCACTGTAAGAAAAGTCCACGCGCAGAAAACACACGCGCTTGTATTCACACGCGCTGTTGAACTCCCGCGCCTATTCAAACGCGCCTTATAACCCACACGCAAAAGAGTTCACACGCAGACAGGTTCTCACGTTAAAAAGCACACGCACCGGTAAACACCCGCGCTATTGAGTTCTCGCGCAGAAGCACACGCGCTTGAAAACACACGCGCAAAAGAGTTCTCACGCGGCGAACAGATTCTCGTGCTAGGAAGCACACGCGCAGGAAAACACACGCGCAATAGAGTTCTCACGCGGCGAAAAGATTCTCGCGCTAGGAAGCACACGCACTGGAAAACACATGAGCAATTGAGTTCTCACGCGGCGAACAGATTCTCGCGCTAGGAAGCACACGCGCTGAAACTCACACGCGCAATTGAATTCTCACGCCGAAACAACGCGATTGAAAACACACGCGCTATTTTCACTCGCGAGGAATCAAAGACGTTAAATAATTTTCGCACGCGCAAAGGTTCAACGGTTAATTTCAGATTACACATAGTACGTGTTTAACAAATGGCGTTCACCCGTTAACCTCGCGCTTAATTTCAAGCGCACTCAAAACAGTTCAAAATATAAATTCAAAGAAAACATTTTACGAGTTCTCACTTAAATGTCTTTAAGATAAACAGAGCGGCAGTCTAACAATCTCTAAACAAAGTCACTTATCTCCAGAACGATTTCCTAAAGATCTTCAGAGTTTCCTGCCTTCAAATCGCATTCCTGACAGCTGAGAACTTCTCCTGAAACCCCCAAGAAAGTAGCCACTCAACTGCTAGCGCCTGAAGGATAAAATCCACCAGGCCCAAGTCTTAAGCAGGAGCAGCCACTACACACGTCCTCTCAGCTGGGACTTAGATGATGAAAGGCAAAGAGTGACAGTTTAGAATGTTCATTGTTGTTCTGCAGTGTTTTCTAACCAATCAGAGCTGTCACTGTGAAACTCCATTTTGCCTTGGGTCAGAACCAGGATTCTGAATCTGGAAGTTAAGGCCAAACCAACTACAATAGAAAACTTCCCACCCACACAAGGCTAACCTAAAAAAGGATAATAAAAGAGAAATAATGGGAAAGAAACTTGAATAAGGGAAAATAGCCTGAATAGGGGAAGGAAACCTGACAAGGGGCCTCATTACATGGACGGCGGTGGACCAAGGTGCTACTAGCACCTTGGTCCATGCCGGTAAAATACCGGCACCGCCTTGGTAGAAAGCGGAATTACCGCCCTATTCCAAGGTTGGTGGGGCGGTAATTCCCCCTTCCCCCATTGCCCTTCCCCATTCCCATTTTTGCCCTATAGGGCATAATGGGAATGGGGAAGGTGCTAACTATGGCACCATAATTAGCTCCCTGGTCCCTTTGCGGGTTGGTTTTTAACACCTGCAAAAAGCAGGCGTTAAATTCTCCAACCCGCAAAGGGACCTCGTAGTAAGGCGGTAAGGGTTTACCGGTACTGGTAAAATACTGGTACCGGTAAACCCTTACTGCCTACCGTGTAATGAGGCCCAAGGTCTTAGAACTTGATCAATCAAGCTCTAGAAAGTGGCAAAGGTCCCACGCAGTCCGAAAGTCAATACTTTGAATTGAAATAGCCCAAGATGAGTAGAAACAAACTGTTTGGGGTTTATCAGTTGGATGAACCCTTTGGGTAAATCAATAGTGGACAAGTACTTGGCATCACCTAATTTATCAATCAGGTAATCTATTCTGGGCATAGGATATCTATGACATTGGGATACCTCGTTCATCTTTCTGAAATCTATACAGAATCTCCAGGAATTGTCTGGCTTGGCAACTAAGACAATCGGGAGGACCATGGACTTTATGATGGCTGAATATATAGAATGGATTGCGTATTTTAGCAAGTACCGGATATAGATAGAAATGCAGAAATATTCATGTGCCACATCTAGAAAGAACATGGAAATCTAGCACATCACTTCTAAACAGCTATGCCAATAACCAACGCCCTAACAAATTTCACCCCTCTGCATACACCTCTCAAACTCTAAACAAACACAACCACAATCCTATAGCATTACAAACCGCGCAGACTTCACTACATCACAACAAAACAAACCACACATTGACTCGCACAACAGCACACGACGGCTACCGAATGGAAAGCACCCCACGCCCTGCGAACAGTGTTAACCTGGCTGAGGCTGCCAATGGCACATCACTGCTCTCTTGCACTTTTCCTGCTCGTTCCCACTAACTCACCCCCTTCCCTTTTCAGAACCCCAGAGTGCCAGGGGACCAATCCGATGGTGATAGTGTGTGGTACAAATATCCTTTAACATTAACAATAATTTCGACCTTCAACATAGATTCTACTTCTTCTGGAATAACTTGCTTTCTTCTTTTAGGGATACATAAAGGCTTTTGATGTACTACCGGTCCTGGAGGAGTATGTATATAAGGGTAGACTTATTTCACTCTTCCTGGTTCAAGTCATATATACATCAGGACATTGTTGTAATTTTGGTATGGCCTCCTTGTTGAAGACATGGTATGAACAACAACCTGAACAACTAAAACATGTTTCCTCGTCAATATTGTAAGCATTGAAGTGTCTTCAAGATCCAACAAAGAATTGAACAATAAGGGCGTCAGTAGATGTGGGTGTGAATGTTAAACCGGACTCTGAACATCAACCTTTCATAATAAACAGTGTGGGGAAAGACTGGAAGTAAATAGGGAACACCAAGTTGTTATAGATAAACTGTCTGAAAGTGTGGCAGTCAGTGACTCGGAGGCTAAAGTGGTACAAGATCAGGTACCCTCTGTGAACTTGAATAAACCTCCCGTTAAAGAGTCCAATTACTCTATTTTTACTGCCTCATCCTTCCCAATTTTTCAGAAGCATAATAAAAGAAAGTGGGATAACGGGGAAAAGCCAAGAATCGTTGGGTACAAAAAAGTCCCAAAACATTCCATCTAAGAAAAATAGGAAATCAAATGGTGCGAGAAATGTTTTAGCAAATTTCAACATCTCAACACTGCCTAGATTGCTAAAAGGAAACCTCCCTGAACGCTGTTGAGCCACCAACACAAGCATTTTTTTTTATTTAATATAATTGGACATAGTTAAAAAAGGAACTTTTTACAATCAATATTACTCAATACATAGAACAAAACACATATTAACATTTAGTATTAATACATTAAAAATCTATAAAAAAAATCTGCTTATTTACAATAAAATGAAATTCCAATTTCTAACACTTTTTTTGTATTTTATCCATACTTGAATTGTTTCTGGTAACTGTTCCATTTTTCCATGTCATACCTCATTCAAGTATCATACAATTCTCAATATAAAATACATAAGTATGATACATATAAGTAAACAAAATACAAAAGTACAAAATTAAAAAGCTACAGAGTTAAAGATTTGCAAGAATTATGAAAATTCCAATATTTGATCTATGTGATCCACATTTCACTTAATACATTTTGGCGTGTGAGAGTTTTAACATATGCTTTAGCCTTACAACCATAAATATTTACCATAGGAGTTTGTTTACACTGGTTTATGTGTAACAAGGTAGGGAAAAACCCTGCCCCAAACACTATAGAGGTCTAACACAACCAACAAGGATTCTGTGATTAAGCAGAAAAAACAAAATTCAGTAGATTTTATGGAGTTATAATCATGGACAAAGGGTCCCAAAGATACCACGTAGAGGGGACCCATATTCAGACACTGTGTGAACATATGTTTAGCTGGCTTGTGGTTGGTTGTAATTTTACAAGTTCTGCTAAATCTTTTTTCCCATGGCATATTTAACACTACACTCTGCCAGCATCTGAAGTTGATTTGTGCGCAACTTCATATGGAAATTACGAGCATTGGGGTATTGGCAGAGTAACAGCCCTTTAGTGTGGAGAGAGGGCCATAGTTGTCTGCCAATCCCATTTCGAGAGCCGTAAAACAAATGCTCCCTTCAGTGTATCAAGGACAGAGCCTTGACCAAAGTCGGAAGACCATCCAATGCTGTTACACAGTTCACTGAACAGCTTAACATGGGGGGACCTGGCATTCCCAAACAGTCCCTGATCATAACTTGAGCCTAATTTTGCTAGAAGAGGACAGGAAGGAGCCATCTTTGCCTTCAGCATCAAAATACCCCTACGAGCCAAGAGTTGTGAAGTCAAAGACCTCAAACCTAATTCAAGTCGGACATAGTCCATCGAGTTAGATCTAGATAGCCCCAAAATGGTTCTCCAGAAACGAGCCTCCACCCCATCCAGCAATTTCAGAATTCCCATGGCTAAGGATTCCAACCCATATAAAATCATCGGGCATAATCATTGCCTATATAGAGCCAATATACCTTTTAGCAAGAAGCCAGAGTGTTCAAGCATAATTCTCCTGAACAAACATGTGATTTGCTTTGCCCTTCTAACGTTTGCTTTTATTATATCCCAGTATCCTGGGGTCACAGTCATTTGAAGCCCTAGGTATTTATAGGTATCAGTTTACTCAACTATTCACACTCTTGTTATGAGCATGCTTCTGATGATTTTTTTTGCAGACACCAGCATTACCTTGGTTTTGCTTATGTTTACTGTTAATTGGGTCTCTTTGTTTGCTATAACGTCTGCATACAGCGTACCACTGATAGAAGTACGCCCGATCTTTGATATGCATCCTCCCTTTTCCATCAGCCTTCCCGACTAATCCAACATCTAGATGTTAAAATTAAACAGCAGGGGGCTAGCATTCAACCCTGTTTCATCCCCTGTTTATTTGTATCTGCATAGACAGGCTGCCATTGTCACCCAAACAGATCTTGGCTTAGGCTGCATCTAAGGCCATAATCACTTTGAGAAGCTAACTAGGACACACCCATCCTCTCGTCATTTTCCTCCACAGGATGCTTTGATCTACCTCATCAAAAGCAGAAATAAAATACACAAAGACAATGTATACTGAGCCACTAGAGGAGATCCTTGCCTGGGATTTTGTCGTGTTCAGTGCTCTGATGTTTTGAACTGTGCCTGACCCAGCATGAAAGCCTGTCTGGAAGGGGTGAAGAACATTACTGGCTTAAACCCAATCCTGCAGATGCTCTAAGACATAGGAGGCAAATACCTTTCCAGTTATGTCGAGCATTGACCGTAGCCGATAATTTTCTGGCACCAAACAGTCACAAGTTTTAAAAACTGGCACCAGTATTGATCTCTTCCAAGAATCTGGAATGGTTCTAGTTTTGCAAACCTTTAGAAACAGGTGACGCAGAACATCTGCCATAATGGGACAACTCCATTAACACTAGCTGCTGGTAGCCCATTTGGGACTGGTGCCATAGAGCTATTAAGCTTCCTCAAGTGTTCACAAACATTTCTAAAGTTGAACTCAATGGGCCAATATGATGCTGAGTGTCTACTTAACTCAGGCTCGTAATTTACTACATGCATTTTATTTTCTATGGACTTTCAGCAGGTCCCTTCCGGAATCGGATTCAAAATCAACAAGTCAGTGGTTTTCCTGACTGAGGACAGTATCCTCCACATGCTTCTTGTGTTGCCACTTAGTAGCCTCTCAGGAAACGTTTGCCAATTTCCAATTTTCCCCTCCTTTTTTCTCCTTCCAACCCAATTTCTGCATTGGCATTTTAATCTGGCTATGAAGGGGGAGGGGGGCGGATTTAATTAGGGTTGTGTAGTATCTTGTGTTGGGATGTAGCTGCTCTGCATCAAGTGCACTGAAGCAGGCAGTAGAATGTATGAGATAAGCATGGAACCCCGCTGGGTTCAGGATTCCATGAATGGCAGTTAAGGATTCAGGATGGGAGATTGCATGAAGTAAGATGTATACCTTATAGCTCCTACTCCCTCTTCATAACTGTCCCCTGAAACTAATAAAGCCTACTTCCATTTGTACCTGCCTGTCTCCTGACTGGTCCCTGCCTACATTAAAGAACCACAAATACTACACGTTCGTAGTCTTTTCCTTAGGGCTCTTTTAGTTATTTTAACTTCTGGATCATGACAATGAATATGTTCCTTGCCCGACCCTATTATTACCTTGCCCCTGTTTACTGTTACTGTGAGAAATAACTGACAATGTTCTATTTCATTCACATAGCTGGTCAGTAGTTCACACTTCACCTTATACTGCTGCACCATTTTGCATGCTCTAGCAATATTTGCTTCTGACCATAACAGCCTGTTGCCTGCTTGCGAGGCCACCGAATAAGTCGGTTCTCCCAAAGATTATCCCTGAAAATTCAAGGACCATTCAGCGCTCACTCCAGCATGGTCACTTGCTTTTAAGCTGTTCACAGATAATGTTAGAACGTTTTCATTCAAAACGCTATTGAAACACACATAGTCAAGAGTTGCCCTGTAGGACCCCCCCCCACCCAGGTGGCTTTCCCCGGGATATCTCCTTTAGTTCTCCCATTCAGTATTGCTACTTCCCATTGCACCAAGAAACTAAGCCACTTTTTCCCCTTCCCATTCGTCATTTTCATCTCCATTTCATTTTCTGAGGCAATAGTTCAAACATTTCCTTTCATTTTATGATCTCCACACCTAGTATTTATATAACCTCCTAGTATAATACAATCTTCACTCAGTGTTTTCACCCCATTTATTATCAACGTATCTATAAAGGCGAATTTGCAGCAGGTACCGGCTCTGAAGAGCCGGTACCTGCTGGATCATAAATGTTGATCACAAGCACCCGTTTCATCACTTGTGATCTTTTCAAGACCACCTCAATGGCCAATACATTTCCATCTGCATCGCTGGGAAGAAGCATTTGTGACTCATGCTCCTTGGCTAACGCCAATCAGCAGCCCCCCAAATGGCCTCCCCACTGGGAACGTTTTTGCATTTACCTCGTGGATATGGTAACCATCTATCAGATACTGCTGTGTTAGACATGTTTCTTGCACCATAAAAATCGCATGATTTAATAGGAAATGAACTAAATGGCACTTATGGAGAAAATGAGAGTGGCCTCTTGTATTCAAAGAGGCTAGAGTTAACTTTCAATTTTGAGGACCCTCTAGGCCAGCAAACATACTCTTCAACCAATGCCATCCCTGTACATTATCCATTTTTATCGGGTGGGGGTTTCTCTTAAGTTGTAAGACCGTGGTTGTGGGGCTTTGGGGCTTAACACAACAGTTGCAACACACCCCAGCAGCCTCCACAATATTAGGGCTCGTATCCTCATAGCCCAGAAATTCCAAAGAATCAGCCTGGGCTCGGATTAGCGAGGCCATAACAGGTAAACCACAATGTATTCTGGAACCCACCATTCCCCAGGCTGCCTTAGGCTCTATGAAATCAAAATCGGCTGAACTGAGTATGCAAAGTGCTGGAATCATGCTGCAAACTTTAAGCAGTTCATGTCTGTTTATGTGAGGACTTAGTCCTTCCATGCCAGTTTTCCTTATGGTACATTTCCTGAGATCCAGGTTTGGGCCACCAAAGACCGCCACTGGTTCAGGTATAGTACCTGCCGCTACTCTCTCCACAGCAGCCGCCACACTGCATCCAGTGCTGATAGCTGCCTCAGGCACAGTAATTGCAGCTATAGAAATTTCAGTGACAGCCCCTACTGCAGCAGGGCTTCTAATAGGGAGTTCAGGCGAAGAGGAGGTTTCCACTTTATCTTCATTAAGTAGCAAGCTAGTCAATGTGCCCACACTCGGTTGGCGTCTCTTCTTATGCCGAGACTCCCTTTTCCTCCGACGTCTAGGCAGCTTCCTCTGGCTAACACCTGATGCTATTGTCGAGTTCAGTGGTAACGACAGGTCAGCGACAGGTAATACGGCAGCTTCTCCTTTAGAGGCAACTGCTTTCTTTTGTTTGCTCTTTTTGCGGCGCTGTTTATGAGTAGGGTAGCATAATGGTGATGGTGATGACATTTATAGCCCACTGTTCCTGATAGGTGGACTTTGGGAAGGAATAATGATCGTACAGACTTCAACTGAATTTGAAAGAGACCCACCTGAATCATCATTTTAGGGGTCAGAGCCAGCATTGCGGACCAGTTCAAAACAAGACTCTAATACACCTTTTAGGAGTGTCATATGGTCATAATGTTTTAAGACTTCTTCATGGATCCTGTTACACAACTTGAGAAGTATGTTAACAGCAACATTCAAGACATCCCATGACGCCCCCACCTCGGGTTGGTCCGTTTGGTCCCCCACTGTTGATTCATTTTTGATGGCTGAGTTTGCCAGATCCCCCTCAGATGATCTATTCCCCATTTACCTCACCCAAATCAAGAGCTGGAGGCTAGGTTGGCAAAATAAATGTGGTGAGGCAGACAGCCGCTGTGAGTGTAAGTGGACCGATCTCAAGTTCAACGGGGGGAGTATGACCTGAGCTGCTAGGAATAGGTTTGCAAACAGGGCAACTGGGGAAGTGGGACTGAGCACTCCCCTGGCACTATTCAGAAGGCCGACTCTGGTTCAGTCCAGATTGTTCGCTGGTATATCCCCTCCTGCCTTCAGTAGGTGATTTCTAGAGCATAATTGGTAGCAGAGATTTCTGATCGAATTATTGTCAATGTCGCCAAACATAGTATTTGATATTGCTCCCAAAGATAATGCTCCAGTTGACATATTCAAATGCTCCTACACCACTGCAACCTCCACAAGTATTCTGGTAGTTTTTGCACTTGTGGAGCAGAAGTATTTTGTTATTTTGGCCAGGGCAGGAATCGTGGTCTTTTCTACATAGTTTGGAGACTTTGACTTCCCCCTCAAGCCCCTTCACATTCTTCTGAGCGCCTTACTGGCGATGCTGTAGGGACTGCCCTTTTGTACCCATGTGACTTTCGTGGATGTTTGTTTTTAGCTTTCCATACATTATATGTAGTTTGTCTACCCTGTGCCATTGCAGGCATGGCTCCTGGGCACAGGGTATAAATCACAGATCTTGTGACTCAAGAAGCTGCTACTTCTAATAATATACTGCTGCTGCACACAAGAGCTCAAAGACAAAGCCGGCAGTCTCTCTCGATGGGCAGCGCTGATTTTAGAGTCAAGATTGTGCACGGATAGGGTTGGAGGATTTTTATGGGAGCAACAACAATGGCAAAAGTTCAGCGTAGCCTGGCGCGTACTACCTTGTGCCCTCTTGGACTACTTGTTCTGCGCGGACTGCACAGACTGCAGGAACAACTGAGCAGCAACTCTGCTGCTGCTCCATGGGGTAATTGGGTTTTTGATGATTACTCCTCTTCCTCACACGGCACAACTGTAGACAGGGAGAACAGACTTTCCATGCAGCTCGCAGACTGCACGGACAACTCAGCAGCAACTCTGCAGCTGCTCCGTGGGCTAATGGAGTTTTTGTTGATTGCTCATCCTCCTCACATGGCACAACTGTAGAGAAAGAGAACTGACTTTGAAAGCAGCTCTTAGACTGTAGGGACAACTCAGCAGCAACTGTGTGGCTGCTCTGCGGGCTAATGGGGTTTTTGTTGATTACTCCTCTTCCTCACACGGCACAACTGTAGACAAAGAGAACACACTTTCCACGCAGCTCGCAGACTGCAGGGACAACTCAGCAGCAATTCCACAGCCACTCTGCGGGCTAATGGGGTTTTTGTTGAATACTCCTCCTCCTCACACGGCACAACTGTCGACAAAGAGAACAGACTTTCCACGCAGGTCGCAGACTGCAGGGACAACTCAGCAGCAACTCTGCAAACAAAACAAGCAATAAAAGGGGTGCTGCCCTCGGTCCATCTTAAAGGGCCCTACTGGCTTAGGCAAGCCCACTCCTTGCCATTTCAAGGGTCTTACAAGGACTTTGGACATATGCTCCTCAACACAGTGGCCTGCAACACTGTTTTCACTCAGATTGTCCCCCTTTGTTCTGAAAGTCTGCATACACTGTGGTACTTTTACAGGAATGGACTAATTCATTGAATGCATTATGATTTTTAATAAAGTTCCTATTTTTATAGAAACTGTTGAACATGATTTAATTTTGGCACCACCATAAAATTGTTCTTTGCATTGAATTTGTTCCAGTTCACACCCCTTATGAAGAGTATGGCCTGTTCTCCAGCTAAGTTACCGATAAAGCTGAAGGAGGTATTCCTGTCTGGCTGCACAGGCTTCACATGTATAATCAGGTTCACTGCTGGTTTGGTATTAGTGTGGGTCTAAGTAGGTCCTTTAGCTATTACTCATCCCTGCATCCTGCATAATATTAGTCATTGTACACAACCAATCAATCAAATCAGATACATGTGTGGGTCTCATGCCAGCTGTACAGGTAAAACGTACTTGTATTCATTGTAGATAGCCTAAAAAAGTGATTGCATCTTGCCTAGAAATTGTTGGGACAAGGTGCATAGCAAGCAAGTAAATCAGAATTTAGCTAACAATGTAAATCCAAAAGTGTTACGCATCAGTAGAAGGTTGTTACTTTTAATGGCTTAGAATGTGGAGCTATTGATCTAGAATCTAATTGCATTTGTATTGAGGGAACACTATGGCCTCTGTTGCATGGGAAATGCAGCTGTTAGCAAATGACCAGTGCCCCTGATATGACCCGCCTTCAGAAGTGTACATCTAGGTGGAACTACATGTACCTATTACTACCAGGATACTTGCATTATCATTGGTGGGAAATACTGCTCATGGCACTTATTAATGGCATCATTTGTACATACATTTTCCTGAATTTCTATCAGTTAAAGAAACACTGCTGGGATAAAATTGCATTGATGATAATAACATTAAACATTGCCATATGCAAAAGTGCAAGTGGATGAATAAGGTGTCTCTTGCACAAACCACGTCTTCATCATTTATTGATAACAAGTTTGCTTAAACTCATGTCCTCAGTCTCTCCTCGCCGGAACACCCACAGGGAATATCATGACTGCTTGCTCATTCCTGGGCACGCAGATACTCCTGCTGACACACACCTCTTGAATGCAGATCTGAAATGATCAGAGGTATTGCAGAAGCCCTCAACATGTAAGGGGGTTCTGCATGCCTGTGCATGATCCTTGATCTCTCTCTGCACCACAACACATCAGATGTAAAAGCATGGCAAATGGTTCTCTTTTGCGGTCTTCCACTCGAAGGGTGACAGTGTGTCCCCACACAACACAACCCTTTCCCCCTGGAAAAATCATTTGTGAGGCAAAATGTTGACACAGAAATATCTTTTCATGTAGATACTCAACCATCACGATTGTTTCAATTTCTGTAGAACTTGCGTGAGTATGTACTACTGGCAGGCCATGCACGTGGTAAAATTGTTACATGAGTAAGGGAGACTTACAACATTGTCTTCTGAAGCACTCTCCCCATATGCAGGCCCAAGCATGAGGACGCTGAAGTGGAGGCAAATGGTTTAGTTGTTGACTGTTTCTGACACCATTTTACAATTGATCCCATTTGCTTTAGTAATTACCACATTTTCAGGTGGTAGTGTTTCCGTTTTGGAAATCACTAGTGGTTATTCTATCACTACCAGTGGGAAAGGATTTACCGCTGCAGTAATTTAAGCACTGGCTTTCACCTGGATGAGTAGAATTTACGTGTGGTTAGAAATGGCTTCTTCTTCCTCTAGAAAGGGGATATTGTACTTTCGACAATGCGTACCGCACTCCATAATTCGCTCTACAAAGTTTCACGCTATACAAACTATACAAACTTCCATCTTCAACCTGCATAGTAGCTTGAGCTCTTGCAGAATAAGTCACACAAAAAATGGAAAATATCTCCTGTCAATTAGAGTGAATACATCCTTCTATATGTAAATTCTACTAAAAACTGAGCTCTTATACTGAAACTCATCATTTGAAAGCTGAATTAAGCTGCAAATACGACGGCGCTCTTATCTACGTTAATTGCTTTGGGAATCATTCTTGAAAATGGAATCTCCACGCATACGCAAATGAAGCATTGTTCCTATCTTGTCCGTTTTCTACCTTCCCAGTGGGATTTGAATGCCAGCCGCCCTGGTCTCTAATGAAGATCTGAATGGTTATGGGAGAAGTTAATGCATTTCCGAGTGTCTACCTATGATATCTTCTGCCGCCCTGACAGTGTTAAATGAGCATTGTGGGGCTTTCAATGGCACTTCGAAAACTCTGCCGCCTTGGCAAACGGAATCATACTGCATTGCAACACAATCCATTTCCCGGCATCCCATTAATCCCTGAGTCCACACTGGTCGGTGACAAATATTGAAAATTAACAACAGACATGAGCACTTGTTCAGGCATGATGATATGCAAAAGTAGGGTATTTTCACTGAAGAACATGGATTTGGTTGTATGTAAATAGAAAATCTAAGGTCGTTTTCGATTGAAAAAGTAAAAGATTTTGCACCAGATGAACGAAGTCACCAAGCATAATTAACTCTATATAACAAGCACGGATCATTGAGGTGGATGAATATGACCTCAATATGGACATTGCACAGACACGGTAGTGTCTGTGTAGTTATGGTTAAGTTGCTGTTTCCATAGGAAGAACACTTTTTGGGCGGTCTATAACTTCGCTCCCCCTGGACGAATCCTCACCAAACTTTGCAAACAAAGTATATGGGCCACTCTGAATATTTTTTGCAAAGCTTGGTGATGTATGGTCTGGGGGGGAATTATAGGGGGTCCCAAAACGTCTTTTTTTCCCATAGACTGAATGGGGGAAAAGCACGCCTACAGGCCAAACCGCTGGATGGATTTTCACCAAATTTGCGGCAGGGGATTGGTCCCAAAAGCGTGCTTTTGTAAATTTGGTGACCATCCTTCCAGTAGTTTTCTTTAAAACGACTGAAAAGTAGGTCTAAAAAAATGTGCGATATCAATGTCCGCTCCACGGTCACAATTCCCTGCGGACAAGATATCGATTGGCTAAGAGGCTGGCGTCATGACTGCGGACACGCAAGGTCTCCGCTGCTTGACTGCAGTGAGCTGTGATGTGCGTCAGATTGTTTGGATGCACCCGACATCTTGGATCCGCCGATAGCGCAGCGGCGACCTGAGGCGAAATGCTGTTTTGGAAACTGTTTTGGTGTGTCAGAGTGCTTGGGTAGGTTTAGAGAGTAAGAGATGGGTGAAATACTGTTTTTGTTTAGGCAGCAGGTGTTAATGATGTATTCCATATGCCCGCCTTGTCTGGGATGTTTGTAAGTACTGAAAATGAGGGGTATCTTAAGGATAGTGATTCAGTCTGTGGTGTGCGCAGGCAACTTGAAACTGCTCTAAGGACACTCGTGGTGTTAGCGAATATAAAAATTGAGTACCTGCCGTAGTTACATTTTTTGTTTCTGTGGGTGTGCTATTGATTTATACAGCGCCATGGGTGTGATATGCTGCTGTGGTTGTGACCAGAGCCTAGAGTCTTGGGTGCATGGCCGTAGGCCGTAGGTCATAGGTCGTAGGCCGTAGGCCATAGGCTTTACTCCCATGACGCTAGGCCCTGGCCACAACCACCGCAGCATATCAAAGCAATAGATAACCAGTAGTATTGCATATTGATCAGGTGGTTGTGGGGAGAGCCTAGAGTCTTGGTTGTATGGCTGAAGCGGCAGGTGTTAATGATGTATTCCATATGCCCGCCTTGTCTGGGATGTTTGTTAGTACTGAAAATGAGGGGTATCATAAGTATAGTGCTTCAGTCCGTGGTGTGCGCAGGCAACTTGGAACTGCTCTAAGGGCACTCGTGGTGTTAGCGAATATTAAAATTGAGTACATGCCGTAGTTACATTTTTTGTTTCTATGGGTGTGCTATTGATTTATACGGCGGCATCGGTGTGATATGCTGCGGTGGTTGTGGCCAGGGCCTAGAGTCTTGGGTGCATGGCCGTAGGCTGTAGGCTGTAGGCCATACTCCCAAGACGCTAGGCCCTGGCCACAACCACCGCAGCATATCAAAGCTATAAATACACCAGTAGTATCGCATATTGATCAGGTGGTTGTGGGGAGGGCCTAGAATCTTGGTTGCATGGCCAAAGGCCATGCAACCAAGACCAAAGTTGTAAGCACTGCAGTTATTAGGCACCATGGTTTTTATCTAGTGCAGTGATTGTGGCCAGGACGTAGAGTTTTGGGTGCATGGCTGCAAGCTGTACCCATACACCCAAGAGTGTAGACCCTGTCCACAACCACTGCAGCATATCACATTCATACATCACACCCATACAGTTGATTATGTATCTGGTAGGTGTGGGCAGGGCCTAGAGTCCTGGGTGCAAATTGAGTACATGATACAGTTAAAATGTTTCATTCCATGGGTGTGCTAATGATATATAAGCCACCATGGGTGTAATATGCTGCAAAGGTTGTGGCCATGGCCTAGAGTCTTGGGTGTATGGCCGAAGGCCGCAGGCCGTAAGCCATACTCCCAAGACTCTAGGCCCTGGCTACAACCACCACAACATATCGCAGCAATAGATACACTAGTAGTATCGCATATCGATCAGGTGGTTGTGGGGAGGGCCTAGAGTCTTGGGTCCATGGTCGAAGGCCATGCACCCAAGACCAAATTTATACGTAGTGAAGTTTTAATCCACAATGGGTGTGATATGCTGCAGTGGTTGTGGGCAGGACCTAGAGTCTTGGGTGCATGGCCAAAGGCCATGCACCCAAGACTGAAGTTATAAGCACTGAGGTTATAAGTCAGCATGGGTGTGCTGTGGTGCGGTGGTTGTGTGCACAACCTAGAGTCTTAGGTGCATGGCCGCAGAACATGCACACAAGACCAAAGTTATAATCAGTGAAGTTATAAGCCACCATGGTTTTGATATGCTGCGATGGTTGTGGGTAGGACATACAGTCTTGGTTGCTTGGGTGCAGGGTGTACGTGGTAAATTATACATCGAAGATTCTAGGCCCTGCCTACAGCCACTGCACCATATTACTGCCATAGATCAGACGTATAGATTTGAATATGTATGACATGTGTGAAATTATACTTACTGTGTACTTTGTTGAGATTCCATATATTTGTTACATGATTTTAGTACTTAGCGGAAATATCCTTTTTTATTTTCTGCGATAAAAGAAAAGAGCATGTTAGTGTTTGTATTTTATAAAGACTTATTACATTGTACAATAGACATTTTAACTTTTTTTACCCTCATATTTACTTTACAAACCAGTGTATTGTGCATTTTGCTCAGTTTCTGTGTTTGTTTTTCAAATCCTTGGGTCTGGGGGAAAAAAAATCCTTGTCGGATTCAAAAAAACCTTTCTTTGCTATGCTACAAACTATTTCTTTGTTTCCTTTGAGTGTTTACTTGTTGTTTCTGATTAATGTTATGTATGTTGGCTTGTTGCAGATTTTTTAAACAGTTAGATACCTATTGACGTATTCTAACTGTGTATTTTTTGTTACCTATCTGTGGTATTCATTTATCTGTGTGGTTGTTATACACTCTTGAGCAGTTAGATACCTGTCGGTGTATTCTAACTGCTTTTCACTTTTTGTTAATGGTGAAATACACATTAGTTATTAAATTTTGGCTTTAAGAAGATTAAATACGCATTTGTAAGATTAGCTGGCAATCTCTACTTTAGAGTAATGGTACTATCTTTACATTCGAACCATCCACATTTCTTTTTAATATATGCAGTGTAGTGACCTGCATTGGTTGTGGCTCCTGCGAGGTAGATTATACCTATTGTTGTAAAGGTTTTCTTACCAAGTGACACTTGACCGTGTGTGAATCCAGTCAGCTTGCAGTTGTTTTTGGTAACATCTGCATTGTACCGTAGAAGCATAAGTATTATGTAGTTAATATGAGTTTGTATCAATAAGGTGGAGCGATTATCTGAATTGCATGTAGTACATAATCTTCAATGGTTTTCATTCTCTAGAAGTTGCTGAAATGGAATAGATTCACAATTAGGTATGGATACATACACAAACCACTCATTTGGGATTTGTTCCTGTGTCACATTGTTACAGAGAGTGCATGTATGTTTCCACATGTATGAAGGTATGTTTTTGTTTTCCAGTACTTTCTGTAAGTACTTTAGAAATTCTTTTGGATCTTCTTGTGAGTTTTTAGTGAATCTCACCATTCCAGCACAGTAGTCCAATTCTTGTCTTATTCCGTGAACACTATACGTGTTGTCAGGATTGTGTGTTGCGTTTCTATGAAGGACTAACATTTGCAAACACAATTGGTCTGTACTGTCTAAGTAAATATTGTTAACAATTGGTGGCAATTGAAATAGAATATTCATTAATACATTTGCATAGCAACTTACACCAGTTTCGTTTGAAAATTTGAATGGACCAGCTAGTTCTGCTCTGGATGATTTTTTTCTGAATTTCTTTTCTTTCTTTGCAGAAGTACCTGATTTACTTCCCCTAATAAATTCTTCTTTCCTTGTGGTAATTGATGAAGTTTTAGTTTCTTTTGTTTTCATTGAAGGATTTGCCGTCAGATTCTGTTACATTTCTGTTTGAATTAGTTTTCTTTTACCGCATTTTCCTTTTTCTGGAAAAGGATGTGATTTCAGATGGGGGTGTACAGTGAATGCAGTCTATTGTATTCTAAAATGCAAGGAATATCAGTGTTCAGTTTACTTGCATCAAAGTTGATTAGAAATAGACCGTCAAGTGTACATAAGCGTGCTAGTGATACGTATCTCATGCCTTCTTTAAAGACTGTGTTCCCTACATCTATCAATGCTTTGTCTAGGGTAAGACCTTGGGATTTATGAATGGTGACTGCATATGCAAGAGTTAGAGAAAATTGTTCTCTAAGTACATACATGTCTTTGAAGAGAAGGAATCGAGCAGTTGAGCGCCCTATCCTTTTCACTTCTGAAAGTTTGTCAAAGCGAATATTGACAAACCGAATGTGGAGCAAATTTCTATTATTGGTTGAATTTCTTTTTTTAACATTGTTTTATTGAATTTGAAACAGCTTGCAAGAGTAGGCATTAAGGCCATACAATTGACGTTTTTGTGGGCTAATTGTTCCATAACATCTGCTTCTTGAGATAGTACACCAACTCTAATACTTTTTAAAATGTTGGCGTAAGTGAGATCTGAAGATTGACATATGTTTTGTGTTAATTCTCTGTATTGAAAATGTTGCCAAAGGTTCACATTTCCTATGCTACCAACAGTTTTACGGCAGCGTTTGTATCCAAAGGTTTTAAAAATAGGTTCACCTTTCACTTGTGTCAATTGTAGAAGATCTCCGAAAACGATATTGTGTTTTCCTGCAAAGAGTTCTTCGTAGTTTGTTTTAAGTACTTCTTGCAATCTGAGGTGAATCAAAGCCAACATTAGGTTGGAGACCATGCTCACTTCATCTATTAGTAGCATTTTCATTTGTTTCAATACTCTGCATAGTTCCATTGCAGCTTCTGCAGAATCTTTGTAATAGTCTAATTTGTTTTGCTGTTCTACTGGAAGGAGTAGTAATCAGTGTAAAGTGACACCGCCTATGCAGGGACATGTAATATAGTTCTTTCTGTTGAGGAGTTTTTAATGACAATTTGACATGATTAATTAAGCTTTGTTTGGTAAGTTTCACCAAGCTGCCTTCACAATCTGTCACTCTATCTACCTTTGCTTTCATCGGGTTTTATATTATTTTTGTACGCAAAGTTTTGAGCTATGTGGTATAGACACATGGCTTCCAAAGTGGTTCTCCTGTTTGGATAGTATGTGTACAATACATTCTTTTTTAAAATGTCTTGGCTGTTGGGATCATTTCTGGCAATTTTTTCTATGTCCTAATATGATTTCAGAACTCTTTTTCTAGATTTAGTAGGACCAAGACTTAGCCATACTATGTTTTCTGATTTTCCATACAAAGCAGTACCGGTTAAACGATCTGCCACTTCATAGGCGGAACATTCTCTATGAGAGAGTATTTTTATGCCTAGGCTGTACAATTTCTGAGATAGTGTTTTGTCTGATGGTAGGTCATTCCAGAGGTCTTGAAGCTCTGTTTTTTCTGCTTTTGTTAAGTAGGTTGTAACATATCGTGCAACTGCAGTGGAATTGTCTGCAATGTACTGCACATCTATGTTTGCATTCCATAAGAGGACAATGATTGCATTGTAATCATTGATATATTTTGATTCTTCTGTTCTTTTTATGTAATATGTGTTCTAAGGTGATTTACCTTTAACACTATGTCGAACTGAAGACATTAAGTTGTTCACTTCACCTGTTTCTGTAACTGGTCTAGGGAAACCAAAGCGGCATTTGGTGTGGTATTTCCCTTTGCTTTTGTATTTGTGACAACAATATTTGCCACATTTGTGTCTTTGAAATTGTAAAATCTGTCCATCAAGGTCACTATGTGTCCGTTGTGAAGGGATTTCGCAAGTTACATATTTTTGGATTAACTGCAAAACAGTGGCATCACTGTCCTGACCAAATTTAGGTGCACCTTTGATCCATAAATGCATGTGAATATGTGGTGCTCCTCTGGCTTGGTATTATTTTCTCCCAAAAAAGTGTTGCACTTCTCCGAGGGGAGGAACAGTTTTATTACAAATAAAGTGTAGCATAGCAATGAAACGATGATGGAAATATCTTGACACATTACCAGGATCTAGAGAGCAAAGTTCTCCAGGTGTTAGTATATCTATGTTGGTTTTGTTGTTGTTTGCTATCCATAGGAACTCATGTAAATCTTCCCATGCATACTCTGCACAAGATTTCTGATCATACAAAGTACATCTCTGTGCCGTCGGAACCAGTATTCTTTCGTACCACGCATGTTTGCAAACAGATTTGTTATACTTGATTGTAAAACCTCATCTTTTTCTTGCACTTTTTGTATTTATTGCGTAGCTGACATATTTTGAAAGTGGGTTCCAGATTTCAATATGTGTGCAACTCTGTAACATAGGGTTGCTAGTTCACTTTCAAAGAGTAGGTGGAAAATGTATTCCACATTCTGTCTAAATCTGGGATCTTCAGAATACATTCGTAATGAGCGGTATTCTGATGCCGTAATCTAAGTTGGTCTATCATCGTATCTTCCGCCTTTGCCAGTAGAAAATAGCAGTGGAAAAGCACGTGCTTCTATACTTTTTTCCCATATTCTCATTGGTGACCCTTTGGTTTGTCGCTTTTGGTAAGTTTCTAGTGCATCATCTATGCTCTCATTAGAATGCAATGGATGAATTGTGTAATGGTCCAAAAGAATGGATACTGCAGCAGAATCCAGAAGTTCAAATTGACCAATTTCTGATGTCTCTTGAATTATTTCAGTTGTTTCCCTAGGCTTTCTTCAATATTTATTTCTTTGTAGTATTCGTTATTGTCTTTCAGATATTGCAAGGCTTGTCTAACTTTATGTAAGTATACCAGTTGTTGCCAAATTTTTTTGTCTTTTGTTGGTACACCATTTACTAAGAAAATAAAAGAATGCTCTATTGGACATTGCACTCCTAGAGTGTGCACATTTTCTGTCAGATCTAATGGCAAATAAACTACTTAGCCACAAATGCCTTTCACCAATTCAGAGTGAGGTAATTTTGCAGTTTTTTGTTGAAGGCGTATTATTGCTTGAAATGGGTGAACTGTTTGAATTATGATTCTTTCATACAAATTGAGTTGTTGCAGGGGGTTTGGTAGTGGGAATAATTCCAAATTATGTGTGCTAGCACGTGAAGTAGTTTGGTTGTTGTCCAGTTTTGTAGTGCAGTAACTGCAACATATTAGGGTTTCACTTATTTGGTATTTGTTTTCTGCTAAAAGGTAGAGAGCTAATTCAAACCATTTGGAATCTTAATTGTCTTATATTTTGTATGTTACATCAATAGTTTTATGTTCCTTTTGTAAAATGTTCTGTGGCAACACACACACACATGGTTTGGTACTTCAGCGGATGTACTTTTAAATGTTAGTATTTCTTTTTTGTATGTGTGTAATAGAAGGTTGCTATGTGCAGAATTGTTGCTAGTCTGTTCTGAAACTATTGCTTTTTGTAAGTGGCTTTCACTTCCAAAATATTTTCTCTGGATACAGTCGATTTCTTCTTGTAGATATTTGGGTGTATCATGTAGAAGAGTGTTAATTAATTGGCGATTTCTAAAGCTGGACTTTTAGCTTAGTACATTTTATACACTAGATTTCTTATACTTGAATGATGTATTGATATTCTTTTGATATCATGGAAGGTGCTTTTGCAAATAGGTCCTGAAATGCAGGCTAATGAATGTCCTTGTAGTCCTGTGTATTTGCGCACTGGACAGATATCCATATTTGGCAGCACTTTTATTTTGATTTTTTCTTTACCTTTCACATACTGATTAAGGAACTGACGTAAAGATTTGGAAGATTTGTTAGGAATGTTACACATTGATGTGCACGGCCATTTGTATACTGGACGGTCTGGTTCAGTCGAATGGAGAGGTAATTCTGAGTTTTCAGGGGATACTTTTGTAAGCAGTGTTTCTTGTTCCATGATGGTATTATTGATTTTTTCATACCCTCGTCCACTGCTATGGATGGCCATTGTTTTTGTTTGATTTTGTTTGTCTGCTTCTTCATTAATATATGGTTCTGTGGTTTTGTGTGACTCCATTCACCGCCACAAATATTTAAGAAGTTATTTTTGTTGACATTCCGTTTATTGAGAAGTTTTTTTTTGTAGTTTAGTACTTAGTTTTGTTAGTGGTTTCATCCTATTTAACACTAAAATAAAAAACTTCCTTTTGAGAAGGATTGCACTGTCTACGAGAGCTTGTAGGATTAATTTTCTATGGTAGGTTTTGTTAGGCAGAATCCTGTGCAGTGCCCTTATGGACCACTACACACAATTAAGACTTCTGGTGGCAATACAAGTTTTACCTTTGGTACAAGCCTGTACTGCTAAGTTATAGTGGTAGCAGTAGCAAAGCAGCCAGGCTTATCTCAAGAGTATATGAGCAGTAGCAGAGATTACACAAAGGGACCACAATTATTGTGGCTCAAGCAAACACTGACTAAAGGTTTCAGGTAAAAAAATATAAGTACATTTATTTTTAAACCATCAGCTATAAACACAAAACATCTATTAAACTTTAAACAAAACCACACGTTAAATATACTACAACTAACCAATTCACTTTGTACAGTATGTCTCAAGGTAAGTACCCTGTGTTTGAATGAACCAGTGTTATGAACAAAACACGATACCACGGATACGGTTGCGATCACTTTTTGACAGTTCGGTCTACTCAGTAAACGCGTATCTGTGACATGAAATGCTACCAGGGCAAAAACATGCTTAGCACCTGAGATACCCAGAGGGAGTTGGAGACAAAAATCACAGGCAATATTTAGGTTAGGCTGACAGCATCGAGAAACACTCAGAAATAGGAGTTCAAAAGTGAAAAGGGTCGGAGCGAGGATTAAGTGACACCGGAGACCAGTTGCCGAAGATCACACCGTTAGAAAGTTCACGATTCAGTGTAGCCCAAAAGTACTTTGATATTGTCAATGTTCGAAGCAAAAGTTATAAGAAGAGGGAAGACAAGGGTGAGCCTTGAGGATGAAGAAAAGGGGGTTCACCCAGTTTCCTCGAGTAGAGCACAGTACCTTATTCCAATGATGCAGCTGGTGCCCTGGCAGTTGTTCCTGTTGGTTTCCCACAGACCCACGATTCCTGGAGCTTCGTTGTGAAGGAGGACACCTGAAGAGGGTCTGCACCACACAGGGATGAAGCCGGCATCAGCAACAACGAATAAAAGGTGCACTCCTTAAAAACAGGAGAGACTCGGCAGGTGGCTATCCGGACCACTACAGCAGTGTGCAGCGATTTCGACCATGGCAGAGATCTCTGGCTGAAGAAGATGAGCTGGTTATTCCCACCAGGCTCAAGGGAAGAAGACTCCGGACTGGATCTCCTCTTAGTTGTCGAAGGGTAGATAGCTCAGGACTGCAGCAGGGCTTCACCGGGACGGGGTGGTTGCAGCAGCCATCGTTCTCTCCGCTTCTCTTCGGTTCCTTGTAGTTCCAGAGGCGACTCTGACTTCTAGCCCAAGAGACCTGCCTTTTATGCACAAAACCCCCATTCACACAGCCTGGCTGTCAATCACGCAGCAGGGGGGTTGTCCAGCCGGGACCACCACCTCAGCCAATCATGGCAAAGTGCAACTTGGGTTTCCTAGGATACCCCGTGCAGGGGGTGACTACACCCCTCCCTCACATTCAGCCCACCTAGACACCCAGGTGCCTTGAGGAGGGCTTCTCTGCAGAAGCCCGCCAAAAGACAGTGAACAAAGAAGGCAAACCTAGTTTGCCGCGCAAAGTAAAACACAAGAAGGACTTTAACAAATATAAATGGCGAATAAACCTAACTGGAGCCAAAAGAAAGACGATTTGGTCAAGCGGGTTTATGTTCGAGGCTAATATAATAGCCAAGAACAGTACCACGTTTATCTTATATAATCATGGTAGAAAAGTTAGGGTAGATACCACTGCCATCAGCCAAGTTTAAATGTTAAAAGAGTGAAACAATGCTCAGGGAGGTACAGACAGAAAAGGGGTACAGATTAACCCTTTCCAGTACTCCATGTAAGATGGCAACTTTACCTTTCTCTGGGGGACAGTAGCCAGCCCCAGCGAAATGGAGTCAGAGGGAAGTCTTAAAGACAACCCTGGGTTACTTCACTGAGGGTGCGGTGTAACCCATACAAGAACAGGGGCACCTGGAGTGGTGTGCTCCAGTGCCCAAGATCACACAATGAGTAAAAACACATAGGCCAAAACACATGTAAGAATGGAAAAAGGATGTACACTCTTACCAGGTGGAAAAAATAAACTCCAGAAAGCCAGCAAAGCTGCTGGGGGACTCACTAGGTGAGGGAAATTAGCCCTAGAAGGAGAATTCTCCCTAACGCTCGCCCCCCCCAGACTAAGGGACAGGAGGATTTAATCCACTCCCGGATGGATATCATACCTCTTGTCAGTTACAAACATCCTATAGAGACCATCAGCATTTTGGTGGTGACTTCCTGCTCTGTGCTCAATTCAAAAATCAAATCCCTGCAGGCAGATTGACCATCTGAGTAATTTTGGGTTTTCCCCTTTCATTTGCATCAGCCATCTCAAGGGTTGGTGGTCAGTCTGAATGATGAAGGTAGATCCATACAAGTATGGTCAAAGCCTCTTCAGTGCCCATACAATAGCAAAGCATTCTCTTTCTATTGTTGCCCACCTTGTTTCAGGATCTTTTAACTTCCTGCTGATAAACAAATAGGGTGTTCCCTACCTTTCTCATCCAGTTGACTAAGGACTGCACCTATACCTACATTAGAATCATCAGTTTGTACAATGAAGGGTTGATGGTAGTCAGGAGCTCTTGGGACTGGAGCTTGACAAAGGGCTTTCTTAAGACCTTCAAAGGCTTGATTGCACTCCTCATTCCACCTGACCTTCTTAGGAAATTTGGGAGAGGAGATGACATTCAAGGGGGAAGCTATGGTCCCATAGTTTTCTATGAAGTTCCTATAGTACCCAGTAAGACCTAGGAAGGCTCTTACTTTGGTTTGAGTAGTCGGGTGGCCCAGTTTTGTACAGCTTGTACTTTGCTAGGCAATGGCCTTATTTCACCTCCTCCTACCTTATGTCCAAGGTAGAACACTGAACTCTGACCAATTTGACATTTGCTTTCCTTTATGGTCAGATGGGCCTGTTCCAGAGCCTGCAATGCATAACCTAGGTGTTCAATATGTTCTTTCCATGTAGGTATGAACACTGCAATGTCATCCAAGTATGCTGTGCAGAAGTCCTCCATCCCATGCAGAACTTGATTGACCATCCTCTGAAATGTAGCAGGTGCATTCTTGAACCCAAAAGGCATCACCTTGAATTGGTAGAGGACAGCTGGAGTGGAGAATGCAGTTTTCTCCTTGGCATGGTCTGTCAGAGCTATTTGCCAATAGCCTGACTTTAGGTCAAATGTGCTGAGGTACCTGGCTGCACCAAGTTTGTCCACTAGCTCACCTGTCCTAGGCAATGATGGGCATCAGTCGTGGTGACTGCATTTAGAGCTCTATAGTCCACACAGAATCTCAACTCCTTGGATCCTGCCTTTGGTACAAGCAAAACTGGGCTAGACCATGGGCTAGTAGAGGGCTCTATAACCATGAGTTCAAGCATCTTGTTGACCTCATTCCTTATGTGGGATCTGATATTATCTGACATTCTGTACCCCCTGCTTTTGACAGGTATACAGTCACCAGTGTGTATGTCATGCTGGCCCCAAGGGGTCAAGCCTGGTGAAAGTGAGAACAGGGAGGCAAACTGATTTAACAGTAACTTGCACTCATCCGGCTGGTCAGATGTGAGACTGGAAGAGAGATTAACTCCTTCCACTTGCTCATCTAAAGGTAAGCCTCTGAGGAGGTCAGGCAGAGGTTCACTCTCCTCCTCCTCCTGAGCTGAAGCTAGAAGCAGAGCCCCCATGTCAGGTCTAGAGACATAAGCCTTTAAACGGTTGGTGTGAAAGACTCTGGGAGCCTCCTTAGGGTTGCCTAAGTCCACCAGATCGTTCACCTCTCCAAGTTTACCCACAACCTTAAAGGGTCCTATCCATTTGTCCTGCAAGGCCCTCTGCCTTGTGGGGACCATAACAAGAACAAGCTGGTCCTGAGTAAACTCAACCATGTTATCCTTCTGGTCATGCCAATGCTTGACCAGAGCTTAACCAGCCCTCAAGTTTTCACTTGCCTCTGCCATCATGTGTGACATTCTCCTCCGGAGACCTATCACATAGTCAGTCACTCTTACTGGCTTGGGGGAAGGAGCACTTTCCAACCCCTCCTTAATCAGGGCCAATGGACCTCTGACTGGATGGCCATAGAGAGGTTTGAAGGGACTAAATCCTACTCCCTCCTGAGGGACTTCTCTATAAGCAAATAGAAGGCATGGCAGTAGAAGGTCCCTCTTACGTTTAAGGGGTTCTTCTAAAGCACCTATCATGCTCTTCATAGTTCTGTTAAACCTCTCTACCAGCTCATTGGTTTGGGGGTGGTAGGCAGTTGAGAACTTGTAGGTAACTCCACAGGTTTTCCACATGGTTTGCATGTAGTGGGACATAGAATTTGATCCCCTGTCAGATATCACCTCCTTAGGAAAACCTACTCTGGTAAAAATACCAAGTAGGGCCTTAGCTACAGCCGGAGCCGTAACAGTCCTCATAGGTATGGCTTCAGGAAATCTAGTGGCATGGTCCACTACAACCAAGATAAACCTGTTGCCTGAAGATGTGGGAGGGTCAAGAGGACCAACAATGTCAATCTCCACCCTCTCAAAAGGAATTCCCACCACTGGGAGAGGCACTAAGGGTTCCACATTCTTGGACCCACTCTTGCCAGAGGTTTGGCAAGTGTAGCAGCTTCTGCAGAATTTGTCTACTTCTGTACCCATCTTAGGCCAGTAGAAGTGCAGAGATAGCCTTTCCTTGGTCTTCTTAAAACTTAAGTGACCAGCCAAAGGTACCTCATGGGCTAACTGCAGAAACTGGAGTCGGTTCACTAGAGGTACTACCAGTCTTTTGTAGTCTCCAGGGGTTGACTCAGTTGGTTCACTGTAGAAGAGGCCATCTTCCCAGTGCAACCTATACTTCCCAGGCTCAGTCCCATTGAGCTGAGAAGTGTCCTGTTGGCGAAGACCTTCAAAGGTAGGACACTCTCTTTGTCCCTTACTGAAATCCTCCCTGTTGGGTCCACCTTCTGCCAGTAACGACTGCAGCTCAGGATGGTCAACAGGGTCAAGATCTCCTACCAAGGTAAGATCCTCTTCTAGATCTGATTCCTCAGTATCTAGTTTGACCATAAAGGGTTGAACTTCACACTCAGCCTCAGCTGATGTGGGAGTCACAGGTGTGACTTTGGACAGTCTCAGAGATGTCCTCCTGGGCACAGGAGTGCTTGCTGGTTTCTTGCTGGCAGACGTAGGTTTCCCTTTTGTCTTTTCTTGCCCTGCAATGGCAGTAAGCATGTCCTGTGGACTTGGCGTGATAGCTTCCTCTATCATGTCCCCAGGAAAGCCTCTTAAGGTTCTCTCTCTTGCAGAAATTGTGAGCTCCTGCTTCCTCCTACTGGAGGGCCAGGGGGTACTAGACACAACTCCAAGAGATTTAAGGTCATTACCCAACAGGACCCTCCCAGGTACGATATTTTGCACACTTACAGGTATCCTGACAGTCATGTCATTACACTGGATGAGAGCTGGTAACTGGGGAACCATTTGCACAGGACCTCCAGCTAACTTGGTTAGGTGTTTGGGTGGTTTAGCAAAATCCTCCACCTTGAAAAAACATTCATCAACCACAGTGATGCTGGCTCCAGTGTCTTTGATGACAGGGGTCTCCTGACCATTCAAAAGAACACTTTCTTTGTAATACTCTTTAGTATTATCTGGGATTGAGTTATAGACATCTAAGTTCTGTTGTTCCCAAAGACCCAAGGATACTAAAGAAACACTAGCTGAGACTCTCATGGGCTCATCAGCTAGTAGCTGAAAGTTTCCACTTGTCATAGGTACTTCATCCACCTGGGAGAAGGCTAATGAGACAGTGTTGATCCCTTAAGGTTTACCCTTACACTTGGGATCTCATTTCACATGGCCAGGCAATCCACAAACAAAGCATTTCCCAAATGCTCTCTGGAATGGAGGCTTGCTCTGACCTCCATCTGGTGTGGAACCAGGTGGTACACTAGCCTGATTCGGTTTACCTTGTGGCTTACCTTGGTTATGTTTGGGGCCCTCTTTTGGATTGGAATTATTGGAATTCTCCATGTTGTCTTCTTGGACTGATTTCCCTCTTCCTTCTTCTGAGTTGCCCCAGAATCCTTGTGAGTAACCCTGTTGGCAACCCACAAGTCAGCAGCCTTAGCTAACATCTTAGGATCTATCTCCTTTGAATCAGCTAAGTGCTGTCTAAGCTCAGGACAGCAGGCATCAAAAATAGACTCCAACATTACAAGATTCCTCAAACCTTCATAAGTGTTCACTTTGTAACCCTTAACCCAACCATCTAAGTTTTTCAAACAGTCACACACTCGGGTAGCCCAATCGGTACCATCATACTTTTTGAGGGTTCTAAACCTCTTAAGATACTTGGAAGGGGTCTTCCCAAACCTAACTATTAATGCTAGTTTCACACACTCATAATCCTGCTTATCCTCCTCCCCCAACTCCATTACAGCATCACTTGCAACAGGGGGAAGCCGAGAGAAAAGCCAAGCAATCAACTGATTCCCTGAGATACCTTGAATCCCATGATTGTACTCAAACAGTGCTAACCAATCCAAAATATCAAGTTTAGTCTCATACATAACAATCATTTCCTTTGGCATACACGGTCTCTTAGGGCTTGAAGACCTAGAGAACTCTGGGAGAGAAGCATTTTCTTCATTTCTAGTTCATGGTTCAGCTCCATTTCTCTGAACCTTAACTCTTGAAGTTTCATGGCAGTGTGTGCATCAATACGTTTCATTTCTAATTCAAGTCTCATTTTCTCAAGTCCAATCCATTCAGGAGTAAGTGTAGGAACTGTGGGGGTCCCTGTGGACAGAGGTTGTGCATTCTGAACAGGCAAAGGAGTTGTAGGGTTTCTTAGCAAGGACTCATCTACTTCTTCTAAATTAACACTCTCAGAATCAAAAACATCAAAATCCACATTGGCTGGAGTGGTAGGCACTTTTCCCATTAATTTAGCAATCAGTTCAGACTTTTTTCCTTTACCAAAGACATTCTTATCTCTACATATGGTTCTAAGAACCTCAGCAGTATAGAGTAAAAGACTCTCTTCAGTGTAGTTTTCCATACTTGACATGATTTCTCAGTTAAATAGAATTAGTGGTGTTAGCCTTGTGGTTAGTTGAACCCAAGCAACAGCAGTACTCTAAGTGTAATCACTCTACTTCCAAATCCCACCGCTGTACACCAGTGTTAGGCAGAATCCTGTGCAGTGCCCTTAGGGACAGCTACACACAATTAAGACTACAGGTGGCAATACAAGTTTTACCTTTGGTACAAGCCTGTACTACTAAGTTATAGTGGTAGCAGTAGCAGAGAAGCCAGGCTCATCTGAAGAGTATATGAGCAGTAGCAGAGATTACACAAAAAGGGACCACAATTACTGTGGCTCAAGCAAACACAGACTCAAGGTTTCAGGTAAAAAACATAAGTACATTTATTTTTAAACCATCAGTTATAAACACAACACTTCTATTAAACCTTAAACAAAACCATATGTTAAATATACGACAACTAACCAATTCACTTTGTACAGTATGTCTCAAGGTAAGTACCCTGTGTTTGAATGAACCGGTGTTATGAACAAAGCACGATACCGCGGATACGCTTGCGATCACTTTTTGACAGTTCGGTCTACTCAATAAAAGCATATCCGTGACATGAAATGCTACCGGGGCAAAAACACACTTAGCACCTGAGATACCCAGAGGGAGTTGGAGGCAAAAATCACAGGCAATATTTAGGTTAGGCAGACAGCATCGAGAAACACTCAGAAACAGGAGTTCAAAAGTCAAAGGGTCGGACCCTGGGTTAAGTGACACCAGAGACCTGTTGCCGAAGATGACACCGTTAGACAGTTCACGATTCAGCGTAGCCCAAAAGTACTTTGATATTGTCAATGTTCAGAAGCAAAAGTTATAAGAAGGAGGGAAGACAAGGGCGAGCCTTGAGGATGAAGAAAAGGGGGTTCACCCAGTTTCCTCGAGTAAAGCACAGTACCTTATTCCAATGAAGCAGCTGGTGCGTTGCCAGTTGTTCCTGTTGGTTTCCCGCAGACCCACGATTCCTGGAGCTTCGTTGTGAAGGAGGACGTCTGAAGAGGGTCTGCACCACACAGGGATGAAGCCGGCATCAGCAACAACGAATAAAAGGTGCACTCCTTAAAAAAAGGAGAGACTCGGCAGGTGGCTATCCGGACCACTACAGCAGTGTTCAGCGATTTCGACCACGGCAGAGATCTCTGGCTGAAGAAGATGAGCTGGATATCCCCACAAGGCTCAAGGGAAGACGACTCCGGACTGGATCTCCTCTTAGTCATCGAAGAGTAGATAGCTCAGGACTGCAGCAGGTCTTCACCGGGACGGGGTGGTTGCAGCAGCCGTCGTTCTATACGCTTCTCTTCGGTTCCTTGTAGTTCCAGAGGCGACTCTGACTTCTAGCCCAAGAGACCTGCCTTTTATGTGCAAAACCCCCATTCACAGAGCCTGGCTGTCAATCATGCAGCAGGGAGGTTGTCCAGCCGGGACCACCACCTCAGCCAATCATGGCAAAGTGCAACTTGGGTTTCCTAGGATACCCCATGCAGGGGGTGACTACACCCCTCCCTCACATTAAGCCCACCTAGACACCCAGGTGCCTTGAGGAGGGCTTCTCTGCAGAAGCCCGCCAAAAGACAGTGAACAAAGAAGGCAAACCTAGTTTGCCGCGCAAAGTAAAACACAAGGACTTTAACAAAAATAAATGGCGAATAAACCCAACTGGAGCCAAAATAAAGACGATTTGGTCAAGCGGGTTTATGTTCGAGGGTAATATAATAACCAAGAACAGTACCACGTTTATCTTATATAATCATGGTAGAAAAGTTAGGGTAGATACCACTGCCACCAGTCAAGTCTAAATGTTAAAAGAGCGAAACAATGCTCAGGGAGGTACAGACAGAAAAGGGGTACATATTAGCCTTTTCCAGTACTCCATGTAAGATGGGGTGTACTGGGTCTGTGGTAAAAATGACTATGTAAAGTAAATGGCAACTTTACCTTTCTCTGGGGGACAGTAGTCAGCCCCAGCGAAATGGAGTCAGAGGAAAGTATTAAATACAACCCTGGGTTACTGCACTGAGGGTGCGGTGTAACCCATACAAGAACAGGGGCACCTGGAGTGGTGTGCTCCAGTGCCCAAGATCACACAATGAGTAAAACACATAGGCCAAAATACATGTATGAGTGGAAAAAGGATGAACACTCTTACCTGGTGGAAAAAATAAACTCCTGAAATCCAGCAAAGCTGCCGGGTGACTCACTAGGGGAGGGAAATTAGCCCTAGAAGGAGAATTCTCCCTAACAGGTTTTAAGGGTTGAGGATGATTTCGCTCCTCTTCTTATTAGATTCTGAAGGACTATGTGGTGAAAAATGTTTGCTAAAATACTTTCTTTACTATGGGTTCTTGTTACTATATCAGGATTCATAGGAGCATTGTTAGCAGTACTGGTAGCCGAGTTTTTGTAAAGCGTTTTCTGTTTCGTGCCACATTTTGATAGAGGAACCAAAGTTTCGGTCTTTGAAGGTTCTTTTGTTTCGCTAAATGACTGTATTAGCTGTTTTGTTCCAACGTTCTCTACAAACACTGGTTGAGATGGATGCTTACTTTGGACACTTTTACTTTCATTTGCTCTATTTCTGCATACCTTTCTACGGACTTGCTTCTGGTAGGCATTCCTTGGGGTCTGTTGCAAAAAAAAAGAAGACATGGTTTGGTCTGTTGTACAATGTATGTGTGCTGTGTGTATGCATGCATGAGTTTGATGGGGAAGCTCTTTGTGGTGGTGTGTGAATGTGCATTGGGCAATTGCAATGACTTGGGAAGGCTATTCTATTACTACACTGTGCTTTGGATGAGAGTAGAAAGTGAGCTAGTGGTGAGGAGAAGCATTAACAGTAAACATAATGGTATAAAATTAAAACAGCTATTTGTTTTGTAGAACTAACATTCTAAGACTTCTGTATGTTATTTGTGTTCCAGAAACACAGTGATTTGTGTGCCATTCTGCCTGTTATTTTTTGTCTAATAAATGGGGATTTGTGGGTAGAATGGTTCAGAAATCACTGTTTTTTTTGGTGCGCAAATTACATAAATAACCCCCACTGTCTCTTTGAGGAACAGTAAGAATATAAAGGTAGTACAGTACTTACTTTTGATTGCGGAATGACCAGGTTTCTTCGGATATGTTGTTTGCAGTGTAGATGCTGTTGATTTTCAGGAGACTAGTCTTCACTGCAATTGTAAAAGGAAGAAGTTAGTAACTTTGTGTGTTTAAAGCAGTGATGTTAATGTACACGTTCATTTTGCATCTTTCGTCGGAGTATTCACTTTTGAAATCTCAACACAGTGTGTGTGTGCATTTCATTTCACTATGTGCAGCCTTTATATGTTATTTGCAGTATGTTAGTTGTACCTGGTTCGCAAATGAGTACAATTTTCAGTTCATGAAAATCGCTTGTTTTTTTTTACGCTGTGTTGGGAAAAATTTGACTACTTTCATGTTATAAGTATGAATGCGAAAAATCGGGAGAACCTCAGAGGGAGATGTCACCACAACAATCAGGAACGTTTACTTTTCTTATACGATCACATTGGAAGTAGCATTGATTAAGGCAGTAGACAGTAAAAACTTGTGACATTTTCTAATGGAAAATTGAGTTTCGCGCCTAAATCGGGAGGGTTGTTACATATGTATAGGATATGCGGGAAACAGTAAGAAGTAGTGCTGTTTGTCAATGAAAAATCGGAAGTCTTGCACCTAAAGGGGGAGCGTTGGTATGTATTGGCTATGCAGATTTAGTGGCATTAATTTGTTTAAATGAAATCATAAGGGTTGCACATGTTCTCTGCATAAAATATGCATACCTGTATTTTGTACACATGCATGTGCGTATGCATGGAGCTGTAAGTAGAAATCTGCGACACTTGCACAGTAATTTTTGAAGTAGGTGCTTTGCAATGATATAAGACTTTCATTCAGTGTGATCAACAGTACATTTGAAGTGCGGAACTCTGATGACGGAGTTAGATGTAGAGATTTTGAATGTAATTGGTGGATGGTTGTGTGACTGCTTAGCTATGTCCAATGAGGGAATGGATTCGCGAGTGATGTGGAAAGGGTAGAAGGACTGGCTAAGAGTTACGTGCCACGGGTAGACTGCGCTTGTCCGCGGGTAGGGCGTGGCACATACAGGGTTCTACAGCAAATCTAGCATGGAAAGAGGACTGTAGGCATCAGCCAATCATATGTTAGCATTGTTCATTTGTCTTGAAAGACGGTGCGTGTAGTGAAGATGGCAGAGGTGGAGACAGTCAGGGTGTTGGTGCTCGGAGATATTTTTGTCCATGGCTTACAGCACTATTCCGAAAGTGGGCATGTGGCACAGAAATTCGATGTCAGAGGAGTGGAGGTGGTGTGGAGCACTGCGACTGATTGCAATGTTGCGACAATTCTAAAAGTTTGCAGAGATATGCGTAGGCTGACCAGTCCCCATGTGGTAGTTTTGCACTACGGTGCTTGCCATTTGGGCTACGTGACTTCACCTACTTTGTTGGAAGATTTGGAACAGTTGGTGCAAGCAGTAATTAATATCTTTCCAACTGCAAAGGTAATTTTTTCTGGCTTACTCCCTAGAGCAAAATGCGACACCAGTTCTGTTTTTTGTCCTGATCAAAGTATTGGGAGGTGTATAATCAATCGCGGCATGCGTGCTTTCATGTTACGCACTGGTATGTTTTTCTGCAGCCAAGAGAACATTGTTTCCAGTAATGTGGCTTATTTCAAAGCAGATGGTGTTTCGTTATCTTTTTTGGGAAATGCCACGTTCTTTTGGAATGTAAGGCTTGCTTTGGAGAAGGTTGTGTAATGATTGTAGGAGAAAAGTAAGAAGAAAAAAATCAGAAAAATACAAAATAACAGGTGTCTGTCAGATAATCTGCCCAAAAAACAAACAAAAAACGGCTTTCAGAGCCCACCTTAAAGGGGAAAGGGGGAATACTATTTAAATGTACAGTCGTCACACTCAGATCCTGTACGTGTCCGCGGACATGGCGGTAGTCTGCAGGCAGCGCGTATTACCAACGGGGTGTCTGGGGTGGAGACACATGCAAATGAGAATGTGCGTAGCTAGGGATTGGTCAGTAAAGTTCAGTGGGTGTGTTCTGAACGGCGATATTTAGTGAGAACGTCTTTTTCCTGACAGGAGACCAGACAGCTATGGCTCTGTGTGCTCGAAAACAGATTATCTGGATTTTGGGAGACTCATGAATACATTGGTTGAAGGTGCATGCAGAACGTTGCGGTATATCTGCAGATATTGGATTTTCTCATGTGGAAGTGCACTGGCATGGAGTGCGTGGAATGAAGTGGCTGGACTTGCTACCTCTCTGTGCTACTTTATAGACAGAGCGTCATCCGGAAATAATTATAATTCACTGTGGAGGGAACAGTTTAGGACATGTGTCTGGAATTTCTTTGCAATTTGCAATGAAGGAAGGACTTGCGAAGGTCATGGACATGTTTCCAAATTGCCAAGTAGTTTTTTCCTGTATTGCACAAAGACAAATGTGGCTGCGTTCTTCTGTATTTGGTCCACAAATGGAGAAGGCAAGGCACAGTGTCAATAAGGCTGTTTGTGCCTTTCTAAGAGATGTTGGCATGTCCTCATTCCACAATGAAAATTTTGTTTCGCAGCACTTTAATTTTTCACAGAGATGGAGTCCATCTCACATTTGCTGGCAATCAGATTTTTCTTCGAAATGTTCAAAATGCATTGCAACCTTTTTTGGATTCATAGTCACCTGTTTGGCAATCTGTTTTTTGGAATGCACAGTTTTTGAAACACACAAAACACCACCAAAAGGCTCTTTCAGAGCCACCACTTATTCCCAGCGAAAAGTGCATTGGTTTTGCTCCACTTGCACCCTCCATTTTTGTGCGTCCTATGACTATCCGCTGACTTTTTGAAAAATGCGCGAGGGCCTACACCAGTCACTTGGTAGTTCCATTGTTAAAATGAGAAAGGCGGCTCTGAAAAGAGCCTTTTTTGTAATTTTTGTTGTTTTCCATTTTTTTATTTTTTAACACACAACACACTAGGAGAGGAGGGTGAAGGAGGGTAAGGAAGGGACACCAACCACATGGATAAGAAAGGGCAGGTGGAGAGAGAAAGATGTAGGGTGGCCTTTAGTTAGGTAGGGAGCAGTTCTTCTGGTGCTCTGTTACCGTAGCACTTTGAAGACTCTCCCCCCTGCAGAGTACTGCATCGCAGTACATACACAATATTGTGACCCTCGCAAGGTAAGGATCAACAGCATCGCAAATGGCCCATGAGGCAGCTGGAAGGATGCGCTCTCCCACAGGAGTGTCTCTTGTGGTGAGAGGATCGGACACAGAGGATGCTGCGGACGAACTCAACCTACTACGTTCTTCACATGGTACCACCTTGCGAATGTCCGCACTGTGGAACGAGGTTAGGTGTTGCTTCATGGTTGTCATACCTAAGCTATACGCACCAGGTCTCCCGCAACTCAGCACCAACTGCCACTGGTTACACCTGACCTGGTTCGCACGTGCTTTTGGTACGTTTCCACAAACGGTAAACAACCGCCACACCCACAACTTCCGGCGAGTGCTTGTAGTGCGGAGTTGCTCCACCTCATTCTCTTCTTCCTCTTCTTCCTCGCACTCTACATCCTCACGCCTGTTTCCCTCTGCAGGCCTTTGGGGAGGTGGTGGCGGTGGAGGGTTTTGGGTGGTGCTGAGGCTAATTAAGCAACAGCAGCCATGGATGCCATTAGGATTGGTTGGCTAATCTTCGCTACAGCAGTAAAGGCAGCACAGCTCAATCTGCTATAGCCAGAAGTACAATGAAGATGAGCTCGGGGGTGTGGTCTTTTATAGGGGTGAAGGGGTGCACCTCGTGACCATATTGAACACTCAAAAGCGTTGCAAAAATTCTAAACAATACGTTGAAAGGTAGGGCCATTGTATGGGACATATGAAATGGTGATTTTATACTGTAAAATAATTTCCCATGTCTGTATAAGTTCTTTTGAAATGTTGCAGAAGCACGCAAACTGCGCAAATTAAGCCATTCGCTGAGCATGGGTGCGGTCACATGATGACGTTGAGAACACATCCGCGTAGGAAATGGCTGCTCGCTGGACACCAAATTCAGACGTGCGCATGTGCGCGGGTGTTCTACGGACAGTGTTCGGGTCCTGAAACTAATTAAAAGTGCGACACAAGTGAGATGGACAGTTATGGACAGGCGAAGTACTTATGGGTGTGGTGCGCATGTGCGTAGATGTTCTGCTGACTGTACGGCTGACTGTACGGCTAGGTACAGTGTCCTTAGGACACCTCCATTTTATTTGACTACGAACATGCCGGTCACCGCGCCTGTTCTATGGACAGTTCCATTTTGGCTGCGGACGGTACGGACAGGTATAGTGTCCTTAGGACACTCCCATTTTGTTCATTTACAGATATCCCGGCCACCTGGTGTGTTCTAAGAACATGTTTTATCTTGGTTGTGACCAGCACGGAGAGGTATAATGTCCTTAAGACGCCCCCATTTTGTTCATTTACAGACAACTTCGACACCTGGGGCCTCATTGCGACCTCGGCGGTAGCCATGCCACTATTGGTGGCATGGCTGCCGCCGTAATCGCGTCCGGGTCCTCAGAATGAGGAATTACCAGGCCATTCCGAGTTTGGAAGGCCTGGTAATTCCTCCCTCCAAGGACCCGGACCCGGTCCTTCCCCATTCCCATTTCAGCCCCCATTGGGCTGAATGGGAATGGGAGAGAGAGCAAACAACGGGCCATTACGAGTTAGCCCGTTGTTTGCTCCCTCTTCCCCTCGCGGGACCCGGTAAGCACGCCTGGTTTGACCAGGCGTTACTTCCTGGGTCCTGCGAGGTGACCTCGTAATGAGGCGGTACAGGGTAAATGGCACCGGCATATTTTACGGCGCCGTTTACCCCGTACCACCAGGGTCGTAATGAGGCCCCTGGTGTGTTGTAAGATTAGTTCCATGTTGGTTGCGAATGGTACGGGTAGGTGTATTGCCCTAAGAACATCCATATTATATTGATTACGGCCAGCCCGAACAGGCGCGATGTCCACAGACAGGCACACAGTCCGTGCGTTTCAAATATCATTAGCGAGCGGGTTCAGTATGTTCTATGTTACATGTATATAGAGTAAGGGAATGATAGTACATATCTCCAAAAATCACATGATGAAAGTGTATATTCAGTAAAAAAAACATTGTTAACGGGATGTTATGATTAAGTTGCCCTTCTAAAAAACTATGAAATTCAGTTAAAAAAACTTTGTTAAAAGGACGTTATGGTTAAGTTGCCCTACTAAAAACCTGTACAATTCACTAAAAAACTTTGTTAAGGGGGCGTCATGGTTAAATTGCCCTAATAAAAACCTGGCAAATTCACTAAAACAAACTTTATAAACGTGACATTATGGTTCGAGTAAAACCGAAAAACCCCTGAAATTCACCAGTTATGGTAGGCTAAGCAAACATAACTGCCCGCACCACTGTGCACTGCTAACACTAACACCCAGGACATCAAAGATGACATCACAAATGTCATTGATGACATCACTGATGACATCACATGTGCATTTACTTTTTAGACATGGGGTTGTGAATGTAATTTTGGTAAAAAGGTAACAGGGATTATCGGGACATGTGTAATAAACTACATACTTCATCACGCAATGTAGAGTTCTAAAGAACATTCCATTGCAGTGTCCTTTCTAGTACAGGAACCTACTCATACAGAAATGTAGGTATTGGCTGCAGCATACACCACAGAGTTGCTATATTTGTACTTTCCAAAGTTGTGTAATAAAATGGTGAATGCTTCTGTATCACACTTTTCTGGTCTGTGAAACATGTACTAGGTTGCTAATAATGCTTCACTTACTACATATTTCTAGTAATGCACACAAAACATAAATAGACTACAATGCATACAAATATGGGGCTTATATATGGAAAGTAAAGTAAGCATACAAGAGGCAGTACCATTAGCAACTGTGTATAATCTACATGATTGTATTCACGCACAATAATGATTACTGTGTTTCAGGCCTGCTTCTACCCTATATATGTACATCATAAGATGCGATTAAATTCTAAGGAAAGTATTGTAAGAACATGTGAGAATAGCAATATCTATAAATATAATACCTTTTGAAAGTTAACTTTTTGCATGTCAGTAAATAAACCCACCTGGCCTAGATATGGCAGTGAATAAAAACGAAGGGGCTACACATGTGATGTCATCAGTGATGTCATCAATGACATTTGTGATGTCATCTTTGATGTCCTGGGTGTTAGTGTTAGCAGTGCACAGTGGTGCGGGCATTTACGGTTGCTTAGCCTGCCATAACTGGCGAATTTCAGGGGGTTTTCGGTTTTACTCCGAACCATCATGTCACGTTTCTAAAGTTTTTTTGTGTGAATTTGACAGGTTTTTAGCAGCGCAACTTAACCATAACTTAACAAAGTTTTTTTTAGTGAATTTTATTTAAACATAGCATATGTTTTGCATGACAACGTGTATCATTGAATCATTCTGTACTCAGTTCTGCATGAGCATCGCTTCTTAATGTTACCCTGGGGGTGAGCAAATACACAGCTGTCCATTAGGGGAAATGTGACTTGGAACATACTGTATTGGTAGATGCGTTCCTTTGTTGTGGCCGTGATCTTTGAACGCAACAAAGGAGAGCGCGCGCTGCATTAGATTTAACGGTTAAACTGAAGGGATGTTTAAGTTACAAATCCAGGTGGGCTAGGGTTACACGTCTACGCCTCTACGCTGTGGTGTTAGGTGAATGCAGATGTGCTCTCGTGCTGGCATTACGTGTGATAACAGGTTTCTGTTCCAAAGCTTGTGTTTAAAGGATGAAAGGAGCGCGGAAGAAGGGATGTGTGTCAGCATCTGCCGAGGCTTGAGACAAAGGCCATAGGATATTCTGCGATCAGAAGTCGTTGGCCGAGGGCCAAAGTTCAGAGAAAGTTCAAAGGAAGTGTGTAATTCGCTAAACCGAGTGTCATCTGAAAACTGCAACCTGAAGGTAGAGACAGCCTCCTACGGTTTGCGTATCATATTTACGTTTTAGATGCTTGTATCATGTTTTGTTTGTCCTTTTCAAACAACCACATTTTATTTAAAAAAAACAACAAAAAAACTGTTATATATTGAACTATGGGCCTGCAGCAGTGTCGTCGATGTTGTGCGTATTTTCGAAATATGTGGGTTATTTGGTTATTTGCAGGTTGGTTCTTTCAACGCAGTCAAGCGAACATTTAATGTAAGGATTGTTTGTGGTCGTTTTTGACGAATTCGAGTATATTGCAACTTCAATTATGTTTGTATTTATTAAACATTCTTTTCTGGGTGTCACTTCTCACAGTAATGACGTACGCAGAACTGGGTTCTAGAAACGTATTTGATAGAGTGAATGCATGGAACCCGCGTAAGGAGGCTGCTTGTCATTGATCAATTGCCAGTGTATGGTCGCATTTCTTCATTTGGCGCTGGATCATATTATGCCATTCCCCACGAATGGCAATTTCGAGAGCCGAATGCAGAGGAAGGGAAGTCTGGAAGACCGCAGGCAGTAGTTTTCTAGCAACTTACACGGGTAAATACAAACACTGCATTCCATGTGTGTCTATTGTGCATCTCATGCTTCCCGAATAAGAGATCATAATATAATAATCTTGAGATTACCCATGAAATGGACCATGGAGCTTGGAGCATCTAGGGAGGATGGTCAACACGCTCGCCTTGGAAATAATAGGAGACAGTACAACACAGGTTCGATCCCCGGTCCACGCTTAGAAACCTCTGGGCATTAAGGAAGATATAAATAACCGATTACAATCATTCCAGATTGAAATGGTCCAAATAGTGCAAGCAATACTACAATGGTATCACCTATGGGAGTGCACTTAAAAAAGTAATACAAAAATTATCTCAAAAGAAAAATAAATGTCATTTTATTCAATAATTCATTTATATTCAATATTCCTTTATTATATGTATGTATTTGTTATTTTCTACACTCAAATGCATATACAATTTGAACCTTGAATAGTGACGGCAGACATCTCAACATGTGAACTCATAACATTTCTTGCATGAAGTCTAATGTGTTGATAGCAATCTTGAGGTAAACATGCCAGTGTTCTGTGACATACTTCAGTGTGATTTCAACATTAATTGAAATATCTCTGAAATATCACAGAAGAGTCTGCAACAGTAACAAGCGTTGACACTTTGATTTCATCAACCTCAATATTGTTCATTATTCATTATGGGAACCAGTGCCAAACAGCACATAGTCTACCAAGTGCACATTGCATACTTGTGAGATGATGCCCATGCAAATTAGGGGCCAGATTCATGGAAAAGTGTGCATTTATCCCGCAAGGGCCACGCACCAAGAACGACACTGCAAGAGTCTGCGTGCAGAAAAAAATGCGCGCTCTGCATTTTCATGGAATTGTTTGCGCAAAGTAACCGTATACAAAAGGCCATGCCCGGAACACCACAGACACACCCCACGCACAGCAAAAACAGCTACCTTTGCATGCTCCCCCAGGCGCGAATGCTTGCACCCTTGAAACAGTGGGTGCGGTCCCCGCAAGCAGGCCTACATCTTGAGGACACTACACAGGGTCCCCCATAAATGTTACTGACACCCCGACAACATGTGTACGATTTATTGTAACTCAGGTAAAACTCTGTGTGCAAACCCCCCCCCACACGTCCCTGCACCCTGCTACACTGCATGCGCACACCCCTAAGTTAAATCAGAACCCAGGCTGCATACATGCAGCCCTAAATCCAACACCTGATCTTACGTCTGCGCAGTGAATCCTATACGCAAGTGCCTGTCCGCCTGCCTTTGGCTGGCGGATAGTATGAGGGCTTTGCGTGGCCATTACCCCACTGAGAGTTGTGTGGTCCGATCCATGAATACATATTGTTCCAAGAAATAGTGGGTGTGTGATGGCCTGCCTGTGGGCTGCCCCTCGTAACAGCCACATTTTTCCATTTTCCGTCCTCTTTTTCCACGTTCCACCCCCTGCCCTGCCCTCTGCACAAGCCACACCCACACTCTGCATGGTGTCTTGCACAAGGCACTCAGCCTCTCGCAGCTTCCATGAATCGACAAATGTGATTTTGCGTGTGGTTTGGCATGCAAAGTCCTAATTTTCCGTGCAGATAATTCCATGAATTGGGTCCTAGATATTCTGCGAAAGCTTTCTAGCATGTATACCATTGCGCCCATATGCAGAATTCACATCTGATCAGTTCTGTGGGTGCGAAATGGAAGAGTATTTGCGTGTGGTAGTCCTGTCTAGCAGAACAACACAACAGGTTAGGAAAAAGACAATTCTTCATGTTCATTATGTAGTTTGGTGCAATTGTGTTTGAGAAGAGGAATAGTGTGGTTGTTAGTAGTGTGCTAGTGATTTGTTAAACTGGTATTTGTTAAAACGTCTGTGCAATGAGAATCACTGATTAACAAGCATTGTCAAAACCAACAGTTTGGGCTTTTGTGAAGCCATGGGGAAGGCACTTGCCAGGCAGTTATAATGGAGTTTTGGTAAGAACCTCATTCACCTGGGCGCTAGAATACTGGTAATATCGGTTGTGATTTGACTTAAATTGTCAAGCAATAAAGTAAGAGTCTTGTCATTGTTTGTAGGGTATAAGAGTGATATATTACACACTTAAAGCCAACACATCTTTCGACCCGGCATGGGTCTTTTCCAAGTCTGTGGTGAGTTTACATAAGCTGCAAAAGTATTCATAATGGTTTGTGAACATTCGAGTAATCAAAAACCAAGCTGAATTGTCCCGTGTTGCATTTGGTTGTGTTGTGACATATTAGTGCACAGACGAGATGTGGTATTAGTGACAAGAAACCACATGACACAGGAAATGAACATATTGCATGAGTGTCATGGTAATGGTTGTGAGTGAACAAGAATTTGAGTAATTTTAACAATGCATTATGAGTAAAGTAATATACATTTGAGAGTTTGTTACATTGTTGAAAACATTTAAAAGGCCTTGTCAAATTGATATGCGGTACCAAGGGGGGAGAGGGGAAAAGAGAGGGAGATAGTTTGTGTTAGTTGTTGCGAGTTTGTGTACAGGGCCAAGTGTGGCCTAGGAAAAAAGTTGTCTGATTAATATGGTTTCTTACCCTGCGTGTTATATGTGCTATTGTTGTTGTGGGTGTGAGCTCTTGAGTAAGGGCTCTTATTGAGTAACCTGTGGGATAAACATAACAGTTATACGGTTAGGTACCATTGTGGTCAAAAAGTGGAGGAGGTGGTCTCTTATAAGTGTTTCATGGTGTGCCACCTGTGGGGATGTGCTAAGCGGGCATGACAACATGCCATGGGTAGAGGATGGGTGCCTTTGTTGAACACTCATTGCTTGTGAGGTTGGAGTCCGGAGATTGGCATGGTAAGTGAATGTTTTATTCTCATAGCGTGGTGCCATGGGTGCGTAGATTCACAAATGGTTAATGGAATGGCACTGGATAAAGTGAGGGTCTCTGGTATGGGGAGGAGTAAGTTGCTGCCAATACTATGCATGCATTGCGTGTGGTGCAAGTTGTGTAAGAAGGAAGGGAGGACACTATTGAGTGTATTGCATAGGCGGGCACAGCATGTTTGATAGTGGATGCAAAGCATAGTGAGCACAGGTTACGATAGCTGTTGAAAGCTGGGCCAGGTGGGGGGCAAGCCAGAGAGTAGGCTTGCTGGTGGTGGATGCAATGGCTCCCTGGTGGGAGAGGCCGGTGGGAGTTGGTGGTACCACTGAATTGGCCTAGCATGCAGTAAAAAGAGAGTTAGAAATCTGTATAGTTCTTTAAATGTGAGCAGTGGTGGGCATAGTGGGCTAAATAACTGGTGTTTCTGGTTATGTGTCATGGTGGAGGCGGGAATGGCTATTACTAAGCATGGGCGGAGGGAACCTGGACAAAGCAACTTAGTCAAAAAATTGCACACAGTAAAAGACATGGTGAATACATTAGTCAATTACTTGCACAAAGTAATTAGTAAAAGGCATAGCGCCTTTTCCATGTTAGAGGATGCCAGGGCTGGGAATTTGAGAGTTTAAAACATGAGGCTAAGTAAGGACTCAGGCGGGAGCAAAGGACCTACCTGGCTAGCCTGGAAGGGATCAGCACAAAGATGAGTTGTCACAGCGATCTTTCGATTCCGCTGCCATATTTGGTTGGGTTTTAAGTAACCGCATGTTTCCGTTTGATTGGATTTGAAGAAAAACACATCTTATTGGTTCAGAGTGTCGCTTGTGCTAGTGGACCGATTTGTCCACTCTAATTGTTTGAGTGATGTGTATTTGGGCTACAAAAAAAGGTAGTCAATGACTTGCACAAAGAAAAATGCATGGTGCCTGTTCCATGTGAGAGGAGGTCAGGGCTGGAAATTTGAGAGAGAAAAAGAAATACATAAATACATAAATTAGTCAATGACTTGCACAAAGTAAAAGGCATGTCGTCTGTTCCATGTTAGTGGAGGGCAGGGTTGGTAATTTGAGAAAACAAAAACAAAAAAGAATACTTTTCTAAGGCAGACCATACAGCAGTACAATGTATGCTCATTGTTATGATTTCGGTTAAGGAACCCCGTAATAATTATGGGCATGGAGTCCCATGTCCCATATGTCATGGTGCGCCACAGGTTGTGCAATGTATATCAGGACACACTTTCCCTAGTTTGCTGTGTCGGGTGCCCATATAGTCTGCAGGGTGCTGAATAGGGTGTGTGGAAAAGGGATGTCTGGATGCCAGGGTGTAGTACGGGGTGATGTAATGTATGGCCGGTGGACATGTGTGCCAGGCTGTGGTTCCCTGGCCTGTGGAAGAATCAGTGTGTTGGTCCTGACGCAGAGATTGGGAGTGTGGTGGATGAATGAACGTTGGGATTGTGATGGTAGGGCAGGAGTAAATACATATTTCATAAGAAGACATTTAGTTCATGCTCAGTATTTAGACCCTGGTTGACACATCAGTGTTGGCATCTCCTTATCGAAGTCTGAGTTCACAGTCCCTTCCTCTTGTGTTGCATTGGACTGTTTCAATCCTGATGAATGGATGTCCTCCCTGTTGTCCCGTTGATGGCTCTCTTGCCAGTGAACTGCTAGAGGGTATCTTGCATCCTGGAAGGTTAGGAGGCTGAGGTGTTCTCAGATTATTGTTCTGAGTTGCCTGATGGTTCTCCCAATGTACTTGAGAGTGCACACACAGATGACAACATAGACAACAAATTTCAATTTCCAGTTAATAAATTGATCAATCAGTTGACAATGGGTGTCATTGAAGTTAACAGGCTTGGCATGTTGGGTTGAAACACATGTTGGCTTAAAGTGTGTAATAAATCTCTGTTATACCCTAGAAACAAGTGACAAGACTCATCATTTATTGCTTGACAATTTAAATCAAGTCACAAAGAATAATACCAGTATTCCAGTGAACAGGTCAACAGTGTTCTTACCAAAAACCCACTTATAACTCACAGAAGAGCACAGTCTTCCAAGAAACTCTCACTTGCAGCAGGGTACACTTCCAACCATCATGATCACCACAGTGATCCGTATATTCTAGTGCTCTACCCCCATTTCCAGTACTTGCCGGGCAGTGCCGTAGTGGTATTAACTGTCCATTGCTGGTAGCAGGTGCAAAATGGTTGGAGAATACTTATAAACAAGCCAACAATGTAGAAGTTGCCAATGCCTGTTTTCGAAGGGACATCAGTGAAGGATACACATAGTGCTTATACATTGAGTGGCTGAAGGCAGACCTGGTTAAGACATTTGTATTAAACCAGTAACATGTTTACAGCTCCAATTACGTAGTTAACTCTCAGAAGATGGCTTTGAAAAAACACTGACAGGCACTTGGAGTGCAATTGATGGTAAGACTTGAATAAAGTGAGCTCAAAAGCTTCCCATGTGGAGGTGTTATTTTTAAGCAGAGAGGGTCAGCAACTGGGTCAGAATCGCCATAGGGATTAGCATGGCCATAGGCAGTCAATGGGTGGGCAAATAGCCAAACAAGGCCATCAAGATTTGTCTCCCTCCTCATATGCCATTTCTCCCAATCTTTACTCTAATGCAATCCTTTTGGTTTATATGCGGAGCTGCCACCTAAAATCCGAAACTAAAAATGCCATTCTGTGCACAGTTCTTGTTGATCCTTCAACATTTCTAAGAGGCCTACCCAGAGAAATTATATTAGTAGAATCTTTATACAAAGTGCCTGTTTTGTGAAGTGCCATTGGTTACATTTAGTTCTCTCTCTTTTTCTATCTATCACTGCATCCCCTGTGTCTGCCTCTGTTTTCGGCTCGCTCTTTTTGTATGTTGGTAGAATAGCTTTATTGTGGTGAGTCCTTCATCACATTACTTCTGCCCATTGGATAAAACATTTCATGCACATATACACAAACAAGTCACTTACATTCGATAAGCATTAACCTGTAAAATCTTCTAAAGAAAATGCAAAGAGTGATGATGGGAAATTTCTCCCCTGATGAAGTTACTATACCTATTATCTCACAAAGGACAGGTAAGGCCGAAATCCCAGATGGAATTCCATGTGACCTATTTACTATGCATATTAAACTCTGATCTTGGATTATTTTTTGTTTAATACATTTTTATTGATGATTTAATAATAACCAATTGCCAAAAATGATTAGCTCAATGTAGCAGTAGGTAAATTATAAACAAGAAGTGACGGAGAGAAAAATATAGTGATAAAACTTAGCCGAGCCCATTTCGAATAACAGTATGGTATGCATACAGTAATCAACACAAATAATGACCTAATCATCATATGAAGAGTGGGACAGACAAGGTGTATAAAAACTAAACACGAACAGAGCGTGGAGGGTTATGAGGGTGAGGGAGCAATTCAAAACAGTGATAATTGGGTAAAGAATATAATTGTACACATTTAATCATAATTTGAAGTAATGAAACATTTGATATTCATGACCCAATGGTGGACATGATGTGATAAGAGAGATACTCAGTAAAAAGAGACCATATAACATCATGTTTGGATCTAGCATTGAGGCGTACTGTCATGCAGTGTTCCAGTCTGTGAATGTGACATATGTTGTTCCACCATTTTTTGACAGATAGGGTTTTAAAGTCTTTCCATTTGGCTGCAATTAGCTTGATGGCAATTGCAATAAATAAGTCATACAAACAATGGACGGGGTGTGTTTTTTTTGTACTTTCAAGGGCTAAGCTCCACAGGAGTATGTTCGAGAATGTCAAGGGAGGTTTGACCTTAAAAATGATATTCAAGAGAGACCACACCTCTCGTCAGAATGAATGCACAGAGGGGCACTGAAAGAACATATGACAGTAGGATCCACTGATATTGCCACAAGTGCAGCAGTTTCCGTCTGTACCAAATTTGATTTTCAAGAGGCGCATTTGGGTTAATAAAGGCCCTGTGAAGGAAGAAACATAGATTTTTCAAAATGTTGGCAGCAGTTTAGACCAGAGTAATTCCTAGGTTTTGTTATCATAACCTTTCCCAGAGTCCATTTCCCACTGAGTTTGGATAGACCATCTATCAGCAGGGAAATATTTGGTTTCTAATAATTTATAGAATTGAGCCTCTTTGATATTGGGAGTAGAAGTCATGAACTGGATTCTTGTAGGGTTGGGAATGAGCTCATTCTGGGTGAGTGAGGAAAACTATTAAGGCATACGTTAACTAATATATTGTAAAAGCCAAATTCTGAGGAGGGTAAGGAGAACCTTTTTTTCAAATCAATGGAAGGATTCCCAGCCAGTGGTGTGATAGATTTGGTGAAAGAATTGAATGCCCTTGCTAATCCAGGACTTTCTATAAAGTGTCCTGTTGTTAAATGTAATACGTTTGTTATTCCATAGAAAAGGTGAGAATTTTAGGGTCGAGTGAGTGGGTTGGAAGAGAACGTTTCTAAGGGCAGAAACAGCCACCTTAATCGGGTTAGTAAGTTTAGTAGATAAAGATCCAAATATATAGATCAAGTCTTGGGTTCTGTTGGGTGTGGTTAATTCCCTTTCAAGAATGAACCAGGTAGGGAGGTCCTCAAATGTGGTGGTGTTAAGCCAGATGCAAGATTGTTTAAGAAGGAATGCATTATTGTATTATTTGAAGTCAGGAAACTTGACACCACCATCTTCAAAGGGGGAAATGCGTTTGCTGACTGAAATTCATTTATTTTTATCAATGCCCCATAAGAAGTTGAGTAAGATAGAGTTAATGGCAGAGAAGAAGGAAATGGGAAGCTGGGTGGGGAGCATTTGAAGGTAATAGAGAATGATGGGTGAAAGCATCATCTTAATAGTTTCAAGACGTCCCCACCACAAGAGATATAGGTGTGACCAGAGAGAGGTGACTTCATTAAGTCTAAACATATCAAATTCATGCTTGAGGCAAAATGAGTTAAGAAGCAAGATCTCTGATTTATCTGTATTTAATTTATAACCGGAGGCTAAAGAGAAATCATTGAGGACTGACAAAAGGTATGGAATATGATCTTTTGTTTTTTTAAGAGAATTAGAATGTCTTCGGCATATGCTGCTATTTTAAATTTATGTTTGCTGCAGGTTACACCTGGAATTTGAGCGTTAGTTCTTATACGTTGTAACAGAGACTCAAGAGATAAAACATATAAAGTGGCAGAGAAAGGGCAGCTAATTGTGTGCCCCTTTTAAGGGGGAAGAAAAATGATGACTGACCGTTAATGAAGATAGAGGATTTGGGGTTGGAGTATAGAAATTTGACCAGCGAGATAAAGCCCTCTCTGCAGCCATGCCAGCGCAAAGATTGGAACAAAAAGTCCAAGTTCACTTGATCGAAAGCTTTTTTGGCATCAAGCGCTATGGCGATATAGCCATGTTTGTCTGTTTTGTCTTTCCCTATAAGATGCATGCCATCCAGTAAAAGTCATGCATTTGAGGAGATGTTGCTCCCTTTTACATAACCAACTTGATCTGATTTAATTAGTTTGGGGAGATAAGATTAAATTCTGTTAGCAAGTATCCTTGCAAATATCTTACATTCAATGTTTTTTAGGGAAATTGGCCTATAGTTTTTTTGGAAGGTCAGAGTCTTTTAGGGCTTTAGGAAAGAGAATCAAAGTGGCCTTGGCAAAAGACCCGGAGGAGGAGTTTTTGTTAGTGAAGTAGGTAAAGAGTGATTTGAGTTTAGGGGATAGGATACTAAAAAAGTGATGAAAGAACTCAGGAGAGAGGCCATCAAGGCCAGGTGCCTTGCCAGTCATAAGATCTTTAGTGGCCTGAATGAAAACGAGCAGGTTATCGGGAGCAATGACATCTGGGAGTAAAGGTTTGTGTAAAAGGTTTTGAAGACATCTAGAATATAATTAGAGCTAGTAACGGTAGTGCCCACACTATTCTTAATGTGTGCAATGAAGGTTTTCTCTTTGCAGGATTTGAAATAGGAAGCCAGAGCCTTCCCTGCTTTCTTACAGGTTTGGCATATTTTCGATTTGAGTTTTAGGATAGTATTAGAAGCAAGTTCAGTGCATACGTCATAATAAAACTTGATGAAGTTTAGGTTGAGAAGGAGATTGGTAGTGTAATCTTTTTGTATTCCTTTTTCTTTCTGCAAACATATTGAATAACATGTCCTCTCAATGCCGCCTTATATGCATCCCAATTGTTACCCGTTGAGGTATCTACATCCTTATTGTCATGAAAGAACTGTTGCTGAAAACTGGTAAATGACTTAACAAACGGATTGTCTTGTAATAGTGTATTATTGAAGCACCGTCTGGCGGAATGTTTACTAATATTAAGAAAGTCAAAGGTAGTAACGACAGGTGTTGATCAGAGATCACAATGTTGGTGATACGAGAATCAAGAACAGTGTGTGACAGTGATTTATTGACAACAAAATAATCTAGACGTGAGAGGGAATCATGGGGCAGTGAGTGAAATGTGAAGTCAAAGTCTGTGGGGTACGAGAGTCTCCAGGTATCAGCCAAACCAATTTCTGATATGCAGCGAATACATGCATTGTGGGACTTGGAGCTTCGGACGACACATTTGGATCTCCTATCCATAAACACCCCAAGGACATTATTAAAGTCTCCACATACCACAAGGTTAGTAAGGTCTGATTGTAAGATGTTTTGTTTCACTGAGTCCCAGAAATTGGGGTCTGACGCAGGGGGACCGTAAATATTCATAATAGAAATAACATTAACCTCAAACTGTAGTTTAACCCACACCCACTGCCCATTATTAGCGGAATTTTGATTAATAATCTTGTAGGGGAGTTTCTTACTGATGAGTATGGCAACAACATTTTTCTTTGCTGGGGCAGGCTAGCAATAACATCCTGGACCCACAGAGATTTCAGTTTCATTGATTCAACCATGGGCTCCTGAATACCGGCAACAGAAAGGCCAAATCTCTTAAGATGTGAGAGAACCTTACATCGCTTAATTGGGTTGTTAATCCCTTTCACATTCCAGGATATGCATTTAAACATGCTCATTATTGATTAAGGATGCTTGTAAATATGAACAATACATGTTAGACATAGCAATTGAATAAAGGAATTACCTGTCATAGAATGATAATGGAAAGAACAAACATATAAATGTAATCGCTTGTAAAATGTACCAATTAAGAGTGAGCTGGACACATGAGGGGAATACATAAGGAAGGTGGGGAAACAAACAAACCTGACATCTGTATGACATGGCAGAAAAACCAGACGTAGAGAAGAAATGAGGAAAAGAGAAGTGCTAACAAATAGAAGAAAAGATAGGTGTCAGATAAAAACAGAAAGATGAACCAAGCAAAGTTGAGGGCACGGTGACACCTGGCTGGACTACAAAATGAGTACTGCATGTTGGAGGTCGCCCGAGGCACAACAACCACGCCACCGAACTATATCAATGGTAACAAAACATAAAGTCAATGCACACAGCGAAAACTTGGAGCAGTTCCGTATTCCGAGTGATGTCCTGCAAAATGTAAATCCTGCTGGGTTGCCAGATGAGATTGCGTTTTTCTTTAGCTTTGAAAATGATAAGGTGCAGCTGTGTATATTCCAGAAGTAAAAAAAGAGTGTGTGTCATGGGATGTTGAGCATGAGCCGATTTTAGAGGCCCGATTCTGTGAGCTTGTTGAATAGTGAAGAGGATATCAGATGGGATATGGAGAAGGGATGAAAGCATTTTCTGTAGAAGCAGGATGGTGTCCTTTCCTTCGCAACCTTCAGGAAGGCCTGAGATATGGAGGTTATTCCTTCTGCTTCAATTTTCCAGTTCTTCGTTGTGCTTCTGGAGCACTTTGATGGTAGTTTGAAGTGCAGTCACTCTGGGAGAGAGACCCTCTACCAAGTTTACTCTGTTTTCCACCTCCTCCATTCTATTTTCGAATGCGCACCATCTGTCATTGAGTTGTTGCAATTTTGAGTTGGTAGTTTCAATAAAGGGCTTTAAAGACCTGATCTCCAGTAGTAATAATTCCATGCTGGGGTCCACTGAGTTAGCTGGAGGAGGAGATTCGATTTTAGGCCTTTTTAGTGTGGCAGGGCATGAGGCTGACAGGGCATCCTTGTGAGGCTGTGCTGGCTTTTGCCCACCTTTTCCCTAAACCATGATGTTGAAATTATTTATTTTCTCCCTTTTTCTTATTTAGTATAGTTAGTTGTAGTGACAGAGAATATGGGGAATTGGCCAGGAATATGACTGAAGAAATATTATAAGCAATGGTAAATATGATATTTGAGTCAGTTTGCTACAGTATCACAGTATGAGGCTGAGAGTATGATGAGCATCTTCACCGAAATAATAAAATGAGCGTAAAATAAAAGAGATTCTCACCGCAGTATAAAGCAGTTATTGCTGAAGGAGAAGTGCTTCCAGTTCCAATTTGCATGGTTTATTTTTATACTTTGGTGCATACTGTTTTTTTGCCCAGAAGATGGTGTATGTGAAAGGCCTGGCCCCGGAGACCTCCGGTGTTTACTGATAAGGCAGCCGAAAATCCAGTCAGCTGTGTCGGCTTCCTGGAAAAGCAGCAGACGCTGCAAAGTTGAGGGCCCCACGTATGCTTGGAGGCCCGTAATATCGAAGAAAAACATACCACAATACTCCTTAACAGGTAAGTAAAAAATGTGAAAATGGTTTAAAAGGATGTTGCAATCATGAATGAATAGGTGTTGCGGGCGGGAGGAGTGAAATCAGGCAGCCATCAACCTCAGCATCAAGCCACACCCCCCTGATCTTGGATTTTACTGGTTGTATTTAATGTGATTTCCATGAGTGTAACTATTACCCTGCCATTGGGCTGTGTAGTTAGGTGTTCCTATCTATAACAGGTTCTAAGAGTGATCATGTGCCAGATAGGCTGATATCTTTCTTAGACAGTTCTGTCAAACTATATGGACAGTTAATCCTAACTAGAAATATGGAATGGGTGGTTGACAATGGAATTTTAACTCTGGCCCTGTATGCTTTTAGTAAAGTAATTGAGACTTTAGATCAAATTCCACATCAGGTAATGCAACCAAAGTATAAAACCAACAACACTCTGGCCACTTCCACTCTAAACTCCAATCAAAATCCCACTCACTCCATTCCCATTCGGAACAACAAGGAGACATGCTCTCACCTACCTCGTCCCTTCAATGACCTACAATAAAGCCAAACAACTATACAAAACACTCAAATTCTGTGGCAGGCCTAACAACAGGCGCTCAAACAAAGAAATCAGCCATAACTTTCAACACACCACCATGACACACAATCCCAAAACAGCACCCTCATTCATCCTGCTGCCAACAAACAAGGTGCACTGAACACGGCACACGCTTCATCTTCTACTGTTCTAATACAGAACAAATGAACAAGGTTAAAAAAAAAACAGAGCACAAGCCCCCACTGCCGTGCACAAGCCGGTGGAGAGGACCACCCCTAAGGTACTGTGTCCAACTCCCCGACGGCACGTGCTGGAAAGCCCCTCAGGTGTGGTGTCCAACACCCTGACATCTGTGGCACAGGTGGCAGAACACCCCTAAAAAACTAGTGCTGGGTTCCAAACCCTAATATATGTGGCACTGGTGGCAGAACACCCCCTAAAACATGTGCCAGGTAGAAACCGCAATATTAGTGGCATTGGTGGCAGAACACCCCTAAAAACCGAGTGTCAGGTTTCAAACCTCAAAATATGTGGCACAGGTGGCAGAACAACCCTAAAAACCTGTGGAGGTTCTAAACCGCAAAATCAGCGGCACAAGTGGCAGAACACCCCTAAAAAAACAGTGCCGGGTTCCAAACCCAATGACAGGGATGGTCAATGACCACTAAGTGCTAAGTGTCCAACACCCTGGACAGCCCCTGGCAAGGTCAGACTCTGAACAGCGGATACTGCACCACCACAGACAGATTGAGCCCCATAAGCGGACACTGTGCTGCAAACACACACACACTAGAGGCCATCACTAACCCAAACTAGTGGTTTTCTAAGCCAACAGGCTGGGTTTACAACACAATAAATATACATCAAAAAGCCCTCAACACACAAGCATTGAAAACTTAACATTTAAGGCATAGCAAGTAAAAACAAAACTCTACTCTAACAGAGTTCATACCCTGAGCTATTTAAGTCCAAAATAATTGATGGTCCTCTGCAGGCAAAGAATGGATACTAAATACATTCAAGACACACATAACATTTTCTGTGGTAATAGCTCATTCCTAATAAACAGAGTCCATGGCGGATGATCTCTAAGCCTGCACGCCACAGTCAATGACATCATATCCAAGCAAAACACCAAAACATCCACTTCAAGCTATAACTGTGCTTAATATCCTCTCAAGAACAGGCGTCACATGACAACTATCCTAAGCATGGACAACAATTACAAAAAAAACAACAATTGCTGCCACAGTAAACAAAATATTGCGGAATTACAAAGGGGAACAATGCCCACCAGAGCGTATGACACAGTGGATGAACTTTTGTCGCCGTCAGTAACCACAGACAAAACGAAGTGTAGATTGATCGAAAATGCCTGCAAAGCGTCTATATAATTGCTGCCAATGGGCGTACAATTTAACAATACAGGCAAAAGTGTTATTACTTTCCTTTGTATACTTTCCTATGACCATAAAGCTCTTTGCACGTAGAAATGGCACAGTGTCTCCAACTCCTCACGTTAATCGTATAAATCCAGAATACATGGAAAATGTCAGCCATTCTTTCAAAATCACACTGCATTATGAGCGCAGCATTGCTGCATCATGAGTCTTTCTCTCTCTCTTGACAAATGAACCCCCATCGAAAAATGCAAAGTAGAAGCGCCGCTGATGCCGCCACTTCGTAAACAGAGTTCCTCTGATCCCACTTAGATACGCGCTGCAGGGTTATTTACTCTCTGCTGCACCAACATCCATTGTTGCCGGCGTTCAGACAACGTCATCATTCCCCTGAAGTGACAACACTGCATGGAGCTCCATTCCCGATCCTGTGGACTCGAGCCACTTCCGAACCTCTCTGCATACCCCAATGCTGGACCAGCTAGCAGCAAGCCATCCTGGCACCAGCCTTCAGAATCATTGTGGTAAGCTGCCCATTTCTCATTCTTTAATTTCCGCACCAGAGCCATTGACACACCAACCTCATCCACAGCAGTCAGTAGCTGCTAGCCTGAATTAGTATTAGAACAAACATTCTCTCTCCCAGGCCGGAAGGCCTCCTTAAAATGTGTCTCTCTCAGGCTGGAAATACCAGCCGCTTCTAGTGGCACAATTCCTCAGGGTGTTCCCATTGGGAACAGCAGCCCAGTGGCCAAATGCTGCAGGGTGGCCCCACTGGTAACTGGATTACCAGATTACCAGCCACATTCAGTGCCCAAATACTGCAAGGTGGCCCTACTGTTGCTCCAACTGCTACTAGTAGTCAACTCCCGCCCCCAGATGCCCCATTTCTGACTTTCAACAGCTGTTGGGCTATGGGACAGGGGTGAGCTCACCTTTGGAGGGTGGGGAGCCAGTGGATGTCCCCCCTGTGGCCTCAATGGCGTTCTTCCTTGCTATTTGTAGCTGCTCACTCTGGGCAGCTGCAGCTTCCAGGCCCTTCCCTCAAGCCAGCTTGTTGCCAGTGTAGCGGGGTGAAATGAAAGTCTGATACTGTAGGTAAAGGAAGTGACCTTTTTTACTAATTTCCAGTGACAAGGTATACATATCAGGTAGGTCCAAGGCTGGGTAAGTAGGAAGGTACACAGGAGACATCCACCGGCCTGCACTCTCACAGGCTCTTTCACTCCAACTGACATTCATGGAGCTTACAGAGGCGCTCACACCAGAACATTCCACAGGCATACATTCCACCACGCATTCTCTCAAGCAAGCATTCATGCAGGACCAAGGCAGGGAACACAAGCAAGACACAACAGAGACCCTGAAGGACAATGGCTTAAATGCTGGTCTCTTACACTTATTGATTGCCCTTCATTTGTACTACTCATTTTGTGCATGATGTGCTCAAGATGGGACTTGGACTCATAATTTTGGGGTGGAGCGTCAGGAGTGTGTGCTGGCTCCATTGCTTTTTAACCTTTGCATTAATTCTCTTAGTGAAGTTTCAAAGCTGCTGCATTCAAGTCCCGCTGATCTCAGGAGTTAGGTTTCAGATGATGGGGTATGCTGTTGGTATTGTTTTACTTGCCAGATTCCGATGCTGGGCTATGTTGATGATGTTGCTTTAATTGCCAGAACCCCCAAATCCTGGTAGATTCTTAAAATGGCACATACTATGTATTTGCATGCTAGGGGGTTAAAAAAAAATACACTTAAATCAGTCACTCTGGCTCTGAGTTAATGGCAAGAAAATCCAGTAGCATAAATTTAAAATAGGGAAAAATGGCTCCCCACAGTTGAGCACAGTGAAAATTCGAGGTAGCACTTTGGGACCATGTTTAGGGGTACTTTTTATTTACAAAAAAAAAAGCCACAAGGATGGCCCAGATCATGAATGCAATTTCCACCTTGCAAAGGATGCTTTCCATTGTTCAATTAGCATTACGTTAAGGCAATTAGCAAATGCAAAAGTAATACCTTCACACTGGGCCCGTATTTGGGAAATTGATGGCTGCTCTACTTTGCAAACAGGGGAAACATCACTTTTCAAGTACCTATTATTTCTGCCATATTCTGCTCCTTCTTATGCTGTTAACTTGGAGCTTACGGAGGCATGTATTGAAGACAAGATGTTCAGCCCTCCTGTATCTCTTGGTTAAACATGGACAAATATTAAAAATAGGATTTCACATTCATTATTAAATCAATGAAGCTTGTGCGAAAACCACTTAAGGAGTCCATGGATATAACTAATGTACGGATATAATAATGGTCAAAGTTTTGTAAGTTCTGCTTTACTAATGAAGACAATGGGGGTCATTCCGAGTATGGTGGTAGCCATGGAGCAATTAGCTCCATGGCTGCCTCCCATACCGTGACTGTGTCCGGTGTGGTGCAATTGGGACTTACCGGTCTAGTCCGACCCTGGCGGGACCGATAAGTCCCCTTTGCACCAACCATTCCCCATTCCCATTTGAGCCCCCATAGGGCTCAATGGGAATGGGGAGGGTGCAAATAACAGGCTCGCGAATCGCAAGCCCGTTATTTGCACCCTGGTCCCTTAGAGGGACCCGTAAAGGACGTGTGGTCCGTCAAAAAGGATGACTTTAGAGACCATCCTGGAGTCATCCGATGATCATCGAACTACATTAGAAGTCATTCCCACATCATCAGAAGTCATCATGCTGTTAAAGTCATCAGCAAATGTCTCAGAATGGTGGGTGATGATTTGGGGATGAGCTTAGGATGACTTGCTGATGATGCTAACATCATCCCTATTTTAGCAAACTCTTTGTTCCTGATGATTTTAGGATGACTTGCCGATTACTTCAAGAGCATCACCATGATGATTTGGGGATGAGCTTAGGATGACTTGCTGATGATGCTAACATCATCCCTATTTTAGAAAACTCTTTGTTCCTGATGATTTTAGGATGACTTGCCGATTACTTCAAGAGCATCACCATGATGATTTGGGGATGATTCTGGGATGACCTGCCGATTACTTCAAGAGCATCGACAGGTTTGCCCCGGTGATTCTGGGATGACCTGCTGATTACTTGACAAGCATGTTTGTCCCTGATGATTTGGGGATGATTCTGGGATGACCTACTGTCAAGAGCATCGTCATGAAACATGTTTGTTCTTGATGATTTGGGGATGGCTTACTGATTAATCACAGAGTTTGTAGGATGATTTGCGGTCTAATACGGATAGTCTTTCAGCTTTTGCTTAATTGCACTTGTGCTGAATGATTTTTTAATGCTTTGCTAAGCACATCTGTTTGGCATTAGTTTTAATTGCATGTAAAAAGCATAATATGGATATGATCATTTAAATTGCAACACCCAATGTAAAAGTGCTGAACCATTGACCAGGAATCACACTTAAAAAGCATACATGCCACAGAAATAGTTTTCTTGCAGTAATAAGTGACTAACGCATAAGTATGGGAATTCACCGCTAAGTACATTCTATAGTCAAAAATAGTCATTTTAATTAGTCATCATGCACCCTTCCAAACCAAATCCATGTGATTCAAGACACATATTGGTAGAACTTGCCATGGAGCCCAAATTAAGCCACAATTATCCAACCTTAACATTTGTTAGACAGTAATCAGTGCACTCATTTTACATTGGTGCCTATCACGCAATGACTACTGTTCTGCATGAGTACAGCGAGGAGTACGGTCTAAAATGATTACTCAGGCCCCACACTACTACAAACTTGGAGTGATCCCAATCATATGTTTGAATAAGGCTTCGACTGGCAGTCTATACACTTCCCGAAGACAATGTGATCTGGCAAGATAAGCGACTGAAACAGGATTACTTCAATGATTCCAAAATGAAATCATGTCCAACCAAAATTTTTCCAAAAAAGAAAAATTGCATATATAGCGCTATTCTTTCACTTCTGCCAAAAATGCAATTACTTCAGTACAAGTTATGTGAAATGTTTTCACTGGACATAAAAAGTCAAGCTTATCATATATGAATGATAATAGACTCACTTTGTCATATTGCCCAATCCACATTCATACTGCCCTGTCTATGTACATACAGAAAGTACATCAAAGCTCCTGGTATGTAGATAAAGTGTGTCCTCCATTCTGCTGGTAACCACAAGCAAAGTCTCTCAAGTTAAACTGACTCACCAAATGTCAACCACCACAAGTACAAAAGAAAAGATTGCCCACACAATATAGTTTGGTTAAAAATATAGTCTTTATATAAACGTTTAGATATAAATTAATCTCAACATTACAGGTGAGTACATTATTTCATATGAACACCCCATTATGTATAGGAGCTAACACAGGGTCTCCAGAAAATATGCACTTACCAGACCTGGTTCACCAGGTCTGCCACTTAATGATATAGACCACTAACCATAACATCTCAACAGAAAGGTGCAATTAGTCTACCAGGCCCTTCCCTTACACATAGAAGGAAAAGACAGGTATGCAGACCACACTCAAAAGGTGACAAAGGAAATTTAAGATGGATTCCCCGGCCCCCAAAAGCTGGTCACACATGTCCCCAACACATATTTGGCCCTAGGGAACAAGTAAGGGAAACACACAGTAAAAATACTAGCAGCACTTAATGGAAGAAGGGGTTGAGTGGTGAATGACCAGCTAAACTAGAGAACCCATCCCACAGGTGAGTTTAGACAGCTGTTTAGGAATTCCCAGTTTAGGGTTATGGATTCAAGTTGCTAGCAATGGGCCCATTGGGGTTGTATAAACATTTCTAAAAGTAGCCCCCTCTAGCTACAAAAGTAAGCAAAGTGTTTCTCGGGGCTTCCTTGAAGCCTAAAAGATGCACTTCCAGCATGTGTTTGAATGTAGGAAACCAGTTATGTTCAATCCAATTCAAAACAATTTGGCATTTCAGATATAAAAGTTTCATTTTCAACTTTGATGAAAAAACATACCTTTTGTATTACTGGTATGTGGATGGCTAATGTGCTTTTCTCTTCGACTACCAAATGAACTGGGTCTTTCATATCATAAGACTGACACACAAGTGGAATAACGAGTGCCAAATTGGTGAACGCATTTGCTTCTCTACACTGTATGAATCAACTGACCCTACCATAGGCATGCAATCCACCCTCGTTCACATATTTGATCACACTTTGATCTCTCCTCTGAATACGAGTGTAATTTGAACTGTAAACAAGAAGATTATTTTTCTCCATAAATATCTTGTTACATGATACAACGCCAGAGTCAGTGATTTGGGCAATCCGAGTCACTGCTACATATTCATCTTCAGATAAAGTGTAAGGGTTTGTCGACCCAACACTGTAAACACCATTTTCAATGTTCACATACTTTTTTCTATTATGTAAGCTCATCATACTTTGGTAGAACTCTGCCTCATCACTACCACTTAACAAATATTTTTCTTTCAGAACTGGGATCATCTGTATCATACTTATGGCATCGAGAATCTGTGTTTCTACACCTGTAGTACCATGAAAATGCTGCAAAATGAAACCATTGAGATCTTCAAAAACAAAACAGTTAGCTGTAAATAGAGGTCCTGTTGCTCGAACGCTGTCTACTAAATGTACTAACTGATGAACATTCATGGTCATAAATCGTTTTTCATATAACTCTGTGAAGAGTTGCACAAATAGAAATAAACTTTGTTCAGCTATATGTAAATCTTCCTGGTTAATGTTTTCACTTAAAAGTTTGTGGATTGCTTTCGAAAGAATACAAAAGTGCAAGTAGTGTTCCTTATGTAGAACATTTTTAAGGACTGGTATTCCCCAAAAAAGTAGAAAGTTCCTAAATTCTGAAGACTTCCAGTACAATAGTTCATCAATAGACCTTGGTACTCTACTTACATCTAAAGTCGGTTTTATCCTTCGCAAATAACCATTTACTATTGTTACTTTTTCATAATAGGAGTATGAACAATGCTTGTAATCTTTTGTAAACCAGACTGTCAGCAATAATTTCATAAAGCCTCCACATACGCCATGCATGTAATCAATCACAAATCCTTTGGTTATACAAAAGTACTTCAGGAACATAAACCACGTTGGTCCTTTAATTCCTCTCACAGTGTAACTAGACTGCCCAGTCTTAATGTTGTCTATAACATGCTTTACATCGTCTGTAATTGTATCAAGTGTCCTTGGTGGTCCTTTAGGGCCTTCATCATTATAAGGAAATACCCAACAGTGCCCTTTGCCCGAAACTGTGCTTTCACCCTCTTGAAGGCAATGCCAGCAGCCAAACTTTCCATTGAACTGCGTGCTATTTGACACTAGACAGCGTGCAGGTAAATCACAGGTAACTGTGAGAAGTGTAGCATGACACGTGAAGCTGGAATTGTTGTGGTCATTAAATACAACACCATCTTCAAGTTGTGCAAGGTCAGCATACAATGGCTTTAAGAAAGACCACATTACTGGCTTTTTTGAGGACACCCATATGCCATACAATAACACATTTTCTCGAAGTTTCCTTTGGGAAATGGGCAGCTCATTCACAATCAAGTACACTGGCCACATTGATACTTTGGAACTTTTAAATACAGTAACGCCATCTGTGTTCATAGCAAATGATAGACTATTTGGGTCGTGTAGAAAGCCCCTCTCAAACAAATCCAAATAAAGTTCCCCATCATATACATCTTTCATTTCATGTTTTTCTTTCTGCATATAGTGATGTAATCGATAGTTTCGCACATTTTCTGTAAAGCCTTTTCGACTAAACATGATTTGTAACTGGGCAATCAGACTATGTTGGATAAAATAGGAGATTGAATCATTTGGTGTCAAATCTTTTAAACAATGAGTATTAGGGCAAGTCTGCGTATTCTTGTCAACATGTGTATAGCAAGTTGCACAGTAGTAATTAATAATGGGGGCTTTAACAAAACCCTTTATGTATTTTTGAAGATGATACATTGTTCGTATCATTCTGTTACTGGGTGGAAGAAGTAGGTAAATAAGATTAAGCATGTAGTTAGCAGCTTCATCACTCAAACGAAAACGAATCATAAAGCAACAAACTAGTAGAACAACCACTCCCAAACACCTGGTTGACCCTTCAAACATAGGTTGTTTTTCATCTGAGGGTAGCGTTTCATCAGCTTGTACTTGAACTTCTTCATAATCATTTTGAATGGTGTATCCAATTTGATCGGCAAGTACCTGCAAACCAGAACTATGCTCAGAATCATGACCAGAATCATGAACATGCCCATTCATTTCACCCATCAGGGTGCCACATAACTCATTCCACATAGTGTCAGTCATGTCTTCATCTGCTTGTGGTGTAGAATCTGGTAAGGTTGTACAGTCACTCTCGTCCATTTCCTCAGAGACACTAATGGGAGCTGTGTGTGTGCTTCTACCAATGATGTTCTCTTCAATTTGGGTGTGCTGCTCTTCACAGTATGCGGTAGAAGGATCTGCAATGCAATGCAATGCAATAGCGGGTCACTCACAGGACAAATTGATTAATTCAACTAGTAAAAATTGGGTTGTGCATAGGTATAAATAGAAATAGTAAACTTGTGTTATTTGTATGAGAATCAGCTAGCATCAGTTTAAATTAGTTTATCAATTCAGATCATTTATTATAAGTGGACCAAGGAGTAAGCATTACAGACTACCAATAGCTGTTTGTGTGCAGTGAGTTTTTTAACTGAATGTATCAATAACAGTGTTTTGTGGTTATGTGCAATAAAATACTATAACATACATTTGGAATGGTTATAATGTACCTAGGAAGAAAAGGTCATCTGCTCTATTAAAAGTCTTGGCATGGTCTTCTATCGCCTTCTTGGATGTTCCACATAGAGTGTTTGAAGAATCAGTTTCTACGATGAAATGTTCCTTCTGCAGCCACACATAAAACCAGTATTAGAATTGCATAATTGTCATACAGGTCTTGCTTTAAGAGCCAGAGAGTGTAAAGTATGAATGCACAGAATAGAGAAAACAAATGACATGTAATGAAAGCAGACTTAATTTCCCAACTTTAGAGGTAGTCAGGCGGTTAGAGGTAGTCAGGCGGTTAGAGGTAGTCAGGCGGTTAGAGGTAGTCAGGCGGTTAGAGGTAGTCAGGCGGTTAGAGGTAGTCTGGTTGTTAGTGACCAAGCCGAATACAGGAGTTTATTTTTGGTGCACTTTCACCCCTTTTTGTTTTAGAAATATTTGCTTGTTTTTAGGAAGAATGTATTTTTGGGGAGTAAAAGCATGTAGGAGACCTCTTATCGGTAGAGTTGCATTGAACGTTAATATATTTTACCAGTGCAATCCATTTTTTGTAAGGTCCTCGTTTCTTTCCTTTTCCTCGAGGGGGCCTTTCATCCATTTCCATTTGTATGGCTGTGTTGGTTGACAGAAATACCCTAACCAGATTATACAAGCAATTAAAAGTTAGTCAAATAATTAAGATAACAGAACAGAATACAGGTGGCAAAAGGGGTGCCCTGCGTATTCATGGATACCAAGGTGCATTTTTAGCCGTCTAAAATGTTAGGCTAAAATGGAAGCCATGAGGCCTAAACATAGCATGCACCCCCTGGGTGAGAATCCTTTGGCATCCCAGTCAAAAACAAGCACCCAGCACCCTCAAAATCCCCATTGTGGCAAGGGTAAAGCTTGAGACTATGTTGGGCCAAAATAGAAGCCATGAGGCCTAAACATAGCATGCACCGCCTGGGTGAGAATCCTTTGCCATCCCAGTCAAAAACAGGCACCCAGCACCCTCAAAATCCCCATTGTGGCAAGGGGAACGCTGAGACTATGTTGGGCTAAAATGGAAGCCATGAGGCCTAAACATAGCATGCACCCCCTGGGTGAGAACCCTTTGCCATCCCAGTCAAAAGCAGGCACCCAGCACCCTCAAAATCCCCATCGTGGCAAGGGTAAAGCTTGAGACTATGTTGGGCTAAAATGGAAGCCATGAGGCCTAAACATAGCATGCACCCCCTGGGTGAGAATCCTTTAGGTAGCAAGGCAGTGGTAGAAGAATTGCAAATAGCGGTAATTTCATTCAAACCAGTGGGGGGCATGTTTTCTGGGGTCATAGACACAGATAAAGTGGCATTTGCATCATTAGGTAGCAAGGCAGTGGTAGAAGAATTGCAGATAGCGGTAATTTCATTCAAACCAGTGGGGGGCATGTTTTCTGGGGTCATAGACACAGATAAAGTGGCATTTGCATCATTAGGTAGCAAGGCAGTGGTAGAAGAATTGCAGATAAAGTCCATATGATACCCGAGAGTATTGTGTGTTTGTTTAAAAGTTTGCCGACACTTTTTTGAAATGCCTTAAGGCGTCATGACGTGGGGACGTTTTTTTTTTACGTATGACGCACTGTGATGATGTAGCTGATGAAGACAATCATGGAGGAAGGAGGACTCCATGCCGTGCACCGGCAGGTATATTTAGCTGCTGGTGGCTTTGTTTGTTCTTTCGGTTTTGGAATTCTGCAGCATCTGGATCTTCGTCTTCGTCGTCGTCCTCGTGGCTGTTTCCTCTTTGTCCTGGTAAGTATACAAGCTCCCAAACAGAAGCCACAATGCATGGCATATGGCCGCCATATGGTCCTCGAGGATCGAGCTATTAAGGATTGATCCTGTTCGCTGTCTCGTCTCTCCCTTCTTCGGCTTTCTTCTTCCATTAACCTACAGGTTCCTGACCTGGACTCTAACGAAATATGCACACTGCACTTCAGCGAATACTCTGGATTTTCTGGTCTTGGACCTCTAATTTAGACCTGAGTTCCCTGCCTTCTCTCCACTTCCCGAGGCCTTCAAAACAACAAATGAGCTCAATAAGATACACAGTGCTCAGAATGCTTTATAACACCTATTATTCAACTTATAGCCGTAACCCGCTAGACGTATTGAAACGTGGTAAAAACTAGCAAAACCAGCTAGAAAATGTACTTTCCTCGCGTTTTGGTAAATGCTAATTCTGTTGCGTTTCCTGTTTGTACAGTGTCCGTGCGTTTGTTCAGTCGAACCTGATGTTTTTATCGTCTCCTATACAAGGGGGATCAAAATGTACTTTGTTTACAGGCTGAAGGTATACTGCTGAAATCTTCAATGCATTATCTGCTTTCCTGACTGTTCTGGAACGTGTATTTGCCATCTGTTAATCCAGTCACCATGTGTCCCTTCTAGTTTACAGGCTTCACTCCCCTGATGATCCCGTTCTCTCCAAAGTGTGTGGATGATATGCGTGCGTTGTGTAGGGGGATTTTCTTTTAATGTATGTGTGTGGATGATATGCGTGCGTTGTGTAGGGGGATTTTCTTTTAATGTATGTGTGTGGATGATATGCGTGCGTTGTGTAGGGGGCTTTTCTTTTAATGTATTTGTGTGGATGATGTGCGTGTGTTGTGTAGGGGGATTTTCTTTTAATGTATGTGTGTGGATGATGTGCGTGCCTTGTGTAGGGGGCTTTTCTTTTAATGTATTTGTGTGGATGATGTGCGTGTGTTGTTTAGGGGGATTTTCTTTTAATGTATGTGTGTGGATGATGTGCGTGCGTTGTGTAGGGGGCTTTTCTTTTAATGTATGTGTGAGGATGTGTGTTAATGTGTGTGGATGGTGACTGCATGCATGTGGATGGTGTGCGCATGTTGTGCAGGGGCCTTTGCTTTTAATGTGTGTGGATGGTGACTGTATGCATGTGGATGGTGGGCGCATGTTGTGTAGGGGCCTTTGCTTTTAATGTGTGTGGATGGTGTGGTGTTTGTGTTGCCTAGGTGTTTCAAGATTGGCGTGTGTATTCTTTTTTGGGGGTGGGGGGGCGCCAAATTTTGTTTTGCCCAGGGCGCAGGGTGGGTGAAGGATTCCGTGAATCCTAGGGGGAAACATGTCAGCAACAGTGCCATTTGGGAGCGAATACTGGACTGTCCAGTGGCCCCCAGAGTGCATGGGTGTAATTTTGATATATTAACCTCCTGGGTCATCACTTCCCATTGTATATGTTAATGAGTCCCACACTTTTTAGTTTGGGCTATTAGGTGGCGCTTTAGCACCATCTATGAACTAAAACTATTGCATTAGAGCACAGATAGGGAGAAGTGGCATATGAGGAGGGACACACAGCCTGTAGGTGTTTGGTTATTTGCCCACCCATTGGCTACGCATGGCCATGCTAAACCCTATGGTCATTCCCACCCAGTTCCTGCCCCTCCCAGCCCAAAACACCACCCCATGGGAACTCTCTTGCGTTCGCTTTGTTCAAGCCTTACCATCAAACTTTGCAGTCAAGGTGCCTGCCAGTGTTTTTTCAAAGCAGTCTTCTGGAAGTTAATGACTTAATTGGATTTGCAAACCCTCCTTAACCAGGTCTGCCTTCAGCCACCTGATTTATTAGCACTGTGCGTGTCCTTCACTGAACTCCTTTTATAAACAAACATTGGCAAAGCCAACACTTTGGGCTCTTGTGTAAGGATTAGGCCTCTGCCAGGTATTGCTATTAGATGCCCAGCCACTCACACCATTTTGCACATGTTACTATCAATGGTCAGTTAATACCACTACGGAAGAGACTGCAAGTGCCTTACTACACAAAAGGCAAAACTGTTGGCGTTGCCAATGCATGTTTTACAACTCGTGCTACACCCCCTTTGTCAACCCTGCTCTCACGCTCCTGCTCCATACATGCACAGATCCTCTTGTCTGTGTCCTGCTCGAATCCTCAGGACCCTACTTTTTTTGGACCCTGCTTTCCTAGCCCTACTCTGACACTCCTCCTCTCTTGTCTCTGACCTGCATGGACTCTCCTGTGCTGCTTGGACCCTGCTTCCCAGCCCAGGGCCTGCTCATATGCCATGGCGTAACAGGAGGGTGGTAATAAGCCATGATTTCTCTCACGTTGCTGCTGGCGATAATCTCAACTCATCCCGGGGGCTGGGGCCCCTGCCCCACCCCACCCCCCTCAGAGCTTTCCGGGGCGGGGACAGATTAAAGGCAGGCCTGGGAGAGCGATCCAGGAATGTGTTTACAATGCGGAAACCAAACACTGGGATTGGCTACCTGTTCATGTTCATGCAATTATGTTGCTGGAATAGAGCAGAGTTTTAATTGCCGCTCCTAGTATGCACAGGTCTCTCGCTCAACCCTACATGCTGTCACACTCCTTCCTAGAACCCCATCTGGCCAAGCCTCTCACTCTTAACCTTTCACACACAGATCACTGTTACACTTTCTCTCCACCCCACCGTGTGGCCTAATACTTCTTGATGCTTTCTTTCCACATGCCACTTTGCGTCCATAGTTTCTCCTTCCATTATGTGCTGCTCTTCTGGTCGAAGGTCTCCCTTCTTGAAAGTACTCCTTTTAGAGGTGAGCTTACTCTCTGTTCTCACACTTGTGTGCTGGCCTTACTTGCTGTGGTTAAACTCAGGAACACTGTTCGCCGAGCGTAGGTGTTTTTCGGTTGGTAGCTGCCATGTGGTGTTGGGCAAGACTATGAGGATTTTGTCTCATTGTATGTGATTTGTCAAGACTACCACTTGAATGTGTGTTCTGTTCTCTTACACAAACCAAACATCGGCATGTAGGTTGTGAGGTCATGGAATTATGTGGGGATATGTGGTCTTTAGATTGCAGGTGTTACTTCATATACCATTCATAGGCCATTTTCAGCTACAGTAGACAAAGTAAAGTGCAGAATCTTATTAAGTGGACACCAGTAATTTTTACAGTTGAATCTGAATATTCAGTGTTTGAGAAGGTGTATGCAGAAGGGTGAGTTTTTAGCATGGTCATTTAGCGGCAGCACCTTTGATACCTGCGCTGTCCTGACTAAATGAGTCCCATATGGTGCCTCCAGGGGTGATGTGTTCCCTCTAGTGAGAAATAGCTCACTAGCACAGATGGGCTGAATGTAAGATCTGGCTTCCTAAACCAGATGGGCTAAATGCAGGATCTGGCGCACTAACAGAGATGGGCTAAATGCAGGATCTGGCTCACTAACAGAGATGGGCTAAATGCAGGATCTGGCTCACTAACAGAGATGGGCTAAATGCAGGATAGTGTAAAAAATGGCAAGAACGTATTTGTAAAGTTAATGATGTTGGTTCCAATGCAAGTCATGTTGCAATGAGGACACAGCGGGTCATTCAGGTGCTGCATATTAGAATACTAGCTTCAATCACAAATGGGGACACTTCAGGCAGGAACATGTCCATAGTAAGGGGACCATAAATTAATGATCCTGTACAGAATAGTTTCACAATAATACTTTGAGCACACTAAATGTATTTATTTTTCGTCTTTTAGGTAATAATTCAAACCATGGCCCTCTTTAATGTGCTTTTCTTTGATTGCGACAACTCTCTCTGTATTCGAAAGGATGGGGAATTTGAGCCATTGGCAATTCCTGGTGAAGTGATTTGTAAATGGCTGGTAGAGGGTCTTGATGAAAGTGGAAAAGAAATACGTGAAGAAAGGGATTTCAAAGCGGTAGTGCTTTTCCAATCGGCAGGTAAGCAAAGTATATATGTTTTTCCCTCTGTTTCCCTCCATTTGATGTTTCGGGAGGAGGGTACATCTAACGTCCCTACAGTGAGGCATCCCCTTTTTTTCTAACATACAGATGAGTGCTGCACAATGCCCACCACTCTTTCACAGCATCTCTACTTCCTTTAGAGTAAGTCTAATGTATAAAGTATAGATGCACAACATGGTTCTGACACTTTGGTTGTGTAGATAGTCACATTTTGAAATTTTCGCTTGAGGTTTTAACTTGCCTTTTTCATACCTGCAGTCAAGAAACAGTGTATCAAGACACAAAAAACATTTGAAGAAATAATTAAAGACTATTACGGTGATGCAGAGGGACTGATTCAGGCCTTAAAAAGGAAGGCAGAAGAGGAAAAGGAGCTACTGGTGGATTCGGGCAATCGGGGAAGTGCTGGAAAATTTAAAAGAGTGTTGCGTGAACTGCAAGAAGAACATCCAGTGAAAAAAACAAAAGAAAACAAAGAGAATTATTTAGTAAAAGCTGATGGGAGGAAAGTGACTGCTCCCAAACTTAGTAAGGCCTGTTCACAACTACAGTCACAAAAACTGGAGAACCTAACTCTTTTGGCAGGGATGGCTAGTGTTCTTCATTCTTTCATTCCTTCCTCAGAGCCCACCTCTGTTGCTTCACCTGGACAATATAAAGACGCTGCGCAACAACCACTAAATGGACTATCAAATAACAGTGAATTGTCGGCTGCAAATATTTTGTCGGATAGATCTAGTTTGACATGCTTAACTCTATCCCCACGTCTTCTAAATAGTGTGTCCTTGTTGCAGAATGACAGTCATGCCTGTTTAGACAGCGAGTTGACACCCACACGTGCACACAAACCTGCTCAATCATTCAGACTACAGTCTTTAAAAACAGCGGAATTGGGAACATCCTCAAAACAGAGTTTGGCTGCAGTGTCAGTCCCCACTAGTGACCGAAAAAGCAGTGTATCACCATGTGAAGGGAAAATGCAGAAAATACTGTTTACCTGCCCGAAACAAGCTGTTTCAACTCCTCTAAAAAACCCTAACTACAATGTATCCAGGATTGATGTGGATGTACAGCATGCACCCCAAGATGCAGGCCCTATTGTTTGTGCGGATGAAAGCCCACATGTAAGTAAACATTATGCATGAAATAGTTGACTCCTATGAAACTCCCCACACATTAGCAACGTGACCTTGACTTATTTTTTGTAGAATTTTTGAGATCTGTCTGCAAGGCTAACAGCTGGCCTACTATGGACTGCCGAGTAATAAGGAGGAAGCTTGCTACCGAAATTTGCAATGCCAGAAGAGGCCTAAAAAAGACTCCACCTTTTGAAATGCAGGATCAATGATTGTTTGTTTGTATTTTTGTAAACCTATTTATTCTTATGGAGCTATGCCGTTAAACTGAATTTGTTGAATAAAAAAAGTTGTACACTTTCTGAGCCTATGTTTGATTGAAGATATTTTATAGCCAGAGCAATACAATATTAAAATATCAACAATTTATAGCTGCAGAATTTTACTATCACAATATGAACTCTGTAATAATTAGCTGCTCTTAGGGTTATTGGGTGTAGTGACTGGCGGAAGTCTGTCATGCTGGTAGACCTTTAACAGATGCTGTTTAGGTAGCTGGAAGTGTGTATTTTGGTGTAGTGCTTTGGAGCTGTGGGACTTTTATGGGGTGTGAGGCCATGTTGTCTAGAGGTGAGAATTGAAATGGGGGAGTTGGTTTGTGATATGGGGGTTGTAGTTGTGTGCACTAAATTGGCGAACTTGGTTAACGGGTGCTCTAGCAAAGATGAAAAGTGACAGCTGCAAGATTTTCTTTTTCCAGTACACTATCCAGAAGTCTAACTAGAGTCATTGTAAAGTAATGCCACCAATGTTACTCAAAAGGGATACATCCTGTGGTAATCCAACCCCTTTTCCTAAATCTTTTGGAACCATCTTGAAATCATTTAAACTCATCCTGGAGTGGTCTGCAATAATCATTTACAATTTAAAACCCATCCTAATGTTGTTATGAAGTCATCCTGGAGTTGTCATGGGGTCATCCTAGAGTAATCCAAACTCATCCTGAAGTTGTCGTGGAGTCATCCTGGAGTTGTCGTAGAGTCATCCTAGAGTAATCCAAACTCATCCTGAAGTTGTCTTGGAGTTGTCGTGGAGTCATCCTAGAGTAATCCAAACTCATCCTGAAGTTGTCGTGGAGTCATGCTGAAGTTGTCATGGAGTCATCCTAGAGTAATCCGAAGCCATCCTGGAGTAATCCAACTCATCCTGAAGTTGTCATGGAGTCATCCTAGAGTAATCCCCACTCATCCTGAAGTTGTCATGGAGTCATCCTGGAGTAATCCAAGATCATCACTGGAAGTAATCCAAACTCATCCTGGAGTAGTTTCTGTGATAACTCTAGAGTCATCATCTCATTAAATATTTTGGCCTGTGTGAATACTTTGGATGATCTTCCTGAACTATCCATGGATGACTCTAGAATGGAGTCATCGGATGACTCCAGAATGATTCCAGGATGATCTTCCTTTTTGACTGGACAAATGAACCCCCATCGAAAAATGCAAAGTAGAAGCGCCGCTGATGCCGCCACTTCGTAAACAGAGTTCCTCTGATCCCACTTAGATACGCGCTGCAGGGTTATTTACTCTCTGCTGCACCAACATCCATTGTTGCCGGCGTTCAGACAACGTCATCATTCCCCTGAAGTGACAACACTGCATGGAGCTCCATTCCCGATCCTGTGGACTCGAGCCACTTCCGAACCTCTCTGCATACCCCAATGCTGGACCAGCTAGCAGCAAGCCATCCTGGTATCAGCCTTCAGAATCATTGTGGTAAGCTGCCCGTTTCTTATTCTTTAATTTCCGCACCAGAGCCATTGACACACCAACCTCATCGACAGCAGTCAGTAGCTGCTAGCCTGAATTAGTATTAGAACAAACATTCTCTCTCCCAGGCCGGAAGGCCTCCTTAAAATGTGTCTCTCTCAGGCTGGAAATACCAGCCGCTTCTAGTGGCACAATTCCTCAGGGTGTTCCCATTGGGAACAGCAGCCCAGTGGCCAAATGCTGCAGGGTGGCCCCACTGGTAACTGGATTACCAGATTACCAGCCACATTCAGTGCCCAAATACTGCAAGGTGGCCCTACTGTTGCTCCAACTGCTACTAGTAGTCAACTCCCGCCCCCAGATGCCCCATTTCTGACTTTCAACAGCTGTTGGGCTATGGGACAGGGGTGAGCTCACCTTTGGAGGGTGGGGAGCCAGTGGATGTCCCCCCTGTGGCCTCAATGGCGTTCTTCCTTGCTATTTGTAGCTGCTCACTCTGGGCAGCTGCAGCTTCCAGGCCCTTCCCTCAAGCCAGCTTGTTGCCAGTGTAGCGGGGTGAAATGAAAGTCTGATACTGTAGGTAAAGGAAGTGACCTTTTTTACTAATTTCCAGTGACAAGGTATACATATCAGGTAGGTCCAAGGCTGGGTAAGTAGGAAGGTACACAGGAGACATCCACCGGCCTGCACTCTCACAGGCTCTTTCACTCCAACTGACATTCATGGAGCTTACAGAGGCGCTCACACCAGAACATTCCACAGGCATACATTCCACCACGCATTCTCTCAAGCAAGCATTCATGCAGGACCAAGGCAGGGAACACAAGCAAGACACAACAGAGACCCTGAAGGACAATGGCTTAAATGCTGGTCTCTTACACTTATTGATTGCCCTTCATTTGTACTACTCATTTTGTGCATGATGTGCTCAAGATGGGACTTGGACTCATAATTTTGGGGTGGAGCGTCAGGAGTGTGTGCTGGCTCCATTGCTTTTTAACCTTTGCATTAATTCTCTTAGTGAAGTTTCAAAGCTGCTGCATTCAAGTCCCGCTGATCTCATTTAGGTTTCAGATGATGGGGTATGCTGTTGGTATTGTTTTACTTGCCAGATTCCGATGCTGGGCTATGTTGATGATGTTGCTTTAATTGCCAGAACCCCCAAATCCTGGTAGATTCTTAAAATGGCACATACTATGTATTTGCATGCTAGGGGGTTAAAAAAAAATACACTTAAATCAGTCACTCTGGCTCTGAGTTAATGGCAAGAAAATCCAGTAGCATAAATTTAAAATAGGGAAAAATGGCTTCCCACAGTTGAGCACAGTGAAAATTTGAGGTAGCACTTTGGGACCATGTTTAGGGGTACTTTTTATTTACAAAAAAAAAAGCCACAAGGATGGCCCAGATCATGAATGCAATTTCCACCTTGCAAAGGATGCTTTCGATTGTTCAATTAGCATTACGTTAAGGCAATTAGCAAATGCAAAAGTAATACCTTCACACTGGGCCCGTATTTGGGAAATTGATGGCTGCTCTACTTTGCAAACAGGGGAAACATCACTTTTCAAGTACCTATTATTTCTGCCATATTCTGCTCCTTCTTATGCTGTTAACTTGGAGCTTACGGAGGCATGTATTGAAGACAAGATGTTCAGCCCTCCTGTATCTCTTGGTTAAACATGGACAAATATTAAAAATAGGATTTCACATTCATTATTAAATCAATGAAGCTTGTGCGAAAACCACTTAAGGAGTCCATGGATATAACTAATGTACGGATATAATAATGGTCAAAGTTTTGTAAGTTCTGCTTTACTAATGAAGACAATGGGGGTCATTCCGAGTATGGTGGTAGCCATGGAGCAATTAGCTCCATGGCTGCCTCCCATACCGTGACTGTGTCCGGTGTGGTGCAATTGGGACTTACCGGTCTAGTCCGACCCTGGCGGGACCGATAAGTCCCCTTTGCACCAACCATTCCCCATTCCCATTTGAGCCCCCATAGGGCTCAATGGGAATGGGGAGGGTGCAAATAACAGGCTCGCGAATCGCAAGCCCGTTATTTGCACCCTGGTCCCTTAGAGGGACCCGTAAAGGACGTGTGGTCCGCTAAGGGACCTCGGAATTGGGCGGTAGGGGATTACCGGCACCGGTCTCCTTACCGGTGCCCGGTATCCCCTACCGCCCACCTTGGAATGACCCCCAATGCAGTCTAGAGCAATCACTGACTTATCCACCACATGTGTCGAACATCGTACCATGGCAGAACTCAAATTAATAATTGGAATTATTGTACAATTATGAAGAGCTATAATAGTCCCGCAGAGTACTTTTCTTGTACACCTACTATTTCAAGCAGGTCTTGACTGGTGAGGCCGCGCTTTCATTTTTTCCCACTGAAAATGGCATCAGGGTTCTGGGCAAAATTCATGTTATTTGAGCAATTGTGCACTTGCTGCCCTAACACCAATGCATTGTCTCCCGTTTTGCCCACCCTGCCTTAAAACTGCACTCTAGAATTGGTTCTAATGAAGCCGGTACTTACCAATTTAGAGTTGCTTTTATGTATTTGAAAACGCTGATTAAAGCACACATGGGAACCTGGAGTATACATCAAACAGGTTTGTACCAGCAGTAAGATAAGTATTACCAATGCCACTGATTGTGAAGATACAGTTATTATTAATGTACTTTTATGGACAGACAATTACCTTCAGAATAACGGTGGGTATTGATTGATTGAGTTCATTCATGAGTGAGTCGGGGTCACCTGTTTGGATCATTGCAGTTTGGACTCTGCCTCACACAATTCAGAGTTTGTTCAAATGGACTATCATCTTTTATTGGTTCATATAATGATGAGCAATGTGTCTGCATCCTTAGTCAAATTTGCAGTAGACATGCATGTTTTGCAATGCCATTCAATGACATTACAAGCGCCACATTTGGCTAAATTAGCAAAAAAAAGAATGATTTACTTGGTTTGGAATATAGGATACCTATTATTTCTATCTGTCTAGTGATGGTGGTGACCTTTTGCATGTAGGTTTGCTCACCGGTACAGTAATGGGGTGGATGCTGCTGTCTGGGACCTGGATACTTTCATAGCTGTGGAACATCCAACGTTATGGAGGGACACAGAAATCCAGTGCAAATCTCTACTGGTAGTAACCCAGGAGAGAACAGAACCTGCGATCTCTACCAACATATATACTTTTATATTCTCTCCCTCTCTCTCTCCTTCTCTCTCTCTCTCTCTCTCTCTCTCTCTCTCTCTCTCTCTCTCTCTCTCTCTCAGAGCTAGGCATACCGTTTTGTAGCACAGAGTTGCACCATGTGTGATCACAGAACACACATCTCTCAGTAGTAATCTGTCCTTCATGTTATCAATGCACACATATTATATACAACTATAACGGATGCACCCACCTGTCATGACAAAAGGTAAAATATGCAATGAGTACTGTGATATGAATGAGAACTATCAGGGATCTGTATTCACATGAATGTGCAGAATTTAGTAAAATGAACACTCTGATCTGTAAATATAAACACAATACCAGAAAATGCATTGATGACATTAACATCCATCTAAAGCCTGAAAATCCACTATGCTGTTCTATGAAGGTTACGATTGCTCAACAGATGCAAATACTGTGAAAATCAGTGTGTCATATTGATAAAATCCCAAACCTAGAGATCAATGTTTGTACAAAGCCCCAGATATGTGAACAAAATAGAAATTATTAATTAAAAGTGGAAAGAGTAAAGCTCTGTTATCAGTTCTAAAAAACAAAACAAAACAAAAACAAAAATAAGTGATATTTTAAACAAAGGCGCTGCTACTGCCACAAGAGTCAGTAAATGGACTCACAGGGCCTCATTACGACTCAGGCGGTAAGGGTTTTACGGCGGCGTAAACAGCGCCGACCCTTACCGCCTGAGTACGAGGTCCCTTAGCGCTATGGCGGACTTAACACCTGCTTTTAGCAGGTGTTAAAATCATGGCGCTAAGGGACCATGGAGTTAATTACGCCACCGTAATTTACGGTGGCGTAATTAACGCCTTCCCCACTCCCATTATGCCCTATGGGGCAAAAATGGGAATGGGGAAGGGTAAATGGGGATTGGGGACTTACCGCCCCGCCAAGGTCGGAATGGGGCGGTAAGTCCGCCAACCACCATGGCGTAAACGTAGTTTACGCCATGGTGGTAAAGTCACGGCCCAGGCGGTAACTTACCGCCTGGGTCGTAATGAGGCCCACAGTCTACATTTGTTACAGCAAACATTTGCTAAAAGAAGGAAGAGACAGATTCAAGTGGTGAGCAGATCTGCAAAGAAACTAAAACACATTTAGATTGAAATGGGCTTGGTTTCACCAGGGTCTATTGTATTCAGAAGGGAACATCCATCATGTGACATTATGTTATGGTGATGCCTGGGATTCAGTGACTGAATATGTCACATTAGAGGTTAATTAACTTTTTATGCGTAAGGTGGCTTTGTTTGGATGAACAAATGGATGTATATGGAAAGTGGACAAAGGAGACTAAGGAACTATATACAAAATGATTGCATTTCATAAAGGTCTCTTCTTTTTTGTTATTCCTGCAATATGGGTTGTATGATGAGGTCCTATGTTTCCCTGCATCGAAACAGAGGCCTATGTATTTTGCTGTTAAAATGCAAGGTAGACCCTGTTGCTGAACATTTGCAAGTGAAAAGCACATTCTGGGGCAGACAAGACTTGGGCCCCACGAGTACTGCTGTCTACCAATGAACTGAAAATGAGGGATCATGGGAGTTGAGAAGGGGGCCAAGATTGAAGATGCACTCCTGATTGCCATGCGTGTTAACTCTATCTGAGTTGAGCTTAAGCAGGTCAAATAAAACAAAGTAAAAATATCTGTAAGCATGTAATTAGGGGCTTATATTAAAGTAAAGGTTTTGCTACTTTTTAAGAAGGAAAGTTGACATAGTTTAAATCATAGAGAACGTAGAGGGATAAGACTGCATGAGCTTTGGGAAACAAGTGGTTTTTCTCTGCACAGTGCTATTATCATTTAGCTATGTGTTTGCTTGATATTTTTGTATTAGTTTCACAATGTTGGTCTCACTTTAACGTGAAGATTATTGACACTTATCTGATAGTTTTTGCCTTGAAATTACGGTGCTGTATTTTTAAAGTCAATGAAAATAAAGATTCATGAAGGATGATGAAGCAGGGGGAGCCAGACGTTGATCAAAGTAAGCACTTTATTTCTCTAAACCCTGCAGCAACAATCAGTCCCAACAACTGCCTCTGACGACTTCCCCGACCAACCGCCTCCGGCCCGTTCCACATTCCATTAGTTACCTCATCACATTCAGAGCACGAACCCGCTACATGAGCGAGCTAGCACACACCTTCCCCCCAATACGCCTAAGGAAAAATTCAAATACGAACATATTAAACAAACATGGTGAAACACAAACAATGAGCACCGGAACTGATGAGCAGTGCATGCAAAATATTTGTGCCAATAAATCATAAACAATGCACAGAGAACAAAATATGGCAAACCATGAACACTGAGCAGAGAACCAGAACGGATGAGCAGTGCATGCAAAATATTCCTGCCGATAAATCAGAAACAATGCGCAGAGAACAAAATATGGCAAACTATAAACAATGAGCAGAGAACCAGAACTGATGAGCAGTGCATGCAAAATAACTGTGCATATAAATCATAAGCAATGCGCAAAGACAAGAACTGAAAATAATGTAGAACATATAGAACATATAGAAAATATATCATCTAACATAATCCTTAACCCACACTGGCTCTCACCTCCTCCTCACTGTGCCGCTGGTGCCAGGACTGCTCCTGTTGTTATTACTCACAGAACTTGCTACAACTACACCAGCTGCAGAGCTGTTACCCCACTGTTCCATTTCACAGTCATCCCCACACATATCCACCAATCCAGGGTACGCCAACACTGACCTGGAACCATTCAGAGCCTCCACCGCAACCACTCTATCCAGGTTCCAACATCATTAGCTATCAAAGTATTGGCCAGCAGTTCAAGGACTTTTTTTGGTTCTGAAAACTTCGACCTTCCCTTGGTTGTATACCTGCCCTTCCTATCTGCACCCATGACCCTTCCACCATGTTGACACTCAGTTTGGTTCTTCGCCCCCACCTGGCATTAAAATTAATCAAATTTTTCCATTGCACCTCACTCATTCTTCTCCTCACACTTGTATCCCAATCCTCCGTTTCCATGGCACCCTTAGCTGTTTTGTTGACTCAGGCAGGGTTAAGACTTGTGTTGGCCTCTCTGCCCCACATAATCCTAAATGGTGACTCCTGTGTGACCCCATTGGGCGACACCCTGACGTTCCACAGAAATGTCCAACTCCTTTATCACCTCTATACCATTCCTCACTGCTTGTTCAATCACACCCACCAACACTCTCTTGAAGCGCACAGCTAGACCAATTGACAGGGGTCTATACAATGATGTGAACTTCCACTTAAATCCTAAACTTTGCACCATTATCACTCGACATCTCCAAAGGATAACCCTCTCTCCTGAACACCTGTTGCAGGAACCTGATCACTTCACCACTGGAGATCTGTTTAACCCATTTCGCCTCTGGCCATCTTGAAAAATGATCCACCAAAACAAACAAGAACCTACACTCCTTCCCAAACATTTCATCCAGTCCCAAAATGTTGATTGCCACCCATGACCAAGGCCCCCTTAGGCAACGGAGGCAGCGACAATTCTTGTTTGTGAGTCTTTAACGTCTTATCACAATTACCACATGCATGCAGTCCCTAAGTACTCTCTTCACTATAAAATCCATTGCAGGCCACCAATATCTCTCGCTCAACTTCCTTCTGGTATTTGTTACTACAGAGTGCCCCTCCTGAGCTTTATTCAACAGCTTTTCCACAATACGTCAACTTCTAACATCAATTGATCCATCATCTCCCAGAACACCTTGAATTCATCAGTAACCACTTTCTTGTTCGGCCATCCCTGCTTCATACACTGAACCAGCCTAGTGTGGACAGCATCCCCTCCCAAGCCACCTTTCCACCCCTTCTTCTTAACCACCACATATCCACAAACACCTCTTCAAAGAAGGCTACCATATAGTCCACTGCTTCCTCCAGGGCCACCACTTTACCTCTATTCTCCAATGGTGCACTCATAGAGAAATCAGCAGCACAATTCATAACTCCAGGCACATAATCCATCATAAAATCATATTCCTGAAACCTTCAGCACAATCTGTCAATCTCATCATTCCTTTTTCGGAAAGCACCTCCACCAACGGCTTGTGGTCAGTCCTGACTAGGAAGCACTTTCCACACACATACTTCCTAAAGTACTCAGTTCCCCACACACATGCCAGCAGCTCTCTCTCAATTACAGAATGCCAGCTTTCACATTCCGTTACCGACCTGGATGCCTGACAAATTGTACTCTCCTCCCTTCCAATACCTTGAGAAAGTCCTGCTCCTAACCCTTTCACGCTTGCATCCACAGTGATGATTCACTCTTCCTCTATCTTGAATTCCTCCCAAATTATCAGTATTACAAATTTTGTATTTTATCGCCTCCAAAGCATCCTGCCACATCTCATCCCAATCTAATTCCACCCCTGTCTTTATCAATCTGCAAATGGGTTCTGACAAACTGGAAAGTTTTTAACACATTTGTTGTAAAATTCTGCAAGACCTAAAAATGCCCAAATTGATCCTTGTTCTTAGGTACCAGTGCCTCCCATGGCGCACTCATGGCATCCACTTTGGGGCGATACTCCTTCCCACTCAACATATGACCACAATATTCCACTCTGAATTGGAATTTACTCGGTTCAATTGTCAACCCTTTATCTCTTAATCTTCTTAAAGCTTCATGTAACCTCCTGTCATGCTCCAATACAGTCTTCCCACATACCAAAATGTCATCTTGGTACACTAGCGTACCCTCAATTCCTTTAAGAATTTTGTTAATTTCCCTTTGGAATACCGCTGCTGCGGACGCTAGTCCAAACGGCATTCTGCGTAAACAAAACAGACCAAATGGAGTGATGAAGGTCGTCAATGATTTTGCAATCCTCTGTTAGAGAAATCTGGTGATATGCTGCTGATAGTTCAAGGCTTATAAGCACTGCAGCATCTCCCACACTGTTCAACATCTCAATGATCATGGGCAGTGTGAATTTGTCCACCAGAATATTCTTGTTAACATTCCTCAGATCCATACACATTCAGATCTGTCAATTGTTCTGGCGAGCCACCGCAATGGGGCTGATCCACTCCCCTCCACTGTCTCTACTCTCTTAATTATCCCCCCATCAAGCAGTCTTTCCATTTCCACTTCCACCTCTCCTCTGATCGACATTGGAATATGCCTTAGTTTGTGGCCCTTGTCCCCTCTCTGTTGCCCTGTGGGTGCTTTGAAACAGTATTTGCTTCATGTATAAGCACCTCACAAGCAAATAATAAATAAATAAACAAACAACACAGGATCTTCCCTCCTGGGATCCAGTCTAATACCCAAAACCGCCTAGTCCCGCCATCCTAATATGTCCAATCCTTTCTTTGCCACACAGACATTGATCACAGCTAGTCTCCCTGTATGTTGTACCACGGCCTAAAACATCACTTTCATAGCAATCCTAGATCCTTCATATCCTCCCCGATCTTTGATATTATACCACTTGAGTGTGCATTTCAGGCCCGCCTCTTATAACCTCTCGCACCTGTCTTCCGATAAAATCATGTAAGGCGAGCAACTGTCCACCATTACTTTCACTTGGAAACCATCAATCCTGATCTTGCAACTGGGACCCTTCATGTGAGAGTAATCTCTTCTACCCTCTTGCACAACCACCACACGGTCCTCATCGTCCAAACTCTCATCTTCTTGTCTTTCCTAAATTTTGTTCTTCCTGCGACACGTGACCAAAAAATTCCCCTTTAGACCACAATTCGTACACTTTTAAGTGCAGGACATACTTTGGAGCGGGAAAGATGACCTAACCGATCATACCTGTAACATCTCCCCTTCTCACCATCTGAGGACACCAAATACTTTTACCGTTCCCTCTTGATTTCAGTCTCTTTTTTGGGTTCTTCCTTCTTTGTACTACTGTTCTTGTTCCTCTTCGTAATCACCCGCATTTGACTCTGTTCTTTACTTAGGTCGATTTTGTTTGCATCAGCCACATCACTCTTCTTCTTTTCTCGTATTGTGCGGGAACACAACAGTGTGTGTTCCACCTTTTTGGCAATTGCAATGGCTTCTTCAAGAGTGAGGTTGCCACACATCCACAATTGCTCCTGAATTATTGGGTTATTAATGTGAATAATAATTTGATCCTTTATCAGTTCATCAGTCCTCATCCTGACAGTGAAATCACATGTGCTCACCAACGACCTCAGAGCACTGAAATACTCTTCCACTGACTCATTTTCTTCTTGCTTCCAAGTATAGAGATTGTAGTGATTTAACGTATCCAATTGGAGAAACATCTTCTGATATTCATCCATGTCACCCCCTGTGCATCAGTTACTGGCGGTAATTCCCTATACTTCTTCTGACCTTCGTGTCCAAGGGAATGCAATAGCAACATCTTTTTCCTCATTGAAGCCCCTACTTCATACTCAATGGCACCCAAGTAGTTGTTCCAGTATTGTTTGCACTCACTCCAGGGTGTATTCGGTGTCCAGAGGTTCGGCAAGAAGGTTTCTGGCAGATGCTCTGTCACTGCTGCCAGTGTTGGGGATGCTCAATCAAATTCATTTCTTGTCCAACACTGTGCCCCTTCATGCTGCTGATACAAGATTCCTCCTTTAACCTATGTATTAGCACAAGTCCTTTTGATTCTAAAAGAGGATGCTGCTTACTCTGGCTGCAGGACCTACAATAATCAGCTGTTATAACAAAAAACATCACTGGGAAGAGGAAGATGCTGCTTGGAGTGATGAGTGTTAGCTTTCTTCACTATTATTGTTTACTGGTTGTCGTGACAAACAAGATGGCCACCATATTTCTCTATGCTCGTGGGTCCTTTTCTCTAACCCACAGCCATCATTGCGCCCCTCGCCAGTCTCTATTTGTCTGGGCTCAAGCCGCCCTCAACACAGTTCGCACAGGGCTCTCTGGCAGCCCAAAACAGCAATGGACATTACGCTGTCTGCAGCAGGGTTTTGCTCTCTACTTCTTGTTTCCCACCTGTGTCTGTACAGTTTGCCGTCCCTCAAACAATAGGCCGCACAACACAGTTCTGGAAAATGCTCCGTTCCAGCCAGTCTGGGACGTCCACTTTCCTCATCACCAAAACAAAGAATGTGGAGACAGACGTTCAAAGTAAGTACTTTATTTCTATAAACACAGCAGCAGCACTCAGTGCCAACAACTGTCTCTGACGACTTCCCCCACCAATCACCCCCCACCCTGTTCCACATTCCATAAATTACCTCATTACTTTCTGAGCCCGAGCTTGCTACATGAGCCAGCTACCACAGATGATTCCCTTGGTTTTGATTAATAAAGTGAAATGATTTCATAAGCACAATCACAGCTGTGCATATGGAGGTAAGTCCTAGCAATTTAGCTAAATAGGCTTTTGGTTGTGCCAGATCTAATTTTACCAAGTGCCAAGTCATCATATTAAAAAATTAAAACAATAATGTAGAGATAGAATGAGGATTATGGGTGTGGAGTGCACATTCAATGTAGAAAAAGGCACCCAGTCGGCACAGGTTCCAGCGCCTGCACAGCTGACAGCCCCATACATAGCAGGCAACTATCCATTAAAGCCAGCTGTAGGATACACAAACTCTAATTACAAACCCCCTGCTTGTTCAGAAACAAACCCCATAAAGGGAGGAAGTGCACCATGTGACAGACGAGATCCAACAATAGTAAAGCTATTGAATAAAGCATGGAAAGACCTAGAAGCAGTGATACCAAAGACAGAAGAAAAATTGCACAAGGCAAATAGGAAGAGGTAGAGGCCATGTCCGATGGTAAATGCATAAACATGGTGTTGTAATGTGGCTTGCTGTAGCAGTGTAGTGATGTCATGAGCTGGTGGAATGTGGGAGTCGGAGTGTTCCATTGGGTGACCGTTGGACTGAGGGAGATAGCTGAGAGCTGACAAGTATGGGTGTGGGGGTGAGCCCATTGTTTCCCTTATGATGTTGTGTTATCTGTGTCGCCTACCATCCCCGTGTTTACTAATGGAGTACAGGACCAGGAGAATAAATCACCATAAACTTACCTCTGGTGTCCCGGATATCTACTTTGTTACACTGGCGGCGAGGATGGGATGGTAGGTGGATTGCCTCGCCATCGGCGCTGCTGGGGGGGTGCAGCACTTCAGGAACACTGCACCCTTGTGTCCCCCACATCCAGGCGGGCCTGTATCCAGTTGGCCCATCGCGTGAAGTCCGTTGCCCACTTTATGGTTCTCCGGGTGAGGCCCATGCCAGAAATGCCTCACATCGCAGTGGGGGCAGCGTTGGGCCTTTCTGGCCAATTGGAGTCAAGGAGGCCGATTTGTCATGGTGGCGGTGCTGCAAGACCAACAATCTGGCTGGCGTTCTTCTGGCTAAGAAGAGTTAACATCCATTTCAGTGTTGCGCCTAAGTGTCGGGCACGGTGGCTGCCGAGGAGCATGAATGCAGTTGTTGGTGTCTCCTTGGGCGACTATCTACATGGCACCGTGCGGCGTCATAGATCGGACTGCCTATGCCCATTTAGGCGAGCGGAGTGATGCCTTGGTTCATCAGATCTGGGCAGGGAAGTTGGCCCCCTCGAAGCTGGGCCCCTTCTGTGTTGCAGTTGTGGAGCGGGTTCTTCCATCATGGCATCGGGTGCAGAGAGGTGCCGAAGATTGAAGCAGAGAGCATTTCGGCTGTCGCCCGCGGTGCTCTGTAGGAGAGAGTGCCGGCCCTTGTGGGTTCTTGGGGCATTTTGATGTGCGCCTGGAAGGAGTTTGGAAACAGCTTCAGTGAAGTTGCTGGGTCAGCGACTCCATTCCTACTGGTGACGACACAGCTGGGAGAGGCGTTCCCAGTGGAAAACGTGGCAGTGATAATTGTTTCCTGCATCCCAAGCCTCGTTCCCATAGGGTTGGAAGCAAGGAGGAACGTGCCTGTGAGAGAGCGTATCACTGGGGTTAGACTGGCTTTAGTCGGTTGTCGAACGCAAGCCAGTCAAATCATCTTGGAGCAATTGGAGTAATTTCTCGTAACATTTGCTGATTCCCTACTGGCCAAATTGAGTTTTGGAACCTACCTGGTGTTGAGCGTGGCTATGGGACATTGGTCAAGTTAGTGTATCGGGCCGTGTGAGTGGGTATGGATGCAGATTATATGTTGTGGCCCATGTTATTTGACAGGTACCCAGCGCCCTCATTTAAGTCCTGGGCGGTGTCCTGCATTAGGTTTTTGAAGGCCGTTGTTTGTTGCCTCTGGTGTCCTTTGTTGTGGCCTTCCGTGGGAAGGATAGAACCCTGTGTAGTCGGGTTTAGTGCATTTCCCCTTTTCCATCTCCCTGGTAAGGGTGGGGGTGTAAATGGAATGACATTCCGTAAATAACTTTGCTATTGCTGTTGTTCATCGAAGGGGCGGAATGTCGTTCCAGTGAGACATTAGCCTCAGGGAGTGTGCATTGAGGTTTACTTGTGAATTGAGTAATGTGAACATAAGTGCAAGTGCATTGGTGTGACCTCCGTTATATGGAACACTGTTTTTCATGCAGCGTGATACTTTATGTTTATCCAGCATGCCATCCCAGATCTATCGGTGGATGAAATTACCCAGGGTCTGAGTGACATTTTAAAAATGTGTCTGCACCTATTTTACCATGCATATTGTAATGTCATCTGCATTGCATATCTGTGTATGCTTATTGTTGTGTGTGTTGGAGTGTGGAGTGTAGTGTATAGGTGCATGTACAATGAGTTGGTTCACATGTGGGGTCGCGTGTTTATGACTGCTTTGGAGTTCTTAGTGCCCTGTACTAGTGCCAGGGTAGGTCGCTATGTCTGTGTGTGAGGGCGTGTGTTGTAGCAGTTAGAGTGTTGGTGTTGTCTTTCCCATAGTGCCCGGTTCTAATGCTGGGGTAGGTCTCTATGTGCATTGGTCTGTGGGTTGAGTTGGTTTGCCCATTTTTGTGTTCAGAGTGTGTTTGATGTTCCTGTTCTCATAATGTTGTTCTGTTTACGTAGTGCCTGGTCTGGTGCCGGGGTTGGTCACTATCTTTGTGGTGTATCTCAGGGCAGTGTTTTTCTGTTGTTCCATAGTTCCTGGTTTGGTGCTGTGGTAGGTCGCTATGGTGTTTTTGTATCTCAGTAGTGCCTGATTCCTGAGTGTTGTGTTTGGAGTTGATGTGGTGTTGTTGTGGTTATAGTGCCTGGTGCAGTATCAGGGTAGGTGACTATGGGTGTTGTTCTCAGGGCAGTGTTGTGCTGTTGTGTTACATGGCATTCAGTTTAAGTTTCAGTTTGGTCGCTATGCCTGATTGTGTATTTGAATTTCTGGTTGTTCTGTAGCGCTTAGTCTAGGGGTCTAGGTAGGTCACTATGGTTGAGGGTTATCGGCTTTGCCAGTGTTTCCATATTACCTGGTTTGGACTGGGGTAGGTTACTATGTTGGATCTGAGCTTGTGCAGTTTCCCTCCTGATTCCTAGTTTGGTAAATCAGGTTGTCTTACTGGTGTGTCTAGAGGTGGTGTAGCGTAAGAGAGAGAAAATGGCCAATGGTTGTGGTAGTGGAGCAGAATGCGGTTTCTTTGTGGTACTGCAGTCAGAGTTGTGCTTCGTGGGTCCCTCGGTTGCTGTTGGGCATTTGTTGCTGCTCCGTTTAGGGGCTGATTGGTTTGTGCTTAGAGGGCAGCTCTGAGACTCCGGGGGGCAGACCGGAGTGGAAGGTGTTGGTGCATGGGAGTGTAAATTGGTTAGGTAGTTGTGTTAGTGTTCTCTAACAATAGAATGTCTAGGGGTGGCAGCTCTAGATTCTGATGGGCAGCTCGGGACAGGCGTAAGTGCACTCTTTATTGTTTTTAGTCCTCGAGGGTGAGAGTCGAGGGACATGGGGATTTGGTGTCGAAAGTCGTGGCAGGTTGTTGTCATGGGAGTCAGTGTGCCGTTGGCATTTTCTATGTGGTCCGTTTGGCCTGTGAATGGGTCCATATGCGTGTGGTTCCTTATATGTTTTGGGTTGCCAGGGGTTCTGGGCATAGGCGGCCGCTGTGTGCAGGATTTCTGGTACTGTGTTAGTGTTTGGATGATTGGGGTTTGGTGCTGGTTGCTTTACCTATTTCATTCTGTTGTGTTTCCCTAAGGAGGGAGAGGTGTTGTAATGTGGCTTGCATTAGCAGTGTAGTGATGTTATGAGCTGGTGGAATGTGGGAGTCGGAGTGTTCCATTGGGTGACCGTTGGACTGAGAGAGACAGCTGAGAGCTGAGAAGTATGGGTGTGGGGGTGAGGCCGCTGTTTCCCTTATGATGTTGTGTCATCTGTGTCCCCTACCATCCCTGTGTTTACTAATGGAGTACAGGACCAGGACAATAAATCACCATAAACTCACCTCTGGTGTCCCGGATATCTACTTTGTTACACATGGGCAATGAGATAAATATTATTGAAATTGCAAAAGTTGGTAATTAAGGATGTGAATTTAGAAACTGAAGAACAAGAGCCGCAGAATGGAGATTATGAGTTAGGCGAAACAGAAAGTGAGGTTGAACAAAAGGAAGATGAGGAAAATTGGAAAACATAGGAGGACCGGGAAGAGAGAACTCTGTGGGGGAGATGATAAAGACCTAGAGCCAGAACAGTGGCAGTGGCCAGAAGGAAGAAGAAGGCTAGAACACAGCATAGCCTAAAAAGGGGAAGACAGCTCTCATTGATACAGAAAGGAGTGGGTAGATCACAATATGCAGAGAAATTATTTTGGGTTGGATGACCCAAATGACAGTAAGGTCCTGCATGATATGTCACTTGTCGTTTACATGTATCTACTTTGTTTCATTGCAATCTTCATATTTCATGTGTTCGTATTAGCAATAAAGATTATTTTTTTTTAAACTTTGATTGAAATAGATGTATAAAAAGTCTGAAGTTTTTATTTCACAGAGACAAAGGCCTATTTCATGTGCGTCCAGTGCATTGCGGTCCTAATGACAATCTTCAGGGACACTTTCTAGAAAAATATAATAGACATGGTGGGTGTGAATAATCTCTTCAATAATAGCACTTAACATTACTATCTGGAAGTCTCCATAGTATCATTAACATAATTACCAGTCTACCCTTTCACTTCTGCATGAGGCGAGACACTTTTTTGTAAATCAATGGATAATTTCCTTCTTGTGTATTCTGGAACCCTCTTGTGCCTATAATGGTAATATAAGTACAAAACACAGATAATTGATTACCCCTCTCTACACGGGCCTGGGAGTTAGAGATGGGGGCGGTTGTCACACGGTATTTAACATACACATAACATAGTGCTCATTCAGTAAAGTGAGCACTACGTTATGTGAATGTTAAATACCGTGTAACAACCACCCCCATCTCTACCTCCCAGGCCCGTGTAGAGAGGGGTAATCAATTATCTGTGTTTTGTACTTTTTATGTCTTCACACTCCCTTTTGAGAATTGATCCCCCTATAACAAAAAAATGTGGGAGTTTACCTTTCTTTTGAGATGCCTATAATGGTAAAACAGGTGTTTACTGTATTGTCCTTTAAATATCAACATGTCTACTTACAAATAGTACGATATGGGATAGTACCTTATTTCTTTTATTGCTTCAGCATATTTTAAGGGGTTCTGTCCTGGTGCCCTGTGTTCAAACAAAACGTTTTCTAGTTTCAAGTATTTTCTTGGTTTTGTACTATTTAGGCAATATGACCCGAGCGGCTGGAGCATTACTGACTCAGGTAAAGCCCCGGGGCCCATAGATAATGAAGGCCCCGGGGCATTACCTTAGTCGGTAATGCCCCCGCCGCGAGGGTCATATTGCTTTCAGTACCCCGGCCCACAAGAGTTGAGTCACCGGGGCACTAAAAGCATTTGTTTCTGTCCCAAAACGTTTAAAAAATAAATAAATAAATAAGTCCAAGCAAATGGCCACCTGGAAAGGGAAAACAGAATCTGTTTTCCCTTTCCATGGCGGCCATCGGGAGCGTGTACGTGCAGGAAACAGAAGTTTTCCCAGTGTGTCCTCTCCCGAAAAAAATGGAGAAGAAGGTAAGTGGGGTTGGGAGGGAGGGGAAAACATTGGGGGAAAAAACATACATGCGTACCCGGCAGGGGACGATGGAAGCCTCCAGCTCTGTGGAGGCGAGGAGCTGGGATGGCCCCGCTCCGAGCCTCCACACGGCTGGAGGCTGCCATTGTCCAAAGGAGGCACAAGGTAAGTGGGGTGGGGAGGGCAGGGAGGAGGGAGGAAAGGGAAAACAAAAAGAAAAAAGCCTTACCAGAGTCCCCAGCGGGGGTCGAAGGCATCCTCTCAGCTGTGGGGAGGCTCGTAGCGGATATGGCCCTGCTTTGAGCCTCTTCATTGCCTGAGGGGCTGCCACGCCCCCCGCTGGGTACAGTGGCCGTGGAATCCCGGCCGAGGAATTCACGGCCGGGTAATGCCTCAGCAAGGGCCAATCAGAATGGTTGTTTCATTCTGATTGCGCCCTCGCCGGGTACTAAATAGTGTTATCCTAGATACTTAGCAGTTATCACACCTGATTCTTTGTAGCTGAGAGCTCCCACAGGATTCCAGGACCATTGCAAAGTAGTTGTCTGTGATCGCTCTGCCATTTATATTTACCAAAATGGTTCCGGCAATTGAAGCATGATGATGTCATCACGTGCCATGGCCATCTTGAGTATCTATTTTGACATTGCAAACAAGTATGTTGATTACAGTTTTACAGTTATCTGATTTCATATCCTGCTTTGTGAACATTTAATAATATATGTTTTATTCTTCAGTACAATTTGTGTATTTATTATGTAGAAGTATGCATGTCAACATTTGAATAAATAGTTGTGAGGTGATTTTTTTGCAACAAAATTATCATAACTTATAATACATCTGTGAACATATTTCTTGGTTACAAGGTATTTCAGGTGGTATGGCTCATATATACTTTCCATCTTGATATTTGTCAATAGCTACTAATCATTAGGTTATACAATAGCCATGTATATTACCACATGGTTATATGTTGGTTTCCTAGAGATGGTACGATACTGTAGCTACTAGTACTTGTTGATGTACATGATTATAGGTTGGTACATAGTAGAATTGCAGTTTTATGGTCCCTTGTTCCATTTCGTTCTTCATAGTTGCTGACTGTTTTGTTCTCCATTTCCTCCCACTCCATTTTTGTTTTATAAGGGGTATGCATTCACTTATATTTAAATGTTTTGTTTTGTATTCAGTTATACACTTAATAGTTAGGTATCTGATTTATGTACAAATTTCTAAATACAATTGACATTCACAACCTTCGTTTTACAGATCACATTAAGATTAAAAGCTGTTATGGTTAAGGTATTGGAGGTCTCTTATAGGTATGGGTTAAGGATACAGGGCTCCTGGTCAAGACCCTGCTCTGCCCAGGAGGGCTAAATTGTCATGGACACAATCGAAAGGGTCGGCAAAAAGAAATACATGCAGACCCCTCACAGATCTAAGTGTGTCTTAATGGTAATTTCACATCAAATGAGGAACATACCCCTTCTGTTGTTTCAAAATTTTAATTGTGATTGGAAACAATTCTGTGGACAAATATGCATTCAGAGACGCAACACAGAACAACATGATATATAAATCAAGTAAACATACATTACATCAAATACAAGTTCATTGTCTGGGCTACAGTACAAACAGTGTTACACATACATTTCCTACTGTTGATATATATGTAGCGACAGGGGTTTATAGTAATTGCATTAGTTCAACATAACAAAATACAATAATACATGGTGACAAAGCACACAGTGAGTATTTTACAACACTGGAACTCTAAGAGTCAGAGTCTACACCAAGGTGTTTCGGCCCTTGAGGGGTTCGGATGTGAGCCTTTTTTATGGGGCCTTCATCAGGACTGGACAAATTGGGTGTCAGGTTTCTGAGTGTTCTGCCAAAGAGAAATGAGGCACAATGGGGCGACATCCTAGAAGGGTGAGGGTGCATGCAAACGACACTAATACATAAAACAATAAATGTAATGGTACTGCCCATCTGTCTAAGTGAAATGGGCAGGGCTCACTGTGTCTGTTGAAGACTGGTACACGGGAAGAGCAGGCACCCGCCATCAGTGGGGTGGCAAATAGGTCACTGGACCATAAACAGATTCAATCTGTAAAGGACATCTCTGTATTAGTATATCAGAGTGAGGATGTGTTCAATAGATAAATAGTTAGAGTACATGATTTAGACACTGATTACCTGTGGGGTTGCAGCCATATTCGTATCAGGAATCATAAGAAAATGCTGATTGCTAACCTGCAAAGAAAGCATGGGTAAAATGGATTATCTATGTATTGCCATTTGGGAACACTTACATGATTTACACCAAAACCGTGTGCCTGTTTGTAAGTATAAGCATAATAACCTGGATGCTGATTAATGTGGGGAAAGTTGGTACGGGTTCTGCAGTCGGCTGAGAGATTCCGGCTGTTAATCGCAGAGCAACCAAGTCTGTGCGTGTCAGGATCAACGTAAGTAGACGATCCTGGATGTATCCAATGTATCACAGAGCGGACATAATGCATGGGGCTTACCTGTCCTAATTGGAAATGTGCCCTGTGTTCCTCGATGAGAGCTTGCAACATTGCAACCTGTTGCTGTGGTTACCACTACTAATATAGCGGCAGCCATTTTAGGAAAGTACCTATGTGGCATACCACATTTCCTATGGATCGGAGAGGGAACGGTCGGCCCAATCACTTTTTCTAACAATTTAGGGAGATCGCTACTATGAAAGTGGAAAAGTGGTGAATTGGGGACTAGTGTTGCTATATGGTTGCCATGGCAACGTGGTGCCTGACGGATCGCAGTTAGGTAAGCCGTTGAACGCATTACAGTGGCTATATCAAGAACAAATTAGGTGGCAATGCGCTGTTAAAGGATTGAGGGGTGTTCGGAGACCTACGACACGGTGTGGTTTGATCCAATCCAAATTGTGTGTTGAGCACCTATTATATCCATGCCAATAAGTTGAACACTGATGTGCAAATTCAGTCAATCATTATACGAAACAGTTCACAGTTTGCAGATAAAGATATCCGTGTCTACCAATACCTGGTGTCTCAATGCCACAATTTTGATAAGAAATAACATCACTCATTGTGTGCAGCAGTAGTGATCTTTGTATGAAGCAATTAGCAGGCTATAGACAGTGATTCCCACGTATGCAGACATCTCGTCTCTCAATGCCACATCTTTGCTGACAACATTTTTTAATTAAATCAATCAGAGTGTTTTTTTGTTCTATGAGATCTCGGTCAGATCTCACAAGTTGGGTAACTGGATTGCACCATGGGTTTTTACAGCAAAAGGTCCTAGGCTAAAGGAAGGATTGCCATTCCACTGAGATGTTCAATCATTCCTTCTCTGTATTCAGCTTGTGAACCCATTTTTGCTCTAACTGGGTGAGTATTCTGTAGATGTCCCCTCCTCTCCGGGTGGGCTTGAGTTTATGTAGTACAAACCAACAAAGGTCTGTGTCCTTGTGTTGTTTTTTCACAAAGTGGTCCACCAAAGGTTTGTCTGGAATCTTGTTCCTAATACAAGACCGATGCTGTGAGATCCTCATTTTTACTGCCCTAATGATTTTCCCAACATAGAGTAGCCCACATGGGCATTCTCTGATGTAAATGACACATTTAGTGTTACAGTTAATATGATCTCTTAGGGTCCACTTGACATTCTTGTATTCAAAATCTTGCTTCTGTGTGGTAAGGGTGCAGGCAACACAGTGGCCACATTTGAAATGGCCCTGTACAGGTGGCAAATCCCACAAGTTGTTGATGGTTGTACTGGGTTCTTGAAAAGTGTGAACCAGCGATTCCTTCAGGTTCTTATTCTTTTTGAATATGAAACAAGGTTTTCTTTCAAGGGATCCAAGATTCTCAAACAAATGCCAGTGTCTCTTGATGGTTTTTTGTATCAGGTTGCTGAGAGGGCTAAACGTGGCTCCGCAGACCAAATGTTCTAAGTTGTTCTTAGTTTTTGTTTCAAGGTACACCTCTCTTGGAGTGTGAGCAGCTCTTTTTTTGGTGTCTTTGATCACCCTCTGTGGGTATCCTCGTAGTGTCAATCTCTGCTGTTGTTCTTCGGTATGTTGTTTAAATTTTTCGGAGTCAGTGCAGTTCCTCCTGATGCGTAGAAATTGGCCATTTTCTCTTTCTTCCCCCTTTTTTTGTGTCTATTACTTTCCAGGACTACACTTCGGTGATCCCTCCCCGTGGTGGCCTTGCCCCCTCCCACCTCCTTATCTACATTGGCAATTGTGCACCTGCGCTGCACACCTGAGCGAGTACCTCGAGTACTGTTGGCTGTCTGGACCCGCTGCCTGTTCCATTCCCTACTGCGTGTTGGAAACTCATCTTGATTTTCGCCTGGAGGGCGTCCCTCGAGGCAACACCTTGCTTGCCTGACCTCCCACACAGGAAAGAAAGAAAGGACTACACTTTGGTGATCCCTCCCCGTGGTGGCCTGGCCCCCTCCCACCTCCTTATCTACATCGACAATTGCGCACCCGCGCTGCGCACCTGAGCGAGTACCTCGAATACTGTTTGCTGTCTGGACCCGCTGCCTGTTCCACTCCCTAGTGCGTGTTGGAAACTCAGCTTGATTTTTGCCTGGAGGGCGTACCTCGAGGCAACACCTTGTTTGCCTGACCTCCCACACAGGAAAGAAAGAAAGGTGACTGTTGTGGCACATTGTGCCTGGACTGTGTATTGTGTATTGTGTATACTCGTTCTGTGCCTCCTGCACATTGTGATTTGTGTATAGTGAAAGGACGTACTGTGCCTCCTGCATGTTGCGCTCTCTGGGCGTATTAGATTAACATACCCTTGCGTCCAACCTTTCTCTTTCTCACCCCTTTTTTTGTGTCTATTACTTTCCAGGACTGCACTTCGTTGATCCCTCCCTGTGGTGGCCTCGCCCCCTCCCACCTCATTATCTACATCGGCAATTGCGCACCTGCGCTGCGCACCTGAGCGAGTACCTCGTGTACTGTTTGCTGTTCGCTGTGCGTGGTGCGTGGGTCGGGGGCTGGATACAAACCCCTTATCACCCTTTCCCAGTCTTTTGAGTGTTCGAAATTGTACTTGGCTTACTTTATCTACATTTCACCTGGATAGTTTGTCAGTTTGTATGGGAAGGTTTTATCAATATTCACAATTTACGTAAGTGTTGTGATTTACGCACTCACTAAAGCCAGCTCCAGTGGCAGTTGCCACGCTTTCAATTATAGTCTCCTGATCTTAGTTCTGTGACTATTTTCGTTTAACTATAAATATGGCTTACAGGCTTACGACAAATATGCCACCACACATTCCAAGTTTATATGTCAAATCAACAAACCATTTGACAGCTACCCAAGACAAGGTTGTGGCTCGACCACAAGATTTTTATTCTGCTCATTCCTGTATTCCAACAAGTACCTCGTTATCTGCAAAACCAAAGTTTACTTTTGATAATAATATAGACAAATCTATTGTTTCCATTTCCTCAATGTCAATATCCCATTTAGGGAATCCGAACCAACTAGAGCTTTCCAATATACAGGATATTCCCACTTCAGTAAAAACTCCAAGTGTGAGAGTTAACCCGCGTCTGTTATCTGATATTACAATTCCAGCCTCCACACACAATTGTCCACGTCTCTCTTCTTCCCGTATTGCTATTGCTCCGATTATTTTTCCCTCATTAGCACAGGATCAATCTGGCTTATCCTTTCATGCCAGTCAAAGTGAGTCTCCTATCTCATGCAGTACTGCCCATTTCCCCATTGTTAGACCCTCTGTGCAGCAAAACTACCATGTCCGATCAATCCTTTACAAAGTCTAAACATTCTATGTTACATTCCTTTGTTTTACCCACACCAAGAACATCTAAAAACAGTCTCTTCAGAAGTATTTTTACAACACACAACCATGATCCAACCAGCATTGATAGCCATCAACACAACTATCATGAGTCTGTGTATATTGTTTGAATCTTTGGACACAAAAGTGTCACATCAATCCAAGCAATTTGATGACTTAATGAAGTGGTTGATGGCTCATTACAAATCTTCTCTTTCTAAAAATGTTTCTCCGTCCCCTGGATCCTGGAGGACAAATGATCCACTTGATGGGGAGGTGGAATGGACATCAGCTATTTCAAAGGTTGCAGACTTTGGTGGAGCTAAGGCACACAATTCGGAGACAAGTGTATTGCCTCTGATCACTGGTATCATTCGACCAATTGACCAAACACCCTATATTCAAACATCTGTGCAAGGGCTCGCACCCACAGTGCAACCATCTCAAAAACTTGAGCCTGAAGCGCTACGGCCACTACCAGAACCTATTTGTACACAGAAAAGTGGACAGGGATTAAGCCATCTAGATGCGCTGAAAGTAAGAAATCCAAAAGTCGCACCACAAAAGCCTCTTGCATTAAAAAAAACAAAGAACATGGCAAATATTAAGCAAACTAAAAAGACTTTGAACTCTTTCTTTAAGGCTCTGGGCAAATCTACTGCCTTAAAAGATAAAGCAACCTTTCCTCCTGAAACAGCTAATGTTCCTTCACCCCCTCATCTGCCATCATCAGTGTCGACTGGCTTGCACTCGTTGGGTCCTACATCAGCAGTGGCTCGTCCAGCAGTCTTTTTACCCCTTTCTGCCACATCCCTTCCCCTGTCTTCATTAATCTTGGCTGACATGACAAGGACTACCCTGCCACAAAACTCGCTCCATCCAGTCCCCTCAAAGTTACCTGTTGGGCACTCTTTCATGCCCTCGAGAATAGCCAAACAGGATACTGATACACAAGCTTGTGCCCCCTTGTCTCCTATGTCGCAGCTAGTATCAGCTATAGATCGCAACATCGAGGCAGATAAACAACTAGCTGCTTTAAAAGCACAAAATACTGCCCATAGGAGGGTTTTTTTTAACGCTCACACCACTTCATCAATGGGCCCTTTACTGACCAATACTATAATTAATCGAGCATCAGCAAGTGCCAATCCTGACAACCTTCCATCTCCCATTGATGTGTTCTCTCCTAAAATATCTAGTATCCAAAGTCAACAGAAATCGCCAGATACTATTGATGTGCCCACAACTATGACTCAACTTGAGAATTTCAGACAAAAAATAGATGAATATCTGGCGATCAGTTTAGCAAAAGCACAAAACTCCCTTGCTTCAGCGGCAGCTGTCTCTGATGTCCAACATACTCACAAATCAATCACTGCACGAGAAGTGGAACAAGAAGCAGGTTGCCACCCTCATGCCAGCACAAATAGCGACATCTCTCACTTGCAATGGGCTCAATAGAAAACTAACACTCGGGCAATCTCACGTCATTTAAATCCCCGATGTGAGCAATTTTTCACTCTCATTTTAAAACGTAGAGAAGGAAAGTGCCCATGTTACGATTTGAATCGGCAAAGTGTCCTAAACATATTCAGAGATATTGTTGACTTAAGAAATCTGGCATCTAGTGACATAGAGCAAATTGAATTCATTTCAGAACTCACATGCTCAGTTGTCAGGTTGTGGATCCCTTCTGGTCTTGTCCGAGATTCCATTTGGCAATGTAGGATGCAATTGTTTAGCATGAGCTTCCTCATAGCAGAGGAACCTGAGAAAGTGCCTCCAAAAATTCAACATCTCACTCGGAAATCTAACATCTCCCACGGAGTGCAGAGGCAGACCGATGAGGCACTAAGTTAAGCCCCTAATCATCAGTAACCATTAACAGTATGTGCCAAAGACTCAATTCTGTTTTTAAGTTGGAACACAAGGGGCTACTCCCACCTTCATTCCTCCATTGCCAATTTCGACAAAGTCCATCACCTGATAGCCTTACAAGAAAAATGGCTCATCACGGGTCCGGTATGGGATGGTTATGAGATCTCCCTTCTTCCTCCAATCCCGAGCAGTGGTCGCCCCTCCTCTGGCCTTTTAGTGGGTGTGCATAGAGCTAGTGGCTTTTCCATCACACCCTGGGCCTCGGTAGGAGCCCAGATCCAGTTAGTTCTCATCTCGGGACATTCTCAAGAACTGGTATTGGTAAATGTCTATCGCAACACTACCACCATGGCCGAAGATGTTTTTTATGATGGTCTGTTTACGATCCTAGACCTCATAATTTCCAGACACACCATCAACTATACCATTGTTGCTGGAGATCTCAATTTGGATTGTCGAGATATACCTTATAGCTCTTGGTCTGCACAGAAATAGACAAGTATCATGTCTGATCGTAATTTATACAGGCTAAATGGTTCTGTTACAGGTGATGTCCATTCAAATTACACTTGGCACCGCGGGTCCAGTACGAGCACTCTGGATTATATTTATATGAGTCCATTTCTGTTTCAAAACGTTCAACATCTTCATATCATGGATCGCCTCAATAGTGATCACTGTGTGTTAGTTCCAGAGATCACATGGAATTTCGAGTATGTCCCAAATAGTCGAGTCTCACATGCTGTGGCAACAGTAAACAATGCAAGAAATAGACTCAGATGAAATGTTGGCAGGATTCAGTCTCTTGCACACATCTTAGAAGCAAATGAGTGGAATTATAATGGTGCACAATATCCAGACCTATTATAACCCTTCATGCAAAACCTGACCATTTTGCGACACAATCATGTTTGGCATTCACACATTTTTGACCCCGAAATCAAGCGCATGAATGCTGAATATAGAAAAATCAGGAAACAAATGCTCTCCCTGAACGATCCTTCATGCTGGCAACTCCTAAAAACTGCTAAATGCCGCTGTAAAAACTGGCTTAGGAGTAGGAAATCATCACAGTTCCAGCGTGACAGTATTTGAATGCAAGCTGCCATGTCTAACAAAAATTTGGCATGTATGTGGCAGTTATTAAATAACCAAAAGTTCAATCCACAGGGTGACGCACAAATTAATGGCATCTCGGAAGCTGATTGGATTATGCATTTTTCCGCCTTATATGCTGACCCGGCTTTTGATGATCTAAGGTATATCCCCTCAACTGATTCTCCTTGGCAATTACAGTTGTCTGAAACATCCATCCATTCCATTATTAGGCGAATCAGCTCATTGAGAGCGCAAGGTCTCGATAGCCTCTCCAACCATATGTTTAAAGCATATCCAGACGAATGGGCACACATCCTCTACCTCATCTTCGAGGACCTTTTACGCACTGATACGATTCCAAGCTCCTGGAAAACATCTATTATAATCCCGATCTTCAAGAAGGGCAATCGTTGCCTCCCTGCCAACTACCGGCCTATTGCCCTGCATGATGCTCCGGGAAAAGACTTGCCAAAATGATTCTTGCAGAATTCAATGACTGGACTTTGCACGCACCCTTGCGTGACCCTCATCAAATGGGTTTCGTCGCAGGTATGGGTACATCAATCAATTTATTTGAATTAAACTCAATCAAGTTGCAATGTCATCTGCAGAAACAACAAGTATTTTTCGCGTTCATTGATCTCAACGCAGCGTTTCATTCAGTGAGCCGCGTACATTTATTAGCAAAATTACAGAGAGATCACTGTCCCGCAACTCTACTGGATGTGATATATGCCTTACATTCTGAAACATCGATTAAAGTTCGCCTGACCCTAGATGGCTTGTTGTCAAAACAGATTCACACATCACAAGGCCTCAAACAAGGTTGTCTCTTAGCTTCAGCTATCTTTATTTACTTTATTCAAGACGTGAGACATGACCTGTTAACTGTGACTTCAGACTCCCCGAAATTGAACGGTCATCCATTTCAAACTCTCTCATATGCCGATGATTTGGTACTCATTTCTAAAACACAAGTGGGTTTACGACGACTGTTGAATGCCTTTTTTACCTACACCCAACCCAACAAATTGAAAATAAATCTCTCCAAAACTCAAATCGTAGTTTATTCTCCGAAAAGGCGATGTCCGCTCTCCTACGTATGGACCCTTAACCAAACCCCCATAAATAGGGTGCCTTATTACAATTATCTCGGCATTCTTTTTGAGTGTCTAATACAACCAACAGGCCATTTAATGCGTCTTGAAACTAGGTTAACATCATTCATATCACAAGCCAGTATTCTAATGCGCAAATATGGCAAATTTTCTATATTGCCAGCATGGCATTTTTGGACTGCGAAAACCATTCCAGCTTTATTACATGGGCTGGAAACTTTTCAAGAAATTCCTTCTTTACAATTGGCAAAAAGGGAGGCAAGATATTGGTGCCGAGTACTACATCTGCCGAATTGCATTCCAGTTGCCTGGATAAGGTACAAACTTGGTTTAGTCTCAGTACAGGCAAACTCGAACTGACGCCAATGCTCCTTCTTTAGAAAATGTTTGTTGTCAACAACATTTCAAGTTCTGTTAAAATATGTTTCATCATATATTTTTTCATCAAAACAGCTGTTTATCAAATCCTGGTTGACGAGTGTCTATCGCGTGCTAATCCTGGAGGAGGTCTCATTAGATTTATTATTGCAAAACCCAGACAAAGCCAAATTGAAAATATATCATACAGATTGGATTCTCACCCGAACCACATGTCTCACATATCAAGATGCCGATGAACTTCGATTTCCACATAAAAAAATGCGCACATTACCAGCTTACCTAATTCGGTGTCCATCACACAAATATCGGAATAACATTTTAAGACTACGATTGAATTTATGGGTCACCAGAGAGTTACAAGTTAAAAGGAGACAGCTGAGTAACTCGATGAATTTTTGCCGCTATTGCAATTCGATGGACACTCGTGAAACCTTGGTGCACCTTAGCACGGAATGTAAAGTCCTTCGACCCCTGCGAGAAATTCATTTTGCGAGACATTGTAATTATCTATGTCTCGCGTCTCAAGACTTGACCTTTTCTCTAATACTAGGTTCTGATTACTTACCATTACAGATTGCTACTGTAAATTTTTTTATCAAGTTTAAATTTAGAGACCAATTGATATTATTTATTTTTCCTGAACATCATTTAAAGCCGAAGTCTAAGATTCACAATTTTTTGTTTTTTTTTCTATATTCATTCCTTTGTTGTTTGTTGTAAATTTTATTTAATGTCAAAATCTAAGATTAATAATTTTGTGTTGTTCCTACGTTCATTTTTTCTACTGCTTGTTTTAAATTTATAAAGTTTTATATGTATATGTTTTATATTTATATTTGAAAGGTTGATTCATTTCAACTAAAACAAATAAAATAAAAAATAAAATAAAAAATAAATTAAAAAAAATTGGCCATATGGTAGGTTGTACTTTACGCCATCCGGATGGTAACTGGTAAAATGAAGGAGACTGTTTTGGTTGGTTGGTTTTCGTTATAGTTCAGTCTTTAGAAAGTCCCTGGTCCTATAAATGTGTAGATCCAGAAAATCAACACTATGATGATCCCACTGTATAGTGAATTTGATATGGGGATTCTGGTGATTAAGCCATTGATGAAAAACATCATGAAACACATGAAACACAACAGATCTCCTTGTGTCCCAATCCAGAAGAGCAACATGTCGTCTATATACCGCTTCCAGACCACAATATGCAGAAAAAATGGGTTATCATCAGTGAAGATATTGTCTGTTTCATTTTGTGCCCTAAACAGATTCACCATGTCCAGTGCAAAAGTAGCCCCCATACTGACCGTTGGAGTGGAATGGATGTCAGTTCTCCAGTTAAGGGCTTTCTTGATGGCCTCTAAGCCTTCTTATTGGGGAATGGAGGTATAAAGTGCCTCTACATCTAGAGTGGCTAGTAGGCTGTCGTCTCTCAACTCCACTTCGTTGAGTATGTGGATGGTGCTCTTTCAGTCTATTCAGGGTATGTTTCAGGTATGATGGCATCTGATTCACAAATGGGTTCAAGAAGAAATCTGAATAGACTGAAAGGGGTTCCAGTAATGAGTAACATGCTGAGACTATGGGTCTCCCTCGTGACGTACTAGCATTTTTATGCATTTTCGGGAGGATGTAAAATGCCCGGGTCCTGGGATGCAGTTTGTTCAAAAACATCCTTTCGTCCTCACAGATCCATCCTTCATTGGTCGCATGTTGGATCAAACTCTTAATCTCTTCTTGTAAATCCTTTGTGCGATCATGATTAAGGGTCTAATGCGCTCCATGATCGCTCAGTAGACGTAGGCACTCTGTCGTAATCAGTGCTGTTCATTAGAACTATAGCCCCTCCTTTATCCGCTGGTTTGATGGTGATTGATTGTCACTCCGTAGTATCCCTAGTGCAATCCTTTCTTCTGTGTTGAGGTTGTCCTGATAGTAGTTGCCTTTAGCGAGACACACCATAATGGTCTTGGTCACTACTTTCTCAAAGGCTTCTATCTCACATGGTATAGCATGCGGAGGGGGACAAAAGGTGGATTTCATCCTCATGGTATTCTCCTGGTTTGGTGTTCTGGTATTCTCCTGGTTTGGTGTTCTGCTACTCTCAGTTGGATTAGCAGGGCCACTTTGACTGGGTAGATATATTTCAAAGCAATATTTAAGGCAAATGTTCCTAAAGAAGTTTCTCAAATCCAATTCTATTTCAAAGGGTCTGGCTTTTGTTGCCAGGATAAAGGATAGCCCCTTCTCCAAGAGTCTCTGCTCCGCTGGAAGTATCAAATGTTGTGATAAGTTGAAGACGGGTATCCGCTCGATTGTCCCTGGTTCTGGTACCACTGGCGTGTTCGGACCTGTTGTCCCGGGGTGCTGGTCTCCTCTTGGGTCTCCCTTGCTGCCCGTCCCTGTGAAAAAAGGGGGCTGTTGTTGTCCTGATGTTCCTGCCAGGCTGGGGTCGCTTCCACTGCCACTACTTGATGATGTGCCTGAGAACGTAACTCCTCTGTTCCTTCTGTTAATGTTAGGTCCTTGCTGCACCTCTGTGTAGTATGTGCTTCATAAGTATGGATATGTCTTCTCTTCAGAATCATTCAGAAGATCTTTATTGAATTTTTGGACTTTCGTGTCAATGGTGATGTTTTTAAATTTGTCGATTTCAATATCGAGCTTGCCACCAAGTTTATCCTTGGCTTCTTGTATTGTCTTGCTTTTAGAAACTTCTTCTCCAGGTCTTGCAATTTCAGAGCCTTGTTTTTTACATTCCTCATACCCGGTGTCGATGAAGAGGATCAGCCAGTCTCTGCTGCATTTGTTCCCGACGCCACTAAAGTTTTTAGTGATCTTCGGGTTGTCTGTGAAGACCCTTGGATGTTTCTAACCTGTAGACCTTCTGGAATAATGCCAGCTTTAAGATATTCTAACATGAGGAACACAGGGCTCGTTTCCAACTGGGACAGGTAAGCCCCTTGCACTATGTCCGCTCTGGGGTACATTGGATATTGTGTATGACGTCCCTGAAGGTTAGCCGCTAACTGGGTTCCTTGTCCTCTCTCTCTCTGAGTTGCTTCCAGGATCTTCTACTGATGTTGATCCTGATATGCACAGAGTAGGTTGCTCTGCGATTAACAGCCAGAATCTCTCAGCCGTCTGCGGAGCCCGTACCAACTTTCCCCACAATAATCAGCATCCAGGTAATGATGCTTATACTTACACACAGGGACTTGTTTTTGGTGTAAATCAAGTAAGTGTTCCTAAATGGCAGTACCTAGATAAGCCATTTTACCCATGCTTTCCTTGCAGGTTAGCAATCAGCATTTTCACATGGTTCCTGATACGGATGCGGCTGCAACCTTACAGGTAATCAGCTGTCTAAATCATGAATTCTAACTATATATCTATTGGACACATCCTCACTCTGATATACTAATACAGAGATGTCCTTTACAGATTGAATCTGTTTACGGTCCAGTGACCTACACGCCACCCCACTGATCAGGTGTACCTGCTATTCCTGTGTACCTGTCTTCAACAGACACGGTAAGCTCTGCCCATTGCACTTAGACAGATGGCCTGAACCATTACATTTATTGTTTTAGGAATAGCATCTTTTGCATGCAACCTCACCCTTTTTGGATTTCCCCTCATTGTGCCTCATTTCTCTTTGGCAGCACACGCAAAACACCTGACACCCCAGGCATCCAGTCCTGATGAAGGACCCATAAGAAAGGCTCACATCTGAACCCCACAAGGGCCGAAACACCTTGGTGTAGACTCTGACTCTTAGAGTTCCAGTGTTGTAAAATACTCATTGTGTGCTTTGTCACCATGTATTTTTGTATTTTGTTATGTTGAACTAGTGCAATTACTATAAACCCCTGTGGCTGCATATATCGACAGTAGGAAATGTATGTGTTACAATGTTTGTAATGTAGCCCAGACAATGAACTTTGGGAGGGACAATATTTCATGTAATGTATGTTTACTTGATTTATATATCTTGTTGTTCTGTGTTGAGTCTCTGAATGGATATTTGTCCACAGAATTGTTTCCAATCATAATGAACATTTTGAAACAACAGAAGGGGTATGTTCCTCATTTGATGTGAAATTACCGTTTTGACACACTTAGATATGTGAGCGGTCAGCATGTATTTCTTTTTTCCGACCCTTTCAATTATAGGTAGGGGGGACACTTATTTGTTCTGTTAAGAGGTTTGTTATTGGTAAATTATGGGATTGTGTAGAAGAAACATGTGTAGTTGCATTCTTCGTTCATCCCACCTGTAGGATATTTTGTGTAGATTTGGGGCCTACCGGTATTTTCTTACCACCAAGAATAAAAGTAATTTAGCAACAATCACCCCTTACATTCAGATTGGGTTTGGTATTATGGTGGTATTGTGGCTATGCATTATTTCAGTACACAGATACATTTAGTTTGTATGCATTTCGTTGTGGTATAGTGAAGAGCATAATTTATTTGTTTTATTTGTGGCCCCAACATACAAAACCCCTTTCTTTTGTTTAGACTGTTCTTGTGATCTCTAGATGCCTCAGGCTTCTACATTATTCAAGAACACCACATTTTCATATGAGTGCCACATATGGCTGTTATCACTGATTTATCTACACCAGTGAGCTATCCTTCCATAAAGTATTCACAATAACATGTGGCATAATCACTAATTTATTTACATTAGTGAAATTATTTCCAGAGACCTCTTTCTCTGCTGACTCATGTACGTCCAACAGACTATCAGATTGTGTTCCACTCAGAAGTCACACACACATACGCTGAGTGGAACCACGCACACAGCTATTTATAATTACTCATAACATAACTTTTTCCACATGGGATGCTTGACATATATTACCTAATAACCTCCCCTTTTATCAGGTGATATGGGCTAACTGTACCAGAGAAAAACAGAAGCAAATAGAAGCCTTTACACGGATTGTGATTTACATCAATTTCATTTCAAAATCATACATTACCAGTTTTGCGAGGCAGTCTTTTCTAGAATAAACATAAGAGAAGCAATTGCAAAATACATGACATTTCATTAGATTCTTCGCAACAATAAAAAGAACAGTGCATCAGTTGACTTGCATTTCTGGATAGCAACATTAGAACGCAGCTATCGCTACGCTGCCTGACTGAAATAGCTTTCATTCACACCGCATTCTCGCTTTGTGTAAGATAATTACCAGCAAAATTGTAGCAGATCAGCACGCAAACTCTCTGGACAGGTCGCCTTCTTTAAATGGCTCGGGGCTTCCCTTTGTAACACCCGGTGAGGACATGCAGTTCCAATCTGCACTCTTTGGTCCTCAAACCGGTGCCAATTGACTGGAATCTCCAGCCTGTGAAGGTCAGCAATACACTGGAACGACACCCCTCAATCAGGCAGCCCCACTACAACTCCCCTCAGGCTTCTCACCCAAGCTGTGTAAAAATGTCCACTGCCTTTCTCTCACCCCGAGATTCTTCAGGAAACCTCCGTTACAGCCCTTAAGGTGACGTGTCACCAATCAAAATACACAATTATCTATCTTCCTCTTTCAACAATGCCTTGGCTTATACGGTTTAGAATCTGTATCTACTCATTTCCTGGCATGCAGATTTCTCATTCCAGATAACACAGTGAACAGAGAAGAAAAAAAAATGAATCCAAGTGCACGTTTAAAATGACTTTCAGAGCCTGTCTTTTCCACCTCATTTTGCACTGGAGAACACATTATGATGTTATTTGATTAGAATCATGTTAGTACTGTTAATTATATTAGTTCATTAATCCTCTAATGTGTCTCCTGCAACAGAGGCATTTCAGGTGAGAGAGAAGAAAGGAAAATGCATTTTTAAATGTGATAAAGATTGCTGTGTTTTTGACTGAGTAGCCTGTCTTCATTTACATGTCCATGTCACATTGGCAACACATGGCTTGCTGTACCACATTATAGCAATACATTAATCCCATGCAATGGTGCTGTGCTCCCAAAACACGCTAAATAATCCTACACACCTGGATATCACAAGTTTAGTTTTTCTATCAAAATGTTTCTTTTTGATCCAATAATCTGACGATATTGCATCCACTGTCTCTTCTTTCAATTGTGAGATATGATGTTTTGCTTCGGCGAAGTGGTATGACATTGGTGATTTCTTGTTTCATGTGCGTATGTTCAAGCAGTGTTCATTCCACATGAGTTTTGCTTTCCTAGACGATTGTCCTATGTAGTACTTACCACATGGTCATGTTCTGCTGTAGATGATGTTGGTATTGTCGCATGTGGCCTATCATTTCAGAAATATCTTTTTCCCTGGGTTTGGATGAAAAATATTGTTCCCTTTTTGTACAAGGCTGCAATTGGTGCAGCTGAGGCACGGGAAGGTGTCACATCTCTTTGACTTCTCATTTGGTCATCTACTGTAACTTCTCACCAGCATGTCTTTCACATTCCTGCTTCGTGTGTATGCAAACAATGGCAGCGATTCACATAGTTTTTCCAAAGTTCTGTCTTCTTATAGGATGTGACAATGTTTGTTGATAATTTCCTGATTTGGTTGCTTTGTGTGCAATATTTTGTCACATATATCAAGGAAGGATGTGTTTCGTTTTTTCTTTTTTAAGTATTGTTTCCCCATTGATGCTGTCAGTTTTGAGCAAGGAGCTGTTAACTTTGCTTCTTGCTATCCTCGCTCCTTGAATCTGTCTGCCATGCCTTTAAGTAGTTTGTTGCAGTCTTGTTCATCTTGTACACTTCTCTTCACTCTCAGAAATTGACTATATGGTAAACTTTTGATATTGTTGGGTGTATGAAAGCTGAATCTGTGTAATAACTTTCTCCGGTCGGAGGGTTTCCGATACAGGATGGTGGTAAGTTTATTGTTTGTATGTTTAACAGTGACATCTAGGAAGTCAGCCGTCTCTTGTCTGTTCTTTGTGATGAACTGGATTCTTAGTCAATATTATTCAAATAGTTGATGAACAGGTTGAATTCTTCCTCTGTGTCTTTCCATACATCGACATTGACGCAACAACCCCAGTAACTGATGTAGTTTTGCCGGATGGGATGTTTAAAATATGTTCCGTTTCTAATTTATACATAAAAATATTAGCATAGAATGGTGCCATCATGGCACCCATGGATGTTCCTGACACATGTATGTAGTGCTGGTTCTTGAATCTCAGATAGGAGTTTTGAGAGATAAAATCCAGGAGCAGCATTAGAAATTCTTTGGATGCCTTAAAGTTTTTGGTTTTCAGGAGTATCCACTACACTGCTTCTTGCCCGATGTTGTGAGGTATCGAACTATATAGGCTCTGTACATCTGCAGTGAATAGGATGTCTTGGCTTTGTACCTGTAGGGCCTTGAATATGTTCAGGAAGTGCGTGGTATCCTTGATGTATATTTCTGTTCCTTGTATGATGGGTTGAAGAAAAGAATCTAGATAAGCTTCCATTGGTTGGATGATACTGTTCATTTCTGAAATTATTGGTCTACATGGTAGTTTGAGTGGATCCTTGTGAAATTGGGGCAATGTGTAGAAGATGGGTGTCCTTGGATGTGTAGCGGGGAGGAAGTTGTGAGTCTTGTCTGTTATCCATCCTTTTTCTTCTGCCTTGGTAAGTAGGTTTTTCAAATTGCTTTTGATTTCTGCAGTAGGATCCTGGATGATTGGGACATATATGCTCCTATCTGAGAATTGTGTTTCACATTCTTTCTCGTATTCATTCTGTTGAGGATGACTAAACCTCCTCTGTTATCCCCGGGTTTGAACATTATTGTTGAATCAGAGAATACATTTTGTATAATGTCGAGAACTTTCCGATTTTGGGGGTGTGTAGGATAATTTCCAAAGGTCTGTGGTCATCATTCTCTGGAATATATCTATGACAGGGTAGGTGATAGGTGGAATAAAGGTACTTTTGGTTCTGAATCCTTTGTGTTCTGGTTCCTCTGGTGGCTCCTCCAAGTTCTCACTATCGATTTGGAAAAAGAAGGCTTTCAATTTCAGCTTCCTAGTGAATTTGAAAAGTTTGATTTTATTCTCGAAAAGCTGTGCGCTGTATGTGGGGACACAGTTAAGACCCTTTTACAGCAGTTGTTTTTCAGTGTTGTTTATTTGTTTAATTTGACAAAGTGACCAATAGGTTTTCAGTTGGTTCTGTCTAGTTTTGAGGCATTGCGTTTCTCTTCCTCTGTCCCCTCCTGGTCCTTTGCCTCTTGCTCCTCTGCCTAAAAAAACACATGCTGGGGTTCTTCGCTGTTCAATTAGTAGAACGGTTCTACTGGTGCCTGCTCTTTTGCTCTCCTCTTGTTCTCTATTCCTAGTTTCCGAATCTGTGCTGCTTTGGTTAGATGAGCATGGTGGACCTTGTTGTGGTGTGTTCTGTCTATACTTGACCATCCATGTGTAGACTTTGTGAGTTTCTCTAGTTCTTTAAATATGTCTTGTACCATTAGTAGGATCAAGTCAAGGGAGAATTTGTTGAGGATCTGCTCCCATTTGCGTACAAATTCATGGCTTTCCTTGCATAATGTTGATCGAAGGGTAATGCGTGGTCCACGAGGGATGAGCTGTGCGCGATAGTACCTTGTTACTGTTATTGCATGAAGCTTTCTATTGATTTCCCTGGGCATCAGTTTCTCTAGATTTTTTATCTAGGTACCAGGGTTCAAATTGGTGTTTGTGATCCCAGTGTCTCTGCTCAAGTTGAGCATGGTGTCTTCTTCTTCAGTGCTGAAACCCAATGTTTGAGCACTTTTATCTGTCAGATTTGTTAATTCTTCATATGACATGTACTATCCCATTACATACTATTTGTGAGTAGAAATGTTGATATTTAAAGGACAAGGCAGTAAAAACCCGTTTTACCATTATAGGCACCAGAGGGTTCCAGAATAGACAATATGGACATTATCCAATAACGTACAAAAAGTGTCTAGCCACAACAAAAATGTGAAAAGAAAGGCTGGTAATTAAGTTAATGATACTATGGAGACATGCAGATAGTAATGTAAAGTGCAATTATTGGCGAGATTATTCACACCATATCTGTTTATTATATTTTTCTAGAAATTGTCCCTGAAGATGGTCATTAGGACCAAAATAATTGGGTCACACATGAAATAGGCTTTTGTCTTGGTGAATTAAACACTTTTGACTTTTTATACTTCTATGTCAATGTTTTGGTGTAGGAAAATGTCTTTATTGCTAATATAAAAACATGAAATATGAAGAATGGAATGGAACAAAATAGATATATGTGAACTACAAGTGAAATATCAGGCTGGTCCTTCCAGTTGTTTGGGTCATCAAACCCAAATAAATTTCTCTATATCTGCTTTATACTCCACTGTGCAAGTGGGGTCTTCTCTGGCAACAGGATCTGTTGGCTTAGATATGCCAGAGGTCTGGGGGTTACTACTATCTTACCTGATCAGCTCCCAGGGCGCAACAACCCACCCCCAGTAAAGAACTGAGGACTCAATCAAGGGTAAGTTAGAACTTTCAGTTATTACACAAACCAACAGGGATCATATAGGACATTCAGAAATTCCCAGACTCACACCTCCTGAGCCTGTGTCAGGTATTTTTTATGTCCCCTTGCGTCACAACATGTGTCCTTCCCTGAAGAACCTATCAGTCTTTCTGGTTGGGTGATCGGATTGGTATCCCTTGTAGAGAACACCTATAGACCTTAGTTAATTGGCCCTCACTTGTCAGGTTGCTGGACTGCCCCTTGCCCAATACACTATTATATTATTGCAGGGTCGCAGTATTACCATTGGCCCTTGCCCCCTGCCATCCACTCCTGGATTTCTGTTCCCTGTTTGGCTGGAACTGGTCACCTCAGGCCTGAGACCCAGCTCTGTTCTTAGCATGCCGTGCACCTTCTCAAGGTGATGAGAATGACTATGTGTTCCCAATGTATCTGTTAGCAGTACCACTTTGCCTGTGAGAGTGTCCTCAGCATTGCAACGTTGCCACCCACTTCATGTCTGTGTCGCTGAGAACTGTTCGTCTTCCCACCATGGGGGAATGACCATTGTCTAGCTCGGCTGCATCACGTGGTTTAGGACCACAAAATTGAGCTCTTCTGGGCAGCAATTAATGAGGATTTATTCTGTTTTTCTGTAGATGGCCCCTTGGTGTCTCAGGTTTCGAATGTGTTGCTTGGTTCTGACCTTGGCTGCGAGCCCTGGCCTGCTCTTCTGTGCAGCCTGGTTCTGCTTTCCCTCGTCTTTCATCCTGTTTCTCGTGGCCTCATGTAATCCCCAATATACTTATACTATGATTTCTATACCTCTATACTGTGCTATGCTTGCCATAGGTTAGTCGTCTTTGGTCCTTCCAGGCTCCTTACATGATCCTGTAGTTCCATAGGGTTAGTTGTCATAAGCATAAGCAAGCTTGCTCTGCATCTCTTTGTTTGCCTTGCGTTCCACGTTTCTGCATTTGGCTAATGAGATAGTTTTTGACAGTATCTATATGTACCTGTCCTCTATCTACAGAACTGTTTAAGCATGTTCTTCGTGTATGCACATGTATGTGTAACTATGTGCATGGTTGCAAGTGTACTTCATGACTAATGTGACTATGTCATGGTGTCACTAATGACATCCGCATATTGGTTTCTCTGCATTTGTCTCTAGAGGAACAGACGTACACATCCACACAAACATGGGAGGTAGGGGGCAGGATCTCCTAACACCAGCTATTGTACCAATACTGCAGCGAGTATTTGGAAGAAGGTATCCATTAAGACAACCATATCAAATGTAACCTCGAGTTGATGACAGCCTGCAGGATGAACTCCCTGAAGGAATATGAGAAAGAGCTAATAAAATGAACTGATGATGTCATAAGTGTGCACAACGACATGAAATACTGAATGAAGACAATATATGGATCCTAGAGGGCAAATGATGAAGTAAAGAATCGAGTGAACCATAAAAGTGTAAAAGAAGAAGATTACGCGTTAATAAGTGCTGCAGATATCAGAAGTTGAATGAATGTACAGATGCTGAAATGCAAGATAGATCAAGTCATCATATAGGCTAGCTACAAGTAGTAAATAGAATGAAGGCGGAGCCTCCATTGTACAGAACCGTGACATTGGTATCATGAAATAATTAAGCCCAAGAACCATGGAGAGAAAATGAAAGGCTGTGTCGAATTAGCCTGATTCTGATGCCTGGGACTACAACTCCCAGACGCACCGGCGCTTCAGCAACGGTGCTTCTGGAGCCAAGCCAGTCATTTGCCAGTCCCGCCAGACCCTGTATTTAAACATTCTCTGTGTCAAGACACTCCCTCTACTGGGTTATCTTGGGGAGGGTAGTTTCAATGCTGTTACATTCGTGAGGGCAGGTTACTGTATTTGTGACTCTAGTCTGTGAGCAATTATCTCGAATGTATGAAGAGATGAATGACTGATTTACCTTCTGATTGAATGCTGCATTTGTGTAGCAGTTTTTCTGTCATTCTCAGGGACTTCTTGTCAACCGCAGTCTGTACGCCTCACGCGCACTGTGCCTGAATAAGAAACATGTGCCAGCGCTGCGTAGTTAAATATTGTACTGTACTGAAGTGACCGCCATAGCACCCAGCTACAGTTACTGTATCACATGTTTTTTTGTGACACACTAATAGTTGGCGCTCATATTGCTTGGGACTGCCCCCTGCACCCCGCCATAACCTGATTCTGATGCCTGTAACTACAACTCCCAAAAGCACAGGCGCTCCACTTATGGAAACATCAGGCACTTCAGTACCGGCGCTTCTGGAGCCAAGCCGGTCGTGTGCGGGCCTCGCCGTCCACGGTGTCCAGCGCAAATGCCCAAAAACATACTGAAATTCACCGCCAGAACAACTATGGGGCTACTACCTATTGACATACTATGCTCTAATTTACGCAACTATCAAAACTTAAACTTAGCCAAAGCGGCTTGTGACACAATTTTAGACAGAATCAGTCTTGTAAAAAGCCCAATTAAAGAAACCCTTGTAACCGAGAGATGGGGGAAAAAAATCAAACAGCCCACAAACCCGACCAAGTGCAATCACAATCTACATCAGACTTAAAGTTCTGTCTATTAAATACCCGATCCCTCAATGAACATGCTATATGTGTACACGATAAGATAATCGTGGAAGGCATTTACATTATGTGTATCACAGAGACATGGTTAAAAGAGCCGGTCGGCCCCACATGTGATACGGCTGTTCCAGAGGGTTATACTATCTACTACACGAACAGAGAAATAGGACAGGGGGTTGGTGTAGCAGTAATTGCTAAAGACACCATACAAATGTTTCCCTCTAAAATACTATGTCACAGCACTGAAATCCTACACCTTAAACACCTCCCAACTGGCAATAGTAGTCTAAACATAATAGTAGTCTGGAGGCCACCTTCCATCATGCCTCAATTCAATGAAGAAATTACCCACCATTTAAACATTATTAAAGGACCTATCACAGCTACTTTATTTCTGGGGGATCTTAACCGCTGGCAGGGGAATTCCAGAGATAAAGAATCCATTAAACTAGAGAAACTCATTAATAACATTGAATACACAGTGATGAATACCGAGCCCACCATGGATAACGGACACATACTGGACTGGATTGTTACGAACAACCTCTCGTCATGAGACTACAAAACTGACCCATGCATATGGTCGGACCATTACATTGTCACTTTCCATATCCCTCCACCTACACAAAAACCTAAAACCCCTAACCATCCGATCAAAATAACACAGCAAAACTTTAAAAATGTTAGCAAAGAATATCTGAAACAAAGCCTAGATGACTTTGAAATTGATGGAAAAAATGAAGACTCGTGAGGGACCATTCTGTCAAACTTTCTAAGCCACCTACAGTCACTCGTCAATCAGAAGGCACCACCTAAAACCAAAACACTTAGATCAAAATGAAAAAAACAACAATGGATCACAAGGGAACTCCTGGAACAGAAAAAAGCCAAGAGAAAAAGGGAAAACGAATGGCTAATAAAGCCCACCCTGGAAAACAAGGCACTTTGGAAAGACAGTGAGAACATCTATAAAAACAGGACAATCGCAGCAAAAAAGAACTATTACAATGAACAGATCTCCATAGAAGCCAACTCTACCAGCAAACCTTTTAATATACCCCAATCGGCCGAAAAACCTAAAAGGATCACCCCTCTTTTTTCCCCTACTCAAGAAGAGTGTGATGCCAGACAGGCAGCATTATTTAACAAAATCCAAGGATATCATAGCAAAATCTCAAGCCATTACAAAGATGCGCCCTTTACTAAGAACCGAGGAATTAACCTATCCTACTGCCCCATTTAGGTTAACTCATATCTCCACCAGTGATATGATAGAAGCATTAGCCTCCATGAAACCCACCACCTGTGCTGAAAATATACTCCTGTCCAATATTATTCTTGACCACCCTGATATTTCTGCACCATTCCTGACAAAAGTGATTAACACCTCCTTCAGAGACGAAATATTACGTCAAAGCATAAAACAGGTCACAGTTACACCACTGGTAAAAAAAAAACAATATCGACCAGAGGGACCCAAACAACCTTAGACCCATCACCAACTGCAATGTCTTGCTTAAAGTCATGGATAAGATTGCCACAATGCAACTCCAAGATCATGTAGAAGCCTCGGAGTCCCTTCATCACCAATAATCGGGCTTCTGCACCGCTCGTAGCACAGAGACGGCTATGTTGCATTTACAGACCAAGATTCTTAACATCATAGATAAGGGAAAAGCCGGTCTTCTTATCCTCTTAGACCTAAGCGCAGCGTTTGACTTGTTAGACCATGATCTACTCAAGATAGCACTGAAGAAAACGGCTAATTGCTCAGACGAAGCGATAGGATGGATAATGTCTTTTCTTTAAAACAGAACATCCACAGTACATTGGGGACACATGTTCTCCTTAGAAAAAGAAATCACCTGTGGGCTCCCACAGGGCACCAGCATGTCCCCGCTCCTTTTCAATCTGTATCTAAGGTTTCTCTACGCAGTCCTGGATACCATCAATACATTCTTTACCAACTACACTGACGACACTCAGCTGGTAATCAAATTAAGCGGAGACTATCAGAAAGATAACGAGCTACTATCCTTGGTAATTAAACAATGAAGAGCAGTGGATGGATACGAATTGGATGTACCTTAATGGCAAAAAAAACAGAGCTCATGGTTTTTGGTACAAACTTAGCCAGAACAAAGCTCCATCCCCCATATAGCGCCTTCACAATAACAGATACCGAAATAGAAGTCTTGGGCAAGGTCAAGACCCTTGGGATGATGCTGGAAGCATCTCTGGGGTGGGAAGCCCAAACCCAATACTTTAAAAAAACATGCTCATACCATCTTTGTTTGCTAAAAGCCATAAGACCCTATCTATCATAAGAAAACAACGCTACTATCGCAAGAGCCACCATCTTGTCACACCTTGACTACGGCAATGCGCTTATCCTAGGATCTAATAAACAATGCCTCCATGGCTATCATGTTATACAAAACAATGCAGTAATAATCATTAAACAGAAAACCAGAAATCAGCATATCAGTGAAGCAAGAAAAGAACTGCATTGGTTAAAAATTGAGGAAAGGGTCCAATTTAAGACTCTCACACTCGTACACAGATATATCTTTGGAAAAGCCGCAGCCTATCTGAAATCTAAACTTACTCCATATGTGCCTAACAGAAAGCTAAGATCGGCGGATCAAGGCATGATTGCGGTGGGCACCTACAGACGCAAAAACAGTGTAGGCAAGTCCTTCCCTGTCTCAGTGGCTGGCTTATGGAACAATATTCTGGTTCATTTAAGACTGGAAACACACTATCTGCGTTTTCGTAAACTACTGAAAACACACGTCTTTAAGTAAAAGTTAGAATGTGTATCCCGCCCTGATCTCTCTTTTTTATTCTATTAATGTCCTGTGTTTTGTGTTCTGCATCTGTCCTTCTGTGTTCATGTATCTGCACCCGAAGCCTGCGAGCTACTGGCACAATATAAATAAATAAATAAATGAAAGGCTGTGTCGAATTAGAATGGCAGGTTGGTGGAGCTGTGTTGCAAGGCTGTCTGGTCTGAAGTCAAGAACTGAGAAGTCGAGGTCAGCTATCTATGCTGAAGTAGAACATGTGTGTGGAGGATGAATCTTCTCACATTAAGGTGCAAGAAAGAACACAAACATTGCCAAGTCTTAAATATTTTAAAACATTTAAAGGTTGCAGAATGAACAGAATCGTGGTCTTTTGTCACGTGAGTCGAGGCTGGAAATAGGGCTTGAACTTGGAGTTCCAGACACAATTGCGAGTGCCCTCACTCCCGTTACATTCCAAGGACAAGAATACTCTGCAAGGCCAAGTAGAAAGAGAATTTCATGGCAGAAGGATGTTGGGCTAATTGGGTGGTAGGTCAGCTTCATGACCTATCTACTTGCACCTGGGTCTTGGCTTATGTGCTTGCTGATAATTGAACCAAATGTTCCAGACATGACACAAGCATGCTAAACAAATTGTATTAATCCATATAACAAAGGACCTCATAGCTTGAGAAACAAATGAAACACTGTGTAACAGATTTTTCTTAAAATGACACGTCTAAAGAGGTAGTTATGAGTTGTCCATATCGAACAGCCAATAACAAACCTAGCTCCTATATGATTGTATATCTAGATGTGTCCCTTAACAAGTCCCAACCCTTGGTAGGTATTTTACTATTGCCATGTAGCGTGACGTCATTCTGACACATGAAGTGAGTATATTTTGTTTTTCATGTGGAAATCGCTGAGCATGAGCGTATGTCCATTGATGTTCACTGTAAACTTCCTGTTTTAGATAATTGCCAATAAAACAGCAACTTGTCATCTTCTTGAGTTTGTCTGGTTATTTGAACTATTAATTATTCTGGTTTAATCCCATCCAGTAACAGATGCATGTTCCAAGTGCCATAAGCTCATGTGGTAGTGGTGTGGATGGTTCGATCTAAACTAGTTTGACTTCAGAGTTTTGGACGATCAGGCATCCCCTGCTATTAGCTGGAAGATTGTGGAGTTTCCTGTGGAGAGTGGCTGATAGAAATAAACTTGCAGTGGGCAAGTCCCTCTTTGAAGAATTCCCAGCTCGGTTTCCAAAGGGAAGGAGAAGTAGGCGGATTGGAAGAGGAGTGGATACCGAAGGCCTCAAGCCGATTATACAGATGAAACAAGACTAAGTGAAATGTCAAGATAAAAGGGCTGGATTTTTGATAATTTATGAAAATGAGTTGGGTAACTGGAATTTTATGTGGATAAAAGAACACCTATGTGATCCTATTTCCAAGTAGATAGTAGAAGACATCTCAGATTCCAGTCGGAAAATTACGAGAGATGATACACACGGTCTGGACCATGGAAGATGACTTCTTTAACTCCATACAGGGTAATATAATTCAAGGCAGAGGGAGAATACCTCTTACTAAAAATGATTATACAGAAAAGGGAAGGTGATCACAAGGGTTATTCATGTGTTGTGTTATTATTTTTATTATTATTTGATGTATGAAGGTCTGAAAAAGTGATAGATTGTGAAATGTGGAATTGAAGTTGTTTTGAGTTAAGTGTAGTAAGCGATTGGTGCCAGTCAGAAGACATATAAGTTGTTGAGACAAAAAAGTATTGAGTGGCGATTGATGGTGCTTGCTCATATGTATTTGTTTTGAGATTAAAAGTGGTGAGCAATAAGCTTAAAGATAAGTAGAGACACATTAAATATAATAAGGTAATGATCTGGTAAGTATCGGCAGTAAATTGTGACTTGTCATTATGGAGGTCACTCCTTTTATGCACCTTTTAAAACATTACCACAACATGTGCCCAAGCTCAAACAGTACAGTGCAGAATGGGTAAAGGGCACATCTGATAACATTTCCATGCCATGGCTGCAAGGGGCATCATTGTCAAAGGCAGTATTACAACACATGACCACACAATGTGTACGCTGCATACACGGGAAAGATATTAGAGAAAAAACTTGCAGTTTTTGAACTCTGGAAAATGTATCAAGAGGAGAAAAAGGACATGCCACCGGAAGAGTGGATGCTTAATAAGCATAAAGGAGAGGGCATCAAGACCTTGGCTCCTCTTACTCCATCTGAACCTAAGAATGTAGATGCAGATGAGACAAGATTTTATCTTTTAAAGAATTGAAAGCAGCGGCAGGGTATAGTAACCCGACATATGCACCCCCGCTTATACTAGTTATGCCAGTCCAGAAGATAGCAAACAGAAGGAAGGCAAGAGTAGATTCATACAAGATAAAGTGGAACGAGTTGAGAGATCGAATATATCAACAGATATAGACAAGGAAGTTAAGAGATGAAAGGGAGAGAAGGATAGGGCTGATGAGGTAACACTTGTACAGAACAAATGGAGGGGTGGACAGATATTACTCAAGTTATATGGGAAAAGTATCGATGAGGACAGACAAAAGGAAGACAAAAACGAGCAAGAAAAGAAGGAAATGGAACGAGAAAAGCGGTTGATGGAGGATGAGCAAGGAAGGAAAAGCAGGGAATGACGGGAAAATATGCATAGAGAAGAACAAGAGAAAGACAAAATACAGCCAGAGGAACAAAGGAAGTAAGACAGTCAGAAGTAAGAAATAGAAGAAAGTGATAGGAGAACAAGAAAGAGAGAAGAAGAGGCAAAACGAGTGAAGGAAAAAAGATTACAGAAGAACAAAGAGAAGAAGTAAGAATGAAAGCATGAAGGCAAGAAGAGGAGCGAGCAAGAAGTGATGCGAGAGAACAAAGGGAAGTAGAAAAAGGAATACAACAGAATAGAAGGCAGCAAGATTGTGACGCCAGTGTTGTTCTTAAAGAACGAATAAGACTGAGCGATGAAATACAGAGACGATGGGACACGATAAGTGAATGTTTCCCAATGTGAGAAATGACTCAAGAAATACCTAAAGTAGCACAAGAAGAGGAAACATATGATGCAAAATGTATTGGAGAGAGGATCATAAGATATATCAGCAAATGAGGCAGAACAGTGAGCATGGGACTTGTATAGGAGGATAGGTCCATGAGACCCCCTCCCTGACATGCCCCACCTACATGAGGTTCGTGGCTCGTCCGAGGCCCCCCTGTCACCTGTGTTCAGGTGATGGGGTGGCTGCTGATCGACACACAGGGCCAATCGAGTTGTATTATAACAGACCATGAACTCCATTTTGGGAGCGTCAGGACTCCATTTTAGATAATAGCGACCTAAACCCCAACGAGACAGCCTGCCTGTGAATGCTGCAGATTGGCCCCCCCAGTCACTGTGCACGTGGAGCCATGCTCTCCCCCTGCGCCTCCACTCCATAGTAGATCCGATAAGGCCCGTTCTCAGGAGCAACCAGACGCAAACAAGTATCAGAACAAACACTGTATCATTTACCTTCCGCAGTACATCACTGTCCCTGAAGTGACCTGACTAGCGGTCCAAGCCTGGAAAATAACAAACACCATCTCGATTGAACAGGCCCCGACCTAGCATCTAACCCCTAACATTTAAGCTATATGGTATCAATACCCTCCTCGTATGAACCCCTGTCGATGTTCTCCAAATTAAGTTTTAATCACAAACCAAAGTCTAACAATTCAGAGGGTTGCTATGTTAATTATAAACACCAGCGTTGGGGAAGGGATGAAAGTGCATAAGTATTGATAAAGTAAGAATGACCTCAGCTCGTGTAAGATACCATGTGCCTAGAAGACCCAATGAAAGGGCTTGATACAGCCCACCTAGTGCTAACTCACGAATGCTGCTAAGTACAAAGGAAGGCGTAAAAACCATTACTGAGAATATGTTTGTGTGTCATAGTGGTACACGTTTAAATGCATGAACAAAAATGTAAATGTACTATCACTTCTGAACGTATTGCTTCTATGCTCCTGAGTACACCACCAAACAAAATGCTACCTCATGTGTTATTCAACTGCTACCGTGTGTAATTGCTAAAATGTAGTCATCCGATGTTCAGCGATGTATGAAACACTGCCAAACTTCCAGAGTCATATATGAAATAGTACATGAATGTATAGACATTAGAAATGTGTAATCACTCTAATATTACTAACTTTATTAACCGTCTCCTCGTTCTGTATAGTGTGCAGCCCAGGCACAGAGAATCGTTCACACACATCTCCCCCTCCGCCCGCCATGGTCCGCCAGGGCTAGCTGGTGCGCGGGCAGCACAGCCTCACCCCCTTCATTCCTTTGGACCCGCTTCAAGTATTCACATCCCCCATACCCGAGGACGCCATGGTCGGCCAAGTGAAGAATTTACAACCTGGTCCTAAACCCTACCACCTCAAGGGGCCAAAGGTGCACCTTCACTGATCCAGTATTAATCCGGCTCACCCCAGGTTAATGGGCCTTGGAGAGCAGATATACAACCCTGTACTAACAAACCATAAAGTAATTTGTCGCTACATCTAACAAGACCAGAATAACAGGGTAGATCACCTCATACCCTTAGATCCGACTCCCAAGTTTATGACAACTGGTCAACAGGTCAGAAGTAACAGTGCCCTGATGTATTGGTAAAGCTTTAAATTGCATGTGTTTCTCCAGTATACTATTATCCCTTAGAGTAACATATTGCAGGATTTGTAGGACAACTGTAATCGTCTAAACGAGTGTTTGTGTGTGTGGCCACAAGGGCAGAATGTTAGGGCAACCATCTATCAACGACACTGACTGCGCCTGGTAGCCCCACCCCGACGAGCCCAGCTGACCCATCTGCCCCACGTTGGCACCACGCTGATATCCACCAATCCTGGAGCTGCTCATGACTGCTGCGCCTATAGTTAGTCGACGCAACCCAATCACCGAGACTATGTGCCCCCTATAGTGTGTAGGACGCATGACATGGTTTTGTAATAAATAAGACTGTCTTTGCTATTGTCAGACAGAACGCTCTCGGAGCTTGCAGAGTCCTTTGCATGCTCTATTTGACTAGATAAAAAACCTTTTACATTTACCCGCACTTGGTGTTGGTCTCATTCCCTGCTGGTGTGTCTCCTTTACTGCCTCTCCTTGTGGGGAGGGAAATGCCTTTTGGGGATGCTTGATTTCAGTGGTGACCCTGAAAGCGTGATTACATTTTTAATTTTTTCATCGTCCCCTTTGGCACGGGAAATTCCGGGCGGCAGTGGAGAAGCACGGTGCGCCCGCTCAAGAGAGCTGCCCGCCTACGGCCACTGGTACGCTTAGACATGCGTACGGAATAGGACAAAGGGTACAGGGTCCCGCTCCAAAAAAAAACCTTTAGTACCGCTCGCTGGAGCCGGGGAGCGACCATTGAGTGTGAGGCATCGCCGCCTGGATGGACCCAGTCCGGAGAATCTCGAATCAAGACGGGCACGTGAGTATTAAGTGTGAGTGATTATAAAAGGAGAAGGGGAAGGGAGCCAGATTACACAAGGTAATTTAAGGGGTACTTTCAACTATTAATGCTACTTGTATTTACTTTACTTTCTCTGCATATGGCCATTAGGACAAAAAGGTGAAATAAGAGAAGATAAAGACGGGAACCTAGCTTTGCAAGGGGGAGAAGGCAGAGCCACATAATGCTATTTCAACTAGTGCTGGGAATAAATGAAAAGTGGAGAATAAAATAATTGTGTCTGAGAAGTGGGAGACACAGTGTATACGTTAGAAACTGCTATTTTCTTTCTTCTACTTCAGTGGGGGTATCTCAGTGGTGAACAAAAGATAAAAACCTTTAAAAGGTTCGGGGGCAATTGGTGATCTAGGGCAATGGAACCTTATCAGGGAGAGAAGTACAGGGCAAGGAAAAAGGGGAGAGGTAAATGTTATGTGTTGTATGTTAAAAGTATGTTAAACGTCTTTTCGCGTGCTGCACATGCTAAGTTAACAATGTTTCAATGAGTTGTAAAGAGATGATGTTGAATTGATGACATTGCATAGTTCTGTGGTATGGTCATTGTAAGTGTGACCCATTAAGATCTGAAGATAGTGATATTGTGAGCAATTGCTCTTGTATATGTCCATGAATTGTTTAAGATAAGGGTCGCACACACATACACATACACATACACACCTATAATCCACAGTGTTAGACACAAAATAGTACAGAAAGATAAACATTGAGAGTATAATATGGGGGCGGAGACACCCCAGGCCCACTTTTGTAAAAATCTACCTGGTTATGCAGAACGTATAAAAAAGTACCACGATCAGTGGGTAACAGAATTAAAAGGAGAAGCATTACCCCAGGTATGGCCAGAAGGCGGATCATTTGATAAAAGTGTCCTGGATATGGTAGCCACACGTATATTCATGAAATACAAGGGGAAGCAGTTTCAAAATAGAAGAGAAATATTAGATTTATGAAGTCTATTCGAAGAAGTGTCTCCACTAAAAAAGAAAGAATTAGTACCGAACCTGCCCTCCACCGTTGACACTCCCCTAACAGTACATGAAAATGAAAGAGAGGATACAGGAAAAGAGGGATCAATAGAGGTAACACGATTGTACCCCCTCCTAAACAAACCAGTTCCAGCAGAAGGATACAGTGATCCCACATATGTGCCCACCGCAGCCCTCACAACCACCCCACGACCAACTGCACCACCACCATATGAGTGCCCCAGGCAGCGCGGACAGGTAAGCACCCCAGCAGTAGATATTGAGAAGTTAACAGAGGACCTAGATTCTAGGCTCTCAATGGCAAGAGATGAGTTATCTCGAATAAGGAATATATGTGAGCAGAGTCGAACAAGTGTTGCTAGAACTGAGCAAACACCTAGAGCACAGGCACTCGACAGGTCATCTGAAGAAGAATGGAAGAAAGGGGAAATACTGTTCCGGATTCAGGAAGAGCCAACTCGAATAATAGAACTGGGGCCACAAGGGGATGGAAGAAAACACAGGTGAGAAGGGAATGGCTACCGGGGAATGGAAGAACTGTGGTGCGATATTGAGGACGAAGAACAGGAAAGTGGGAGGTTGGGTGTGGCGATGGGAGGAAGATCAGGTAGAGGAGAGGAAACACCTCTGGGAAGGACAATGGAAGAGGAATGGAGAGGAAGGTTAAGGAATAGAAGAATGGGGAGAATGGCACTGTTAGGTAGGAAAGGATTGAAGGTGAGTACTGTCAGAACAACAAAGAGCAAACTACAACTCCCATTGATACATAGGGGAGGTGGGAGACCAAATTAAATACCCTGGGCCCAGATGGATAAAGCCAATTTGTTAAAATCATTGCCTCTGCTATGGGCAAGTAAGTGGATATATGCATTTGAGAGGAAACATACAGCGGACGTGCCATTGGCGGTAGGGGTTGTTAAAAGCTTGCTAGTGTCGGCAGTAGGTGATCAGGCAGATAGAGTGTGGGTAAAAGCTGGCTTCCCGGGAGTAACGTTGGACTGTGATCGCCATGATGGAGCATCTTTCATCACAGTGCGTGCAAGGGTATGGGATGCACTAAGGGAAACCTTTCCACACCAGATTTACAGTCAGTAATGCAGTGCACAATTAATGATGGGGAGGATGCTATGGATTACATTTTCCGGGTGCAGGAGATGTGGAGAGCCGAAACGGGTACACCCTGGTATCAGTCAACATCCCTATTTTACTTTATAATAAAGAGAGGGCTCCCAAAAGAGGTACAGAAAGCACTCGACAAAATAGCTGGAATCGAAGCAAAAGGGTGGCCAGAAATACAAAGCATAATAGTGCACCACTGCAAACGAATAAAGGAAAGGGAGAAAGAAATTGCCCAAAAAAGGTTGGCGGATGAGGCGAAGTTAGTTCAAACGAAGCTGGTGAAGGTTGCTGCAGCTGTAGCAGCACTTCCCCAAGACAGGGAGGTGGAAGAGGAAGAAGGGCTGGTAGAGATACAAGGGAGGATTGCAGCTAATTGGGTGGGAAACGGGCAGCCACAGTGGAATGGACAGGAGCAATACGGAGGTCCGCATTGGCAAGTGTGGCCCCCCCGTGGAGGACGAGGTGGCTACAGGGGCCGTAGAGGGGGTGGTCAAGGATACGGGGGAAATGGCGGGTATGGAGGACAAGGTCCGAGGGGGGACAAGGGAACTGTTGGAATTGTGGGTGGTGGGGATATTTCTCACGGGAATGCAGGAGCAGACCAAATAATGTGTATCAAGACGATCAACCATGTGGTCATCCTCACCCGGGGAGCCCCTATGGATTACCCATAGGAAAGGTACAAGAGCAGCCAGAACAGGGGTATGTAGAGCAGCAAAGAGAACCTCCTCACAATGTACAACAGCATCCACAAAGCCGCAATCATATGCAATACACACAAGGTAACCCCTTCGCCATGACTGCTAACGGTGTACCTGCCCCATTTGGCGGAGTGGCAGTGGTATCAGGGAATGTCTTCAGTCAAGGGAGGAACATGAGACATCCAGCATAGGACAGCCCACAGGGAGCACTTGCGTGTCCTGTTCTATCTACGACCTACAATGCAGCAGAGGAACCATTGATAGGGGCGCAGATAGGGAATAAATAGTTCATATTTATGGTGGACTCGGGAGCTGAAAAATCATGTTTACATGAAGGCCGGTTACCGCTATCTAATCCGTATCTAATCGTAAATTGGAGACGCAGGGGTTCTCTGGGGATGTTGTCGAAGTTCCTTACATAGAAGATATTATGAACAGTCCCCAATTCACTTGCTTGGAAGGGACCTTCTCAGTAAGCTTAATATGACTATCTCCTTCACAGAGAGAAGGATAGTTTGTTCAACTCCAGGGATCTGTACATTGCGCGTAATGCTGGTGGTGCATGCGCGAGCAACAACACCAGAAGTGTGCGGCATACCGGTAAATCCTGATGTGTTTATTCAAGGGCTGAAAACATTGGCACGGGTAGTGCCTTAGTTGAAAAAGCTAGAATGGCGGGTACCCGCAGAGTTCATCTTCCGACCAATAGCATGCCCAGAGATTGTGCTAGGAACAGTGATGTCCTTAGATTTGCATACAGTTCAAATCTCAGCTAAACAAATAGCCGTCATTGCAATAGATATACATGGCTGCGAGTGGCGCACAGTGTTGTACATCAATGCCGACATTTCATTGCGGGACCTGTCAGATGAAGATCTTTTCTCAGATTCAGAAAGTGATGGTGAGATAATAATGGAGATAGCAATACCCTGTGACATCATTTTACAAGAGAGGCAGGTGCCAGTTCACCTGATGGCAGTGGTGGGGGCACCACCTTCCTTCTTTGATGATGATATGAAATTAGTGCCCAGTAATTTGTGGACAACAGGCCCCCATGCCGTGGGACTATTGCATGGTGTGACACCAGTTAAAATAAAACTTAAACCAGGAGCTATTTTGCCAAGGGTAAAACAGTACCCCCTGTCCCGGGAAGCAGAGAAGGAATAATAGAGACAATCAGCACATTACTGGCCCAACATTACTTGCATTTATCCAATCAAAAAAGCAAAGGATGGGGCATGGAGGATGATCCAAGACCTACGCCCCCTTAATGACGTCATTCAAAAAGAGTTCCCTTTGGTCCCTAATCCAGCATCCATACTGTGCAGCATACCCAAGAATGCATCACACTTCACAGTATTGGATTTGAAAAATGCCTTCTTCTCCATCCCATTGGCAGAGGAGTGCAAGTATCTAACAGCCTTCACACTGGGGGGAAAGAGATAAGAGCATTGCAGGTTGCCCCAGGGATACTGTGAGGGCCCCAGCATATTTAACCGCATCCTCCATGAAGATCTAGGGAACATGACAGCAGAGAGCACGATTATTGAATACGTAGATGATTTGCTCATCTGCGCACAGAAAGAGGAAGAATGCAGGAAAGATTCTGTCGCTCTCTTGACATTGTTGGCCCACAAAGGCTACAAGGTTGACAGAGGAAAACTACAGTACTGCCAACGAGAAGTGTTGTACATGGGACAGCTAATCTCACAAGATGGCAAGAAGATAATACCAGGCAGGGTAGCTGCCATTACAGCAGTAGGACAGCCCAACACAGTGAAGGATATGCAGAAATGTCTAGGCATGTGTAACTACTGCTGAGCATGGATATTAGATTATGCAGCATACACAAGACCATTATTGCAGGCACTCAGGGAAGCTCAATGGGAGAACACTGAAATACAGTGGTCAGCAGAAATGGGTGATGCATTTACCTCACTCAAGGAACTGATCTCCAGCGCCAGTGCTCGCGAACCCAGATTACGAACGCAAGTTTTACCTGTTTTCCCACTGCAAAGGGATCCTCATGACAGCGGTATTGACACAAAAAATATACCTAGGGCACACGCCTCTTGCCTACTACAGTGGCACAACAGATGCAGTGATGCAAGGACATTTCGCTTGCAAGCAATCTCTCGCAGCCGCAGCGTTCGCATTGAGAAAAGTGCAACAATAGTGATGGGATGTTCTGTGACACTGTTTGTGGAACACTCCATATTCGCTATATTAGAAAGATCAAAGAGCACACTGACAACTCAAAGAGCAGCTGCTTATGAAATAATCTTGTCCAGTGCAAACATACACATCGTCCAATGTAAAACAGTAAATCCAGCAAGATTCATTACAGAACCATGCACATTAGAAGACATGTAGGAACACAACTATACTACTTACAAGGGGGAGGAAGAGGAAGGCCCGGTGTTAAGCGAAAACACCATAAATGAAGGAGAAGTGTTCTTCATAGATGGGTCAGCATCAATAAACCCAGACACAGGGGGAAAACATGTGGGGGTGGCAGTTGTGAGATTGGAAGAAGGGGAGTACGAAGTGATAGTACAACATCGCCTGCCATCCCATTACTCAGCCCAAGCAGCATAGCTTATAGCACTTATTGAAGCATTACGTGCAGCGAAAGGGTGCGCAGTCACTATTTACACAGACTCAGCGTACATGACCACTACAGTATACGGCAGGTTGGCAAGGTGGGGACGGAGAAGGTTCCACAGAGCAGATGGGTCACCGGTACAACATGGAGAGCTCCTGAAAGAACTTATTGAGAAATTGAAAGAACCTACCATGGTAGCCATAGTGAAGTGCCAGGCCCATACGTCCAATACGAACGTTATCTCTTTGGGAAACGCAGCAGCGGACGCTGCAGCCAAGGAAGCCTCCTACTTAGTGAAAGAACTAACAGGTGAGTACCTAATGCACCAACATGTAGGGGAAGAGCTCCCAGACATATACAACACCATGCCTGTGTCACAAATACTGGAGTTACAAGAAAGGGAAAGTGAGGAAGAGAAAGGGCTGTGGGAAAAGAGAGGTTGTAGCCAATCAGCAACAGATCTTTTGTGGTGTCAGAATAACACTGGGAAAGTGGTAATGCCACTCAAACTCTTAGAAATAGCATTCCAGCAACTACAATTCCCAGCCCACAATGCTAAACAACACATAGCAGCAGAGATTCAAGAGGACTGGTTTGTACCAGGCCTCCAGGAACATATATCAAAACTGGCAATGGATTGCACCACATGCCAAATATACAATTCAGGAATGACCCCAAGGACACTGCGAGGAACAATACCCAAACCAGTAGGGCCCTTCAGAGAACTGCATATTGATTATGCAGATATGGGGGAAAGGTGTAATGGTGCACGTTACATGATAGTGGTCATTTGTCCATTCTCCAGATGGGTTGAAGCAGGGCCATGTGCACGACCTGATACCAAATGTGCTGCAAAATTCTTAGTGAGGGAAGTATTCCCGCGCTGGGGAATTTGCGACGTGATTCACTCGGATAATGGCACACATTTTGTTAATTAACTTTTTAAAGAAGTAACAGCTCTGTTGGGAATCAAGCATAAGCTTTGCTCGATGTATCATCCGCAAAGCAATGGCGTGGTTGAGAAGATCAACGGCCTTCTGAAGGGTAGGCTGTCAAAATAGTTTTTTTCCCTCATAAAGAACTGGGTGCATTGTCTGCCTCTGGCCTTATTCGAGATGAAAAATCAGCCTAGCAAGGACCACCATTTGTCACTGCACGAGATCTTGATGGGAAGATGCATGCACACAGCAAGGGCCGTTATTACCAGGAGATATGATTTATGTGCGAAGTTTCGTATGGAGGTGGAATGCCCCAAGATTTCATGGCCCTTATGAGGTGATATTTTGCACACCGACTGCGGTGAAGGTAAAGGGCCTGAGATATTGGATACATTTGACCGACGTACGTAAAGCATATGACAGTGTCAGAGAGGAGTGAGAAGAAGAAGCACAGATGACAGTAGAGATCTCACAATAAAATGAAAAGCAAAACGATAAATATTAATACGGGTACAGAGAAAAAGAATGATAACAAGAAAATATACATTGACGAAAATAGTTTCTGTGCCAAATGGAAAATAAAAATTAAAATGTAAATAAGGTTGAATTTCAATTATGAAATCTCTCTCTCTCTCTCTCTCTCTCTCTCTCTCTCTCTCTCTCTCTCTCACTCTCTCTCTCTCTCTCTCTCTCTCTTTCTCTCTCTCAATCTCTCTCTCGCTCTCTCTATCATATAATAAAATGAAGAGTTCAACTGTTTAAGTATGCTTAATGCACTTTTATGTTTTAACATATAGGAGTAACCTTTGCAAGGAACGGGCAGCCCGCAACGAGTAATATTAGGGCAGTTAGAAATGTAAATAATGTATTCGACTTACGTAGATATTCGTATGAATGTGGCCTGTTTGTGTGTGCTGTTTTATTCTTTGCAATGATGTTTGGACTTATTACTTATTGGTTCATTTCATTCATCTCTATCGAGATGAATGAGGGGGGAGGGAATGGAACTAACATGGCAAATGAAACTAAGGTGGTCAAAGAGGGTGAATACTTAATATGGAACGGATTCCAGCTTATATGGGGCTATGGGTCAGTCCCGCCCAACTGGATCACATTCAGGGAGACGATGAATTTTACTTCATAGTTTGACCCGAAGTGTTATTTAGGGAATGTTTTTAACACACATGAACACTTCTTGGAGTCCACTTGTTCAGCGTGGAGACTGAATGTTGTTCAGGTACCATTTAATGGGTGACGTCAATGATCAGTTTTCACAAAAGACCCCTCATAGTATATGTGGGCTTCTGTCCTTAGGAGTGGGGTGTGCCGATCTGCTGCACTTTAAGGGGTGGGGTTGTAGGTTCAGTGTTTCAGAGGAGCTTGGGGCCACATTTCAGAGAGGAACTGTTTGCATGGGTCACTGGACCTTTTTTCTGGTATTGACCTTCGTGAGAAGTATGTGGTCCCCAAGTCATAAATCACTTGGTGATTGTTAAAAGGAAAGAATTTAAGACAAGGAAATTCTTCCACAACAGAATGTTGTATAATCTAGTTTGTGGGGTATCCCTGGTTAATTTATTGGGATGTCCTTGGTTAAAAGATGGTTGACCGGTTTCGATGATTGTGGGTTATCATCTTCTTCATGACCTTGATGTTTGTGCTTGTCTCGATGAGATCAAGGGTTGAGGGGGATTGGGGAGGCCGTCATCCCATCTACCTAAGAAAAAGCAAACCATAATAGGTTTTTAAATCTTGAGGTCACTGTTAGTCATTTAATCTATCTTTAATGAGTGGTTTCTTGTTATTTACAGAACGAAGTAGGTTAATCAACATTAAGAGTAATATGCAAACAGTCTATTTGGCAATTAGAGACTTTTATGGCACTCAGGACTGGTTATTACCTTGTTACAGCTCTGTCGTTCAGATGCTGTCAGCCAGGTTTCTGTTATATGCGGCTGCGGTAGTGCGTCTATGAGATCCTGTAAGACACCAAGGGAAGTTGTGTCAGGACATGCCCGTACTGGCTGCTGAGAACTCATAGCTATGTTATATTAAAATCAAGTGCAGATAAGAATTTCGGCTGTATGGCACGCACGTGCGCAGAGGAGAGTCTATATTTGACACCACGCACGGTCGTGCGCGCACTGCTGTGTTAATAATAACAGCCGTTCAATGGGTTGCCGGCGGTCGGAGCACTGGTGTGTGCCCGACTGCCCATTCGGTAACTAGTTGGTTACTGCAAGTTGGTCCAGGGGACATGTAACAATGGCGATCGCGAGCGCGGCAGCCCGAAGGGCTTTCAGCAGCTCCCGATCTTGCACGGGGTTGGGGAGTTAAATGCAGCATCTTGCTGAAGGTGCGTGGTTATTTCTAAAGTACACTTGCAGAGGGAGTGCCACTCACCGGGTATCTGGAGCAGCCTCTGCTTTCATCTAGCCGTGGGACGCCAGGGCTGTCGCTCTGTGTTTCTAGCAATGGTTGCCCAGCAACAAGGACGCTTTTAAGTGGTCTGTTGTTGATGTTAATGTCCCTCGTTTTTGGCGGCCATTTTTGAGTGTCCTTGTTCCCATACAACCGCCACATGATATGCTGTTATGCTGAGGCTACTAAATTCAAAAAAGGGGTCGCTAAAGAGGTCTACGTGCATAGGGCCATATCTGATCGTCCCATTCGTTCCAGTTGTTCAATATAGCGACAATTCATACATGCAGTTTGTTATTCTTTTTAACAAAGTATTCAGGCCTTGTTGCTGTGTCGTAGGATCATATCAACACATTAAATACATATAATACACTTGTATGAGCCTTCTCCCTTCGTGATTGATACTGTGCTTGTATCAATTGAATGTGAATTATTTTAAATTAATTAAAATGATAACGCCATAATATTTTGGTGTCTATGTTGGAGTCGTGGAGGTTTTTCATTGCGCTAGCACCGATTGACACCGGGGAGGAGGTTCCACCTGTGTAAGGCATACATATTGTCCTCTTAAAATGTTCCTTCAGGCTTCATCCCTGGTGAACAATGTTTCAACGTTTTTGGTGTTCTTCATGCAATGTCTCTTAGCATCATTGTTATGTGTTCATTTCATTAAGGCCAGGTTATTCCATTGGATTTCTTCGTTCAGTCTATTTTTTACTGTGTTAAGTCTGAAAATCCAAAGTTCTTCTCGTTTGAGGAGCATTTGTCCAAAATCCCTGCCTCTTCTTGGTGGAGTTAGTTTTTCAAGGACAGTCCAGGTAAAGTCGTCCTGTGTATGTCCATTTTTGACAAAGTGATTCACAAGGGGAGCCATCAGTTTTCTGGTTCGAATGCATGATTTATGCTCAATGAGTCTTTTTTTCACCTCCCTCGTTATCATACCCACATACCGGAGGGTACATGGGCATGTGATGAGGTAGACTACCCCTTTTGGATTTGCAATTGTTGAAACTTTTTTTTTGCCACGATGGTCTTGCTTCCTGAGGTTTCTGTACACATGGAGCATCCCCCACACAGAGTGTGTCCCATTGGTTTGTTTGCTCCCCAGATAGTGTTCTCCACCTCGTTGTCGCCTTGTTCCTTCAAGGTGTGTACCAAGCCATCTCTTAAGTTTCTGCGTCTTTTGATGGCAAAAGATGTTTGGGACAAAGAACTAGAGCCTGTGTTCAGGATAGGCCAGAGTTTTTTTATTTCTTTTTTTATGGCGTTGAACATGGGGGAGTATCTCATTACTGCCGTTATTTCTTCTGTTTTTTGATCTTTCATGTGTTGCTGGAGCGTGATTTCCCTTGGTATATTTCTTGCACATTTGCATGTATCATTGATGATTCTTTTTGGGTAACCTCTTTTTTTCAGTTGTCTCTTGAGTGCCCCAGATTGTTCTTTAAAGTCTTCTAGTCTCGTGCTCGTGCACGTCCTGCGGTACCGGAGAAATTGGCCAAAAGGGAGATTGTCCCTCAGGGCTTTTGGATGGTAGCTATTATATTTCAATAATGAATTTCTATCAGTGTCTTTTTTCATAGACCCGAGCCAGTAATTTGTTTACTTGATTGGTGATCTGGAGGTCCAAGAAGTGTATCTCTGTCCTATTGGAATCAATGGTGAATTTTAAATGGCCATTGCAGTTGCTCAGCCAATGATGGAATACTGTTAGTTCTTCTTTTATCCCCTGATATATCATAAGGACGTCGTCGATACATCTTTTCCACACCTTTATCATGTCCTGGTAGGGGTTTGTGTTTGCATATACAAATTAGTTTTCAAAATGTTCAACATAGAGATTTGCTAGGATGGGCGCAAAGTTTGCGCCCATTGCTGTTCCGGAGATCTGCTGGAAATATGTGTTGTCAAGAATGAAGAAGTTTCTGGTTAGAGCTATTTCTGCAAGTTCAGTGACATGAGTTCCACCACAAAACAGACAACTAACAAGACTTGTTATGTCTGTTCCCTGATCCCCCACGCCTCGGGTACACCTAAAGTCCTGTTGCCTAAAGAATTGCCTCTTGCAGATGCCCAATGTCTCCTTCATCTTACTTTGTGCAGAATTGAGAACACCTTTCAGGCACACAAAGCATATTTTGAGATGCTGCACAATGAGAAAACCTGTTACTCGAGAGCCAAAGGAGTGATATGTTTGAAAGAACCTTTTTTGTGATCAAAGGGACATTGTTTTTGGACAATAAATGGAAAGATGAAGAAATATCATGCAAAGCTGAAGCACTGCGAGGACTGGCGGCTGAAAAACTACGGTGGATCGAAAAAACGTGCACACCAGTTTGGAAGGAGCACATCATGAAACTGACCTGGGTGACTGCCATAGAAAAGCTGTTCAAGCTGCAGAAGGAAATTTCATATGATCTGTGTTTCCAGGGCGAAGGGAAAAATGCAATGGGTGTAAATAAGAACTCTAACCGGACACTCACTATCCCAGACATGAAGAAAGGAACAGCAGCATTTATGGACACTTACTGGGTCTGCGGCAAACAGGCGTATTTGCACCTCCCGCAATTCTGGAGGGGCACATGCTCCTTGGCAACGTGGCATTCAGCATTAAAGGTGATTCCGGAGAGCCGTATCAATGGGGCAAAAAGAGCGCCAGATGTTCCCCGTGAGCAAAACACCCAGCCACCAGAAGAGCCACAACTGTATGCCCTGTCCCCCAGAAATGTGCAAGAGGTGTTATCAATGTGGCGAAGATCATCCAACTACATATCCAAAGCCTCCTCAGAATTATTAGCGCAGATTCCAGACAAGTATCGATTGTTCAATTCTGCAGAAACTTTCTTCGCCTCACTTGTTCCAAGTATCCAGGCGCGGGCAAATGCAAAATGGCTCCAAATCACACTCTGGGAGCGGATCCAGCTAGCTAACAACACTGAAGAAGGGTTTAACGTGATCAAGGTGGAGCTAAGAGCCCTGCAGTTGATGACCATGCAGAACAGGTATGTCCTAGACCTGTTAACGGCGATGGACGGCAGTGTTTGCTGAAAAATCGGAGGTGCATGTTGCACATTTGTACCTTCTGAAGACGCAGATAATGTCACATGTTATCGCAGCAGTGCACAACGTGGGGGAACGAATGAAAATCGAAGGTGGAGCAGACGCCAGCACCTGGTTCGACAACCTTTTTCCCTGGGTACCATCATGGCTTGGATTGACGGTCAAAATGCTGATGCATGTCATGGTATTTTTACTTTTGATTTTTTGTATGTGCCAGCTGGGTCTTCGATGTTGCTTAAATGCAGTGCCTAATGGCGCAATGATGATGGTGACAGTGGGCAACACTAGAGGAGTGCCACAGATCATGCAAGAATCTCTTGTACAAACAGGGGAGGACCCTGAACCAAAGTATAGAATGGTGCCTATATATTATGACGGGGATATAGTAGATAGGTTATATCTCACCACAATAAAGGGGCCACAAGAACAGGAGTGTTACACGGAAGTATGGGTGGACTTGGAAGGAGATGGGGGATGTATATACATGACCTGCACAACAGATGAATATGCTAGGGGGGGAGAGCCTGCGGGGGGGGTTGTAGAGCTTGGATGCCAATAAAAGGCACCCCAGCGTGGGATGAGAAGGAACGTCAGAGGTTGGGCGAGTTACAGTATTCGGGGGGATAGGTCCATGAGACCCCCTCCCGACATGCCCCACCTACGTGAGGTTCGTGGCTCGTCAGAGGCCCCCCTGTCACCTGTGTTCAGGTAATGGGTGGCTGCTGATCGACACACAGGGCCAAACGAGTTGTATTATAACAGACCATGAACTCCATTTTGGGAGCGTCAGGACTCCATTTTAGATAATGGCGACCTAAACCCCAACAAGACAGCCTGCCTGTGAATGCTGCAGCTTGGCCTCCCCCACTCACTGTGCACAGGGAGAGCATGCCCTCCCCCGGCGCCTCCACTCCATGGTAGATCCGCTGAAGGCCTGTTCTCACGAGCAACCAGACGCGAACAAGTATCAGAACAAACACTGTATCATTTACCTTCCGCAGTACATCACTGTCCCTGAAGTGACCTGACTAGCGGTCCAAGCCTGAAAAATAACAAACATCATCTCGATTGAACAGGCCCCGACCTAGCATCTAACCCCTAATATTTAAGATATATGTTGTCAATACCCTCCTCGTATGAACCCCTGTCGATGTTCCCCAAATGAAGTGTTAATCACACACCAAAGCCTAACGATTCAGAGGGTTGCTATGTTAATTACAAACACCAGCGTTGGGGAAGGGATAAAAGTGCATAAGTATTGAAAAAGTAAGAATGACCTCAGCTCGTGTAAGATTCCATGTGCCTAGAAGACCCAATGAAAGGGCTTGATACAGCCCACCTAGTGCTAACTAACGAATGCTGCTAAGTACAAAGGAAGGCGGAAAAAGCATTACTGAGAATATGTGTGTGTGTGTCATATAGTGGTACACGTTTAAATGCATGAACATAAATGTAAATGTACTATCACTTCTGAACGTATTGCTTCTATGCTCCTGAGTGCACCACCAAACCTAATGCTACCTCATGTGTTATTCAACTGCTACCGCGTGTAATTGCTGAAATGTAGTCATCCGATGATCAGCAATGTATGAAACACTGCCAAACTTCCATAGTCATATATGAAATAGTACATGAATGCATAGACATTATTAATGGGTAATCACTCTAGTATTACTAACTTTATTAACCGTCTCATCATTCTGTATAGTGTGCAGCCCAAGCACAGAGAATCATTCACACACACAAGGCCATCTCCCCCTCCTCCCGCCATGGTCCGCCAGGGCTAGCTGGTGTGCGGGCAGCAAAGCCGCACCTCCCCTCATTCCTTTGGACCCGCTTCAAGTATTCACCTCCCCCAAACCCGAGGCCGCCATGGTCGGCCAAGTGAAGAATTTACAACCTGGTCCTAAACCCCACCGCTTCAAGGGGCCAAAGGTGCACCTTCACTGATCCAGTAGTAGTCCGGCTCACCCCAAGTTAATGGGCCTTGGAGAGCAGATATGCAACCATGTACTAACATACCATAAAGTAATTCATCACTATATCTAACAAGACCAGAATGACAGGGCAGATCAGCTCATGCCCTTAGACCCGACTCCCAAGTTTATGACACCCGGTCAACAGGTCAGAAGTAACAGTGCCCTGATGTATTGATAAAGCTTCAAATTGCATGTGTTTCTTCAGTATCCTATTATCCCTTAGAGTAACATATTGCAGGATTTGCAGGACAACTGGAATCATATAAACGGATGAGTGTTTGTGTGTGTGGTCAAAAGGGCAGAATGTTAGGGCAACCATCTATCAATGACACTGACCGTGCCTGGCCGGGCAGCCCCACCCCGACGAGCCCAGCAGACCCATCTGCCTCACGTTGGCACCACACTGATGTCCACCAATCCTGGAGCTGCTCATCACTGCTGCACCTATAGTTAGTCGATGCCACCCAATCACCGAGACTATGTGCCCCCGACAGTGTGTAGGACGCATGACATGGTTTTGTAATAAATAAGACTGTCTTTGCTATTGTCAGACAGAGCGCTCTTGGAGCTTGCAGAGTCCATTGCATGCCCTATTTGACTAGACAAAAAAACTTTTACATTTACCAGCACTTGGTCTTGGTCTCATTCCCTCCTGGGGTGTGTCCTTTACTGCCTCTCCTTGTGGGGAGGGAAATGCCTTTTGGGGACGCTTGCTTTGAGACTCAAGGGATCAGCAGACAATCCCTGATACGAAAAGCACAGGATGAGGAGAAAAACATGTTCAGTGATGAGTGCAGGGCATTGTCTCTGAGTAGATTAGATTTTGATAGAGAAGGGGTGTAGCAATGTCAGACAAGGAAAGGGAGTCAGGTTGTACAAGAGAAGGGGAGGGTACACCTCCCTTCTATTATTATTATTATTATTATTATTATTATTATTATTATTATTATTATTATTATTATTATTATTATTATTATTGAGTGTGGACCTAGCATCGAGACGCAACAGAGCAATTTGCAGAGATATAGAACCTTACAGATACACAAAAGAGTGCTTTACAGAGGTGTGCAACAGTACAGATGCCTAAAGGAACTCTTTTCAAAGGTAACAACAGATTAGATATATAGCAGTGTGTGGGATACAGAGGGGCACAGAGGAGGGGTATAGATGTAAAGAAATGGCAGAGAGGAGGGGACTTTGGCACTCATGACTCAATTAGTTACAAGACAAATCCAACACATTTTCAGTTTTTAGTACACTAATGTTGTTTTCAAAAATAGTTTGGGCTTGCAGTCAAGGTGGTGCCCTGTATATCTGTCCTCAACATTTGAGGGCGCACCCAATTTCTTAGCCCAGTCATCCTAACCCAAATGGTTTAATTGAAGTGCAGATTCACTATAGCCAGGCTACCTCTGTCTGGTCTATCCCAATCCTAGGGAGGTCCTTAAGAGTATGCCCTTATCTCTTGGACTCCCTCAGGGATTTAATAGGTGACCTAGTAGTGTAGTCTGAATGCTCTAGTTCCCTTTTCCTCTGGGTGACCGTCCCTCAAGCTTTCAAAAATCTCATCTGCCTATGTCTGTCTGTCTGTCTCTCTCTCTCACTCTCTCTATCTCTCTCTTTCTCTCTCTCTCTCTCTCTCTCTCTCTCTCTCTATATATATATATATATATATATATATATATATATATATATATATATATATATATATATATATATATATATATATATATATATACACACTCCATTTCCTGATCTCTCTCTCCCTCTTTCTTGTCATGTCTCCACTCTACAACTTCTGTCAGATCTCTTCCCTATCTACACTGCCTCCGTTGATGGTATGTTTCTCTCCCCCTTCACCTGTCGATAATATTCAGCTCCTGTCAAATCTGAGATATGTATACACCCCACCTACCTCTACCAACCTCCATCCTCCTGTCTCCTACTTCCCACCTACTCCTACCTCTACTCTCCTCCACCTTCCTACCTCTCACTTCCTTCCTATTCCTTTATCTTCTTCCTTCCACCCTTCTGCTTCTCATGGTCCTCTCTTTCCCACACTCTATTTTTCTTTTTCACTCTAACTCCTACTCTTAACCTCCTCCTGCACTCCTTCCAAATTTATCTTCAATAACTCACTCACACACAGGGTGTACCAGTCCCTCAGTCCCAACACTTGGCCTTTGCTCTCTCAAAGCACATCCAATAACTTCTCAAAGTCCTCCCAAAGCTGCTACACATGTCTCTCGGATCTTTTAGTTCTCCTTCACCTCCCTTCACCCCCCTCACCTTCACATACACCTATTACTGTCACCTAACTCTGATGACTTTTTAAAGGCCTTCAATTCCTGTCTTGAAACATCCTCTTTTCCCATGGGTTACCTGAGACAGCTGATTCACTGGGCCAATCTACATCTGAGTTATTCCCTTGTGGGCTGGGACTTCCCCAGGGAAGTTCACATAAGGATCTCTAGCCCTGCTCCTATTTAGCCTCCAATTCTTCAATGTGGTGCATTATGTACTGTGGTTATTTATTCTCTATTACCCTCCAGGCTCAATTAAGTCCTTGCCTATTTTGGGTTTGGGAGTATTTCCTGGTCTAGTGTGGGCATCTCCCTTCTTTTTCCCATTCTGCCACTACTGTTCAACTGTTCCTTTAGCCAGTCTGGCATTTGTGGGTAAGTTTTGAGTCTTCCATGCAGCACTCAAATGGGGAGGTATAGATCATTTCCACTTAGATAACCAGTCTGTTCCACCTTTTCCAGACTGGGTATTGACCATTACGACCTGGTGTATTGTGGCACTAGTAGTTTTTCTCCAAACAGTGCTGCTCTGAGGAACTATTATCCATCCCAGGGGTCTGAGAGGTCTTGTGCATTTTGGTAGCTGTAGTCTCTCAATAACCTCTGAAAGAGTAGGAAAAAGAGATCTAGTCAGGACAGAGGCTGGTAGGAATTAGGCCAGATACAGTTATCAATCTACACCCACACATACCAGGAAGTCAGGGAAAGAGTTCCCCCTGAATATATGTGCACTACCTTTGAGCTATGTCTGGCTATGGTTACCTGGAAGGCTTCCCAACCCAGACTGAGAGGGGTCCTTACCCCCCTCCCGAGACACCGTCAGACCCAATAACCTGTAAAAAATCTATACCCTTTCATTTTGTTCCCCCACTTACTGCTTAACTTCCCATATTCCCTGATCCTGTGGCACTCTCTAGTGGGCTGTAATCACACCCTTGGATAGGCATCCTCCCTGAGATGGGTTGCCTTGTCACATAGCTCCCCTATTTGACTGAGGTTATCACCATGCTTTCATATAGGAGGTGTTAGGATTGGTGACTCGACCTACACGGGTCCTCTTTCAGCTGTCTATGATCTCCCCCAGATTCAGGACAGATCCCCCATACCAACTATCATCTGAACATATCCCTGTAGACCTTCCTCAAATTGGCTTTTCTGTCTATCTGGGTCTGCCATCACTTTTTAATTTTGTTTTATTTGTGCTGGGATCTATACATCTTCTTAGGGTTTTAGGTAACTTATGGCTGTGAAGCGCAGCACACTGGTGCAAGCTTGGTTCATTTCTGGCTTGACAATTGCCTCTTGTTTGGAGACGTAGACCCCTGCGGTTTCAGGGGCCTGGCTTTTAGTTTTGCATGAATGAAGAATTTCTGGTTTTCTCCTTTAGTTGGTCAGTATGCCTCTCCCCGACCTGAATGTTGCTTGTGGCCTCTCACCAGAAATAATCATGTTGGCCATCAGTCTTGTTTAGGGAAGATGGATTTATGTTACGGGAAGAGTGGGGTTCCCAGGGTTTGTCGTCTTCTCTATATAATGTTAGGTAGGTTTGATTACTGAGGTGACCCGTAAACTCCTTAATACATTCCTGGTATCTCGCCTTTCAGTATTTACTTGTCCTTCAACAAGCTACCTTAGCAGGCTCTCTAAATGTAGCTATCCTTTGATATTAGCTGTTTTCAGAATTTGTGTATGTTTGCCTTTCTGTGGTTGTTTCTCCCCTGGCAGGAGACTGGGTGGATTTGATAGACCAATAGTTTTTGGGACAGACTCGATCCTCTAGTTTCTGACATGCTTTTGTTTGCCTTCATGATTCAAGTTTGCCTTAAAGGGTCTTCTGCATTCACGTGAGGCCCTGGTCTACAAGCTTCCATAGCAGTCTTGTGAGGATTCCTCCTCCAGCTGATTGCAGTATTGGTCCGTGGACCAGGGCCTCTTCATGCCCTTAGGTTTGACTTGTTTTTGTTCAGCGTCTCCTGTGAGCTTGGGTATGATGTCCTCATCATTTTCTTTTTCTCTCTTATTTCTTTGACATCTCTCATCACGCTGGTCTGAATGGTGATATTTGAATAACAGGCCACCCACTACTCACCTTGGTGCTCTCTGGAAGCATCCTCTTCAGCTGTCTAGTCCACTTCTTCCTGGTTGATGTTTGACCATTCTTATTCCTCCTGCCAACTACAGCACTGAGTTTTGTTCTCAGTGCCACTTTGGTATGTAGGGTTTGTCTTTTGAACTTTTGAGTCTGGGTGCCAAATGCTTTGGTACCATACCTTCAGTGTCGAGAACCAATAATTCTGGTGTACTACCGGTTAAATGGCATTGTTTCTCCCCTCTGAACATAAAGGTTTCTTAGGGCCTCTTACGGGAATTGGACTGTTGGTGTTTCCTCCTATCTCTTGGTTATCCTTATGGGAAGTGTCTGCTCCAGGACCAACACTATTTCAAGATGGCACCACTAATGACAAGTTGCTTAATGATGTATAATCCAAATCCAAACAGGCAATTCAGTGTTGCAGCTTCAGTCGAGTCCTTGCACACATTGTGCTTGACCTTTGAAGTGGCTCCAACTTCTCTATGCTAGTTTCCCTCCACCAATCTATCTTAATGCAGTGCTGATTCCCTCTAACCAGGGTACCCCTACTGTCTATCTCTATCATGTGAAGATCTTCTTGTCTATGGCCTTTGCTCTATGGCTCCCTCCGGCACATCCTAGGTGACCTAGTGGGGTAGTCTGACTGCCTTGGTGCCATTTTCTCATGAATACTATCTCTCAAACCTTTCCTCACTCTCCTCTATCTACACCTGTGATTTCATTTATCCACTCTCCTCTTTCTCTCTCTCTCTCTCTCTCTCTCTCTCTCTCTCTCTCTCTCTCTCTCTCTCTCTCTCTCTCTCTCTCTCTCTCTCTCTCTCTTTTCACACTCTATCTCCTTCTCCCAGTCTAATCACTATCTACCCCTTCTTCGCACTCCACCCTACATCTCCCTCCTAATCTCTCCCCTCTCTGCACTCCATCTTCTTGTATCACACTTTCTCCCTTCTTCTATCTACACTCTCCATCTCCCGCCAGATCTCATCCCTCCCAACCCCCTGCCTGGGTCTACTTCCCTCCACACTCATGCCATCGCAGCCTACCTACTCATGCATCTACTCTCTTCAACTCTTCTACTACTCACTTCCCTCTTCTTCCCTCTTCTTCCCTCTCTATGATTCACCTCTTCCTGACATCAGCTGTTCAACTCTCATCGTCAACTGAATCTCCTGGCTTTATATAGACCCCCCTTTCCATCTCAGAAGCTTCCCTCTGCCCCCATTGGTTACTCAATTAGTCTGCTTCCTTTGCCAATCTCAGAGCTATCCACTTATGGACCAGGTGGTCCCCTGTAAATGTTTATAAGGACATTTAATCCTACCCACTTTTCATCCTCTGAATTTTCCATGCAATCCATTAGGTCACTGTGAGTGTGTGTTCTTTGTTTATCCCAGGATCAAGCGAGTTCTTGCCTAAGAACATTTTTAGAAGTGTTCCCTTGTGTGTTAGGCAACTCCCTGCTGTGTTCAGCTCTGCCGCTGATGTGTCACCATTCCCCTTTATCCAGCCTGCAGTTTGTGAGTAGATGGTTGGTCCCCTATTCAGCTCCCACATGGGGAACTTCCATTCCTCTTGTTCCAGGTACATCTTAAATGTTTGGCCCACGTACATTTTGGTACTTGTAGATGTTTTCAGAATGGTGCTGCTTACCAGTGGTTTTAGGAGTCTAATGCATTTTGGTCATTGACAGGAATCACCTAAAACAGTGGAACATGTGACCTGGCCAGGACAGCGGCTGATAGGCTTTTGGACAAAGACATATGCACCAATGTACATTCAAAGTTTGCAAACTGAGCATTGGGCTGATACAAGAAGAATACATGCAGCTCTGGACATCACAGAAAAAACAGTCCACTTTGCTCCATTGTATCATATATCATTCATCATAAAGCATTGCACTGACAGAATCAAAACTGCAGACATTTTTGTTTCATGGGTTACGTTGGTCTATTTTCTGAATATACAGAATAGCTGAAAATATAGCATGACCGACTGTGAGTAAAAGACCGGCACATTAGCTTCAATTAATAAAGGGCAAGTTGCAACTGTTAAAGAAGCAAGCAAAACATATATTCAAGGGATTATCCCTAATGTATGAACACTGTAAGTGTACACAGACGTTTGGGAAATTACAAATGTACACACCGTTAGCATTGACTTGATGAAAACGTCCCCTTCCCAATGTGTGTGGACTGGGATCCAACCTCTCCTTTGACATCCCTTATGCCCACAGATTCCCCTTTCGCAAAGAAAATCAAGACACTTAGTTTATGCAGAACTGGGCTGTGTATGAATGAGTGTTGACCTGCAAGCCTTGACTTGCTGGGAAATACTTAAGCAATATGTTTGAGAATGCCCAAGTCCCCCCATTGATCAAAGAACGAGAAACACATCTTGGTGTGGGGTACATTTAAGGCCTAAGGCAAAACACCCCTAAAAAAAAGCATTTCAGCAGTCAACCAAAAATGGCTGTACTTTGGTCTGCTGAGCACATATGCGGCGAGAGTTCAAGACAGCCACCCCAAGAATAGCTGCATTGTGTTTTCATCTGGGAATCCAGAGAAAACAACTCATATTCAGAATGGCTGCACCTTGCTGTTCTGTCATTTAAACATTCAAGGCTGCACAAGAAAATGACCAGCATTTAAAACGGCAGTGCACTGGTGCTACTTTCATTGTTAACATCACACGGTTTTGTACTATTAAAACACAGCCCTGTCTGTATATTTCATTTTGAACACCGTCAAATAAATGAACACCGTCAAATAAAGCCATCCCTCTCAGAATGGCATTGTTTCATCAGTAAAGTCCATGAAAAGCAAAAGAATTCTGCTTCAAGTCTGCATGGCTTGGATTTACTTTTTTAAATGAACCAACACACGCAAAGTACTTCAAAGGAAAGATGCTCTCTCTTGCTTTGTGTCAATTGCCAAGAAACCATTCCAAGAATATCTATGTGTCCAGAAACTGACCAGATCTATAAAAAGCCTTTCAGAAAGTAAGTGCCAAGGAAGCTGTGTGCGGGAAAAACAGAATTTTGTGAAAGGAACATGAAAAGAAAACAAAATGAACACGTGTAAATCTGTTGTTGCAAAGCAGAAAATGACCTAGGGAAAGCTAAATGTCAAATAATACTGTAGCTCACACAAAAACACACTTGTACATGTGGGGAGAGGGGCTGCAAAGATATGTATATTGTGCTCTGTTTTTCCCCCCAAAAGACAAATCATCCTGGCTGAAGCCCGAGAATTTCTGTCAAACAAGTTTGGCAGCATGGCCAATGTCGCACCTCCCCATGAACTGATACTGCAAGGGCATGTGCCCTGTTCTCACTGACCTGACAGTTGATAATTACAGGTCTCCCAGACTGCCAGACAGAACTGCTCCCAAGGACAAAGAATGGGGGTGAAGCCCTATGTTTTGCCTCATAGGTGTGATTTCCTCTGCATTCATTCTCAGTATCCATGGAGGACTTCAAAGGGGAGTCATGGAAACCCTTGTGCAAGCTGACCCAGGGGAGACAATTTGGATTGTGGGGGTGGCAGCACCACCCACATCTTTGGCAAATCCACCTCATATATAATGCAGGACATTTATACTTTAAGACATTTTCCCCTGCAATATGAATAAGCAGAATGTGATATAATGACCATTTGAATGTGATTTCTGGCACATGCTGAACTGAAATGGCAGGAACAATGCATTTCTGAGGGAAGCATAAATGGCACAGTTATTAAACTTGGTGAAACTATGCCAAATAATAGTATGCATATGTGTAGCCATTTGCAGAATGTTATAAAACATGTTTCTCCTGAAAATGGCTAAATTGTGCCAAAGGACGAGGCAAAATCGCACAGAATTGGCATTTGAACCGGCATATTCCTTGTGAAATATGGGATCTGCCTATATAATGTTTATGATGGTGACTATTGTAAATATGGAGTTTTGTTTCATAACTCATTTCTGTGGAAAAATAGGCTTGTGAGACAAAGGGAGTCATAAAATGCACACACCTAATGGGAGGTCACTTCCCTTGGACCAATCCGCCCGGAGTAAGGACGGAACCCCAATAGCCTGGCCTATCCCATTCAGGAGATACATCCAGGAAACTTCCACCCATATTGTAAAATTCTCTGATGTCATTCTGGCTACATAAGGGGTAGACAGGGAGACACAGGAAGATTCAACATTCAAAATTCACCCTTCATGATTCCAAGACTCCAGATCCAGGCAGAACCACTGTAATGCTCACCTGGTATCCACGGGCATGTCACTCAGGCTGTTCTGACCTCTTACAACCTCGAACCCTTCCCTGGAGTCTACTCGATTGGAGACTGGGCCTGAAACACAGGATTGGTAGAGTTTAACTCCCTATTGTCTCTGTGTGCTTGAACCCCTTCTTGCCCGGGGTCCAACCTTTCCCTTTGATCCACAGCTCACCTTGTTTTCTTGGAAAGTGTGCTCTCCGTCCTGCTTTCAGCGCAGGGGCGTCTTGATTGATGCGGGCTCGTTGCTGCCTAGTTACTTCACTGGCAAGAGTCCGACAGGTAAGTATAATGAGTATTTTGGACAGTTCTCTAACTTCATTCCTTTCCTTCCTTAGATGATGGCCGGCGTCCGGGGATGGCGGCGTGCTGATGAGATGAGTAGCGCTGAAGGTGAATGAGAGGGCAATGCGCGATGCGACCCTTTCATATTTGTTTTGAACTGAGTTCTTTTTCTGTGTCTTTTAGGTGCCACGACGTTTTCAGCGTCAATGCCAGTTATGAAGAAGAAATGCAGTGAGTAAGCGCGGTATGCGGCGCCTCTAGATGTTTCCACGCTAACCTGGAGTGTCTTTTCCCACTTGCAGATGGATGACAAGTTCTGGAGTCAGAGTTCCCCCAGAGCGGCTGGGATTCAGGTAAGCGTTTGAAGCTCGTACAGTCTTTAAAAATAAGCAAAGATTTTCTGAATGCATACTAATGCCTTTTTTCTGTTCTTTTCCCTTTTCCTTAGGAAGCGGCATGCCGGGATGGGAATGACACCGCCGAAGATGCCCGCAGAACAGAAGGAGCGATGAATGATGGGCAGAAGTGCCGCAAGGTAAGGCTGTTCCTAACGGTGTTCTTGCTCTTTCAGGAGTTGAGCACAGAAGAAAGATGCAGGCCTACTGGAGAACGATCTGAACACGGTGAGTGTCACGCTGCAGGTGCAGAAAACGCAAAGCATGTTTCGCAGCCTGGGCGTGGCTTAAATAGTCTCTGGGTATCCCAGGTATCTCTGGGCTGTACCACACCCAAAAGACTAGACTGCACATGCAGTTCTGGGAACCGAAATATGTGGGGGCATCCATCTTGTCCCCATCAATGCCCTACAAGTCCAATCCCCAATGTTATCCTATGGGAGTGAGTGAGTCTGGGGCCACAAGCGCAGAGTCTGACTTCAAGTGGGTCTTTGGAGGGATGGAGAGGCCCTTGAGGGCCATGTAGGTGATTGTGGCCTGGTTCCAGCCTTAAATCTTGGAGGGCTGGTGACATGACGGGCAGGAATCATGACAATCACCTATCCAGACCCAGGCAAACCCAATAATCCATGGAGAAAGGAGGAAAGGCAACTGATCCCCTATAGGAGAATCCAGTGACCAGAACTTTTGCCCTGCTGACCCATCCCCCTTTCCACAGTGACCAGACTTTGCCCAGCTGTTCCCCACCAGGAGAGCCCAGCTGACCCAGTAACCAGATCTCTTGACCCCACTGCCCATTTATTTATTTATTTATTTATTTATTTTATTTATATATTTATTACGCGCCGCAGCTCGCGAGCATCAGGGCGCGACAAAAACACGTAAGACGGAGTTCACAGGACTACATAAAGAAGAAAAGAGGAGGACTCAGGACAGTCCAGGCTGAAAAAGAAGTTAATTACCGGAAGAGTAACGTTTTCAGCTGCTTCCTGAATAAGGAGTGACTGCTTTCCAGTCTAAGATTGTCTGGAAGCTCGTTCCAGAGTGCAATGGCTTTAGTGGGGAAAGCTCTCCCGAGTCCGTTAGCCTTGATTCTAGAGTGGTTGACTTTAAGTAAGCCTTTTTTAGCTGATCTGAGGCAACGGCTTGGTTCGTACCAGCAAAATTCCCTTTTAAGGTAGGAGGGGGCCGTGCCGAATAGACAGCGATGGACGAGAGTCAGCGATTTGAATTTGATACGCTCCTCTATAGCGAGCCAATGAAGACCTATTCGGTCGTGAGTGATGTGCTCGCGCTTGGATTTGCCGGTGATAGTTCTAATAGCATTGTTCTGGATTATCTGGCATTGTTTGATGCAGGAGTTACTTGACCCAAGCATCAACGCATTCCCATAATCCAGTCGGGACAAAATTGTGGCTCTAGCGATGGTAGCGCTATTTTTGGCGTTGAGATATGGCCTGATACGGCGTAATAGTCTCTGATAGTATTGGCAGTTCTTTTAAGGTATGAGACCTGTGCGTCTGCTCCTAGTGAGGATTGTAGGTATATGCCAAGAGTTTTCACTTTGCTTGATACTACAATGTTGGAGTCCTTAATAGTGAAGGACGAATAGACTGGGCCTAGCTTGGATAACGCTTTTGTGGATCCAAATGTCATAAGTTCAGTTTTTGAGCCATTTAGACACATCCAGTGGGCCTTCATCCAGCATTCTATAGTGCTATAGACTGCTGACAGCCTGTTGTTATCTGTAGCATGGTCTCCGCTGAGTTCTATGATCAGTTGTGTATCATCTGCGAAGTTGGTAAAGTAGATGCCCAACTGCGATAGAAGGGCGCAGAGACAACGAATATAAAGATTAAATAGAAGAGGTGAAAAGCTGGCGCCTTGTGGGACGCCGCAGTCCACCGGGTTCGTACTGGAGGAATAACCACCCCAGGTGATTTTAGATTTTCTGTTCTCCAAGAAAGAGGATATCCACTCAATGGCCTCATCGGCACAGTTTCCTGCTTTTCCCAGGGCCTCGCGGAGCTTTCCATGATCTAGTAAATCAAAGGCCGCTGAGAGGTCCAACAGGATGAGCAGGCCGGCCTTTCCTTTGTCGACGATTTCCAGCATTTTAGACTGAAGGTCAAGTAATGCAGATTCTGTGCTGTGTGCACTTCTAAATCCTGATTGCTGGGGATGTAACAAATCGTGCTTATCTACGTATTCTTGGAATTGATGTGTAGCTAATTTATCAAGAATCTTCAGCAAAAAATTACAATTTGTGATAGGTCGAAGGTTAGCTGGGTTTTGCTGGTCTAGGCCAGGCTTTTTTAACAATGGTGTGACCGTTACTGTTTTTAGACTAGTAGGAACAGTCCGGTCTCTAAAGGACGAGTTTGCCATACGGCAAAGGAAAGGTGAGAAGATGGCTATATTGTCTAGGATGAATTTAGGGGGCAGTATATTTTCAGGGCATGAAGTGCAATTCATGTTAGAGAGAGTGTCTGACATAGTTTCTAGTGTTATTGATGTGAATTGAAACTTAGGTATTTTAATTTCGGGGGCTACCTTGTTGATCATCAGAGTGGTGTCAGTGATGGAGCAATTTAAGATGGTATCTCTGGCTTTTGAGATTTTTTGTGCAAATGCAGTTTGGACTTTTTCACAGTCCAACATGGTAGGCTGGAAGGGAGGAGTGAGAGTGGGTGGCTTTTCGAAGGTTTTTAAGATTTGGAACAACTTTCCTGTGGAGTTGGATGCACCTGTAATTTGTTCATTATAATAGTTTTGCTTTGTTTCAGTTATTTTGTTTCTATACAGAATGTCATATTCCTTCCATTTGTCTTTATTAAGTTCTGTGGGGGTTTTAAGCCACTGTCTTTCAAGTTTCCTCTTGGCTGTTTTGAGGGAGCCAAGTTCCGCGGTGTACCAATGTTGGTGGTTAGGATTGGCGCGTGCTTGTTTATTTTTTAATGGGGCAGTTTTATCTAGTAGCTCTTGGAAGTGATTATTGTATGTGGAGATGATACTGTCGCAGGAATCATCATCTGTGGTGTTACACATAATGTATGAGATCCCCTGCGAGAGAATATCTGGGGTGATTTTCTTGAGATTTCTGCTTAGGATAGTTTTGGGTGTGTTGTCGGGAAGGGTTTTTTTAAATGACAGTGAGAGTGTGGCTTCAATTTTATAGTGATCGCTCCAGATACAGGGCTGTGTGTTTGTAACTGTGAGGTCTATGTTATTGGTAATAACCCAATCAAGTTGGTTGTTTGAATTGTTGGTCGGACCTTTGTTGGCGATCGAATAACTAATGTCGGAGAGGTGTTTTTCTAGGCTGATAGCCTCTTTGTCAGTTGGATTTCCCCTCCATCTATTTAAGTCACCCAAAAGGAGTGTGCCTGAGTTCTTTCCTTTGAGATTGTTAAGTATAAGACAAAGATCGTCGTTAAAATCAGATATGAGTGAGGGGGGTCTGTATATTACAATGAAATTGATACAATTGTTTTGAGAAGGGGTGAATTTAAGATGGAGAACTTCGCACCCCGGGCATTGAATGGGTGAGGTGAAAAGATGTATATCTTGTCTAGCTATTATGGCGACTCCGCCTCCCTTTCCTGTTGTTCTATTTTCAAAGTGGATACTAAAATTGTGAGGGACAGCTGTGCTGATGGTCGGACCGGTAGGTTCTTGTAGCCAGGTCTCAGTAAGGAAGAGGATATCTAGTTTCTCTTCCAGGATATAATCGTGAATATTTTGGGCATGTTTATTTAGAGACCTCGTATTGAGTAACGCTATTTTGAGGACCTCTGATTTAAAAGAAGTTTTTGGTTGCTCTAGGATCATGAACCCACTATGATTTGAGGGTGATGTCGCCTGGGAATGCGACACTTCCCTGCAGTCAATATAATGTTTGACAAGTTGTTCATTTTCTAAGCGCTTAGCATCACTGAGTAAGTGCAATAGATTAGAAAAACCCATCTTTTTACCTTTTGTAAACTGCTTTCGGAGCAGCGTGTCAGGCCGATGGCCGAAGCCCGCCGTGGACCGGCGTAGACCGGCACCGTCTCAGAAGCGCCGGCGCTGAAGCGCCTGACGTTTCTTTTTCAGCAGCGCTAGTGCTGCTGGGACTTGTAGTCTAAGGTGATTGCAAATCAGTAAAACAGATAGTACAGCAGTCAAACACACTTTAGCGTTGCAAGCGCTCTGTTGTTAAATGGTGCTGAGCTTGCTGGAATGCTCAGATGCGCAGATTACGTTTCAACACGTAGTTTAGATAATGTTATCCAACTAAGTACAAGGAATAACACGCTAGCAACAATAAACAGTAGTAAGTCAGGTAGTAAAAATGCACAATTCCAAACACAAGGATTAGTTTTCAAGTTACTCCGACTAACAGAATGCTCGAGTTGCAAAGAAGGGGCGTAGCCTATGCTTCCAGCCCTGACTGACCTGAGGCAGAGAAGGGAGGAGAAGTTTGCCCTGGCATCTAGAGACCCTGGTAACTGTCCAAATTACCCAACCCAAGCTTGCCTTGTAAGTATCCTATCACCCAGTACCCAAAAGCTGCATATCGCGCTATTTTTCCTTGCATCCTGTTGAAACCCTATTCAAATCCCATAAAAACCATAGTCATTTCCCAAATTGCCAGTATCCTCTGTTCACCCTTTCCCTAGAAGAATCTGTTTAGTCTATATCTGTTAGCATATTTCTTTTCTATTTCCTTCAGTCCCCTGTGTAAGTCCCTAGTGTCATTTGGAATAAATTAATTCCCCATTGAAGATTCACATTCATTTTTGTTGCGCTTCAAAAGTAACAATTTTGTCGAATGTTTTTACAAATTATAGCCTTAAAATATAGTTTCAGTAGAACTAATCATTGTGCTAACAAAACTGATTTTGCCCATGTTTTTGCTTTCTTTGAAAGTCCGATTTACATTTCCCACAAAAAACCCATATCATCATCCTATAAGAGTCATCCCGTCCCATTAGTATCCTATCTTTTCTGTGTCTTTGTTTCCCATCCCAAAAACCAATTTCTGACTTTAATTGATAAACCCATTTTCTTAGCTGTTTGCCAGTTTAAAGTCTGTGTGAAATAAGAAATTGCAATTCTGCCAAGTGTGATTTCTGTTGCATTGTTTTTAATCCCAAAACCGATTTTCTCACCTGTGTTCCTGTTGCTTTAGTTCCCTGCTCAGTAGCCTGTCAGCTTCCTTGTCTCTTTAGCGCAGCCACACAAATGTCTGTTCTAAATAGCCTACCGCAACTCTAACTGATCTATAAGTAACAAGTGTAATCCGATTATGCTATTTTGCTCATTTTGAAGATTTTCAGTTTTTCATTTTGGCCTCCCATTCTGGGATGGTGGGTCGAATTTGAAAACTAACTTTCCCCTCTTCATTCTTACTACTTGTCACTGCTTTCCATCCACACAGAAATTAGTTAGCAGTTGTTTGGGGGAAGTGCTGTGGGAGGAGTGCATAACCTATGTGTCATCTATGCTTGTGAAGAAAAGTGATTTTATTTCCATTTCTATTTTAGGTTTATGTAGATGATGTCAGAAAGTTGAATTAATTGTATTATAACATTTTGCATTATATTGTCACCACACTGGTGATTGCTGCCCTAAATTTTGTTTTGCTCTGATTTTCATTTGAATTTTAAAAATAAATAAATATTTCTTTGTTATACACAGGCCTGGATCATGGTCCGCTGCGACACGGGGTGTTTGTTAAGGTGGGTGTGAGATGGGTTGGGTGCCTCTTCAAGAAAGAATCCAGTGTTCAAATAAAAATAAAAAGGTTTGTGTTATTGTGCGCCACCTTCAGTGTCAGTAGAAGTCGTCTCTGGCTGGAGTGTGCCATGCCTTCTAATCCGTTACAGAATGCAGATGATTGGACAGTGCCTAATTAATTTATTTTAGTGAGAATACCAGGATTTCTATTGAAGTGGGGAGGAGAGACGTGTCTGAGCTGCTCTTGGAATGATTCCTCAATCTTAAGCACTGGAATCAGGCATAACTCACACTTTAGTTGAGCATAGTCCAAAATGACTCAATACTTCCGCTGCACATGATGGTGAGTAGTGTAGTGCCCAGCCACATAGTGACTTTTATTTGATTGTTCCAGTTAACCCTTTACTAAGGGATCCTATAGCGAAGACATATGGGGATTCGTGTCCAATTATACTTACATCCACTGGATTACCGTGTCATTTTGTTCACTCACAATGACCGATTACTGATGTTGGTGACAATTAATGCCCTGACTCTTTATGACTTGTGTCTTACTGGTGTTGGTTTCCTGACTCACGGACCCCGTTGTCAAAACACATAATATCACTAGACAATGATACATGAAAAATATGTGACAGTCTATAAATACTTTCCAAAAGCACATATGCTTCAAATCAGCATGAACGTCTTCAGGAAGCAGAAGAAACAAACGTGTTACTTGGGTGTGGAAGCAATAAAGTACACAGTCAGGTATGGCCAGCAAACACATAATTCAAAATACGCCAAGTAGGCGACTTCCTTTCACTTTTCTCAAGTCAAATGCTGCTTAAATAATATCTGTTTGAGCCCAATCTATGCCTGGAATAGTGGTAGCCATTTTTAGGTTTAAAGGTTGGTGGTGTGGAGAACCTGGGGTACCTTGTTGATAGGGAATGATGATTTCGTTAGCTATTTTATTTTTTATAATTGTTATGCCCGAAGGCCCTTTGAATGGCGCACAGTACCTGGAACACACCTCGATTCAACTTGTAGTAGCAGCAACCGGAGGAGGTTTAGCTTCGGCGTTTTGTGGTGCAACATTTTGAGCATAATCATCATATTAGCCACTCTGTTCTGGACTATTTGGATGTGTTCAAGCATTACATTGTGCAGACCTGAAAACAATGTTTTGCATGAGTCCAGTCTGTTGAGTAATGAGATCCATTTACACCTATTCACTTAGTCAAAATGAGCAACATGATCATTTTCTGATACCTCAAAGATAAGGAGTTGAGTTGGGTCACTGTTGAGCAACGTTTTGGACTATGAGGTATTTTCGACCCTTAGTGACAGGGTGTACATTTAAATGCATCATAAGCCCATTATATGGATTATGACAATGAAAGAAGAGAATCCCAAATTGTTTCAGTGGTCAATTACTATTAACATTAAGACTGGGTGTTGTACTTTTCATGGAAATGTTGGTGGACTATCTAGGAACCTTTTTCTATTAGAACCCAAGAAATGTGTGGTATTAGCCGCCAATTAAATAATCCACCTGGAGGATGTTGTGGTGTTAGAAGTTGTAAGCTCTAGCTTGGGGGAGATGCATCTGGCTTATTTGCACCGGTTAACCTGACTTCACACAGGTGAGTCCTCTTCCAAGATATCCTCAGTAATGCAAATCCTGAATGTGGCTCTGTTATACACTTGGGGCTCGGTTCATGGAATATTTGCCTGGTTCAAAGTGCCTTTGCACTGCTGAAAAGTGCCTTTGTACTGCCTACACAAACCCTGATTCATGGAACCGTGCAAAGTGTATTTTTGTAGTGCAATGTCTGGCCAAAGTTAGTGCATAGTGATTTTTGCAGTACAAAATGACTTTGCCCAGCAAAAATATACTGTTCACAGTTCCATGAATCAGGGTTTGTGTCGGAAGTGCAAATTCACTTTTCAGCAGTGCAAATTCACTTTTCAGCAGTGCAAATTCACTTTGAACAGGGCAAATATTCCATGAATTGGGCCCTATGTGTTTGGGCCCCCCAAATATATTGTGATCCCTGTGTGAGTCGCCACACGAAGAAGGTTGTGTGGGCTCCAGTAGTGTCTGAAAGACTATCTTCTGCAATTCAAGTAAATTGCAGCTCCCTGTAAACCAGGGTCATCCCTACCCATAACTTGTCTTGATAATATGGTTTGCTGTGAGATCATGCGGGACACCGTGTCCCAAGGTTTGTAAACTGAGCATTGGGGTGATACACGAAGGATAAGTTCCCCTGCCAGAATGCAGCACTATGCATCACGAGAAAAAAACAGTCCGTTTTGCTGCATCGTAGCATAATCATCATCATACACCATTGCATTGCTACACTGAGAACCCCTTTCAAAGACAGATTCCAAAACTATAGAAGTATTTGTTTCGTGGGTTACGTTGGTCTCTTTTCTGAATATACCCAATAGCTGAAAACATTGCATGACAGAACTGTGAATAAAAGACTGCCACACCATTACTTTCATTTAGTAAAGGGAAAGTTGCAGCTGTTAAAGTCCCAAGCAAAACTTCTATTCAAGGGATTATTCGCAATGTGTGAAAACTGCAAGTGTGCACAGACCTTTGGGAAACGACAAATGTGCACAACTTTAGCATTGACCTGAAAACGTCCCAGCTTTATTTTGAGGCATATATAGCCGAACTGTGGTCGTCTATGCCTAGCAGCTGTTATATTTCGTTTTCAATAATGTTTACCGTTCTTTAAGTTGTATGACAGTTCTTGACATTATTTAATGCAAATAAATAACCTTCTCTTGTAGTTATTCAAAAAATGTATGCATACGCCTAGCGACCAAATGAAATATGTTCACTGAGCAATGTAAGGGCACGTCAAGCTTCAGAAAACATCAACCGAGTTTTAAATCGTATTTGTTCCCCAGTGTTGCAAGCAGTCTTGGTCATCCTAGCATTTGCAAGAATGAAATATCCCCTTCGCTACACTTACGGTATTACTCAAATTGACCTTTTACAATTGACCTTTTGCACAATTGACCTAAGTATAGTGGTCCTAATTGACCTTCTGAACAATTGACCTTTATATTATTTTAGTTATTTTATATATGTATTGGGTTGGTTTTGGATTAAAAATAATGTAAGGGGATTGGGTGGGAGGTTGCGGGGGGAGTTTGGATTGGGTGGAGGTTGGCGGGGGTTATGTTCTAATTGACCTTCTAAATTAGGTCAATTCTCCCGAGGTCAATTCTCCTGAGGTCAATTGTGAAAAGGTCAATTAGTATCCAACCACACTTACAAGGTGCTTGCTATTTTTTCCTTAAAAGACTGATCCTCTTGCAGTTGTGAGTCACTAAATGTATTTTGAATAGTTAGGATCCAGCATATATTTTTCAGACATGCACTTTTTAGCAACATCTGCTTATTTTTCATTACACCAGTACAACCCTCTCTAGAGTGAGCTAAGTAGTAAACTACACGCTTTAAGAGCTGGAATGCATACACTGTGCATATTCAGAATGGCGTGTTAAATTGCAATCAACCGAAATACATAAACTTCACTCGGTGGTAGAAAATTAGACATCAGTGCTAAATTGCTTTTCTTTTTGACGATTTATCTCGAGTGCTGCCAAACCGACAGGACTCTTGACATCTGCATTTCTTTTGCATGCACGAGTATGTATACTGTGTACCGACGTGTATTTGATGTTTGCTTACATTGTCTGTGCATTTACAAATTCAATGTGCAAACACACTGATACAGTGGAGAGGGGTAGCAGATTATCTAACATTTGCTTTAGTGCTAAAATGGAGCATATGCATTTCAACACATGGTTGCTGCTTACGGAATGAAGCAAACCGGTTTTGGCTCTATCCTTGTAATCTGTATAGCTTTTCTTTAGCGCACACTTTTGTAGTTATCTTCACTGTGTGTGTAGTCTAAAAGGAAAAGTATTAACTACATTTCTTTTTTTGTTGCACAGCAAACATAGTAAGAACAACAAGTCTCCTTCATTGAAGCCCTAGTAAAACATGTTTAGGTAATACAAATTAGCGCAAAACATACATTTGCTTGCACCATTTTTGTGCAAAGACAAAGTTGGGATAATATGCCCCAGGTGATATTTTCTACCACTATGTACAGCGCCATCTATTGATTTTAGCACCACTAAAGATAATGACGCAATGCGATGTACCCATAAAATCCAAGGGCCTAATTCAGGGAACGTTTAGCGCAGTGAATAGTGACTTTGCACTGCCAACAAACATGTTGAACTTGGCCTAATTTAGAGAACATTGCAAAGTGTTTTTATGTGGTGCAAAGTGACTTTGCACTGCAAAAGAACTGTCTGCACCATGCTAAATTGGCCTAATTCACACAAAAAACTTTAACTCTGTGCTACTTAGTGCTTTTTTTTATTGAGGGCCTTTTAGTGCAGTGCAAGGAGTACTTTCCCAGTGCAAAGTGACAGTAGGCCCGGTTCAACGAGTTTGTTGGCAGTGCAAAGTAACTTTGCACCACGCTAAATGTTACATGAATTAGGCCCTAAATCCGGAGTTAGAGACCAATTCATATAATGTTTTGCATGTCAAAACCTGACTGCGCACTTTTCTGCATGCAAAACTCAATTTCCCAATTCATGGATCAGACTTTGCATGACATTACGCGGGTCCATCATGACTTTGCACGTTGTTGAGCAGCTTGCGCAACACTCCATCTCAAATTGTTGGATGGGCATGCGCAAAGAAACAGGGGTCAGAACATGCATATTCCACATTTTCCCTGCAAAATCAGGTACAACACGTAATAACGTGGGCGTGTTGAGGGACGCGCCATGCAAATAAATCACATGCCCAGGCACAAGCCTAACCAAATGCATGTATTACAAAGCGCAACTTTACATCAGGAAAAGGTTCACACAAACCACGAGATATTACCGCCACATGATTGGGGACACAATTTACAACACGCAAAGGAACCAACGTGCAAATGTAACATATATAAGCATGCAATGCACAGCATTCAGACATCGCTCTACCAGGATGAATTTAGCTATAGTGGCAGCTAAAATAAATGTCAGTCGAAGGAAGAGGAGGATGCGAAGGAATAGGTTTTTCCACCCACGTGCAACACTCTTTGGGATGCCAGATGATGAGGTGTATGCAAGGTACAGATTCCCTCCTCATGTCATCCTAGACCTGGTCAGGGTGTAGGATGAAGACCTTGCATCACACAGCATCTGCTCCCATGCTGTCACGCCCCTGGAGAAGGTGCAAACAGCCCTACATTTCTTAGTCACAGGTCCTTCCAACCACCACTGCCACTGTTGGGGGTACTTAGCAGTCCATGCAATCCCAGTGCCTATATCAGGTATTGTGTGGCATCACATCATGTGCGCGGAGGCACATATACATGCCACCCATTCGGCAGGCAAGGCAGAGTGTGTGCCAGGAGTTTTATGCCATAGCACACTTCCCACGGGCACTCAGAGCCATTGATTGCACACATGTTGCGCTACAGCCTCCCCAAGTGACTGTGCACATTTACTGCAACCAATAGCAGTGGCATTAAATCAATGTGCAGGTCTTCTGCAATAGAAATGGAGTCATCATGCATGTCAATGCAAATTTCCCAGGAAGCACACATGACAGCTACATTTACTGCAAGTCACCACTATACTGGGCCTTGGAATCGGGAACCTTTGGCATCACCTGCCACATTTGTGAGTATCAATTGTCACGTATGCATACAGTCTTGTCACACACTGAGTAACAGACCATGAAAATCAATGCTAACAACAATTATTTACACATTTCCAGAGGACAGTGCCTATCCTCTCTCACCATTCCTGCTCATGCCATTCTAGAATCCTGCCACACCAGCGAGGTAAGGTAGAAATTCAGCAAACATGGCAAATAGGGGCATAGGGGAGCGCACATTCGGGGTGCTCAAGTCACGTTTCTGCTCCCTTGACAACTGTGGCAGGGTGTATAGCTAAATGCCCGACCAGCAGTATGCACAATCATTGTGGCAACTTTTATCCTGCACAATGTTGCCATACAGCATGGCATACCAGTAGAGATGCAGGGGGGACATCACCCTGAGTCATAGGCACCACCCATGCCCTTGTCTGGCAAAAGGGCACAGGGACAGGATGCACATAATACGCTAAGGCAAACCTACTTCACATGAAGATCAGCCCCTGTGGAGTACACACAGTGATGCCACCACATCTGTGGTGCTCCTCAATGGTGAATCGGGCCCAATCCACCTTGCCCATAGCAACAGTGTAGGGGAGTATGAGAATATCAGGGACTATAATTGCAGTGGAGAATACATGCATTGCCATAAACATGCATGGAAATACAAGCTGCGAAAGTCCTTGTGACACTGAGCAAACAGCATAGAATCCAATAGTCGCAAGCACAGACCCAACAGAGATTTCCTTATGAAGGCCTAAAAACATGAGTAGTAATGCTTTAGTGAACCATAGTGGATTCATCTGGTAGCTAAACATTACCTTATACAATAGTGAATAAAAATTCATTTAAGATTGATTAGGGAATGTAAGTGCATTAACAGGAATAATAAATGACAGCAGCCTCTCTCATTAAGCTGAACGCACAGTACATGTAGGCCTTAAAATCCAGTTAGCCACCACATAAGGTTGAACAAACTCAGTCCTCCAGAGCAGAACCTATTAAGCAAAGCCTCCACAAGGAAGCATGCTATCTCAATTATAACCTTCCAGAGCAGACCGTTAAATGCTGCACAGTGATTGGCTAAAACCAAGGAAGGCAAACCTGTTCCAAGCTCAAGATGCAGTAGTGAGGTTAAAAGAAGAGAAACAAGACTTAAGCAGATCCCAGTAACGGAAATACAGGACACAGCATGCTGATTGGTCAAAATACATTGGTCAAGTTGAGTTCACAGGGAAATATTTAAAGGATATATAACAAATAGTGTTCCTGAGCAGTATGACAAAATGTAATACAATGACGGTCAAAACCCTGTACAAGCACCGCAATCATTATTGAAAGATAGGTCTGTTGAGGCTAAATGAACAAGGTGCAACACTGCCCTCTATGGGACAAAGTACACCAATAAGGCACCATTTATTAAGGAAGACGCTTTGCAGAAAGCCAGTACTTACGAAGCAGGTATAATTGATTTGATGTCCAGCAATGCATACATAACTCTCACCATAACTATATAATATAAATAACAACACTACCCCTTCATGAAGTCACAAATTATATAGGCACATGATATGATATGATATGATATGATATGGCATTCATAATGTGCCTATGCATAAGTATTTCAAGGCACAACGAGGCAAGGGAGAGGGGACAGAGAGAAGACAGAGACAACAATCTTACTAGGCCAGGTGACATTGACATTGTGCAAGTGCAGGGGAGAGGGGAAAGGGAAAGGGTGGAGTGGAAGGGCTCAGTGCAGTACATAGGATCATCAGTAATACATAAGAGAATAATTAAAACAGTAGGTAAAGTGCAGTCAGCTAGTGGCAAGTGCAGACATCAAATGTCAAGAGCTGGTGCAGGGGATGCCCAGGAGGCATTGCAGATGTGCAGCTGGTGGGTGGGGGGACCTGGGCCTGAGATCAGAGGGTAGCCAGGTGACCAGTGCAGTTCCAGTCAGGAGTTCAGCAGGGGAGAGTAGGAGAGAAGGCAGAATCAAAGAGGAAGGTCTTGAGGTGCTTCCGGAACCAGAGATGGTTCTCCTCAAGTTTTAGGTAGGCATGGATGCTGTTTCAGAGGGAGACCCAGCCGAAGAAAGAGATCTACCACCAACTTGTTGCTTGCAGAAGCGGCTGACCCTGATGGAGTTGGAGGCGGGTGAGCGAAGAGCTTGAGAGGGAAGATATTTAGGAAGACTGAGTTGAAGGTATTGAGGCCCCAAGCCCTAGAAGGCCTTGTGGAAAGTGCAGAGGGTTTTTAACTTAATCCTTGCAGCCACCGGGAGCCAGTGTAGAGATTTCAGTCCTGGAGAGATAACATCCCTGGGCTTGAGGTCAATGACAAGTCTTGCAGGCCTTTTCTGGATGAGTTGCATACATGAGCATATACATTCATAAAAATATTGTTGTCATTAGAATAGAATGACGTTCACAACCAGCTAAACCCCATTTTGAAAGGTCAAAGACAGGCTCGATAATCTCATGAGAAATGGAAGACAGACCAGCCATATTTCCAACAACGAGTTGCAAAGTGTATCAGAGACCAATGGTTCACAAATGATGGGAATGGTGGGATGGTGCCAAACATGGAAGGATGTTAAGTTACAATACTAATACTAACATCTCGCAGAATGATTGGTCAATGCATACATAATCATTCACTTCACTCGTACTTCTTCTGAAGCAACCAATTGCAAGCTGTGTTCAGCTAATACATGATTGAAAGATCGCTAACCAATGAAAATGCATGCAAATGGAGATGAGCAAAATGCTAATGTGACAATATTTTGCTAAGCTGCTTTAGATATGTGGTTAGTTTTAACCAATAGGACTAGAAAATACATACACACAGGTGTTGTCCAAATGATATGGGCAAATCTGAAGCCTGGAAAGTGTACAAGACTTGCAACATTGTTTTCTTTCCCTTTCTGTAAAATATTATAAAACCTGTCATGTTTTAAATGCATTTGAATATCTGTTTAAATGTTTCCTTGACTAGACAGTCATAACACATTTTCACTTTTCTCATATCTTGTACATTCATTTTAGGCTCTTGTGGATGGATCTTTAATGCTTGGATCAGGACTTACCCAACAACACCCTGACAATGTGTGTCTGGGAGAGGCAAACGGCATGTGTCCATAGCCATGAAATAAAATGTACTGACCACTGACATAGTTATACCAAGTGGAAACAACAGTATACATGTGCCTCACTCAAAAGCACACAACACTATCAACTAAATCCCCTACCACTTTCACATGCTAATTTTGCACGCAGACCCCCCCCACTCCCCAACAACATACAGGAGAACACAAGTAGGAAGGCACATCATAACATGGATGAGAGGACTGGCCTGGCCACCCTATGTTTGTCTGAGAACAATCTACAGGTGGAGTGGCCACCCCATTCCATGACAAAAATGTAGCTCACAATAGACATCTGCATTTAAATAGTCATACCAAGTGAGAACATTGTAAGTTAAGTTCAAGAAAGATGTCCATCTCACCTCACATATTTCCCCTTGTGAGCCTGCTCCAGCTGTACCCAGTCATGTATCCATGCTCCGCTCTGTAGGAGTCCAAACCAGCCTACACTGCCAGGGTGTTGCGTGTAGGCATCCCACAGCTCTGTGTCCTTGTATATTTATTTATTTATTTATGTATTTATGTATTTATTTACTTATTTATGTATTACATTTATATAGCGCACAGCAGCCCTTGGGCAACGAGGCGCAGTTACTTGGAAGGAACTTAGTTACGGGATGGGGGCAATGGGGAACAGTAGTTATACGTTGAACAAATATACATTAGTATACATAAATATATATATAAGCATGAAACATTTGTGCGGTTTAACAGGTTTAGCTGGAGATCGTAGCATACATCAGGTGAAGAGCACGGTTTTCATGGCTTTGCGAAATGCCATGAGAGATGCCTCGCCTCGGAGGGAAGGAGGAATGACATTCCAATATGAGGGTGCGAGGTAGGGGAAGCTGGAGTCACCTGCTCTAGTTCTTTTTACTATGGGCACACAGAGCATGTTGGCATGGGGTGTTCTAGTTGGCCTTGTGGAGGTGGAGGGGTGGATCCTTTGTGAAAGGTATTCAGGTGCAGAGAGGTGGATACACTAGTTGGTTAGTGTCAGGGTTTTGAATAAAATCCTCTCTTTTCTTGGGAGCCAGTGGACTGATTCCCTGGTGGCAGTAATGTGCTCTCTTTTGGAGATGCCTTGAGCTGCGTGGAGTGTGTTGTTCTGGATCACTTGTAGTCTATCAAGGTTTTTGGTGGAGGTTCCTAGGAAGAGTATATTGCAGTAATCTAACCTTGAGCCAGTGATGGCTCTGGCTATATTGGTGCAGTTCTCTTTGGAGAGAAATGGCCTTGCTGCATGAATTAGTTTGGCATGGTAGGCTGCAGAGGAGGCGATGGCACAGGCTTGTCTGTTCATGGACAGGTAAGTGTTTTGACTGGGTCGGATACTGGGTTTTTAATGGAGTCGATAGTGAAGTGGCTAAACTGTGTGTCAAGGTTTTTAAGTATGTGGGTAGAGACTACCAGGAGAAGTTCAGTCTTGTCAGAGTTGAGGCATAGTCCATTGGCTGCCATCCAAGCCTGGATGGTGTTGTAGATGTCGTGAAGCATAGTGGAGTCTGTGTCGTAGTTGCCAGTGAGGGTGAGGAGGATCTGGGTATCGTCCACGTAGTTTATGTAGGAGATACCCTTAGCATCAAGGAAGAGGAAGAGTGGGCGAGTAAAGGGTGGGAGAGAGGAAGAACCCTGGGGGTACTCCACATAGCATGATGGTGGGTGAGGTGGAGGCTAAGTCAGAGAATACTTGCATAGTTCTGTCTTGCAGGTAGGAGGTGATCCAAGTCATGGCATCAGGGGAGAATCTGGCTGTGGAGGAGAGGTGGTGGCATAGGATGTTGTGGTCTATGAGGTCAAATGCTACAGAGAGGTCGAGGAGTAAGAGTAGGGCTGATTTTTCTAGGTCTGTGGCATCGTCCATCTGTTTTTTAGGTCCAGTAAGTCAGTTTCTGTCCGGTGCCTTGGACGAAAACCAGACTGACGTAGCACTAGGAGCTTGTTTTCTTCGATGAAGTGCTGCTCTTGCAGGTAGGCTGCTTGTCCGAGTCGAGTGTGTTTTTTTTTAAAAAAAGGGGCAGACCCAGGCTTCCTTGAGGCAGGAGGGGACTTTCCCAGTTGCAAATGAGGTGTTGACGAAAGCGGTCAGGAATGATGCGAGGGTATTGGCACAGCCTTTAATAATAGAGGCAGGGCAGGGGTCACCCTTGCAATTGGATGGTTTTAGGGTCCTCATGAGTTTGATCATGTCTTGCTCTTGTATGGCTTTGAATGAGATAAGCGGGGAGGAGTCCAGGGAGGGGCCGGGGTTAGGGGTGGTAGTGATGGAGAGCAAGTGTTAAGTGGACTGTATTTTGGTTTGGGGGTGCTAAATTTGTTGTACATGGCTGTTTGGATTTCTACAAACCATACCTTACCTTTGGTGAAGAGTGGGGGGGCGTGAGTAACAGTCTCTAACTCTCCGTAGATGGAGAAGATTTCTTTTATATTGGAATAGCATTGGAGATTCTGGATTTGAAGGATTTGGCTTTGGCAAAGATGATTGCTTTCTTGTACTCTTTTGAGCGGGTGTTAAAGTCCAGTTTGTCTTTATCCGAGTGTTAGGTTTGCCATCGTGTAAAGGTGGTCCGTTTTTCAGTGCGGAGTATGAGGAGGTCAGGGGTGAACCAAGTATTGGAGAGACTTGTGGGTTTCCGTTTGCTGGGTCTGAGCAGGGCTATGGACTTGACAGCTGATTTGATAGCAGCATCGTAGGAGAGTGCTAGGGTTTCTGGGTCAGTGGAGAAAGGTGGTCTGAAGGCTGGGCCTTGGACGCAAGGTAGTAGTCTCTCTTTGGTTAGTTGGCGAGAACTTCTTGTGAGGGCTGGTGGCAAGGGCTGAGGAGAGGGAGTAGAGAAATTTGAGGTAGTTATGCTAAAAGAGATGATGTGGTGGTCAGACTTCAGGTGGGGGTATTACCTGTGATGGTGATATGGCAGTTGTGTTAGGAAATCCAATCCAGGGTTCTGCCTAGAGTGTGGGTAGGGTCAGAGATAGAGTTCTTGAACCCTAGGGTCTCAAGGGATGAGTTGAGGGATTTAGCAGCTAGGTCCTTTGTGTCATAGAGACCTAGGTTGAAGTCACCGAGTAGGATTACTTTGGAGGGTTTCTTGAGATTGTCGGTGAGGAGGTGAGTGAGTGAGGCGTGGAAGTTGCCTAGGGGACTTGGGGGTGGTAGACATGGTGTATGGCAATGGTGCAGTGGGGAGAGAGGCTGAGTTTGAGTTGGAAGTAGTGACTGTTATTGTTCATAGATTTCTCTATCTTTGTAATGGCTAGGCAGTCTTTGGCTATTAGCGCTACACCTCCACCTTTGGATGGACGATCTTGTCTGATGATAGAGTGGCCAGGAGGGTCTGAGGATTCATGTAGCCAGGTTTTGGTGACCATACGGAGGTCAAGGTTGAGGGTGGAGATAGCAGAAACCATCTCCCCCATCACAATGCCTCAGTAGAGAAAAATAACACACAGTCAGAGCATGTAACACATGCATGCACCCAATGGCACTGCACACTGTGCCCCCTGAGTGCCATGCAACAACTGCAAGAAATGACTCGCCAGCCTCCCATCATCATGTTTCCTCTGCACCCATGCAACCAGACCTACTCACCTCAGGCTAACACTATGAAAAACACCCCACACAGTGATAACATGCCTGCAAGCAATGACTCAGCAGCCTCCCATTACCATGTGTCCCTCGCACCCATTCCGCTGGACTTGCTCACCTCAGGCCAACGCAATAGAAAACACCCCACACAATGACAGCATCCCTGAACCCATGGCACCGCACCCTGTGCCCCCCTGAATTCCATGCCACAACTGCAAGCAATGACCTGCCAGCCTCCCATCACTATCTCTCCCCTATGCCCATGCAGCCGGACCTGTTCACCACAGGCCAATGCAATGAAAAACACCAAACAGTGACAGTATCCATGCCACCAACGACAGCACACCCTTTATCCACCTGAGTGCCTTGAACTTTCCTGCACAAAAAGGACAGCCTTGAGCTGTCCCGTATGGAACAAGGAAACCTGACAGACATGGTCCAACCCAGTGCCAACACCCGGAAGGCCACATCAAAGGCTATGAGCAACAATGAATCTTACAAATTCTGAACTCACCTCCTTGCTAAACAAACCTTTTATTGATCTTAGTGTCTCCTTATACTATCATCCCATTACCACTGTGCATTTTATGTTGTAGATATTACATCGGTTGGCTTACTGACAGGTCCAGGCTCCTCTCGATGGACATGATATATTGGGTTCCAAACAATTTGGGTGCAGAGCTTATGATGGCACTGAACCTGGTCTTCTGTATCGGAAGTCAAGTATACTATAAATCATGTACCCTTGTTAATCCTACTGGATTTGTTTGCAGCATTGGATCTTCTTGATTTTGACATCATTTTTAGTAGAGTCTAGGTCAGTGCTTCATTCTCGAAGAAGGCTTCAGATTCGAAATTATCTTTTGTAACCAAGAGAGCAGCCAGAGTCTTCTGTAAGTATGCCATGGCGTCTCCTTCAGAGCTTTTGTTTTGGGTCCCACAGGGATCCTGCCTTTCACCAATTCTTTTTAATATCTGTACAAAAACCCCATTTGATTTATTTGATGAGAAGCATATTTTATATACTAATTATGCAGATGATACTCAAGTCTTGCTTCTACTTACCGGAGAATATGCATCTGACTTGGCCAGAGTGAATGTCATCTTTGATTTAATTCAAAGTTGGATGACACACAATGGACTAGCTTTAGACAATGTCAAACAGAACACCTTTTGGTGGTCATCCAAGAAAGGTTCTATAAAGTATCTCCTTAGTATAAGAAGTGTACTGTTTCTGGATGTTCAATAACTGTCCTAAGGCTAAAAACCTTAGGAGTATATCTTGATTACACACTATCACCAGAGGATGAGATTAATGTGGTGGTCTCATCATCCGCATATTAATTAAAGTTACACTGCTATATTTGGATACTTATCAAAGATGACATTTGTGACATACTTGCCTGATCAATGACTGACACCAAAATACATGAGTGTGCCAGCTTGCTGGTGGGTACGTCAAAAAGCAATGTTTCAAAACTTCAAACTGTACAGAATAGTGTGCTGAGGATTGTGGTTCAACTCAGTATAAGAGCACATGTTACTGTTGTTTGACGGGCGTGACACTGGTTGCCGGTTAAAGCATGCTTACATTTTAGAGTCCTTACCATCACTGAGAAATGCCTTCATGGTGAAAATCTTGTGCAACTTAGAAGGAGGCTGTAAAGTAAACAAAACACTCAGTTCCTGAGATCCAACCAGGGTAACCAGAGAAACCCTTTGGAAAGCACTCCTTTAATTGTATAGCTCCTTTCTTGTGGAATGGTTTGCCATGTTATTTAATATTGGAACCTTCACTTTTATCTTTCAAGACATTTCTCAAAACCTTGTATTTTACTTGAATGGTTTTAGGATGGTATTTACATTTTTAAAATCTTTTTTTTTTTTATTTTTTTTTTTTTATTTAGTTCGTTACGAACTTTTAAAAACCAAGTACTTTTTAAAATATATTTCAAACTCAGACCTTCAGCTTAGATTTAAAAGTAGTAAAATAAAGAAGAAAAAGAAAATGCGTAGAAGCACAGGAAGGGAAAAAGAGACAAAAGAAGGTACAAAACAAACAGCATGCATGTGGGCTAAGTCCATAGACACCTGATTAAGTCCTGGACATCCAGTACTAAGGTTAAATTAGTGACTCAATTATTCGAGTGATTCTAGAGAGTTAGATAGATTGTTTTCTTTCTAGTTGTTCTAATATCTGTATGTGCTACATAACAAGTGACTGTAGCATTTGCAGTTCCAATTTCTCTAGAAATAATGTTAAAGGAATAACAAGTTTGAAGTCTACGCCTACTGAAAACTCATTCCACCAATCTTCACCATCTAAGGTCGGCCTCTTTTGGATTTCAGAACCTAGGAAGTCCGTTCTTAGACCTCTTAGATCTTCACAAAAGAGGACTAAATGTTTGAGCGTTTCTTTCTTTTTTTTACAAAATCTGCAATCCTCAACAGCGTCTTTATTTTCGCTTTGTATCTTTAGAATTGATTTAGTTTTGTACAAGTTCATCCGAAATTTAAATAATATGATCTTCTTTTATAGCAAGGAAATAATTGGAGGTATTTTGGCAAGGTGTTATAAGCCCTTTCTTCCGTTGCATTTTCCTTCATGCATCTGTGTGTTTCTCTTTTGTCTTGATTTTCACACCAATCTTGCTCCCACAGTTTTTTTTTAACGGCAACTGGGTTCTGTAGAAGTGTATCTTGGTCAGTTTGTAGCTTGGTAAGGATGTTCTTGCCAAATTGTTTCCACATTTGGAGAACAGATGCTTTAGATGAACCATCATCACTTCGGAGGATTCTATATTGTGGTAGATCATCTGCTCCCAAGACCTTCCTGTAGATTGACAACATGTTCCACATTACCTTTGCATTGATTGAGGTTAATCCGAGTTCGTAGCGAATACAAGCTGTTGGGGTCCCCCTCGGCAATGATAGTACCTTTCCCCAGAAGAAGTTCTCACACCAAGACCAAGTCTCAGCTGGACAACCAAACATGGCTTCTACACCAAAGATCAAGGCCGGAATGACCTTTAAGTTATAAAATGCGATGACCGGTTTCAAGGTGAATTTCCCGTACTTTTTGTTAAGTACGACTCCTTGTGCTGTTAATGAATTACATTTCCGCCGAATTTTCTTAATCATGTTTGCATCTTGTATACTGGAATTTATGTTTACACTGAGATATTGGATTTCCTTTACAAGTGTTATCGGTAGATTCTCCAATTTCCAGTTGAATTTTCTTTTGTTAGTTGCTCCAACTAGATTTTGCAATATAAGTACCTCGGATTTAGATGGATTTATGTCAAGACCATTTGCATCAGTATACTCTTTAAGAGCTCGTAGTTTCCTCTGTAGCCCAATCGGAGTAAGGTCCATGAGCACAATGTCATCAGCATATAAAATGTAATCAATTTTTATTCTGTTCAATTTTGGTGCAAAGGATCTGGTTGTTTCGAACGCATTTCCGATATCTGAGATAAAGGCATTAAACAAGGTTGCACCAAGAGGACAACCCTGCTTTACTCCTCGCAATGTTTTAATTTGATCAGTTAGTGATCCTTGTGCGTCGAGCCTAACTGTAATGGTAGTGTCAGTGTATAGTTGTTTAATTGCCGCAAGCAAACTCCAGGGGCAACCCCATTTGCTAAGTTTGGACCATAATAACTCTCGATCAATTCCGTCAAAGGCATGTGCTAGGTCCACAAAGGCCATATAAACTTTTGATTTTGTTCTGATCGCCTCCATTTTCATCAAGTTGATGATCATAATATTCAACCCGCAGCCAACTCCTTTAGAGAAGCCAGTTTGGCGAGGGTCGGCTAGACCTACAGCCTTTATCCACTGAGTCAATTTTACTAGTAGTTGGGTTGCGAAGATCTTTCCAACAATGTCCAGGAGGGCTATCGGTCTGTAATTTTTCGGATCTGTTCGCGATCCCTTCTTGAAAATGGGAACAATAATGGCTCTTTTCCATGATGTAGGAATTCTTTTTTCTTCGATGATGTTTTTAAATAAAACAAAACAGAACTCAGCCCATGCATCAGGATGTAGTTTCAAAGAATAGTTTGTGAGGCCATCAGGGCCAGGTGCCCTAGATGAACTTAGCCGTTTAATGTTGTCGAGAATATCTTCTTTCTCAATTGTAATCTCCCATGCTTCCGATTGCTTTGGATCTACGTAGCGGCTATCCGTGTTCTTGGTGAATAGGTTATTAAAGTGTTCAAACCATGTCGCTTCATTCACCATATTAATCTGAATAGCTTGTTGGGGTGTGGCCAAGTTGTTTATCACATCCCAGAACGTCCGTCCATTTTTGCTACCCAGTATTCGGAGCATTTCTTCGGCATCATTCTGTAGCATCGTATTCTTATGTGTTCGTAGCCAATTTTTATAAATCTTATGCAACTCTTTTTTATCGTGGAGATAGTTCGCATCACGGTATTTTTGCAGCTTTCTAATTTTTTGCCTCAATTCACGTTTCTTTGCCACTACTTCTTGATCATAAACATGTAGCCTCTTAAAATTATTCAATCTTTTTAGCCCTTTTTGGTATTGTTTTATTTGTTTTTATGGTTGCACCTTTCTCAGGTTTATTCATTGTGCTTCTTATTTTAGCTATGTATATTCGATATATTTTCTTTTATGGTTGTTTGTGTGCTTATTTCGTTTGTACCTGTTTGCCTTTGAGCCTAAGGTGCTTTATAAATGTCTAAGCATTAACATAAACATAAACATAAACATGAATATGACTATTGATTTGTCAAAATGAATGTTACTATTCCTATGGTGCTGATGGCCTTTGTGTACTCATATGTGTTTGTGAATGACGCCCAGTACATCAACTGGGAGAGGGACATTGTCTTTCAATGGGCACTAGCAGAAAATCAAAGTGGGCCCTGCATCATTGTTCTTGGGTTTCAGTCTGTTAATACGTTATCCCTGAAGGTGATGCTATGGAATTTGCACTAGGCCAATTACTGGCCTATTCACAGGCATTGACAGGGAATGGCTTGTTGGATTTGACAGGGGCCTTGTTTGATGTGAGGAATCACGTGCCTGCGTTCATGAATACCAGCATAGCCTGTAGATCTTCCTCAGGTCAATATGTGGCCAGCAGAATGTGGGTAACAGGCCAGGGCCTATTTATTGCATATTGTACTAGGCATTATGGGACTTAAGGTTTGCTCACATTTGTTCTCATACATGTCTCCATGTTTGCCTCTGAGCCACATACATTTCTGATGGACTACTTACCCAAAGACCAGGTACGCTGTCCTCTGTGTTTGTTCCTGTACGCTGGAAGGGTGCTGCCCCTTAGGACCATGGCCTCGGGGTGGCACATGAAAATCGGGTGCAGCAGTGGGAGATGGTGAGTTTTGCATATCATGTCATCTGGATGTAAATGGAATGATACTGCTTCAGTTCCTAATTGACAACTTCACTGCCTGGGGGGAGGGGGTGGTCACTTATGCCACACGTGTGCAATCCAGTGCTGCAATGACATTGGGTAACTGGGTATTCCGTAGAACAAAGCCTTTGCAGCGTGCACCTGAGGCTAGGTGGTGGGCAGGGAGATCTGCTGATGTGCATGCATCAGGAGAGCATCCAACACTTGCTTCAGCACTTTGAGGAATGTTGGCTGGGACATGCCATGCAGCAGCCCAAAAGTGTACTGGAATGCACCTGTGGCACAGACATGGAGGACAGACACCAGCTTCAACATGCATGGGATGGTGTCACGCACACATTGTCTCAGCCCCTACATTCACAGACCCCTTCTGGTATGCCCGCTGTGTCCCGGGCTTGGCCCCTCACGAAACACCAGACAGCACACCCCTGTGGTCATCCTGTTACTCACCTGCAGTATCGGAGGTCTGGATGTGCACCACCGAGGTTCCGGATGAGGTCCCGTCACTCATGGCAGCTTCAATGGCATTTGTATACGCAACTGATGGGGCAGTGGGGGCCCATTGCAGCGATGTTCAGGAAGAGCATCTTACGAGGGCAACGATCATGTGACATGGCGTCGCGGACTGTTTCATGTCCATTTCCATGTCAACACGCTATGTTATCTCGTCATGTGCTGGCCGCATTAAGACCAGGTGACCATGTAGCCATGTAATAAAACAGCTGTTTTCCCCTCTAACGTTGCTTCTCAGCCGATCTTTCGGCGTTTGGCGTTCTGGAACGTTGGATTGTACTTTGCTGTGTTTTTGACCACGGACTACGTTCCCTGGATATTCTTTGCTTAACCCTTAACTGCTACATCGCACCTTGTGATTCTCTTTCTTACGACCATGGACTGTTTCACGGACTGTTTGGCACTTCCTTTGGATCCTTTTCGGCTCGGAATTACATCCTTGAACTCTTTCTTCTAGAAACAATGTACTTCATAGAGTCTGGCCCTCACTCTCTGCCTCAGCATCACTCAGGTGCTGCCAGTGAGCTAACAGGGGCTACCCTTACCATCAGGTATTTTCCCCTCTCTGTGTTCACCATTTAGCTTACTGGGGGAACGGGACATCATATAGGACACCTTCACCATCTGCCTATTCTACAGCTCTGTCCAGTTTTCCATCTTCTGGTAGGTGCTTTTATTTGTACTCCTTATTGTGTACTATAGAGAATTGTTTTGTCCATTAATCCTAACCTGCCCATTTCTTTACAGCAGCCACTCGGAGGACCTGGTGTTCCTGTTCCTGCCACTTGTGGCCCTAATCCTTGGACAGCGAGTATCTTGTATTTCGCTGTTGGTTGCTTAGGAACGGAGGTCTACACATACTACACTACCCTCAAGTCTTGACAGACTCTAACTCAGACTCGAAAACTTCCCCTCTTTCCCACTCTCCTCAGTGAACCTCCATGGGATCTATACCCTCCTTGTCTCTGGCCGTAGCTTTTCGCCTGTTGTCCGCTCCTTGGTTTCTGCACGTTACTATTGCATTGTACTGTGAAGCATCTCTGTTGTGATTTCCAAATTGATGTCACAATGTGCCTTCTCTGATCTGTTTTTTCTCGGTGTGTTGTCAAGTTGAATAAATAAAGTTTTTTTAAAAAAGTCTTGACAGACTGAAAATCCCTTAGCCTGGAGTATGGATCCCTCCGCCGGGGACCCTGTGTGCTGCTCTGGTCCAAGCCATTACAGTACTACGCTCAGATATGGCAGCCTCCAAAGTGGCAATCCATCAACGCCTAGACACTACTCAGAGTGAGCGTCATGTACTACCTACAGATCCAGAATTCGGTAATCCAACACCACAACCTATTGTTTCCCAAGCTAAACCATCCGTCACTACACAAGTGTATGTTCCCACTCCATTTCCCCTGGGTGCTCCCGAGAAAATCCAAGGAGACCCCCATACGTTTTGTACATTCCTAAACCAGTGCAAGTTGCACTTCTTGTGTAGACCACAAGCATTTACGGATGCTACCACCAAGGTACCCTTCACATTATCACATCTGGGTGATATCGCTGCCACCTAGGCCAATCCATTGCTCGAAAACTATAGCCATGTTCTTTATGACTTTGATCTTCTAGTGGCAGAGATGACCAAGGACTTTGATATATGACACAAGGCACAGTCACAGGACCTTGAGCTCCTCAATCTATCTCAGGGCAAGTCATGACTCTTTGAATACATTACCCAATATGACCGTATGGCTGTTGAAATGGCTTGGCCCGAAGACAAGAAAGTCATGGGTTTCTACAAAGGCTTGAGTGATGCCATGAAAGACGCTCTGGCTGTGGTCCCTTCTTTACCCGTCCAATACCACAAACCTGTTGATCTGGCCCTACAGGTTGATGCTCGACGTTACGAACGTAAAGCATAGACCAGTTTGCTCCCACCCAGTCCTTCTCATTTACTGAAACGCAAGGGGAGCCCATGCAAATAGGCAGGGTTCGTAGCCCAATCACGGCCACCGAGAGAGAACGAAGGATGTCGGCTAATGCTTGCTTCTATTGTGGCCTTAACAGACATTTCGTTAAGGAATTTCCCTGCCAACCAAAACTCAAAACACAGCGTTATCCAAAGGCCCGTCCCTAGATTCGGGGGCACAGACGGGCAGGACTCTACCCCCTTGTGGTCCACACTCACTTATGGACCTATGAAACCCATTGCAGTACAGGCTACCATGTACTTTACTCCTGACACAAAACATGTGGTTCACCTAATCATCGATTCCAGAGCTAAAGGCAATTATATATATATATATTTCCTTGGCAGCCACACTCAATTTACCATTGCAGAACAAAAGCCGACCAGAGCCACTGCAAGTGGTAGACGGGACGTCCCTCATCTCAGGTCCCATCAGGCGGCAAATAGCAGCATTGGCTCTCGTGATTCAGGACACCCATAAGGAGACTATTTGTTTTGACTTGATAACCCCACCTCAATATAGACGAATCTTCGGAATACCTTGGTTACGTGTCCATAACCCTGTTGTTGACTGGGCCTCAGGCCAGTTGTACTTTGCGTCTGCCCATTGTCAATCTGCATGTCTTGTACACTCTGTCGATGCTGAGTCTCCATCCCAAGTACTAGGAGCCATCGCTCAGCTCACTCTTAATGAGCCACTACCGATGGATCTCGATCTACCTCAACACGTAGTGGGAACCATCACAACAGGGATTCCCTCAGAGTACCAAGATTTCAAACAGGTGTTTGATAAGGGATGTGCAGATGTCGTTCCACCCCACAGGCCCTACGATTGACCCATAGATCACTTGCCTGACACCGACATACCCTCGGGGAGGATATACTTTCTATCACCTTCAGAGGACCAGGCTCTTACGGAATACATACAGACCGCTTTACGTCTGGGTGACATCAGACCTTCTGCTTCACCTGCAGCCAGTCCAATCTTCTTTGTCTCGAAACGCGAAGAGGATATTCATCCCTCTGTTGACTATAGGCGATTGAAAGCCATTAATATCAAGTACCGCTATCCCATTCCTCTCATTGGTCCCCTGCTTGACCAATTGACCCATGCCACTGTATACACTAAGTTAGATCTTAGGGGTGCCTACAACCTGGTGAATGGAAAACAGCCTTCTGTACTAGGCACAAATTGTACGAATACATGGTTATGCCATTCGGCCTATGTAATGCACCCGCTACGTTCCAACAGATCATGAACAACATTTTTAGTGACATCTTGGATGCATTTGTTGTCGTCTACCTGGATGATATATTGGTCTTCTCTCCGTCCATGCAAGAACATGTGGTTCATATACGTGAGGTGCTTTCCCGACTCCGTACCCATGCCCTTTTTGCAAAGCCTGAAAAATGCCTGTTTCATGTGGACCAAGTTGATTTCTTGGGCTTTCATATCACTCCAGGGGGTTTAGCCATGAACGCCTCTAAAATTCGAGCGGCCTTAGATTGGCCGGTTCCTACCTCTGTAAAATCCCTTCAGTCATTCCTTGGCTTTGCCAATTTTTACAGGTGTTTCATATCAGGTTTTTCATCTATCACGGCTCCACTCACTACTCTCACCAGCCCTCAGGTCCCTTACATCTGGACATCCGTGCAACAAGAAGCGTTTGAAACACTGAAAGCAGCCTTCACATCAGCACCTGTCCTACAACACCCAAACCCAGAAGCGCCCTTCATTGTGGAAGCTGATGCTTCCTCGTTTGCTATGGGTGCAGTCCTTTCCCAAACCTGCCCAACCACAGGTCGTTTGCACCTGGTAGCCTTTCACTCACAAAAGTTTACTGCTGCAGAAACCCACTATACGATCACAGAAAAATAACTATTGCTATAAAGGAGGCCTTCCAGATCTGGAGACATCACCTCCTGGGAGCCACTCTTCAGACCACAGTATATACAGACCATCGGAATTTGCAAAATCAGGCGTCAATGAAATGCGCCAATAGCAGATAAGTACTTTGACACCTGTTTTTCTCTGCTTACAATTTCATCATCAAACATAGACCTGGTAGCACACATGGGAAAGCTGATACATTATCCCATTCCCCGGGGGGTGTTTCACTTTCGATCTACCCTGACACACTACTCGACAAAAAACATTTTGTTTGGTTATGTACACCCCCACCCAACCTACTATCTTCCATCCGAAACTTTATGTCCACCCATCCAGAACAACTGGCAGAATGGAATTTGGTGTTACATGAAGGTTTACCTTTTTTTCAGGAGAAACTATACCTTTCCACTCAAGATACATGTAATCAGGCCCTAGAGCGGTCCCATGATGCCCTTATCAATGCACATCCAGGCCAGAAGCGCACCTTGGCTTTACTTCAACATTGGTGTTGGTGGCCGTCGATGAGTAGAGACGTGAAGTCCTATGTCAATACAGGCTCAGTATGTGCCCAGTGCAAAAACAGAAAGGGATATCCTCTGGGGTTGCTTCAGCCTTTACCCTTACCACCCAGGCCATGGCACACGCTCACTATGGATTTTGTTACAGACTTACCTAGGGTGAAGGGGTTTGACACGGTATGGGTAGTAGTGGACTAATTCACAAAGATGGCTTGTTTTGTTCCATGTTTAGGCATTCCCATGGCCCACCGGTTAGCAGGATTGTTTTTTCGGGAGGTCTTTTGTTTTTTTGGGTTGCCTTCGGATCTCGTTTCTGATCAGGGTTCCCAATTTACATCCAAGTTCTGGTGGGCTCTAACCAGGTTGCTCGGAATCGATGCCCAGTTCTCTTTCTAGTATCATCCAGAGACAGATGGGCAGAGACAGATGGGCAAACCAAACGGGTAAACCAAGTAATGGAACAATACTTACAGTACCTTTCCCTTCAGAACCAACACTCCTGGTATCAGTTGTTGTATCATGCAGAATTTGCCTGCAATATGCCCCTCATTCCTCCACTGGGTTCTCTCCTTTTTATTCCTGTATGGCCAACACCTGCGCAGCCTTCCCTTCCCTATTCTGTCAGTTTCCCAGAATCCTGCCGCTTCAGCTTGTGTAAGGGACTTGTCCTTGGTACATTCACAGACACTCACTCGCCTGCGTGAAGCCCAGGAGGTGATGCGGTGCGCTGCTAACTAAAGGCATTCTCCAGCTCCCGGTTACACGACAGGGGACAGGGATTGGTTGTCCACAAGACATCTTCATTTGCCTGGTTGTCGGAAGCTACTTCCAAAGTTCATTGGACCCTACAAAATTACCAAGGTTGTGAACCCAGTGGCTTTCCGTCTTTCCGTTCCTGCTTCCTGGTGTATTCACCCTGTGTTCCACACTTCCCTCCTCAAGCCTTTCCTCGAGGCCACAAGAGTGGTGTTGCCTCCTACTCCCTGGTTCAGGATGGTTCCGAGGAATACAAGGTCAACTCTATCTTGGGTTCCCGTGTTACCAACGGTCACTTGTTCTATCTTGTTGACTGGTTGGGGTATGGTCCCGAGGAAAGGTCCTGGGAACCTCTTTCTGTGTTCATGCCCCCCCTCCTTGTTTCTCAATTCCATTGGGAGAATCCTTCCAACCCATGGGGTTGTGGGGGGGGGGTTCTGTCACGCACACGTTGTCTAAGCCCCTACATTCACAGACCCCTTCTGGTATGCCCGCTGTGTCCCGGGCTTGGACCCTCACAAAACACCAGACAGCACACCCCTGTGGTCATCCTGTTATTCACCTGCAGCATCAGAGGTCTGGAGGCGCGCCACCAAGGTTCCAGGCAAGATCCCGTCACTCATGGCAGCTTCCATGGTATTTGTCTATGCGAGTGACAGGGCAGCGGGGGCCCATTGCAGCGTTGTGCATGAGGAGCATCTTCGGAGGGCGATGATCATGTGACATGGCATCTCAGACTGTTTCACGTCTGTTTCCATGTCAACACGCTATTTTATCCCATCAAGTGACGCTCGCATTAAGACCACGTAGCCACGTAATAAAACAACTGTTTTCCCGGCTAATGTTGCTTCTCAGCTGATCTTTCGGTGTTTAGCATTCTGGAACCTTGGATTGTACGTTGCTGTGTTTTTGACCATGGACTACGTTCCCTGGATATTCTTTGCTTAACCCTTAACTGCTACATCACACCTTGTGATTCTCTTGCTTATGGCCACCGACTACTTCACAGACTGTTTGGCACTTCCTTTGGGTCCTTTTCAGCTCAGACTTACATCCTTGAACTCTTGCTTCTGGAAACCACGTACTTCATAGAGTCTGGCCCTCAGGCTCAGGCTCTGCCTCAGCATCACTGAGGTGCTGCCAGTGAGCTAACAGGGGCTACCCTTACCATCAGGTATTTTCCCCTCTCTGTGTTCACCATTTAGCTTACTGAGGGAACAGGACATCATATACAACACCTTGACCATCTGCCTATTCTACAGCTCTGCCCAGTTTTCCATCTTCTGGTAGGTGCTTCTATTTGTACTCCTTATTGTGTACTATAGAGAATTGTTTTGACCATTAATCCTAACCTGCCCGTTTCCTTACAGCAGCCACTCGGAGGACCTGGTGTTCCTGTTCCTGCAGTTCTGATGGTGATAGTGCTATAAAGATCAGCCTAAATCAGCATTGGTGGTATGCAATGGTGTGCAGATCCAAGTAATACAGTGTGCTAATTGTTTGTCAGTCAGTATCCAGGGGGATGGACAGACATGTAATATGGGCGGCTTCTGCAACACACATCTCCTTCACCTTTGTGGTGCCTGAAAAATCTTCCCTGCTGTGGCCGTGCATGCCACTGGCGCTCAAAGAACATTAGCAGGTTGTGGATGCCAAAGTTCATGTCTGGTTGTGGCTGCATGTTGCTTGGAAGTGTGCTTGGGGAAGCTGTGGGCCTTTAACACCCTTTCGGTTCCATTAGTGGAACCTGCCGTGCCATTTTCGTCACCTGAATGTGTGCAACTGTGCTGTGTTTTTATCGGTATTACCACCCATTTCTGGTGGTATTTCAGCAGTATGTCCACTTGTATTGTGACAGAATTGCCATGTTTAAATCTGGCAGTAATTCTTCCAGTGGAATTAATGCTGGGTCTAATTCTGCTATCTTTCTGTGGCAATTTGGCAGTTCCTAATTACACCGGTGGAATCAGCACCCATTTTCTGGCCCCTCTAATTTGGCAGAGTGGTACAAGCTGCAGCAGCAGTAATTCCATTACCGCCACTGTTTCCACTTACCACCAAACTTGAAATAAGGCCTACTGAGTTTAGGGCGATACCAACTTTCAACGCAGTGTCCATATACGACCTGTGTTGCCCTTTGCACTTGTTATCGCTCCACAACAAAGATGTGACTTAGGATCCCGTTATGTACCAAAACTCAAGTGCAGATGATGGTCTAGTTTATTTCCTAGACTGTGGTGCCCACAACGGAAACAGCCGCATGAAAGTATCTTCCAGTGAAGTCGCTCAGTCCTCGTATTGAACACCTGCATCAAGATGAAGACGATTACGCCTTATTTTTACTTGTCTTTGTCCTTGCCTTCCCTTCTGTTCTCCCCCTCACCTTACCCTGCCTTATGTGCTTAGTCTCTTGTCCATGCATCTACCATCTGACTGCAGCTTCCTGCTGTCAGGTTCATCCTTCCTCTCTTCCATTCACCCTGCTCTGCCAACCCCTCCTCTCCTCAGATCCGCGCCCCCTATCCTGCTGATTACAGATCCTCACACTGTGGTGCCGAATCCCCTCACCTACCATCTCAGGACTGAAATGGACTGAAATGCGGTTGACTGCAGCTTCAGCTCTTCATTATACTCAGTAGGCTTTTTTTTTTTACCCCAAGGTTTCCTCTGCTTTTGCTGTAGAATCATAAAGATTAATCACATTTTCCTACCACTGTAGTATCCTGCAGGTTACTGCACTTCCCCGCATTTCTTGCCAACAATGGTAGATATTTAATAGAGAGATGTGCAGCTAATTTTCTGCATCATATGCATTAAAAAATCAATGTCATGAATTTGCTTGTAGCAACTATTTATTTCTTTCCCAAGACAGAAAGTACTGCATTCGGATCATTGCAATTTTCCTTTTGTGATTATTTTGCAGGGCTAAACTCAACATGTTCTATTTGGAAAAGAAAAGAAAAGACAGATGGGACTGAACGTGAAGGCTTAGTACGTGTGATGCTCAGACATATGTTTTAATCAATTCTGATTTCCAAACATGCATAACAATGAATACTAAAAGTTGCAGATGTGTTTTTCTCATTTCTTTGGAAACAGACACCACATATCTCAAAATACACTTCAAAGCAGTTTCCAAGCAGGAGTGGAGTACTGCTTCTAACGTTAAATGACATACGCTTTGGACAACAGTTTTACCCGAGGCAAGATGGGTTTTGAAAAGTTGTGGGCCACATCAGACGTATCCTTCAGAGCTTTGTGCTGCATATATGAACTTTGATGGAGAGAGTGTGGTTATATTTTGGGACCGCTGTTTAATAATAATTATAATAATAAAGTCTGAAAACATTCTCTGCCCCCCTTGTATGTTTCTTAAAAAAGCCACAGCAAACGATGTTCATGCTATTCGCTTTTTTTTAATAGATATTATTCCCCTACCCCCTAGCATATAACAGTCTACATAAAATAAAAGATACGTTTTCTCATACTATTTTTACGCAATGTATTCTATACTTGACACATCTATGAATAGACCTCTTGTGACTGGTTGAAGCCAAATAAGGTGGCATTATTTCCCAATAGTGTTCTCACCTGAGTCTGGTAATCTATTCGGTGTTAGCCCTATACATGCGATTAAAATGTGCTCATCTTATAATTGTCACATGCATCCTCCTTGCAGATATGGAGCACGCCTAGGTTCAGGTCAGGTGTCTCTCATTGAGGCACAGATACCTGGCAGTGCTCTCTGATGTGTTGCTGATGCTTGGCAACGGTGGCCAAGACAATGGTCACTAAAAGGAAAGCAAGATGCCCTTTCACTTTCCGAAACTCGGATGTAAAGAGCAGTTGGAATTGTGAAAAGGTGTGGAAATATGAACAGAGTGGATCTTCTGCCAACTTGTATACACTGTGTCTATTGTTGGCCATGCCATTGCCACACATATGTGAAAAGTGCAGTAACCAGTGGCAGCCCCTACTACCTGCCTAAGATGAATTAATTGGCCAGACATCACCCATGAATTATGGGCTGCTTGAACAGCAGTGATGGATTTGTGTTTGTACAAATTGAAAGGGAGGGATAGCTGGCACTGCACAGTGCCATGTCAGATGGTCTCTGTAGGAGTGAATACCTTTATTGTCATTGTACACCTAAAATGCTAATCTCTCCCGCACAAAGTAAAATATATATATGATGATCCATCCTGAAAAAAAAAGAAAACTACCCAGAGATGAATAAAAATGCACTGCTGCTCATTGGGCCAGATTTCTAGGATTCGAGATATGGCAAACATGTCTTCCCAGATCTGCTTTAAACGTGGACAACGCCATCTTTTATTGCCCAATGCTTGTGAAGTTGTCGATAATACACCACAGACTTGCTTTGAGAATTTACAGTGCATTCGGTCTGTGTATCTGAGTGTGTCATCTTTTTTAGTAGCTATACCAAATATGAGTTGCAGAGTACATGTTTAATATCTCTCGGTAGGAAGGTGAACATTATATTCCTTGTTTCTAACCGAGTACATAGATTTATGTTGACTTTTCTAAATACCAGTAACAGAGAAACTGTGCCTACATTTCTTGATAGGCAGGAGGAAAGTATTACATCACAGCGGATGGGTAACCCCTAAACCATGGAACTGGGGAACAACAATGTAACACAAGAAAATCCCAAGGGGGAAAAAGGAGTTCACATGGAAAAGTACTGTATTAGTTTGAGTACTCAGTTATGGAGAATAGAGGCGAAAAAGAGAAGGAAGCCCAGTCATAAATATTCACATTTTCAATAGAAATTTATTACCATTATAAAATTGCATAATAAACAAACATCAAAACCACAATAAAATAGATGAATTAAATTTTAGTATAATCTACTTATCAAATCTAATACTTTAAACCATTCAATCGCAATTTAATTGCCACAATTCATAACCTCGTATAACTCGAGGTAAAATATCACTATCTCATTTTAGAATTTCATTCAAATAGTGGAAATGCTGTAGAAAAAGCGAATAGTTAACAATTGGATAAGGTACTAAATACAACCAAGTGCTAAGTACCAAGTTGTTAACAAAGGAATAAGGTACTGGAAGCAAAAAAGTGCTAGGTGCCTACTGTGCATACATGATCTTCAATACTATGCATACATGATCTTCAAATATCATAACAGTTTCGGCGAAATCAACCTATCTGGCTCAGTTAAACGAGCCAGTATTCGCCTTCTTCAGGGCGCACTAAATATTGCCAATATAAACCTGGAACATACTAATGCTTAAATTTGTGTCTATCATTCAGTAGTTCTCACAGGTAAACCTTTGTGCAATTCATGAGGGCTTGATTGTAGATCTAGAAGTCTGTTAGAGACGTTGACCCTTAATAAAACACATTAAAACAGACAAAATAGAAAAAACAAAGAAACTTTATGTTAAAATACAGAATATAATGAGTGAGCCTCCTAATATTCAATGCCTCAAGCCATAAAGATAAAACCTGGGGATATATATATATATTCACCTAAGTTGGTCCAAATGTGGTGCCGAAAAAATGTGTTAATTTCGATCCGCCACCCAAGCAGGACTGATGATGCAAATGAATTTACATCTGAAAAGACAAAAATAGGAAGCTAAGAGAGATATCCCAAGATTATCTCAAACTTCAATTGCTAAAGCACAGTGTCCCCTGTCTCCACAGCGAGCAGATCTGGGTATTGCCCCTTCTATTACTAACCTTAAAATTTTGGATAATTCAAACTATGGTCATAACCGCAATAGACTCAATTGTGGTGAATGTTCCAAATCCAAGATTCTTGGACGGTGTGGGGTCAAGCCGGAAGGAGAGGCCAACAAATACAGGACCATAGGTTCCTAAGTGAAAGATATGGAACAAGTTTGCATTTTAGTGATTGCAAAACATTAAATGCAGCGGTTAAAAAGCATTTTAAGAAGAAAAGCAAACTGTATCAGTATTGGTTTTTTAAACAGCCGGCGTACATTCACGCCGTCCTATGTGGTCTCCTCGACTAAATATATAAAAAAATACACGCGGGACTCAAGACATGAATAGTACTTCATGCATGCCCTGTGTCCTGTCGGTACTGTAATGGAGACTAAGTTCGCCTCGGAAAGGGGAGAACCTATGAATGTATACACAAATACCAAAATTCTCACCCGGAACGAGCCTTCACTCTCGTCTCTAGAAGCAACCGCCTGGGATGCACGCCGTCCGGTGTTGTATCCGTGGCCGTGTTTATAAACACATGCAGTGCTGGAAGCAGAAATAGGACTGTATGTGTGCTCTTAGTCCCATGAACACTAAAAAAGGACTAGGGGCGGCCTCGCAACGAAGAGAAACAGCGAGTGTATGCTAACAAATGTAGCTTACTCGGAATAAGCCAGTGATGTTACATAATGGGGCTATATTTAAAAGACCGGCGTGAAAAGACACGATTGGGTGTTATAACCGCGGCTTTGTTCATCAATACACGCGGACGACCCCCTAATCAAGGAAAAAATGCCTACATCAATTTTAGGTTACTTTAGTACTCAGAAGGGACTTAATCTCTAAAATACAAAAACAACGGCACGGTTGGCTGGTATGGATATGTTAAATAATCATGAGCGAAAACAAATAAGAGAACGCCTACAAGGCTCTAATAAAGAAATATTTATTTATGTTACATGTTAAGGTATACAGTGGAGCCATTCTTCTTGGCGGTTTAATCCTGTCTCATAGCTATTGGTGTTATACATCCACCATTGTTCCCTTTGCGCCAATCGGACTGCTGTGTTGTTAACATCCGTGCCGTAGACTTTTTCCAAGACGCACCATTTCAAACTGTTCAGATCATGATTGTTTTCAACAAAATGCGACACTAAAGGAGCAGACACAATTTTGTTTCAAATTTTAGATTTATGTTCACCAATTCTAATTTTGATAGGCCTGGATGTTCCCCCAGAGGGGTGTGCCCCAGTGGGTTTGGCAACCAGTCCTTCCTGGGCACTGTGTGACCTGACCTAGATCTGCCAGACCTGCAATTCAGGCACACTTTAGATAGACACAAGGAAAGATCATTACTGCACATGAAGTTGCCCTCCGCCTTTGAAGTAAACCATCTGTTGTGTCATCAAGCAAAAAATATTTATTTATAGCTTGGGGGGAACACACTTGATTTGGGAAGAAGAGGATGCAGTGCAACATGGGTACAGTTCCTGTACCAGTGCTTAGGAAAAGGAGGAGGCTGACATTACGCAATATATTAAAGGACCAAATAAACTGATAAAATGGTTCTTTTCGAGGGGTTATGTCATGGAGCTGCTGCTACTGTTTACATTTTAAAAATAAAAAATAAAAACTGCAAATACTGTGACCTGCAACAGATCCTTCACCTCTATTTCCTATCTAACAACACAAAGAAAAACTGCAGGTTACTTACTTACTTATAAGCAAAGCAGAAAGGTGATGGCTGAAAGGTTTTAAATCATTCATAATCAGTGTCACAGCTCTGGGTTTGAGGTGTGTGTTTGAGGCTCGATGTTATGGGGGCCGGTATTGGAGACTTAAGATGTTGTACTAGCGACTTACAGATGTTAGGAGAGCGTGTTTTCAACGCAATGTGTTGTAAAAAACTTGTGTACAGGCGCGTTATAAATGCCATATCATATCATATTATATCATATGAGAGTTACAATGCATTGAATGCAGATATAAGATATTTGAGGAGGGTAAATGAGACTCACACTGTTGGGATGTTGAAGGAGGGTACTCCAGACTTAAGTTGACAGGTTGCTTGAGGTTCATGGTGTTCAATAATGCTGGAGACTTAAGTTACTGCAGGGTGACATTGTGTAAACATGATGGTGTTGGAGCAAGGCATTGGAGGTGTAATGTGTTGGAGGACTGGAGTGGGTACCAGACATTTAAAGGTGTTGACTGAAGGCCCTCAGCAACTCACAGTTGATGGTGGGGTGCCCGTGCTGACAATGGTTGGGGGATATTCAGGCTCTGGGTGACTTGCGAGAGTTGGTTATTGTGCAATGGTTCAAAGTGCACTAGTGGCAAGAACATTCCTGTGCGTATTGTCCAAGTGTAAAAGCATGAAGTGGTACAGCCTTTTTACTGGTTGGGCTTGTGTTGGTCAGTTGCTGTTTCCAGTCAATTGTCAGACACTTGACAGGCACTGGATGTCTGCACTTTGGGTTTAGGCCTCTTTGAGATACTCTTTCTGTTTACAGTTTAGCCGTAGCGATGCACAATAGTCCATGTTGCTGTGTTGGACATCTGCTTGCTGTCATGATTCCTGCCCCTCATGTCCCCAGCCCTCCAAGATATCATGCTGGAGCCAGGCCACGATCACCTACATGGCCCTCAGGGCCTCTCCATCCCTCCAAAGACCCACTTGGAGTCAGACTTGGCGCTTGTGGCACCAGACTCACTCATTCCCATAGGATAACATTGGGGATTGGACTTGTAGTGCATTGATGGGGACAAGATGGATGCCCCCACATATTTCGGTTCCCAGAACTGCATGTGCAGTCTAGTCTTTTGGGTGTGGTACAGCCCAGAGATACCTGGGATACCCAGAGACTATTTAAGCCACGCCCAGGCTGCGAAACATGCTTTGCATTTTCTGCACCTGCAGCGTGACACTCACCGTGTTCAGATCGGTCCCCAGTAGGTCTGCATCTTTCTTCTGTGCTCAGCTCCTGCAAGAACAAGAACACCGTTACGAACAGCCTTACCTTGCAGCGCTTCTGTCCATCATTCATCACTCCTTCTGTTCTGCGGGCATCTTCGGTGGTGTCATTCCCATCCCGGCACGCTGCTTCTTAAGGAAAAGGGAAAAGAACAGAAAAAAGGCATTAGTAAGCATTCAGAAAATCTTCGCTTATTTTTAATGACTGTACGAGCTTCAAATACTTACCTGAATCCAAGCCGCTCTTGGGCAATTCTGTCTCCGGAACTTCTCATCAAGCTGCAGGAGGGAAATGACACTCCAGATTAGCATGGAAACATCTAGAGGCACCGCATACCACGCTTACTCACCGCATTTCTTCTTCATAACCGGCATCCACACTGAAAACGTTGCGGCACCTAAAAGACACAGAAAAAGAACTCAGTTCAATACAAATACGAAAGGGTTGCATCGCGCATCGCGCTCTCCCTCCACTTCAGCGCTACTCATCTCAGCAGCACGTCGCCATCCCCAGACGCCGCCCATCATCTAAGGAAGTAAAGGAACGAAGTTAGAAAACTGTCCAAAAGACTCATTATACTTACCTGTCGGACTCTTGCCAGTGAAGTAACTAGGCAGCAACGAGCCTGCATCAATCAACGCGCCCCTGTGCTGAAAGCAGGAGGGAGAGCACACTTTCTGAGAAAACAAGGTGAGCTGTGGATCAAAGGGAAGGGTTGGACCCTGGGGAAGAAGGGGTTCAAGCACACAGAGACAATATGGAGTTAAACTCTACCAATCCTGTGTTTCAGGCCCAGTCTCCAGTCGAGTAGATTCCAGGGAAGGGTTTGAGGTCGTAAGAGGTCAGAACAGGCTGAGTGGCATCCCTGTGGATACCAGGTGAGCGTTACACTTACATTTACAGTAATTTGGTAATTTGGGCCTATACACACTGATATTAACAGGGCCCAACTCCAGACTTTCAAGGACATTTACTCCACCTACTAGGAGATAACGGTATTACCTCCACCAAATCTATTATACTCTGCAATCTTAACCTGGGCTTAAATGACCCAAAAGATAAAGCTTCCACAACACTGGCTAAAGAACTAAACAACATGGGCTTTGTGCAAAAAGTCACAAACCCTATTCCTTGCAAAGGTTGCACCTTGGATTGGGTGGCTGACCATAACTGCTCTGCCACAGTCAGTTCCAACACCTCCTACCCATGGACTGGCCACAACCTCATAATACAATTCTCCATGCCTAGAGCTCCTACTACTAAAACACTCACCTATGCTCCCCAACATGGGCTAGAAGTGCATGTGAACTATCTAAGGACAACCTCCTACCTTTCCTGGAAACTCCTACTCTCAAGCCCCCTTTCTCTAGTGACCATGGTCTACTAGCAGATATCTATAATGACACCCTTACAGAAGCTATTGACGCCATAGTCCCAATAGAACATAAAAAAGAAAAAAAGTCTATGCACACCAACTAATGGTTCACAGCTGAATTCCATGCCCTACGCATTTCTAAACGCAGCATACTGACCAAGTGGCAAACAAACCCTAGTAACTCCAACAAGAAAGTATTCAGAAAGTTATCCGCCAAGTACAAAGAAGCTATTATCAAAGCTAAGTCTAACTCCTTTAACACAAGGATAACTAATGCTAAATTCCAGCCTAGGGAAATGTTCACCATATTCAGAGACTTAGTCACTCCCACTTTATGCCCAGAGGACTTCCCTAAAGATGAAGCCTGGTTCTCTGGTATACAAGCAGCCATGCTCAACAAAATAGAACTTCTCCCAAAAAAATCCAAGTTCAACATGAAGCCTTGCCTAACCCCAACCCTCTTCCCTCACATGCCCATATCCCCACTCACCCTGTCAATAGCCTACTTTCTTTCCGAGACATCACTGAATCAGAAGTCTTAGACCTCCTCCAAAACTTAAAACCATGCATCTGAAAAGGGGACATATGTCCAGCCAACATCATCAAGAAATGCGCGCACTTACTTGCACCCTTCTTAACAGCCTTCATCAATGCTTCATTCGCCTCGGGTATTGTCCCGCCTAGCCTCAAAGAGGTATGGGTGTGCCCTCTTTTAAAAACAAAACTTCCCTAGACTCTACATCCCCTGATAACTACAACCTATCACCATGGTCCCAATTCTCCTAAATATCCAAAGCAGCCCACAACCAAACACAACACTTCCTCAAGGCCAATTGCATCCTCTGCAAGAGGCAGTCAGGGTTCTGCAAAGGTCATGGCACAGAATTGGCCCTTCTTGATCTCAAAAACCAAATAACAGGAATTATGGATGACGGCAAACTAGCTCTTCTCCTACTTCTGGACCTCTCGGTGGCATTCAATCTTATGGACCACAAGACTCTCAATAGACATCTTACTCAATCAGCCCGATTCTCCACAAAAGCCACCTCCTGGATCACTTCCTGGAAGGGAGAGCAATGAAGGTGTTTTCAAACCATGCGAGCACAGCTCCAACAACAAGCCACTGTGGAGTCCCCCAAGGCTCTTACACGGCACCCACTCTCTACAACCTATTCACCAAACACCTTTTTCGACAAATTGGACTCCTTCAGCATAGCATATACAAACTATGCTGATGACACTCAGGTCCTCCTACCACCCTCTAGCGCTTATGATCAAGATGAAAAAGCTCTCCATTAGATTCAAGCCTGAATTGCAGCAAATGGCCTCTGTCTCAATGGAGACAAAACTGAGATCCTCCTAGTCGGCCCTAATGAAACCTAAGCAAACTTGGTAATCAATATAGCGATTTCACCATTTATAATACTGTTATCCCTGTCTCTTCATCAGTAAAAATACTAAGGGGGTCATTACGAGTATGGAGGTAGCCATGGTGCTATTAACGCCATGGCTACCCCCATACTGCATACCGGGTCCGGGTCCCCTGAATGGGGAAATACCAGGCCATTCCAACCTTGGAGGACCCAGCATTTCCCCATTCAGGGAACCCATCCCCATTCCCATTTGAGCCCCCATAGGGCTCAATGGGAAGGGTCTAACAATGGGCCCGTTGATAATGGGCCTGTTATTAGCTCCCTGGTCCTTTAGCGGCTCCCACTAAGGGCAGCTGGGGGACCCGCTAAAGGAACTTGTAATGCGGCAGAAAGGGGTTAACGGCACCGGCATCCTTACCAGTGCCGTTAACCCCTTACCGCCAACCTCGAAATGAGGCCCTAGGTGTCTATTTAGACTCCACACTCTCTATGTCACGCCAAGTAAGCTCAATTGCCTCCACCTCCGCACTCACTACCAAACTAATGAATGCATTAAAACCCTATTTGTCTAAGGAGAACCGCGTTTCAATAGCTAGAGCCACCATTGGGGCCAAACTAGACCATTGCAATGTTCTCCTAGCAGGTACCTCGGCCAAAAATTTGAATAGACTTCAAGTCATTCAAAACAACGCTATCAGAGCAACATTAAACATTCCCAAAAGAGACCACAGCCCACACGCCAGGTGCACAGCCCATTGGCTCCCCATCAAGTAACTGATTATCTTCAAGAAGCTTACCCTTACCCATAAGTGCCTCGCACTTACAGCCCCCATACCTATCAGAGAAAATAATCAGAGCCACCTCCTTGCGCCCCAAAAGAGCCTGCCACACCAACTAGTTGCTCATCGCTTCAATGAAGAGGGCCAAAGCGGGTGGCATCGGCTTCCCCTACATCGCCTCCAAATTATGGAATGCCATACCAAACCCACTCAGAGCTGAGTCCTCCCTTATCGCATTTCGGAAAAGGCTAAAAACAAGGCTTTTCAACTGATACCCCTCCTTATCATAGACCTTCGCTACCCTGCATCACTGTGACTGCTATAGATGTAGCCCACATTAGCCTGTTCTCTGTTACATCAACGTCAGTAGGTTCTCCATCTCCACTGGCCACCTTTAGGCTCATTTTTTTCATTCCCTCCCGTTTTTTTCCTCCTTCTGTTTTTGTCATCATCATGCAATTAAGTATGCTTTCTTGTAACAGCGCTACAATGCCTTCAGGCTGCTGCACGCTTTATTAATGCTAATGAATAATAATAATAATAACGCTACATATGGCGATCCATTATTGTATGAAATGTACATCATTGTACAGTAATATTGTAACCATACATTTCTTGGTGTGCTGAGGAACAATGTTAAGTGATGCCACTTCCTGTTTTGTCAAGGGGTGAAAGGTTCTGTGCCAGGGTCAAATTATATCACTTCTTGTGATGTTATCAGAGATTAAGCGCTGTGTGATGGCACTTCCACTACCCTGGCATTTTGCTGATATGACATCCCTGCATTGCAATTTACAAAGTGTGACTCAGCTTTTTCTTTTGATGTAGTTACTGCTCAGATCGGCAACGCTGTAAATGTCCTGCAGGGTTGTGGTTATTGTGGATCAACTTCCTCCACGCCCGGAGGCACCCACTATGTTGGAGTCTCTGCGACCTGGATTCTAAGATCATTCTTTATATATGTATAATCTGCACACAAAAAAAGTGCTCAGTTGGATCACAGGCACGTTTCCCTTTCTCAAACAACTACTCCATTAACAAAAAATGTTCATTCAAATATGCTGAAACAGTGTAATGTTTTTACCTCCTTTTGTTTTTAGCATATTCACTTTTGCATTATTTTACATTTTATGAATATAGAACCATAGATACCAAATGCAATGTGATCTGAGGCTACAAGACAAGCCTGGTTGATAATTTCATACATGACATGGGAACACTTGAGATCCCAATGCAAGTGATGCACAACATTTGTGACTAAGCTGCACTTCAGAAAAGCCTGTGCACACAGGCAAGATGCTGTTTGTTATGCATAATAGGCATAACAGTTGCAGTTCCACAAAAACATTTTAATCTGATGATTTCACATTAAACAATCATACACACAGTTCGACAAGTCTGGATTTAGCTGTATTGTGAACAGAGTTGCTGGTTTTGTCCTGTAGCAAGTAAGGATGGACCTTACTCCTGCTACCAACCCCTATTTAAGCCAATGTGGCAATTTGGCAATGATTAAAATGAATGTGATCGATTCCTCTATTCGGAACAAAATTGATAGTCACTCTCCATTATTGAGCTAATAAAACAGAGCAATATTCTAAACACCATAACTAAATGATTTCAAAGGTGACAAAAGTGCATCAAACAAGAAATGTAATATCTCATTGTCAATGTGTTTAATTCACTACTGTCTCAAAACAGATTCAAATAGGGAGCTCTAATTTCATTCAATTACAAACAAGTTTACTAAACTCGTCCAAGCGCATAGACGCAAGTCCCTGTATTAAGATGTTTCATATAGCCCTAATGAGTGTGTACAAAAAAATGGCACATTTATTTATATGCTTCACTGCAACATAAACATATGTTGATGATACGCAATGCCATAATTACACGACTATGATTATGATCAGTGAAGTGCCTGACAATGCATCTGTCTTGCTTCTTAGGGCCCAATCTGCTTTTAGAAGAGGGCTAAACTGTCCAACGCCATTAAACGAGTTCATTAATGAACACAATAATGTAAGAGTCATACGTCGATCAGCAATCTCCTATCTATGATGGGGTGTCGGGGTGTCTCAAACTGAATACGAGCCTTAGTATTTGGAGTTTCTACAGAAGCTTAAAGATCTTTCAGGCAGACGAAATTATTACCCAGACATGTCCCTTTGGGTGGGCAGACTGATTCTGTTTGGTGTGTCATGTAAAACAATGACAGTCCCATCGAGATGAGATGTGTTCTGGGAGTTTTTGAGAGTGCTGCAAAAGGATAAAATCACTTTTAATTTTAATGTATGCCTTTTATTTAACTGAAGTAGTAGGAGTTTACAGGACAAACCCTTAACGGGTGTGCATTAAAAAATCCAGTACCAAAAGATTGAATTATAAAATTGTGAACACCACTTGTTTGCCTTTTGTAACTGGACCTTTTTTTTGTCCCCTACCATCCATGTAATGTATGCTGGGGAAAACCCCGGACCACCGAAGCCCATAATACCGAACCAGGGTAACAGGGGACAACCCTGCAAACCCTGCTCCCCTTGTTCGGTATTTTGGGATTCAGTGTTTTCAACCAGACCGAATGCACACTAATTATGCATTCAGTCTTTTTATTCGGTCTTTTCGTGCAGACCCGCTTCTAACAAATGTTATAGAAGGGTTTTGGTGGATTTTCAGGGAGTTTGTAGATCATTTTGATCATTTTTGCTCACAATTTGGCCCTTTTAACTGTTTATGAGTTTAGTACTCACCACGTGTTGTTTTTGTACTTTTATGTATCTTACCCTCGTAAAAACTCACAATGGGACCAATTACAAGTTTGGTGCTGCTGTAAAAGTGTGGCAGCAATTCTGTTACCACAGCTGTGTTTGGTGGTAACGTTATTACTGCATCTTTACCAAGCTGCCTTATTCTCCATTAATATTAAGAAGACTGGTTAAGCCTTTGGATGATAAGGAATTAAAAAGGTGCCTTGCTCATAAATAAGGTGTTTTAAAGTGGTCTTGTATAGTGATATGCATGCCATTTTGAAAGCCTCTAGGCAGTCTAAACATATTAATCAGTCTTACCCACATATTTACTTACAGATATTTCACCCTCTTTCTTTCATGTATACACACATTATATTGACTGTGGAAGGTCGTTAGGGACCTTTCATAGGCCATGCTAACTTTATTGCCTAAGCACTATTGCAACACAAAATTGCCCCAAAACTCCATTCCATGCCATTGACTAAATCTGGGTGTACACTCTGGAACATGAGTTTTGAAATACGCTTTCTAAGACTCATATTAGTTGACTAATCCCTGCTCTGCAAGGGATGGATCTCCACAACGAGTATCCTCAATTTTGAGATGTTAGTTTTGTGTTTGTATTTATTTTAATGCGTTAAGCACTTTGCCCAAAGTGCTGTAAATTACACGGTATGAAAGTTAGTCCATAGTCAATCATAGTGGAATACGATTATATAAGAGTCTGGAGATTTAGAAATATCTGTTATTCCATAGGGCAGACAGAAGGTAAGATTTGAGATCAGGGAGGAGTATAAAAAGAAATGGTGACAATTGAGTCGATAGAGGAAGGGAGTTCCAATGCTTAGGCGCAAGAAGAGAAAAGGAGTGAAATTGAGATGAAGTTAAGGAACAATACCATGGACACACCTATAGGCAATGAAAACAAAGTTAAAAGAGAAGACAGGCGTCAAAAAGTACAAAGAACATTGAGAAAATAAAAGGAATAAAGGAGGAGTGTGCAGAAAGGGAGAAGAGAACATGGATGACAGAGTTGTAGACAGAGGGTAGAGATTTGAGATGAGATACAGGAAGACCAAAGAGGAGAGAGCAACCATAGTAAAGATTAGAAATACATTAGAGACACTTAAAGAAGCTTAGTGATCTGGAAATACAGGAATGGGTGAACCTGATGGTTATTAAACAGATGCAATCGACAGCAACAGGCAGAAGTAGAAATATGAGAGAAGGAAAGAGAGGACTGTAAATGGAGCTTAGAAAGCAACATAAATGGAAGAGGAAGGAAATGAGAGAAAGTGCAGAGCTATAAATAGGGTTGTGTAGAGTGGTGGCAGGAAAGAAATGAACTTCCATTTCAGTAGATTGTAGGTGGAGAATATGAAAGTGAATCCTGGAATGCATAGTAGAGAGACATTTAGAGACTTTAGTATGGAAAGTGTCAGTAAAAGAAGAGAGAGAAAAGAAGGTCTAGTAATCGCCCATCCACCTGCACAAAGAGACCAGATAGATTGAATGAGGTAAAAAGGGCAGAAAGCGGGAATGTGTATTAACCTGAGAACAATAGATTGTGGTAATGAGGGATTCCACTCCAGAACACAGGGAGAGTGAAGACGACAATTGCGGAGACGAGAGAAGTGTAGGAGTGGCAGAGGCATTATTCATATCCCTTTTGTATCTGTTAACGATATAATAAATCTTATTCCGATGTTCCTCCGTGTCTGTGTACCCTCCATGCAGTATCCACCCATACTTCAAGTGGCGACGAGGATCCTCTAAAGCAAGACATCGAGCCAGCGTTATACAGAAAGAGCAGCAGTGGCTTCCGGACCACACAGGTGAGATGTACCAAGCCATAATCCCTGCGGGACAATAAGTAAAGTTGTGCACGCCACACAGCATGTAAAGGATACCTTTTTGTTGGAAAACCCATTGCGCCGCTCAGTCCGCTGGGAAATATTAGAAAAAATGACCCTGCAATGTGGAATTCCTCATGCAACATGCAGCAATTTTGATAGGCCAGGCACAGCAAAGGTATCCATATAAGGATATCACACTCTTCCTCGTCCGAGTCCCTGAATAGTGTTTTTGCTTGCATGAAAATTTAAAAAGAACACAGAGCAAACAAGAAGATACCAGGCAAAGAAATCAAGGCAAATACCAGAGAATACTTACGAGTAAAGCCAAGACTGATATATGAATACATATATACAAATACAAAAATAAAACATTTAGCATACAGCCCACAGCCTAGAATTTAGGTGCACCTCTGCCACTGTGATTATAGCATAACAGCCAATCTCAGTGGAGCAGGAGACATGTTGCAATACCGCAACATGTCTCCTGCTCCACTGAGAATGCCATTTGGTTTAATATCGGCAACCTCAGTGTTCCAAAAAATAATGTATCGAATATTTGATGGAGAAGAAGGCGTAATTCTTTTCCAAGATGGTATCTTGATATATGCTGACAAAGAGGAGGAACATGACAGAAGATTGGAGAAGGTGTTTAAGAAGTTGCATAATGTAGGAATGACACTCAGTAGAGAAACATCAAAGATCAAAAGGAAGGACATTGAATACGTGGGACATGTAGTATCAACGGATGGAACTACAGCTAAGAAAGACACACACTAAGTGCACAGACACTCCCTGCAGTATCCGCCCATACTTCATATAGTGTGCAGCATAAATAATAAAGTACAAAGAACAAAACGACTTGGCGGTGGGGGGTGCTGTAGGGAAGAGGGTGAGAGTAGGAGATATGATGAGCCCAGGATAGTGTACCGGTATGATCAGCAAGATAGAAGTGCAACCATTGAAGAACTGATCTTGAGATAGTTAAGAGAGGTGGGTGGGAGCATGAATAATATCAAAGGTAGCTGATTGGTAAAGAAAGATAAGAATCAAAGATAACAGCATGGTGAGCAAATATTCACTTGCTGCGTTATGCAGATTACCACACATTATAACAGCAATATACAGATTACCACACATCATAACACTGATAGCTGAGCGTGTGACTTTTTTGATGTTAGGATTTCTTTAAATAGGGTAGCCACATCTATCTTGATGATTTGACAGGTTAGATATTTGGTGCGATTTGTATGACGGAGGAACAAAGTGGCAAATCAAATATTTGAAAATGAAGTCAAGATTATGTTTATCTTGTATATTTGAGATGGATGCAAATATGTGCCTGGCAAATGGCAGTTCTTTAGCTCTATCATTGGAGCTTGCTTAGCTGTATCAGTTCACTTACTCAAATGTTTTCAGATTCAAATTAACCAATTACTGTCCTGGCATCTTGTTAAACGCTATGCCAACTACTCCTGTATTTAAGGGAATGATGCAATATTTGATGGGTTAACATTTTGATAGGTTAACATTTTGACATGTGAAAATAAAAATCGTATACCAGAAATTTTTTTAATCCCAATGGGAGTCCGATTGTTGTGACATTTGACATGTCTTCTGTGCTAAATATGTGGCATATGATTTAGTTCACAGGCATATCAGCAACGTTTTCCAAAACATTTTCCTTAAGATGCACATGTCTCTCCTGATGCCTTTGGAATTAGCTATATCTTGAGATTTACTGGATGCAAATGAGTCAACATGTCTGTCAGGTAGGTACCTAATGCCACATACATACTGAATATTTGAATATTATGTATGACAACTGTTACAGAACATAGTTTGTATTGCTTTGCTCCCATATCTTTGCAGTATATTATTGTGCTGTTGTTCATATCATAAATAATCAATTGGGGAACAGTAAAGCGATAGCTTGCAAGCTTTGCTAATGATAATTTACTGCTGGATTAAGCATATGTTACGCACTGTGGTTTTGATTTTCAAACACATATTCATGTGGCCTACTTTGGCAGTGCTGTTCATTTTACAAAGTGGCATTCATGTATATATCGTAATGTGTGAATCACATAACGCAGCTGCTAGTGCTAGTGTGGGCAAACTCTAAATGAATACATTCAGTTAAAAACATCTTCATTGCATGCACAAGAGCAGAATGTTTTGGACCAATGATGAGCAGGGTTAGGGGGGCAGATCCTGAATGGAATGGGCCAGAAGACAGCAGTTAAACAAGCTGAGCCAGGAAGCTGTTTCACATCATATGTTGACATAAGTTTGTTTAGGGTTTTAGAGTAGCAATTTTTTTTCTAGGCTAGCCTCTAAACCAGGGGTCTGCAACCTGTGGGCCTCTAGATGTTTTTAAAGTTGGAATTAATTCAAGTTTAATTGCAATAGGGTTAATAATTGATACAACAGGATAGGGACTAATAAACTTGGGATGGAACATTTTGGGACCTTTTAGTTGAACATGTTTGGTTGTTAGCCAGACTTTTTCTCCTACATGGTATTCCGGCGCATCTCTGCTTTTGTTATCCGCAAAGTGCTTGTGGGTAGCTTTGGTGTCTTGCAGGGTTTTGGTGCCTTTCTTTAAAGTTTCTTGAATACTGCTATGCAGTGATGTCATGGCGGGCATTTCTAAAGGTGCAGGTGGGTCGAGAGCCGTGGTATGTGGATACCTTCCATGATGGAAAAAGAAAGGTGAAAAACCTGTGGAACTGTGGACACTGTTGTTATACGGGTATTCAGCTGCCCAAAGAAGGTCAACCCAACTGTATAATTGAGCAAACATGCAACGCAGGTATTGCTCTAGAGTTTGGTTGGTCCTCTCAGTTCAACCATCGGTTTGTGGGTGATGGCTGGTGGACAACCTGATCTCAATCTGGGCCTACTCAGTCCGAGATGATTACAGATGGGAACCCATGCAATCGCACAATGTTTGTCAGGAAGGTTTGTACAAGAGTTCCAGCATTTGGTAGGCCTTTTAAAGCAATGAAGTGCGCCATTTCGGTTACAAGGTCCATCCACCACTACCAGAATGGTATTGTATGCATTACAAGGAGGGAATTCAGTAATTAAATCCAGTGATATTGTGAGCCATGGAGCTGGTGGTATGGACAAAGGGCAAAGTAATCATGGTGGTTTAGTTTTGGAGGCTTTGTTGCAGGCGGATACATCACACGTTTTTACATATCGCCAAATCGCCCACCAAAAATGTTGTCAGATTTTTGCCAAAGTTTTGGAGAATCCTGGATGACCTGCTGTTAGGGTATCGTGATAGTTGTGTAAAACCTTGCGGTGCAACAGCGGGTCCGGTAGATACAGATGTTTTCTGTAGTAAGGTAGGTCGCCTGCCATGGTCCATTGAGCGACTTGGGTAACCCAGGTCTGTAATTGTTCTGGTTTCATCGACTGTCTGACTACCGCCCATAGCTGGTCCAATGGAGGTAGAGTGCAGCTTGTCAAATCTAGCAATTTAATTCCAGGTATTATGGCAAGGGGTTAAAGGGCTGCATACATGTTTTTTCCTTACAAATTCCACCCAATGCGGGACAAAACATCAGCCTTCCCGTTTTTGACTCCTCGACGAAATGCCACAGTAAAATCATATTTGGAGAAGAATTTGGCCCAACTTTACTGATGTGGAGACTGTGCTTGTGCTGTTCGTAAGTATTCCAGATTAGGATGGTCAGTGTAAACAGTGATAGTTTGTTGTGCACCCAATAAGTGATGATGCCATTTTTTAAATGCTGCTTTGATGGCAAGCAACTCTTTATCCGTTATTGTGTAGTTCAGCTCAGCCGGTGAGAATTTCTTGGACCAGAATACCACAGGGAGCAATTGATTGGTTACTGGATCTCGTTGAGATAGTACGGCCCCCATTGCCACACTGGAAGCATCAGTTTCAAATAGGAAAGGAAGCTCAGGATCTGGATGTTTTAATATAGCCGCAGAGGTAACCTGCACTTTGAGTTCTTTAAAAGCCTGTTCAGATTCTGCAGTCCACACAAAGGTTTTGTCTTTCTTGAGTCATAAGGTAATCGGATGAGCAATGTTTGAGAAGTTGGGTATAAACTGTCTCTAAAAGTTACCGAATCCGAGATCCACCAGGGGGCGCTGAGATGTGCTGATCCATCTCCGCTCGTCTCCCCAACAGGGCGTTAATCGAGGGACCTGAGCCCCCCCCGACACCCCCGGAGCGAGACGCCGACACCCCCCCCCCAGTACGAAGGCGCCGGGCACCCCCAGCCCAAACTTGAGCCTCGGCGGCGCGTCGGAGCCGGAGCCCCGAGCCTCCGAAATTCGAGGGCGCGAGGCCCCTCCCCCCTGCGGCCCTGCGGCTCCGGGGAAATCCTTGGTGAGCCCGGGCTCGGAGAAGACGCGCTAAGGCCCAGGCGGCCGAGGCCGGGGGCCTCCGCCTCCACCAATCCGCGGCCCGGGACGACGGAACGGCCCAAGAAGAGGAGTCAGTAGCAGGAGATAAGGATCCCTCCCAGCGGAGAGGCTGCAACGGAGCAACGCCCCACAGCCTGGTGAGCCCGCGCGGGCGAATACGCAGGACACCACCCCGGGCCGAGTGGCGCAGGAGTGGCCCCCCGAGGTAAGGAGACCCAACCCGGGGCGGGGCACCCGTCGGGGGCCATAAAACCCCCAAGAGGTTGGGAGGAGAGGAGCCAGGAGCCCGAAAAAAAAAAAAAATAAAAAAAAAATAAATAAATAAAAAGAAGCACTTGAAGCACCCTGAGCCTGAGAGGTGCGCCAAGGGCAATCGCCCCCCGCAAACACCGCTCAGGGTCAGGCAGAGGGGCAGAAGACCCCCCTCCTCACCCCTTCCTTGCCCAGTCAAAACACAACAGGTTGCAGCCTCCAGCTACGGGGAAGTGAACGGGGACACCCCGAGAAAGGGAAGCCCACGACGAGGGAACTGCCTGGGATACCATCCCCCCCCCCCACAACCGTGACCCCACCCGCGGCCGCAGAGCTACCAGAGGCCCCCGCTCCCCCCAGGACTCAAAGGAGACAAACAAACACCGTTAGCCACGTCCACCTGGTGGCAGCCACCGGGGAACAAGAGTGCCCAGGAAGGGCCTATGAACTGGAGGGAAACGCTACAGAGGTTTCGGCGTCCGTCCCCCGAGCCCCCCACAGCCCCTGAAATGGCTACCCAAACGCAACAAGAAGTGACAGACGCAAATTCGGTCACCAGGGGTATGGCGGCCCTACTGGACGAAATTAGAGGATTCCGCGCAGACATCACCCTTAGACTGGACACTCTAGACAAAAAGGTGGACAATATAGAAGACAGGGTGCAGGCACTGGAGAATACCACAGCCTCGAGCGACATTTCCGAGACACAATTTGATATGCGCCTGTCAGAGCTCGAGAGAAGAGAGGAGAAATGCTCATTGAAAATGGATGACTTGGAAAATAGGGAAAGGCGCTGCAACCTACGTTTCCTAGGCTTCCCTGAACAAGATGGTGAAACTCAGGCAGACATTGTCAAGGCTGTCAATGCGGTGGTGAGAGTGCTTTTTGATGGAGCGAATACCAGCGAACCCACTATTGATAGGGCCCACAGAGCTGGGGCTGCCTCCAGAGGCCCTAGATCCGTCCTGGCTCGCTTCCACTACTTTGCTGAGAAAAGCAGGATTCTCGAACTAGCTCGCAAGAAGGGCCCGGTGGAGTGGGAGGGAGCCCAGATATCTGTGTATCAGGACTTGTCGGCCTTCACGTTGGCGAGACGCCGCCTTTGTTCGCCCCTGACGAAGATGCTTCAAGCCAAGGGAGTCCGATACAGATGGGGGTATCCTTTTTCACTTTCTTTTGAGTTCGAGGGATATAAATATGCCCTGACCACCGAAGATGACATTCAAAGAGTGACGAGCGAACTCATAGATAGCTCGGGCCTGGAGCCGAGAGACCGTGAACGGGAGCCCACCCCGATGGGCCCAAAAAAGAATAATGTTCCTAAAGAGAGGCGCAGGGTACGAGGCCAAAGAAAGTTCAGGAGAGTAGCCCTGGCGTCGCCAAATCCTCAGAATGACTGAAACAGTCTACTAGAGGCCGACTAAAAACTCATCTTCTAGTCGCAGCAGAGGGGGGATGTTGCTATATCACATGTTTTTTGCATTAATCCCGAGGAAGGGGGGGGGGGCTCGGATGGTTGTTTATGAAGAGGTTATAAGCCCGGAGGGGGAAGACATGGCTGGCCGGTTGTGTGACTTTGGGACGATGCCTCAACACAACCAGGCGATCTGGGGGGAGGGGGGTGGGGGGAGAGAAGAGGGGATGTTGGGTTGTTGGGGGATTTGTTATAAAACGCCAAAGTTTGGGGATTCGCTCACATCTCGTGGGCTGTTATTAACCCTCTACGAGGTATCAAAGCACTCAGGGGGTAGTGCCACTTGCGTCATTGATATTGGAGTTACGAGCTTCAAAACGCGTCCAAATGGATGACTCACTCCAATCCTTGTCAGTGGGGTCTCTAAACGTCCGGGGGCTCAACTCACCCACCAAGAGGTCATTGCTTGTGCGGGAATTCACGAGGATGAAGCTACAATTCCTCTTTGTGCAAGAGACTCACTGGGTTCAGGGGAAGGAGCCCAAACTCAAAGCTAAAAATATAGAGCAGGTGTTCTCTGCCTCCACCCAGTCTAAGAAGAGGGGAGTAGCGCTGCTGGTGTCCCCCGGGGCTCACTTTGGCTTCAAAGTGTCACAGTCTGACCCTGAAGGTCGGTATCTTATGGTAAAGGGGGAGGTGCGGGGACGGTTGTTCACCTTGGTCTGTATATATGCCCCAAATGAGTCGCAGGACGTCTTCTGGGAAAACATGAAGGGGATAATAATGGCATTCGCAGAGGGTACTCTTTTGGTGGGAGGAGACTTTAATATGGTGCTATGTCCTGAGAGGGATAGGAAATCAGCGAAACCCTGTCCCAATGCCCGTCTCCACAAAAAATTGGCCTCAACCTTCCAGGAAGTGAATGCGGAATTGGGATTGTGTGACACGAGCTTACCCAAGAAAGGTCTGAACCCCGACTACACGTTTTACTCTAAGTCTCATGACGCCTTCTCGCGCATAGACTACATACTGGTTGATTCATCAAGGCAGGGAGAGGTCACAAGCACAGGAGTGGAAACCGTCCCCTGGACAGACCATGACATGGTCAAGATTAGGATCGGCCTCCCCCCTGCTCCCACAGCCGGCTCCCGATGGAGCTGTAACGACCTCCTACTACATGACAGGGAGACGCGCCAAACCCTTCTGACAGCCATAAATGATTACTTCTCCCTCAACGACAACGGGGAGGTAGGCACTATGGGAGTATGGGAGGCATTCAAGGCAACTATCAGAGGTACCCTGATTGGCATTGGCGCAGGGAAAAAAAGGGAGAGGGTCCGGGAAGAGAAAGACCTGAAAACTAAAATAAAGGCCATACAACCGGGTGGTAAACTGAAAACACAGATGTTTCCTGGGCAGTGGGAGGAATTGCAGAAGCTGCGTGCCAGGTTGGCTGACCTCCAAGTAGGACAAACGGAAAGGAAACTCTCTTTTCTTAAACAAAGATACATGGAGAAGGGGGAAAAGGCCGACAAGATACTGGCCTGGAGACTCCGCGAACTTAGGAACAGCAGGAGAGTGAATTCAATCCGCTCTGCGGACGGTAACTCGACTGCAAGGGACTCCAAAATAGCGGAACAATTCAGGCTATATTATGAAAAGTTATACTGCTCAGAGTACAAAGGGGATGGGATAGACGTTGATAGATTTCTGGATTCGATCCCAGTCCCGGGCCTACTACCAGACAAAGTTGACACCCTGGAAATCCCCATTTCCCCGGAAGAAGTAATCGACACTATCTCCTCCTTAAAAAGTGGCACGGCCCCGGGAGATGACGGCTTCTCAGTTAAATTTTACAAGACTTATAGATCCACACTCGCCCCCTTCCTGGCTAAGCTGTTTAACTTTGCACTTAGCCAAGGATCCCTCCCGCCCACAATGATGTCAGCCTTAATAGTGGTCTTACCTAAAGAGGGCAAAGACCCAACCTTATGCCAATCATATCGCCCCATATCACTCCTAAATACGGACGTTAAAATACTGGCTAAACTCCTAGCGAATAGATTGGCAAAACTCCTCCCTACCCTGGTACATGGAGACCAAGTGGGCTTTATCCCGGGGCGCCAGGGTTCAGACAACATTAGAAAAACCCTGGACCTTATGCATGAAGCAACCGAGCAGGGAGTGGAGGGGTATCTCCTCTCACTCGACTCAGAAAAGGCCTTCGACCGGGTCGAGTGGCCGTATATGATCAAGGTCCTTCGGAAAATGGGAATGGGAGATAATTTTTGTCGGTGGGTCGCAGCACTATACAACTCGCCCACGGCGAGAGTATTGGTTAACGGGGGTACATCTGAGCCCTTCTCCCTCTCCAGAGGCACCCGGCAAGGCTGTCCCCTGTCACCTCTCATTTATGCCCTGGCCATGGAACCCCTGGCCATAGCGGTTAGGAATGACCCGGGAATCACGGGAATACGATGTGGTGAGTGCGAGTTTAAGCTCTCCCTATTCGCAGACGACATACTTGGCTATTTGACCAGCATTCAAGAATCCCTACCGAGGCTGTTTGAGCTCATACACTTCTTTGGCTCCTTCTCGGGGCTGAGAATAAACACGTCCAAATCAAGCATTATGCCCATAGGCCCGGGAGAACAGGATATTGGGAACAGAACCGACATCCAAGGGGTAAGAATTGAGCGGGAATCTACAGGATACCTGGGCACCGTCATCCCCAGGGACCTGTCACAACTATACCAACGTAACTTCCCCGGAATTCTCGCCCGGGTCAGTAACGATCTCAAAAGATGGGCTCCCCTTACGCTCTCTTGGCTCGGACGGATGGTTACGGTTAAGATGAACGTCCTACCGCGCCTCCTCTATCTCTTCTCAGCACTCCCTGTCGTGATACCCGAGGCCTTTTTCGAGGTACTCCAGTCCCGTGTCCTGCACTTCATTTGGAATGGCAAAAGGCCCAGGATTAAAACTTCCACTCTGACCCTCCCAAAATCCCACAGTGGCTTCGGACTCCCCGACTTTAGACTCTACTATAAAGCAGCTCAGCTTAGGGTGATGTTGGAGCATATACGGGAGGATATGCGTACATACTGGACGTATGTCGAAGACACCCACGCTCACCCAAGAAAGGTCAGAGACTACCTCTGGGCTCCGCCCAGGTCACTTCCCCCACACCTCAAGGCACATCCTACCTTAGCAGTCCTATGGACGCTCTGGAAACCCAGCAAAGCTAATAAACTGATATCTACAGGGCCTTCTCCGATGTCATCACTCTGGGGCCCGCCCATTGATCTGGGCACGAGGGGCTTCCGGGACACCCAGGCCTGGTCGGACATGGGCCTGGAAAGAGTCTCCCAGCTTACACGAGAAGAGGGCTTCATTGAATACGACAGCTTAACAGAGGCCCTGGTGGATAGGCCCCCCACTGTCTTTGAATTCCTGCGGCTGAAAGGGATACTTACCCAACCTAGATGGTCTGAGCAGCTTAGCCGCCCCCTAACCCCATTCGAACTCATTCTGGCCAAAAGCAGTTCGCGTAAGGGTGCGCTGTCTAAATTCTATAGTGTACTGATTACAGCAGACCTGGAGGGCAGACAACCCTTCAAGCGCATATGGGAAGAGAGGATGGGAGGGTCCATAGATGATCTCACCTGGAGTGCGGTTTTCAAGGGCATTTTCACGGGCTCCTTATACACAGCAGCTATGGAACATAACTTTAAAATCCTTCATTCATGGCACCGTCCCCCGGCTCTAATGTCTAGAATGTACCGGGATGTCTCCCCCCTCTGCCCCAGAGGATGCCACCAACGGGGAACCTGGTTTCACATGTGGTGGAACTGCCCGTCCATACAGATTTACTGGACGGAATTGCTTAGCTGGATCAGAGACATTGAGGGCTATGGTCCATCTTTGCACCCGCTGGAAATCCTACTGGGCTCCCCCATGCCTGAGTCGGAGGTGAATACCTTCCCCAGGATCATCTGTGCCATGTTGTGGGCAGGGAGATTGGCGCTTGCGCAAAAATGGAAGAGTTCCCTGACCCCCTCCAAAGAGGAATGGCTCTGCAAACTTAGGGCGATTTTTAGTTATGAGAAACTCTCAGCAATAGCAAACGATTCCATGACTGATTTTGTCCAAGAATGGACAGCAGTGCTGTTGCATGATGACTGTATTACTATGCGTCTGTAGATGTTTAGGCTAATGTTTGCAATACATGGGCCCCCGTACTTCTCAGAGATCGGGGCTAGCCCTGACTTAACCCCACCATGGCCTTACCCCGCTGTCTTAAGGATTATTGTTCTTTGACGAGTTCTATGCAAGTGTTCTCCACTAGGCTTATCGTAGAAGCATCTTCTCTAAACATGGCGTGTTAATTGTTTGGGGGGTGGGAACGGGAGGGGGGTAATATGGGCTGGGAGTTAACCAAAAAATGATCCAGACAATGTGATTTTCTTTTGCATTTATTGTTGGGGGGATAGGCCAGTTGGCCCACCCAGTCATGTACGTTGTCAATAAAAAACAAATTTAAAAAAAAAAATTTACCGAATCCCAAAAAACTGTGAACTGTTTTGACAGATGTAGGTGAGGGCCATTTCAGAATCACCTCTACCTTGCGGTTGTCCATTTGGACGCCATGCAGAGTCAAGATGAAGCCCCGGAATTCCACAGTGTTCACATGAAAGTAACATTTCTCCAATTTGGCATACAACCGGTATTGTCGAAGCTTCTCTGAGACAGCTCGCACATGATGTACATGTTCCTCTTCAGTTGTTGAATAGATCAAAATATCGTCAATGTAGACCATCACGCAAACATCTAGGAGCTCTTGCAGGATGTCGGTCATAAATAACTCGAAGGCTGCCGCTGTGTTACACAGGCAAAAGGACATCACAGTATATTTGAATAACCCGAAGTTGGTGCGGAAAGCTGTCTTCCACACGTCACATTCTTTTACGCGGACTAAATGGTATGCCCAGCGTAGCTCCAATTTGATGTATATTTTTGCATTCTTTACTTGGTCTAGCAGCACTGGAATTTAAAATAGTGGGTACCTATTTTTTATGGTGATTTTGTTAAGCCCTCTATAATCCCCTTCCTTCTTGGGTATGAAAAAGAGAGCTGAGGAGGTGGGGGACTTTGAAGGTCAAATGAATCCATTTGCCAAGTACTTGTCCAGATACAGAAATGCTGATTTTCTTTTTCGGTGAGAGCATAAATGCGGCTACATTGAACCTACGATCCGGGTATTACATCTTTTTGGCAGTCATATGGCCTATGAGGGGGTAGTTTGTTGGTGTGCTCTTTTTGGAATACATCTGGGTACTCTTCATATATGGCTGTTAATTGTCCAGCCAAGCTAAGTGGCACCACTGCTCCCAATTTTACGGCCTGAGACACAGGCGCTTTGGTCACAATAGACCCGAACAGGTAACAGGTACAAAGGCACTCTGAAGGGAAGATCACTGTGTGTGCTTTCAGGGTAATGACAGGATTATGGTACCCCAACCAGGGCACGCCTAGTATGAGCTGGAACTGAGGCGTATTTATCAGATCGAAGGTTGTGCGCTCTCAGTGACCGCCTAGTTGAAACTCTTCAGTACATTGAGTTACTGGTCCAGATGATAATTGCGAGCCATCTACTAAGACTACGTTATCTACCTTCTCTCTCCATTGTCCTGGTATGCCCATCCTCTGAGCGAACTTCAAGTCCACAGTCGATATAGGCTGTGATGGTGTACATCTTCTGAGGTTGCCCTGGATTGATGAGGATGACAGGTATGGTAAGGTGTGAGACCATGGTTGATTGTTCTTCTCTCGACAAGCTGATCCCTACTCTTGTCGAGTCGTGGAGTTTTCCGACTTTTGTTCGGGATCCTTTGCATTTGCTGGGTGCACATCAATTGCTCCTACTGGCTTTTTACCGACAGTTTGCTAGAACCATCCTTCAAAAAGTGTCCTGCTTTGCCACAGTACAAACACAACTGTTGTTGTCGGCGCCTCTCCCTGTCCTCCTTGGACAGCGGCCCTCTCACGCTACCCAACTTCATGGGTTCTGGTGGACTCTCTAGGGAATGTGATGGTACTTCACTGGGTGTACATACAAGAGCCGCCCTTCCGAGTGGGGGTGGTCCGACTTTCTTTCCTGTAACCAATGGTTTAATTGTACCACTAAATCTATGTACTCTGAGCAACGCTCAGGCGGATTGACTACTTGTGCTAAAACATCCTTGAGTTCCTCGCAGAGATCTTGAGTTCTCGGTAGAAGAGAGTAGTTTGCTTTTCTTCTGGCCAATTTGTTTCAGCAATGAGTCGATTAAATGCAGTGATGTATACCAATAAGTCTTGTGGTTCCTGCCGTAAGGCCAATAGCTCCCCATCCAAGGCTTGTCCCTGACTTCTGCTGCAAAGAGCTTGCCTAACCCACATTGGAAACCAGCAAAATCAAGATGGGGTCATCCTGATTCACTAATGGCACTGACCAATTGGCTGCATGACCCCCAAATATGATAGCACAAAGGCCACCTTGGTCTGGTCCATAGGAAAGGCCCCAGGATGGCACAAGATGTGTAACCTGCACTGGTTCATGAAGATAGCGTACCTCTGTGGGTCCCATAGGAATCACTCAGGAGGGGCCAGGGGAACTGTAACAGGGGTGGTTACTTGGATATGGGCCGATCCAGCTACTGTCCCATCAGATGGGCCGGGCAGCGGAATTTTACCCGCTCGTGCTAACATCAGGTGTTTTGCCAGGTCCTCTGTACTTTCTCTATTGACCATTACTTCCTTTCTCATGCTGTTTGTTTCTGAATGGGCGGCGTGCACCTCTGCTCAGAAAATCCCCCAAAAGGGCTGCTCACTGGTCTACCCCTGACTCCATGACACTCAGGTAGGGCTTGAAATGTGGGCTTAGCGTTCTCTAACGCTTACCTCTGGTGCCCTGCAGGAGCAGACTGTGCCGAAGCATTGCTCCCACGGAATAACACGGCTAAGATGAATATCCCAGCCACTCCTTTCGCCACTGGTCCGCCGATGAATCAAACGCCAGGGGACAGTGAGGTCGGGAGGGACCTGGATGAACCTGGAGCCTCTGGTAGGGTGTGATAGGGGGTCTAGATGAAGACCTAAAGGTAAGTAAGTACAGGTATTCAGTGTTTGTTCCCTTTTGCTTTCTCCCCCACCTCCACTTTGTCCCTCTAGGTAGGCTGGCTGGCGTGCTCATGTTGGTGCTCCCCGTATAAAAATGAAGAAGGCGGGCCGGGAAGATCTGGTAAGCATCCGACTCCAGTTACTTCACTGAAGATAGTGGTCCACGCCAACTGTGAAACAATGGATGCTGGAAGGACGATGTTACGTTTTTGCAGAATGCTGCTCTGGAGCTTTAGCCGCATTGGGTGCGAAGCACAGCTTATTTTGTACTGTTTTCACCTTCCGATGCAATGCTCTTTAATTAGTCTCTTTCTCTCTTTCTTCCCAGGTGCAGAATCACAGAAAGTCTTTGCAGGAATTGCTGCGGCGCGCAAGAAAAGCGATGCGGTTGAAGTCTGGCGCGGGTACGTTTATGCAAAACAGGGAACTGGGGAGGATTGGCTAGTAATTGCAGTCTCTTACTATTGTCTTTCTCTGCTTTCTCGTTTTCAGGAGCTGTGGTTTCTGTGGGCTTCCATCAGAGAACAGAATCTCGGAAACAGAACTTCTTTTGATGAATGAAGTTACTGGGTTGTGCAGCTGTGGGTCGATGCCGATCCAGGTACTTGTCAGGACAGAAGCGTGCAGTGGAATCCTTGAGCTGATACCTCCGGTCTTCAGGTGAGTCTGTCATAAATATGTCCGGACGTTCGCCACACCTGGATGTACAGGAGCGGTAAGCATTACACTGCTCCGGTAGGCAGCAGATAAAACAATAAGCACAGGGTGTGGCCCTGGGTGTGGTTGTATAGCCTCGGGCCGCATCCTGTAACACTAGACAACCAGGGAGGTCCGATCTTTGTATTCACCAGGAGCCATCTTGGGTTCCATAATGGGTCTTTCTTGGCAGCCATGTTGGTGTGGGTTAATGCCATTCCCATCAAACGCCTATGCCAGCCAGCCACCATACAAGTCCACCTTCTCCCTACATTGTCATGGGAGAATGCACTCCTGGTCCTAACACCCATTCCTTGTGCCCTTAGTGGATCATGACATTCTGCCCTTGCTAATCTTCACCTCTCTATCCCCAACACCCTGGACATCCTTGCCCTGTCATGAGGATCCGCTTGAAACCTGCCTCCAAGAGCAACACCTGGTATGATTTTGACCTAGCCTCTCTGAAACGCAAGTGCACAGTTGCTGAGTGGAAGTAGTAGGCATCAGCCGCATCCTCTGTCAGACTGGCCTGCCGTCTGCTCCAAAGACAATACAGACTCTCCATCCACTTGAAGAAGAGGGCCTATATCCAGGCCTGCATCTCCTGGGCCACTAACAACATGGACAAACTCTTTGAAATATGCAAGGAATTCTCCAATCCTACTTCAGTCTCCACTTCTCCCCTGACATCCCTGACCCTCTGTACTTCACAGGCCTCCCACTTCTTAAGCAAAACACAGGACATCCTGTCTACACTCTCCTCTACTCCCCTTCCTCCTCCCCCCACAGCCCTTATGACTCCCTTGCCCCCCTCTGTCCTTCCATCCTAATCTCCTCTTTCTTGCCCATTGCACTGAATGAGGTCTCTAGACAAGTCTTCTCTACGAAGGTCTCCTCCAAACAGGTGCTCCCCAGCTCCTCCAGAACTATCAAGGACAACATTGCCTCCCTTGTGCCAGCCTTGGCCGATTTCTTTGATCACTCCTTTGCCACTGGCTCCTTACCGCTACCCTTCAACACTCCCTTGTTTATCCTCTCCTCAAAAAGCCCTTTGCCGACCCCTCCTGTCTGGCAAACTACTGCCCTATCTCCATTACCCTCTCCCTGGGCAAACTCCTGGAGAAGCTAGTCATCTCCAAAAGTATCCAAAAGACTTCAATCTGTTGGTTGTCTCAACTACCACCAGTCTGGCTTCAGAGCATTCAGAGGCACAGCAAATGCTCTACTGAACACCTATGATCAGGGGTGGAAAAGACCCGGGGCTACGCTGATGTCGGAGCTATCAGGACTGGGGGCTAGCTAGCCTTTTGGCTGTAGCTCCTGAGATTCTATCCGGGGCTACAACCGAAAGACCAGGGGCTATAGCCGCCTTAGCCCCCCCCTAGCAACGCCTCTGCCTATGATGACTTGCTCTCAAATCCTCATTCCAACTCTCCATCAGTTCTTATCCTTCTGGATCTTTCCACTGCCTTTGACACAGTTAATCATGTAACCCTCACAAATTGTCGCTGTGATAACCTTGCTATCACAGGCTTGGCACTTGACTGGTTGACCTCATTCCTCTCCGACCGACCTTCCAAGGTTAAACTGGACCATTTTCTTGACCCTATCACACTCTTCACGTGCGGCTTCTCTCAAGGTTCTATCCTCTCTCTCTGTGGCTCTTTAGATTCTACATTGCCCTTCTGGCTCACCTGATCTCCTCCTTCTCTCATCACTTCCAGTGTTGTGCATGTGGCACACAGCTCTCCTTCAAGCTTCCCTCTACTGCCTCTCTTCCTCCTCTCTCATCCCTGACCGTCTGACTGCTTTTCAGACATGGTGTGCTGCCATTGATCTCTGCCTTAATCTGAATAAGACTGAGATCCTTCTCAATGGGGCCCCAGCTCCCTCCTTCCCTCCTACCCTCTGGCTTGTCTGTATGGGTCTGCTCCCTTCACCCCCTTGTGAGGAATAAAACCTTGGTGTCATCTTTGACTCATCTCTCTCCTTCTCTCCTCACATCAGAGACCTTGCCAAGAAGGCCCACTATCAGCTGCAGCTCATCAGAGGCATTCTAACTGTTCTCACCTTCCCCCAGAAATTCAATGTCTCCAGAGCTCTGGTCCTTTATAGGCTGGACTACTGCAACAGCCTCATCCTCAATCTTCCTTTATCCTCCCTTCGCCCACTTCAACTAATCCAGAATAGGACTGCAAGACCTACCCTTGGCCTTAAGGCCAGGGATCGCATCTTTCCAGCCCTAACATCTCTCTAGTGGCTCCCGTTTGAGACTAGGATCAAGTTGAAGACCCTCTGCATCATCCACAGGACCCTGCTACAGCTAACCCTCTCTCCCTAAATACCTCCCTGCTAGAGCCCTTCGGTTTTCTAACTCCAACTCTCTGCAGATCAGACCCTTTGCTAAGCAGAGAGTGAGAGGTAGATTTCTCTCCTCCACAGGAGCCTCCCTCTGGAATGGTCTCCCGGCCCCTCTCAGGCTTGAGTCAAAACTCCTTAAGTTCCAGAACCTACTCAAGACCCTCCTTTTCTTCTTCCTTCCCTCTTCCCCTGCCCTGCTAACACCCCTGTCTGCGCAAGGACTGGCTGCCTAGTTCCTTCAGGGTTCTACAGGGCACCAACCCCGACCAATGCACCCCCCTCCTTGATCTTAGCATGTGGTTCCTCACCCCCTGAACCCCATGCAATCCCTGGCACTTGCCCTCCTGGCCTCTCTTTAGCACTCACCCAGCCCCTGTGGCTCTCTTCCCCCTCCACCCTCCCTTTCACTTGCACTCTCTTCTCTTTACCCTGCACTTTCCCACCTTAGCACTTCACACTTCATGCAGACTGGCACCCCCTATCCCTTGCACTTCTTACTACTACACTTGCATGATCTGAATCCTCACAAGGCCTAGTAGTACCTTTATTGTTATCTTTCTCCCTTGCCCCCCCCCACACCTTTTTTTTGCATTGTGGCACCTAGAAACACCATTTGTTGTATAGGTGCCTTACAAATATCCAATAAATAAATAACAATAGCCAGAATTAATTGGGTTTGAGTCTTAAGTTATCAAAGATGTGGGCAATATCTGTTTCAAATTAGTGATATATGATGCTGCTGTTGGAGGGATTCCTAAAAGACGGGAGAGAAAGAATTCTCCCTGGCTTGGAGTCCATCTTCCTTCGCTGTACCACAAAGCTCACCACTGTACACTTCCATTGCCAAACTCTTACCTATGTATATAGTTAACATATGTCTAGCAGAACATTGTTTCATGATGTTAGCGAATCTGAAAATACAACTTGATGTCTGTTTCATTTTCCACTTCCTCCCAATTTAATTCTCCTTTCAGTTAAGCCGGCAGTCAAACAATATACCAAGGTGCTCAAAAAGTTGCAGACCTATAGTGTATTGCCACCCAGAAGGATAGTAGTGTTGTGGAGGGATGCAGTATTAAAATATGTCACAACACATTTGTTTACATTTACCTTTAGGCCACTGTGGTGCATACACTTTGCATACTCTGCCACAAGATTTCGAAGAGACTTGGGCTTTCAAGCTAGCAAAGCCTCATCAGCGGCATAATTTAGAACAGGGAACCACCTGCTCTCACACAGAGTGCTAAACCATATATGTTTAATACCACCTTGTTATGAATATTGGCCTAAGCCCATTTGCGTTCTGCAGAAAACCGTGTCTGAAATGTTTCAATATTTGATCAACTTCGCCGCCTTTTTAAGGATCATCCGCCATTTTAATTTCAACTCTTGTTTCGTGTCCTGTGTTTTCGACCTGCAGCCGAGCCCAACGACCTTTGAGTTTTGTTAATGTTTAGGCTCACCGAGAGCAGACTATTTGTTCAATACAATGAAACCTTGTGACTCGAATGAACTACAATCCAAGTGTTGTCTGCGCTCACAAGCCTCATCCGCATATAATCAACCAGACAATGTAGAAAAAAATCAGATCGTGTCTTTTTGCTGAACTGCATTGTAGCGATTTTTGAAACAAGGCTTACTGTGGATCAGAGAACCAACGGCATCATTTTAACTTCATGAACATGCAAACTTGTTTAATCCATTGTACAATATCGTAATATTTGACATGTGAACTGGGCACAAAACCTAGCATGTAACTTATTAGTATGGAGAGGGGCTGGGCAATGTTTGAAAAACTGTATAATAGTGTCTGTGTTAAGATGTCCAGCACTCTCACCCCTCACTGTGTCTGCTGGTACACACTGCGAGGTGTTGGGAGCCAGATAGCTATCTTTTTGCTATGACTCTGTACAGAAATAAAAGATACTTGTATCTTTTCAACCAGTGATTGGCGTATTTCATTTTGTGGTGCTAAGCCTCGATATTTCTTTGGTCTTTCAAGAGGTACGTCTGTATTAAGAGTTTCAAAAAAGGGTAACATATTTCTTATATACAATGTAAAAAGAAGGGGTGAAAGAATGCAGCCTTGCCAAACCCCCAATTCAGGAGTAATGCTACCACTCAATTCCCCTTTAGTAGCACATTGGACACAAACCATGGAATCACAATGAAGGGACGCTAGAGATTGGAGGCGTGGTCTTCACAAAAGACCCCTGCCTACATGATTAAATGCGGAACTAAGATCCATAAAAGCCAGGCAGACAAGGGTCTTAGAAAGTAATACATATACTTTGCTTAATAGTCCCCATTCCACACCTAAAAGTGAACTTGCTATCAAAAAAGAACTGTATTTTCAAGCACCTATTCCTCTATTTTTTTCATTACAATCCCGGAAAACACTTTTGACGGACTGTCCAGGAGTGTAATTGGATGATATATAAACGTAGACAACAAAAAAGGGAAGTAGCATGGAGAAAAGTACATTGGGTGGACCATTTTAGTAAACTCTATAGTGTATACCAACCCTCTTCTTGACTCTATACAGTTTACGAAAATGGTCCACCCAATGTTGCACCTGGAGAAGAATTTCAGGGACTGACGCACAAACAAGATTAGTACTAGAACAATCATTGGCAATGATCTTCCAGAAACTCTCATTGTAAGAAGCAGCTGCAGACAAAGCATCCTAGTGGTTATGAGCAATCTCCACAGCAGTGAACTGGCCTATAGGGAACTCTGAATATGTCCCGAAAGTCCACTGCACCTATTTTGTGTGGGACCTATTTTATTTCCAAATATTTTCATAGAAAAAGGGTTAGGTTTGCTGAAAATGTGTAATATGGGGCCACTTTGAACATTATTTCCAGGGCCTCTTTTGGTTCCGAGACCTCAACCGGAGCTCCAATTTTCTCCATGATACTTCTCTTTTATAGTCTCTACGTCATTGACTGATGACAGGGATATCAGGGATGTGTGCCTTAAGTGTACACACAAGGGCTCTTTCTTTTCCTTCAGTCTGCCAAGAGTCAAGACTTACTTGTGGCAATATTCTTAACAATAGCACACCTCTTGCTGCTAAAAACGGTTCCATGTCATTTTGCCGACACCCTTTTTTACGACGGGTGTTTTGCAGCATGAGTTTTTACGAAAAACTTAATCAAACTATTTTTCTAATTATTTTTGTGGGGGGGTTCCCAAAACTCCACTTCATTTTATTATTTTTTATTTCCTTTCCCGCAACCCTTTATTTACCCTTTCCCACCCCCAAAAAAAACATTTTGATGGAGTTTTTCATAAAAACTCCTGCAGTAAAACACCTGTTGTAAAAACGGGTGTCGGCGAAAGGACGCCATACCTGAAAAACGCCCCTGCATTTTACATTAAAGGAATTAAGACTCCACTTTCTCACCACTTTCTCGAGGAAATAGGATTCCCTGTCTGCCCTCAAATGCAGAACCCTCCTATTCATTCCGGTTTCCAGAGGAAGAGTGTAGATTGGGCCATGAGCATTTTTCTCCCTCCTGCCCCAGGCCCAAGCTAGAGACAAGGGATAATTATCACTTTTTCTGAGGTTGAGAATGTAAAAGTCCTTCATACAGTCCAGCAGTTGTATACTGCCATTTATGGGTGTATAGCCAATTTCCAGCATGAGATCCCAGACTAAAAGGGCACAGTTAAAGATGGCTGGGCCTATCAAATTTGGCCTTGGAAAAGAAAAGGCATGCTCTTTGCCCTGATCAATTAGCAAGCCCTCACCAGAGCCCAATCTAAGGATGAAATCCCCTAAATCCCCTAAATGATCAGGGTCAGATCTGAGTCAATGTGCAGGAGAACATCCCTCATGAGACCTTTCAGGGCACCAAGCACAGCAAGGGACCTACTACAATTTCTATTATGAAGGTTTATAAAACCAAGCGGTTTATATCTCATATTTTTTGCAGTGATGATTTGTAGATCAACAGGAGCTGTAACTTATTTAACCCCTCACCCCGGATTGGTTGCAATGTAAAAGGCTTGCCCCCAGGAATCTTCTGATATGCCTGCCTGATTGCAGGCAGATGGAACACAGAGCAATGTTAGATATGTATAGGCTCCAGGTTTCTTGCAGCCTTCTAGCCTGATAAAGTCACGCGGTGAGTCATCCTGAGCCTTGTACCATAGGCAGGCTATGTTCCAAACCATGATTATAAGGACATTAGAGGTTGAGGGATCATTATGCACAGTGCAGTCCGGTTTTACCGGATATACTGTACAGTCTTTGGCCCCGGCCGATCTACAGTGTTGTTCTCAGTTTGGGTTCGGCTATAAATGGGCCCATTAGAAAAACAATTGGTGTGAAAGGCTGGGTCTAAATGTCAGTCCACTCCTTCCAAAACTCCAAAACGGTCAAATCTGTTGATTACCGGTATAGTTGCATACTCATCGGGTGACTGTATTTTCAAACTCTATGACTTTATAGAATGATTCACAGCACTAAAAGAGGGATTAAGAAAGGGGTGTCTACAGTGGGTCATATAAACAGTTCAATGATCCACATCTGGTCTGTAGAAATAAACTAGTGGAAGAAAGCATATCTCTGACCTAATCAGGCAGTGATTCACTTTGTATCTGATCAAAAGCCAAGATTTGATGTTTGAGAGTGATAGTAATATAATTTCATAGATTTTCTTACTACTAGAGCCATCCCTGAATGTGTTGTTATCAGAAAATCCTGGGCTTTTCAAAAGGGGACACCACAGATATTTCCGATGAAATGAGAAACCTTATTCATATCAGAAATAATATTTTCCTCACAAGTTAGAGTATTCCTGGGAACATTATTCAAAACTACAACAAGGGGTGCCACCTGAGCTGAAAGAGTAGGATGAAAGGCACCTTCTTGGCATATCAATGCTTTTAGTAAGTTTGGACATTTCTCAGACAATTGAGGTTCAATAACCATAGGCTTAATAGGAGCCTTCACTCCTTCAGCTCCAAATATGGTTGTCAAATATGATATCCCCAGCATAATCGGACACTTTTGAAGCTAACTTACTAGCCATATTTCTTCTTACCTGAGCCACCTACTACCCCTCCCTTCACCCCAACCTCCTTACTGCAGCAGGTGATTGGAATTGAATCCACAGAGGCCCCGGTTATATATTGCCCTAGAATGTGTACCCCTCAAATGTACATTCTTTGAAATGATGACACCAGGTGAATCTGAATTTCCTCCATAACTAGTATGGTCTTACTGCTACAACCAAACGTTTTGACTCGAAATACTTTCCCTAATATGAAAAACCTGGGATTCTATGATGGCCTATTGCTTACCAAAGGTGTATTAAAAATAAGTCTCTTTTAAATCTAAGGATTTAGTGAAGCTAGCAGTATTTGAGTCACCCACCCCTGCAAAATTGCCCTTACCGTGTTCCTCTAGGCTTTGTAAATGATGGCTCTTATTTTCAATAACAGCTTTACAGGTGCTCTCGTCCAAACCCAGATTTACCTTGCCAAGAGCGCCAAGCTTCTGGATTTGGGAGAGAAAAGCCTTGAGATCATACAGTAAAGAGTCAAGACATTCCTTAAATCCAACAGATTTCTTGGCCAGCAAAATCTTCTCTTCAGGTACACCGACTGCCTTTTTCAAATAAGTTTCAAGAGTTCTAGTCCCATTGGCAGTCAGAGCGCTTGAAGATGTGGCATTTCTGTACTTGCATAGTTTAATAGTGTCAGCACTGGCTTTTACTGTTTTTGCTAGTTTGGATTTATGTGTTTCTGTTAGACCTATATCACCCCCGGATGGATCATATGCTTTCCATTTAGTTATCCTATAGTTGGGTCGGAGGATTTATTACAGCTAACAGCACAACTACTATAATCCAAATACAAGAAAGCTAATCAAAAATATCCAAGAGAGACCAGAGTGCCAAAGTATAAAATTGCAAAGTGCAAAGTACAAAATGCAAAGTGCAAAAGTGAAAAGTACAGAGAAGAATTATTGCCAATCATTTTTTTTTTTTTAAATTGAGCTCCTGGGCTGTGGCCAGCGCCACGTGGCTCTTTGTGTCTGGAGTGGCTGGCTTTCTTGTTCAGGCCTCTTAAAAAAGGGGGTTCCACAAGTGTAACACTTTGAGCAATGACCCTAAATGAGGAAGAACAAGAATAACAAAGAGTTTTTCAGGAATTCTATACGATAATTGCTAGCCTCATTAAAGGTTTATGTTATGCACAATTCAGGGGGTGAGTCACTGATTTAGTCTGATTTAGTCTATTCTTAAACACCTCAAATTCACAATGCAGACAAAAACTATATGTTTTTTGCTTTTTGCAGGTTGCAGTTATAGCAAGGTTTTTTTCTGCCGTTTTCTGTGTTATGATCATCAGAAGAAATTCCATCTCGGTGTCCTCGGTCACATCCTTGTGCCCAAAAGCTTGTGTACAATGTAGAAATGTTTGACCCTAGCACATGAAGTGACCCTTGATTTCATTGAGCCACAATGAATAGTTTGTTGCGATGTTTTCATGTAGAATGTAACAATTGCCCAGAGTATGGGATCCCGTGTGAGTGCACTGCTTTCCCTGAGCTACTCTAATTCTTTAATACACAGTTATGATCCCTCCCAATTGTATGTATTTTGCCAACCGCTGAAGCCTGAAAATTAAATCCATGCAGGCTTGACATGTGGCCAACTTTGCACCAGACCTGCAGATGAACTGGCCTGCTGTTAAATCCCGGTTACCAGTTTATTGGTATCCACTACACTGTGTAATTTTCTTTCTGACTTTGAGACCATTCAGACATGTAATTGCCAATTTTACTATAACCAGTAAGATAGCTATAGCTGGTAAAATAGCTTAGTGGGTTGAGCGCTCGCTGCTGCAATGTGTGTGTGATCTGCAGGTTGCAGTTTTGAATCAGAGTAAGTTCAACTCATCCTTTCATCCTTCTGAGGTGTATAAATGACTACCAACACAGGTGGGGTGATATGGTATGTATATTTCTTCTATATAAAGCACTTAAGCTTAAGTGCTATATAATAATACGTCATTTGGCCTTGGACATCTGCTTGCATTCATAGTAATTTGGTAATATGGACCTATAAACACTGATATTAATGATACATACAGTGATTCATTCTTGTATGAAATGTATATCACATTACAGTGATATCATAACCATATTTATCGTAGTGTACTTAGGAACAATGCTATGTGATGCCACTTCCTGTTTTGCCAAGGGGTGAAAGGTTGGGTTCCATCGCTTCTGGTGATGTCACTTTGGGGTGGGGTCAATTTACATCACTTCCTGTGATGTCATCAGACGCCAAGGGTCGTGTGATGTAACTTCCGCTACCCCTGACATTTTTGTGAAATGACGTCCCTGATGCAATCTCTGCTTTGCGGCCCTCCTGTGGCCCAGGACAGCTGGGAAATGAGCTGGAGTGAAAAATGAAAGCTTAAAACCACGCTTACGCTTTTATTTTGCAAGCCACTACTTTTGAAATCACCCCCTTTGTGTTCCCTGTCCTTCTCCTTATTCCTTTTTCTCTCCAATATCGCTCCAGACAGCCCTGATTAATGTGTCTGTCTCCTGCCTTTATTGTGGCAATAAGACCCGAGGTGGCGGGCCAATACCGCACCAGGTAATGCCCGGGGCTGTAGTTAAGTCCCCGGGCATTACTTGCGGCGGTATTGGCCCGCCGCTGAGGGTCTTATTGCCATTAGCACCCCGACCCATTGGATCAGGGTGCTAGTGGCATTTTTTTTTCTGTTTCGCCGTGCTTCGAAACAGAAAAAAAAAAAAAAACATGAAAAAAATGGCCGCCGGGAAAGGGAAAACGGAGCCCGTTTTCCCTTTCCATGGCGCCCATAAGGAGCGGACGCGCTGGGAACACAAGTGTTCCCAGCGCGTCCGCTCCCGAAAAAAAAAAAGAAGCAGAAGGAAAATGGGGTTGGGAGGGTGGAAGGGAGGGTGGGGAAGAAAAAAATAAAACGTACCTGCGTCCCCGCTGGGGGACGATGGAATCCTACAGCCTTGTGGAGGCGCGGAGCAGGGATGGCCCGCTCCGAGTCTCCACACTGCTGGAGCCTGCTATCGTTGCTCAGCGGGGATGCAGGAGCAAAAAGGTAAGTGGGAGGAGGGAGGGAGGGAGGGAAGGAAAAAGAAAAAGCTTACCCGAGTCCCCGGCGGGGGGGTGAAGGCAGCTTCTCAGTCGTGGGGAGGCTCCGAGCGGGGATGGCCCCGCTTCGAGCCTCCTCATTGGCTGAGGGGCTGCCACACCCCAGCCGAGGACAAGGCGGCTGGTATCCCAGCCGAGAATCGAAGGATTCTCGGCCTGGTATGACCCGGCGAGAGCCAATCAGAATGATTGTTGCATTCTGATTGTCTCTCGCCAGGTACTAATGATGAATGTGTTAATTCTCATGTCAGTCACGTGTTTTCATCAGCCCTGCAAAGTGCCAGATATTTTAATGTGTTTTTCTCAACTGTTATGATATATGCAACAAATGCATAACAAGATACAAAGTAAAACATTATATTCATCAGATTTAGAATTTGGAATTCTCTTTGAAAGCATTATTCATGGAGTAAGGTCATGGAGAACTCTAATGGTATTTCTTTGGAAACTCTTGCACATCACAGGGCTTACTATTGATTGCAATGAAGTGGACACATATGGACTTTTATCAATAAATTATCATGCTGCGGGCTTCAAGCTGCTTGTGTATTATTGCCACAAAGTTAGAGTTCACAAAAGTGAGAATCATCGCTGGAAAATGCTTTTCACATAATGAATGAATTGATGAATTTCTCCGAGGAAGCAAAAGAACGTGAGTCTTTCCCGACCACTTACTTCTTTCTGGTTAATACAGATGTTGACACACAGCAAACGCGATATACCGAATTGCCGAAGTCCTACCTGATGAAATGTTGTGTTCAGACGGAATGATGTTTGGGGTAACGCAGGCTCTTCACTGTCTCTACACGCAGCAATTTTAACATGGCATATTCCTTAGTTGAATTTGTGGATTTATATACATTCCGTACTGCTAGAAGGCTCGACAAATCTGATGCAATAAATGCCTATTGCATTGAAGGAAGTTATGTGGTGTGCGTGCATTAGAAGCTAACATCTGAATTGTTCCCAAATGCTGCATTTGATCAAACAACAAACTGATATGATTCGATATGGCATTTATAAAGCGCCTATGCACAAGTGTTTCAAGGCGTGACTGCACTTTAAACAAGTAGAAGCATATATAGTTTAGTACTGTATCAGTCAAAATAATACTTCTACATATACCTGTTTGTTAACTAAGCAAATATACAAGCCATGGGAGGCCTAAGCGAGAGAGATATCAAAAAAGGACAAATAAATAGAGAGATGGAGATTGTAAGAGACAGAATGGAAGAATACCTAGAGAAAGAGAAGGACGATGTGTTCAGTGAGCAACAGTATGAAACAATGGTGCACAATGACTGGGGAAACAGCTCGGAGAAGGATCATGTCTCTATTTTCGTGGTTACACTCATTTTGATTACTCTCTGACAAGTATATCCTTGTAGTGATGATTTTTTCTTATCTGGGACTTTTGGTCATATATTAATTTAATTCTTCAAGATGTTTTGAGGTCACTCACAACAGTCCTTTTCCGTAAAACTTAAGATCGTTTATTTTTTATTTTTTTAAAAAATGTGGTTAATTGATAAAATCAACCTTTCAAATTATAACAAAATTTCACATTCATATTATAACATACATATATATCACAATCGAAAAGGAAACATATAAAATATAAATGTTATCTTATGTAAAATCATGCTCATAGATATAAGTACAGTGAATAACACTCTCCAGTATTTTCCAGATTTCTTTTCAATGTATTCTTCACAATGCATTCTTCCACCATCCTTCTTACAAAATTACTCGAGGTCTTTTGGAAAAATTGAATCCAAATACTGAACTATGGCCACCCTGACAGCCAACAGTTTATTGTTTATTATCCGACAGTCGTTGGTTATTAACTAGCATCCAATAAAGAATGATATGATATGATATGGCATTTATAACGTCCCTTTACAGAAGTGTTTCAAGGTGCGACGAGCCAGGGGAGGGGGAACAGAGGGAGGACAGAGACAACAATCTTACTAGGCCTTACTAGAGGGGAGAGGAAAAGTGCCAGAGGAAGGGGTGCGGGGGGCAGTGCTGTACATGGGATCAAACAATAACAAGAAGTTTGCCCAGCAGGTGGCAGGTGCAAGGGTAAGTGCAGACAGCGGGTGTCCAATAAGTGCAGGTAGGGGGACTGTAGGGTTACAGATACAGAGCCAAGTGTAAGGGTTTCCAGGAGGCAATGGGGGTGTGCAACTGGGCGGGCAGGGACCTGGCCCTGAAATCAGAGGGTGGCCAGGTGAGCAGTGCAGTATCAGACAGGAGATCAGCTGGAGAGAGGAAGAGAGAAGGCAGAAGCAAAGAGGAAGGTCTTGAAGTGCTTCCAGAACCGGAGATGCTTCTCCTCAAGTTTCAGAGGCAGGGAGGAATCTCCAGAGGGAGGCCCTAGTTGAAGAAAGAGATATACCCCCAACTCGTTGCTTGGAGAATCGCCTGACCCTGAGGGAGTTGGAGGTAGAGGAGCGAAGAGCTCCAGCAGGAAGGTATTTACGAAGAGAGAGTTGGAGGTATTGAGCACCTAGGCCCCAGAAAGCCTTGTTGCCAATGCAGAGGGTCTGGAACTTAATCCTTGCAGCCACTGGGAGCCAATGAAGAGATTTCACTGCTGGAGAAATACGATCCCTGGCTTTGAGGCCAAGGACAAGTCTTGCAGTCTTGTTCTGGAAGAATTGTATCACTAAACTGTTTAGAAGTATGTTAAAATGCCACAGTCCTGCCAAGAAATGCATATTGGGGAAACAAGCCGACTTAAATGAATCTCCTCCTCTGACATTTTAGACAAATACACATTTTTGACCAGAAATAGCTAGTTGAATGCCCTGTCATTTGGTAAAAATGTGTGCATCTCGAGGGATAGTAAATGAGTCAATCAGCAGCTGAAGTATTGATCCAGAAATGGACCAATTCAAGTGGGATATTCAAGGCTCCACAATACATAACCCACTTCTGGAAGAAAGGGGGATTTGGTTGTTATTGGGACATAGTGGAAGGCAGGTGTACTTTGAGATGTGTTGTTTCTGAAATGCCAGAACCTGAGCCCTGAGGCCTACTTTATTTGTGGCAGAGGCACTTGTGTGTGTTCCGAACAAAGGGTAGAGCCCAAGATCAATCAATTAGCAACCAGCGCTTTAACACTTGTATAGTGTGATGTATCCCTCAATGTCATCGCTTCTCCCAGGAGGGGCACCCTTCCCATGGGGCCAGTAAGGTGACAACACTACTGAAATGTCCCCCTGGGTGTGGTACTCAGTTGTAGGATCCCATAGGTGAGGCCCCCTCTATGGGACAGGTTAGGACAGTCTAGGCAGAATGCAGTATCGACAACATCATGCGGCCAGACTTCTATCACCCAAACATACAACTAAGGATCTTACACCCCCATCCTCTCTATCTTCTCTTTCTTCTACTAATTTCCTTATACATGTGCATCAGGCAGATAGTATTGTGATGAGGAAGCGTGTCGGAAGAGTGAATATGGATGACTCCAAAAGTCCTGCCACAAGGAAGAGCATGGTAATGAGGACCCCTACATGGAACTGATATGAACATGCTAGCTATTGGAAGCTAGAAAGACAAACCAGCATAACAACTGATGAAGGACTCTCCTCGACGTCAGTCTAGCTGCAGAGCAGCTTCACGCTGGGGAGTGTAGTAGCACAAGAGTATGTGCTGCAGACCCGAATGCCTGGAACAAGAAGGTGGGGACTGAGAAGGAGGAAAAGAGCCATGGCCTACCTTGTTGTTGGGAAGACCGGCATCCAGTGGCAGAATCCCAGCCAACCGAGTGGGCCAGTAGTAACCCCACACGTGTTGAGAAACCAGTGTGGTGGAGATGTCGAAAGCTGCATGAAGACCGTAAGAGCCCAAGGGAATCTGCAGAGCTTAGGAAAGAGTTGGTGTAGAGGTGCACTCAGGTTTGAAATGATTAGTTCTCAAAGAATAAGAATACAATTTAATCGAGATAAAAGCATGTTTTCAGGTGCTCCCAGTTGGTAAAGTGCTACCTTTACTGAATAAATACTGGACTAGGTGGTACCTTGTCAAACAACGAGGGACAAACTGGGGCACACAATTCAGCAAAGAGATATCTCTGCAAATATTTATATAAGTTCAGTCACATCATTCTGATTATTGCTGTCAAAGAGACAATAAACAGATTTTTTTTGTCTGTATATAATCAAAGCAAATAGGTCAATAATTTATGTGCAGACAACACATCATTAAATAATTTCGAATACAAATACATTCAATCTGTCTTTGGGCTTCATTACGAGGTGGGCGGTAAGGGATTACCGGCACCGGTAAGGGCACCGGTGCCGGTAATACCTTACCGCCCTACTACGAGTTCCCTTTGCGGGTCCTCCCTTAACACCTGGTTTTACAGGGCGTTAAGGACTGGACCCGCAAAGGGACTTTGGAGCTAATAACGGTACCGCAATTTGCGGTACCGTTATTAGTGCCTTCCCCATTCCCATTGAGCCCTATGGGGGCTCAAATGGGAATGAGGAAGGGCCCTTGTGAATGGGGAATTACCGCCCCCGCCAACCTTGGAATGGGGCGGTAATAGCTCCATTCACCAGGGCGGAGTCGGTAAGGATTTGGGAGCAGCCATGGGGCTAATAGCGCCATGGTTACCTCCAACCTCGTAATGAGGCCCTTTGTCTTACAAAGTTTAAACATATTTTTGTCTTCAGAGTCACACAAATCGCAGCAGCGAGTGCTCAACCCACTGAGATATCTTGACGGCCTCTAACTTTGTTAGTCCTTGTGAGTCTGATCTGTTATGTATGTGCCCATAGGCTTTGGAACATGGGGGGTCACCAAGTTAAGATGACCATCACTTCCCACATCTGCTGATTTTCAAGGATTTGTTGCATTAAATCTGATCACTTTAACTTTGCCTTAACTAAAGTTGTTTCAATTAATTTCAAAGATTGTGTTATACCACAGCTTATTCAACGTCACTAGCAATGGCGTTTGGCCTTCGCCATTATGCCAGTTCTGCATATTGGTTTCTTTAGGGCCCACTAGCCATGGCCTTTGGCCATGGTCAGCTTGTTCCACCAATAGTTTTCTTTAGGGCCCACTAGCCTTGTCGTTTAACAGTGGCAGTTGTACACATTCCACCTATAGGTTTCCTTAGGACCCACAAGCCATGGCCTTCAGTCGTGGCCACTGTACATGTTCCACAAGCCTGAGGGTTCTAGAGTCCTATGAAGACCAATGAAGATGGCCACGGTGTATTGTTCCTCCTGCCACAGCCATTTTTTACAATACATTTTACACCCTTTAATGTACAATTGCGTCTTTAAAAAGTACAACCATCTTAATCTGGGATGCAAATGTGTGGGCATTTAGATTTGGGATTTGGGTTGAAGAGGTTAAAGATTAAGCTGTTCCACTAATAATGGGGAAACTGTCAGTCATTTTATGTTGCTAACCTACCTGTAACCTATTCAGAAGAACCATATATCAGTTTATCTTCTCACATTTCTCTTACCACTACTGCCACTGCATTGCTATTTTGCAAGTAAACATTTTCAGGAGCATACACCACAAACACAAGTCCTGAAATGTGAACAAAAGCTCAGCATTGAATAATATCATCATGGCTCTGTGGGCCTTTCTTAAAGGCTCCACAGTTATCTTCGGTTTCCTAAATCTCTGACCGAAGCCTTAACTGAGTTTTCATTACAAACACGTATATCGAACCATTGATCCCTAATGTGACACATTGAGAATATTAATCAAATGTTGTACATTATACAATCAAAATGGGGGAAAGTGGTAAAGAGATGGAAGAAATTGAGCAGTGAACCAACCATGTTCAGGATATGTTCTTAAAAATGTTGATGCATTGGAGAAGGAGGTGTTACAGTGTCACATTTAAGATCTGGAAAACTGTAAGTTTAGACATTATCAAAGACTGTATTTAATTAATTTATTTGTTTGCTTATCTATTTATTTATTTATAGTGTGCCAAATCGCCCACAGGCATCAGGGTGCAACAAAAACACTATGAGACGAACGTTCAAGACGAGACAATCAAGTACCTAGGATTCTGATTACGTGAACAGAAAGGATTTCAGCACACTGAGGAAAGTCAGAGTGTTTTCTTCCAGCATGATAGCCAGTGGGAGAGTGTTCCACAGCTTTACTGCAATGATTGGGAAAGATATGCTGAGTACATTAGATGGTTTCTAGCCAGGACAACTGATCAGTCCAAGATTAGAAGAGCACAGGGGCTGATATGGCCAATGGTGGCTAAGCTGCACTTTTGAGTAGGATTGTGCCATCCCAATTAGGCAACGATGCACAAGTGTGCTTATTTGAAGTGAATACGTTCCTTCACCAGAAGCCAACGGAGCTCTCTCCTGTTGGCTAAAATGTGTTCTCTTCTTCGGATTTTCTTGATCAGATGAACAGCAGCCTTTTGTGGTACAACGTCCTTTCATCAAAGGATGTTTTGTCGCTGTTTTTTTTTTTACTGCAATTTTTTTTCTGAAAAAACTCATTGAATTTTTTAGGAGGGGTTAGAAAAATATATAAATAGGGTGTGGGTGTTTGAGAATATATAGAAAAATTAAAGGGGATGGGAGATTGAGGGGCAACCCCCAAAAATAATAAATAAATACATTCTATGAGGTTTTTTGTTAAAAAATCTGCGGTAAAAAACCCTGCGAAAAAATATCTTGCGCTGAAGTGACATGGAACCCATTTTGTATGGTTTGGCATTTCTTCAGGCACAGACTGCTGGTCCAAGCTAGTAGGCTGTTACAATAGTCCAGCCTAGAAAGGATTGTTGCTCATGCGATAGTAGCGCAGTTTGTTTAATTAATAAAAGGTTGAATATTATGAAAGAGATGGAGATTGTACTGGCAGCTTCTTTTAATCTTAGGCCCTCATTACGACCCTGGCGGAATCCGAAAAACGATGGCGGAAATGCAATACCGCCATCGAATACCGCTCGGTGCGACTATGACCCGTCACCGCAAAGTACGAAGCCATTAGCGACACCGTAGTGAACGCCAACGCTAACTGCACCAAGTACGCGCGCGCGCGCCATGCCAAACCGTAAATACCACCATGGCGCAAGGGTACGCGAATTCCGTCCCTAGCGGACATGTACCTAACGCCATCAAGCATGGCGGAAAGCACCAATCCGCCATGGTGAGAAGTACGGCATCGCGAATCAACCGTAAACGGCCCCACTGAGTGCCTGTACACCGCTCCCTGCCCACAAAGTACAACTCCCCGTAGGTGCAATGAAGTCACAATGCAACCAGTGAAATGTACAAGTCACCCATGCATGCCAACGAACCAAAGAAACACAAGAGGGGCCAATGGGAGCTGCAGGGCACAGATGGCACGAATACAGAAGCCATTCCAATGGACATGACCACAGTCCCCCCCCCAGAAACGCACGCAAACACAGGCACCTGTGATCAGCAATATTCCGAAAATCACAACATTCCACCAGTCCACCTGGCTGACCGGCATCTGTTACACAAAACCCATTCCCCCGCCCCTGAGCATGACAACATTCAAACAGTCATATTGGCAGCCCCCATCCCTGACCTCACTGGGCTCCGTAGGCAAACGCGCCCAGCACAGTACCACGCGACTAAACTCCGAAGCTGGAACCCAATGCAGATCTCCTCACAATACATCGCTCCCCAAATAGTAATATGCCACATCACTCGCAAAGAAGAACGCTACACGGCCCATATCAGAATAGAAATTTAATGCACAACTAAATCACCAAGCCCAGACAGCCATTAGTCCATGAACTCCAAAACACATATCACCATTGTGGGCTGCATCCGCAAGGAATGACCAGCTACTACTTGTGTGACGCCCTGTTCCATCATGGTACACAGAGCCACATTCACGTACGAAAAGGCAACATGGAAGCGCACAGAACCGCAGGCCCGTCCCAATGGGGAGGCACTAGTCCAGCTGAAAGGCCGAAATGTTGCTCCGAGCCACTAGTACTGCGTAAGGGCATGTGGCCCATTGGCGATCGTCCCATAAGATCGTAATGCTGCTCCACTGATTAACACGAAGCAGCAGGTGGCGGGAGTAAACGCCATCTGCAGGAGTGGCATACAGATGGCAGTGGCAAAAGGGGAGGAGATACCTGTCAACCAAAAGAAAAGAAAAAGAACAGAATGTCCATCAGAACTACATTCGAACAACTCACTTCAATGATCACACTAAATCCACAGTCATATGCATGCTAGCCCACTCGAAAGGATCATCACCACCCCGAAACCTCTTGCGACTCATAACTATCTATATCGAGGTGTAAACACCATCACAAACGAGTGTACCTGTGCATGCGTCTGTCAAAACAGATTCCATCAGATGGGAATGTTAACGTGCATGGACACAAGTGTCTGAAGGCGCGTCGAGACAGGGAGGGCACAACAAGGCCAGATAGACGATGGTCCCACTATGGCAGCCCTGCATCACATAGTGCAGGGGAGGCGGATAGATTCCAACAAGCCCTGGACATGGCAAACCCTGTATCAAATCACCTGCCCATGCATCCATTCATCATTCCCTCATCCTGTTATAAAAACGCCTGAATATTTACTCACAAAACATTCGAAATTTCCATTGAGTCTGTGCGTTATGCAGCCTGCAAAATCCACAGTGCCCCAGCCCGTAATTCCAGTGTTGTGAAGTTACATGTATTTGGGAACGTCCGGCCTCATCGCCCACGTCACTATTGCGCATCCCAAACTATTCATATCAATCATTGCTTCCTCGCCATGGCCCCTGTCTCAAGGACATCGAACAAAAGAACGTTATATTTGCAGTCAGACCTGTGGGCATCTCCCCGGCGCTAGCTGGAAACCGAAAGCGCCGCCCTTCGAATTCCTCATTTGCAACATCACGTCGAAAAGGCATCTGTGGCCGTTTGAAATCACAAATTAATCCATCTAGTGCGGCTGTGTGTGAAAATGGCAACTGCCTTCACCCACGAATGGGACGCCCCGCCCGTCGGTGCAACTCGGTACAGTGATGCATGAGGGCCCACCGTTACTCGAGTACTACGTTCCACTGACCCATCACAAGTCTGTTCGCGACTGCAAAGATTGTATGTGAAACAATGGGACCATAGCCGAATGTACATATCAACAAATGTTACACGGCCATCGGGTACAAATACATGATTGCAATAGCAAGATGCCATTCCTCGAATTGCAGCGTTGTGTGCGGGACGTGCTCGGCCAAAGGGGAGAGCAGCTTGCACAGGTGGAATGAATCACCACAGGTGGAGGCCATACAGCCTGAAAACACATAAATTGCACACCCAGTCTCCTCCCACAACCACACCCACTCCGAAATGCTACCGGCAGGACTCGCGATGTTGGCCCTGGGGGACCTGATAGCACTGCAAGTACTCCAACTCCAAGAAGAAGACGAACACCAACTACAACCGGCCGCACGGAGGAGACGCAGGAGGAGGAGGAGGCCAAGGCAGGGCCAGCAAGGGCCGCCAGCACAGCCACTACCACCACGCAGGCAGCCCGCAATCCCACGCCTCCAAGCACATCCGTTCAACCTCACTGATGAGCAGATCCACACCCTCTACCGTTTGGACCGGGACACCATAGCCGCAATAGTGGACATGACACACGTTGACCTTGTCAGCATGATAGATAGCCCAACCGCCATCCCACCCCTACTGAAGGTGGTGTCTCTACTCCACTTCCTGGCCACAGGCACCTACCAGCACACAGTGGGACAGTTGCATGGCATTTCTCAGCCACTGTTCTCACGGACACTATTGCAAGTGCTCGATGCCCTCCTGCAGCACGCAGACGACTACATCTCTCTACCACGCTCGGAGCAGGAAATTACCAACACAAAAGTGGGATTCCATGCACTTGCCGGCATACCGGGTTGCATTGGTGCCATCGACTGCACCCATGTGGAATTGGTCGTCCCACATGCCATGGAGGCCCAGTACCGCAACCGAAAACAATTTCATTCCCTGAATGTACAAATGGTGTGTGACTCCAACAGGATCATTACACATTGTTGTGCCAGATTCCCTGGATCAACCCATGATTCTATGGTCTTGAGGAACTCTACTATACCACGCTACATGGAGCGACACGCAGGGAACAGATCCTGGCTACTCGGTGAGTCTCATTTCATGCATGATGATGTGGGGTATGTGATGCGGCAATGAACTGGCAGGAAGGGGGGGGTGTGCGTACGTAGCAATGGCATTCCACATCATACGTTTATCGTCCACATACAGGTGATGCTGGGTATCCACTGAAGAGATGGCTCCTCACACCAGTCCGGAACCCACGGGACCAGCATGAGGAGGACTACAACCATGCCCACTCACGTACCCGTGTAGTCATTGAACAGGCATTCGGCCTACTGAAGACTCGTTTCCGCTGCCTCAGGAGGTCTGGCGGGGCACTCCTGTACCGCCATGAGAAGGTTGCAAAGATGGTCATGGCATGTGTCATGCTCCACAACATGTGCGTACGTAGAAATGTGCCCATGCCCCCTGACGCAGAACTGCAAGCACCTGATGATGGTCATGATGAGGGTGGGGATGTGGCAGCACCTCAAGGAGTCTGCGAGGCACCGGAGGGCCGTGACATTCGTCAGCATCTCATTGATGCATGCTTCTAGCACTCACGCCTGGTGGCTGATACATGGACACGGGACTCGTGGCACTGTGTGTGTCTGGTACATGCACAATATGGACTGTACGCCTATGATGACCTAGTACACAAAGATCATTGTCCACACATCTCATTGGTTGATCGTGCACTGTTTATGGCATATGTGATATCATGTTGAACACCCTATCGACCCGCCACCCAAGTGAGCCCAACACACCCCCTCCACCCTCCTACCTCCCCCCCGAACACCAGTGTCCAAAGATGCTCATTGTCAGTGGGCTGTCGCTATTGCAAGCCGCCTCTGCGGGTGTCAGGGGCACCCCTGCCTGTGGAGCGCAGGTTCCTCCCAGATCTACGTTGGGGGCTGCCCTGGACGGAACTTGCTACGGATGATGTGTCTGCCTGCTCACGTCCATGCATGTCCCTAAGGGTTTGTGAGAGCTCAGTGAGCACACGGCGCACTGCGGCAAGTTCGGCACATACGTCTTTGGACGTCGCATGCAGTTCCCCCCTCAGGCTCTCGGTGCTTCTCTCCATCTGGACTCTCAGGCTCTCGGTGCTACTCTCCATCTGGACTCTCAGGCTCTCGGTGCTACTCTCCATTTGTGCCCTTAGTGTCTCTGTACTTCTCTCCATTTCTGCCCTGAGTGTCTCAGTTGATGTTTCTATGTCTGACTTAGTGCGCCCACATTCATCGGCATGGTCCTTGAGGAGCGTGGCCAGTTGCTGCTGTTGCTCGATTAACTGGTCGAGGGACTGTTGCCTCTGCTGGGCCATGGCCATTTGCGGGGGTGTCACAGAGGGGCTGTTGACCTCATGTTGCCTTGCCACAGGGCTTGGGGGGGATGGCCAGTCGTCGTCTTGTGGGTGCCCCTGCGTGGTATCCTCATGTTGTACGGGATGGGACAGACAGGGGGAATGGGACAGGTCATGGATGGATCTGACTTCGACATCCCCGTCTTCTGTGTCGGAGCATGCTGCCATCAATGGGGTGTCACCTATGGTGCTGCTGCCACCAGAGGCAGTGCCTTCTGTGGCATCCGTTGGGGGGACCTGTGGTGGTGGTGTTGTGGGCATGCTGGCTGCTGGGGTGCCTGTTGATGTTCCCTCCTCTGTGCTGCCACCTGATTTGTGCTGCTGCCGTGTCTTGATGCGTGCAGCTGAGGTGGAGGGTCTTTGGCCGTTGGTCTTGGCCCTCTTTGCAGGTGTGCTGGTAGGGGTGTCCTGATGCTCGTCGTTTGGATCGGAGCCTGTGGTGGAGTAAAGTAGGGCGAGGGTTATTAATGGGTCTGTGGGTATTGGAATGGCATTGTATCACATGCATTGGGGTGGTACATGAGGGTGATTTGGGTCGGTGCCTTGGAGGTGCTTTTATTTGTGTGTGGGGTGAGGGTGCAGTTGTTTGGCAGCCTGCAGTTAGGGTGTGCCTGCTGGACGTGTGGTGGGTGTTTTAGGGGTTTTTAATTATTTATGTATTTATTGTGGTTTTAAGGTGCGCTATCAGGGCGATGTGTGTGGACGTTCTCCTGGACATGTGTTTCTGTTGCACTATGTGGACACATGGTACTTCACATGATTGGACATTGTGGATTTTGCATTGTTTTATCTGGGCCACCTACCTGATTCTTCTGATGTCTGCACTCCTTTCTCCATCCCTCCGACTCCCTCTATGCTCTCCATTCCGATGGTGGAGGCACAGAATTCTTCCCAGGGGGTCAACTTGATGGGTGATTCAGGACCTCCCCCGGTGGCTGTGGCAATGTTGCGGTTGGCATAGAGTATGCTGCGGACGCGTATCCGCAGGTCGTCCCACCGCTTTCTGCATTGCTGTGGGTTGCGGGGTGCGGTCCCCACCGCGCTTACCCGCTGTGCCACCAGAGCCCATATGGCCTTCTTGTTCGCAAGTGCCGTCCTGGTCAATTGCGTGGAGAAGACGACGGCAGCATTCTCCTGGAGGGTCTCTGTTAGCACGGTGAGTTCCTCACGGGAGAAGTGGACCTGCCGCTTGCGGTCGCACGCTTTCTTCGCTACTTTTCCCATTTTTCTTGGTTTCGCTAGGGTGGATGACGGGTTGGGGTGTGTCTCGGGGTAGTGTTTTTAGTGGTTGTGTGGTTTTTGTGGTTTTATAGGTGTACGGCGGGTTGTTTCCCGTTCCGGGACCATGTTTTAACTTCCGTTTCCGTATATTTCCGGTCACCGTACTTTCCGGTAGGCGCACTCTGCGGTGCCCGCTGTGATGGGTGGCGGTATTGCACCTAGGGCGCCGTACGGCGGCGGTGTGGGCCGTTTTGGGGTCATTTCCGCCATCGCGGACTTTGCACTTCCGCCATGCCGTGGTGCTCGTGCCCGATGGGTCGGAATGGGCCGCACTTTGCTCCTTCGTGCAATGGCGGAAACGCTATTTACGCTGTTGCGGTCCGGTCAGTCACTTTCCGCCAGGGTCGTAATGAGGGCCTTAGTAACATATGGCACTGCACTCATAGAAAACTCCAGCCAAGTTCCTAGAGTATTCTCTTTTCACTGTCCACGGATACTGCAATTTTTAATGTTATGGTTCTTGTAGTTGGTACTGAACTTGGAATGGGCCTGCCACGAGCCAATGACAAGGAGCTTCAGTTTGACATCATCCAAGACAAAGACAAGGAGCTTCAGTTTGACATCATCCAAGACTCGATACGATCATAAGCGTCCAAGAGTTTATTGGAATCTAGTGTGTAAGTGCTCCTCAGCTCCAAGACCAGTTCTGTATAACCGGCATAGTTCGTACACGCCTGAAGCTTCAAGGAGTTCACAGAGTGGTCTCAAATATAGATTGAATAATAGAGGTGACACGCTAGCACCCGTGGGATGCCACACAAAATTGGAGCCCGGGTTTACAAACTTCTGAAGTATTTGAAGGGGCTGAACCTGTCAAATTCATTCAAAATGTTGTTATATGACAGTGGATGCAGTACTTTATCTGCAGCAAATTCACAAATTGGGGAATTCCTCCTCCACTTATGTGCAAGATAAACAAAAAATAAATGACAGTCCTTAACTCATTATTCTGTTTTATGAATGTATGAATTGATTGCTCTCTTGAAAGTAGCAAACATGAGGAAGCAATAATGTTCAAAGTACTGCCTGTTGAGATCACTCATGATATATGATGTGCATAAGTGAAGAGGATTTTACAGAATTTAAACATCTGGGCATCAGGTTTGGCCTTTAACATCAATGCCTATTTGAAAAGCTATAAACAAAAATTAACACCTATGAAGAGCCTGAGAATTGTAATATTTTGCTGAGTCAAGAAGAGATGGAGATAGCAGCAACCAGCACCTAGTGGCTTTCTCAGCCATCCGCATGTTCTCTGTTAAAGTTACCATTTGATTACAAAGGACCCACATAGGAAACAGGCCCAAGCTGCAGCCCTTTTTGGGGCAGTGCTCTGGAGGTATGTTGACCTGAAATCATTGAGTCTGGTGGAAAATGCATTTCTTAAGAGCCTTCTACGGCTCCCTCAGAGTACTCCCAATGATGTGTGACATCTTGAAATCGATTTGTGCCCCATAGATGGGAATTTTGCATCAAAACCTATCGTATATTGGCTTTGGCTATGGCAGACTCCAGAACTGAAGATCTTCAGGGAGGATCTGATACACGTGTTGAGATTTGAGGAAGGCCATGAGCCTGCCATGGGTGGCACACGTCAGGAATGGCCTTTGTGATTTGAATGAGCAGGATGCTTGGTTTCAACCTTTGCTGATTAATAAAGCAAAGTCCAAAAGCATAGAATCTAGATTACACAATGAATCTTAAAGAGAGAAAATGGTTGCAGCATACAAGAACCTAAACTTGACACTTACTTATGTAACAATAAAGGGGCCGATTCATGGAATAATTGTGTGCAGAAATCGGTGCCACAAGTGAGAAAAATGCAGCACACGCGTGCGAAACGCACGCAAGCGATTCATGGATGTCTGTGCGTGTGTTTTTCCTGGGAGCTGCACTGAAATCATGCGTGATGCACACGTCACTGCGACATCCAAAACGATGTGCGCAACACGCACAGCGAAAGTGAACAACGTGTAGTGCACACACCAAAAAGGGGGCGCAACACACGGAATGGGGAACAACGCGTGAAAATGAGGGCGTAACTGGGGAAGTACTGCTGGGAAATGTATGGAACGCCCACATGCGCGTGAACAACACGTATTCATGGAATCGAATAGGGGAAAAACACGCACATCAAAAGACACGCACAGGCATAAACACGTCCACCACACGAAGGCAGGCAGAAGTGGCTCCGCGCAGTATAAAAGTGCACGCAAACAACAAACACGCATATACTGCTACGATGAATGTCCCATTTCTCGCAGCAGTGATCATGGGACACCGCAGGAGGAGGAGAATAGCCAGGCCCCACATTTTCTGCCCAGGAGCAGCCTTTTTCATTTGCCTGATGACAAGGTCTATGGCAGGTATAGGTTTCCACCTCATATCACCCTAGACCTGGTCACTGAGTGGGAGGATGACCTTACATCCTCCCACCCACCTTGTGCTCCCAAGCACTGAGCACCTTGGAAAAGGTGCTCAGTGTCCTGCATTTTTTGGCCACTGGGTCATTTCAGCGGACAGATGACACAGTTGGGGGTGTCTCACAGCCCACGCAGTCACGCTGCCTACACCAGGTGTTAGCAATCATGACTGCGCGCACCTAGGTCCACAGGCACATATACATGCCCAGAACACCCGCAGAAAGGCAGGACGTGGTCAAGGATTCTTACAGGGTGGCACACTTCCCCAAAGTGCTTGGTGCCATAGATTGCACCCATGTGGCCCTACGTCCACCTAGGGCCATTGAGAACCTCTGCTACAACCGCAAGCACTGGCATTCCATCAACGTACAGGTTGCATGAGATGCCCATGGAATCATCACCTCTGTCTATGCAAACTATCAAGGGTCTACCGATGACATTTTCATATATAGAATGTCTGCACTAAACCGGGACCTGGAAGCTGGGAAGCATGGCAACATATGGCTCACTGGTGAGTAGAAATGTCTGTGCACATGCATGCATGTCACACACAGACACATACATAAACCCAACTAATGACAATCATCATCACCACCCCAGGTGACAGTGCCTACCCTCTGAGCACGCATTGCTGACGCCAATACGGAACCCCACCACACCACCCCAGGTAAGATACATTGCAGCCCATATTGCAACCAGGGCCATAGTGGAGCGCACATTCGGATGGCTTAAGTCACGCTACCTCTCCCTTGACCGCTGTGGCGGGTATCTACTATATGCACCCCCAGTAGTGTGCAGGATCATTGTGGCAGTATGTGTCCTGCACAATGTTGCAACATGATGGGGCGTACCGGTGGACATGGTGGTGCCCCCACATCCCCAACCACATGCACAGGCAGTGCTCATGGGAGGGGAAAGGAAACGTGGCGAGGCACACAGGCCTAGCACATACCAGGTGACAATCGATGATGACAAAGAGACAGTCAACTGTCACAACTTTAACACCCTGAGAATGTTTCCACGGAAGTGCTACATTGTGTGCAGCCCTAGTTACTTAAACATAACCAATCTGGTGTGACCAAAAGGAACACATGCAAGGTGCATATCCCAACAACCCCTGCAAAACAGGCCATGAAAATCAATGGTATGTCACTCAAACCCACCCAACCCCTATTACCCTCGTCGGCCACACTGTGACATGGCATGCAACAGCAAATGAACAAACCAAATGCACAGCAAATGACAAATTAGTTACAAAGTGCCACGTGATAAATAGAAACAGGCCTGAGACAAACACACCTGGCATGGAATCAGATTCAATTACTGACCAACAACCTCCCACACATACAAAGTCATACACAAATGCATGCCACCAGCGGTACCATCAACAAAAGACAGAATGCTTGTTGGCATGCACATTGAGCAATCCAAATCTGCAAATCCCAAAACCGTGTGCTGTGTGTGTCCCCTGCAACACAACGCTCATTACACAGCACAGTGGGCAGCCATTGTGTTGGGGATACACCTTGAGCATCATATAAAAAAGGACAAGCAACTAAAATTACCCAGTGACGCATGTACACAATCGAAAAATGTAAGTGATCATGGGCTGCAGGGACACAGCATTGCAGAGAAGGCAATCTGTGTGCACCTGTGGGCATGGATGGCTAGTTGTATGTGTGGTGGTGCATTGTGTAAGTGTGTGTGTCAGTAGAGACATGCACTCATTACATGCATGTGAAATAAAGTGACCCTCACTGTCCTGTACACATCACATATGAACATTGCCCATGTGCACACCGCAGTGTGTCAAACCACATCAGTCCCCTGACACCTGAAAAGTAAACCCAACACAGGAACATCCATTGACCAGCAGAACACATCATGTACATAGTACCCCACATTGACAATGTCAGACAGTGACCAATCACTGTAGCCCAAGCGTACTGTCCAACAATGAAAGCCACTCCCTCATTTCCTCATCACCTTGACCTTCAGAAGAACTGTCTCTGGGTTTAGTCGCTTCTTCCTTCTAGTCTACCTGGCTTCAGGATCCCCCTTCTCCTTGGTTTTCTTGTTCTTCCTTTCATGTAAATAGGGTCTAGCCCCCTCAGAGGCCACCTTAACCGGTAAAAAGACCAAATCGCAGAGAACTCCAAGGAGCCAAACCCCAATCCAGGGAAAAAGCCTCAAGGTGCCAAAAATCCCTTGAAGAGTCTCCAGTAGATGACTTGAAGTTGTAGAATATGGCCAAGTATATGTCCAAGCTGAATGATAGAATAACTTCCAAGGTTGCACAGTCGTAGAATGGTTCAACAGGATGGGTAGGAACTTGAGTAGACAATAATCAATGAGGATGCCACAACTGATGGGTAGAGCTGAAACTTGAGTACAAAATAACCAAGGAGGCTGGCACAACTGGATGGTTGAGCTGAAACCCAATCAATCCTTGATAGTGTGAATGGATAAAGGCAGAGACAGCACAAGTCTGGAAAGGCAGAGTGAATGCGAAATTGCTGGAAACAACTGGCAGCAAGTTAAGAGCCAGAACAGTTGAATAGCTTTGGTAAAAGGCTGAAGTCAACATGAAGGTATGGATGTAATAGATGAAAGACAGGAAGAGCGAGAGAGAGAGATACTGTGGTACAGAAATGTACCAAGGCTAACCGCGGCAGCGTACGAGTATGTGGAAATAACTGCCCGAGAGATGGGCGGACAGATCTGCAACAAAGACAGTAGCAGGAAGAAAAACAGGGCCAAAGGCACCAGAGTGTGAAAAACGAGTATAAGAGCTATAGTCCAGTAGAAAAACTGTGCCATCACGCAGCAGCAAAGTCCAAGAGGGAAGACAGATAGAACGTGCATTCCAAACGGAACGGAGCGTAGAAGTAGTCTAGGCGGCCATCTCAGGTGAGGTCTGGACTGTGAGTTGCGGTTCTTGGGTCGCATTTCTAATGCTTCCACCTTGGCACAATTCCCATGGGCTGAACTTAACACATACCAATTTGACATTTTCACCACCCGGCCCCCTTCCACCATCAGTTTAGCTTTGACAGCTAAAGGGTGCAGGCTACCATCTACAGCATGAAGTGCATCAAGCACGTATACAAGCAAGAAATGAAAAAAAACATCACAATCAACTTCAATAAAAGCACAGTTCAAAAATAAACTCATCACAATTGATTGCAGACATGCCGTGGAGAAAACATCCATAATCCCCACAAGGGGTGTATAAACAAGTAGTACAGCAGACTGGCCACAGATACGACAAAAGTCCAGTGCCCCTGTGTAATTTGCTGTCACATCGAACCATCATTGCAAGCCCATGGAAAGGGGAATCAGGAGTGGCATATGTGTCAGGACCCCAAGCCACAAACACATACACAAGACAAGCTTGTATGGGCCCAGCTGGAACACACAGTGGATGCTTTCAAAAGCCACAAAGCACCACACTGTCACATCATGAATGCGCAATAGACAAACAATATCATTAAAATAAAATAAAAAATGGTCACATACGACCCAGAGGGTGGGGGAGGGACCGTGGAGGGGGGAGGTACAGGGTGACAGGGTACACCTCAAGACCCACATGCAATGATGTTGAGATAAAAAAAACCTCCATGGGCTCGAAGCCTGTACGGCCCGACCTGTTTGGAAGATAAGTTGTCGTCCTACTCACCCTCTGGATGGAAATCAGAAGGTGGACGTGGCACATTTGCCTGGCCACGCCTATCCGCAGCTTGCCCCTCCACGGCAGCAAGCATGCGGGTCTGGTAAGCCTGGTCCTGTGCGGCAATGGCACGTAGGTCAGCATGCAGCACCTCACGTGATACGTGTGCTTCCTCTTGCAAGGTAGCATGTGTAACATGGAGTTCTGCCTGCATGGCCTCACATGACATCTGGAGCACCTCCAGGAATGCATGTAGCTCAGCCGAGATGGTGTTCTCAAGCTGCTCCATCCTCACTTCTGACCGCTGGCTCTGGGTCATGCTGAGCACACCCAGAGTAGATCTGATGGATTGGTGTTCTTCCCTCAGGGCCTCCCTGTGTGCCTCTGCCTGACCAGCAAGTGCTTCGCACAGAGACACCATTTCAGCCCGGCATGCCCTGTTTGAGGCTGCCATGCCCAGCCTGGGTGAGCGGCATGTGTTTTGCCTTATTTGCTGTTGGAGCTCCAACTGCCTATCAGGGAGGATCATGGATTGGGCCACACGTTCCATGCCTTGAGTGATCTTCTCAATAGCTGCCCCTTGTTGCTGTGAACTGGCATACATGGATTGCTCCCACTCAGTATTCCCTGGTGGCGTACGGCTACCGCGTTGCCGGACATTACACCTGCGGGACCCAAGGAGTGGTGGTTCTTGCTGAATTGGCACCACCCGCGGCTGCAGGACTACATCCCTTTGTTGACATGATGCCCCAAACACATCAGCAACTGCTGTGGAGTGTGACCATGTGGCCAGAACCACCACAGGCGGTTGTTCCAATACTGTCTGGCCCCTCATTGCAGGTGTTGCAGACAGAATATCATCCACATCAGGATCACTCACCGGTGATGAATCATCATGATGCGTATTCAACTCAAAATTGTGCTCAGAGTGTTCATCAGAGCTGGACTGATTGCCAGCCCTGGACACGACGGTCTGGAGCACAAATGGGTTCTCGTGGTCTACCACCCACAACCCCCACTTGTGCCGGGTTGCTGATGTAAAAGCAACCCTGTGTCTGGAATGACATCACCATCCTCTGGCTCCATTGCGTCATCACCTGTAACATGAACAAAACAAACATGAGTACACATGTCAGCAGCACATAACCCACACACACATAGACATCACTACATCGACAGCCAACACATGAAGCAGACATGTCACACACAACTCAAAATCTGGCATGCATCCAGTGGCATTGATATGCAACGGCACCCCGAAATCAGAAATGGATGTGTTTAAATTGTGAAGCCTACACATGTACTGAATGTAGTATATCACCTGCATCACACACCACCTCTGGCAGGCACATATCACAGGCAGAATTGACAGATGGCAATGAAGAGATGGCAAGTAGCATAAGAATGTTTGAATAGCAAATCGCCACAGCTGGAAGTGATTCAGAACATACCATGACACACGTAACATGCATGTAGACATGCATCACTAAATCATCATCACCAATATAGCTTCATCGATCTGCAGCTTGGCCCGTACCGGGCGTCATGGGCCCTGAAGACATAGTGAATGTCCTGAGCAAAGCGAGGGCCTTCAACGAGGTATGAGGGACCATAGCGCCCACTACTGCCCAAGCTGCCAGTCCATGAAGCTTATAGAACACCCCTCAGGGCCTGAGTCAGTACTTTGTGCATTGAATGTGACAAAAACATGAATCAGTGTGTCAAATCACCACGCCCAGGCTCCACCAGTATTGCAAAGTAGGCCTGGGCGTACTCGTAGTGCACGACAGTGCACCTACAGGATTGTGCCGGTTTAACATAAGGGGCGCAATGCTGAAATCTCAGCAGTATTTACATAAAATAAAGACATATTAGTTATTGAACAAAAATGCTGCTGAGAACACATGTGTAAATAAACACTTTCACACACACCTAAGTAAGTAGCTGCAATGTTGCACAACACAACGTTGAAGCTACTTGCATATGTGTATGTGAAAGTGTTCAAATACACCCGTGTTCATATACACCCATATGGTGTATATGAACAGCATCCTATACAGCAAAGCAAGCAGCTTCAACGCTGCTTGCTTTGATGTATGTGAAAGTGTACACATACACAAGTGCAGGCAGCTCCACTGTAATACAACCCAATTTGTGGCCTACATTAATCTGCGGGCTATACCAGTTAGTATAGGCCGCATATTGTCCAATCAATTTTGCTAAACACCCGTTAGGGTGTTCTAATACAGAGTACATGTGTCACAGGAAGCACCTGTGCTAGTGGGTTACATAACAGTGAAGGGATGAACATCAGAACATGCATGCCAGATCACTTTGACATTGCAGCAGTGAGTAGGCATGTAGAACGGTGTAACATGGCTCAGAAGTGAGTGCAGTGCAGTACGTGTGTACATTACCAACAATCTACATCAACATGTACTTTTTTGATGTCAATCACTTAACATGACGGCAGTGTAAGGGCAAGTTCAGCATCATGTGCAATGTGCATGCTCTGGGTTGCATGGCTGCAGTTAAACCCCCCTCGCACCTTATTGAAAATGCAGGGTGGCATTGCATGGCAATGAAAGGTTGACCAGAGAACTGTGTATTTGCAGTGTTGGTTAGCATCATGTGCATCATCTCAGTCAATGGACACCACACCAGATGAGAATGGGACAGTAAGCAGGACACATGATGAACCATCAGTAGTACACCCATTCATGCAGAAGGCACTACACCAGTTGAACAGAGTCAGGGGGCCCGCAACAATGGGAGGCCTGTGCCCCACACAGACAATGACACCTTAAACATGTGCGTGATGCTGGACTGAGCCAGAGTGAGCATGGAATAGATGACCAAATGCCATGATACGTATGTAATCCCGGACACGTACTACAATGATCATCCTGCCAAGGACACATAGGGGCGTGCATGGAATGCACATGGAGCATGAATGGGCACTCATGTCCCCCGGGAGCATCTGCCATCTGCACAGTCCGAATGAGACACCCTGCATCAAGGACAAAGGATGTACCCCACAGTATGTGTCTGGCAGGTTCGCAGGGGGAAGTGTGCATGTACACAGGAGCGTGGAACAGGCCATTGCAGTAGTCCAACATGTTACCCACCAGTGCCATCGTGAAATTGAGGTGCAGGGGGGTGGAGGGGCAAGGAAGCATGCCCGCGTGGAGTACCCGCTTTCAGGCTGAATACACATGCACGTCAGTCATGCGATGACATAGTTTGAGTGCTGAGTTGAAAGACACCGCAGGCTACATGCAGACATGTCAATTAGCTGGAACATGGACCGGAGGGACAGCCGCGTGACTAGCATGTGAGTAGGGTGCATCTGTGGTGATGAGGACAGTCCCCGTCTACTTCACATGTGCAACATGCATCACAACAGGCAGCCATTAGTGAAGCATTGCATGACTCGCACAAAAGAAACATGTACACATGGCATGTAGTGGCAGTCAAGCACATCACATCACACCAGCAAAAAACACCTGGGCTGGCCAAACACGCAACAACACTCACCGGAAGGGGCATCATAATCCTGCATCCCTCCCACTCCTTCGATCAATTGTGCCGGGATGAACTCTGCAGCGATCTCCTCGTGCAGAGTGAGATCTTCCTCCTCAGGCAGTGGCCCACTGCCAGTCACCTGAGTCATGGCATAATTAGAGACACGCTTTTGCTTAGCAGAGCGTAGGACGTCATCCCAGCGCTTTTCGCAGTCCCGAGCTGGGCGCACCTCATATCTGAATGCACGAAAACCATCCGCAACATGCTTCCAGTGTGCCCAAAGCTGGGCAGGCGTAGTATGGTATTTTGGGCCTACTAGCATATTGCGTTTGTGTTCCGACACATAGCCCACGAGGAAGTCCAGTTCCTTCTTGTTGAAAGGTTTCTTCCTCGATGTGCCGGAGCCGTGTCTGGGGTCCCAGCCTCTTGTGCAGGATCAACATTCCTCCTCTTGGGCAATGGTACAGACCCTGACTGGCAAATGCTGCCCTGATCAGTAGGGGCAGTGGCGCTGGTAGAATGGACCAAGGGAGTGGCAGGTGGAACTGGGGGGAAGCCCTGACTTGCGTCAGTGGCTGCTGGATGCTCTTGACAGGACCCAGTGCAGCAAAGGCCGCTGTGCCACGGTCTGTGACTGACACAGTCCTGGATATCAGACTTCCAGCCAGGGTGATGTTGGCTGCATCTGCCCATGCAATTGCCAACACCCGGCTGCTTGGGGCAGCCAATGACAACACTGCCCCAGGGACATGTACATCCCTGCACGCACATTGCTTGTGCCTCCTGACCACCTGGAATTCAGCCTGGGATTCTTCAGGTGTCAATGCATCATCCGCTGGCTGCACCTGCAGCTACCACTACCATTGGTCCTGTGACAGTAGATGAAAGTGACTGCCGGGTCACATGGGCTCCAGTGTCAGATGCAAGAGCTGCATCTCCGGAGCCACAGTGGGTGGTGGCATGACTGCACCAACACGTGGCAGTACATCCTGCTGAAGTGGCACACCCTTTCCTCTTCCCCCTCTGCAGACACCCTGGACGCCTCCTACTCCCTGCTCACCCCGGCCACACCCCTGACCACGCCCACCATGTGGAGGACGCCCAACTGAGGTGCCCCTCACCTTTTGTGGCCTCCCAACCATGTCACGGATGTAGTAGTGCCAATGGGAGGTGTACACGACAATTGTCCTGGGCAATTGGAGTGAAGGGGGTGGGTACGTGAGGCAAACAGTACCCCTGTGCTCCTGCAAGGCTGTATGTGACCCCTGTGAGAAAATGATGGGTCACGCAATGCTCAGGCACCCCAAATCTGCAATAATACCGTGCACGCAACACCTGGTAGCCCATATATGTGGAATTAAACTCCCGAAGTATGCAGTGGCACCCAGGGACACAAAAAATGCATACACGTGGGACACACAGGCTACAATGACCTTGAAAACTGGTATGCGATACGCAGTGGGAAATATAGCGTGCTCGACTCACCGTCTGACTAGCATGGGAAAGAAAAACACACGTAGGCAAGAACCTGCCAAAAGAAGAGGGATGTCCTTGATCCGCTGTGAAGTAAAATGCCCGCGCACATCACATCACTTACGTGCTTAGGCCCTTTCCTTGAATTATATGCATTCACACACAGACATGCTGTTTTTGCACGTGCAGAATCACTCTGAACCTGTGCCGAGGGAAACGCCCACGCGCATCATATACATGCTTACGCGCCAACGCCCTTTCCTCGAATTACACAATGACCTGCTGTTTTTTCACGTGCTATATCACTCTGCATTGAGCTGGCCACGTGACAACAAACTTAAGACCACGCTCCTGCCCAGAGGGTCAATTACCTGCCCCCAGAGCCCCGAGCAGCTTCCTACAAGCCATCTGCTGCTGCCAGCTTGCCTGCTACCAGCATGCCCTGCTATTTGGTGCCTGCACAGAAGCCTTAGCCAGGGATCCTGTACCTGAGACCACTTCTGCTGGCCAGAAGACTCCCGACTGGTGTACCATCGCTCCACAGCCCAGCCCTGTTTTGGAGAATTCTCATTTATGGCTAATTTCCCTCACCTAGTGAGTCCCCCAGCAGCTTTGCTGGACTTTTGGAGTTTATTTTTTTTCCACTTGGTAAGAGTGAGAGCTTTTCCCCCACTCTTACCTGTGTTTTGCTGTGTGTTTCTATCTGTTTTTGTGATTGTGGACTCTGAAGCACACCACTTCAGCAGCCCCCTTCTTTTTGTGTGTCACACAGCAACTTCAGTGCCGTGGCAAAGGGTTGTCTTTAAGACTTCCCTCGACTCCATTTCTGATGCGACTACTGTCCCCCCGGAGTCTGCTGCAGAGTCTTTTGGTTGCGGTTGCGAGAGGACTCTACAGCTTTTGCTCCTGAACCCTGTGAGGACCTGCTTCTTGTCCTATTTTTGTTTCACCTGCTTCCACCTGGTGCCTTTAAAATACCCAGAACATCGCGGAGCGGCCGCGGAGTCTGCTGCAGAGTCTTTTGGTTGCGGTTGCGAGAGGACTCTACAGCTTTTGCTCCTGAACCCTGTGAGGACCTGCTTCTTGTCCTATTTTTGTTTCACCTGCTTCCACCTGGTGCCTTTAAAATACCCAGAACATCGCGGAGCGGCCGCGGAGTCTGCTGCAGAGTCTTTTGGTTGCGGTTGCGAGAGGACTCTACAGCTTTTGCTCCTGAGCCCTGTGAGGACCTGCTTCTTGTCCTATTTTTGTTTCACCTGCTTCCACCTGGTGCCTTTAAAATACCCAGAAGACCGCGGAGTGGCCGCAGAGTCTGCTGCAGAGTCTTTTGGTTGCGGTTGCGAGAGGACTCTACAGCTTTTGCTCCTGAACCCTGTGAGGACCTGCTTCTTGTCCTATTTTTGTTTCACCTGCTTCCACCTGGTGCCTCTAAAATACCCAGAAGACCGCGGAGCAGCCGCGGAGTCTGCTGCAGAGTCTTTTGGTCTTTAGGCTCTGCAGGCTCCGTGGCGCCCCCCCAGAAAATCCACCTACTGAATCATTCAAAGACATTTAAAACCTCGCAGGTGACCTGCCTCTCATCACGCTGAACGAGCTGAACAGATTGTCCCGCTGTCTTTGGCAGCAACCCACTGATGAACAAGACACAAACATCTGATCCCAACCAATTAATAACATCCTGGTGAGCCACTCACCTTCCCAGCGAAGACAAATCCGCCCTCTTTCCAACAACCATCGGTACGGATTGCCACATACACCCAAAGCACCGCTGCCTGCCCCGCGGGAATTCAACGCCGTGACAGGCTCCCCGACACCCACTTACCCACGCTCTGCATCACTGACGCCGAATTTGCTGATCGACTCTCCGCTTGAGCCCCGTCGCGACCGCTGACAGCTGCGCTGTCCCCTCGTGTGCCCGCATCGGCTGGCCTGGAGCTGTGCGACTCCCCTCTGACGCCGGAGCCTGCTTGTGCCTGGCGTACACGCGCCTCCACTCCACCTGACACCGAACAGAGTCCTCTGCTGCTCGTGCTTTTGCGGCCCCGCCCCCCCCACTCAACGTGCTGACTCCCGGCACCCGCAGCTGTACAGCAGCCCCATAACGCCCTATACCAGCTCGTCAGGACTCCGACGAAGAAAGAAATAGCACAACCGACCTCGGCTGAACGCCACAAAGAGCAATCTGAAAGCAGCACCCTCCCCAGCAAACAGGCAAACGCGCGGCGCAGCAGACACTCGTCCTCCTACCCAATTTCACAGTAAATGCTGCCCTAAAAATGCTTTTATTCAAAACCCCCTCCTTTTAACTATATAAAAAGCGGGGAAAAAAAAAAAAAAAAAATCTCCCCGCCTCACCCCCTAGACCCCGAACATTACAACACCAAAAGAACAGTCCCAACAGAACAGAAAGAATATACGTCAATGCCCCAGTCGACTAATCGAAATCTACAACAGACAAACTGTAACTCGACTTACTGCAGAAAACCGTGAAGAACAAACATCTTTCTACGCCTACCGATCAGGAGCCCGAAAAGGTTCGACCCTTGGATCCTCATCTGATTTCTACCGCCTAACTGAAGTCTGTAATAGACTACCTCCAACTCTACCTACCGCAGAAAATCGTAAAGAGCAAACATCTGCCTACCTTCGCTGATCAGGAGACCGAAAGGGTTCGCCCCTTGGATCCTGAAACCTCAACCCTAACCGCTCCAGAGAAACAAAACGATCATACAACCTCATACCATTCGCCGATCAGGAAAACGAAAGGGTCCCGCCCTTGGATCCTGAAAGCGCAACTTGATCCTCTACAGAAGACCGAAACGAAGATACACCAGCGCAGCCTCGCTGATCAGGAGACCGAAAGGGTTCGGCCCTTGGATCCTGAAAGCGCAACTTGATCCACTACAGAAGAGCGAAACGAAGATACACCTGCGCAGCCTCGCTGATCAGGAGACCGAAAGGGTTCGACCCTTGGATCCTGAAAGCGAACTCCAAAAAAAAAAAAAAATCGCGGAAGACCGCAACGAACATACATCTGTGCACCCTCATCGATCGGGAGACCGACAGGATACGACCCTTGAATCTCAAACGACACACCATCTAACCCAGCTCAATCTAGTACAGTAAGCTGCATAGAACCCTACTCTCGGCCCCAAAACAACTTGACCGCACCAAATACCAAAACGTTTGAATTAGACAAAGACAACAGCAGCAAGCCCTAACCAGGGGGCCAGTTCTCTGAGAAACCAAATAGGAACCTCCCAAAACTTAAGTTTAGCAAACTACAACCGGGAAACAATGACAACAATTCGCACCAATAAATAACACCCAACTCAACGCCCAAAAACAAGACAAACAACCAAGACCGCGATTGCTAACACCACGGAACAAGATTCACTACAGCTAACACTGGAGCAATCCTTCAAAAAAGTGACATTGTACAAAGAAATCCCAAAGTCCCTGACACAGAATTCACATTCTAAACAGAACTCAGAAGACATCAGAGACCAAAATATAGAAACTGTTAATCCCACTGTGACATCCCCCCGACTATTAGTGGAGTCACACAGTACAGAAGAAAATCAGCAACTTATCTCAACTGGGCTAAATAGCCCGGACATTAAACCTCAAGCTCAGAATCCAACTACAGAAACTGGACAACCCACCATGTCCGTACCATCATTACCGGCTCTCCAACTCGAACTTGAACAGCAACTGATCAATCCTTCAATTGTTCTGAACACAAACCACCAGCCCACAAAACAAGATCCTTCAAACAACGTGATACAAGACACCCTGACAAATCTTATAACCAGCAACAAAGAACCCATGGAACTTACAACCAAACAGTTGCAGACAACCACAAAACAGGAATTAACACCGGACAAACAAATCCGAAATCAGCAATCCATGGAATCGAAGAAACCACACGAAATAGATAGCAATCCTCAGGAAATTGCTAATAATCAAGAACCAAAACACACAGCTGACCCTGTCGGCTTCAAGCCAACCTCAAACTGCCAACAAACTGAATGAACACAAGACTTAACTACAAAATCAGCAGCTCCAACACCAGACCAACAGAAGCAAAAAGAAAAAGCAAGATTAGCACGACTTGTGTGGCTTAAAACCCACAACTCCATTAAATCCACCAGCACAGTGGAACCAATAACATCCAAAACAAGAAACAAACTGGCAAAACTATCACTGGACATTACCGAAATTGAGTCAATCATGACTAATGCAGAAAAAAGAAAAGAAGTATTTGGAGACCTAACAGAAGCAAATCAAATGCAATCAACATCAACACCATGTATCCCCTATGGAAACCAAAACAAGCAGATGAAAAAAGAACGGCAACCAGAATTGGATGAACGTAAAACTGTCCCATCACGATTCAACTATGGCTCGGATGAATCCTACAATACCCCAGACCCATAATCAAGAACCAAAAACCAAAAGACCCCCCAACAGAAAAACGACAACCACGAACAAGCTGAAGAAGATACACACCCAAGAATCCCAACAACAATGTTAGATTTGCAAAATATGCTCATCACAACACTCTCCCAGTCGATGATCCCCTTCTTGAAACTACATGAAGATTTGAAAGATTCAATAAAAGATCAAGCGACCCTTCTAGCGCTAATCCATTCAAAACAGATACACATCGAACATTTTGTCTCGACAGTGGAATCAAGACTGACAATAGAAGCAGACGAGACACACCGGTGGCAACAAAGACTAGCTGAGATCGCAAGAGGAGACCGACAAGAGAAAACAAAACTTACAGGAGAACTATTACAGATGCTCAAAGAACACCATCATCAGCAAGCAACCAGACCAAACGACCAACGGCTACAAAGCCCACCGTTTCTAAAATCGCCACAATGTCCAACTCAGACACAACAACTACCTGAAACCACCTCGGACCTTGCCCAACAAATACCAAAAGAACCGAGTCAAAATATTACTAACAAAAAACAAAAACCATTACCCCAAGCAACATAACAAAGAATCCAAATGAAAACTTTCAGATTTTCGAAAAAGAAAAAACAACAAATGAAATAAAATGCACCCAACAGAAAAACAACAAAAAACGACAAACGGGCTCGCGAGCGTTTCTAAGAAATATAAACCAGAACACCCAAATTGCTCAACAATGAAAGAAGAAACTACCAGTTGCCAACACACAAAGTATTCAAGTTCAGCTAGCCCAGACAAAACCCAAATTAGCGCAACCTATCCGGCCACAATCGCCGATCGACGAGGAATTGCTCAACATGACCACCCATGAAGAACAACCATCAGAAAACAATCAACAGTCTTCGCAACCAATAATCCAGACGAGTTACATAATAATCGACGAATACGCCTCAATCCTTGACCAACAATCGAAACAAAATCAAGACAACTCTACTGTACTCTCCCTAGAAGAAATCTCAATGATCTCAATGGAAAACATCTCAACAACCACAACCAGAGATGAAGCCTACGACCCCATCTCGTCGATCTCGATAACAACAACACCACAAGACTCCAGTCGACACAGCCAGATCCGACCAACATTTGTCAATCCACTACGACAAAATGAAATATATGAAATCCACATTGAAAATGCAAATAAAAACCTGGAACTGTAATTCTAAATAGAACAAACCTACTACGCCTTTTTGGCGTAATACCTCGCCTGAACAAACTCACAACAAAAGACATTGCTCTGATAACCTTTAAAGACAAGATCATCATAGAGCTCCCGGACCCCAATAACCAAGAACTCATCATATCAACATGAAGACAATTACACAAATTGGGCTTCTCATGCTGGGCCTCAACATTCACAAGAAAACCAAGCAAACCAAAATATAAAGCAACAGCAAGTTACGAAGGAAAAAACATTGACCAAAGGAAACAAAAACAGGCAACTGAGGATAGATACTCAAATCGTGCCTCAGAAGAAGCAGACTCAAACAGAAATAACAAACCCAACAGAACAAGCTTTGAAACTCCTTCATCAGACATTGCATCTATAGAAGACTCAATAAGAAGCCAACGACCAGACAGAGATGCCCACGCAATTAGAAGAATCTATGACTTCGAAAACACCTTTTTAGAAACAGAATCTACAGAATACTCAATGAACTCAAACTCATAACAATTAACGAACTATGGATTTAGGTGGTCATTGTGCTCATGGAACACCAGAGGAAATCTACATCTATTCACGGATACAGCCGCTGAACTAGAGCAATACCAATTCATATGCCTCCAAGAAACCTGGCTCAGCGATCCACCGGCATGCAATGGTTTTATCACATTCCTAAACCCAGCTATCGTACAAAAACAAGGAAGACCTGCTTCAGGCTTACTCACCCTAATCAAGATAAACCCTCACAGCACAGCAATACTCTCCGAGAACATAAACCCTTGGACTCAACTGACCACAATAATATGTACAAAAAACCAGCAAAAGCGAGAAGACAAAAACAATTCAACAATCCTAATCCTAAACCTCTATTGGAACCCACTAGCAATATCAACAGATACGTTCCTAGACGAAGTTTTCATCTCAATCGATGAGGCCACAACTAAATACCCGTCATCGGAAATAATAATATGTGGCGATCTGAACATCAAGTTATATGATAAGAACGGTGGCCTCTTAAAGCACTCAGATTTATCGGCAAATGCAAAGAGATGGATAAAAGAAACCACGATACGCAACCTACTCCTTCTAAGTCAAGGGAACACTTCGAAATCCTATACACCAACATGGAGCAGAGGTTCATCCCATGCAATCATCGATTATATATTTCTATCTGAAAAACTTCACCAATCAGTCACAAACGTGCAGACGATATTAACAGACAGGAGCGACCACAATCAACTTACCGCACACTCTGAAGCGACACTGGAAAAAATAGAGTCAGCATTACCATCTCCTCTATTAGAACTAAACGGAACAACAACAAGACTGAGAATCCCACAAGCATCCTTAGCCTCATTACCGGAAAAATTCCTACAGGCAAGTCTGACAAATGCTCTAAAAATCGACTACGAATGGATCCTAATTCCGTTCCGACAAACCAGTAAAAATCGCCCGCAGAAAGACCATCGACATTCCTACAACCAAGAAATTGCCGAAAGGAAAAAAGCCTTAAACCGAACAATAAGACAGTTAAAGAAAACTCCAGCTCTCGATACCTCAAACCAGATTAAAATTCTGAAAAACAACCATCGAAACTGGACTAAATCACAAAAAAGTCTCATTCAGCAAGCAGATGCAGAACACATATTGAAAATCCACAAATCCCACAATACAAAAGAACTTTGGAACTTACTCAATGACAATCAACAAAAACAGCACAAGCTTACAGCTAATGTAACCCAAGAAAAATGGATAACGCACTTTACTACCATTTACGCACCACGAAAAACAGATCAACAGAATACACAGCCCACAACAGACCCAACATGGAAAGTACACGCAGAATTTGAAGATTTCATCCTCCTGATTAACAAACTCAATACTTCTAGAGCACCAGGCCCAGATGGACTATCCAATGCCATAATCAAAGAAGATCCTAACGCTTGGGCAAGCCTCCTATGCCACATCACAAAACTGATCAATAAACTGCACAGAATACCAAACTCCTGGAGAACAGCAGTAATTGTACCAATCCACAAACAAGGCCCTAGAGAGACCCCCAAAACCTCCGACCGATCGCTCTGCTCGATCCGCTAGGAAAACTATTCGCAGCAGTACTTCTAAACCAACTCACCGCGTGGGCCATAAAAAACAATAAATTCTCGACCAGACAAACAGGATTCACGGCCAATGTTGGAACAAACCTCAACCTGATATTACTACAAGTAATTAAACATGAAGCTATCAACTCCAACTCGACAATCTACGCAGCATTTATTGACCTAAAAATGGCTTTTGACGCAATCTCACGCGAAAAACTATGGTCGAAACTTAGAACATGGAACTGTCCACCTGATATCCTAGAACCGATTATTCTGCTGTATTCAAAAACCACGATAAAAGTTAGATTGTCGAGACAAGGAGCTACAACATCTGCCATACCAACAGAAAATGGACTGAAACAAGGCTGTCCTCTCGCAGAGACACTCTACAACTTGTTCACTGCTGATATCGAAGAACATCTAAAATCACATAAAACCAATCCCCCCAAAATCAACTTGATCCCAGTCCCAGTCATGGAATACGCCGATGACATTGTGTTACTAGACAAAACACCGACTGGGTTACAAACGACACTGGCAGACCTAAGCCATTACATGAAAAAAAACGAACTAACGATCAATACGGAAAAAACAAAGACAATGACTCTCACCAAACCACTAAAAAAAAGAACAAACCAGCGTATCTTTACGATCAACAATGTCGAAATAGAAAATGTTACTTCGTTCAAATACCTAGCCATCACAATAAACCAGTCAAAATCAGAAGAGCAGTGGATAGACAAAATCGAACAAACATCTCAAACGCTATCAAGACAAGGCTGCCTCCTTCACAGAAAATACGGCAAGTTCTCCTTCAAGCCAATTATCTCCTACTACAGACACAAGTACATTCCGATTCTGACCTACAGTACTGAAGCAATGTTGAACGCTCAGAGAGTCAACGGGACAAAATATGAAGCGGCTTTCTGGCGCAAAGTCCTTCGACTCCCGCAAACATTTCCAATGCCAAGAATACGCTATGAATTGGCAACTCAATCAATTGAATCAGTCGTACAATGGAAAAGACTAGATATTTTTCGCAAAATACTGACAGATGGGAAAACTCCAGCAATTCAAATACTGCGACATAAAGAAAACACCTTCAATACGACAATATTGCAGAAATGAAAAGATACAATGAGAAAAGAAATGGATAGTGAAAATATCACAGAAGAACTGCTTATACTTCGTCCACAACACGCAAAAACAAAACTGCTGCACAACGACTGGATAAAGACCATCCAACAAAAAAATACCTACAAACAGAATCTACATTGCCCAAAAGACAATAGGAGAATCCACGAACCACCGGCCTACCTGCAAACCTTCCCAGACCAAACCATTCGAACAACATTTCTAAAAATTCGCCTAAAAATGTTCTTCCTACAAAAGCATACCTATCTACAAAAAGACAGATCAAGCACGAAGACAACTACTGCAGGTGCTGCAAAGACCAAAAAATCGAGGAAACCATATTCCACCTCGTCATGGAATGTAATGAACTCGCCTCACAACGCAAAGAATTCGGTGCTTTTTTTCAACTTTCATCGACACAAATGTGTACGCAAGAAAGATGGACCACTCTCCTCAGCGGCCACAACAACAAGTACACTTACACAATTGCTCTCTTCCTATCTTCTAAACTCGAACTAAACAAACAAAATTAAAAAAGCCAATCCAACTCAAGCAAATGATGAAAAAGTTTTCAAATAAACTACAGCATCAAAAAAAAAAAAAAAAAAAAAGGTAAAGTTACCATTAACTTTATTTAGTCAATCTACCACAGATCCAGTGCAACCCATCTCCCATGGAGTACTGGAAAGGGTTAACTCGTGTCCCTTTTTATCTGTACCTCGTAGAGCATTGTTTCGCTCTTTTAACATTTAGTCTTGGCTGGTGGCAGTGGTATCTACCCTAACTTTACTACCGCGATTATATTAGATAAACGTGGTACTGTTCTTGGCTAATATATTAGCCTCGAACATAAACCCGCTTGACCAAACAGTCTTTCTTTTGGCTCTGGTTGGGTTTATTCACCATTTCTTTTTGTTAAAGTCGTTCTTGTGTCTTACTTTGTGCGGCAAACTTGGTTCGCCTACTTTGTTCACCGTCTTTTGGTGGGCTTTCTGTTTAGAAGCCCTCCACCAGGTGCCTGGGTGTCTAAGTGGGCTGAATGTGAGGGAGGGGTGTAGTCACCCCCTGCACAGGGTATCCTAGGAAACCCAAGTTGCACTTTGTCATGATTGGCCAAGTCAGAGAGTCGCCACTGGAACTACAAGGAACTGACGTGTAGCGGAGAGAACGGCGGCTGCTGCAACTACCCCATCCCGGTGAAGCCCTGCTGCAGTACTGAGCTATCTTCCCTTCAACGATTTAGAGAAGATCCAGTCCGGAGTCTTCTTCCCTTGCGCTTGGTGAGGATAACCAGCTCATCTTCTACAGCCAGAGGATCCTCTTTCTTGGTCGAAATCGCTGCACGCTGCTGTAGTGGTCCGGATAGCCACCTGAAGAGCCTCTCCTGTTTTTAAGGAGCGCACCTTTTATTCCTTGTCGCTGCTGCCGGCTTCATCCCTGTGTGGTGCAGACCCCCTTCAGACGTCCTCCTTCACAACGAAGCTCCAGGAATCGTGGGTCTGCGGGAAACCAACAGGAACACCTGCCAGGGCACCAGCTGCACCACTGGAACAAGGTACTGTGTTATGTTGAGGAAACTGGGTGAATCCCTTTTTCTTCATTTCCAAGGCTTGCCCTTGTCTTCCCTCCTTCTTATAACTTTTACTTCCGAACATTGACAATATCGAAGTACTTTTTGGCTACATTGAATCGTGAACTGTTTGACCGTGTGATCTTCGGCAACTGGCCCCGGTGTCTTTCGACCCTGGCTCCGGCCCTTTGACTTTTGAACTCCTGTCTTTGAGTTTTATTGATTCTGCCTGCCTAACCAAAATATTGCCTCTGATTTTTGTCTCCAACTCCCTCTGGGTATCTCAAGTGCTAAGTGTGTTTTTGCCCCGGTAGCCTTTCATGTCACGGATATTCATTTGTTTAGTAGACCGAACTGTCAAAAAGTGATCGCAATTGTATTCACGGTAACGTGTTTTGTTCATAACACCGGTTCATTCAAACACAGGGTACTTACCTTGAGACTTACTGTACAAAGTGAATTGGTTAGTTGTATATATTTAACATGTGGTTTTTATTGCAGTTTTATAGAAGTGTTGTGTTCATAACAAATGGTTTAAAAATAAATGTACTTATATTTTTATACCTGAAACCTTGAGTCAGTGTTTGCTTGAGTCACAGTAATTGTGGTCCCTTTTGTGTAATCTCTGCATCTGCTCATATACTCTTGAGATAAGCCTGGCTGCTCCGCCACTGCTACCACTCTGACATAGTAGTACAGGCTTCTACCATAGGTAAAACTTGTATTGCCACATGTAGTCTTATTTGTGTGTAGTGGTCCCTTGTTACGCTCACCTGGTATCCACAGGGTCACCACCCAGCTGGGTTACTAGCTGGTATGCTTCTCAGCTTTGCCCTGATGTGGTCTACGGGGAAGGTTCTGCCTGAAAATACAGGAGGACTGTGTTCAAGACTGACCGACTGGAATAAGTATCCTCCCTCCCTCCCGTATGCTTTCAGTCCCTCTGGCGCCCTCTCCTCACCTTGTGGTAGAATTAGGCGTGCTCTCTGTCCTGCCTTCTTTGCAGGCGCGCATTGTCTTTCATGGGCGAGTGCCGTCCAGTTACTTCACTGACGCCAGCCCGTTTGATATTGTTCAGGTAGGTCTTATTACTGTTCTTTAGTTTTGTTGCTATCCTGCATGCCTTTCTTTGTTTAAAATGTCTTTTTTTTCTCCCTTAGGTATGCAGAGCTTCAGCGCGGCGAACTGGATTGGTTGAGCCCTGCTGGTAAATGATGGCGCATTAAGAGCGCTATGATGCGGTAAGAAATCGCTATGCGCAGAGCTGCAAAGTCTTGCCTTTGCTAACCTGTGTTTTCCTTCCTTGTAGGTCGCGGTGTTCTTCAGTGCGAGTGGAATGTCTGGAGTGGTGCCAGCTGAGAGGCGACTAGCCAATTAAGCCTTTTGAGCAGTTTGTAATTTGTAAATGTCTCTACAGCTTTTTTTTAATGTTGCCTCTATCTTCCTCTTTCAGGTCGTTCTGTCCGGGAGGCGTGCAGATTCGAGGAAGCTGTTCTTAGTAGCTGCAAGTGTTTAAAGATGAAGACTGCAGGTAAGATGCTGCTTCTAATGATGTTCCTTTTGTCTTCTTGCAGGTTATTCTTCTCTGAGGTTCGAGGGAATAGCTGAACACGGTGAGTGTCACGTTGCAAGCTGCAAAGTAACAGGAAGCAAGTTCTGCAGTCAGGGTGTGGTTTATATAGCCCAGGTAAAGTAGTAGCAAGGAAAGTAGTTCCAGGCCTGCCACACCCAAAACACTAGACCGCATAGCTTGGTTCTTAGGAACCAAGCTATGTGGATGCCTCCATGTTGGCTGACAATACAATAAAGTAGTTCCCAAGGGTGTCTAGTGAAATGGTCGACAAATGGTCGATAGACAAATGGTCGACACAATTTGGTCGACAGGACAAATGATTGAATTTTTTTTTAGTTATATATATTTTTTTAGGTTTTCGTTTAGGGAAAAAAAGGGGTTTTTAGCAAAAAAAAGGGGGTTGGGGGACCCCCCCCCCAAAAAATGTAAAAAAATAAATAATTAATAATTCAACCATTTGTCTTGTCGACCTTTTGGTCTCGACCATTTGTCCTGTCGACCATTTAGATTCGACCAGTTGACCTACAACCGTTCCCAAGCACTTTGTTGTTCATGGTGTATGAGCCTGGCGCCATAGGCGCCAGGACTGGCCCCATGAGGGATTTTGAAGAGGATGCCAGGCTCTAGAGGCCCGAGTCTTGACACCACCTGGCCAATGGGTTTGCCAGGGGGGGTTTTGGGCGAGGATCATGACAGCACTCCACCCTAAGGCCCCTCCCATGGTGTTCCTTCTGTCTGGCCCAGGTTTGGTTGGTAAGTTCCGATGAAATTTCCTGATTAGACGTGGTGCATGGATATTCTCACTGGGCTCCCAGGATCTATCTTGTGGTCCAAATCCTTTCCAATGAACGAGATAATATAGCTTGGTCCTAGAGTATTTAGAGTCCAAGATATCTTTGACTTCGAATTCTGGTTCCCCATCAACAAGTATGGGCTTAGGTGGTGTCCCAATCCGTGTGGCGGGTTGCACTGTGTAACGCTCACCTGATTCCCGTAGAGGCGCCGGTCTTGACTGGGCGTATACCGTATCTTCAAAGGTGATGTGTAACACACGGCTGGCTCTTTGGGCTGGACCTCTGTGCACTGTATGTCTGCCTCGAAGGGTAAGATGTCTGCAGATAGAAAATGTGGGATTAAGGAACTGGGTTATTGAAGGTCTCTCTCTTCTTCCCTTTCTCTTCTCCTGTAGAACCCCAAAGGTTAACGCTCTCACCTTAGGTAAGTGAACGCTGTGCTCTCCATCTGCCTCGGGGCAGGGTGCTGTAACCAGTTTCTTCACTGGATAAGGGGAGCAGGCCTCTTGACTTCAGAGGACTGCTGTCCGTCGTTTACTGCACGAACGGTAAGTTTCGAGTAATTCTAATGTCTTTAAAGTCTTTAGTAATGATGTTTCTTGTTTTGCAGGGTTCCGGCGATGGCAGATGACGGGCTGAAGTGAGTTGAAGATGGAGCCCGTGTGATGAATAGAAGCGCCTGGAAGCACGTAAGTAAGCGCTTGTTGCCTGCTTCACGATGCGCTCTAACTGTCTTTTTATTTTGCAGGTACAAGTTCGGAGCGGCTGCAGGGTGCGGGAATACCCACTGGGTTAGATGTGGAAAGGAGTAATGGCACGTGAGTATTAAAGTTCCCCAATGTCTTTAAACGCACCTTGTTTTGTCTTTCAGATGCGGGATGCAGCGCCGAAGGCCTCCGGAGCGTGCGAAGAGTTGGTAAGCTTTTGTCTTTCAGCTGCCGGAATGCAGTGTGAAGACCTCCGGAGCGCACGAAGAGCAGGTAAGCCTTTGTCTTTCAGATGCCGGAATGCAGCGCGAGGCGTTGGGACAGCCGATGGACCAGGTAAGTGAAGAGCTGTCACTGAAGACCGTAATGCTAACCTGTTCTTTCTTGTCTTTATAGGTGTTGCTGAAGACTGGATTCAGGATGGTAAGCCTTTTTCCTTAGGCCCAGGATCAGATGCAGAAGACACGATGAGCGTTCTGCTGCAGAGGATGCAGAATAACGCAAAGCAAGATTCATCCATCGGGTGTGGTTTAAAAAGCCTCCTGTAGTGCTTAGGTGTCTCCTTCCACAGCCACGCCTAGGTAAGAAAAGAGTTCCTGCTTTCCAGAAGAGTTCCAGTGTTCTGAATCTAGGGAGTGGCTCCTGCCCCACCCAACAGGAAAAGTAGTTCCAAACAGAAGAGGATCAGAGGCTCAACTGGCAGGCAAGTTAGCAGCATGGTCTGCTGCAGGTAAGTCCACCCAAGCATTATGAGCCCGGCGCTTCCAGCGCTGGGACTGGGCATATTTATGAGCCTGGTGCCACTGGCGCCAGGACTGGGTCCAAAAGGTCCCAATTGGGACTGGTTGGCACTCGGAATCTGGGTTATGGATCTGCTTCCAAGGGAGTTGGGAAACCCTGACCTTTTGGAAGCAGAGATCATGACAGGAGGGACACATGGAATACCGGGTGGATGTGAAGATTAGGTGGTAAATCCAGTTTAACGGCTGCTGGGTTGATAATTGCCTTAATGGTATAGGGTCCTAAGAATATGGGATGAAAGATCCAGGTTCCCTTGATGGGTACGAATTTAGCGGCTAACCAAACTTTGTCTCCTACTTGATAATGATGGGCCTTTTTCCGGTGTTGGTCGGCGAATCTCTTTTGTTTTTCTTTGGCATGAATAAGGTGTTCCTTTGCCCTTTTGAAAGCCTGAGTAATGGTTGTGTGTAGAGTCTTTACCGATGGCATTTCCAAGATGGCTGGAAGGTCTAGTTCAGAGATACGTGGATGTCTGCCATGAAGGGTATAGAAGGACGTTTGTCCCATACTTGAATGCAAAGAATTGTTACATGCATATTCGGCTATCCATAGTAGGTCTTTCCAATTCCTTTGTTCGTGGTGCAGCATGCACCGTAAATATTGCTTGATTGTCTTATTGGTTCTCTCGTTTTGGCCGTCCATTTGGGGATGGTGACTGGTAGATAGCCGAACATCAATCTGTGCCATTGCACAGCATTTTTTCCAGAAGTTTGAAACAAACTGGCTGCCTCGATCAGAGACCAGAACCAAAGGGAAGCCATGTAGCTAAACCACGCCCTCCAGGAACACTTTTGCTAAAGTGGCTGCGTCCGGGAGGCCTTTGAGGGGAATAAAATGGGCCATCTTAAAGAATAAGTCCACAACTACAAGGATGTTGTTGAACCCTTGGCTTGGAGGTAGATCAGAGATGAAGTCAAGGGAAAGAGTGTGCCATGGAACTGGAGGAATGTCCAATGGTTGTAGGAGACCAGATGGTTTTTGTTTCTGTGATTTATTCTGTGCGCAGACACAGCAGGACTGAAAAAACTGAATGATGTCCTTACGCCAGGTAGGCCACCAAAAGTTCTCTTTCAGCTTAGCTAGGGTTTGGGCGATCCCAGGATGCCCTTCGATCAGTGAATTGTGATAGTTTGAAATAATATGCTATTGTAATTCCTTCTTGGGTACATATAGGCGATCCCAAAAAAAGGGTAGGTGGTCCTTGATGGTTTATTGGTCTCCTTGAGTTTGCCATGCGAGGTAGGCATCAGGATTCATTGTCCATTGGATTTCTTTTCGTAGTTCTGCTTGTGTTAAGGCTGTCGTGATACCCAAGGGTTTGTCTTCAGGTATAATAGGTACTGGGTCTGGAGTTGTATATACTATTTCAACTATGATCATGCGAGGTAAGGCTTCCGCCTTTCCGTTTCTGACTCCTGGTCGAAATGTGATTACATTATCATATTCGGTGAAGAAAAGGGCCCACTGTAATTGGCGCGAGGACTGGGCCTTGGCTGTTTTGAGATACTGCAGGTTTCGGTGGTCTGTGATGACTGTAATGGTGTGTCTGGCCACCAGAAGGTTGTGCCCCCAGGCTTTAAAGGTGGATTTGATAGCCAGGAGTTTCTTGTCCGTGATGGCATAATTAATCTCTGGAGGTGAGAACTTTTTCGACCAGAAGGCCACAGATGTAGCTGGCCGGTTTCCCGGTCTCTCTGTGCAAGGACAGCCCACATTGCGAGACTGGACGCATCAGTTTCAACGACATAAGGGGTGTCCAGACGAGGATGTTGCAGGATTGGAGTGGAGGTAAACCTTTGTTTAAGTTCCTGAAAGGCTTCTTCTGCTTCTTCGGTCCAAGCAAACTTTTTATTGTTTTTTCGTAATAGTACTGTGATTGGGTGCACAACCTGAGAGAAGTCTGGGATGAACCGGCGGTAGAAGTTCGCAAAGCTCAGCATGCTTTGTACCCCTTTCAGAGACGTCGGTGAAGGCCATTTCAGAATGGCATCTACCTTGTGCACGTCCATTCTGATGCCTCCTGGAGTAAGGATAAAACCAAGAAATTCTACTTTGGTGACGTGAAAAAAAGCATTTTTCAAGCTTTGCAAACAAGCAATGTTGACGGAACTTGGTGAGGACTGAATGAACGTGCATGATATGATCTTGTTCCGAGGCTGAGTATACTAAGATGTTGTCTATGTACACTAAGGTGCACAAATCAATTAACTCCCTTAAGACGTCATTCATGAAATATTGGAATGCCACAGGAGCGTTGCATAACCTGAAGGGCATGACTTGATATTCAAACAAGCTGTACTTAGTACGGAAGGCGGTTTTCCATTCATCTCCTTTTCTGACTCGGACCAGATGGTACGCTCCTCGAAGGTCCAATTTGGTATAATTCTGGACATCTTTAACTTGGTCTAGCATCTCAGGAATAAGTGGCAAGGGGTAGCGGTTCTTCACGGTGATCTGGTTCAATGCGAGGCAATCAATACAGGTTCTCAAGTCTTCTTCCTTTTTCAGTACGAAGAACAAAGGACTGGCTGCGGGGGACTTCGAAGGACGGATAAATCCATTTGCAAGGTACTGGTCTAAATAGGATTTCAAATGAAGGTTTTCTGGTTCTGTGAGAGTGTAGATCCTGCCGCAAGGGATTTGTGCACCATGAACAAGGTCGATCTGACAGTCATAGGGCCTGTGCGGCGGCAATGTATTGGATTGGTCCTTTCGGAAAACATCCTGGAAATCATGGTATTCACTTGGCAAGGTATTAGTTGCTCCCAGGGTTGATACTGTCGCTCAGGGAGTCATGGGGATACAGACGTCGGGTTTCTCCTCTTGGTAATAGCAGGCAGGGGAGCAGTCACTGGGGAAGGTTAATTTTCGTGCCCGCCAGTCTATCAAAGGGTTGCGAGCTACCAACCATGGCATCCCTAGTATTAGCCTGAACTGAGGTGCCTTGATGAGATTGAATGAAATAGACTTCCGATGTCTGTCCTGACACAGCAAGTTTACCCTGGCTATGTACTGGGTTACGGTTCCGGAAGCGATTTCTGTCCCATCCACGGTGGTTACCTTACCCATAGTTGGCTTAGAACACAAAGGAAGCCCCATCTCTGCTGCCAGTTCTTGATCAATATAATTTCCAACTGCTCCGCTATCGATGTATGCTTCAACACACATCATCATGAACAGCTGTGTGCCATCTTGAACTGGATAGGACGGCTCATTGTTGCAGGGTTCCTCCATGTGCCGGCCGCTCTTGCGACCCTCTTCTCCTCTGCACCCACTATGCGCCAGTCATCCTCCATGCCATCTTCCGGCCCAGATGCCAACAGTACACCCTGTGGACCTGCCTCATCCACCGCAGCCAGGCTGGTGGAGATCTCATCCCTGCCACAGTTGGGAGTCAGAGGTTCCACAGAGGTGGTCACCCAAGCAACAGGATCCCTGGCAATGGAGGATGCGTAGGCAACTTCCAGCAGGGCATGTGCACAACAGCCCTGGGGGTTGTCAGCATTCTGGAGCCAGTCATGGTGCCACAGGCAGATGACATCAAGGCAGCAGCACCAGGAGCACCATAGGAGGTGTCTGGACTCAGGGAATACAACATCACGGGGGCAGTCATGGGCCGAAGGGCAGGAGGACCCTGGACTATGTGTGTCTTCTGTGTGGCAGCGGATGGGCCAACAAATGTATGCAGAGAGGGCACGGCTCATCATGGACAGGGAGGAAAACTCTATGAGGCAGGCTTTGAGCAGGGCAAAGTTTCTCAAGGAGACTCGCAGGGATTTGGAGGAGAGCATGTCAGAATCCCTGCGAGCACTCGAAGACAGAGCCCAGTTCCGCCTCCGAGACATAAACTCGGAGCTCGATGATGCCCTTGCCAAGACTCTTGTTAAGAACGGTGAGCCGTCGGACTAGCCAGCCGCCATTGTATATAGTTAATTTAGGTTTCCTTTCGTTTTATTTTTATTTTGAAGTCAATGGTCATTGCTCCACTTTTTGTCCATAGTTGTATTTTTGTAGGGTTTTTAATAGGTTTCATTTGGTTTTCAGATCATGGACCCTGAGAACGTTCATTGTAAATAGTTCTGGAACTGTGACTTTATTCTTTTATGTTTTTGACACCCATGATGGAATGCTTTGCATTCAGAATTTTGTTTTCTGGACATGGACCACTGGGAGGTTTTCCTTTTGTTTTAATCACATTTTTTATTTAAATTTGCATTTCAGTTCAGTTTATATTCATTTATTTTTCCTTGTCATGGTTGTTTTTCGTTTGGAGGATTTCTGTTTTTTAATTCATTTTCATCAGTTCACATATCTGTGGAGTCTGCTCTTATTAGTTTGGTGCATGTGTCAGTCGTCATTGCCTCTGTCATGTGTCACTGCTGTGTGGCCATGTTGGGCATGTCTTTGGGTGCATGCATGTGTGCTTCTGTGCATGACATGCCATGGCTCCTGTACTGGGAGTGGAGACAATGGATGGGTGTGGATTTGCACTGTGGGGGGGGGGGCAGCGTGGGGTGGGAGTGGGTGGACATTTGCTACATGCATGTATGTTGTGACAACGTGTTGGTTGGGTGGACAGGTTGCCGTCACTGGGGGTGGTGTGGGGGGGACATGAGTCCGGGCTTGCTGGAAGGTTGCCGTCACTCGGGGTGGTGTGGGGGGCACATGAGTCAGGGCCTGCTGGCAGGTTGCTGTCACAGGGGGTGAATATGATTGGAGACATGCTTCCTGGCATGCTCACGGGTGATGGGGGCTCCGTTGTTGTGTAGGCTGCCTGTTGGCATGTTCACGGGTGATGGGGGCTCTGTTGTGGTGTGGGCTGCTTGCTGGCATGCTCATGGGTGATGGGGGTCTCCATTGTGGCGTGGCCTGTTTGCGAGATGCATTGGCGGGTGATTCGAGCACGCACGTCCCTTTTTTCACGATTGGGCTGGTGCAAGCGGGGTACACGTATTCCGGGGGTGCGCGAGGAGTTTCACACATGATTGGGCAGGCTCGAGTGGGGTACGTGTTCCTCATGCACCCCTGGAATACACGTACCCTGCTCGCGCCAGCCCTATCACGTGTAAAACTCCTTGCGCACCCCTTGGAATAGGCGTACCCAGCTTGCGCCAGCTCAATCGCATGTAAAACTTCCTGTGCACCCCTCAGAATATGCATACCCTGCTCGCACCTGCCCAATTGCGTGTGAAAGTTTTTGCGCATCCCCAGAATACATGTACCCCACTCGCGCCTGCCCAATCACGTGTGAAACTCCTTGCGCACCCCAGGAATACGCATATCCTGTTCGTGCCAGCCCAATCGCGTTTGAAACTCCTTGTACACCCCCAGAATACGCGTACCCTGCTGGCACCAGCCCAATCACGTGTGAAACTCCTCGCACACCCCCGGAATACACATACCCCGCTCGCACCAGCCAAATCACGTGTGAAACTCTGCGTGCACCCCTCAGAATACACGTACCCCTCTCACGCCAGACCAATTGCATGTAAAACTCCCTGCGCACCCATCGGAATACATGTACCCCGCTTGCGCCTGCCTAATTAAGTGTGAATCTCCTTGCACACCCCCGGAATATGCATACCCCACTCACGCCAGCCACATCACGTGTGAAACTCCTTGCGCGGGCCCGGTATACGCGTACCCCGCTTGCGCCAGTGAATCACGTGAAAAGCACACTTGCGTACCCCCATATTCATAAACCCATGTAGTGAGGAGCCACATGCACACCCTGCAGGCAGCCCACACCTACAATCCTGGACATGCTCCACAGACAGCCCATCCACCCAGACCATGCCCCGCAGGCATCCCATCGATCCTGGCCATGCCTCGCAGGCAGCCCATCCACCCTTCCCATTCTCCGCAGGCAGCCCATTCACCCTGACCATGCCCCGCAGCAGCCCATCCACCCTCCCCATGCCCAGCAGGCAGCCCATCCACCCTGACCATGCCCTGCAGGCAGCCCATCCACCCTGACCATAGCCCGCAGGCAGCTCATCCACCCTGTCCATGCCCCGCAGGCAGCCCATCCACCCTCCCCATGCCCTGCAGCCAGCTCACACCACAGGGGGGACTTTTTCCACACAACTGGGCTGGAACGAGTAGTATATGCATATTCCGAGGGGTGCGCAGGGAGTTTTACACACGATTGGGCTGGTGCGAGCGGATACACGTATTCCGAGGGGTTCGCAGGGAGTTTTTCATGAGATTGGGATGGCGCGAGCAGGGTACACATATTCCGAGGGTGCGCAGGGAGTTTTACATATGATTGGGCTGGCACAAGCGGGTTACGTGTATTCCGAGGGGTGTGCAGGTAGTTTGACATGCGATTGGGCTGGTGCGAGTGGGGTACGCATATTCCGAGGGGTGCGCAGGGAGTATTACACGCCATTGGGCTGGTGCAAGCTGGGTACGCATATTCTGAGGAGTGCGCAAGGAGTTTTACATGCGATTGGGTTGTCGCATGAAGGGTGAGTGGCGTTTTTAGCGTGATTTCGTTGTTGGGGGGCTGTATGCTGGTCCACTGGCCTTTACGCCATGTAGGGGATTTGTGCGGATGTTTTTGGCGTAAGGGGCGGGTTTGGGGGTATAACTGGCACTGCTGCAAGGTCTCTGAGCCATTCTGCACCACGGCTGGTTATGGATGTTTAAATCCATCAATACGCAGTGTGTCAGAATGGGCTGGTGCAAGCTGGCGCACGCTCCCTCTGTGCACCAGCTGCGTGCTCCACTTCTGCGCTTGATTCCATGAATTACCCTGAAAATGCGATTTGGCGTTTGAAAAATACATGGATTGGATTAACCCTCCATATGCCTGTGCACTGTACATCAGTTTTAGATTGGGTACATTGAAGGTGGCAAAGTTTACCACGCTATGGGGGCCAGGGATATGATATGATATGGCATTTATAACGCACCTATACACAAGTGTTTCAAGGAGCAAAAGGTAGGGAACTCGAGTATCTGTCCCCTCTGTCATATTTGTGAAGAAACTGTCACCCATTTTCTGTTATTTTGTTCTATCACACGCGGATTGGGGGTTTTATATCGCAAGCCCATTTTATGATCCTCAGGTATTCGTAAAGTTACTGAGGCTCAGGAGTCATGTAAGACATGTGCTGATCCAGAAAGGTTATATAGAGCAGCCAAATGTATACACCATGCCTGGCTTCTGAGGTCTGGGGTGAAATATGGGGCACATTGGTTTTTACTTATATAAGTGGCAACTAATGTCTTATTTCTTTGATTTCTGGGGGCTGTGTGTATTTTATGTTTCCCTTTTCTTCTCTCCCCTAATATGTATTATGACTAGTCCATTTCTGTATCCAGATGAATTTGATGAATTGCATGTTATCCAATTCCTGATTTTATGTTTTTATTGTTTTTTTTTAAATCGTATTTACTTGTATGTGATGAATTATCATGTTTTGTGATGTTGTTCTTTTGTGGCTCAGAGCCGAATTAAAGATAATTAAAGTAGAGTTAAAGGTTAAAAAGATGTTCCAGCTATTGAAGGCTACACATTTTTCATCTTCACAGTTGTACGTATTGCATGAATTACATTTTATCAGTTATCATGACCCTGATTATACATTTTAGGAAAGCAATTGAGCCAACAAAAAAAACAACATAATAGAAAGAATATAATATTAAAGATTCTTGACATCAAGGGGTTAATTCATAGAAATCGACGCACAAGTGGCGCACGTGGCTGGCGCACAGTGTGCGCGTGTGGCAGTCTGCACCAGCCGCGTGCGCCAAAACCCATTAAGCGCACAGAGTATTAATGGATTTCAACATCCATAACCAGCCGTGGCGCAGAGTGGCGCAGCGACCCTGCAGCAGCGCCAGTTACGCCCCCAACCCCACCCCGTGTGCCATGAACAGCGCACAAATCCTGTACATGGCGCAAAGGCCAGTGGACTAGCATACAGCCCTGCGAATCATGAAAATGCATGTGAAACTACCCACGCACTCCCCAGAATACACGTACCCCGCTCGAGCCAGCAAAAACGCGTGTAAAACTCCCCGCGCACCCCTCTAAATACACGTACCCCGCTTGCGCCAGCGAAAACGCATGTAAAACTCCCTGCGTACCCCAGTAATACACGTAAACTACTCACACAAGGAATATCGCGTGTAAAACTCCCCGCGCATGCCCCAGAATACACGTACCCCGCTCGTGCCAGGTAAATTGCAAAGAAAAAGCACCCCCCTGTGGCATGGGCTGCCTGTAGGCCATGCCCAGGGTGGATGGGGTGCCTGCGTGTATTTGAGGGGTGTGCAGGAAGTTTCACACACGATATGCCTTGTCTGAGCGGGGTACGTGTATTTGGGGGTGCGCGGGAAGTTTCACACGTGATAGGCCCTGAGCGAGCGGGGTACGTGTTTTTCGGGGGTGCACGGGCAGTTTCATACGCGATAGGCATAGTGTGAGCACGGTACGTGTATTTGGGGTTTGCAGGGTAAGTTCACACACGATATGCCCTGTGCGAGCAGGGTATGTGTATTTGGGGGGTGCGTGGGAAGTTTCACATGCGATAGGCCTTGTGTGAGTGGGGTACATGTATTACTGGGGTGCGTGGGGAGTTTTACACTCGTTTATGCTAGCGCAAGCGGGATACCTGTATTCAGAGGGGTGTGCGGGGAGTTTTACATGCGTTTTTTTGCTGGTGCGAGCGGGGTACATGTATTCAGAGGGGTGCGCAGGGAGTTTTACATGCATTTTCGCTGACGCGAGCGGGGTACATGTATTTGGGGGGTGCACTGGAAGTTCCACATGTGTTTTGGCAGTGAGGGCCCTCACTGGTGTGCCCCTAACCCCCTCCCCATGCCCTGCAGGCAACCCACACTACAGGAAAGCACCCTACACCCCTGAGCATGCCCCAAAGGCAGCCCATCACCCCTGGCCATGCCCCGCAGACAGCCCATCACACCTGGGCATCCCCCGCAGGCAGCCCGCATTTCACCATGCACCTGGGAGCCTTGACACATGTCTCCCACCCCACCCACCATTGACGGGTACCTGCCAGCAGGCCCCTACTCATGTCTGGGTACCTGCCAGCAGGCCCTGACTCATGTCCCCCCACCCCACCCCCAGTGAAGGGTTCCTGCCAGCAGGCCCCAACTCATGTCCCCCCGCCCTCCCCCCACCCCCAGTGATGGGTACCTGCCAGCAGACCCCGACTCATGTCCCCCCACCCCCACCCCTAGTGACGGGTACCTGCCAGTAGGCCCTGACTCATGTCCCCCAATCCACACCCCCAGTGACGGGTACCTGCCAGCAGACCCCGAATCATGTCCCCCCACCCCCAGTGATGGGTACCTGCCAGCAGACACCGACTCATGTCCCCCCAACCCCAGTGATGGGCACCTGCCAGCAGGCCCCGATACGTGGCTCACCAAAAACCATGTTCTCTCAAAACAGACGCATGGGCCTAATGCCTACACAAATCCCCCCTCCCCCCCAGTCCATGCACACAAGCATCCACTGCCCCCACTCACAAATTACACATGCAAGCCTCAAAAGAACCACCATGGGCATGCATAAATGTACAACAGAGCCACAAAGTGGAAACACATGACAGAGTCAATGCTCATTGTGCAATGCCCAAACCAATGAGAGTACACAACACCAATAATGAAGAAATATGATGTGTATTAAAATACGTAATTAAAAAACACAAAGAAAAATCAGACTAGTAAATGAAGAAAAGACAAATCAAAAAATGATGATGAATCCAATGTAAATCAAAAAAACACAAGAGGAAAAAAGGGAAGTGGTCCATTTTAAAAGTCCAAATAAAGTACCTGAAAAAATTTAAAAAAAAACATTGATCCATGGTGATGACAGAATAACCAAGTATGTACAAGTCTTGAATTATATACACTGAAAGTTTGAAGGGTCCATGATGTCCAAACAAAAGGAAACCTGCCAAAAAACCCTATAAAAATAACTATGTACATAAAGTGGAGCAAAGTCCATGAACTCCAAAATAAAAAAAAAACAAAGGAAACCTACCACTAATGAACTATATACAATGACGGCGGGCAAGTCCTACGGCTCACTAGTTGATTTCCCGGCCAAGGGCATCATCGAACTCCTGTTCAACATCCTGGAGGCGGGCCTGTTCCCTGGCCCCGAGGTCTTGCAGGGATAACGGCATGTTCACCTCCAACTCCCTGCGAATTCCCTCGAGGCACTCAGCCCGCCTCAGCGCCCTGCGCATGGAGTTCTCCGCCCTGATCATAGTGAGGCATGCCTCCTCCGCCCGCCGCTGCACCGCATCTATCCGCTGGCCCAACCGCTGCCACACGGAAGACACTCCCATTCCAGGGTCCTCCTGCCCTCCGGTGGATGCCTGCCCCTCTGATGTTGATGGCCCGAGCCATGATTCCTCCCACGTTGAGCCTGCCGCTGCCTCGACGCAACTGCCTCTGCCAGCACGACAGCATCCATTCTGATGGAATCCACCGGCGCCGTTGTGCACGTGCCCTGCCCGATGATGCTGGCACATCCTCCATCTGCTGGGGACCAGTTGCTGGGGTGTCCACCCCTGCTGGACCTCCAACTCCCAACTGTGGCAGGGATGGGATCTCCACCGAGCTGGCTGCGTTAGTCAGGGCAGGTCCACAGGGGGACGTGGTGGCATAAGGGCCGGAAGACGGCATGGAGAACGACTGGTGCATAGTCTCCACAGAGGACGAAAGGACCGCCAGAATGCCCGACACATGCACAAAACCCCTGACCATGGCCCCTCCCAACTGGGCCACGTTGGCACTCAGCTCTTCGTGATGACGTGCCTGCTCCTACCAGGAAGCACGCACGTCATCACGAATGTCACACGTGCACAACGCGACACCAATCAGGACGGTCTCAATACGGTCACGGGTCCCCTTGTCCGCAGGTAGTGGAGGGTCAGATGACGTGGACCTCCCCCTACCTGCGGACAGGCCTGGGATGGGGCATCCCTGCTGGTGCATGTTGGTGCAGTCACAGTGTCAGGGACAGTGACATGCAAAGGTCCATCCACGGTGACCTGTGCTGCCTCCTGCCCCTGCCCCTGGACTGCAACACTTGCCCCAGTGGTACCACCCCCACCAGGCCCCATGTGCGGCTCAGTAGTGGCCTCCTCCTCCTCTGTGCCAACCACCAACCTGGATGGGTCCACACCATCTTCTGCCATTGTAAGCCCCAGTGGGGCTTGCACCACCCCTTCCGCTGCAGCTGTAGTGGCAGACGTGGCACCAGTCCCCTCGCTCACGGATTATGGTAATTCCTGGGAGGGTGACTGGGCCTTGCGTCGCCGGCCGGTGGAGGCATCACCGCCGCTTTGTTCCACAGTGCCATCTCTGCCCTCTTCTTCACTTGCTGCTGTGTAGAGGGAGACATAGAACACAAGCATCAGGGTAATGTACTATAGTCCCCTAGACAGGAAGCAATAGCAGATGAGTGGCACTGTCAAACGTCACTTCCATCATGTCCCTCCACAAAACATGGGTCAGTGCAGGTAACACACATGCAGAAACAGGCATGGCACATTCAAAGAACATTTGCATACATGTCGAAGGAACTCTTGAAACATACAATGGTGGTTTGAAACTCACATGCATCATGGGTCATGCCTATCACATGCACACACATCGCCGTAGTTTCATCCATCTAGCCTCGTACACCCCACACACAGTGGATACAAGGATGACTAGGCTGCATCAGTGAATCAGAACATTGTCACGGACATGTGTCATGCATCCATGGCGTTTACAAGTCACAAACACGCTACTCAGACACACAGGTATGTACACCATACATGTCCAGGAGAGCAGCACCCATCTCTCACACCCCATCCATGTCCAAAAACAGAGACAGGCATGCATTCATGTGTGCATTCCGCATGCTGCTCTGCATGTTGCATTGTAACACATGCACCATCCATGTGGTTCACGCATGACTGGTCACACATGCAGCACCATGATGTCCCTGCACACACACATCCATACATGGCCTATGTCACACATACAGGCAAGTAGCTGACGACCAGCACACTGTAACATGCCCTGTTTCACACAGCAATGCCTGGCCACTTACCGCTTGACTCCAGACGGGCCTGCATCCTTAGGATCTGGTGGTGAAGCACTGGGCGAATGCACTCCAGGACCCTCATCTGCTGGTTGGTAAGCTGGCCCTGGCACCCAACTGCATCATCTGCGTCTAAGAGGCGCCGGTCCTTCTTGAGGGTCCTGGACTTGTAGTCCTCCCAGAGCTTCTGGACGTGTTTGATGTCGCGGGGTGCCACCCCCTCCACGTTGATGGCACCCACTATGTCCGTTCAGATCCTCCTCCGTCCTTCCTTGCCAGCGCGCGATGGTGTGAAGAGGGCATCATACTGCCCCAGGACTCGCTCCACCAGGATGCCAACTTCATTGGAAGTAAAGCTTGAGCCCTCTGCCTCTCTAGCTGGGGGCTGCCACTGGTGCCGGAAGGTGTTGTGTCGGACATGGCAATCCCCGAGGCAGGTGTGGGTAGGCAACTGGGTCCTGGGGCTGGGCTGTGGAGCGATGGAATACCAGTCGAGAGTCCTCTGTTCCAGCAGGGGTGGGGATCTAGGGGGCAGGAAATTGGCCTTCTGGGCAGGAGTGTGGTCTTTATGTGTTCTTGTGTGGCCAGCTTGATACAGAGTGATTTGGCATCTGAAAAAACTGCACATCAGTGTGTCATTCAAGGAAAGCCTGTTAGCGCATAAGCGCGTCTATGACGTTACACGCATGGGCGTTTCCCTCGTGACGGGTGCATAGTGATTCAGCACGTGAAATAAATACACGTCCGCGTGTGAATGCGTGTGATCCGAGGAAAGGGCCTAAGCGCATAAGTGATGTGATGCGCGTGGGCGTTTCCCTCAGCACAGGTTAAAGGTGAGCGGGGCCAGCCGTTCGGTGTATGTACCTTTCGTGGAGACCGACATGTGTGTTCCTACTTCTTGTTGTTTCACGCGCCATTACAACTTCACAGTAGATCAAGGGCGTATCTCTTCTTTTGGTGGGGGTATTGGCTACGCATGTTTTTCATTATCACGGTAGTCTGACGGTGAGTCGCGCACGCTATTTTTCCCGTTGCGGGTGCCCCTGTGTATCGCGTACCCCTTTTCGAGGTCATAGTAGCCTTCATGTCCCATGCGTATGTGTTTTTCGTGTCCCTGGGTGCCACTGCGTACTGCGGGAGGTTAATTCCACACATGTGGGCTACCGGGGGTGGCGTGCACGGTTTTACCGCAGTTTTAGGGTGCCTGAGCATTGCATGACCCGTCACTTTATCAGCAGGGTCACATGCAGCCTTTCAGGTGCAGGGGTGCTGTTAACATCCCACCTCCTTCACCGCCATTGCCCAGGACAATTGTCGTGTACACCTCCCATTGGCACTACTCCATCTGTGCCGGCACTACTCCATCTGTGCCATGGCTGGGACACCACGAAAGGTGAGGGGCGCCTCAGCTGGTCGTACTCCATGTGGCGGGCGTGGTCAGGGACGTGGCCGGGGTGACCAGGGAGTAGAGGGACTCCTGGGTGTCCAGGGTGGCTGCAGAGGGGGAAGAGGCAGGGGTGCGCCAGCTGAGCACGATGTTGTGCCACATGTTGGTGCAGTCATGCCACCACCCCCTGCGGCTCCGGGAGATGCAGTACTTGCATCTGGCACTAGCGCCCATGTGACCCGGCAGTCCGTTTCATCGACTGCCATGGGCCCAAGGGTAGTGGTAGCTGCAGGTGCAGCTGTGGACACCACCACCCAGGCATAGGGTCTGCCAGCGCAGGCTGCATTGGCACTTGAAGAGTCCATGGAAGATTTCCAGGAGGTCAGGAGGCACACTGTAGGTGCACATAGGGTTGCCCTGACCGAGGCACGTGTCCCTGGGCAGTAATTTCATCTGCTGCCCCAACCAGCCGGGTGTTGGCAAGTGCAGGGGCAGATGCAGCCGACACCACCCTGGTTGTGAGTCTACCAACCAGGACAGTCCCGGTCAATGACCCTGGCACAGTGGATGTTGCTGCGCAGGGTCCCTTCCAGGGCACCCAGCAGCCACTGACGCAAGTCAGGGCTTCATTCCATGTTCCACCTGCCACTCCCTCGGCTCATTCCACCAGTGCCACTGCCCATGCTGATCAGGGCAGCATTTGCCAGCCAGGGTCCGGACCAGCGTCCAAGAGGAGGAAGGTTGCACCTGCAATACAGGCTGGGACCCCTGACACAGCTACGACCTCTGGCACATCAAAGAAGAAGCCTTTCTGCAAGCAGGAACTGGACTTCCTCGTGGACTACATGCAGGAACACAACCGTGACATGCTAGTGGGGCGAATTGTCAAACTATGTCTGCCCATTGTAAAACCCACTGGAAGCAAGTTGCGGATCATGTGAGTTCATTCGGCCATGAGGTGCGCACAGCGCAAGAGTGCAAAAAGTGTTGGGATGACCTCAAAAGCAGCAATAAGGCAAAGCATGCCTCTAATTACAACATGACTCTGGTGACTGGCGGTGGGCCACCACCTCAGGAGGAAGACTTCACCCCGCACGAGTCACACGTTGCGGAGTTCATACCAACAGTAATGGTTGAAGGAGTGGGAGAGATGCAGGACTTTGATGCCCCGTCCAGTGAGCGTTGTCACCTGTTCGTCGAGGACATGTGTTTTTGCTTGTGTGATGTGTTGTGCTTGACTGCCACTGCATGTCATGTGTACATGGTTCTCATGTGCAAGTCATGCAATGCTTCACTGATGCGTGCCTGCTGTGCAGGATAGTGGACATGTAGAGCAGACGGGGACTGTCCTCACCACCACACTTGCACCCTACTCACATGCTAGTCACCCTGCTGTTCCTACATGTCCATGATCCAGCTCAATGGCCCTTCTGCATGTAGCCTGTGGTGTGTTTCCTCTCAGTACTGGGACATGCCTGACATGCATGTGTCCTCTGCATGCATGCAGGTATTCCACGTAGGCATGCTCCCTTGCCCCTCCATCACCCCTGCACCCCAATTTCAACATTTCACAGGTGTGCATCCTGTTGGCATATTGCAATGGCCTGTTCAAGACTGCTGTGTACATGCAAACTTCCACCAGCCAACCTGCCAGACACATGCAGTGGGGTACATCCTCTGCACTTCATGCAGGGTGTCTCATTCGGACTGTGCAGATGGCAGATGCTGCGCAGGGACATGAGTTCCCATTCATGCTCCATGTGTATTACATGCATGTCCCTGTATGTCCTTGACTGGATGATCAGTGTAGTACGTGTCCAGGATGACCTACATTTCTTTGCATTTGATCATCCATTTCACGCCCACTCTGGCTCAGTCCTGCATCACACACATGTTTAGGGTGTCACACTCTGTGCAGGGCACAGGCCTCCCCCCGTTTCAGGCCCACTGACTCTGTTCAACTGGTGTAGCGGCTTCTGCACACATGCCTGTACTACTGAGGGTGCATCATGTGTACTGCTTTCTGTCCCATCATCATCTGCTGTGTTGTCCGTTGACTCAGATGATGCAATTGATGCTAACCACCACTGTCTGCCAATACAAAGGTCTCTGGTTGCCCTTTTGCTGCCATGCAATGCATCCGTGCATTTTCACTTAGGGGGGGTTTGCCTGTAGCCATGCAACACATTGCATGCACATTGCATGTGATGCCTGAACTTGCCCTTGCACTGCCTTCAAGTTAATTGATACACATCATGATGTACTTGTTCATGTAGATAGTGGATAACGTACACAAGTTCTGCACTGCATCAACCCACTTCAGAGCCGTGTTACACCTTTCTACATGCCTACTCCATGATGTGTCAGTAGTGGTGGTAGATGCAGTAATTAATCGAGTAACAAACATTCCTGACAGGTCATCTCCTCCAAAGATTGCAAAGAAACTAAAAATAAAACAAAAGAAAAAAATCTCTGCTAAACCTGTGAAACAGGTGATCTGTACTTCCAATGACATGAATACCCAACCGACTCTCCCGACTGTCGGGGCACAGCCGAAGAGTAAGTCAGAGCAATCTACTAACTTAAATATCGGTATTGGCTCGGCAACTATAAAGAAAATGGTACCTGTTCTCCAACTGGTGCAATTACATCAGGATCTCACTCCTACCCCATTGAATCATTCAGCGGTACTATGTATATTTAAATCCATTGTTCCATTAAGAGTTATCACATCCGGCGACATACGCATTGTTGATCAAGTTGAAGCCAGGAACCAGTTCATAACCAACATCTGGTTTGAAACAGACGCCTCCCTTAATTACGTTCTGAGTTTTGAAGAAGACTTCTTGCGTTTAGGTTATACAATCCACCGTGCAGAAATTCCCTGAAATAAATCTGATACCTCTGATCTCGTAAATATTACTAATAAGGTTAAAAAACGTGCACCATTAGCAGCAACTGAGACCATACCTGATCCACCTAACCTGTTGGAGAAAAGTTGTAAGGGGTTGGTTGACCGGCAATGCCGTCCACCAACTACACCCACCATACTATCCTCAGAACCACTGCCCAGTCAACCTCTTGAGGTTTACTGGCAGTGGCTACCAGTGGTGTTCAAGCCCCATTTTAGTGCCAATCAGCAGTGATGCTCTAAAGTGGATATGCTCTATTCCTGGAATACCAGAGGGCATACCCACCTTTTCGAGAACGATGGTCTGGTGAGTGCGATGGATATCTTTGGTGTGGTAGCTTTACAAGAAACCTGGTTGTTGGCAGAAGTCCAACTTGATAGTCATTGTACGGTGCACCAGAGGGCCACCAAGGGTCCCTTGGGTCGCCCGAAGGGCAGTCTCCTTATGTCCGTTCTACCCCCATGGCAAATTGTAAAACTCGATTGCTTATCTGAGTACATCTTGGCTACGCGAATATCCACATCTACATTCGATATTATACTTATAAATGTATATGATCCACCGAACATGGTAATGACTATGGTGAATATAAGGATTGTTAACACACTACTGTTAAAGTATATTAATATACTACCAGTATGGATTGTTGGTGACTTTAACGGGATTATTGGCATCTTTCTATTAGCAACAACGCTAACTGTAACTTCTCTTCTTCAGCTGCAATTACGCAGAAGGTGAATCGTCAGGGTTCTAAATGGCACACTATGTTAGCTACCCATGGTATTGTGAAATTGAATGGTATTACACCCGGTGATAGTCACATGGCATTCACAAGAGTGGAGGGTCGCTCCGCATCTACCATTGATTATGCTCTCTCCAACAACTGTGTCCTCGCATATATCAAGGATATGGCCACTGTGGTCAGATACGAAAGTGACCATGTCCCCATGTGCTGGCTTTTAAAGTTACCTAGTTATCAGGAATCGATAATTGACCATGATGACAATGGCGTCAGCGTAATATTGATAAAGATAACTCTGTTGTATCCAACTTGCTAACTGGCTTCATACAGACCCATTATGGCGGAGTGAACATCTCTGCAAACTTGTTGTCTGATTTCTCTAACATCATGGTGACAATTGCAGCTGAAGTAACTGATAAGCGCAGACAAATTGGAATGAGTGAGCAATCGAATATGCCATCTAAGTGTTGTGTCGGCTTTGATGCTGCAATTAGTGCGGCAAAGTCAAAAATGAGAAACGAGATCCAACTCATATTAAACGAGAATATACCATGTCCTAAATCTGAGGATGTCTCCTCACAAATCAAAACTGTAAAAAGGAACTATAAAAAATGGCTATCTAAACATAGGGTGTCATGCAGTGCGCAATTATGGCAGCGGATCGCGGCAAAGGCCACGTCTGGCGATTCTGCTGGCATATGGCAACTCTTCCGACAGGCCAAACAACGTCCATTAACAATTAATTGTATCTCTGAACTACAATGGCAATCCCATATCGGTGAAACCTTAGGTCCAGCCATATCTCCTACCCCCATCACTCCTACCCCTACTGCCCTTTGGGAGTGTAGGGCAACGATATTGGACATAATGGAGATAATCTCTAATCTGAACAACTCTAGAGACGCAGGGCCAGATGGTGTGTGCAATATACTAATGAAACAACAACCAGAACTATGGGCTGCTGCTTTGTACCAACTTTTCACCCATATAGGAATAACGGGAGTAATACCACCATTGTGGAAAACTAGCAATATATTAACTGTCCACAAAAAAGAAGCATGGGATTGTCCAGGCAATTTTAGGATGCTCGCAATGCTTGACACATCATTGAAAATATTTGCCAAGGTCCTATTACAAGAATTAAATGCGTGGATTACCGAGAAACAAATATTACCTCTTAATCAAATTGGATTCTGTGCTAATTCAAGTATGACACATGGGCTTCTGTTACTTTCCACTGCTATTGAACACTCTTGGCCAAGGCGTAAACTTGATGTGTACTGCACATATATCGATTTCTCCGCAGCATTTGATACCGTGCAGAGAAAATGGTTATGGCGAAAGCTGACTGACTGGGGAATCCCCCCAGGTCTTTTAAGGATGCTGATGTTGCTGCATTCTGACACCACTGTACGTATCCGTCTGAATGCGGCAGGTAGATTGTCGGCGCCGATGAAAACAACCAGTGGTGTCAAACAGGGGTGCATGGTTGCGGCAATACTATTCAATTTGTATTTGGCAGATATGGATAGGGCTTTTAGCATCGCCGCAGCAAATTCAGTGAAAATCTCTGGGGTAATTTTAGGATGGTTAGCTTATGCCGACGACCTTATATTGCTTGACTGCACTCCGGCAGGTCTTCAGTTAATGTTGGATGCACTGAGTTGCTATTGTACTCTTAATGGTCTATTGATCAACATCGATAAAAGCAAAGTGATGGTCTTCACAAAAAAATGTTGCTCTAAACAATACACGTGGTTAATGTCCGGGAAACCATTAGAACAAGTCAAAACCTATAAATATCTGGGGATAATCGTTGATGATCGATTGACTTGGAAGGCCCACTGGACCGCACTTAACGCTCGATGTTATATCGCCACTAATGCCCTTAGCATTTTTATTGGAAAGAATAGTGGCTATTCGGTGTCAGCGATGTTGACCATCTATATCGCAAAGATAGGATCAATAATACTGTATGCAATCATTATATGGGGACACAAATTTGTTAAACTGGTCGAGCGACTTGAAACCTCCATGCTCCGAAAACTGTTCCGTCTACCACAAAGTGTAAGTGTAGAATATTTATATCTGGAATTTGATAAGACAGGTATTTCTCATGTGTTTATTAACCATTGTGTATTATATTTTGTGAAGTTGTTACGCCTAAAGACTGATACTATCGAAGTTCTTATGTGTCTACATATTTGAAACTTATCAGGGACACTATGATTGGTGTAATGGGCGAGATGAAAAAACTCCACAATAAGTGGGCTTGTCAAATGTCCTCATATGACCAAATGAGTATGTACTCTGTGAAGGCGACCCTAAAAAATATACTTAAAGAGGTTGGTTATGAACAGCAGTTAACTGATCTTTCAACTAAAATCAACAGTGGGATTTATTGTAATGAACCTAAATTGCATTGGCAAATCCCGAGTTACATCAAAGACTACCCTAGCCCACAAACAGTGCGACAATACCTCCTATTGAAGTTTAATATATCTATGTCACTGGAAATTAAAGCCGCATATACCTGTATTCCATGAGCCAGTCGCTATTGTCGCTTGTGTGGTACCAATGTAATTGAGACATTACACCATCTACTAATTGTATGTGAAAGTTTATATGCACTTCGGTATAGACACATGAAATCATATAACAACGATTTTAACCCTGATGAAATTGAGAGTCTTTGGTCACTGTTTATGAGTGGCAATCACATAAATCTAATGTATTTTATGGTGTTATTTTATACCAAAATTGTACTGATTTTACATTGTATTGATTGATTATATGAGATTGTTGTAATATGTTTATATGAACTATGTGAGAACCAATGAACTATGTATTTGGCAATGAAATTGTTATTCAGGTGTTTCTGTACTAATATTAGGGTGTTTAATTGTGTTGCTTTTAGACATAAAATTGTTTCTAGGTATATAATTGTAAATGTATAGGTCACTGAAATGAAATGATATATAAAACATTTGTTTTGTTATATGTATATCAATAACAACTGAAACAGAATAAGCAAATAGAAGGCATGGCAGTAGAAGGTCCTACTTTCTTCTAAGGGCTTCTTCTAAAGCACCTATCATGCTCTTGATAGTTCTGTTAAACCTGTCTACCAACCCATTTGGGGACGTTAGGCAGTTGAGAACTTGTAAGTCACTCCACAGTTTTTCCACATGGCCTGCAGGTAATGGGACATAAAGTTTGATCCCCTGTCAGAGATTACTTCCTTAGGAAACCCTACCCTGTTAAAAATACCAAGTAGGGCCTTTGCAACAGCCTGGGTGTAACAGTCCTCACTCATAGACATAGCTTCAGGATACCTAGTAGCATGGTCTACTACAACCAATATAAATTGATTGCCTGAAGCGGTTGGAGGGAATAAGGGACCAACAATGTTGATTCCTACCCTCTCTCTCAAAAGGGACTCCCACCACTTGGAGAGGCACCAAAGGTGCCACATTCTTGGCTCCAATCCTGCCAGATGTCTGACAAGTGTGAAAGCTATTACAGAATGTATCTACATCAGATCGCAACTTAGGCCAGTAGAAATAAAGAAAAAAGCCTTTCCTTGGTCTTCTTGAAGCTCAAGTGACCAGCTAAAGGAATCTCATGGGCTAACTGTAGATACTGGTGGCTTGTCTCTAGAGGCACTACAAGTCTTCTGTAGTCCCCTGGGATAGACTCAGTTGGTCCACTGTAGATGAAGCCATCTTCCCAGTATAACCTAGGCTTCCCTGGCTCTTGCCTGTCCAGCTGGGAAGCTGCCTGTTGGGGAAGACCTTCAAGAGTAGGGCACTCTCTCTGACCTCTGCTGATGTCTGCCCTACAGGGGCCACCTTCTGCCAGTAAAGAGATCAGCACAGGATGGTCTTTAGTATCCAGATCTCCTACAGGGGTAAGGTATTCTTCCAGCTCGGAATCCTCAGCAGCTCATTCGACTTTTCCTGGTTTGTTCCTCACACTCAGTCTCAGCTGGTGGAGCAGTCACAGTATTCACACTGAAACACTCGGCATTTTAGAATGAATAATAGCAGCTCCGTGAAATGATTTTTGCATTTCCCTGGACTGCTAATGGATTTGTAGCTTCCTGATATTGAGCATGGGAGACAGCGCGGAAAAACACACATTGTGTGTTTAAACCACCCACTTGAACTAGGGCAATCATTATCCCTCTTCTTGCATTACAGTCACTTGCCATCAGAGTGGGGACTCTTGCACATCAGTGCTAAACTCTTGCACATCAATGCTAAGCGACTGTCCCAGTTGTGATACGCGTATTAAATAGGTACAAAAGACACGAGGGCCCTAGTGGTAGTTGGCACACCTGGGTCTGGGACCAATATGTAATGTGTTTTACATCACCAAAAAAGTGGTTATGCTGATCAACTCTGGAGTATAAAGTCTTTGTTGACCGTTTGAAGGAATCGCGTCCTGAAGATGGCCTAAGAAAAGAGAGATCTAAGACACTAGAGATAAAAAAAAACGGCCGAAACATGTTGACATCTATCTGTAATACCCTCATGATTTAACTGTGGGATTCATATACAAACAAAGCATTTTGTGTCTGTTTGCACCCCCGTGTTTGATGAGTAGCTTTGTACCTTCTTTAGTCATAGTGAAACAAAGTTTTTTTAACAAACTATGTCTTGTTCAATTGTTTAATTGCGTCATGTTGTTTGTAGGGCATTTGTCGCCCCCTGCTTTTATCCACACAAATATTAAAAGTGAATTTATTTTTTCTAATTAAGTGCCTGCATTGGGTTCATGATGTCCTATAGTAGTAAGATGGGTTGTGTCTAGTCTGTGAGCGTTACGCTGACACATTAGGGCAACGGAAAGAGGGGTAATCAGACTCACTCTCTGTTATTTCTTCTTTGAATGAATTCCCTTTGAGTTCTGATCCCCCGAGAAAACAAGTTTGGGAATTTACCTGGTTTAAGTAATCACACAGCTCAGGAGAGCAGGCATCAAAAATAGATCCCAAATAAAATAGATTTCTCATTCCTTAAAAAGTTTTAACTCTATAACCCTTACCCCAACCATTGAAGTTCTTCAGACATTCACACACCCAGTTAGCCCAAGGGGTACCATCATGCTTTTTGGGGGTCCTAAACCTCTTAAGGTACTGAGAAGGAGTTTTCCCAAATCTAGCTATCAAAGCTAGGTTTACATTTTCATACTCCAATCTTTCATGTTTCCCCACCTCCATTACATCATCAGTTGCAACCTGGGGGAGCCTAGAAAAAAAGCCAAGGAGTCAACTGATTCCCTGTGAAACCCCGAATCCCATAGTTGTATTCAAAAGCAGCCAACCAATCCAAAATATCAAGTCTCACTTCATACATACTCACAGCTTCTTTAGGCATGTGAGGCCTCTTAGGACTGGAAGACCTAGAAGACTCTGGGAGCGAACCATTTTCAAGAGACAATTTCTTCATTCCAAGAGCAGGATGCATTTCCATTTCTCTGAGTCTGATTTCTTGACGTTTACTTTCAGTTTGCATTTGGATTCTTTTGAACTCTGACTCAAGTCTCATGTTTTCAACAGAGACACATTCTGGACTCAGTATTGGACCTGGTAGGTTCCCTGTGGCTACAGGTTGAGGGCCTCAAGCAGGTGTAGGGACAGTGGGGCTCACACCCTGAGACTCCTCTGGCTCTTCTAGCTCATCAGTAACATCAGTGTTGGACTCTGAATTATTATCAACCTCAACAACACTATCCACATTTGCTGAGGGGGTAGGGGTTATAGCTCAACCTCACAGTCTTTGATGATTCAACAATTTCTCAGTCAATTCATTTTATTTTTTGCCTTTAACAGATAGAGACATGACTTTACATATATCTTTCAGTTGATCTACTGTATGAATGATCAGGAAGTTATACATATTTGGAATGATAAAACAATTGCTTTTCTAGTTGTGTTTAGCCTTGTGAAGGGTACTTTATCAAAGGTAAGAGCAGCACTCTCAATGTAACAACTATATTTTATCCACACCGCTTGCCACCAGTGTTAGGCAGAATTGCATGCAGTACCCTCTGGGACCACCACATACAATTAGGATTACAGGTGTATGCCAAACCAACCTTTGGTATAGGTCTTACCACACAGTTGTTGGTAGCAAGCTGAGCAGCTAGACTTATGTCAAGAGTGAATGTGAGCAGTACAAGAGGTTACACAGAGGTCTTTCAATCACAGTGGTTCAAGTAGACACTTATACTCAAGGTTTCTTGGTAAAACACTTATTACTGTATTGCACAATCATTTAGAACACTTTCACTAGAAGAAGGCAACTTGGTATTATACAAAAACACACTTCAGTACTGAACCAATGAGTTTCTGATCAAATTAGGCTCCCCTGAAATAGAAGCAACATGGTATTTTGTGTACTTTCAATGGGAGTAAAAGGCACAAGTTTCACAGAAGAGATCCCAAATACTTTCTTAGGCATTGTAAATAGTTTCAGTTCACAAGAGGACTCGATTCAGTTCAATTGGCCTAGGCCAAAGTCAATGGACTAGTGTCTTGGATAGGAAAGAGCAGTTCTTGTAGTAAACAGTAAAGTCTTTGCAACAGTTCTCAGAAGTAGTTTATCCGAAAAAAAATCAAATGTTGGGTCACAAGTTGATAGACCTGCCAGTTGGGAATGTTTCATGAACATTCACTGCGAGAGGTAAGTTCTCTCAATGGGTTGGCACAGTACCTTAGTATGAAGAACTAAAAATGCAGCTGAAGACGTTGGTTCCTGGCAGTTCCTTCAGATGTCGCTGTTCCTGAGCCTCACTCGTGGAGACAAGAGGGAGGAATTCGGAGTACTCGTGAACTGCACAGGATCGTCAGAAAACACTGACAAGATGGAGTCACTTCAGTTCCAGTAGCTGTAATTCAAGCACACAAGCTGGTGTCCCTCTCCCTGGTTAATCCTAACCAGCCTTGAGAATGGTATCCAGGTGGCTTATGAGTTGATTGGTCCCACCAACTTAAAGGAAGACGTCATCCTTGAAGGGGCTTCTCTGTCGAGATGAACTTGGCAATTCGGACCTGCAGCAGGGCTTCACCGGGTAAACCAAAAGTCCAGGAGTTGGAGCAGCCGTCCTCTTCCATCTCTTCTTAGGTTCTTTCATTCCAGTGATCAACTCTGCTTTCCAGTCCAAGAGACTTGCCTTTTAAACAGTTCTCTCCCTTTCATTCCAGCCTAGCTGTCACTCACCCAGAATGGTGGCTGTCCTTGCCGGACAGTAAGCCAGCCAATCATGCCAGAGTGCATTTGGGTCTCCTAGGAGACTGAGCACAGGGAGTTTTGGGCATGTCCCTCACTCACTGCCCTCCCCAGACACTCAGATGCCAGAGGTGGTCTTCAGTCCCGAAGCCTGCCAAAGGCACACGAACAAAGGGACCAAACCTGGTTTGGCATGCAGAGACAAACTCTAGAAGAACCTTTCTGAAAAGAAACAGCGAAAAAAGAAGACCGGGACCTGTTTAAACAAAGGGGTTTAAGGCACCATCTTAAAAAACATGGCTCCCGTGATTTTTAGCTACCAGTGTTCGCGCTCGGGAAAAATCATGGTAGTTCATTGTAAAACCACTCCCATCAGCCTTTTCAATGGGAAAGGGTAGCATTTGACTGCTACATGAGTATTTAGACACAGGGGATACTGTGTAACCCTTCCAGCACTCCATTGTAAGATGGCGTGGGCTGGGTCTAGAAATTTGGAAAGACTAGTAAAGTCAATTTCACTTTACATTCTCTGGGAAACAGTAGTTCCTCCCAAAGAAGGTATTTAAACATTTGGGAAGTCAAAAAGGCATCCCTGTGTCACTGCACTGAAGGTGCTGTGTGACACACATGAAATGATGATGCCTATGGAGGTATCTAAAACTTCATAATCAAAGAACACAAGTGTAAAACACACATCAAAATACATGAAAGAGTGGGGAAAAAGGCTCACTCTCTTTCCAGGTAAAAAAAAAATCAATTCCTCAAAATCCAGCAAAGTTTCTGGGGGTCTCTAAGGTGAGGGGAATTAGCACATTTTTGAGAACTCTCCCTAACATTGCTCACTGGAGATATTTTAAAAGCCACAGTGTAGTAAAATAAGTGTACACATTTGACATGACAAGGCAGCAACAAGGCTGTTTAAACATCTTTTGTTGGCTGAATGGGAGATGGGAGGGGAGATATCTTTCCTTCACGTCAATCCTGTTCCACCAGAAAAATGATCTAGTTGTATGCTTGCATGTTTTTGTCATGCAGGTATAAAATGAATGAATCCATGTAGCATCTGCCTACATTTAGCACACGTTAAAAAAAGGCTAATTCCATAGGAATCCACTGAAAATGCCATGTTGTGTTGGCAGCTTTGTATCTCCGAAAGGTGCAGGAATCACCCCACTCTGGGCTAGGGTATTAGTATAACTAATTTGCTCAGAAGAAAGAGTCCAGAGGAGTTTAATTTATTAACAAAGTATCAAAAGAATGTATTGTGCCTGATACATGATTTACATAAACAAATTAATTTTGATTTAATCTGCACTTAGCATATTAATTACATTGCAGGAGGATTAAGAACATAGTGATCCATACCGTTCACACAGTTGACAATAAATCATTCACTCATTCTTCCACATACAGCCATCATACATACACATTCTATACAATTTATATACCCAACAACAATACATATATGGTAAAGACTGTTAAAAATCATAGCTAGCAGATTTGAAATTTCAAGTAAAGTGCATCAATGTACATGACCACTATAGTTGTCATAGAAGTGGTCTACTCTAGGGGTGGGTCAATTAGATGTCAAAACATGACCTCATCCTGATTTCCTATGACTGAGGCCCATGACTGAGGCCCAGGAACAGTGAGATCTCAAGAAACTGCCAGGAACACTTTGGAGTCTTGTTCGCTCCTATTCCAACATCTAACATTTTTTTTTGTGCAAACTACTTCTAAGAACATTGGCAAAGACTTAACTGTTTTCTACCAGAACTGTGCTATCCTATCCAATACACTGAGCCATTGACTTTGGCCCAGGCCTATTGAATGGAATTGCCTCTTGTAGTGAACTGAAACTATTTGCCCTGCCTGAGAAAGTATTTGTGTTTAATTCATATAACCTTTGTCTTTTTACCCCTTTTTAAAGTTACTGAAGTGCCATTTTGCCCCTAATTCAGGGGAGCCTTACTTGTTCAGAAACTTATTGGTTTGGTGCTGGAGTGTATTATAGTGTGATATTGAGCTGCTTATTGTTAGTGGAATGATTTGTAAATGACTGTGTAAACAAATTAATAATGGGTTACCAAGAAACCTTGAGTAAGTGTTTGTTTGAAACATTGTGATTGCAAGTCCTTTGTGTAACACCTTCTACTGCTCATATCCCTTTTGAGATAAGCTTGGATGCTCAGCCCTGCTACCAAAAAACTGTGTAGTATAGACTTATGCCATTGGTGAGATTGTGCTTACACCTTTAGTCTTAATTGTGTGTAGTGTTCCCAAAGGGTACTGAATGTAATTCTGCCTAACATCAGGGAAATGGTGGGATGAATATTGTGAGGCTATTCACAAGCCTGTGCTCTTCACTGAAATTCTGCAATATGATTTTCTTTGATTTCACTTCACATGTGTTTCTCTCAGGGTATCCCCTCCACCATGTCTCCTATAATTCTCACAGCTATAGTAAAAGCTGAGCTCTGTGAGGAACGTGAAATTGTCTCACCCGCTAGTCCCCAGGGCTCTGTCATGCAGGTGGCCAGGACATGGCCATTGCGTTTGGATCCAGTTCATCGGGGTGGACAAGTGAGGGAGGATCACCTGGATGGGGGGTCTTCGGGGAGTGGAAGTGGGACACTGAAGGGTGAGACGTAGTATCTCCTTCCCTATTACACCTTTTCCCCATCCTACAAAGTAGGATACCTAGGAGCTTAACCCCCCACCCACCCCCTTTTCTGTCACAAACACTTCACACGGATAGTTAATTGTGAGGAGTAATGGACTCACACCAGAGCCAAATAGCTGACATATCCCAACACCATGGTCAGGCAAGGTCAGGCGATTATGGATAATTACACACACCTGACTTCCATCACACTTCCCCACATGGATAAAAGGCAGAGCATGAAAGCACACTCTGAGTGAGGCAAAACAAACAAGGAGACAGCAGTTCCAAGATGGCAGTTTAATAAAAGGAGAAAGATTGCGAGACCAGATAGAGTACCTTGACCTCTAAAGACTGTTACTTTCATGAGCATTGAAAAGTAAAAAACCGAAGACCCGGACCCAAGCTGATCAAACCTGTACTGTGTGTTGGGGCCTCTCCCGTGTCAACACAGGCGGAGCGGAGCACTTTTCTCTGTGGTACTGTCCTTGGATCCGACAACAAAGCACCATTGCAAAAGACAGTACAGCAGGTGAGTCAGAGAGACTGATACCAAGCCAGCTTGTGTTTTGAACCAAGGTTGCAAGCGGGAACTTTGTATAAAGAGAACAGTGTGTGAGGCATTGGTGATGAGTGACATGAGTATAATTGGAACCAAAGAAGTAATTGAACTTTGTGATTGAACTTTGGGAGGCAACCCAAGATACCATATACAGAGTGGTCCGGCACCACATGGGCGCTCATTCGAAGGTCTCTGTTAGGTATTCAACTGATGCTGAGTGTGTGAAAAAGGAATACTTAGAGTTACGTGGTCATGTAACGGGTCTTGCTAAATCCTGTGCACATTCGAAAATCTTTGATAGTTTAAAGCACATGACAATTGTTCGGAGCTTGGCTGAGGGGAGACTAATTGACCGAAAGAAAAGGATCTGAGCCTGGCTGAGGGGGATCCAGGGTGAAATGTGCGTCACCCGTGAGAGAACTCTTGGACATTGGTGTGAAAGGGATCCAACATGGACATTTTGAGTATAAATGGTTCTGAGTCTGGCTGAGGGGGATCCAGGGTGAATACACTACTTGAATACAGACGGAGAGAAAGGAACATTTCGTTATTAAGAGACTATAGGAGTAAAAAGGCTTGGACACAGTAGGTCCTGAACTGTGGAAATTGAACTGTACCTGCAGTACCAGAATGAGTGCTTTGCTCGAGTGACCTGCCTTGCCCCGTGCTGAAAACATGGGGAAGGGAGGTCAATGCCCCAATCATCCTGACTTATTATTTTGCTGAGGAAATACCTGCAACTGCCGAGCTGGAGGCCCAGGGGACAGTGGGTCACGCTGCCGCACAGGAGGTACCTTATATTGAGCCAAACAGCACTGCGGGGTCAACACTTACTGCCTTGGCTTCTAGGTCTCTGGCGAGCGCTCCCTGTGTTGATATTGAAGCCCCTCCCCTAGTTGCTCAGGGAGGGTCTGACCTGACAGAGCCTTCCTTTGTGCATACACCAAAGGATATGAAACTAATAGTAGGCTGGTCTAGTAATCCAGAGATAAATGGGCCGGCTCGTATAAATAGATCCTTTTTAATGAACTCATTTTTTCAGATTCCAGCACTAAGAAATCTCTCATCTAAAGATCTGGACTGGGTCAAATTAGCGTCCCATAATAACAACAGAGTTCTCTGTAGAGTGCAGTCTCAAATTATTACCAAAATGCTCTTCGAGTTTGCTGAAGACTTTCATTCTATTGGTCTTACTCCCAGATTGTTCTATGATATGGAATCTGCTTGGGCGTTTCTTGATTGGATTCAACCCTCTCACCCAGCATGTCCCACTGCATTGGCAGGCGATCTTCCCGACTCACAAGTCAATAAATTATCGTTGCAATTGGCGTCACTTTCTCAAGCCTTAAGTGGTCTAGCCTGGTTGGAACCTTTAATAAAAGCGTCTGTCGCCAACACTGAGCCCAAGCCAGGCTCATAATTTCCAGCTTTGAATGTGGCCTCTTGGAATTGTTGTGGGCTAGGCAATCTTACTGCATGGTACAAGCAAGTTGAGCCCGACAAGATGCCTGACATTTTATTTCTGCAAGAGACTATGGCATTAAAGCTCTTTAGCCTAGATGGATTCTCTTGTTTCTCCAGGGTGGCAGAAAGGGTTACCACAGGTCGCCCCGCAGGAGGTATAGCGATTCTTATTAACAACAGATTGAAAGTCTCAGCTTCTACAGTGGATTCCTCGGCCTCCTGTGTGCTGGTAAAATTGACGCTTAGGAGCTCCAAAGATATGAACCTGCTATTATTATCCATTTATTGGAATCCCAAAGCGGTTTCGCTAGATAGGCTTCTTGAAGACCTAGAACGGATTCTATCTATTGCAGCTAGGGAATGGCCTGACTATGAAATCATGATTGGAGGTGATTTGAATTGCTATCTATATCTAAAGAGTATAACACGACCCTTTTCTAATAGTTCAGCCTACACGCAACAGGCCAAGGATAGAGGCCAGAAACTACTATCGCTTTTCCATCTATGGGGGATTTACCCAATTCAATTGGCTTCTAATTCCATTCAATACTCTTGGCAGCGAGGTTCATCCACTTCCCTCATTGATTACATACTTGCCTCTAAAGCATGCTCTGGGCTGCTTGAACCAATACAGATATTAGATTTGAATATGAGTGACCATCATATGCTATATTCCCGCTTGCATATGGGAGTGGAATGTTATCTAGCTTCTGCCCCTGCAACCTTAGTGTCATGTGACAGGAATACAATATCTGCAAACTGGACTCCTGCCAGATGCAGGAAAGTGTCATTTCTGGTAAATAGGGATATTTTAGTGCATTGCGATGTTAAGGCCTCCACAGCGAATGTAACCAAAATTAATGCAATGAATGCTAAAATGATTCATATGCATTTGGTAGATGTTGCGAAAGAGCCTTTGGAAAAGTCCTCTATTGTGGGTGCCCAGGTCAATGCTACCCAGGTCGCATGTCTAAAAAAGCAAAGAAATTGCGATCTCCGCATACTAAGGAAGCGAATGACATGTCAATATACGTATATTCGCCAAAAGAACATGATTCAGGCGCACTATAAGCAACAGTTAACCCTGTTGCGTCGTGCAGCCCATATTCTAGCCAACCAATACATGATTGGCCTGTTGTGTAAAAAAAAAAGCAGAGACTTATGGGCCATCTTAAGAAATCCTGTAGGAAAAGATGATCTTCGCATGGTGGCGGTGATTTCAGGCCCGGAATGGGAGAGGTTCTTTAGTCTGAAATTCTCGCTACCTGATAGACATACCGCTTCAGAGAGCGTTCCGGTGCACTTGCCTCTTCCGGTGGTCTGTCCTTGGGAAGTAAAGGATATCATATGGGCAATTGAGCAACTGAATCCATCAAAAGCTGCCGGCCCTGATGGGCTGCCCGCTTGTGTATACAAATCTGATCCCCACTTTTGGGCTAAGTATCTACTGTCATGCTATCAGTCGATTTACCATACCGGGATTATTCCGCCATCATGGCTCATAGCCATTATCATCCCCATTCATAAAAAGGGGGTGTTAAGTAATCCTGTGAACTTTAGACCTATTGCGTTGATTGACACAGCGGCAAAGATTTTTACACGACTGCTCCTGGTTGACTTAGAAGACCATATAAGAAACCATAATATTTTGTCCAAAGCTCAGGTGGGCTTTCGTAGGGCTTTGGGTACCCAATTAAACGCCTCAATCTTAGCACACTTAAGGAGAGCTGTGCACAGAGAATCAAAGGGCACCATATATATGGCTGCCATTGACCTCACATGTGCTTTCGACAATGTTCTTCGTGCTCGCCTTTGGCGTAAGATGTTGGCCTATGGCATTCCATCCTCCTTGGTGGCCTTAATTGCCGCACTCCACACCAATACCTCATGTCAGATTCGGATCAATGCTAAGGGGCTCCTCTCTGCTATTATTCCTACGAGTATAGGGGTCAAGCAGGGATGTAATTTAGCTGCAGTTTTATTCAATCTATATCTCGCTGATATTGAGAATCTATGGAAAGAGATTAATTCTTTCCCTGTAATACTAGGTCCCATGCGTTTACATTGGTTAGCCTTTGCCGATGATATTGTTCTATTCGACAGAGTGCCTTTCGGTCTGCAGAACAAATTAAACACACTTTATGATTACTGTCTGGAAAATAACATGACAATTAACCCGGCGAAATCCCATATTATGATTTTTACGGCTAAGAAAAAACTGCCTAGATTTACATTTACTATCAACCAGCAGACCATTGCTAGGAAAGAGGCGATCGTATACCTGGGCTATCAGCTGTCTAATGGGAACTCAATTGATGGATGGCGGGCCTTGCTGAAAGAGAAGCTTGGCCCGTTAATGGGACAAATGAGAATAATCAACGCTAAATACTGCAGCTTCTCTCTCTTGCCCCTTATCCAATTTTATACGATGAAGATAGAGCCCATCCTGCTTTATACTCTTGATATATGCCTGTTGAAGTTGGGGCCCCTGTTAAATCAAATCCAAGGTCAGCTCTGGAAGAAAATTCTAGGGCTACCAAGTTATTTACCAAATTCCATCATACTACACGAGTTGGGACTCTATTCCCTAGCTGATAAATATCTTTGGAGGAAGGTAAATGCCTTTTGTAAAGTTCTTGTACCTCCCCCTATGAGGAGTTTCATATAATGATGGAAAATCATTGCCCGGCCTCGGTTCTGGAAGTAAAGGAGGAAATAATGGCGACTCTGGCTTCGCTCAATATGACCTTGACAGACCTAACCTCAACCCCAAGCAAAGTTAGAACTCGCTTTTTTTGCAACGCTTGGGCTCTAAATTCTGACAAGGTTGGGGAATACTCCTCCTTTGCGACCTATGCGTTGTTCAGACATGCCGTGACCCCAAGGTTACCTTATATCTTATGCTTTCCTGATAAAAGGGCCAGACAGACCTATATGCGTTTCCGTTTGGATCTTATCCACACGGGAGAGCGTATTCGGTCTTGGGCCGGTTATGGAGAGTTGGCAATGGGGCACGGATGTCGATTTTGTTTGAATAGATTGGAAAAGGAAACGCTAGAACATCTATTTATCTACTGTAAATTCTTTGCGAATCAAAGATTGTGTTGTTTGGCTTCTTTGTTCTTTTCTTACTCAAGCTTTGAAGCCAATCTAGTATGGATAAGATGCATGCAGGGTTCCTCGAATGCTATTATACTAGCAACTGTTAGACTGGTTACTCTGATTGAGGAACAGCTGTTGACGATGAATCACGCAAGTTTTAACAGCATAAGGCTGGCTCTTTCGCATAGGTAACAGGAGGTTTGGCCGATATGATTAGTTTGGATCTGAACTTACTGTTGTATTTACTTATGTTTTGTGTGTTATTGAACTTTGATTGATTGCTTGTTGTGTTTCCCTTCCTTTTTCGCTCACCTCTGCCCTATTATCTATAAGGGTGCTTTTGGGTGGAGGTTGTCCTGTTAAGTTGTATACGTTCACAGTATATTGTAGTAGTTTTATGATTGCAAACACACTGTCTCTGCTCACCCGAAGGATTTTATCTTAAAGTCTGTTTTAGAGGAAATGAAATTTGGTTGTATTTGTACAAAAGAGATCTTTAGATGTTTTTTATGTTTATTAATATTTGTAAAGGTGTAAAGTAAAATTTACTACCGAAACAATAAAATAAAAAAAAAAATAAAAAATGTTGTGAAAACTTCTTTTTTTTCATAAACTTCACCCCACATTATTAGTAAATGTGTAAATTAGTAGTAAGGATTATGAAGATTTTTTTTTTTTCAGTATAGACCCTTTCATGTTTTATTTGATGGTGACAGCATGCTCCCATCTTAGATTAAAGTTTAGATAGGCGTTTAAGCATACCCTTGCAAAAGTTCAATAAAAACCCTTAAACTGTGGTCACTTGTGCCTGTTTTACTATTGCCACCATGTGTTCCTTACAGCTCATAAAGCAAGACTGTTAGGATAAAGTGATTTAGTTACCGGACTGTAACTGGTAAGCTGGACTGGACTGTGTAAGTGCATGGAGAGGGCGAAGGGGATGGGGAGGTGCCCTACTGATGGGGATACAACAGTATGTATGAGGAAAGGCAAAGTGCACCTTGCCATTGAATGAGATTTCTCCAGAGAGAGAACAAGGACAGAATGAGCATAAATACAGAAAATATAATTTCTAGCTGTGTGTTTGGTCGAATTAGGCTTTGCATACAAAATCACTCTGAGATTCTACACCTTTAGAGAGAGGCCAAAGAATGGATGTATAGGTAAATTTAACAACTTCAATGCGAGGCCTCCAGAAAGAGACAAATAAGCATGTCACTGGTTAATCCCTCTCTTGAAACTTTCAAATAGTGGGGTGCTGAGTGAGGCATCCTGTGCAATTCCCATAACTGCATTCATTCGCAATTAAGGATTCTGTTGATATGGATGTTCATCACTGTGCCAATGTCCCAAACCCCATGTTTGGCTCTGAATTCATCAGTCTAAAAGATTGGATGTTCTATTTATTTGTTAAATCATTTGCCCATTTCCAATCTTTAGGGAGCTACCCACAGTTGTGCACACTTGCTCTCATCCAGCACAGCAGGTGAAAGAACCGTCATCCTGTTGTGGAGGGGGCGGCTTTGCATACCTGTACTGATAAACTGGACCATCCAACATGAGAGATGGAAGCTCTGTACCCATGTGCTAATTACAGAGGCCTGTACTGTTTGACAGGTTATCTGTCATTGGGCTGCTTTTTTCATGTAGCACTTCCTGCAAGCCCTGTAATAAGAGTTGGTCTTAAAAACCACTGTTATAGTACTCATTATAGACCTGAAAATGGGAGAATACCCAGCCCCATTATTTCCATGGTTGGCAGATTCCCCTTCCCTGCTTGAACCCATCCTTTCTAGGGTCAATCATTTCCCCATCCATATAAACATATAGTCGTCACCTTTGCTACAGCTGAACAGTTCTATATTCCTAGGTCGGTCACCAGAACCTGCCCATAGACACAAACAGGGTGGTTCCTCTACGTTATATATATATTATATGTCTGGGGGAGTTAATCCCAGAATTCACCTTTCGATCATGTAGCAGAATGCATTTCCTGTGTTAGACTCAATAATCCATTCTTGAGACATATGTTCTTCTATTTTGTATTTCTTAATTGCACTGTAGTTGTGAGTAATTGCTCTGCAGCACATCTGGCAGAGAGACATCTTCAGGTTTGCCTATGCTACCATGTGTAACCGAGTGGCACTTTATGCAGAACTTGGGCTGTCTCTGGCTACTATTGGTTGAATAGGGTGTTGTGTGTGAATGCTCAGCCTGAGTCATTTAGCCTAAAGCCATACCTCCTGTTCGTTCCTCACAGGTTGTTGCCCACGGTTTAACTTCCCAGAACCCATCGTTACTGCAATCAACCGATTTCTCTGACTCTGTTGACTCCCCAAAACTCACCCATCTCACAAGTAACTAGATGAATATCCTGGGTTCACTCCCAGAAATCAATCCTTCCTATTAGTGACTGCCTTTTTCTCATCCTCAGAACCCAGTCTTACAAAATAACATGAACTGGTGTTTGCATTGTGCTTACTGTAGCAATTACACATTTTAATACTTGTGCTGATCCACAGATCATATTATTTCTATGGGTAGACGGTTATTTGTTCATGAGAAAATCCCCAAACCCTTCCTTTCTAAGGATAACAGGCGCTTTCAGAATGAGAGAATCTCCAGAACCAAATGTTTTTGTCCCTGAACAAATTCCCAGAATCCACCGTTCCTGACGGGACATAGTCTCTTTCTTTTGTGAATCTGTAGAGCAATTCAACTTTCAGGCAATATGTCATGCTTTGTTCCTGGGACCTGGCAATGCTGAACCCAATATTTGAATGAGTACATACGTGTTACCTATCCTTTCTACAAGTGTACAAATTCCGAGAATATAACAGGCGAAATCTAGTGTTATGTCCCTGCAACAATGGCCAGACTCTATACTTCTTAGAAGTGAAATGCAGTGTGCTGTCCCAGAGACAATCCCTGGCACCTATGGGTGAAAGGTAGTTTGCCCACCAGAAAATATCCAGACTCTGACCACTACAAGTGACAATTCTCTAACCATAGGCAGAATCCCACATTCCATTAATCCTTCAGATTATAGTCCATAGGGATTTGTGAATCCCCTTAGGTCACGCTTTCCAAAGGCAGAATCTTACATCAAAAACTCAGCTTTCCTAAGTGAAAGGCCGGCCTCACTGAATCCATCTTTCCAACAAGTGACAGGTCCTTTGTTCCTTCCTGCAAGCCTCAACCATACAGCAAATTTATTTATATTTATTTATTTATTTATTTATTTATTTATGTATCCGTATAGCGCCGAACTGCTCGCAAGCATCGGGGCGCTTACATGAAGACGTAGACAAATAGTGAAGACAAACAATATACAGGACGATTCATTACATATAGGGGTTGTCCATCAGAGGTCGTAAAGCCTTATCTCGAATTACTTAAAATTACTTTTGCAACAGTGACTAGGTAGTGCAGCTAAACTGCTCTAGTGTCGCAAAACTAAATGTACATATTGCCCCGCGTCCCGGCCAACATTTAATCGGTGGTTGCTTTCCTGAGTACTGCATCATGGGAAATGCATCCAAGTTATACTAATGAATAAACAGGCTTGTTTTATCTTAGTGTAACATCTATATTGTAAAATAACATATACGACCATTTGTAAGTTTGGCCTATTGTGTTTCCCATATGAAAATGGATAAGGACACCCTTGCTGCCGATCGATAAACTCTTCTGCATTTGATTCATTTGGATGGAGAGGAGGGGTTTGCTTAGCGTCAAGCATGTGAGTAAATATTTGATATATCTGAATGAGCAGGAGCTATGGTCAAAGCCGACGAATATCAATAAAGCTTCCATGCGAAGAATGAGGGAAGCAATCAACACACATAGTAGAAGAAGAATGGTAGCCCAATGTCAACAAGTGAAATTGGGTCTGGGTTACCTTGATAACAAACTAGAATTTGACTTCCAATGTTATCGAGATTATCATGGTCCTCTGTATGCACATGCCTTATGCACTGATTTTCACATTGGGGACCCCTTGATTGGCTTTATTTTTAGAAATGATGGAGTACTGAAGGATCAGGCTTGTGCCCGCTATGCTTGTCTAGTCTGGAAACTACTCGCCATTTTTTTTTTATTTTACTGGACAGGCCTTAGTCCACGACGTTTCATCTAAAGCCAATTCTCAGTGTGGCAGGAATTGTGACCATCTTAGAAGCAATGGCCTGCTTGACTGATGCGTGTTTTTTGCCGAGACTAAAGCCATAATGGAGGTGCTGATTATTAAAGGGTGTCAAATTATGAAAAGTCATGAACTGCATATACAGATCTCTTCCGGATCAAAGATATCACTGTTTTTTTTAATTCGTATTGTGTGATTATTATCGTGTTATAAATGCTAATATTTGGTGTGCATTTTAAATACTGTTACATCTATTGTAACATTTTATTATGTATAGCCATGTTGTACTATGATTTACACTTATTGTTATTGTCAAGTTTTAGATGAACTTTGATGTATGTATAATGACTTTAAGCCGAATAAATAAATATTGTTTGATGTATTGATTGATTGATAAGGACACCCTATGTCTACTTTTTGCCCAGATATAAATACCTTTGCTTCTACATACAGTATTGCTACATATACCCCGTATCATCTTCACAAGCGGGTTCTTCAATTCAAAATGAACAAAGCTGACATGTGCTCTCTTTGCTGTGGTTTCACTTGCTTTTTGTTTCCCCCTTGGATTGCCCTGGCGTGCTTGTTTTATGTGTGCATTTTCGCCGAGGTAAAATGTATGCGATGTGAATCTGTGCTGCGAATACATCAGCACTAGAGAGATGTTAATTTCACTGATTAATAACACTGATCATTCACTGGACCAGCTGCTGAATGAGTACATTCATTGCAAAACCCCAGCTATAGATTACACAGCTCAGGAAGAATGAACCGTGCGTTGCTCTTCTTTGTTCTGCTCAGCTCGTGCTAATCTGGTCGAAATCTAAATTGCTTGGGATGAAAATAGTAAATTGTTAGCTCAAGGAAGATCAAACACATCCAACCCAACCGCGAGGGAGGGATGGGAGTTTTGCAGCAACTGTCTGGGTATGATCTAATTATCTATCCTATTAACTTGAGCTGCTCCTTTATGATAAAACCTGATTTTCTCTGATGGGGATAAAGGTTCAGCTTTTACAAGTCTATTTTGTGTAATAGGTACCCATTTAAATGGGGCATAATGCACCATTAAAGCAGGCAGCATTCCTTTTAAGCGAAGCCTTTAAGACATTTTTATAGCACCAGAAGGAGACAGCACGAGTGAACAATCTTTCTCGCTTCATTTTCCTTTTCACGTTTATTTTCTGTGCAAGAGAAAGGTTTTAAGGGAACATTGGTGCCTGTCTTCTTCAAGGTTTTGGCATGCCAGACCTTTTTCACATCTCTGTCTGTGTAGGCTGGCAGGGACAGATGGAGCTTGGAGGGTGACAGTAGGAGATGGGGCAAACTAGCAAATGTTCTTATTGGATGGTTGCAAAACATGGCCGCATGTCATGATGGGTATAATTACACTTAAGGTTCAAACATATTGTGATGCATCTTGCTTTGCTTCCCGAGCCTGACATTTTCCAATTCAGAAAAAGAAAATCCAGCACTAGATTTGAGGTATGAACTTGACCTTCAAAGGAAAACAAATCACAAAACTCCAAATTCTCAGAACATATTTTTATTTGAAACAGACAAATGATACATTGTGGACAAGCATAACAATGAGAGAGAAAGGGAGTATCAACAAAAAAAATTCACAATAACCATTGCCGCTTCTTTATAGACCACCCGGAGCACAACGTCAGGGCCTCGTTAAGAATGGAAAAAACAGGCTGGATTTTAAAGACTCCAGACCGCATTAAGAGTTTGATGTTAATGGAAAAATATTAAAACTGTATTTCCGAATACTGTATTTTTCACTACGCCAGCAAATGAATAGATTTCACAACCGGAACTCATGGAAACGTCCAAACAAATCATCGCCTCCACCCAAGAACATTACAGCATGTGATATTAGTGGATTCAGTAACACCACGCGCAGTAATATGGCATTTCACTATGGAGTCCTTTGGACTCCAAAATGGGTGAACACTGAAGGGTGCGCATGACTATGACTCTCCAACCGCTCATCCCAGGTGCAATTGGGCCCTTTCTGTACACTCTCACTCTTTCAACCTGTGGTGTCCCCCATGGCTCTAACCTGGTTCTTCAATGTCTACATGGCCACCCTGGCACATGTGATTGCCAGTTTCACCTCTAATTTCCAGTGTTATGTAGATGACACGCAACTCTCCTTCAGGCTAACCTCAGCCACCTCCTCTACCTCGCTCATAATGGACTGTCTGTCCACAATTCAGTCATGATGTGCTGCAAACAACCTCTGCCTCAACCCCAGTAAGACTGAGATCATTCGCATTGCGACTCCTACTCCTGCTTTCCCATTCTCAATCTGACCGGCCTCCCTTGACTGTGCGCCCACACCTACATGTGAGGCAAAAAACCTTGGGGTCATCTTCGATTCCACTCTCTCCTTCTCCACACACATTTCGCACATCTCAAAAAAGTCTAACTACCAGCTGCATAACCTCAACAGTACTCTTCATTTTCTCACCTTCCCTCAGAGGCTCACTATCTCCAGAGAATTGGCACTCTCAAGGCTGGACTACTGCAACAGCCTCTTTCTCAACCTCTCTGCCTCTGCTCTGCGCCCTCTAAAACTAATCCAGAACAGAACTGCAAGACTTATCCTTGGCCTCAAGCCCTTGGACTGCATCTCTCTGGCACTGAAATCCCACCAATGGCTCCCTGTGGCTGCAAGGATTACATTTAAGACCCTCTGCATTGTCCACAAGGTTTTCCGGGGCCTGGGACCCACCTATGTGCATCAATTTCTTCCCAAATATTGTTGCTCCCGAGCCCTCCACTCATCTACCTCCAACCTTCTGCAAGTGAGCGAGTTCTCTAAGCAGAGGTTTGGAGGGAGATCTTTATCCTCAGCAGGGGCCTCCCTCTGGAACAGCCTCGCTGCCACCCTCCGTCTTGAGCCTGATCTCTTTACGTTCTGGAAACTCTTTAAGACATTTCTCTTCTCCTCTTCCTTCTCTCTCCCTCTGCCCTGCTAATCTCTCTCTCCATTCTCTCTCCCCACCGACACAGCATGATGACTGTCCACTGGGCATACCTCAGAGTCTCACAGGTCCCTAGCTCCCTCACAGTCCTCCGGCACTTGCCTTAGGGCCTGCATTTACCCCTTTGCTACTGCACTTGGTCAACAACTAATGAGAACGATTTCTCACAGCACTTACCAGTTTTATGACTAACCAACCGCACTGGTTTCACCCCACCCCCATGCACTTACCCCCTCTCCTGTAGCTGCTTGCATTACAAGATCTGATTGTACCACTAATGGTAATCCCATGGGAAGTCCACATTACTTACACCACATTATCACCAAACTCGGAATGAGTCCCATAGTATTGCCTCAGTGAGTTAGTGCCAAAGTCTGAATGAGAACCCACCTGTTTTTTTTCTCCAATATAATCTTTATTATGTTGTGTTATGTTATGTCATCATTTTTTGTACCAAGGTACAGCGCAACCAACACAAAAAGGCAACCTGGCACTTAAGGCTGAGAAGCACTATTAAAGGAAAAAGAATGAACTAGTAGAGTAAGGTTTTCAAGGCCCTTCTAAATTTTAGATGGGAAGCCACAGAGCAAAGAGCAACGGATAGGGCATTCCAAAGCAAAGCCACCCTAACAGAAAATGAACGGCTGCCAATTCTAGCATGAGGGAACCTAGTGACAGCAAGAAGGAAACGATCCTTAGAACTCAACAGATGAAAAGGTACATAGGGTCGAAACTTTGACTGCAGATACTCAGGGCCTACTTCGTGAAAAGCCCTGTGTACCAAGCAGAGGGATTTGAAGTGTGCACGTTTAACTGTTTATCCACTGGCAGCCAGTGCAGAGCTTTAAGAACTGGAGAGATGTGCTCCCGATAGGGGGAACCAGTGGCAAGACGGTCAGCTGAATTCTGTAGAATTTGAAGGTGACGTAACAAATAGTCAGGCTGTGCCAGATAAAGAGAGTTACAATAATCAATCTGACTAAGGACCAAATCAGAATACACCGGAGCCCACAGGTGAGAGGGAATAAACTGAAATGCCTTTCTAAGTATCTTCAGCTGGAACTGATCAGCCTGACAAACTGAGCTGATCTGGTAAGACATAGAAATGGAAGCAGACAGCTTTACACCAAGGTTCTTTACCAAATGAACGGCAGCGAGAAAGGAGCCAAAAGACGAAGGTCAAAAAGACAAAGTCTAGGGCGACGTGCCTGCATCAGATCCCACAACCATAACCTTCGACTTATCCCCATTACATTTGAACCAATTGTCGCTCATCCAGTACCCCACAGCATACAGACAATCTCTCAGCTGAGCGCCATGGGTCAGATGGGAAAGGTCCAGCCGGATTAAGATCTTAGTATCATCAGCATACGAGTAACATCTGAAACCATGGGAGTTGATAAGAGCGACCAGAGATTGGATGTAGATATGGAAAATGGTACCAGATAAGGCAGAACCCTGAGGAAACCCACACAAAAAAGCAGAAACAGCAGAAAGAAAAGGCTGCAGTGATAGCAGCTGCGAGCGATCAGAAATAAAAGAGAGAAACCATGAAAGAATAGAACCAGATACCCCAGCTGCTGATAGTCGACTGATCAGGATGGAGTGATCGACAGTATCAAAAGCGGCAGTGTGATCCAACAGGATAAATGCTGGCACTCCACCCTGATCAATAATGAGTCTCAGATCATCGACCAACAAGACCAGAACAGTCTTTGTGCCTCTGCCCAGCCTAAAGTCTGACTGGAAATCATCAAACAAGGATGAATTTTCATAGAACCGCCCAAGCAGCGGGGAGACCAGGGATTCCAACTACTTCATAAAAAATGACGGTTGTGAAATAGGGTGAAAATAAGCAAGACATAGAAACGCAAGAGAAGATTTTTTTAGAAAAAGAATCACTGTGGCACTTCTAGGTCCTGGTTGAACAGGAGTGGTTGACCGCAGCCGTAATATTAGAAATAATCAAAGGCAGAATGGCTTTCACCATTCGGAAAGGGACATCAATAGGAGAAGCCAACATCATCCTCTACACTGCTGAAGTAATATCAGCAGCTGTGAAAAGTAGGAATGAGTCCCATAGAGCACCAAATGAAGCATAGGCCCTGTGAGCAAACCAGAGGATAAACCAAGCACCACTTCAGCAGGATTGTGAGTGGCGGAGATATGATCCCGAATATTGACTATTTTACACACAAAGAAGTCAGCCAGAGAGTCGCACAGCTCTTGTGTTGAAGGAGTAGAGGTAGCAGAAGACTCCTTGAAGACAAAGACCGAACAACCCTAAACGGCTCTTTAGGCTGATTAATAGAATGCTCAATTTGGGAAGTAAAGCACTTTTGATTGGCCTGTTTAATGGCCAAATGATAGCTAAATGTATTAGCACAAAAAACAGCCCTATACCCAGCAGAGTAAGAGGAGTGCCATTTACGTTCCGCTTGTCTGCGTTTAAGATGAAGAGCTTTGACGTCGTCACTAAACCAGGACTCAGAAGGCCGACCACATACCCAGATCTCCACCAGGGGGGCCACTGAACCTGCTTCTGTAGTGAATATCTCAGAAAGAGCACCAAGATCCAGAGAAGGGACAGCACTACAGCATGCATTAATATGGGCTGCAAGAAGAGAAGGATCAACATTATTAACAATGATATGTACTTGTGAGCTTTCAATTAATACAAAACTACATTAAACAACAATTAAACCTTACCTTCCTCTCTTGTCTTTATTTGCTGAATACATATTTTAAAGTCATATAGCTCAATGCCCTGGGGAGGGTCCATGGCTAGCAACATAAAAACATGTTTAAATAAATAAATAGATAGACAAATAAATAAATAAATGCATACATACATGTATGTGGAGGTAGACTGATCATTGTATTAGCGTCCAACGTTCAGTTACTCTTGTCTGTTGGCTGCAAACAGTGGGGAGTCTATAGGAGGGGAGACGATGTGGAGAGAGGTGGAAATGATTTGTGTGTTCAGTCCATCTAGATGTTCCTCTGATAGGAGTTGCAAGAATGGGTTCCTTACTTCGATGAAATTGTGTTCTTGGACGTTGAAGATGTAGGTCAACTTTAATAGCTTGCTGAATCTGCCATTTTGCATACCCAAGATACATTAGAGGGGCTATCTTTCTTTTTCCACATCCAGATTATACCGATTGTGGCTGTCATTATCGCTGTAGTTATCCATCTTGTTTCATGTTTGTCTAGCAGACGTATAGGGGAGAATTCATGTAAGAGTGCAGCTGGGGCAAATTTTGAAATGTGGTCTCCCAGACAGGTGCATATGCTCTTTCAATCTTGGACTGCTATGTGTTACACTAGTCCCATTACCAGTTGACATAAGTGAGGTCTCCATTCCCTCCACCACTTCTCCCACAATTATCTTCAGCTGTTAGGCCCCTCTCCTTTTTTTATTTGCTGTGCAATACCAATAATGTATGATTTTGAATTGCATTCATTTCATTGTAGCTTCTCTTATATAGGAATGGTGGGATGCAAGTAATTCGATCCATTGTTCATCTGGTACCTGTAGGTGTAGCCATGTTTCCCATAGCATCTTGAGCTTATCCTTCGTTGGATTAGATGTTATGGTATCTGGCATGTTTAATTTTCCTTTGTTCGTTTTTAGTATGGTTGAAAGGGGGACGAGATCGGACTTTCATCAGCTGATCCCAGTATAGTGAGAAAACAACAATGTATTTGTAGGTACCACTAATATTCCGAATGGGGGATCAGATATCATTCTTATAATTTGTAAAATATATGTGTATATATGTCTAGATGAGTCTAACACATCTTTAAATTTGTGTACGCCTCGCTTGGATCAGGTTTTAAAATGTATTGTTTTCTTGTTTATCCTGACCTCTGTGTTAAAACATAGGGGGACTTCATTGTGAGTATATGCAGTAATGTTGGCCAGTTTTATGTTTTATTTTCCATGTGTGTGCATTATTTTTAATCAGGTGTGATGGCTGCAATGTTGGTGTATGAATATGTCGCTATTGCCATATTCACCCTTCAGCAGTTTTCTTTCTATTCTTACCCATGGGAAAGGTTCAAAATGTTGTGCATAAAGGTTCAGCATTGGGAAGCTAGAAGGTATAGTTCTGGATTAGGTAAGAAGGTACCCTTCTCCCCTGATTGGGTGTTAGATTGTAGTTTCATCAAACTTAGTCTAGGGTTGGCTCTTCTCTATTTGAACATTCTAACATTTGACCACTAGGATCTTTTGGGGGTGAGTGGGACCATATTGAAGATGTATCTTAATCTAGGCACTATTAATATTTTCAGGCATACCTTCTTTGTCATCATTTTGTAGCAGGATGTGCATTGAGTGTTCTGTTTGTCTCGGTGTGCCAATACTCTGAATCCTTTATCACTCTGTTCATAACGTTTCTGGTTGTGGAAATAAAAGCTCCTTTTTGGATGTATAGAGTATTTAAAGCATATCTGGAGTTGGGTATTTTCTTTGGTCTTGTGTCCCTACTTGGGACCGTACCAGACAGCCTTGGATCTGAATTTGAAATGAACTTTCCCATCTCTTGGTCTAGCCGAGAGCAATTTATAGCAACATGAAATGTGTGGTGGAGCTACAGACACTGAATTAGAACATAGATAACATCTTCCCTCGCCATCTTTCAGCACTGAATGTGCCCTTGCTATGATTTACATTTATTTATCTGGGCCTAGATGTCTATACCATCCCTACCTCCCTATTCACCCTTAGCAGTACTGTCTACCTAACACACATTTTCATGTGTAACAGTGTGCTTTTAATTTTACAACATGCCTACCAACCTGGCTGCTTACTTATGAGCTTTCAAACTCTGCACACTCATTTATGATGCTGTACCCAATGCATACAACAGATGGATAGATGAAGAGAGAGAAAGATAGAGAAGCATAATCGGCATTCCATAACATTTAATGCTTTGCTTGTTTTGTTATCTATAGTCACAAATGACCACATTATAAAAAAAGAAAGACATTTTATCTACCTATCAAATTGTCAATGAATTCTCACTTCCGTAAACAATACACATATTTTTATAACTCATTTTTTTAGTCATCAGACAATCTTCCAAAGTTCTCTCTGTTTGTACATAAAATCAAACACATTTACTTAAGGATGACATGTCAAATCACTGTACTTGAATCAATCTACAATGCCCCAAACATGGGCTTCGAACCATATGAGTATTTCAACACAAAGAGGCCAGTCTAGCCCATTATGGGCCCAGTGACACATAATCCCTTGTGTCTACTCTATAGACTCTACTCAATATACATCACAATTCATAGTTCACGGCAATATTATGAACAACATTTCAGAACCTGCTCTTGGTTGCCCCCACTAAACCTAATGTTTGTATCTACAGTGACCAGCATGAGTCAATATACTTTCATCACATATAATGCAATCACATTTCTACTGCATTAAAATAAAAGTAGACCATACTTTAGAGCACAACATTCAAGACAGAAAACCCCATTGAAAATAAGGTGTAACCCAAAGGCAAGCACACCCTGTAATTTGGCACCAGGGCCCCAGGACTTCAGGACCTATGGACACAGCAAGACCCCGACCAGCCAGCCCCTATCTCTGGGCTTCATTGTGGTTTCATAGAGGAAGTGGGGACAGTTTTGCGGTGTTTTGTTATTGTGGTAAAATAGTGGTATTTTGTTATAGTGGTAATGTATCTGTGTCTTCCTTATCTAGAGTGGCGTTTCTCCCCTCAGAACATACACTAATGTGTATATTCCACCCCGGGTCCTCTCTAAAGTATAAGTCACTGGACTTATTACACTTGTATTTCAACAGTGTCACTGCTTGTCCCCAGCAACGTATCCACAATGCAGGGCTATGCTCTATCAGCCAAATCATAAAGCATCATACACTTTTAAACTTACTATGAACACCAACATGTATTTCATGTTTTACCACATGTGGTAAAATATATGACCTCCTTTGGCACCCTGGGACTCTTCCCTGTAACCTCACACCCTTCTGTCTCCTGAAATTAAGTGCTATCCCTTTCAATCTCACTGGAACCTGCCTCTTTTCCTGAGGTGCATCATCACCCAATCTTGTCTCATCATTTTACCCTTGAAGAATAGTTTTCAAATACATTTGCAACAATCATTCCCAGCTCACAATGGTGCTTTCTAAACAGTGCATATTTTATTTGCAGTTTGTGTAATTAAATCACAGCCAGTAAACTGTGCTTGTACTTTTTAAATCCATTGCAGAAAAAGCACTTCCATTTTGACCTGTCTACTGAGCCTGCTTTGCACTGCTTTGTTAAAGACAGGTTACCAATTAATGGGAAGGGGTGTTAGTTGGTTAATTCAGGTTAGTATGTACACAGTGCAAACCGGACAAATGACCTGTTGCCCTGAACTCTTAGCATTTTAAACACCTGCTTACTGCAAGAATATGCATTTCCATTTATAATATGCACCAGCCATTTGATGTCTGTATTTTCCACATAAATCCTCCTGAAACTATTTGACTACCTCCTCTGAATGTAATGCCATTGCTTTCAATGTCCTTACAGCAGCCACTTTGGACCTAGTGAGCCTAACTCAGAGATATGTGTATGGACCATTAATTGTCCTGTCCTTAGGTGCGATGTGTATCCACAATGCAATTGTTATGCCCCCACCAACATCATGTAGGGCACCAGCTTCACATTGGGCATCAGCTTTAAGTTGGGCAGCAGCTTCAAGTTGGGCAAAGAATTGTCAATGCTAAGTTGCATATCTGTCACACGCAGAGAGTTTGCGCTGTCTGTCTGCGGCAAAAGCATTGTCCATATCGAAAACCACCTTTTATCTGTAACCAGAAGAATTCACCTCGGACAGGCTGTGTCAAAGCAATCATCTCTCTGTTATGGCAGTCTTCCTTGCTTTGCTTCTGCCGGCTAGTGTTATGATTGTGCTATCATAGCACAACTAAAGGTTTCTATGTATAAAGACCAACTAAGGCCTTTTTGCACAGTGCATCTAAAGAGGCAAATTAATCCACTTGCTTAACTTCCTGGCTCAGTGTGTAAGCAAATATAGACCATGCTGAATTGAATATGTACATATGACTGCTTGCATCTATGTATATCTTATCTACCAAACATTGTACTAAAATGAAAGGATTATATGTAGAAATTAATGTAAACATATTCCATGGCTGCATCTACACAATTAGGCTTATTTAAGCCATTACAGGACTATAATGCATTCAGTGCCTCTTGCGTAATAAAGCACTATATTGCTATGCAGTATAAACTGGCCTTCTGTCTTGGCACTATATTCTGTTATTGTGTGCTGTCATTTAAGCACATAGCACCTTTGTTGCTTACCGGCTTTAAAGCTCTAAATGAGGAGAATGCTGACATGAAATGGTATCTCATGTGTTATTTTACCTCCAGCAGGGCAAAATGGGTCCCACCACCTGACACTTCAAGAAGTTATCAGACGGTTTTGTGGTATACAATTCAGTTAGTGTTTATAGTTCCTTTTCTATATCCGCTTGTCTGAGTGTGTCCTATGTTTTTACATGTTGAAGCCTTTGGAAACATAATTCTCCTTACGTATGCTTTACAGGCAACACACAGCTGGTCTGTCCAGGATGCTATGCCCGCATTGGTTTCAAGAAAGTATTTTATATATTGTTGAAGGCACTCTTTTTCTTTTGGGCATTTGAAGAGGTGTATGTTCATTTGCCTAGATTAAGTTTCAGAATCGCTACATCTACTTGTAGAAGAAAGGGAGAATGGTCTGATAACTCCTGCGCTCGTCCCTCACACATTTGTATATTTGGTAGAAATGACAATGTTTAATAGTCTATCCCTATGAGTGTTCCAAAGGCAAACAAGGTGAATATAACGTCTCTGGTGTCTGGGTGTAGCAGTCCCCAGAGTTCCTTTAAACCACTTTATTTCATTATGTATCGCAGAACTGCCCTGTCTCAATTGTGGTTTAGGTCAGGATTGCCAGATCTGTTGACAAATGGGTTAATTGCTAGGTTCCAGTCTCCTCCTATTATAGTTGGCACATTTGTGATATCAGCTAGTATTCTGTTTGGGCAGCTCAAAAATACTGCTTATTCTGACGATGGGTCATATATGAATACAATGATTGTTGTCTTGTCTTCTTTCTGTATTTTGGCTAATATAATTTGCCTTCCCCACTGGACAACGTTTTTGGATATTCAGCCATTGCTATTTGTATGTATTAGTATAGCTACCCCACACCTTCTTCCTCTTGCAATGGAGCTGTTATAGACTTTTCACAACCCATCTCATTTGAGTTTTTGGGTGTCTTCTGGGGTTCAGTGGGTTTCTTGCAGTAACACGATTCCTGCTCTTTGTATCTTTAGCTAGGTGAGACGTTCTTCCTCTTGATGTAATGGGTTATTCATATGACGTTCACAGAGATTATTTGGACTCCTGTCATGTTGCTTGATCTACCGGAGGGTGTGCGTGCTGGTCTGAAGCATGTGCTAGGTAATTTGTCATAGGTAGCATCTGGGACTGTGGGTTATGGGGGCTGGTGCACATTGTCAGCCGTCACAAGGTCCGGGTCAATTACCTGCTTTTAAACAATTCCTCAAGCAGGTTTGGCCCGCCTGCGGCTCTAACTGGGGTGGGTTTATAGTGCAGCGATAGAATATATGCAATCGTTGTGATCTAGATGTGATGGTGGGCGTTGTTATTTGTTACTGAACTCTACCTTCATTTTTTGGCTGTCTGCTTGAACACTGTAGGGTGCGGCTATCTTGAGAGCTTGCCCTACATGTGGCTACATTGTTTCTATTCCAGAGTAGATGCATTGGGATGGCTGCATACTTTTCAGGATTACTACTTCCAATATGGCTGACCGATTTTCCCAGGGTGTGGAGATTATGTTCATGGTCATGTCATGCTTTTTTTCCCCTCTTCACTTCTCTATATAGTTCCTTTCATTCTGTGCCTATATGTTTTATCTTACCGGCTTCATGTGTGTTCGAGCAGGTCTCTTTATTTATTTTAGTAATGTTTTTATAAAGCACCAAAGCCAACAAGCATCGGGGCTTCCATTGCCGCTCCCCAGCGTGCACCTCTCTTGGGTGTTTTCAGCCGTGTCACTTGTCCCCGGTCCAATCTGTCACCCGCACCACCGCACTGGTCCCAATCCTGCGCCGCTGTGATTATATCGCCCTGTGGTGCTCGGTTTTTTCTATGCAGCATGCCCGGTCATCAACCAGCACTCCATGGTGCACTTCCACTGGTGGTGTGATGCTGGGAGAGATGTGCTCCAGTCAAGTTTTACCTCAGGGCCATAGCGGTCAACTCAGTGCCAGCTGTCTGTGCTTCCTCACTCCAGACAACCTCTCCCATTCATGACATACAATCTGGTAAGAAGGGGTGTCCTTCATCCTAAGTATCTTCCGCCTATCAATGCCATATGTCTATTAAGGTTCAGAGTTGTGTTTATTCCATTGTGTAGGGCTTCGGCCCGGAGTGCTCGGTTTAAGAGACGATTTAAGGATCAGGCAGCCACTTCCCCCCAAGGACCCACCTGTTTTTACTACGTGCCTGATTTTAATTCATGCAATGCTTACATCATGCAATATTTCTGGAAGTACTGCTTGCAATAAATGGCAAATGATTAGGAGTGGAAAATCTGCGAAATCCAAAGTGTGTAGTAAAAACGTTAAAATGGCACTGTCAAGAAAAACATTTTTGATCAATCATCCGTTAGACTTCAGTAAGAGATACACAACTTCATATGGTCCCTAAATAGGGTTATGGGACAGCTCAGATGCCCACCTGCTCAGACTCTTTGCCATGTATTGCAGCAAAGAGTCAGAACTGACTCGCCTTTCAAGAACTGTACATGCAGCAGTAGTGCTATGCTTTGCTACTGTACACAATCCATTTACATCCCCCTAAAAGTGACACTTTTTTTTTCAAAGTTGGAAAATATAACATGCAAATATTTCTGAAAACCTACATGTGATATTTTGCTGACTGAGTTGTAACACCCTAATCGTGCTGGAACCACCAGATTTCCACATGAGTTAACAGCAATTACCACTTGGAGGAATCATGTAAAATAATCCACTCACCTCATAATGAGGATCGTTGAATGATTATTCTCAATCTGCAAAAGCAGCATTATACATGATGTCATGCGCCCCACAAACCCTGCTTGCTTTGTATTAAACACACTCAGTTTGAGGGATTCCAAGAAAAAGCACACTATCTTTGACTGTGTACTGTGAAAGGGAGCCAGCCGCTCTTGTCCCCCTTGCAGGTGACCGGAAGTGATGTCAGGGCAGCATACCGTCTGGTTCCTTAGCACCCATCCTAGGAAGATGTTGGTTGGTGGCTCAGTGCACATACTTAAAGCAGCATCCGAAGAAGATGCTTCAAGGTTTTTTCTATTGGGCATCTCTGCTTTTGCAAGTAGGATATGCCAACGCCCCCTTCCTAAGAATCTCAATGCTAAATCACCCATTGAGTTAAGAAAGCCATTCGCTCAGGTTCACATGTTGCCAGGCACAACGACAGTTGTTTGCAAATCCTCATTGTGCTGAGTCTGAACAAAGAGCACATGCTGGAAAAAAATTGACAAAAATGTTGTGAATTAGCAAAAAATGCACATGTCAGCAGAAGTCCTGAACAGGAGCAGTGCTCATTAGCCAGTTCCTGTGGGCTTGACTCATTGCAATAACTATCTGTCACTTTCACCACTCCCGTGTGCATTAAAGGTCTAATAAGTGTTTCATCCCATTCCCGCTCACGCTTTTCACCCAGACAAATGTTTGTTCATTTTGTTTACATTGTGAAAATTGTGTACATTGTATAATTTGCATATAACAGTGTTTTTCTAATGGCAATGAAACATTTTCTGCACCTGCACAGTTTGAGCATGACGACTATTTTGAAATTCATTTATTTGTATATTGAGATCTTAAGATAAGAACTTAGAATGCACCGTGCTATTGACAGTGTTGCATGCTGGTGGAGTTGCAGAGAAATACGCCTTGCTCCATGAAAAATGTAACAAAAAGGGAGGAAACCCTCCTTCTTCACTTTTTCGCAGCGCCACAATAGGTCATTCAAACAATGATTGCAGTTATGCTTAGTGCATCCCGATATTTATTAGGTAAAAAGTTACATTGCTTGGTGGTGTCTGAAAAATTGCACTTTGTGAGACACATGTTTCTGCAAATTAATGCCTTTTTCAATCAGGGCCAGTCATAATTTCAATTTGATTGGTTCTAGTAAAGGTATTCACGCATGATTTTACGGGTTTAATCCCACCTCAAAAAATCTGCTGACAATCTCCTCGGGTCCGCTCTAAATTGAAATTATGACTGGCCCTGATTGAAAAAGGCATTAATTTGCCGAAGCACGTGTCTCACAAAGGGCAATTTAACAGACACCACCAAGCATTGTAACTTGTTACCTAATAAATATTGGGTTGCACTAAGCATAACTGCCATCATTGTTTAAATGAACTATTGTGGCGCTGCAAAAAAAGTGAAGAAGGAGGGTTTCCTCCCTTTTTGTTATATTTTGGAATACAGCTCTGTCCAAAACAGGATAACCTTTACAATATGGTTCAAGGTACTATGTGCAGTGGGCATGTGCTTCTCCAGTGCATATTACAGAACAGACACAATTGCTTTATATTACAACAGTCACGATTTCTTAGGAAATCGCAAACATCTGTCAAAAGTAAAGCACGTCCCATCTCTGCAGGCCCCAGAGTCCTGCAACAAACACACATCCATAACTTTCTGCACAATCTTGAGTTTGCCCTTCCCCTGTAGTGTGTTCTGCTACTACTCAGCTAGGTTTGCTTTCTATCAAATGTCATTGTATATGTTCAAACATTGAATATATGCCGGGACAACTGTGTTATGCCTCTGTATTTCATATAAGAGTTAGAGAACGTGCCAATAATGTCAGCATGTTGTGTCACGTACCGAATTGTGACATCTCACCGAAAGTTAGAATGTTTGTTAGAGTTAACTGAGTGGTGGCTGCCAGGGATCACATCACTAAAAGAATGCACTCTACACACCCTACATTCTCTGCCTCCCCCTTCCTACTACTGAGCATGCGTGATCAGAGGGTTATTTGCCACTTTAGCCCACTCTCTCCCACCTTCACTACTGAATACTTACCAATTCTTTCCTCAGCCAAAGTGTCATGTGCTCCTGCTGACCATTTCACTCCACAAATCATCATGGAACCCGACATCTCCTTTCACATCGTCTCCCTCCACAATCTATCACTTTATCTATGGGACTTTCCCTTGCATGCCACAAAACAGCCAAAACCCTTACTGTGTTAAATAAACCTAATGCTGGCCGTACAAATCACTCTTTCCAAAGATTTGCATCTGTCCTACTGCACCACTCGAAAAATCCTCAAGTGAGTTGTCTGTAACGGCACTGTTACCTACCTCAAGGATCATTCACTCGGAATCTCCCCACCAATCTTTTTTTTGAGTAGACACTACACTAAAACGGCTCTCGACCCAGCCTCGAGATTTCTGACCAATGGATCACCACTCTCATCTCTACTCCATCCTCATTCTACTTGACCTCTAAGCAGCTTTTAACAGCTTGTACCCCCACACCCACACCAAACCCTCTCCTCCCATGGCTCGAAGGACAAAAAATAAATTGAACGGGTTGCCTTACTACCTTTCATTCAGCTCCTGTTCCATCTCATTGATTTCTTAATCCTCCTCCACCACAACACATCCAATGGCAGTCTCTCAAGGATAAGTTCTTAGTCCTCAACATTTCACATGCTTGGATTAACTTCCAATATCATCTCTTTACTGACAACACTAAGATATTCTCATCCATTCCCTCTTTACCCCGCTATTCCAGAGCTCATCCCCAACTGTCCCACAACTCTTCAGCAGTGGATGGACCTTAGTTGACAGATGTGAAACTCCTCCAAAATGCAAGTTGCGTTTCCCTATGCTTTCAAAGCCATCCCCACTCTTCCTTCTCCCAAGTCTTTCCCACCTAACCTCCCCAACCATAACCCAAGACTCACAACTTTGGGAACATCTTAATTAGCAGTTTCAGACTATTGGAATCATGGCCACTGTGTATAGGATCAACCAAGTAAAAAATAGAAAGGTAAGCCCCACCTAACATACCAGTCTGCTAATATCCTCATCTCTAACCTTATGCTCAGCTTAATAGACTGGCCTAACCTACGGCCTTCCTCTCTACTCCTTCTACCACCTGAATACAATTCTTAAATTTGCTACTTGCAACCTTCCCAGATCTCCCCCCCCCGACTACCACTGGAATACTCTGTTGTCAACTAACAAAAATAGCACATCAATAGAACTGTTCAAAATTAGTCTCAAGCTCCACTTGCTGACCGGTGAATGAGCAACTCCCACTTCCACTGCAGTCCTCATAAACTGCCCCATTGAACCACTGCTCCCGATAACTTCACCCATGATTACAAATATGTTAATAATGAAAAGTTCCATGTATGCAGTAAATTCAAGCCTTTGCCACAATTGTATATTATATTGGTGAATGTTTCCCTGTTGCTGTGCCCAGTGGTGTGTTTAGGCTTTCTGCTGCCCTAGACCCAAAAAAGTGCATGTCCCCCCCGCCCCCAACTTTACTTCACCTCTGCCAGACCCTGCACCTTCACCTGGTTCTGCCTTGTCAAAAAACTCTGTCTGCTTTGTCCAGACTACGCCCCTTCATGCCCTTTTTGTCACCCATTTTGACTCCATAATATTGTAAGGATATTTTTAAGGTTGCAGGGATTAGAACGTTATTGCTTCTTCTCTATTAATTCAAGCCTGTTATCTTCTATGTTATGTTAGCTGAACAAGTATTTTCAGATCTCTGCTGCCCAAGATCTGAAGCAGGCAGTGTGTTCTACGGTTGAATGCCCTAGAGATAATTGTCACGGCTAATTGTCTACTTTCAGTTAGGTCAGAAAACAATCTTTTAGAGGAAGTAATAAGAACATAAACTGTCTGCCAACTGGACAGAAGTGAAAGAACTTTGGAATGAGGAATTATGGTTTCAATGCTAATATCTGGTTTCTCTCACAAATTGCCTGTTGTCACTCTATGAGAAGCACCTAGACAAGTCTGTAATATTAATGAAACATTACTAAATTTCTACATCCGGTCTTGTCAAATGGTAATGTTTACAAATGAAATATATGCAAGTGGTATATATGCTCTAATAAAAACTTTACATATCAAGAACTTAAACTCCTTCTCATGGTTACTGCTCTGCCGTTAGCAGGGGGCAAAATGGAAATAAGCAAGTTACCCGCTGCAGCCGATGCACCTCCAATCCCTTGAGCTGGAACACCATTATATTTTGGCAAAATTGCAAGTTTGTAAACTCTGCCTGGGCATAAACACCCCAGTAGAATAAAGATTTTAGGAATCTTTGGCTGTGCATTCTCATGGTGGAGTAAAAGACAAGGGCGGCCCTGAACATTCATGCGTGGGAAGCAACAGCATTCCCCGTAGCTGCACAATGCAGGCACCTTTTAAAACAATTGAAGTGCTATGTACAGATTACATTATTGCTATTTGTGCAATTGTTCAAAATACCCAACACTGCAAGAGTAAAACTGACCAATGGAAAGGGCACTTGTTGTGTTTAGTTTGGCCTGCATCTGGTGCAAGTGACTGGAATGTTGAGATGGAATGCAGGCAGAGAATGTTTACCTATGAGAGTGTTCCAGGTTTGTCAGTTGCAAGTATGTAAGCCCTGAGAGAGGATGCCGGTGGGTGTCCTATACCCCCTACTACTTGTTTGATTCAAGAACTGTATTTGATGAACCCTAAACTTAGTAAATGAGTTAACTGTTCACCTGGAGTGTCAGAGTCATTTGTGGCCAGGTACAGAACTCAACAGCGCTCCAGCACAATATTACCTTTGTGGGTGTGGATTAGGCAATGGGTCTTGCAAGATTGCGCTTAAGGTAATTTTAAATGTTTGTTAACGCCATAGAGTTGGTTGGACTATATAGGAACTATTTGAGATTTGTGGGTATAGATATGGATATCCTGCTGTCATTTGAAGTAATGTTTCACATTAAAAGTGCAACATTGTATTTAAAATATAATGAATGTAACTATTACTTATAAATATCACAGTTATGCATTGTGTGATATACTTTTCAGTTGGTTCTCCTGGTGGTACTGAGTGTGCAGCAGAATCTCATCAAAGACACATAATAAACCCAGCCGGGATGACATTTGCCCGCTTAGCACTGAGCAGCTTCTGTAAAGACGGCTTAATGGAAAGCTTCATGGGACACCATTACAGCTGTGAAACAGTGTGTACCTTTAGCAGACAGTGGGCCTCATTACGAGTCCGGCGGTAACCTGGCGTTTTTTCCGGCTTGGTTACCGCCGGACTCATTTTACCATTCCGCCTCTGTGATTCCCGGAATTACCGGGGCATTACAACCACGGTGACCTGGAAATTCCGGAGACGGAATGGTGTAAATTCCCATTTCCATTGAGTCCAATAAGACTCAATGGGGATCATGGAAACACTGGCACCATCTTGTGATGGTGCCGGTGTTTCCTCGTCCGCCTGCAGGCGGGCGGTGTTAAACCCGCCAGGTCAGACCTGGTGAGATTGACACCTCCGCCTGCAGGAGTTGTGATCACCTGGTATGGAAACAACGGTGGCGGCGGGTAACACCACCATTGTTTCCATACCGGGTGAGTTGTAATGAGGCCCAGTGTTTGTTCTCACCCTTCTATGGCTTTGGGTATCCTTTCACATGTTTCTTGATACACTTACGCATTCAGATTTATTTTTCGCCATTTTGACTTCTCTATGATTTATTTCATGCTTGCATCTTTTGGGTGGCCAGAGACCTCTGAAATGTCGGGCCGGAGAAGGAAATTAGTGCTTGCTTCGGAACATCTTTTTAGTGACACCTGTATACATTTTGCATTCTCTACACCATGGAACCTACACACATGCCAAATCTCAGGTGTGTAGAATGTTGTGAAGTCTGCTGAACATTTCAAAAAGACACACTCGCATATCCACAAATTCCCTCCTCCCAAAAAGAATTAGACAAAGGTATGTTTAAATGTTATACTTTTATCATTGTCTAGACCATGGAACCTACCCACATGCCAAATCTCATGTTTGTAGCATATTGAGAAGTATGCTGAACATTTAGAACAGTCACACACACATATTCAAGCATTGCATACTGCTTAAAAAAAGCTTTAAAAAAATAAAACATATATGTTATACTTTTTAGATTGTCTACACCATGGAACCTACCCACATTCCAAATTCCAGGTCTTTCTGTAGCATGTTGGGAAGTATGAATAACATTTCAAAGAGACGCACACACATCCACACATTTTCCCCCCAGAAAGAGCATTAGGTAAAGTTATATTTAAATGTTATACATTTTACATTGTGTACACCATGGAACCTACCCACGTGCCGAATTTCAAGTTGGTAACATGTTGGGAGGTATGCTGAACATTTCGAAAAGGCACATACACACTTCCACAAATTTCCCTTTTATTACAGGGACTGCGATAGCGGCCCTTTAGTTATGGTTAAGTTGTTCAACCCATAGGAAGAACACTTTTCAAGAGGCTTATACCTTTGCCCCCACTGGACGAATCATCTCACAACTTTGCAAATAATGCATGTAGCCCTGTCCAATTGATTCTGCAAAGTTTGGTGAGGTTTCGTACAGGAACAGTGAAGTTATAGGGGGGTCCCAAAATGTGTGTTTTTTCCCATAGACGCAATGGGGAAAAGATTTTGCTCACGCCTACAGCCCAACCCACTGGACCGATTTAACAAAATTTGCAGCAGGAGCAGAAGCTTGATCTCGAAAGCCTGCTTTTGTAAATCTGGTGTAAAGTCGTCCAGTATTTTTTTTTTTATGACCAAAAATTAGGTTTAAAAAAATTAGCGATATCTGGGTTCGGTTCACGGACCCACTTCCCTGTTCGGTCCGTGGACAGGCCTCGTATTGGTCCAATGGGTGGTGTGATGTCTGCAGACATCAGACCTGCCCGCTGATTGGATGGTGAAAAGAGTGAGGTGCGTCAGATTTTTTGAAACACCCGCCATGTTGGCTCCGAGGACAGTTGCGGCTGACCGCAGACATCACGGTGGGGAAAAAGTCTGAAAAACATATTTTGGGTTATTTGATGGTGGAAAGAGGGGATGGGAATGGCGGGCGAGTGAAAAAAGATAATATGGGGATATTTTTTGTAGGTAGAAAAAGGTTGGGCAGGTGTCATAGTTCGTAGACAGCTCCATGATCGAAAAGCTGAGGAAAAACATCTGGTGGTTGAAAGAGGGTTTGGAAATGGTAGGGTAGTGGTGTCCGTGGACATCATTTCAATTGCAGGGGAATCACGGTGAGTTTTATTAGTTGCCGGTGTATGGTACGTACATGTTATATAGGTAATTGTATTCTGGTGCCACCACAGTACTAATGTGTGTAGTAATTATAGGCAATGTGGTAGGAGTATGGGCAGAATAACCACAGTAGTAATATGTGTATAGTAATTGTAGGTAATGTAGTGGCAGTGCAAAGTGATTGTAATATGAAGGAATTATGTAATTGAACTGTATATGGTACTTATGATGGTAGTACAGTTGAGGATAGTGCTCATAGCGCCGGTGCTAATAGCCCTACTGCCAAACCCCCTGGCACTATTAGCACCGGATCACGGGTTTGGTGGAAAGGTTATTGTCCATTCCCCATTGGGCCCATTCGGGAATTCCTCATTGCCCAATGGGGAAAATTTGCGCTATTACTGCCAGCGGATTTCCTGCCAGCGGTAAACGCGCCAAAAATCAGCAAATTTACCATGGATTTCCCCCTAGCCCAGAGTTAAGGTCATGATCTGGCGGACCCTTAAATGCGGCAGTAATAGCGCTACCACTGCATTTAATGGTTACCGCCAGACTTGTGATGTGGCCCTCAGTGTTATGAAGCTGGAATCTCTGGTTCATTTTCTGTGGAAAGAAAACAGTACTATTTTTAAGCAGGAAAGTTTAAAATCTGAAGTTGCATATCTTTTTACATATACATATTTTTAGACCCTCATAAACAGTACATTCTATGTACTGCCTTGATATTAAATAATCATTGGGTCATTGGGAAAAAATCCATAATGGATTAAAAAAACCTGATTACAATAATGTGAGTGTAAGTGTGGTAGTATGTTTGACATATGTTGTGATTAAGGGAATGCTTAAATTAGATACCTGTTGGAGTATTCTAACTACATTAGAGGTTAGAAGATGTTCTGTCCTATAAGAATTGAGATGGCGTTTTTCGAAGTGTTTTGGAATGAAGGGTATTTTTTAAGTAGTTAGATATGTGTTGGCATCTTCTAACTATATTGACTTTGAAAAGTACTATTGTAGTATTATGGATGTAGTTAGATACCTGTTGGCATATTCTAACTGTTAATCGTGCTACAGTTTAGTGACTACATTTGGGTTGAAGAAATATTAAGAAGGCATTTATAAAAGATGCTGGTAACCTATATTTTCGAGTAATTGAGGTATTGTTAGATTAAAATCAATCACTTATTTTTTTTTATACATATGCAGTGTAGTGCCCTGAAGTGGTTGTGGCACACGTTTGGTATACTATACTTACTGTTGTGAAGGTTTTCTTTTCAAGAGATACATGGTTGTGTGTGAAGTCTGTAAGCTTACAGTTATTTTTGGTACCACCTGCATTGTACCTTTGAAGAATTAGTATGACACATTGGCAATGTGAGTTTATTTGTATGGTGGAATGATTGTCTGAATTGCAAAGAAAGGCATTTTATGCCATGATTTGTATTCTGCAGAAGCTGGTGAAATGCACTGGATTCAAAATTTGGTATGGGTACATTTACATATCGTTCATCAGTGATGTGGCCTTGTTAAACATGGTTTCAGAAAGTGCATGTTTCCATTTGTATGAAATCTGGAAGATTTCATTTATGCGGATGTTTATAGTTTCCAGTACGTGTAGTAAGTACATTAGGAACTCTTGCAGATCTTCCTGTATGTTTATGGTAAATGTTTCCATTTGTGCACAGTAGTGCAATTGTTGCCTTATATCTGAGACACTGTAAGTGTTGTCAGGATTGTTTGTGGAATTTCTATGAAGGATGAGCATTTGCAAGCACAACTGGTCCGAGCTGTTTAAGTAAATGTTGTAAACAATCAGTGGCAATTGAAAGAGAAGATTTATTGTTACATTAGCAAAATAATTTACTCCAGTTGTGTTGCTGAATCTAATTGGACCAAAGATTTCTGTTTGTGGATCGTTTGATGGGCGCAATTTGTGTCTTTGTCTTTTGATTGGCGTGCAGTTGACTTTGTACTAGGCAGTTGTGTGGTTTTATTTTTTGATGCAGAAGGAGTTGAGAATTGTTTCTTTAGCGCTATTGTTGGAAGAACTGTTGTAGACTTTGTTTTTATTACTTGTCTTTTTAAAGGTTTTTCTTTTTGAGGTACAGGATATATATTTAGATGGGGGTATATAGTGCATGTAACCTGTTTTATTCGAGGACGCAGGGAATGTCAGCGTTAACTTTATTTGCATCAAAGCTTACTAAGAATATACCTTTGAGTGTACACTGACGTGAATGTGCTATGTAACTCATAGCTTCTTTAAAGACTAAGCTGCCAATGTCAATCAATGCTTGATCTAGGGTTAGACCTTGCGATTGTGAATAATGACAGCATATGCAAGAGATAGAGAAAATTGCTCTCTGCGTAGGTACATGTCTTTGAAAAGAAGGAAACATGCTATTGTCCTGCCAATTTGTTTAACTTCTGCAATTTTGTCAAAGTGGACGTTGACAAACTGAATGTTTTTGTCGTGTGGACATGTTTGGAAGCCAACAACTGTACAAATTGCTCTCCATTGACTAAACCTTGTTCTACATCAAGGTTCTGTTTTAGAATTACTCTGCAGGTTAGACAAAGAATCTATATTTACTCTAATCCAGCTCTGTTGGAGATACATTTTTCTAAGCTATTTAGTTGTGCTGCTGTTTGTTGACACATATGAAGTGTCATGCCATGCACCTCTAGTTTGTCTGTGGAGCAGATATGCAGTATGGATTGCATTTATTTTTTCAACATTGTCTCATTAAATTGACTACAGCTTGTAGGGTTGGCATTAAGGACATGAATTTTAGATTTTGTTGAGTTAATTGTTCCATTACATCAGGAGCAGATGTATTTTGTCCATATAGCTCATGGATTAGTCATGGAATAGTCTACTATTTAAGATGGATTTTGCATCTTTAGTAAGAAGACCAGTTATGATGTTTTTTAAAATGTTAGCATATTTTGAGTTAGTTCTCTGTATTCAAAATTTTGCCAGAGATTTACATACATTTCCAATGCTACCCAGGGTATTGTGGCATTGTTTGTGTCTTAATGTTTTGAAAATATGTTTATCTTTTACTGGTGGAATTCTCCGAAAACAATAACATGTTTTCCTCCAAACTGTTCTTCGTAGTTGGTTTTTAGGACTTCTTGCATTCTGAGATTAATTAAAGACAACATGAGGTTGGAAACCATGGTTAATACATCTATCAGGAGCAATGGCAATTGTTTTAGAATTCTGCGTACTTCAGTAGCAGCGTCTGTTGATAATTTGTAGTATTGTAATTTGTTATGGTGTTCTACTGGGAGGAGCGGTACTCAGTGTAAAGTTGCATCTCCTTTGTAGTAGGCAGCTAAAACTGTGGGGACTGTTACTAGAGCCAAAATGTTGTTGTTTGTTAAATTTTGCAGAAATGTGCTGATTATTTTTATTGATATGATATGTTGTTATTTATAACGTGCTTAATACCCAGAGGTTTCTAAGCACAGACCCGGGATCAAACCCGTGTTTCTCCTTGTTGTCTTGCTTCGAAAGATAGCACGTTGCCCCTGAGCTATCCTCCTAAGAATGTTTTAACATAACCAGCTTCACCAACTACATACAGGAGCAGAGGTCTATAAGTTTTACAGCTACAGGTTTTAGTTTCATGTTTAAACTGTTCAATTTCTTGAGTGAGCATTATATAAATGGTGGGTTGTTCCTTATTTAGCTGTGATTTGAGCACAAATCTTCCTCAAGTTGTCTTTATTGATACATGGATTTTTCTACTTCAGTCATGGCTATTTCTGTTTTATTTAGAATTAAAGGTTTTCCAAGTGCTTCCTGGCTTCCTGTAAGGGAAGGTTGACTGCCCACGGAAATGTCTTTGTATAGTTGAGCTTCAATGTCTTCCCCTTGTTTGCGTTCATTGTCCAACATTTGTTTGTATTGTTTGAAATTTCCATTTGTTATACTGTTTTCATTTGCTTTGAATGCAGCTTCAAATGAGTCATAGTCACCTAATGAATATTTTACTTTTCTCCAAGGTTTAAGAGGTTGGGGTAGGGCCATGTATTACAGATCTCTATGTTGTGGAGATTTAAATGACAGCTTTACATTATTAATTAGAATGGGTTTGGTGAGTTTCACTAGGCTTCCTTCACAAGTTGAGACTGAATAGTTGCCAGTAATCTCATTTGGTGTGACATTGTTTTTGTGGGTGTAGTTTTGGGCAATGTCGTAAAGACACATGCTTTCCAAAGCAGCACTTCTGTTTGTGTAGTGTGTGTCAATAACATTATTTTGAAATGTCCTGGATGTGGGAATCATTTGTGGCTATGTATTCTCTTGGTAGGATTTTAGTATTCTTTTTTGGGATGAAGCTGGTCAAAGGTTCAGCCAGTCAATGTGTTCAGAGTTGAAGGCTGTACTTGTTAAATGGTCTGCAGCTTTGTAGCGCCGACATTCTCTGTGGGAGAGCACTTTTATACCAAAGCAGTACCATTTTTTGTGATAGTGTTTTGTAAGATGATATGTCATCCCAGAGGTCTTTTAGCTCTGATTTATCAGCTTTGGTCAGCTAGGCTGTGACATATCTTGCAACTGCAGTGAATTGGCTGCAATGTATTGTAGGTCTATGTTTGCATCTCACAAGAGGGCAATAATTGGATTGTAAACATTGATGTACTTGGATGCTTCGTTCCTTTTAATGCTGCATGTATTTTTAGGGGATTTGCCTTTTTATGATGTGTCTACCAGAAGACATCTATCTATTTAATTTTCCTTTTGTACTAACTGGTCTAGGTAAGCCAAAGCGACATTTGGTATAGTATTTGCCTTTGTTTATATCTACGTCAGCAGTATTTGTCACACATGTTTTTGGAAGCATAAGATTTGTGGATGTAGGTCACTATCTGTGGTTTCTGAAGGGATGTTGCAGGTAATGTATTTTTCAGTAACCTGTGAAACAGTGACATGACAATCATGGTCGCATTTTGGAGCATCTTTTATCCACACAATCATGTGGATGGGTGGTGCTCCTCTGCATTAATATTCTTTTCTACAAAAGAATTGTGCCACTTCTCTGAGCAGAGGTGTAGTTTTATTGCAGATAAAGTGCAGCATTTCAATGAAGCAATGATGAACATACCTTGAGACATTGAAAGGGTCAAGAGAACAGAGTTCTCCTGGTGTTTTTATATCTATTCTGTATTTATTTTGGTCCGCAGTTATTAAGAAGTCGTGCAAGTCATCCCATGCGTTCTCTACACAATTAAAGTAGCAAACCATGTGGGTGGGCCTACGTTCCTTAGCATACAATGTACATCAGCGTGACATCGGAACCAGTATTCCTTTGTACCGTGCATATTTGCCAAGACATTTGTGATACTTGACTGCAAAACTACATTGTTGTCTTTTATTTTTTGAAGCAGTTTGGTAGTGGATATGTTTAAAAAGTTAGAGCCTTTATTTAATGTGTGTGCAACTCCATAACATAGAGTTGCTAGTTCACTTTACAAGAGGAGGTGGAAAATGTATTTGACATTTTTTCTGAATCTGGGGTCTGCAGAGTACATTCTTAAAGAGCGGCATTCTTATGGTCTATTTTTTGTGGACTTTTCATCATGTCTTCCTCCTTTTCCTATAGGAAAGAGTACAGGAAAAGAGCGTACTTCTATACTTTTTTCCTATATGCCCATTGGGGATCTTTGACTTGATGCATTTGATATGTTTCTAATGCATCGTCAAAGGTGTCTTTGGAGTGTAGTGGGTGAATTGTATACTGGTCTAAAATGTTGTCTGCATTAACATGATCTACACGTTCAAATTGGACAGTTGCTGGTGAGTCTTGAATTATTTGGGTGGTTTCTCTTAAGTGTTCCTCTATGTTTATATCTTGTAGTATTCATTGTTTTCTTTTAGATGTTGTAGGGCTTGTCTAACTTTGTTTAAGATGACTAGTTGTGCCACATTTGTCTTTTGTAGGCACACCATTAACTAGTACAATCAAAGATTGATCTATTTGTCATTGTACTCTTAGAGTTTGTACATTTTCTTTCAGATCTAATGGCAAATATAGTACTTTGCCACGGATGCCCTTTAGTAACTCGTGGCAGTAATTTGGCTGATTTCAGTTGAAGGAATATTATAGCTTGAAATGGGTGCACTGTTTGGAATATAATGCTCTCATACAATTTAAGTTGTTGGAGATCTTTCGGAAGTGCAAATATTTCTAAGCTATTAGTGATAGCACATGACGGCATTTGGTTATTGTCAAAATTTGTGTTGCAGTATGTGCAAACTGTTGAGTGGTCCTTTATTTTGTATTTCTTGTCTGCTGTTAGATATCAACCTAACTGGAACCATTTGGAATCTTCATTGTCTTCTATTGTGTTGTCTATATCTATTATTTTTGTGTTGATTTTATAAAATGTTCTGCAATAACAAATACATATTTGGTCTGGTATTTCAGCAGATGTGTTAGCTATTTTTTTTCTCTATTAGGACGTTGGTGTTCATGAGGTTTCTGTTAATGTTTTCTGTTGTTACAGAATTTTCTAAATCTACTTCAGTACAAAAGTATTTACGATGGATGTGCTCTATTTCTTGAAGCAGTTCTTTGGCTTTTCCATGTAGGAGAATGTTATTTAAATGTTGCAGTTCTAGAGCAGGTATTTTTGCATAGTATAGTCGATGCACAAGATTCCATATAGTAGAATGGTGTGTTGTTAACATTTTGATGCAGTGTTAAGTGCTTTTGCAAGTAGTTCCTGAATGTCCTTGCATACCAGTATGGCTGTGCACTGGACAGGAGTCCATGGTTTGTAAAGTTTTCATTCTACTTTTGTCTTTTTATTTTCACATAGTGATTGAGAAATTGTCGTTAAGATGCATAGGATTGTTGGTGTACGTTACACAATGAGCTGCATGTCCATATGAACATTGGACAGTTTGTTTGGGTGAAAGGAGCATTTGGTTCAAAGTTTCTTGGGGACTTTTTTTCAATAAGGGTTTCTTTTGCCATAATGGTGTCTTCCACCAGTTCATACCCTCAAACACTATTGTCTATGGCAATTGTTTTTTTGTTGTTCTTGTTTATAAGCTTCTTCATTGGAATATGATTCTGTGCTGCTTGTGTGAATCCAATCACCATCACAGAAATTTGAAAAGGTCTGTATATTGACAGTGCACTTGTTTAGAAGTACTATTTGTAATGTATTGATTAATTTAGTTAGTGGTTTCATTTTGTTTAAAATCAATATAAACAATGTTCTCTTTAGTACTAAAGTGCTGTCCATTAGAACTTGCACGATTAGCCTCCTGCAGTATTTTTTAAGGGTAGATCATGACTGTTCAGCTGTTATTGGAAGATTGTGAAGAACTCTATGGTGGAACATTTTCTGTAGCATTACTTTCTTGGATTGCTTTGCCGTGACTATGTTAACACTTGTAGATACAGTAAAAGGTTTGTTAGTAGATCTGCTTTTCTTTGTACATATGTTTTTACTTACAGTTTTTGAAAGAAGGGCCATACCTTTTTCAGTCGTGGCTGGTTTAGTTTTGTTGGTTGAGATCACTAGCTTTTTTCTTTTAATATTTTCTATAAATTGTGGTGGATGACTATATTGTGTAGTTTTATTCTTATCTGCTCTATTTTCTCTTTGTTTTCTACAGAGTTGCTTTTTAGTAGGCATTTTTATGTGTTTGTTGGGAAAAGAGAAAGTTTGGGTTGGAAATTTGTGCAATGTATATGCATGTATGGTGCATGGGTTTGTGAGTTTGTGGGTGTGATTGTAGAGATTAATGAAGTACTGTTTGATTGAGAGGTGGTATATTTGGTGTGGTTGGGAAGGTTGTGAGAGTAACAGTCTACAGAGGTGTGATGGTGTTGAGTTAGTGAGTAAGGAACTGGTGGTGTGATTGAATCTCTAGGGACATTGTGCTGTTTTGAGGAACAGAGTGGGTGTTGCAATTGTGTTGTTAAAATGGGAATAGGAAGAGTGTGAATGGTGCAATATAATGACTTACAGTGAAATACATTTTGGTTTAAAAATAGTAGTCTGGGGTTATCTACAGTGGAACTGTTCTGCTGTAATTACATACACATACATGGTACATTAATGTGCTTAATTTGTTGGATGTGAACAGTATTCTTTTTTCAGTTCTTGTCTTCAGTAATGTGCTTCTTTCCTGTAATTGTAAAAGACAGTTAGTGGGAATATGTGGTAATGGTGAATTTCCTTTAATAGCAAGGTTGTTATTTCTGAAGGAAGGAGGTGTGTTGGGGAAAAACATTTAATAACATTGGTGGACTATTAAACATGTTTGCTTTTAGGAGCATTTTTATTAAAGTTAAGAAATGCATATGTGCATTTATAGAAGTCTTGTAACATTTTGTAATAGAGAAGAAAAGTTAATGGAAAATATTTGTAGTACACTTTTAAATGACAGTTGGTGTGTGGAGGTATAATATATTGGGAGTATATGCTTACTTGCCAACATGATGCATTCTAATTTGTTGGTGTTTATGTAATCCTAGATTCTTTGTTTGTGTTATGGGACTTGTACTTCCACTTTTCCCATTATAAAAGTTGGAATACAAGCCCCAAATTGTAGAGTAAAAATTAGGGCTGCGTAAGTAGCTGAAGATTGGAATGGGTGTTGTTAGGAAGTATACATGTAATGTCAATATATTAAACTGACACACACTGAGCGCCAATTAGAAATGGTGTACAAATCTTATTTTCTGATTTTACTTTCTTTTATGAAAAAAGTGGCACAGTGCTGCTATAAATGCAGATATGAATTTGTTTCTTTTCTTAAAAATGCTTCCCCAAAACATATTTTGAAAAGCAGAACATTGTATATGATTGTTTGATATACATGTCACAGTTTTGAATCTTGAAGTTCAGTCTTGTTTTTTTACATGCATTCTAGGACTTGTAGTTTGAGTTTTATAATAGGTGAAGTGGAATTGGAAGTGACAAAATGCAAAGGAAAAGAAAAAGACTTAATCAACACCTATAGATTACAAAGGGTGATGTCGGGATGTATGCATGTGCTGCCAACATATTAAAACGGCAGACTCTAGGAGTCACTTAAAGATGGTATACTGCTCTATTTTATCTGCTTGTCCTTTCTTTTACAAAAAAGTGACACAGTGCTGCTGTACATGCACATATGCATTTTCTAACTTTCATCACAATGCTTTTACAAAGAAATATTTTGAAACACAGATTATTCTAATTGTTTGCTGCTTCATGTGAGCTGGTGAGGAATGCTGCAATGCATGGAACTTGCTAGAGTGGTTAAAAAAGAGAATGGCCCTCATTACGAGTTTGGCGGTAACCTTGCCGCTATTGGCGGCATGGCTGCCGCCGAAATCGCGTCGGGGTCCGGGTGCTCGGAATGAGGATTTACCGGGCAATTCAAAGTTCGGAGGGCCCGGTAATTCCTCCCTCCGAGGACCCGGACACGGTCCTTCCCCATTCCCATTTCAGCCCCCATAGGGTTGAATTGGAATGGTAGAGGGAGCAAACAACGGGCCATTACGAGATGGCCCGTTGTTTGCTCCCTCTTCCCCTCGCGGGACCCACTCTGCACGTCTGGTGAGACCAGACGTGCAGCGTGGGTCCCGCGAGGGGAACTCGGAATCGGGTGGTACGGTGTTGACGGCACCGGCACCTTTACCGGTGCCGTTAACCCTGTACCGCCCGACTCGTAATGAGGGCCAATATGCTTATTGAGATGCGTATTACAGGGTAAGTTGCAGGAACCTGTTATATATATTTTTGAAAGAGTTGAAGAACATTTTTCTTTAAACATAAGCATACCTGTACTATGTTTTATTAGATGCAGATATTGTTGAATCTGAAATAGAAATCCTGGACAGTTGCACGGTAGTTTCTGATGCAGATGCCTTTCATCAACAGGAGATATGTACTATGAGAGTTGACGTGCACATCTCAAGTGTTGAAGTGAGATGACAGAGTTAGATTTAGAGGTTTTGGATCTGATTGGTCGATGGATGTGTGACTCTTTGAAAGCAGCCAATGAGGGAATGTTGAGAACATGGAAGTGAAAAGATGTGTGACACTGAGCCTGTGCTACGCGGTCAGCGGAGACCACTGTAGCCTTCGGACTGCAAGTGCCACATCTGGCCTTTTTTGGATGCCTGGCATGGAAAAGGGACTGTGGGGACCAGAAAACCATGTTTGTTGGGTGTAATGTACAGGAAGAGAGGGTAGCAGGAGTTTTCTTTTGCAGGAGTTGTGAGATCACTGAAAGTGGCTATGGCTATGTGTTTGAGAAGGCAGACTGTAAGGATTTTGGGGGACTCTTCAATTCACTGATTGATGGAGTATGCTGAAAATCATGGCATCTTTATAAGTATTGGATTGGCAGAAGTGGAATTTTTGTGGCATGCAGTTTTTGGCTTAAACTGGGAAAGCTTGTTTTCATTCAGTGGGAGTATGTCTCACTTTAAATGTCCAGACATTCTAATTGTGCATTGTGGAGGGAACAGTTTGGGGGTTGTAACTCCAGTGTAATTGCAGGTTGCCCTGAAGGATTTCTTTAAAAGCCTAATGGAACTGTTTGCTGCTGCAAAGATAATTTTTTCTGAAATAAATCAGATAAATCAATAAATCAGAGGCAAACATGGAGATGTCAAGCAACCATGTTCAGTCCACAAATGGAATAATCAAGGCAGCTTGTCAATAAAGCTGTATCTGCTTTATTATATGCTGCAGGAATGTCATGTTTAGAGAATGACAATATAAGTTCTGACGGTGTCATTTTGTTTTTGTTCATGTCACAGATATCGGAAATGCAGTTTTCATTTACAATGTTATGATTGCATTTAAAGGTTCCTGTAAGAGAATTGTACATAAAAGCAAAAAAGAAAAAACGGTGTTTGTTAACAAACACCCCCCCCAATAAAGGGCCACCACTAAAGATGAATTAACTTAAAATGTGTTTAATTAGCCCCCACCCCCTTGAGTGCCAACAGCAATCAAGAACACTGCAGTAGTCCGCTAACGGCATGTGCCACATCTGGGTATTTTAAAGTGGCTAGGCATGAAAAGGGAACTGCAGAGACCGTGGACAGCAGTGGTGTCCGCGGACTTTGGGGGATCAGCCAATCAGGTTTCCTGGGTGTGCTGTAGAGGAAGAGAGGGTAGCAAGAGTTTTGATAGTAAGAGTTGTGTGGGGACTAAAAATGAGACTCACAATGTCTTTCAGAAGGCAGAGTGTGTGGATTTTGGGGGACTCGTGGGTCCATTGGTTGAAGGTGTATGCAGAGCATTCTGGAATAGCTGAAAATCGTGTATTCCCTGAATTGGAAGTGTTCTGGTATGGATTGCGAGGAATGACGGGATGTATTTGCTCTCATTTTTTGCAAAAATTCTTTGAATTGAAACATCCGGATATTATTATTGTTCATTGTGGATTGAACAGTTTGAGGTACGTAACTGCAATTTCATTGCAGTTTGCAACAAAGGAGACATTGGGAAAGTTGAAGGAAATGTTGCCTAATTCAAAAATCATTTTTTCAAAATTGCTCAGAAGCAGATGTGGATGTGCTCAAGTTTATTTGGTCAGCAAATGGAAAAAACGAGGTGCAACATCAAAAAAGCTGTGTGTGCTTTTATGCGAGAGGTTGGCATGACATTGTTTCATAATGAGAACATTAAATTTGATAGTGCCAACATTTTTTGGAGAGATGGAGTCAATCTAACTGATGTGAGTAATCATATTTTCCTGGAAACCATTCAAAATGCTTTGAAGCTGTATTTTTGTGAAAGTGAGAAGAAACAATTACATTCAGTAAAATGTTTCATAGTTCAGTTTGTAAAATAAAAAATAAAAAAAATATATAAAATCCAAAAACATAAAAAGGTTTTTAAGAGCCACAATTTTTTTTACAAGAAACAATTAAAATGACTTCTTATTCTTCCACCCCACATCTGGAATTTTTTAGATGTCCGTGGACTATGCAGGTTGTACAGGGGCATGTGACTTTTTTTCTCACTCCTATTATTTCACGGCAAAAGGAGGCTCCTAAAGGAAGCTTTTTTGTGTTGTTTTTTTTGTTTACTAATTTTTTGGGAGAGGCAAGATATGGGAGGGAAGGGATGGAAGGAGCACCAACCACAGTGATAAAAGGGCAGGTGGACAGAGGAACATGTTGGGCGGGCCTTACATTTAAGGTGGGGGGCAGTGGTTCTTGTGTTCCACATCCTCAGCCTCAAAAGCACTCCAAAACTGCTCCCACCAACAGATTGGTGCTTCACATTACAAACATAGCACTGTGACCCTCGAAGGGTAAGGGTCAACAGTGTTCTGTATGGCCTGTGAAGCTGCCGCTTGGATATTCTGCCAAAAATGAGTATCCTTTGTGGTAACAGGAGCAGAAAAAGATGATGGGGTGGAGGAAGTCAACCTACTCTTACCTGAGAAAGAAATCGCCTTTCTCAGAGCAGTCGGGTGGTTAGATTTGTGATGTCATCTTTGATGTCCTGGATGTTAGTCTTAGCAGTGCACTGAGTTGGTGCAAATTATGATTGCCTAGCGTACCATAATTGGTGAATTTCAAGGGGTTTTCAGTTCTACTCGTTACCCTAACATTCCTTTAACAATGTTTTTTCAGTGAATATTTATATGGAGAAATATACAAGTTCTTCCATAAAAGACTTTACGTGTCATAATGGAATAAATTCTAATATTTCAGAAATACAGTGTTTTAGATCAGCAAGAGCTTTATATTAAAAAAATTACAACCAATAAATTGAAAATAAGGTGCTCCTTTGACAATCTGCGCACTAGGCCTGGGCCTAGTTGGTCTTGTTGTAAATACATCTGTGGAGCCTGTATCCAGTCTCTGTCCCTTTTTAATTTTCACTTTATCAACTGGCTTATTCTCAGACCATAACCATTGGTATTGTTTAATTGTTCATTTTATTTATGTATTTATTGTGATATGGTTTACAAAAATAGAAGCCTTTCACAGAATGAATGATTACTTAAACCAAATACACAGTCTGGGTTTACCCACAAAAATATTACACAGTAAAACATCAAATAATTTATTGGGAAAAATACAAAAACATCAATGCCTAAAACTTTGATTCATAAACAATAATTAAAATGTACATTTGCAATTGTAAAGGCACCCCACTCAACTCTTGTCTTCATCTACTGTAACCATATTGTATGTACAGTCATTATTGTTTTAAATTTCATCTTTATCTTTCAATAAACTCAAACATCAAAATGCACACAATTGTGGCCAAATCCTCGAGCCAGACTTTTCAGTCTGCATTCAGATTTTTGAAATCAAGGATCAACAATTTAGTTAACATACCACTGCCTAATTTCTGGAAAAAATCTAACCTTGAGTACCACCCACGTTACCAAAAATGTTTTACGCTACATTTCTCTGACTTGTCCAAGGAGAATATGTTGATCTTAGAGCATGCCCGTTTCCTCAAAGCTTATCCAAGAGCAATTTCTGTAACATTCGACCATATTGTCCAACTCATGAAGAAAAAAAACATAAAACACATCTGTCATCAATTCTGCCAACAAATCATTCAATGGTCTCTTGGCCACTCAAGTAGGCATGAATTGTGCATTCCAGACAGTATCAAAGAGTGATCTGGTGCAAATGAAATAGATTTATTTGAAGAGTGTCTCCTTTTCTACTTCCATAACAATAGCTGAAAAACGAGCACTCCACTACAAATGAAAGGTTGAATTGATAAGGCAAAACATTCCACAAATGCACCCTAGTACAAAATCCAATTCTCAGTGAGTATGAGTATGGCCGTGCTGGAAAGAAAATGGCAGTAGCGGAATTATTGACACATTTCCTGCTTTGCCATACTACGAGTAATGCCCTGGAGTGGGGAATTAACATCCAGCATAATGCTGGAGGGAAATCTTCCCACTTTCTGCTGAAAATTGGCAAAATCGTCAGAATTACAGCGGTGATAATTTCACCAGTGTTAATTCCACCAAACATTTATTTATGTATTTATGTATTTATTTATTTACATTTCTAAAGCACACATCAGCCCGTGGGCATCGTGGCACTGTTACAGATGTGGAACTTCATAGTAGAGAATGACATGGAATGCAGGAAGAGATTAGGTACATACTTAGTTACAGACATGGAACATCATAGTAGAGAATCACATGGAATGCAGGAATAGAGCAGATACATACTTAGTTACAGGAACAAAGAGGGGGAAAGAGAGCCATGATTAGTTGAAGAGTGTAGGTTTTCGTTTTTTCCGGAATGCTGGGAGGGAAGTTTCGGCTCTGAGTGAGCTGGGTAGGGATTCTATAGTTTGGGTGCAATAAATGGGAAGCCAATCCCCCCTGCTTTGGCTCTTTTGATGGAGGGGATGCACAGTTGGTTGGCATAGCAGGTTCTTTTGGGTCGTGATGAGGTGTCTCTGGAGATGGTCTCTAAGAGGTATGGTGGGGCAGAGAAGCTTAGACACTTGTGCGTAAGGGTGAGGGTCTTGAAAGTGATTGTTTCTTTTACGGGCAGCCAATGGGCAGCTCGCCTGGCCTGGGCAATATGGTCCCTTTTAGGGATCCTGAGAGCTGCTCTGAGAGCATTGTTTTGGACTATTTGAAGTCAGTTTAGATTTTTTGCAGAGGTGGCGGCAAGGAGAGCATTGCAGCAGTCTAGCTTGGCCCCAATGGTGGCTCTAGCTATAGATAGGCAGTTCTGGTTGGATAGAAACGGTTTGAATGTGTTTATGAGCTTTGTGGTGTGGGCAGAGGAGGAGGCAATGGCACTGACCTGTTGTGTCATGGACAGCGTGCTGTCTAGGAAAACCCCTAGAGTCTTCACTGAAGGGGAGACTGGGATGATGAGTTTTCAATAGTAAAGTGACAGTAATTTTGGTTAAGTTTGGCTAATGTTTCTTTGGGGCCCATGATTATGATCTCAGTTTTGTGTCCATTTAGACACAGCCCATTGGCCACCATCCTGGCTTGGATGGTGTTGTAGATGTGGGTAAGGGCAGCAGCGTCCTGTTCATATTTACCTGAGAGTGGTAGGAGTACCTGTGTATCATCGGCATAGTTGGTGTAAGCTATACCAAGTGAATCAAGTTTGTCGAAGAGCGGTTTAGTAAACAGGTTGTATAGGGTGGGAGCTGTGCAGTAGACTTGAGGAACTCCGCAATGTATGGTGGAAGGAGTTGCATTCGCCTGGTCTGAGAAGACCTTCATGGCTCTTCCTTTAAGGAATGATGTGACCAGGAGGAGGCCTTGTTGGTAATGCGAGCTGCATGAGTGAGACGGGTGGTGAGAGTGCCCCATATAGTCCAATGAACTCTCAAAAAATGGGGATTAACTCTGCCACCACCACTTGTAATCTGGCGCTAATTCCACCAGACCAAATGACAGTAACAATAATTCCATTGGGTGGTATTCCAGTGGATTTACCGCCAGAACAATGCCCAACTCGTAATGAGTGTGCATGTCTTTTACTGATGTGGTCCCACTCTGTCCAGATGGCTTGAAAAAAATAATGTCCATAATAAAAAAGTCCAAATCCCATGGCCCTCTGTGCAGAGTGGGGCTAATTATTTGGAATCTGACAATCTTCAATCCCCCTAAACATGGACATAATCATTCCAGTTCTCAAAAACATGCTCTGATGAATCCACTTTTTATGATTGCCAAATGACTCATCAATGATAAAATCATTAAGACCAGTAACAGAACAACAGCGAAACCTCAGCAAAAAAGAAATCATCATGATTGCCTGCCCAGTTTTAAACTATCTAAAAGAGGAACAATATCCATGTTTCTGCACATTATAGAACAACATTTTTTGAATGATTTAACATCATCCAGCCAGCTGCCCCTTTTAGTGATGTGAGATCTAATAGACTACACTAGCCTGCTATCATGCAGCCATCAACAGATAGGTATCCAGGGAATGCCCCTAACATGGATAGATGCCTTCCCTAAAACTGTTAAGAGAAAGTGAACCATATCATGAATTGTTCCACAACGTCATCCTCATCTCCTTGTTGTTTCAATAAATATATTAGGCATTTATCATTCTTGATAGACAACTTCGTCATTAGTTTTCAACTCTTATTTGATATGTCTTATTTAATGATACAACTGGGAGAGCATAGTGATACACAATCCATACAGGAATAGATGGTTGACACTAGTTCCTGCTTAAATGGATCCAAAACAGAAATCATTGTATACACCTAATTAAACATGTGCTTCACATTGGCCAACCTTCCTAGGTCACTACCCCATCCCTGTGGACTAGAGACCTAGGAACACACTGTGTCTCCAATCTCTCAATCAGACCCCAAATCACCTCACTGTCAATCCCACTATCAAAGACGTGGTATCAGGTAAAATTGTCCCCACATATATGGTCGCCAGACATAATGTTGCAGGGAAAAGGTTGTGGCAACATTATATATGGTGACCATATACATGCAGTCAGGGGAGCGGGGCTTGCAGTGTCTCCCGGTCCCCTTGAAAAAAATAAGGTTTTAGGGTTTGCTGGGGTGTTCTCCTTCATGGTCCATGTAATAATGTTCCCGCAAAAAATTGCAACTTTTCTGCGTCATTTTTGCCAGACGACATTTTTGCAGGGACATTACCACATGAAAACACCAAGGAAATATTACAACTTCAACAATTTATTTAACCACTGAAGGGTTACTGTCACTTTGATCTGTCTAAAATGTACTAGCATTGTTTGATGATGTACCAAAGAAAGATAGACTGAAAAAGTATCTGGTCCAAAACGCAGCAGCTCAAATGATCCTTGGTTTGAGCAAAGAGGTTCCTAATCAAAAGGCACTCAATATGCTACAATGGCTCACAATCCAGCATTGGGTGGATTTCATTCTTATCTACACAATCCACAGGGCCTACTGAAGCATTGTTCCTCAATTCATCTCATACTAAATATTTAATTATACTCCTTTGATAACTGTATGCTAGAGATCGCCTAATTTACTGCACCAAAACGCTTACTGGAAGAAGTGCTTTTGAGGCAACATAGTTGCCATTAAGGGTACTGCACCATGGAGCATCCTCCCAAAGCACCTCTGGGATGAATGTGAAAATGTTTAATTCAGGAAGACTCCTAACAAAATGACCTTCCCACCAACCATTCACACCATGGCGACATATCTAATCATAAATATCCTTGCGGGCCACTGATAATATTTATATACATTAAGTAAAGTTAAAATGACACCAAGATGTTTTGTAGAGAAAGCTCCTCTTTACTAGATATGATTACAAGGGATTGACTGATTCAACATTATTCAAATTATTTTAATAATGAAAACAATGATTGAGACCCACACTTGAGGTTTTACCCATATGAATATCTGGAGGTTACATATATACCTTTCAAAGTGTGCTAGAATGATGAATCAGTCTGAAATAATGCCAGCACTTTTTCACAGCCACAATGCCTTACAGGCTATCAGTACATGCCAATTAATTACGTTCCTACAGGGCTCTGCAACATCATATTCCTAACCATGTCTTTGGTGGTAGTTTGCCCATTGCACATGAAGGGTCAGTGCTTATAGAAAACTGTACAATACTGTTGGTTTTGACAGTTCACACGTTATGTGCTTCTGGCACAAATGCATCATTATTTATTTTGTTGTCCCTTTCAAATCTTATTCTGTTAAAAACTCTTCCCTCAAAAACTGTCACACCCTCCCTTGTACCCACACCTGACAATACTGCCACTCCTGCCCAAAACTCTAGAATCACTATAGCTCGCCCCGCTCCCTCTGTCCCATCTTATTCACCCTCACAAACCGGCACTCACGTGGGCCTCCTGATGACTCGTGTGCACATGCATGCCTCACCCGCAACAGAACGCTCTCCAGGTTGCGTCCTTTTTTGCATTGGCAGCTTCCTTGGTGCCTAGGTAATCGGCGGAATGCTACTATGCTTCCGCGTCGCGTGACCGGAACTGTGTGCTCACGTGACCCGGGAATCCACTCATGTGATGTGACAGCATGTCACATGATGGGAAGTAATGCCAGAAGCATGAGTATTTAAACACGGCTCTCTGTGTACTCTCTGCTTCACAGCTGTTCTTTGCAACCTGTTTGGCATTACGCGTCTGTTTGGATTTCTTGACTCTTTTGGATTTTGACCTTGGTTTGCTTACTTGGACTTTGATTGGATTACCTTACTGGATTTGTTACCTTGGATTTGCCTGTGGTTTGAATACGGACTGCTCTTTGTACTGCAACACGGATTTCCCTTTTGCATCTGGTTTTCTTTGAAACTTCTTGCTTTCAAGCTCCACAGCTACCAAACCACGTTCTTGTCATCAGGTGGTTCTCACGCCATTATTTGGGACTACAATCTACCTGCCCATGTGGGTCCCGAACCCCTACCTCAAAGGTTCATTGTCTTTCTCCTGACCCCTCTGGTAAGACCTTTTTCACGTTATCTTGGCACTGTCATTTACTCTAATTTGCTTGGTACTTAATCGGTATTTTCTTTCAGCGGATTGGGGTCCCAGAGATTTGCGGTTCCAGAGTTGACCATCTACACCTGTGGCCTCAACGGTCGCACAGGGAGTGACTTTGAGTTCTCTCTGTGTGGCATTTGGGGACAGAGGACTCTTCTGCCTACACAACATTCAAGTCTCAACAAAAACATGGATGCCAAAGTAATATTTATGTTCAATCCCTGCCTGTTTAGTCTAAGCCATTTTCAATGAGTTGCTATGATACTTGTCATCTCACTGAGTTTTGATATCATTTTCTCACATCTTCTTCATATAATTTGTTTGCTGTGTTTAATACATGTATTTGATCAACAGTATCTTATGTATTGGATGCTTTGTATTTTAATCACATTCAAATGCTTAACAGACATAAACTCCATGCTAACTATATGCATATCTGACATTATATCTGTATCAACATGATCAAAGTTTCTAGAGATGTGTAACAACAGTAGCAACATAAGAAAAAGGCAACCACAGTGGCAGTAATCATGTCAATAAGCACTGCAGGGTGACATGACAGTATATCCATTGTTATTTAAAGAGCCACTGTTTAATGAGCTACCTTAAAGAAATTCTGTTTGCTCTCATACGTTATCTGCAACACATAAAGTTGCTTTCAATGTCTTCAACCTTGTTTACCTGGTACAGTAGTTCTAATACATTGTCAAAATGATGAGTTTTGACAAGTTAAACTGACTTATTTTAAATGCACAGAGCACTTCATTTTGGCAGCACACTGGTAAGCACTGTGTATTTTATTTGCTATGACTGACACAATGTTCACTCCATTAGTTGTTCTGCAACAATATGGAAACATCTGTCATTAATAATATACATTCTAATGTTCAACCTTTCATTCATCCATACCTTTCCGACATATTCCTCCTTTGACTGAAGATACCTGGCCAAGAGAAACCTGGGCAGTTCTCAATGTGTTAATGGAGATGTGATGGTTACTTCGATCACACGGTCCAGTTACTTCCAATTCTAATACACATAGCTTACTTCACTACTGGAAGGCTCTCAACATAGCAATTTGATTCATTGGATTATTTAGTGACTTTTGACTCGCAGATAATTTAGTGGACTACCCATTTCCATCTGAAACCTTTCGACATTCAAGGTATTATGCAATATGTTGGGACCTTTATTCCCTTCACAAAGCCATAGCCATGAAAGGAACACCATGCCGTCTCAAAGTCCCACTGCCAGTTGGAAAATCTCTACAGGATCGACCAAAGCCACAGCACAGCCTTTATTCCAGGAACATTATTGAATGCGTATTGCAACGAATTACACCTGTTATCATCTTGTATCATCCTAAACTGATCACTCATATAATATTGAACTTCATACAATACAATGTTCCACTCGATTCTTAGACCTCCGAACATTGTGTTAAAGAGAATGCTCATTAGAACATTTTAGGGGTGATTATGACCCGGGCGCAAAGGGATCCCCTTTGCGCCCTGCTCCGAGGTCCCTTTGCGGTTCCTTCCTTAACGCCTGGTTTTAGCAGGCGTTAAGGACGGGACCCGCAAAGGGATTTCAGAGCTAATAACGGTACCATAATTTACGGTACCATTATTAGCACCCTCCCCATTCCCATTGAGCCCTATGGGGGCTCAAATGGGAATGGGGATTAAAATTTTCAATGGGGATTCACCGGTCCCGCAAAGGTCGGACTAGACCGGTAAGTCCCCATTGAACCAGGGCAGACATGGTACCGGTAATGGTGCTAGTCACGCCGCTAGTAGCGCCATGACTAGCACCAACCTCAGAATGAGGTCCTTTGTGTGATGCTGCTTAAATCTCCAGTCAAGCAGATTTCTCCCTTGCTTGCATCTATGGTTGAAAGCTGTGTCCAGGGTATCAGCCATGTAGCCTTCTCCAACTACCCTACCTTTCCTCATGTATCTCTCTTTGATAGACGTTCCACGCTGAAGTCGCCAAAATAGCCCCATACAATATACAAGGTTTCCGGTATCTCTGTCTCCTACTTTTTATCATACTTTTGCTGTGCCAAGCATATTGCTGCTCCTGTAGGATAATTTTGAAAATGAAACATTGTATAAACATTCAATATTGGCAGCATTGATCATAACATAGTAGAAAATAATGTTCATCTTTGTGGGCAGATTCCGTTGACCTGTGCTTTATGATATTTACAAAGGCTCCTGGGTTTTTATCACAGTACACTCTTCGATATAAATTATTTCTCAGGGGTGGGAGGTTGATAGAATAAACATAGTTTAAGGAAGAAAGCAGTCTGTGATATAGGAAGTTTGTCTAGACAGTGAATCTCACCATCAGTCAGTAATTCCATTTCGTTGATTCTTTGGTATTACTTCATTTGTGAAAACATAACACTTTTCACAAGGCTCATTTGGTCATTGGGCCTCAGTACGAGTTTGCCGATATCCCACTGGTAATTCTGGCAGGATCCTGGCAAACTGACCCTACCATTACCGGTGCCTGGCATACCTGTATTACCAGGATTTTCCAGGTGCTGGCAACAGCTGAATATACCATTGGACTCCATTGAGGTAAGTGTGGCATTTCTTTTTGCCAGTGGGTAGTCAGATTTTCTGGCAGCTCATAGCTGGTGCTAAATCTCTGCCTCCACCGCAAACCTTTGTTTCCCTGGTATGATAGAAATGCTAGTGCCTGAATTACCAGAAATGTTACCTGCATTTTTACTGCACTGGGAAAACTGTAATGAGACCCATTGCCTGGCACAGTCTTACCCAACGCCCGGAATTGCCTATGTTAGACCAACTAAATAATGAAAAATGCCTTCCCTTTTATTCTTCTTTTAGCACTGCTATGGTTCCACTAGTCATCCATTAGAATACTAACCTGATGAATATTTCTGATTCATGATTAGCCATATTTCTTGAAAAATCAGAAGTTAAATTCGTTTTCTAGGTCTAGAAAAAACCATCCAGTTCCTCTGACAAATGGCTTACCCATTCCTGGAGAAACCTCCTTAATTGTTGGTGAAGTGTTTTCCTTGTTCTATTCTGAGTTGTGCACTGTTTTGACAAAGTCTCTCTCACTCAGACAATTAAGATAAAGTTTGGGAGAGTCCTGCAGGCACTTGACCAAACCTGATTCAAGTCATTACAGTGTAATATTAAAACGATCTGGGTGGAGGCCATATTGGTTCCCCAGTATTTTAGCTCTTTGGGGAGCAAGCAGATGTAACTTCTACACTTAGCCTTCCCTCTGTTGAAAGACAAATGTTTTCCTATTATTAGGAGTATTACAAATAAAAATATACACCAGTGGTTCTGGCTATCACCACATTATTTCGATGGAGCCGAAGTTGTGACCAAATTAGCTATAGCCTATATTTGCACAGTCAGTGCAGTGAACACTGGTTTTGCCAATGACACTTTCTCACGGAATGATGTTGTTGTTTATTAGGCAGAAGATCAGTGAATGTTGGCCCAATATTGATAAATCACAGTTCCACTCCACATGGTAATTATGGACTTGGCTGTGATTTAATTTTGATGGTCTGACGTGATATTTTTACACGTCACATAAACATTCTCATTTTTGATTTGACATGTTTCAGAAGATTCTGAAGCAAGCCTAAACCCAGAGACCAGACCAGTATCCCTTTTTAAGAAAGCCCCTGTGCCAGAGTAGACGGGTTGTCATCGAGTTCAATCAAAGGAAGGGAACATCACACGGCCAACGTGGAGAACAACCCCCTACGTGTGCATTTCTCCTCACTGGCAATTATTGAACCTATATTTAAAATGTCTTTGCATGGATAAGCATAGTAGTAGGATGGCCTCTGAGCTTGGCTGTGCAGTAAATGTTGCAGGGTGATTGTAATGGAGTGGCACTGGTAGAGACTAGGTGCAATGTGACTGCATGCTGTGGTGAAGTTGAGACACAATAGAGGTGTGCACTTGTTCTGGATTTAAATACACTGCTTTTTTGTGGCATGGGTACCTTGCCTTCAGATTGCTAGTTTAAGTGTGGGATTTATAAAGCGTGAAACTAGCCTTAAATCAACGTATCACATAAGTTCCACTCGCTGGTGGTATTAAGATTTAAAGCTGACTGACATTGTTAGGGGATGAAGGGGAGGAGCAGGGGGAGCTCCAGAGACAGAAAATTGGGATTGAGCAGAGCGAGCACTCTCAGAAGAATATGGAGGTGTGATTAGCAGTTTGCAATACCTTTAATAAGTCGATTTTCCGCACACATGGGTTTAGCTTTTCTCTGAGCATGAGCAAGAAAGATCAGAAAGAAAATGTGAATTTTGTTTTAAAAAATAATTACAAAAGTTAAACATAAGTCCCTTACTACTTGGTTTTCATTCCTGTGTCACTGTGGCAAATTGCACGAAAAATCAATGAACGTTTAAAAGACAACACACTATCATTGTGTTGATTTACAATTTCTCTAATGGAGCCACATGATTGGTTATCATGCTGCCTGCTGTGGATGTGAGCAGGTAATGGCACATATGACTTATGGCACCCGAGTACACATTCCATAATAAACCAACCTCAAACATGTGGAAATCCTTATTGAAACATTTTAAGCAAAAGGAGTTGTAGCTATATTCCATTCTGAATTGAAGATAAGTATCAGAAAGCAACATGTGAGCCTCAGTCAAAAGGAAATATGCAGTTTAGAACCCATTTTTCCAAACATTTTCAGGGGTTCAGAATTGCTTGCAAATTCAGCCTCAGAAAATGATGCCCCACACTTTCCTAGTCACCAGCGACACTGATTAAATCCCTTATTAGTGCTTCACAGACACTTGTGTATTTCCTTAGTGGGTGGGGTACGCTTCAATGCAATTAAAGAACATATCAACTATTACTAACAAATATTGCCTCTCCACTTTCATTGTCAACTTACTAAAATAGCACTGAATCTTGGTAAGTGGTGCCCAGGATGCAGTGTGTGTTGTCTGGTAAGACCGTGTGCTTTTACCAAAGTTTAAAGGAGTGTAACCCACACAGTGCTAAATACAATTGTTCTGCGACTGGCGAAAAACGTACCATACCATTCTTTTTTAAAGTGAGCCCCCCCCCCCTCCCTTTGTCTACTTTTGCGGATCCATGCAGTTCACATGCAAAATAATGAATGAGAGATCTGGGCACCACGAAAACAAAATCCTACGATCACCATAATGTATTTGTCTGGAGTAAAGACCAGACCATGTTCCATGGATTTTTTCTACATCTGGTGCACATTCTAGTATTTCAGTGTGTTCATCAAGGCTGAACTCTGGAGGTTCGAGACGGTGACTGCTCTTGACCTTAGTGAAGCATGTTTTTAAGCCAAAGGAACAGGAGAAAGGACATCCCACCTCACTGTTCTGTCAGCAAGGGAATGTTCTGGTGTGTGACAGCATCTCTGGGTGTCTAGTGTGTGGCATATTTCACCACCACTAACATTTTGTAAAACATTGATGAATAGAGAATAACATCGACATATTTGGCATCCTTGGTTGGTGTACTTGCTGCGGTCATGTAGCACATTTCATTTCAAAGCAATGCATACAAGTGTACAATACCATAGGCATATTGCCCATCAGTGACTAGTGTAACACCTTTCCCTTCAGCTAAGCCATACATTTAATCTCATTAGTAAAGCAACCCGTGCAGTACACATATTTGTGAACTGTACAATTTCTATTTTCTTGTGAGAAGCACAAATTACATATGCCAACTTTAATTTTGCTTTTTCAGCGGTTTCCTAACAGCAACATATGGCCTATTAAAAAAGGGCCATGTTCCAAATGCCTTCTTAGTATCAATAATGCCACCCAAAGAAACAGTGATACAAAAATGTGGCACACATCAAATACCCAGAGATATCATCAGTTGAGGGGTAGGCTCCCATGGATGAAACATCAACAATGTCTGTCCTTTCCCTCAAAACCTGCATCATATGATACAATTCAACAGTTGGCACAGATTTGGCAAGCACCAAAATCATTGGAAAATGCACAGAGCAGGGTGATGTTTTCCCTTCAAAGCCATGCACTTTGGTTAACACAAGAAGTACATTTGGTGGTTTACTTACAAGGTGCTCCAGCATTATTCTGCACACATGCTGCACTGTGTGACATATGTTGAGAAAAGAAGAATGATATCACAGATAAAGAAAGGATGGTGTGCTCCAAGTATTCACATGTTGAAGGGCAATTGACTATCCGTGGTTAATTTTCCAAAAAAACAACAATGGAACAGAAAATTCAGCAAATACGGAAGATGGCTACTTCCGGAATCTTGCACCCTGTTTGCCTGGCTAGAATGCAATTGTATGCAGATTCATGAAGTAGCAGTTTTTGTTCTTTGTGCAGTTTTGTTGTTGATGTGTTCTTAAAATGGATAGAAGCTTAGGAAACCCATGAAGCAGATACTGAGGCTGTGGTAAAAGCTCCTATATGCAACATTAGACATAGGTTTGTAGAGAAGGAGCCAAGTACCCCCACCTATACCACTTTGGCCATAGTATGGGAACCAGAGTGTCATACACGTGCAGTAAGACTAAGGATACCAATACCAAAGAGAATCCTGGAGGCAAGGGTTACATTGATAAAACTATACTTGCATACGAGACACTATGATGGCCGTTTGAATGAAATCCTGGAAGAAGCAGAGAAAGTGAATGGTCAAGACGAATGGTGACATCATGCATTGTCCATCTGACTTACATAGAAGAGATGCATAGACAAGAGAATGCAAATATTCTATAAGGCATCAAGAACATATCAAGGATAAGTGACATCTTGGGACCAAGGTGTGAAAGACCAAATTTAGGCTTACTACAAAGAAATGGAAATACGTGAGTCACAAGGTCAAAGTACAACATTTATTACAATTGCTCAAAGGGGTCTCAGCAGCCCACGATGCATGCGCACAAACACCGTGGAGGGAAAGAGAGCGACTTCCAGAAACAGCATACAAATATACATTTTAGAATAACATACAATACGTTTGTCCAGCTCCTTCATGTGATAGGGACCATAGGGTGTGTGACCTATCCACAGAGATGATATTACCATGACACCATGCTTGCATATTTCCCTGTCTCCCTGCAGACAATGTACTGTCTGGGAGCATGGCATAGCTGTGCATGGGGGCATATTGTGTTCTTTAGTACAAGGTAACATTCTTTGCACAGCTTATCTTTGTTGCTCCTAGAGCCTAAGGACAGTCTGCTCTACAGCTTGGAAATATGGTTTCTCTGAAGGAGCATGTTTCAGATGCACATTATAATTAACAGTTCAGCAGGGAAAGCATGGGAAAGACAGGAAGGCACCTAACTTGCAAATTAGCTTCAAGGTTCTGCAGTGTAAGACAAACAACACACTCAGCAAAATGTGCATTCCTGTCTGTAAATGTCAGAACGTTTGTGCAGCAGTCTCCTTCCACGCTTTGGGAGAAAAGGCAGAAAGAGCAAGGAACTGAATAATGCAGCCAAGATGGCGGATAAAACAAAATGGCAACATAGCAATTGTTATTGCGACAACTGCATCCATACGTTATGAGGCACCAAGCTGAATATATTTTCACAGGTGAAGAAGCTTATGCCACATAACTGATGAAGAAATGAAGCCAGTTTACAAGTTTACATATGCAAAGAAATGCAAGCAGACAAAGTATTCTTGAGGCTAGCTTTATAGTGAATAGATTCCGGCATGCGCCAACATATACATATATGCATAAGTGAGTGAAGATTAGATGTTTCCACTACAAACTATAACATAGCTGGGCTAAACAAGGAAAGCCTCTTTTTCCAATGTGGAGCAGTAAGAAAACAAATGAATTACAAAGTGAATCTCAGAAAGGCAAGGCTGGATGAGCCATGAAGCCAAGCCACGAAGCAAAGGTCTTATCAGGAGGAGGTGAGCTGACATTGGATACCATGTCAGCTGGTAAAATCATGTGAAAGAACAAAACGTCGGTTCAGAAGGCATGAACAAAACAAGGAAGACATCAGAGGTATATTAGAAAATAATATTTTTAATACACGAGAGGTTCGATGTTGTGGTCCTCTGTCATGTGGAAGGATGAAGTTGGACGATCATGATGGTCAAACATACACAAGGGGGAAGTGCGTGCCTTCACTCCCCTGAATTCTCCAGAGCTAAGAACACTCCCAAGGACACGTTCAAAGTCCTAATTGACAGCAGACCGTTGAGGTGATGACAGATGCATATGCTAATTGGTGGGAAGCTATGGTTAAGACGAGCTCAACAGCACCTGGAAGCTCAGCCTGCATGCTGATATCGTGGGAGGAAAAGTACTGACGGAGGTTAGAGTGCCAACCAATTGTAGGGAACCAAGTAATCAAGAGTCCTATAGTTTGTGTAGCCAATAGGATGTTGTGTATTTAGTGACTTTCATAGTCACCTGTTTAAGGGGAGGGCTTAGTTGCCCAACCTAATGTTAAAAAACCAATCACTTTCTTTCACTGGTCCATACTACTATAGAACATATACTTAGATATCCCTTTAGAACCTATCCCTTTCTCAATAGGTTTTTGTAGTTTGCCACGTAGGATGACTTTAGTAAACACGTAGGTTGACGTCACCTATGACGATTCTTTGCTATAAAAGAATGCTTTTTCTTTAGATGCTTTGAGAAAATGTGCACTGAGATGTCCGTTGATGTCCATTGTACTCCCTATTTTAGATAACTTATATTAAAACAGTTATCCTTTTGCCAACTACCTGAGTCATTTCGATTATTGATGTATGAATAAAGTCTTCATCCCCATCCATCTTAAGGGTATTGCTACTCATCTTTAAGGGCTGGAGGTCACTAAGTTCACGTGGTAGCTGAGAGGATGGTTTAAAAAATCCATCAAGATAAGTAAGCTTTGGGGTCCTGGCAATATTGTACGACCTATCATTCGGCTGAAAGATCGTGAAGCTCCCTGTAGATGGCGGTATTAGATAAAAACTTTAAGCTTGCAATCTAGGATGTGATGGGTCCCCCGTTTTCTACAGAATCCCTTCCCGGCGTGTAAAGGAAGCTGAACTAACAAAAAGTTAAACCGGCGAAAACGATGCAGACGATCCCGAGAGTCGGAAGTTGAACATACGAATGGTGCGTAAAACTGAGTGAGGTGGAAAAATTGTGTATGGCTGTGAGTGGAGAAAGTGATAAGGGGAAAATGAGTCACGGAGGGAGGCTGGGGTAAAGCCACTTAAGAATGATGAGTATTAAATATTGAGTATATTGACTTCAGGAGAGGCTAAGCAATTAAGAGGTGTCGTGAGGAGAGAACACGATAAAGATTATGCCTAGTTTACCTGCGTTTTAAAGAACGTAACAGAAGGAACAGCACCTACAGTCCCGTAGCGAATAACGTAGAAGACACACCCAGTTAAAGACGAGTTTAAGGAGGAGGGTAGTTCAAACTTTGTAGGAATATTTTTAGAGGCATTATAAGTCTTGAGGAAAAAGGCAGAAATATGTGTGACCGGCCGAGTATGTTCATCTGTCTGTCTGTCTGTTTTATGTGGTTGTGTTATGATGACGAAATAGTAGACGAAATTGATAAAACTTAAAGAGGAGAAACACAAGAGTTAAAGAATAATGGGGTAATTCATAGAATTCAGCGCACAACAGGCACACGCAGCTGGTGCACAGTGTGTGCGTGTGGCAGTCTGCGGCAGTCTGCGCCAGCTGCGTGCGCCAAAATCAATTTCTGCGCACAGCGTATTCATGGATTTCAACATCCATAACCAGCCGTGGCGCAGAGGCAGTTATGCCCCCAACTCTTCCAAGCGCGCCATGAACAGCGCACAAATCCCATACACGACGCACAGGCCAGTGCACCAGCATACAGCCCCCCCAACCACGAAAATGTTTGTAAAACTCCCTGCTCACCCCTCCGAATACATGTACCCTACACTGTGTGGGGAAAGTTTCACATGCGATTGGCCCTGTGCGAGCGGGGTACGTGTATTTTGGGGCTGCGCGGGAACTTTCATACGCGATTGGCCCTGGGCGAGCGGGGTATGTGTATTTCTGAGGTGCGCGGGAAGTTTCACATGCGATTGGCCCTGTGCAAGCGGGGTACATGTATTTCTGGGGTGCGCGGGAACTTTCACACGCGATTGGCCCTGTGCGAGCGGGGTACATGTATTTCTGGGGTGCGCTGGAACTTTCACACGCGATTGGCCCTGTGCGAGCGGGGTATATGTATTTCTGGGGTGTGCAGGAAGTTTCACACGCGATTGCCCTGTGCCAATGGGGTACGTGTATTTCTGGGGTGCGCAGGAACTTTCACACGCGACTGGGCCTGTGCGAGTGGGGTACGTGTATTTCAGGGGTGTGCGGGAACTTTCACACGCGATTGGCCCTGGGCGAGCGGGGTATGTGTATTTCTGAGGTGCGCGGGAAGTTTCACATGCGATTGGCCCTGTGCGAGCGGGGTACGTGTATTTCTGGGGTGCGCGGGAACTTACACACACGATTGGCCCTGTGCGAGCGGGGTACATGTATTTCTGGGGTGCGCTGGAACTTTCAATCGTGTTTGGCCCTGTGCGAGCGGGGTACATGTATTTCTGGGGTGTGCAGGAAGTTTCACACGCGATTGCCCTGTGCCAGCGGGTACGTGTATTTCTGGGGTGCGCAGGAACTTTCACACGTGACTGGCCCTGTGCAAGTGCGGTACGTGTATTTCGGGGGTGTGTGGGAACTTTCACACGCGATTGGCCCTGTGCTAGCGAGGTGCTTGTATTTCGGGGGTGCGCAGGAAGTTTCACACAGGGTTGGCCCTGTGTGAGCGGGGTACGTGTATTTCTGGGGTACGCAGGAACTTTCACCCGCGATTGGTCCTGTGCGAGCGGGGTACGTGTATTTCTGGCAGGCGCAGGTAGTTTCACATGCGATTGGCCCTGTGCGAGCGGGGTATGTGTATTTCTGGGGTGTGCGGGAACTTTCACATGCGATTGGCCCTGTGCGAGCGGGGTACATGTATTTCGGCGGTGCGTGGGAAGTTTCACACACAATTGGCCCTGTGCGAGCGGGGTACGTGTATTTTGGGGGTGCGTGGGAACTTTCACACACAATTGGACCTGTGCGAGCAGGGTACGTGTATTTCGGGGGTGTGCGGGAATTTTCACACGCGATAGGCCTTGGCCGAGCGGGACATGTGTATTCCTGGGGTGCGCGGGAACTTTCACACGCGATTTCGCTGTCTGAGCGGGCTATGTGTATCCAATGGGTTGCACAGGGTGTTACACACGTGAATTGCCTGTGTGGGTCCTCCCAGGTGTGCCCTCGACCCCCTCCCCAGCTCGTGCAGGCAGCCCACACCACAGGGGACTACCTTGCAGCCCTGGTCATGTCCCGCAGGCATCCCATCCACCATGGGCATGCCCCCCAGCCAGCCCACATGTCACCTTGCACTAGTGATCACCTCAGCACCCCCACCCACCCAGCATTGAAGGGCACCTGCCAGCAGGCCCCGACTCATGTCCCTCAGCACCTCCACCCACCCAGCATTGACGGTCACCTGCCAACAGGCACCGACTCATGTCCCTCAGCACCCCCACCCACCCAGCATTGACGGCACCTGCCAGCAGGCCCCGACTCATGTCCCCCCCAACACATCATAAAGATACACAATCATGGGCCTCATGTGCACCAAAATCCCACAGCACGCCACCCCAGTCTTGAGAGGCAATCAAGTCCCCAATCCACCCCACACTGAAATGGCTATTCCATGACACAAAATGAAAGTGAACTATGTACATCAAAACATGTACCTAACGCACACACACTGGGTACAAGTGATTGTCTAAATCCACTTTTTCACATGCAGAAGTAACCCAATGAGCGAATACCACACATGGAAATAAGAAACAAAAATGTATTATTAACAAAATGACTGAAATGAAATGAAAGCATAAAACATATTTCAAACGATGAAATGAAATGTATGTCTGAAACAGAATAAAAAAACATATGAAGAACCAATCCAAAGTGATAAAAAAAAAAACATGTGTCCAATCTCACGGTCCACCAAATGAAATCCAAAGGAAACGTAAATTGAAAAATTCATTGATCCATGGTGATTAATAAAATCAAATCCTCACATGATCCACTGTTCAACTATGTACATCGAGTTCATACAGGGTCCATGAGCCCAACGAAATAAATGAAACCTATCCAAAAAACTACCTAAGAAAAGAACTATATAAAAAAGTGTGGGGCATAGTCTAATCACCCCAAAATAAAGCAAAATGAAAATGAAACCTAACACTAAAAACTATTTACAATGGCGGTGGCTAGTCCGACGGCTCATTTTCCGATTGTCCCGGGCCAGGGCATCATCAAACTCCCGCTCAATGTCCTGGAGGCGGTCCTCTTCCATGGCCTGAGGGTTCACAGGGACAATGCCTTGTTGGACTCCAACTCCCTGCGAATAGCCTCGAGGAACTCGGTCCGCCTCAGTGCCCTCTGCATGGAGTTCCTAGCCCTGACCATTGTGAGCCGTGCCTCTTCCGCCCGCTGCTGCTCCGCATCTATACACTGGCCCAACCGCAGCCACACGGAAGACACACCCATTCCAGGGTCCTCCTGCCCTCTGGCGATGCCTGCCCCTCTGATGTTGATGGCCCAGAGCCATCATTGCTCCCACCTAGAGCCTGCTGCTGCTGCTGTCCATGTGCCCTGTCCGATGATGCCTGCACATCCTCCATCTGCTGGTCTCCAGTTGTTGGAGTGTCCACCCCTGCTGGACCGCCGACTCCGGACTGTGGCAGGGATGGGATCTCCACCAAGCTGGCTGGGTTGGTCGGGTGAGGTCCACAGGGGGCCCTGGTGGAATCTGGGCCGGAAGACGGCAGGGAGAACGACTGGCGCATAGTCTCCACAGAGGAGGAGAGGTCCGCCAGAGTGCGCGACACAAGTAGGAACCCATGAACCAGGGCCCCTCCCAACTGTGCCACGTCGCGATGCTGCTCTTCGTGATGGCGTGTGTGCTCCCCCCAGGAAGCACGCACGTCATCATGAATGACACGCGTGCGCAACGCGACACCAATCAGGACGGAGCCCATACGGTCATGGGGCTCCTCGTCCGCAGGTCATGGAGAGGCAGATGACGTGGGCCTCCCCCCTACCTGTGGACGGGCTTGGGACGGGGCATCCCTGCTGGTGCATGGTGGTGCAGTCACAGGGTCAGGGACACCGACATGCACAGGCCCCTCCGCAGTGACCTGTGCCGCCTCCTGACCCTGGCCCTGGACTGCACCACTTGCACCAGTGGTACTACCCCCACCAGGCCCCATGTGCGGCTCAGTAGCGGGCTCCTCCTCCTCTGTGGAGACCACCAACCTGGATCTCTCCGCACCGTCTTCCGCCAATGCAAGCCCCTGTGGGGGCTCACCCGGCCCATCCGTTACAGCCGTAGTGGCAGGCGCGGCACCAGTCCTCTCTCTCCCGGATTATGGCAATTCCTGGGAGGGTGGCTGGGCCTTGCATTGCCGCCTGGTGGAGACATCCCCGCTGCTTAGCTCTACAGCACCGTCTCTGCCCTCTTCTTCACTGGACGCTGCGTAGAGGGAGACATAGAACACAAGCATCAGGGAACTGTACAATAGTCCCCTAGACAGGAAGCAATAATACATGAGTGGCACTGTCAAACGTCACTTCCATCCTGTCCCTCCACAACACATGGGTGAATGCACGCAACACACATGCAGAAACAGGCACGGCGCATGCAATCAACATCAACATCCATGAACAAGAGCCTCTGTTAACCAAAATGTTGCCTTAAAACTCACATGCATCATGGCTCATACTGATCCCATGCACACACATCACCGGAGGGTCATGCATCATGTCTCGTACACCACAGACACAGTGGATACAACGGAGACCGCACTGCATGAGTGAATCTACACATCGTCACGGACATGTGTCATGCATCCATGCCGTTTCAAAGACACACACACACTTCTCAGACACACACACATGTGCACCATACATGTACATGAGAGCAGCACCCATCCCTCACCCGCCTCCATGTCCAAGAACATAGACTGGCATGAATTAATGTGTGCATTCCGCATACAGCTCCCCATGTTGCATTGGAACACATGCAGAATCCATGTGGTTCACACATTACTGGTCTCACATGCATGACCATGATGTCCTTGCACACACACATCCATACATGGCCTATGTCTCACATACAGGCAAGTATCAGACTACCAGCACACTGCAACATGCCCTACCTCACACAGCAATGCTTGGCCACTTACCGCTCAACTCCAGACGATTCTGCCTCCGAAGGATCTGGGTGTGGAGCACTGGGCCTATGCGTTCCAGGACCCTCATCTGGATGTTGCTCATGCTGACCCGGCACCCCTATGCATCCTCTACCTTCACGAGGCACCGGGCCTTGTAGAGGATCCTGGACCTGAAGTCCTCCCCGCGCTTCCGGATGTGCTTGATGTCACGGGTTGCCACCCCCTCCGCGTTGATGGCAACCACTACGTCCTCCTAGATCCTCTCCCGTCCTTGCTTATTGGAGTGTGATGTTCCGAAGAGGGCATCATAATGCCCCAGGACATGCTCCACCAGGACACCAACTTCCTTCTCACTGAAGCTGGTGGCCCTCTGCTTCTCTGGCTGGGGGTCGCCAGTGGTCTCGGATGGTGTTTGCCCTGACATGGCGACCCCCGAGGCAGGCGTGAGTGGGCAACTGGGTCCTGGGGCTGGGCTGTGGAGTGATGGTATCCCAGTCGGGAGTCTTCTGTTCCAGCAGGGGTGGACACAGCAACTGGACCCCTGCAGATGGCTGACGTGCAGGCACCAAATAGCAGGGCACATGGGCAGCAGGCAGGCAGCAGCAGATGGCTGATGGGTGCGTGCTTAGGGCTCTCGGGGGCAGGAAAATGGCCTTTTGGGCAGGAGCATGGTCTTCCGTGTGTTTTCGTGTGGCCAGCTTGATACGGAGTGATTTGGCACGTGAAAAAAGTCCATGTCAGAGTGAAATCCAAGGAAAGGCCCTTATCGCGTAAGCGCGTCTGTGGCGTTACGCACGCGGGTGTTTCCCTCTTGACATGTGCATAGTGGTTCAGAGCGTGAAAAAATTGCATGGCCGCGTGTGAATGCGTGTAATTCGGGGAAAGGGCCTACGCGCGTAAGTGATGGGACGCACACGGGCATTTCCCACAGCACGGGTTAAAGGTGAGCGGGGCCAGCAGTTCGCTGTATGTGCCTTTCATGGAGAACGATGTGTGTGTTGCTACTTCGTGTTGTTTTGCGCACCATCTCAACTTCACAGTGGATCAAGGACGTATCTCTTCTTTTGGTGGGGGTATTGGCTACGGGTGTTTTTCATCATCGTGCTAGTCTAACGGTGAGTCGCACATGCTATTTTTCCCACTGCGGGTGCCCATGTGTTTCGCACCCGTTTTCGAGGTCATAGTAGCCTGCATGTCCCACGCGTATGCGTTTTTCGTGTTACTGGGTGCCACCGCATACTGTGGGAGGTTAATTCCATGCACGTAGGCTGCAGGGGTTGCATTCATGGTTTTACTGCAGGGGTGCTGTTAACATCTTGCATCCCACCCCCTTCAACCCAATTGCCCAGGACAATTGTGGTGTACACCTCCCATTGGCACTCCTCCATCTGTGCCGGCACTACTCCATCTGTGCCATGGTTGGGAGGCCACCAAAGGTGAAGGGCGCCTCAGCTCGGCATCCTCCTCGTGGCGGGCATGGTCAGGGACGTGGCCTGGGTGACCAGGGAGTAGGGGGACTCCAGAGTGTCCAGGGCAGCCACAGAGGGGGAAGGGACAGGGGTGCGCCACTTGTGCACGATGTTGTGCCATGTGCCGGTGCAGTCATGGCACCACCCCCTGTGGTTCCGGGAGATGCAGCTTCTGCATCTGGAACTGGCACCCATGTGACCCGGCAGTTCGTTTCATCGACTGCCACAGGCCCAAGGGTAGTGGTAGCTGCAGGTGCAGCTGTGGACACCACCACCCAGGCTCAGGGTCTGCCAGCACAGGCTGTGTTGGCAATTGAAGAGTCCTTGGAAGATTTCCAACAGGGCAGGAGGGAAACCATAGGTGCATGCAGGGCTGCCCTGAACGCGACACGTGTCCCTGGGGCAGTAATGTCATCTGCTGTCCCGACCAGCCAGGTGTTGGCAAGTGCAGGGGCAGATGCAGCCAACAACACCCCGGTTGTGAGTCTGCCAACCATGACAGTCGCGATCAATGACCCTGCCACAGCGGATGTTGCTGCGCAGGGTCCATTAGAGGGCACCCAGCTGCCACTGACGCAAGTCAGGCCTTTGGTCGTCCCTCCACCTGCCACTCCCTTGGCTCAATCCACCTGTGCCACTGGCCATACTGATCAGGGCGGCATTTGCCAGCCAGGGTCTGTGCCACAATCCATGAGGAGGAAGGTTGCACCTGCAGCACAGGCTGGGACCCCACACACAGCCACGACCTCCTGCATGTCGAGGAAGAATCCTTTCTGCAACCAGGAACTGGACTTCCTCGTGGACTACGTGCGGGACCACAGCCGTGACATGCTAGTGGGGCCTAATTTTCAGACTACGGCTGCCCACCATGATACCCACTGGAAGCAAGTTGCAGAACATGTGAGTGCATTCGGCCATGAGGTGCGCACGGCGCAAGAGTGCAAAAAGTGTTGGAATGACCTCAAACGCTGCGCTAAGGCTAAGCCTGCCTCAAATTACAACTTGACTCTGGTGACTGGCAGTGGGCCTGCACCTGAGGAGGAAGACCTCACTCCGCACGAGTCACTCATTGCGGAGTTCATACCACCTGAATCGATCGAAGGAGTGGGAGAGATGCTGGACTTTGATGCCCAGTCCAGTGAGTGTTGCTGCGTGTTTGTTGAGGACATGTGTGTTTTACTTGTGTGATGTGTTGTGTATGACTGCCACTACATGTCATGTTTACATGTTTCTGATGTGCAAGTAATGCAATGATTCACTGATGCATGGCTGCTCTGCAGGATGATGGACATGTGGAGCGGACAGGGACTGTCCGCATCACCACTATTGCACCCTACTCACATGATGGTCTCCAGGATGCCCCTCTGGTCCATGTTACAGCTCACTGGACCTTCTGCATGTAGCCTGGGGTGACCTTCCTCTCAGCCCTGGGACTATGTCATAGCATGACTGATGTGCATGTGCCCTCTGCCTGCATGTGGGTACTCCATGTAGGCATGCTCCCTTGCCCCTCCACCCCCCCCTCTGCACTCCAATTCCACCTTTGCACTGGTCTGCTTCAATTTTGCCATTGAGTACTTGCCTGTTCATGCGTTCTGTGTACATGCTAACTTCCACCAGCCAATCTGCCAGACATATGCTGTGGGGTACATCCTTTGTACTTGATGCAGGGTGTCTCACTTGGACTGAGCAGAGGTCAGATGCCCTGCAGGGACATGAGTGCCCATTCATGCTCCATGTGGATTCCATGCATGCCCCTATGTGTCCCTGACTGGATTATCATTGTAGTACGTGTCCAGGGTGACCTACATTGCATGGCATTTCATCAGCCTTCCCAGGGCACCTGTGGCTCAGTCCTGCGTCGCACACATGTTTAAGGTGTGACAGTCTGTGTGGGTCACAGGCCTCAGCCTGTTTCATGGCCAATGACTCTGTCCAAATGGTGTAGTGTCTTCTTCACACATAGTTGTACTCCAGAGGTTTCATCATGTGTCCTGCTTACTGTCCCTTCATCATCTCAAGTGTTGTCACTTGACTCACATTATGCAATTGATGCTAGTCAACACTGTCTATCAATACACAGGTCTATGGTCATCCTTTTGATACCATGCAAGGCATTCCTGCATTTGCACTTGTGGGAAGGGGTGGTTTGCTTGTAGACATGCTACCATTGCATGCACATTGCACCTGATGGCTGAAGTTGACCTTGCACTGCCTTCACATTTTCTGATACACATCATGAAGTACTTGTACATGTGGATAGTGAGTAATGTACAAATGTGCTGCACTGCATCAACCCTCTTCAGAGCGATATAACACCCTTCTAAATGCCTAATCACAGAAGCAATGTCAAGTTGACCCAGCTGTGCATGGCAGGTCCTCTTTTGTGTGTGACAGGTCTGATTCATGTGTTTGGTGTCTGTGTGATGTCTATGTGTGTGTGTGTGTGTGTGTTGTGTGCATCTAACATGAGCAGTGACCTTTTTTTCTCTCTACTTTTCAGATGATGACGCAGTAGAGCCAGAGGATGGTGTTGTCATGCCAGGCACAGGGTTGTTATCCCTACAGCAACCTGGCACAAGTGGGGGTCGTGGGGTGGTAGGCCACGAAAACCCACATGTGCTACAGTCCTCAGTCCAGTCTTGTATCTGGCTGACAATGAGTCCAGCCCTGATGACCACTCTGACGTTCATGTCGAGTTGGATGTGCATCAGGTCCATATGTCAGGGGTGAGTTATTCTGATGTGGGCACTCCTCTATCCGTGACACCTGCACTGAGGAGTCAGAGAGTCTTGGAACCTCTGCCTGTGGTGGATCGGGACGCAGGGTCACCCTCCACACCAGTTACTGATGTGCCTGGGCCATCACGTCGACGGGGCATGTAGTCGTGCAACAGCGGGCAGCGCCAACACAACGGAGTTTGGGTCCCGCAGGTGTCAAGCCCAGCAACGCGGTTGCCGCGTGCAACCGCTGTATACTGGGTGGTAGCAAGACATGACTGCCAATTCTGAACGCCAGGGGGCAGCAATGGAGAACATCGCTGTGAGCATGGAGCGAGTGGTCCAATCCGTGCTCCCCCCTGCTAGGCAGGTGCTTCTCCAGCAGCATGCGGCATGGTCCATGGCCCGCTCACTCAGGCTGGGCATGTCGGCCTCAGACAGGGCATGCCAGGCTGAAATGTTGTCTCTGCGTGAAGCAATTGCTGCTCACGCAGAGGCACACATGGAGGCCCTGAGGGAGGAGTATGCTTCGCTCAGATCCACTCTGGGTGTCCTTCTGATGTCCCAGAGGGAGCGGTCAGAGGAGAGGTTTGCGTAGCTTGAGCGTACCATCTTTGCTGAGCTACATGCTTGCCGGGAGGTGCATCAGTTGTCCAGCCAGGCCTTGCAGTAGGAACTCCGTGTTACACGTGTTACCTTGCAAGAGGAAGCCCACGTATCACGAGGGGTTCTGCATGGAGACCTACGTGTCATCACCACACAGAACCAGGCTCACCCGTCCGGCACACTTGCTGCTGATGAAGGGCAAGCTGTGGCTAGGCGTGGTCAGGCTCCTGTGACACGTACTCCTTTCCAGGAAGAGCCAGACTCGGACGACGAGGTGTCTCCCACATAGGTCGGGCTGTGCAGGCATTGAGCCCATGGAGTTTTTTTTTCCTCAACATCATTGCATGTGGGTGTTGGGCAGCACCCTGTACCTCTCCCCTTCTGGGTGCACCCCCCGGGTCATATGTGGCCATTTTTGATTTTTCTTTTAGTTTAGTCAGTTAAGTTTCTATTTGATAGTTAGTTTAATTAGGTAATGTAGGTTTTTGATAGTGTAAATAGTTAATATAGTTTACAATTGCTTGTCTGTTGTGCTTTCATGTGATGGTGTGGTGCTTTGTGGCTTTTGAAAGCATCCACTGTCTGTTCCAGCTGGTCCCTTCAAGCTTGTCTCGTGTATGTGTTTGCAGCTTGGGGTCCTGACTCACATATGCCACTCCTGCTTCCCTTATCCGTGGGCTCGCAAGGATGGTTCGGTGTTACAGCCTATTACACAAGGGCTTTGGAGTGTCATATCTGTGGCATGTCTGCTGCTGTACTACTTGTGCTGACACCCCTAGTGGGGATGATAGGGGTGATTTTGACCACAGTTCTTCCTTTAATAGATGGGTGGTTTCATGATTCATGTGTGCATTAATTGCTATACATTGTGTAGTGTGTTTCTTATCTTTGCTGTACATGTGCTTCATGCAATTCATGCTGTAGACAATGGCTGACACACTTTGGCTGGGAAAGTATCACTGATGGAGTTATTTCTGATGTACGTCTCTGACATGGTCCAGTCATGAGATGCCTGAGGATACACTCACAGGGAAATGTCATGATTAATCATGTGTTTTATGCCCTTTCTTCAGGCGGATGAGATTCCAGACCACCTTTCCCAGCACACATGGCTCATTGGATGTTTGGAAGCTGGCCAGGTTTGGTGGTGCAGACATGCACATGTGTGTGCAGACAGAGCCACAGGGATTGCGCTCATACATCATACAGAAGCTGACGTGTTTCAAGGAACTCCAGGCAAGGTGAGCAGCACAAGGGGGCCACACTGCAGCCAAACGTCCACCAGGACAGTTGCACATGCATGCTAAGTAGCACCACTGACGGTGAGCTTGGACAGATATTGGTGTTGAAGCGCACAGTACAGCTAAGATGAGTTGGTGGAGTAATGGGTAGTTGATGGGAAAGTTGTCAGGGGCAAATGCAGGGGCAGTGGCACATATCCTCCGGTCCAACATGGTCCATTGAGGCAGTTGTATTAGCCATGTAGCATTCCAAGACAGGGAAAGAGGCAGCTCACAGGGACAGACTTGTGTGCACTGCATTTAATTTACAGGTTTGAATTGCCACATGCACTACCTACTTTATTTAGGTTATTCTGGCACACAACTTGTACTGAAGTCGTACTTTGCTAAATGCGTCTGGATGCTTACCCAGGGAACATTTAATGTTGTGTGAATCTTGACACATTGGTCTTACATTTGCCACGCACCCACCGGCGCATTTCATACTGCATTGACTGTGTATGGACCATTACGGGGGGAAACTTACGTATGGGTACGAAGCACCACACCAGATAGTTTGTAGAGTATCTTGTTACTTTGGGGCATGCATGGTGGTGTGTGTGTGTGTTATGGGCACACACAGATTAGTGACTCTGGCTCTCTTTGCAGCATTCAACTGCTCATGTTACCGGACCTGGGAGTGCGCAGGCAGGAGGCCAGCACTCACACCAGAGATACATTTCTCTTTGACATCAATTTGAGTAATTTGGTACTATGTGCATGATGTACACATTTGGTCTGATTGTGTATGTGTTAATGTGATTATTATGCTTTTGTACATTCCCTATTTTCCCTTGTTAATCCTACTCCCCTCTCCTGCCCCTCATTCCGGTTATCCAGTATACCAGTGCTTGTCCCAACTGCATATCCCTGATCCTCCTTCACACCAGGGTCTCAGAGGCCTGTGTAGGTTTGACCTTGCAGGCACCCAGACCACGGTGGGGGTGGTTGGTTCGTGCCACTCCTGCGCCTGTACACGGGAGCTATGACAGTACACATCAGTTTGTGGTGCATCATTCGATATTATGTACCACACATGGTACACATCCTGTTGTGACATTGTTTTACTGTGCTACCTTGGTTGTTCCATCATTGTGCTAGTACTTGGGCTTTGTGACGTACTGCTACTTCAAGTCATCTACTGATTTGTTTTGCTGCCTGCAGGCTTTTTGCTTGGCTTCTGTGTTGGCCTGCTTTGAGTTCTCTTTGATTTGGTGTTTTTGCGAGTCAAGGTGGCCTCTGAGGGTGCTGCACACTTTTTACATGCAAGGAGACAAAGGGGAAGGGTGATCCTGTGGCCAGGTGAACTTCAAGGATGAAGGCTACATACCCCGTGCGCAGTTGTTCAGTGGGTCATGGTGATATGTGAGGGGGATATTTTGTTGTTGGACAGTTGCCCTGCCCCGCAGTATGATGTGCACCCTGACATTGTAATTGTGGTATCCTATGTACATGATGTATTCTGCTGATCAATGGCTGTTCATGTGTTGTGTTTACCTTTCAGGTGTGAGGGTATAGTTGTGGATTGACATGCTGGGATGAACACATGGGCAATGTTCACATGTGATGAGCACACTGATGGTCACTTCATTGCACATGCATGTATTGAGTGCATGTCCCTACTGACACACACACTCGCACTATGATCCACAACATGTACAACCACCCTTCCATGTTCACATGTGCACTCAGTAGTTAGCCTTCTGAGGACCACTGTGTCCCTGCAGCACATGATCTATGACCATTTGTGGATCCTGTACATGCGTGATTTGTTTTTTTAATTTAGTTTGTCATTTTCATGTTATGCTCAGGGTGTGCATCACACACAACCACTGGTCACTATGCTGTGTGCTGAGCAGTGTGTTGCAGGAGATGGACACAGCACACGTATTATGCAGTGTTTATTTTGCCGTGCACAATGTGCACGTGAACAGGCATTCATTCTTATGTTTAAGCTACAACTGTTGTTATGCATTTGGGTATGACTTGCTTTGTGTGGGAAGTTGTTGGTCAGTCATTTCATCTGATTCCATGTCAGGCATCATTGTCTGACGCCACTTTGCATTTTTCACATGTCAATGTGTACATTATTGTTATTGTGTTGGTGTTTTGCTATTGCTTGTCATGTCATGTTGTGGTTTTGGTGGCTTTGTGTGACATACCAGTGATTGTCATGGCCTGTTTTGCAGGTCTGTGTGATACACCTTGCATGTGTACCTTTTGGTCACACAGGTTTGGTTAGGTTTGAGTAGCTAGGGATGCACACAATGTGGCACTTCCATGGCAACATTCTCAGGGTGGTAAGGTGGTGACAGTTGACTATCTCTTTGTCATCATCGATTGTCACCTGGTATGTGCCAGGCCTGTGTGCACTCCGCAGGCGTGGGCGTTTAGGTGAAAAATGTGTCCACAAGCTGGCTCCGGGCTGCCTCGCCACTTGCCCTATCCCCTCGCATGGGCAGCGCCTGTGCCTGTGGTTGGGGATGTGGGGGCACCACCTTGTCCACCGGTACGCCCTGCTGTGTTGCAACATTGTGCAGGGCACATGCTGCAACAATGATCCTGCACACTACTGGGGGTGCATAGAGTAGCTGGCCGCCAGAACGGTCAAGGGAGCAGAAGTGTGACTTGAGCACTCCGAATGTGCGCTCCACTATGGCCCTGGTTGCAATATGGGCAGCGTTGTATCTTACCTGGGGTGGTGTGGTGGGGTTCCGGATTGGCGTCATGATGTGGTTGCTCAGAGGGTAGGCACTGTCCCCTGGAGAGCTGATAATGGTTGTGATTATTGGGGTTTGTGTATTTGTCTGTGTGTGACATGCATGCATGTGCACGGCCATTTGTACTCACCTAGGAGCCATGTGTCGCCATACTGCCCAGCTTCAAGGGCCCTGCTCAGGGCGGACATTCTGTATATGAAACTGTCATGGGTGGAGCCAGGGTAGTTTGCATAGACAGAGGTGATGATTCCTTTGGCATCGCATACCACCTGCAAGTTGATGGAATGCCAGTGCTTGCGGTTTCAGTAGATGTGCTCAGTGGCCCTAGTTGGACGTAGAGCCACATGGGTGCAATCTATGGCACCGAGCACTTTGGGGAAGTGTGCCACCCTGTAAAAGTCCTGGACGACAGCCTGCCTTTCTGCGGGTGTTCTGGGCATGTATATGTGCCTGCGGACTGAGGGGCGCGCAGTCATGATTGCCAACACCTGGTGTAGGCAGCGTGACTGGGTGGCCTGTGAGACCCCCACCCACTATGGCAGTAGTCCGCTGAAATGACCCAGTGGACAAAAAATGCAGGACATTGAGCACCTTCTCCAAGGGGCTCAATGCTTGGGAGCAGAGGGTGGGTGATGTAAGGTCATCTTCCAACTCCCTGACCAGGTCTAGGATGATACGAGGTGGAAACCTATACCTGCCATAGTCCTGGTCATCAGGCATCCCAAAAAGGCTTGTCTGGGGGTAAATAATGCAGGCCCTGGCTATTCTCCTCCTCCTGTGGTGTCCCACGATCAGTGCTGCGACAAATGGGGCATTCATTGTAACTTGCGCCACTTTTTTCGGCACACATTTGTTCTCTGAATCGGCCGTTAAGTTTATGTAATGAATTTGAATTGATGGTATTTTTAGCAGATTAATGTAAAAAACTTGATTTAGAGGGGTTGGAGCCTGCAAGGATTGGTGCACACTCATATTGTTTAATTTTCTGAAACATATTATTTTAAAAAAATCTGCAAAGAGTAAAGGTGAGCATTGACAGTCAAGAAATGACGAGTCAAAATGGAGGATATTAATCCGCTTATACATCTTTGCAAGCAGCTGCTGAAGCACGCACCTAAGCTTAGACAGTAGACTGCAGAATGGGTAAAGGAACCACAGATAAAATGTTCATGCCGTGGCCGCAAGGGGGATCACTATGGAAGGCAGTTATGCAGCATACAATGATATTCTTGCATGCTGCATGTACGGGAAACAAGTTAGACAAGCGACTAGCAAGCTTAGAGCTCTCGAAAATGTACTAAGAGGAGAGAGATGAGCCGCCTCCTGTAGACTGGATACTTAATGTATGCACAGAGAGGGGGTGAGAAGCCTTCTGCTCCATCAACCGCGCCTGAAGCAGATGGCAATAGTAAGAAAGATGATGGGCTGTACCCATTAAGGGAGATCAAGGCAGCAACAGGGTATAGTAACCCAGCATATGAGTCACCTGTGCAAAGCAGAGACAAGGGCCCAGAGAAAAATACTGAGAGAAATGTAATTGGTAAGGTCCCAAGGGACAAGGAGAGACAGGATGAAAAGAGAAGCAAGCGACAAATTATATCTCTAAATATAGGATGTGAAATAAAGAGATAGAAAGTAGAGAAAGATAGGACTGATCAATTAGCACTTTTACAGAACAAATGGATGGGTGGTCCGATTTTGCTGATACTTGATTGAAGAGCATTTAGGACGTGAGGCAAAAGGAAGATTGAGAGGAGTAGGATACAAAGGAAGAGGAAAGGGAAGAAAGATTTAAAGAAGATGGGTCAAAAAGAAAGGATAGACAGAAATGGAAACAGTTGTATCAAGATGAGCATTGAAGATACAGGAAAGAGCAGAGGAGCAAAGAAAATATGGCAACAGACAGAGGGCAAACAAAGAGCAGGAAAGACTAGAAAGGAAAAGAATGGAAGAGGAGGAACAGAAATTAAGGGATAAAAGAATGCAAAGACGTAGAGACGAAGAAATATGAAGGACAAATGAGAGAAGAGACATGAAAAGAAGAGAGGAAGACAGGGTATGAGAGGAAGCAAGAAAGCGAAGAGAATTTGACGATGAATTAGAATGAAAGAGAAGACAGAGAGAATGCGATCTTGATCGCATGGAAAAGGAAGTAATGGATCCTAATCCAGTAGTGTCATGGGAAGACATAGAAGAGTTCTATCCAGAACATGAGCCAATAGCAGGTCCGTCTAGAGAAAATCTAGAGGATGAATTTGACTCAAGAAGCATTGGGGATGCTATTGATAAAGTCTATCATGATACGAAGACTAAGAAAGTGTTGCAGGGGAAGGGTAAAAATGATTTACTTGAGAGTTAGCAGCTGTATGATAAAGAGGGAGCGTCATGTAGTTTTGAGCCAAGGGAGCTGTCTTTAGATAGACTGACTCTGGATAGAGATGAAGAGGAGAGAAGTCACATGATTTGGGCACAGGATATGTCAGACGAAGACAGAGCAACCTTCTGTAGGGAAGCGGAAGGCGACGCATGTGGCCCTGAAGGGTGTTTTTCAATGTGGAAGGAAGTAAGGTGGTTGGATTTAGATCCACCTATATCTCAGGCATCAGAATCATTGACGCGGCTAGATCAATCTAAAGGGTGATCCCATGATCAGAGGGGGGACTCGCCACCTAATGTGAACAGGTTAAGGTCACTGGCAGAAAGAAGGTGGTGCAGAACCGTTGTCCCTGCTCTGAATAGACAGACAATGAGTAACAAAAGAGAGTTTGGGGTTTCACAGTTCCCCTTGTTAGAGAAAGGAGGGGCCAGACCACAGTATATACCTTGGGCGCTAATGGACAAGGATAATTTAAGGTGCAAACACCTGAGTTTAACTCTGGTGCTGGGAAATGGATACACGAATTAGAGAAAGAGGGTTTGCTCTGAATCAAACAATGCAGCATGCACAAGTGCTGAGAGTGCAGCAAGATTTACAGACACAACAGGCAACAATGAATCTGCCACAAGGGCAGTCACAGCATTCACCTATGCAGATACAGCAAAGCACAAACACAGGACAGTTAATGACTCCTAGGGTAGGGGGTGTCACTGTTGATGGAGGGAATCCTTTCACATGTACAGGGATGTGAATGTATCCACAATAGGACAGTTTACTGGGAGACTTGATGTGTTCAATACTATCAATAACGCCAAATCCTCAAGAGGAACGAAGGGTTGACGTTAACATAGGAGGCAAATCGTTTTCGTATTTAGTGGTCAAAGGAGCAACAAGCTCAGGTATACGAGAGGGGAAATGTTTGATGCCTGGAAATGCCATGAATACTCAAGGATTTACAGGAGCTACAAGCAGAGTTCCTTTTACTGACACATTGCCAGTCTCTGAAGGCGAGTGTGACATGTCAGTGCCATTGCTGTATTCGAGGCACACACGTGTTAATATATTGGGTTGAGATTTAATGACCAAGTTGAACACGACAATTTTGTTCACTGATAAAGGAATAGTGTGTTCAACATCAGGAATGCATTATTTAAATGTGAGTGAATTTATTATGGCATTTGCAGGACAAGTGGCCATACGACGAATGCCATTAGAACCAGAAGTGTTTCACTATGGGGTATACATTCTGTTGACATGGCTGCCAGGCTTAGTGGGCAGAACTATGAGAATACCCGATGAGTATTTATTCAGGCCAAAGATACCTATGGATGAAGAGGAAGGGCAAATCTTTCCTTTAGAATTACAAGCAGCCTTAGTGTGAGGAGAAATGGCTCTGCTTGATGGAAATGATTATGAAGGAAGATGATGGAGCACAGTGATCGCCATTGCAGAAGGTTACAGATTGACTGACTTCACTGTTGAGGATAGGTTTGGAGATCATCCATCAGATGACAAAGTAATATTCGAGATGAGTATTACTTATTGGGTGAGGGCAATTAAACGAGAGGTTCCTCAGAAAATTATGTTAGCACAAAAAAATCCTGAGTATTTTGAGGAAGACATGGCAACAATGCCAGCATCATTATGGACAACAGGCCCCTATGAAGTAGGCCTATTAAAGGGGGCTGGAGAAGTCCCGGGAGGATAGCTTCAGCGGCAGAGTGTGCGTCTTGGAAGCAAGACGACACGAAGCAACACAGGTTCGATCCCCGGGTCCGCGCTTAGAAACCTCTGGGTGTTTAAGCGCGTTATAAATACGTAACTAAGACAAAAAAAACACAATTACGCAACGAAGAAAAACAAACAGCGCCTCGATGCCTGCGGGCTGTGTGAGCGCTTTATAAAATGTAAAAAATAAAAAAAATAGAAGTGAACATCAAATTGAAACCAGGAGCAATTTTACCTCAAGCACACACGTATCCCATGTATTTTTAAGCCAATATCAGCTATGATGGAGCAAGACATTCTAGTGATATCAGAGTCACCGTTTAATACTGTAATTTATCCTTTGAAAAAACGGAAAGGGTGGTTGTGGCATTTATTCCAAGACCTTCGCCCGATTAACCAGATTGTAGAGGCCGAGTTCCCTCAAGTTCCTAATCCTGTGGCAATCTTATGTAATATACCTATTGAGGCACGATATTTCACTGTGATTGACTTGAAAAAAGTGTTTTTCTCAATCCCATTGCATTTACGTTGCCCAATGACAACCTTTCACGGGTTATTCTTGAAGATTTTGTGTTCATATTGCATGTATACCCTGCGCTTGTGGGGAGAACTACTAGTGTTCATGTTTTCTTGCAAGATCCTAAGAACTGTCCAATCATCAGGAGATCGCTCATAGCCATTGTTGAGCAGATTCTGCAGCTTCCTGAGTTCAGTTGGGAAAACACAAATGCCCCAGTCACCGGATAATGCTCACAGACTGGTCAGCTTAGTATATTACTACCTGATTGAGGAGTTCTAGCATCTTGTTGGAAGGCAAACTGACATCCAACCTTTCCAGAGAGACCCAAGGAACAATGCAGTGCTCAACACAATATTGGGCGACATCATGATACAAGTGAATGGGTATTCTGCAAGAACACTAAGAACTGAATGCGACTTTCTTTCGAGGGACAGATCCGAGGTCTGCTGGTTAAATAAGTTTTGTTTCATGCTGAAAAAAGAATCACCATGTTGTCTGGTGAAAGGCCAATTTGTTGGCATTCATTGGGAATTCGTGTTCATCATTCAGTAAGCAGTCTGCTGATCGAGGAGATGTACAGAGCCGATTCAACAGCTTCCAGAGGGAGTGCACAATGTTGCCCTATTAAAAATATGTTTTTCCTTCCATAAAAAAGAAAAACGGGAAGCATTAGTAGCAATATCATCATGCCAGATCCTGAGAGACGTCCACGATGTATAAAAAGCCATTGCTGCAAGTGGTCATACCTTTGCATGATTTATGTTTGCATTTTGGTAATAGTGTATTGCTTTCATTTACAGTACAAACAGCTTACTATATAGATGTAAGTAGAGCAAAGACACCTGTGTTTCCTCCTATACAAGAGAAAGGTACCAATGTGGCAACTACAAGGTAGCCTAGACCTTATGTGATTATTCCTACTTTAGAGGTACACAGGAGATCACCTGGTCCTGTGATAAGTAAACCTGTGTTACATTTTAGAGGAAGGTTGCGTATGGAGATTATAGAAGACTCTCTATGGCTGTCATTTTGTACTGCTAAGAAAAGGCATCAGAATAGGATGAGGGTTTTGGACCAGTCTCCTACACAGATAGTACATATAAACACACCCAGTCCACTGACAAATGTTTCTATGATTGGTCCACTAAGGAGAAACTATGCTGACATATTGCATGAGATGGTTAAAGAAGCTCAAAAGAGAAGAACCAGACTGAAAAGAAATGCTAGGGAGGATGATCATGAGCCAAATGATTACCTGGATAGTACAGCACACTTGCAGAATAACATATTGGATCATCTTATGAAAGAAGTGGGAAGAAGGACCTCAACGGAGGAATGCTCTGTATGTGTGCTCCTGCTTTATAGCATGGGAAAGTCTAAGATCTTCCTAGCCATTGAAATAGACGTCCAGACAGTACAGTGTCTATCACACATAGCACTCTGCCGTACAAGTGGCCAGTTCATGGGTTGAGATGCCTATCTCAAATGGGCAACTGAATGGACAAATCCAGATGAAGATGACTATGTCCAGTACACAAAGTCAATAAACAGAGCTCACACAAGAATCATGTTATCAGATATGAAAAGCCTGGAGTAAAAGGATCTGGAATCAGATGGGAAGTAAACAGAAGACTTGAGAGTCCAGGAGATTATGCAGAAGGAATTTGTAGATTGAAAAACAGAGACCAAATGCAGATTTGGGGGTCAGCGCTATCACCTGATGGATGGGAAGAAGGAGTGGTAATCTGCAGAGGCTGGTTGGTCATTGGTTGTTATCAACCAGCCCTTGACATAATGCAAAATGGATGCAAGCAACTATGGCCGAGACTTGCTAAGCTACTGACCTGGGTCAAAGACAGAGGAGGACCCTTGCAGATAGTGCAAAGTACAAAGCTGTGCTTTAGAAATAAAATGCAGAGAAAATCAGAACTGTGGTCGAATCATTGATGTACCAGGAATGAAACTTGGAACAGCAGTGAGCATGGATCACTATTGGGCTTGTGGATCCAGAGCATATATGAGGCTACCCAAGGATTGGGGAGGACGATGTTCACTGGTGAATGTTCATGTTCCAGCATTGGTGATTCCTAAAAGTTACCTGAATCTTGACAATTTCCTGAAAGAAGATGCTCTGCTGAGGAATAAGTGATCTGTGGAGCTGATAAGAAGACTGTAGAGAGAGAATTTCTTCTCATTGAAATCAATAGAAGATTTTGATGGCATTCCGTATGAGCACAGACTGTTCAACCAGACTTTTTCAGTCTTCACATTGATCTTTATGCCGAGAATCCAGGTTGGAGCAAATAACAAGTGGCTGCAGATTACCAGATGGAAATTGCTGCAGATGATCAGCACAATCCTAAAGGGATTCAATGCTATCAAAGAAGAGATGATAAAGCAGAGCCATACGACTAATGACTCTTCAGAACAAATACGTCTTGGACATGATCAGAGCTATGGATGGAGGTGTTTGTGCAAAAATCGGAGAATCATGTTGCACATTCATACTTTCTCATGATGACGAGAATGACACTCTGACTGAGGCCATAGAGATGGTAATGAAGCTACACGTCCAGATGACAGACAAAGTAGAAGACGTTGCTGATGACAGTTGGTTTGGATCACTCATTATGATCCAAACCATTGGTTCCACAATGGATGGCAGATATGTGCAAGTTCATTGGAGCCCTGATAGTACTGTTATTGCTTGGATTCAGCAAAGAAAGCTATAGGGATGAAGATCATGATTGATGTCAAATCAGGATGGTTGGCCAGAGACTTGACAGATGAAGAAATCAGAGACTTTGTGAAGGCCTGTATCCATGCACCTGAGGGAACACATTTCCTGTATCCAAAGAATCATAAGAAGTATGTGCCAAGATTGATCTATTGCAGCCCAAGTGGACAGTGCATGATCATGACTTGGAACAAGGATGGGCATGTGAAATCAGCTGGATGCCTGAAAGGAGTCATAAAGATAGGGATCCCTAAGAAGCATTTCTTCAGGAGAGGATGTCTAGATCTGAATTATGATGGGAGAGTGGTTGAGGAATCGCCCAGAGGGGGGAGTGTAGAAATGGAGCCAAGTACCCCTACCTCAGCCACTTCACCCACAGTACCTATATGTTGGGAACTAGAGTGTGAGACACATGCAGTAGCATTAAGAATACGGATACCAAAGAGAATACTGAAGGCAAGGTTCCCATTGGGAAAACCATACTTGCAAATGAGACAATGTGATGGCCGTTCAAATGAAATCCCAGAAGAAGCAGAGCAAGTGAATGGCCAAGACGAATGGTGACGTCATGCAGAGTCGAGCTGACGTACATAGAAGAGATGCAGAGACAAGAGAATGCAGGTATTCTATAAGGCATCAAGAAAGTATCAAGGATAAGTGACATCTTGGGACCAAGGTGAAGAAGCTTATGCCACAGAACTGATGAAGATATCAAGCCAGTCTACACATGTACAGATGCTAAGAAATGCAAGCAGACAAAGTATTATTGAGGCTAGCTTTATAGTGAAGAGATTTCAGCATGCACCAACATATACACATATATACATGCATAAATGAGTAAAGATTGGATGTTTCCACTATGAACTATAGTAGATCTGGGCTAAAACAGGGAGGCTTCTTTCTCCAGTGTGGCACAGTAAAAAAACAAATTAATTACAAAGAGAATATCGAAGGGAGAGGCTGGATGAGCAATGAAGCCAAGCCAAAAAGCCAAGGTCTTATTAGGATGGGCTGAGCTGACATTGGATACAAAATTGTGTGAAAGAACACAATTCCTGTTCAGAAGGCATGAACAAAACATGGAACACCTCAGAGGTCTATTAGAAAATTATCTTTTTTATACACATGTTGCTCGATTTTGTGGTTTTCAGTCACGTGGAAGGATGGAGTTGGACAAACATGATGGTCACACCTAGGCATGAGTAGGGCAGAGCGTGCTTCACTCCCCTAAATTCTCCAGAGCTAAAAACACTCCCAAGGACAAGTTCAAACTCCTAATTGACAGCAGACCATTCAGGTGATGATATATGCATATGCTAATTGGTAGGGAGCTATGGTTAAGATAAGCTCACCAGCACCTGGAAGCTCAGCCTGCGTGCTGCTATCGTAGGAGGAAAAGTACTGACAAAGGTTAGAGTGCCAACCAATTATAGAGCCCCACGTAATCAAGTGTCCTATAGTTTGTGTAGCCAATAGAACGTCATGTATTTAGTTACGTTCATAGTGACCTGTTTAAGGGGAGGACTTAGTTGCCCCAACTGATGTTAAGAAACCAATCACTTTCTTTCACTGTCCCATACTAGTATAGTACATATACTTAGATATCCCTTTAGTCCCTATCACTTTCACTAAAAGGTTTTTGTAATTTGCCACCTAGGATCACGTTAGTAAATACGTAGTTTGATGTCACCTATGATGATTTGTTTGCTATAAAAGAATGCATTTTTTAAGATGCATTGAGAGAATTTGCACTGAGATGTCCGTTGATGTCCGTTGTACTTCCTGTTTTAGATAATTGATATTAAAACAGTTATCCTTTTGCCAACTATCTGAGGTGTTTTGATTACTGATGTATGAATAGAATCTGGATCCCCATCCATCTCAAGGGTATTGCTACTCATCTTAAAGGGCTGGAGGTCACCTAGTTTACGTTCATGGGTGCTAGTGAGAATCAACAGCAAAGGGTGGCACAATTTACAGGAACATGATTAAAGGAGCTTTCTAGAGTACTTAATATATTGCAGAAGCTACATTGTTCTTCTCACCCAGAATCAGCAAGTTTGGTAAATGACACAATGGCACAATAGCATTTTGAAGAAAACAAATCCCAAACATATTTTCAGAAACTAGTTTTAAGTGCTAGATGTACTGTCACTCGATGCAATTAATATGCAGGCACAACAAACAGAGTGGCAGGATTGAGTCCACATCATTTGCAGTCTGATGCATCTGCCAGAAACTCCACCAGTTCCCTTGAGCTGTGGTAATGTGCAGCCGGTGGATGTTGCATTGCTTAATTACTGTTCAAGTATGGAAGCATGCCAGCCACTGTAAAACAGCAATGCCATTGATTGATGCAACAATTGTTGGTGCTGATGTTTCTGATAGGTAAATTGGTTTTGTTGTCTTTGTCTCTTTGCTAAACTGGGACTGCATTGTGTGCCAGGGTGTGACATAAGGCCTCTTGTAGTCATAGCAAGGTGAGTCTGCTAAACAAATATTGAATAGAAAGTAAATGAGTCCTGTTGCTCAGCTCATCTAATTACATTGATGAAACATGATTAACTTTGTTCGTTTTCACTCTCACTCTTTTATATTGCATCAGCATTGAATAAAAGGTATGTATGGGTTTTATAAACCTGCATTTTCTCTCTTTTCCGACTGTAAAAAATTACACATTCTTTATGGACTGAGTTTATGGGTGGGAACAAATGCCACAATTATGGGTAGGAGGGCAAGAGCGGTCTACAAAAACAGTGGCTGATTGACAAGCAAAACCATTTTTGGGCATATGCTAAAACCAGAGGATAGTCTGGCCATGTTTCTATGCCTTAAAAGGGAATTTTGTTACTGTCTTATGGCCTAATTCATGGAACTGTTAGTGTGGTGAAAATTGACTGTGCACTGCCATCAAACACCCTGAGGCAAAGAGCAGTGCAAAGTGTATTTTTGCAGAGCAAAGTGACTTTGCTCTGCAAAAGTACTCTTTGCACCATGCTAAATGGGCATAAATCACAGCTGCATGGGTAGAGCTGTCCTGGAAAAAATCTTCAAATATGGTGTTTCAGGTCCCAGTACCTGCTAGAACAGAAATAGGCTGCAGTTATGGAAAGCAGTGGGATGGGGAGGTGAAGTTAGGTTGCAGGGGCCATGGAGGGTGGTGAAGGGTGCTTTCAAGTAGAAAAGGCACACACAAGTTCAAATGATCTGGCAGGGGCTACCCAAGCACTGAATCACATCCTCATTGCTGATGCCTCAGGGAAATGGGCTGTTTGGGTCTGCCCATAAATCACAAGTCCAGATTATAACCCCTTCAGGTGAGTAAGTCAAAATAATGCAGTGGGCTTGTGGTGGTAATTAGTAAAGTTAGATAAGTCTTTTACCAAAGTCAGGCAAGTACCCCACTATATCCACTGAATTGAAACAGGCCGTTGTCCTTCCTCCTTTGAAGAAACCTTCGCTGGACCCTGCGGTCCTAGTAAATTATCATCCTATATCAATTCTCTCTTTTGTCATGAAAGTGCTAGAATCCCTGGTGCCCCCCCTTCTCTCTGCCTTGAACACGCTAATGACCTGGACCCATCCCAGTTGGGGTTTCGACCAGGTTGGGATACCAAGATTGTTCTGGTGTCGGCCGTAGTTGATCTGGCAATCTTGGCAGATCAGGGTGGAGCTGATTCTCTGATACCTCTTGATCAATCAGCAGCATTTGATATGGTCGACCACTCCATCTTGCTTTCCCGCCTGGCCACAGCAGGGCTCTCAAGAACCGTCCTGGCATGGCTCCCCTCTTTTTGTGCGGGACATGGTCAGTCACTTTCCCTTCCTCCTTTTCTATCTCAGTCGCACACTCTGTCCTGTGGTGTCCATCAAGGCTCTGCTCCGTCCCCTATGTTATTTAATCTTTACGTTCATTCGCTAGTTGCTCTCATTTGTTCTCACAGCTGTAGATGTTACGCATATGCAGACAACACCTAGATTCTGGTATGGTTAGATCTTGACCAATCTGAGGTATCGGCTAGACTCTGTGAGTGCCTGTCGGCCAAAAAGAATTGGATGGCCGGCAACTGGCTTAAACTGAACAGGGATAAGACAGAGGTGATGGTGGTGGATTGCTCTGTTGTGGCGTCTCTCTGAACTCTCTGTGAACTCCGGCGTTCTAGCTGTCAGCTCTAGGTGATCTTCCCCCACCAGCCATGTCGGTAAAAAACTTCAGAGCTGTGCTGACATCAACACTATTGATGGCCGGAAAAGTCAGCGCGTTTTCTATAAGACATGCTTCTACTTAGTGAAACTACTTCGCAAGATCATGCCTTTTCTTCCAGAGGATTTACACCCTCAGGTGGTGGCCTCTTTAATTTCTGGCTGCATTGACTACAGTAATGACTCTACCTGGTGAAACCTAAGGGCCTGATACAGCGGCTTTAGCAATAGGAGAATGTGGCAGCCAGAGTAGCAACCGGATCGCCAAACAGTGCCCACATTATTCCAGTTATTCGGGCACTACATTAGCTCCCGGTAGCAAAGAGAGTTAAGTTTAAAGCCCTTTGCCATGTGCATCGGGCGTATTACGAGATGAGGGCTGAATTTATCCAGGACAAATTCATGCCATACATTCCTACTAGGTTCTTACGGTCAGAAATGGCAAACCTGGTCACTATCCCGAAATTTCAGTGAACACGTTTAGGAGGCAGGGCTTTCTTGGTAGCAGCAGGTCATTTATGGACTGAGCCTCCCTCAGGCATGTGGAAATTAGCAAATCGCCTGCAGTTCCGACGTGCGCTAAAAACTCTGCTTTTTTAGACATGTAGCCGTTTGCCCATGTTTGTCACAGGTTTCCCCCTTTCTCACCTGTTTTCGCTGCTTGATGGATTCCGTTGTAGAAGTTTTCTTCCTTATCGTTTGGGTCTTGTACAAGCCCGCTCGCCCATCTTCGGCTTCCAGTGTTCGTTCAACTTCTTGTCCGGGATCGATAGTAAACTCCAGGAATTCCAGGAAAGAATAAGGGGAAGAAGCACACAGAGACGGGTGCACGGATTTCGGGAGAAGGTTGGGTAAGAAAGAGAAGGGATAGAATGAAGCAAGGGTCCAGGAACCAGGAAAGCAACAAAGTTCAGTGAAAGCGAACTACGGAGCACACGTCTAGTCACAGCTAACAGTAGTGTTGAGACGCGTGGAAGCGTGGGGGTATGGCTATTTTATTGAGCGTGCTGCAATGAACGTGAAGACTGGTAGGCAGCGTTCAGTGTTTGTGGCCATGTTGGTAGTACAACGAGTGCAAGCACGACGTGACAGGGACCAGGATGCCCAGAAGGGGCGTGTCCGATGGGTCATGACAGCATGCCTCCTCCGAAAACCCGTCCCGCCAGGTTTGCTCGCGTGTATGAGATGGAACCTTCGGAGTAACCTGGGGGCATTCAAATTGGAGACGGGTTCCCAAGTGCGTTCACTGGGTGGATATCCTTTCCATTCCATCAGGTACTGGAGCTGACCATGTTTATATCTGGAGTCACATATTCGGGAGACTTCATATTCCAGTTGGTCATTGACAAGGACAGGGCTAGGTCTGAGGTTAGTCCGAGAGATCTGGATGTATGGCTTTATTAGAGATGTATGAAAAACTGGGTGGATCTTCTTCCAGGAATCTGGCAATTTGAGGCGGAAGGCCACTGGGTTGATGATTTCTTTTATAGGAAAAGGCCCATAAGGTTGGGGAGCCAGTTTATTTGGCCGTAGATGTCGAGGCAGTAGTTTCGAGAATAACCATACTTTATCGCCTATTGCGTAATAGGGCCCTGGTCTTCTCTTTGAGTCTGCATAATGTTTGGTCTGATTCCGGGCTCTTTCTAGCTATTCTTTGGCTTCTCTATGTACATTGATAAGTGTTTCAATCCAGGAATCGACTGTAGGAACAGGTGTAGGATGGTGAGGACAGCAGGTAGAGCCGAAGGGTGGAACCCTTGGCTACAGAAAAAAGGGCTGGTTTTAACAGCTAAGTGATCCAAGTTATCATAGTTGAATTCAGCCACAGGTATTAAAAGGGACCAATCATCCTGGACCTTGGTAGCAAAACATCAAAGATATTGTTCTAAGGTTTGATTCACACGTTCAGTAGCTCCGTTGGTTTGGGGATGATAGCCTGAGGAGAGAGCACGTTGAATTCCTAGTATTCAACAAAGGTGTTTCCAAAACTGAGAAATGTATTGGGGTCGTCTGTCCGATATTATCTTGGAAGGGAGACCATGAAGTCGGAATATGTGTTCCAGGAAAATTCCAGCAAGTTCTGATGAGGATGGTAGTTTATACAGGGGTGTAAAATGAGCAAAATGAGTGAACAAGTTAATGGTGACCATGATAATCGTGTATCCCCTGGAAGGTGGCGATTCCACAATGAAGTCTGTAGCAATAAATTCCCAGGCCTTGTTGGTAGTGTAGGCTGCAGTAGGAGACCCGCTGGTCTCTTGTTATCATGTTTGTTCTGACTACAGACAGAACAGGCTCGGATGTACAGCTTTATGTCAGTCTTCATTCTAGGCCACCAGAATTGCCTTTGTATGAGACAGAGGGTATTGGTAATGCCACGATGTCCAGAGTGAAGTGTATCGTGGCAAAGGTTTATTATCCTTTGTTGTAGTTTCTGTGTGGGAATGACTAAAGAATTATCTTTCAACAAATATCCATCCTTGGTTTTCAGGTCCCATTGATTCTTCCTTGAAATGTTCTTCCAGAGTTCAGAGGACTGGGTTTGTAAGCACATTTCTTTCAGGAGGCTGATTGCGTGAGCTACAAATATCGTATGGGGAAACATTTTAGGGAATGTCCGGTCTTCAGGAGGTTCGTAATCAGGACGTCGAGATCGTCAGCAATTATATTCGGCGTTCCAGGGACATTTTGAATCTGGAACTGGTATTGGACAAAGAAGAAGCCCTAACGGGCTTGACAGCTATTTCTACATTCCAAGGCCTGTAATACTTGAAGATTTCGATGGTCCGTGCGAACCTGGACTGGATGTTTTGCTCCTAAGAGTAAATGACGCCACTCGGTAAAGGCTTGACAGATGGCTAACAGTTCCTTTTCTAAAACAGAGTAGTGGGTTTCACTGGGAGTTAAGGTCTGTGAAAGATAAGCAATAGGATGTTCCAGTCTGTTGTCGAATTCTTGTTTCAGAACTGCTCCAATGGCGTAGTTAGAGGTGTCTGTTTCCACTAAGAAGGGCCGATTGATATCAGGTTGAGCCAGGATGGGAGCTTGAGTGAACTCTGATTTAAAGCGTTTAGAAGGCTTCCTCCTGAGCTGATGCCCAATGAAAGGGAGCGTCTTTCTTCAACAAGGCAATAATCGGTTGGACTATCTCGGAAAAGGAAGGTATACATTTCCGATAGAAATTAGCTAAGCCCAGGAAGGACTGGATCTGTTTCATGGTGGTCGGACTTGGCCAGGATAGTATAGGGTTTACCAGGGATTGATCCATTCCAATACCTTCTGGGCTAAGAACAAATCCTAGATAGTGGACAGTAGGGACATGAAAGAGGCACTTCTCGGGTTTTGCCAGGAGCTTGTGTTCACAAAGCCGTTGAAACACTGCCTTAACATGTTCCTCATGCTTGGGTGGGTCCTTCGAGAATATTAAGATATCGTCCAGATACACAATGACAAAAAAGAATAGCATATCCGAAAACACCCGATCCATGAAACATTGGAAGACCACCGGGGCGTTAGCAAGTCCGAAAGGCATGACCAAGTATTCATAATGAACAAAGGGTGTCCTGAAGGCTGTCTTCCATTCGTCACCTTCTCTAATATGGATCAGATGGTAGGCACCTCTAAGATCCAATTTGGTGAATACCACGGCTCCTCTTACTGCTTCCAGGATGTCTGAGATCAAGGGCAACGGATATCGATCCTTTAGCGTGTACTGATTTAGGCCTCGATAATCAAGGCAAGGTCTGAGCTCATTGGTGTCTTTCTTTGGAACAAAAAACAGTGATGCTCCTGCTGGAGATTTGGATGGTCGTAGGGTGCCATTTTCAAGGTAAGTATCTAGGTATTCATGGAGGGCCTTTTTCTCGGGTTCAGATAAAATGAACATCCTCCCAAAGGGGATCACAGCTGAAGGTTCTGTTTCAATAGCACAGTCGCCAGGTCTATGAGGAGGTAAGGCTTGAACAATAGCAGAAGAAAACACATCAGAGTATTCCTGAAAGACTTTAGGAAACTGGATGATGTTTGAGACCGAGAGAGGACCTAGATGGTTTGCTGAAAGTCCTTCCGCTGGTGTCAGAGCTGGGTCCAGGGGTAGGCAATGAGACATGCAATGTTCGGAACCCAGGAACAAGGAACCTGCTGCCCAATTGATGTATGGATTGTGTCTTTGTAGCCAGGACATTCCCAAAACCAATGGGTAATGGACGGACTTTATGATGTCAAACCTTATCTTCTCTCGATGGTGGTTTATTGTTAGCTCGATTTCCTTAGTCTGGAGGGTTATTGGTCCGGAAGAAAGGGGTCTCCCATCAATTGCTTCTACAGGTTGCATGACATTCTGGGATTCGTAGGGAATATGGTGTTTAAGGACCCATTCTTGGTCTATGAATATTACCATGCCCCCACAGTCCACTAATGCCAGTATGGGGTAGGTGTTCTTCTTGGATGTCGATAGAAAGGCCTGTAAAATTACCAGATTGTTCTGTCCAGGAGAGTTCAAGGATGGTATAGATGAGGCGCCAACATCTCTCTCCCGAAACTGTGCTCCATCTTGGATCGGGAGCTGGTGTTTCCCAAACGCCGTGGGGGAGCTATAGGACACTCTCTCACTAAATGTTTGTCCGATGCGCAATACATGCGTAAGCCGGTATGGATACTTCGTAATCTTTCTTGGGGGGATATTGCTCCACAGAAGGCCCCTAATTGCATGGGTTCAGGTTGGTTAATAGGGGCAGAACTGCCTTCGGAATTCATGGGGGTCTCTATGGGATTCTTCTGGAAGGGTAACTTGGTTTTCTTTTTCTCTGCCTTCGTTTCCTGTATGTGAAAGTCAAACTGTAGAGCAAGATCCATAAGGGCCTGGTATGAACTTGGACATGCCACCCTGGCCAGTTCATCCTTGATGTCTTCAGTCAAACCTCTTCAAAAGAGAGTGAAACAGGCTTCAGAGGACCAGTCTGCTTCTTTAGCTAATTGCATAAATCGTGTAACATATGTGAGTATATCCTGGGAGCCCTGCTGGAAATCGAGAAGGCGTTCCTGAGCACTATAGACCTGATCTGGGCGGTCAAACATGGTTTTAAGTACTCAAATGAATCCTTCATAATCATCCAGGAGGGCATCTCTGGCATTAACTAATGGTGTGGCCCAGGTTAATGCATTCTCGGTAAGGCGTGAAATAATAAAGCCCACTTTAGCCCTGGGGGTGGAGAAATAATAGGGCTTAAAAGTAAAGTGGACCAAATATGAATCTAGGAATCCACATAGGTTCTTTGCTGACCCATCATATTTGTCAACGATGCCGCCCAAGTACGCTCTCCTTCGTGGCAGAATCGCGGGATAAAACCAATTGCTTTAGCGTGGCATTCTCTGCCTTGAGGTTTTGTACTTCGGTGGTTAGTTCCTGCATGCCGCACATAAGATCGTGAACGGCCGCCTCCATGTCTGTATCGACTTTGGTCAGGTGGCGTCTCAATCTGTCACAAGTTTCCCCCTTTCTCACCAGTTTTCGCTGCTTGATGGATTCCGTTGTAGAAGTTTTCTTCCTTATGGTTCGGGTCTTGTACAAGCCCGCTCAGCCGTCTTCGGCTTCCAGTGTTCGTTCATCTTCTTGTCCGGGATTGATAGTAAACTCCAGGAAATCCAGGAAAGAATAAGGGGAAGAAGCACTCGGAGGCTGGTGCACGGATTTCGGGAGAAAGTTGGGTAAGAAGGAGAAGGGATAGAATGAAGCAAGGGTCCGGGAACTAGGAAAGCAACAAAGTTCTGTGAAAGCTAACTACGGAGCACACATCTAGCCACAGCTAACAGTAGCGTTGAGACACGCGGAAGCGCAGGGGTGTGGCTATTTTATCGAGCGTGCTGCAATGAACGTGAAGGCTGGTAGGGAGCATTTAGTGTTTGTGGCCATGTTGGTAGTACAACAGAGTGCAAGCCCGAAGTGACAGGGACCGGAGGCCCAGAAGGGGCGTGTCCGATGGGTCATGACAATGTTTTGCATCCTAGCGCCAAGGTGCCCATTTGGTGGATGTGCGTGCTATAAATGCCTATAACATAACATAACATACTTTGCCACACTTGAATTGTTCCTCCCAGAGTATTTACTAATATAGATTATATATCTGAAATCTAGCCACTGTAATATTTTGTCACAAATCCATTTTTCCTACCAGACTATTTACCTATACAGGTTTTCCACTTTGAATCACACCTTTGTGATATTTTGCCTCACTTGAATTCTGCCTCCCGGAGTATTCCCATTATAGTTGTGTTACTCTGAATCTTGCCAAGGTGTTATTCTCCACACCTTTTTTTTTGTTTTGCACTCCAGGATATCTCCCATTATAGGTTTGCTACTTGAATCTCGGCTCTGTGATATTTTGGCACTCTTGAATTGTGCCTCCCAGAGCATTCCCAATATAGGCCTGTTACTATGAATCTCACCACTGTGATATTTTGACACACTTGCATTTTGCCTTTCAGAGTATTTCCCAATATAGGTCTGCTACTTTGAATCTTGCCACTGTGATATTTTGCCACACCTGCTTTTTTTGCTTCCCAGAATATTTCCCAATATAGGTCTCTACTTTAAATCCCTCCACTGCAATTTGCCCCCCAGAGTATTTACTAATATAGTTTTGCCACTTGGAATCTTGCAACAGTTATATTTTGCAAAACGTGCCTTTTTTATTCCCAGAGTATTTCCCAACATGCCTACTTAATATCTTGCCATAGGTCTCCTACTTTAAATCTTGGAATATAGGTTTGTTACTTTGAATCTTGCCACTGTGATATTTTGTAACGCTTGCACATTTTACCTCCTGGAGTTTTCCCACTATAGGTTTGATACTTTGAATCCCACCACTGTGGTAATTTGGTTCACTTTCAATTTGCCCCTGGAGGTCTCCTAACTTAAATTTGCTACATTGAATCCTGCAACTGTGATATTTTTCCACCCTGGAATTCTTGTCTCTCAGAATTGTTCCAATTGTAAGTTTGCTACTTTGAATCCTTCCCATGTGAAATTCACGCACTCTGGCATAGTTCTTCTTGGAGTTTCCATATGGAAGTTTGCCACATTGAATCACACCTCTGTAATATTGGGTCACATATATCCCCACTAGACCTACCCCAATGTAGCGATATTCAGCTACAAGTGCACTTGCACTTTGCCTGTTTGAGCTGTCCATTTTATGTTCCTTACACTCTTGAAGTTGACCCTTGGAGCTATAGGCCCATCTCATTCAACCCTCACATACTCTGACATTCTCACTACTCTGATTGCTCTCCTAACTCGGATGACCATCTCAATCTCTACCTTATAAGATTATGAATAAGGAACTCACACCCTCCCACTAAGTTAGTTCCTCCACTCTCAAAGCCTCTCTCCTTGTCTAACAGCTCCAAAATCAGAGTTTTCAATTGGCACACCAAAAAATCCCCTATTCACCCAGTCAGACACCAATGCGACCAAGCATTCAAGAAAAGCAACACACAACGTGCTTTCCTGAGTTTTAAACACCAGTCCGGCCTTCCCCAATAGTTCTACTCTTTCCCCACTTAAACAGCATGCAACACCAGGTAATACAGCCCCTACTCCCTGATGCAGCAATTCAGTCACAAATGCACCCAGCCTATCGGCATTCACTATCCCCCACAACCACCCTACCCCTACCCAATCCCCCACTGTTCCTAAACCTTCACCGCATCACACCCCTTACCAAAACTCATCCACCTACTCCTTGTCCCTCCAGCCAAAAACTCTATCATCAATACCACCAGCACCTGGAGACCCATTCCCACTCATCCCCTTATGCCCACCACTCACAACATCAACTGCAACATCCACTCAGAACACTCTGCCTCGTCTAACAGTTTACTGCCTCACATATTCAAGAAGGATCACCTTCACTTATCTCGCACTGAAACTGAAAAAGCCCCACAAGCCATGACAGCCACCTTGCCTTTTTCAATCCCTGACCCATAGCCACTCCATACACCCCATGCCCCCAGCTCCCACCTTTGCCCTGCTTCCTGGGACCATTTTATTCATCAACCATCCCGCACACAGGATGACCTTCCAGATCTCTCCCTCTCACCAGTCCCACCCCAACTTTGAACACTCCACAATCACCCCTACTAGCATCTCCTGCACACCAGTGCCGCAACCACCACATTCAGATCCTACTTTGCAAGCAATCCTTGCCTCCACCCCCTCTCGACTGACCCTCCAACTCTTATTAATAACCCCCTAGCTCCCTCAAAATACCTAATAAATAGACATCTGATCTCCCGTGCCATTCCTACTGAGAAAAACTCCCCCTACCTCCAGCCCAGACATAGTAATATCTCTCACTCATAGACTCTCGCCTCCTCCCCCACACTTCCAAATCCAGTGAAATCCATCCTTAACCTACTAAACAGCTCCCAAAACCCATATTCCAAGCACTACACCTCATGCAACCCTAGGCAACTGTCACCGGACTCCCCTCCCCGATCAGAAATCCGACTCCATCTCAGAGACCTTCCAACACCACCCCCCTCACACAACAGAATCTGCTTCCACTATCCTACTTCACTCCAGCACCTGGCACACTAGTTCACACCCTTTCCCACATACACTTACTTCGCTCATAGCCACATTGCCAATCGACATCCTGAATTCTACTGCCATCCTAGCCCTCACCAGACATCCGCCAATAATGTGGAGGGCTTCTGTCCCATCACCCTCTACTGGAAACAAACTCCCTCCCTCTGTGTACTGGCCTCCTTCACACACCGTTCGAATCATGTACAGAATACCACTATGCCATTTCTCACATCAGAATCTGACCCCCCGACGGTCTCCCAGCATCACCTCATTGTATTAGTGCATTTTCAACATCTGGTTCAACATGCCATGTGACCAAGTCTCCTGATAACTACAGGATAACCTGGAAACCTTGCAGCCAACACAGCAAGTCTCAGGCCCAACCCACTTTGTTGGTCGCACGCTAGAGGCAATCTTTGGTTAACTTGGCCGCCTCACCACCCTACCATCATGCCCACTTGCAAACAAACCCAATCCCACCTCTGGAAGGAAATATAAGTGGCTCCTGACCTGGCAGAGATCCTTCTCAACTCCCAGACCTCCATCTACCTCCAACCAAACCTGGTCACCATCTCTAAATGTGATCACTGGCTTTCAGAAGCACTCGACTCCATCTCCCTCATTGGATCATTCTCAAACAGACACAGACACTCACTCAGATGATTCAACCCAGCACCTAAAAAACAGGAAACCTTGAACCATACCCTGGAGCATAGAAAGCATTATTACCCTTCATCATCCAGTAGAATGGCCTATCCCTCTCACCTCAAACTATTTCATGAAGAAGTGCACAAAGCCTAAATATCCTACAATTAGAACAGAATCTCCAATATCCTGCACCCATCGAGGGAACTCTTCAACCTTATCTCTGAATTCAACAGCCCTGCCTGCTCCAACCTCATTGCCAGCCACACCCAATCCCTCTGTCACTTTCTCTGAGAGCACTTCAATGGCAAAGCCCAAAAGAGTCACAACTCCATCCTCCTATAATCTTCACCCTCTGCCCTCCCCCACCCACCCCGCACCCATAACATCAGAACCAACTTCCTCCCTCCCTCTCTTCTTTACCTTCTCACCAATCTCCCCACAAAATTACTCAAGCTTTAACCACTCAGTCAGGCCTTAGGCTCCCCTAGAGATCTCTGACCCCCTCCCCCTACTTGCTAAAATAAATCTTGAGAGCAACCTGTGCTGGCAAACTCGCAACATCCATCATCAAGTTGTCAGTCACTTCTGGTACCTTCCCAGCAGAATTGAAAATATCCTACATCAAACTCCTTCTAAAAAAGACCTCCTTGACCTTCTTGCCCTGACCAAATACAGAACTATCTCGAACAACCATTATATAGGCCTCTTCTGATAATCAAACAAGTTCTATTACTCCACACAATCTGGCTGCAGACAATTATGAGGAACTGAATCCTGACTAGTATCCATCTGGGATGATCTCAAAAGACACAGAACCTCAGAAGGCTGTGCAACCATAATCCTACTTGACCTCTCAGGAGCATTCAACATCATTAACTAAACTTCCTCGCCAAGAGTCTACATACCCTCGGCATCAGGTATACAGCTCAAAAATGGATACCCACCTTCCTCTCCAACAGATCTCAAAAAGTACACATGGCACCATTCTCCTTGGCTCCCCTCCCACTCACTCATGGAGTACTGTAATGTGCCCCTCTCTCCCCACTCCTCTTTAACCTATACCTATGCCCACTACCCACACTCATTCGATCCCATGGTTTATCATGCTACAATTACGCAGATGACACCGATATTGCCTTAAAAATTCCAAACAACCCTTCCACTATCTCCCTTGACCTTGCAACCTGCCTCTCAGAGATTGAATGCTGGATGACAGCCAGTCACCTCCTTCTCAATCCAGGGAAAACCAAGCTAATGCTATGTGGGAAGACTGCCCTCTTCCCTCAACGCACAGCCTGGTCGCTCTCCCTAGGCCCTACTCCCATCTCCTCCCACACAGTTACACATCTCGGTGTCATTATGGATGCAGACTTGACCCTATCACGTCCCATCAACATTGTGATAAAATGCTGCTACCAGGGCTCCAGATAAGGCGAGTACCAGGCCTTTTTGCACATGGAAATCTTGTAAATACGCTAGCTTTATTATTTTCCTGGGTACATTTACACACAGGTTTAGAGCAGTGGGCAGTGCAAAGGTCTGGTTACGTGACAGAAACCAGAAAGATTCTTGTGATTTTTATCTACATGGATGTAATTGCAAGCCACCTCTGAAACAGAATGTATTTCTCTGAAGCCTTTCAAAAAAATAAACTGCACACTGATAAAAGGAATGGTTTATTTCCATTCATCTTCAGAAGCACTGTGCATGTTTTCCTAGAATTTTAGGATTGTATAATTAATAAGACGGAAATCTAAGTTGCAATTGAGAATTATTATTTTTTTTAACACTTGTTTTCCAGTGAAAGCAAACCAGTATTGCACAGTTATATTTTTCAGAATTCCCTTGCTGTGTGCATAATAATGGAGAGGGAGGTTATTTTTACACTTCTAATTTAAATTACAGTCTAATTATAAAAAACAGTGTGTAAAATGATGACTATGCACAGTCTAGTTTACATCCATTCAACCTTTCGGTCAATGGGGTACATTACTATAAATGGTCAGTGGCAGCAGAGTCTTTGCTCAAGGGTGAGTAATTGTCATTACACTGCTCACAGGTGTTCTAGCCTCTCAAATCTTCAAGATTACAAATAAAACATGCAAAACCCGACTCTCAAGAAAGTGCAAGCGCTGTTCAAAAACAAACAAATGAAAGTTACATTGGTAATTGAAAAAGAAACTCAGCAAAACCTGTCCCTGTGATAATTCAGATAGGTATTTAACTTTATGTAGCGCTTCATAAATGGTTCACCATACATCTAGGCACTGTGATCATCATACCACAGTCGATACTCAGTTAACCAACCTCTAAAGGATGTTAGCCAATAAGATAGCTCAGCTGGTTGAGCACTCGTTGCTGCACTCTTTGCATGATCTGTGGGTTGCGGGTCCAAATCCCGGCAAGTCCAACTCAGCCTTTCATCCTTTCCAGGTCGAGAAAGGAGTACCAACTTTGGTTTGGTGTTAATTGTGATAAATATGTTCTATGTACAGCGCTTTGCCAAAAGAGCTAAATAACCATTTCACCACTAGATTAGATATAGAATTTAGCATGGAGTCCTTGCCTCTCTGCACTGTTGTATCATAACATTGGCATACCATTAGGTAGTAATAGCTCCAGAAAATTAGGACTTTCATTACACATCAAAAGACAATTCTGCTATCGAATCTCAAAACACACAATACAAATGCATGTATGCTTTACTATATAATTGGGTAGGTGTTTGTGATTTCAACATTTAAATATACACAGGAGAGATTAAATGGCCAGAAATAATAAAGGTGTATTCTGTCACAATGCAGAAAGCTGCCGCATAGTACTGATTTCCATACAGTTTTTTCACACGTCGGCTGGATGTTACATACATTTTACTCTCTTGCGATTGAGAAAAGTAATTTTTACTCTCTTAAAATCACATTTACTCTCAAAGTTTAGAAATAGTGAGTTAAATACTCCCATCTCAAAATCTTATCTGGAGCGCTGGCTGCTACCTACAAATATGCATCCTTCGCTGCTTCTTTCCTTTCCTGACCTTCAGACACAGAGTCACTTTGATGGTTACTATCCTCCTTTCCAGTCTAGGCTATGCTAATGCCCTAAACCTAGTCCCCCATGCATCACAGCTAAGAAAACTCCAATGAGATCAACACACTGTAGAGAGGCTCCTTCTAGCCTTAAGACCCAGAGAACTCATCTTCCCCGCCCTCTGTGCTTCATTGAATTCCAATTGGGCAGCGATCCTCCTTCAAGAACCAGCATACCAGCAGCATACTTTTATCTGATACAAGCCTAACAGAAAACTCAGATCAGGCTAAGCACTCTTACTAATCATTCCAGCGACCAAATCTACCCATATGGCGGGGTACCTCCTTCTCAGTACAAGCACCCGCAATATGGAACTCCCTCCCAGTAACCATCCACAGCATAGGTGCGACCACCTCGCCTTCAGGAAGGCACACAAAACCTGGCGCTTCTGCTCTGCAACCTCACACACTTAGTCCAGATCTGATGCACAATTCAACTTCTAACCCCATCCCCCCGACCCCACCAGCTTCCCACATGGGGAAATCAAACTCACAAGGGACTCAGTTAGGTGCCTCTGCAATACAGGCTGCGTGACAAATACTAATGCTTTAGCCCTACTTCACCCAGCCCTCATTCGCTATGACCGAGAGAATAAAGCTGAGCACCACAAAACATAGGAACTAACTGTTACAATTAGACACACACTCCTTGCCTCTGAGATATACGCTATGTGAAAAATATCTCTAGACCTACAACACCCTTGTGCGCTGCAACCAATATAATACAGCAGAGTTCCACGAAAGATATTCGGGCCAGCTGTACACATAGCCTGACACTTTGACAAGAAAAACGGAGTGTTCCCAATCAGTGGGCCCAGTGCTCACAATATGCTCTTCAAATAAAGCTGCCATTTTTAGATATGTATTGATTTCTGACTTTAGAAAAAAAAAAAGAAAAAACATTAGAGTATGTACAATTAATGCAGTGACTCTTCAATGAAAAGCGCCCACATTTATTTTTAAATCTCTTTAGAGGCAATAGCAGTCTTGACAGTATTAGCTCATCAGCCAATGCATTTCGGAATTCAATTCCATCTTCAGGGCTGAGCACTTGACAGATTTACAATATGTAGTATCCAAAGTAAAGTGGAATATGAAGAATATAGGTATTAACATGTGGCATGAAAGTAAAATTCAAACAATATACATACCATGACATCAAACATGGTACAATGTAAAAAACAAAACATTTTATGTCAATAATTATGTATGTAATTGCCACTCTTCACGCTAGTCAACCAAATATGTGGAAATGTACCTGCGGTAGTAATGCCTGTCTATCCGTAGAGAACATTGGGGCAAGCAACATTTCTGGTTATGTGTCATCAGGCAACAAATCTTAAGTATACAGATAAGTCTTCAAATGTACAAACCGGCCCTTAACTTGGCAGTCATTCCTGATAGCTTCAAGTCAAGCCATAACACTGGTTTGGGTCTATTTGACCTAAAACATTTGACCTAATCACAGATGATCACATTTATGTGACCTTTTTTTTAGTCTAAAATGCGGGTGGAGACCCCCCGCAAACACTCCCAACTTCCCCTCAACCTAATCTATACCCTTACCCACCGCCATATATCTATATATATTTCATTACATTTGACTGAAGGAAAGGTCAAAGAAATTGGATGAAATGTTTTAGGTCAAATGCTATTAGGTCAATTATGCTAATACCATCAAACTCTCTGATCTATAATTAAGTAAACCGTTTTGGGAGATTGGTTTGTCTGAAGTCTTCCAGATAGAATTATCTCAGTTCTGTATAGGGACTTACCCTAGCCGGTTGCCAGGCAGTCTTGATGAGAAGCGCAACCTCCTGTGTAGGCGCTGGTTGTATGTTTATACTCTGTTGCCCTGAAAGCCGATTGGCATTGTGATATCACACACCGGGGAATGCAATGAGGTCATTATAAAGATGACAGGAGGCATATGGAGTGGCACAAGGTAAGTTTATTTCAATGGGGCCCGCCGTGCCCATCCACTCAACTTAGCCTCCAACGGTTAACTGGGTCACGTGAACCAAGCTCCGAAGGAATACAAGGAGATTGGTTTGCGTGCCCCAACATTCCAAGGACATCTCTACACACCTCCCTACTTAAAGAAAACAAGAAACCTTTTCAATAAAGTTAAAGAAGCTAAAATTAACATTACTACTATAAACGTAGAATAGAGAACAACCACATGTGAACAGTTAAACACAAATATAGCTCCTACAATTGTATCAAGGTGATATAAAAAACCTTTGTCAACACCAAAACAATTTACAATTTAAGCACGGATGACTCACACATTCTTTCAATAAGATGCATAATCTTTCATCCACACAGGTTTAGACCTGGATCTCTGATCACTTCCACCTTGAACTCTTTCACCGGAACTGTCATGAACACCTCCACCATGGGCACTTTCAACCCCACTTTGAACACTTCCACCCTCTTCATCACTTTCCTCTTTGCTGTCATGATCAGACTCATTAGTTCCCACTCTCCTATCCACGCCATGTGCCTTTGCAATTTTTCCTTTAGACCAGACCTCTCCTCCTTCTACTATAACCACACTCTTCCTTACTGCAAAAATTCTCTTCGGACCCACAAATGTGCTGTCCAAACATTTGTTCACCAGTCTAGGATTCTTTATATCTATCACATCTCCTACCTTCCACTCACGCTCCTTCACTTTCTCACAAGCATCAAAATACACTTTATTTCTCTCTTGGCTCTTCCTGATTCATTTCATTATCTCTTCTCTATCCACTTGAATCACTCCTGCTACTCCCAACCACCCTGGACACAATTTAGTTCCTGGTTCCCTTCCCTTGAGAGAAACAAATGGTGATATCTTTGTCACTGAATGCGGGGTAGTGAGATAATTCCACGTCATTATCTTTAACATCTGCTTCCATGGCTGCTTTACCCTCATGGCTAATTGCAAGCCTTCTTTCAAAAAACGGTTGACTCTCTCCACTAGGCCATTGCCCTTGGGTGATATAGCGCAGTTCTAACATGTCTAATGCCATAACTGCTGAGGAATTTCTTCATTGCCAACGAGACAAATTGAACCCCATTGTCCGAAACAAGTTCAGTGGGCACCCCCTCTCCAAAGAATATTTTCTCTAAGAACGCTGTGAGCTCTCTAGCTGTGACCTCTCTCACTGCTTTCCATTCAATCCATTTGGGGTGGAAATCCAGCAGCACAAACAAAAACCTCAATCCATCTCCCAAACCCATAATGGGTCCCATAATATCTACAGCAACCTTAGACCACGGCTGCTCTGGCACCGTGTTAAGACACAACGGGGTCTCTCTTGTCACCTTAGTTTTATCACTCATTTGACACTCCATGCATTCCTTCACCCACCTTTCCGCCATCTTTCTATGCGCGGCCACCAGAAATTTTGCCGTAGTTTCCTCTTCATCGCTCCTTCCCCTTGGTGACCCTCATGAGCCAGTTCCAAAAGAGTCTGCCTGATCGACACCGGAGGTACAACACATCGTCCTCTCCTCAGTCTGCCCTCAAGTATGTTCAACTCCTCCTTGACTTCTCACCATATGTCAAATCTCCTATCCAAACTATTCTTGTGGGGCCATCCCTTCACTGTCCATTCTTTGATCAACTTGAGCTCTTCATTAGTATCTTCTCTCTGAAACCACTTTTCTTGAGCAACTGCCTCATTAATTTCAGCTACCACCGATTCTTCCACTGTCTCATCCTCCACCATATCAGTTTTGCTTAAAGGCATCCTCGATAGGCAATCTGCCACAACATTCTTCTTCCCAGGCAGAAAACTCAGGTCAAAATTATACCCTTGAAGACCTAAACCCCACCTGCTTATCCTTGGCGAACCTAGAGCCCACCTTCCACTCTCAAACAACTGTACTAATGGCTTATGATCAGAGCGAACTATAAATCGCCTGCCCCACAAGAAAAATTTAAAATGTAATACAACCCAGAACATGGCCAAAGCCTCTCTCTCGATAACAGAATACTTGGACTCCGCCCCCCTCAATGCTCTTGAAGCAAAGGCAATAACTCTCTCCTTATTCTCTTTATCCAATTGTACCAATGTTGCTGCCAACCCCATCAAACTAGCATCTACAATCAGAACAGTTTTATCCATGGGATTAAACCTCCCAATAGACGGTGCTTTACTGATTGCTTCCTTGATGCTTTCAAATGCCCTACCACACTCCGGAGTCCACTCAAACTTCGACCCTTTTTTAAGAATCATTCTTATGGGGGCCGACACTATTGTAAAATCTTTCACAAAACGATGGTAATATTCTGCAACGCCTAAAAAAAAGACCTCACTTGGTCCTTGTCCGTTGGCACAGGGGCTTTTTCCACAGCTTACCCAGTTCATCAATCTCATGTCCGAGATACTCCACCTTCCCCACCGCAATCTCACACTTGTCCCTTCTCACAGTCATACCGGCTTTTGACAACCTTCCCAACACTTGCTTCAAAACCTCATCATGTTCAGACTTAGAATTTGCAAACACCAGCATGTCACCTTGGAACACTACAACATTCTTCAAACCCTCCATAACTTTGTCCATCACTCTCTGAAATACGGCTGCTGCCGAGGCAAGACCGAATGGCATCCTTCGATACTTGAAAGTTCCAAAAACTGTAATGAACGCCTTCAAATGCTGGCACTCTTCCTTCAAGGGGATCTGGTGATAAGCCTGAGAGAGGTCAATCACAGAGAATATTCTGGCCTTATCGAGAGTCGACAACTTATCACTGATTATCGGCAAGGGGTGCCTGTCCACAAGAATGTTCCTGTTGATGTCCCTCATATCAACACAAAGTCTTATATCACCATTTGCCATGGCTGCCACAACGACTGGTGATAACCATTCTGAACTCTCACTTTCTTCAATAATCCCTTTCTGTAATAAGGACTCAATCTCAGTCTTTAGTCTCTCTCTCAGGTTATGAGGTATCGGCCTTACTTTATGCACTTTGGGGACTGCTCCTGCTTTCAAGTGAATCTCATGTTCAAAATCTCTCACCATCCCCAATCCTCCCTTAAAAACTGTCGGGAACTCTTCCTCCCACTTGTCACAAATCTCAGCCACTGAAACTGGCTCTTCGGCACTTGCTTGTATCCTGATCCTGAGTTTGCGCTGTTCCTCCCAGCCTAACAAAGACGAGCCTTCCTGTGTGACAAATACCTCTGAATCACAACTCCTGCCTTTATACTTAATTACTGCTTGGAATTTGCCTAACATGTCTATCTTGACATTTCCATAGGCATGTGGCTCTATGCCCTGCTCCTTCAATTCGCCCACTCTTCTTTGCAAACAAACTTCATATGTCTTCCTCGAAATCAAATTCCATGGAGAGCAACTATCCACTTTCAACCCCACCACTCTTCTGTTCATCATAAATACATCGGTTGGCGCACTACGTTTGCCGGACACTTCCGAGACTTCCAGAACATGTTTGGCCTGAGTTAGTTGAGCAACATCTTAGCTTTCCTCCTGCTCCGAGATTCTTGCACCAGACCCAATGTACTGCGCTTGTCCTGATTTTCTACACACTCTGGCGAAATGCCCTTTCTTCTTGCAGTTCAAGCAGAAAATATTCTTTGCAGGACAAAAAGTGCTCGTAGAGATATGGTGATTGCTGCCACATTTGTAGCATTTGACCTCCCTACTCAAACTCATTTTCTTGAATGCTCTCACAGCCGCTACTTCACCCTCTGGCTTCTCACTCTTCATCGTGGACATGTATTTGTGGGTCTGCTCCATGCCCCGGGCAATTTCAATTGCTACTTCCAGAGACGCATCCTTGGTCAACAGCCTTTCTTGTATCTTCATGTTGCTAGTACGACGTACTACTTGATCCGGTATCAATGAGCCAGTCAGTGCACCGAATTCACAGGTGTGACTTAAGGATGTTAGCGCTGCCACAACATTTTCTATGGGGCTCCTGTGGTTCTTGAACTCCCTGAAAGAATTTGTGTCTCTCAAATGTTGTGTTCTTCTTAGCCTCAAAGTGGATTTCCAGTTTTCTTTCAGCTATATTGTACTGGTGCATATCCCCTTGCCCCTCCAGTGGGGGCTGAGGCAAGCCATCATAGACACTACGACCTTCAGTGCCCAGTTTGTGTAGGAGGATTGCTTCTTTCCTCCCTGCAGCAAATTTGCCGCCCCAAATTGCCACCAGGTAGGTATCAAAGATCTTCTTCCACCTGTCCCACCTTATGGGCGGTGCTCCCGGCTCAGGTAAGAAAGGCAGGGGCGGGGCCATGCTAGCTGCAGCCATGATGGATGGATAATGTCACTTGCTCCACCCAGCACCTTAAGCTTACTTATCAGTCCCACTTTGCAATTGTCTCCAAATTGCCTTCACTTCAGGCTTGCTTGTCAGCAATGCTGACCAATGTTCACAGCACTGTTCCTCCTCTATGCACTTTCCTACATGTTCATGACAATGCTTGCATAAAGCTCCCTGGCTTCAAATCCTTTTTTTTTTTTGTCCCGAGTAGGTTGGGATTGTTTTCCCTTCGTGCCAAGGGCGGAACCGCTACTCCTCTTGAGCCGCCACCCTGTGTCCTCCTCTGCCTCCCCTCCTCACCTCTCTTGTGTGCGGCCAGGGGAGCGCAGCAAAGTCCGCAGCCCTGCACGGCTTCAATTTCGGCTCCGGCGGCTCCAGCAGCGCTGCCGCTTCACACAGCCCCGGGCCTCCAGCCATCGGCGCTGGCGAGGCCCTGAAGGGAGGGGCTGGAGTGGCGCTGCAGCCACTTACAGTGAGTCGGCTTCTCGCTCGCCGTGGACCATGGGCTGTCCGAGTGCTGTGGCAGGCCCCCTCATCCCGTCGCCAATATAAAGATGACGGGAGGCATATGGAGTGGCCCAAGGTAAGTTTATTTCAATGGGGCCCGCCGTGCCCATCCACTTAATTTAGCCTCCAACGGTTAACTGGGTCACGCGAACCAAGCTCCGAAGGAATACAAGGAGATTGGTTTGCATGCCCCAACATTCCAAGGACATCTCTACAGTCATCAGCACCTCATGTCCCATTCTCTCTTTGGTAACAGTGGGGCTGGGATGGGTCCAGGGAAGCGCATGACGTATGTATAGTAGTGCTCCACAATAAATGTGAGAAAACAGGCGGTAAACACCTAAACGCAGTTTCCTACCAAAATGACATGTGTAGCATAGAATGGGCATCTCAATTATGTCCCAGCTCACATTCCGCACTGGCGTGTTCACAAAAACAGGTAACCTCATTGATAGGTACACAGAGAAAGTCAGTTTGAATGCACTGTATCAGTAGATGTGGGGACCTCAAGTCATTAAGATATTAGCATGCAACTAGTGTTCCATCAGGCACTTGTAATACATTGGGTATTATACAAGGTATACTATTTACCATCATACAATAATTTGGACATTTAAAAGGGCCTGATTCATGGAACGTTTTCCTATGGGATTGGGCCATTGCTTCCATGAATCAGGCCCTTAATGTTAACATATTACAAAAAAACATAGGGCCTCATTACACGGACGGCGGTGGACCAAGGTGCTATTAGCACCTTGGTCCATGCCAGTAAAATACCGGCACCGCCTTGGTGGAAAGGGGAATTATTGCCCTATTCCAAGGTTGGTGGGGCGGTAATTCCTCCTTCCCCCATTGTCCTTCCCCATTCCCATTTTTGCCCCGTAGGGCATAATGGGAATGGGCATTGCAAATTGCTGTACCGTAATTATCTCAATGGTCCCTTTGCGGGTTGGTTTTTAACGCCTGCAAAAAACCGGCGTTAAATTCTCTAACCCGCAAAGGGACCTCGTAGTAAGGCGGTAAGGGTTAACGGTCACCGGTACCATCAACGGTGACCGTTAACCATTACCGCCGTCCGTGTAATGAGGCCCAAAGTATACTAAAAGTGTGTTATTTGTCATGTTGCAGCAGTTAGGACATAGAATGTTAGCATATCCAGAAAACTTAGCGTACTGGTGTGTAAGGATATGATGGTAGTTTGGAGATGAGAAGGAATCAAAACTGTGCAGTCAGGTGAGAAAAGGTTTTATAGCATCACACAAAACACACATCATGTATTTCTTCATTACGCCAGTAACTGGCAAGGAGCCTAATCGCTCAATCCAAAATGTTTCCCTCTGATCTAACCTTTTGGTCATGTTTTCATATTTTGTGTGCCTTATCACAGTCTCAACAATCTGGAAACGGATCTGTCAGATGTTATGTTTCATTGTGTGCCATTGTTTGGGCACCTGCTGAATTGAGATTTCTGTTTCTGATGGATGATCTGTGTTCATTCCATATTTGTTTTGCTGGTGTTTTGGATTGGCGTATGTAGTACAGTCCCCATGGACACTTGATTGAGCAAATTATGTTTGCTGTATTGCACGTGGCAGTATTCTGTAGTTTTATTTTCTCGTCCGATCTGTGATGATTGATAGTGTTGCCTTTCATGACAAATCTGCTGTTGCAACAGTTTAAGCATGGGAATGTGCCAGTATGCATCATAGTCAGGTCTTGTGTTGTTGTTTTTGTGCAGACCAGTTGGTCCCTGAAGATTTTGGTCTTTTGATAGGCAAATGCAGGCAATTCTTTAAAAATATGTTCAACTTTGCGATCATAGGTAAGTGTTTTCCAGTTGTATTTGTATGATAAATTTGATTATATTGCTTTGGGTGGAAAATGTCGATACATACACCAGCAGTGGAGTGTTTGCTGTTGCTTAAGTATGGGCTAGTAGGTCCTCCTTTGTATTGTGTCAACCATGGTGGTTGCAGCCTCAATTTCTTGTAGTTTATAGCCGTGAGCAATACATTTCTCTCCAATTTTTGTTATTTCTCGTGAATATTCAACCAGGTTGTCCACAATACATTTCACGCGCAGCATTTGGCTATATGGTAAGCCATACAGAGTGGTTAAGTATGTGATCCGTCTCATATTTGTACATAAAACAGTTTGCACATGTGAGCACTCTTTAAAAGTGTTGTGACGAATCTGCCCCCCTCTTGCCCCACACCCATTTAGACCAGAGTGCCGAGCTGGCCCCAAATCTTAAGTACCTGCATCACTCACTTCTCATGAAGTAGTATACATGCCACACTGCAGCATTTCGCTGCCGGCTATGTGCCAGGACTGTGCAACTTGAGTCATACATGTTGCAAGGAAGAGAAACATTAATAGTGCATTTATTCAAATTCAAACCACCTATACACACGTTACATATCCCTTAATGACCCATTATATCAGAAACACCAAGAATGTTTTAAAACGCATGACTTTTTTCACATAAGCAATATTATAGCAATTGGGCCTCATTACGACCCTGGCGCTAAGGGGTTAACGGCTCCGTAAAAGGCTGCGGCGCCGTTAACCCCTTAGCGCCTAATTACGAGGTCCCTTTGCGGCTCCCGACCTTAACGGCTGGTCTGGACCAGCCGTTAAAGTAGGGACCCGCGAAGGGACCTTGAAGGTAATTATGGTGCCGCAATTTGCGGTACCGTAATTATTGCCTTCCCCATTCCCATTGAGCCCTATGGGGCAAAAATGGGAATGGGGAAGGGCCAATGGTGCATGGGGAATTACTGCCCCGCCAACCTTGGAATGGGGTGGTAATTCCCCTTTGCACCATGGCGGACTCGTTACAATGCCGGCAGCAAACATGGTGCTAATAGCGCCATTGGTTACCGCCGGTGTTGTAATGAGGGCCAATGTCTTTCCTGGGAAGCTAGTTGATTTTTGTTCAGGCTCAGCACATCATTTTTCTGGTCATCTGTTCTATCCCCATGAATATGTAATCATGTATTAAAATGGTGATGTTCATACAAATTGAAAGATATTAGTTATAACAAATACACAATAAAGTCGCATATAAGTAGTTTTTCTGCAAACATTTTTATTTGCATTTGTAGCTCGGGAGTTGCAGTCCTGAGAGACCTTCCCCTTTTTAAGGTGTATCAAAATGTGTTAATGCCATCAATTATATCTGCTTGTTTTGGGAGTTTTGAAGCCACCTTACATATCCCTTGAATTGCATCCAAACAATTTAGACCATTATTAAGTATTTACGTCAGTCAACTCAGATGGAACATAAACTCAACAAATGCCCTTGTTCCCAATTAAACTGTAGCAGAGGAATGTGCAGGATTGCTGTCGTGTATTACTTTGCTGGTGTCCTTGGGCCAGCCCATTGCCCATGTGGTGCCAATTATGCACTCACAATGCGTCCTTGAAGAAGGCTATGTCCACTGTGTCGTCAGACATGACTATGGAATGTGTGCCATTCTTTGAGGTGTCCCCTACGGATATGAACAGACTGTCCTGCATACTTAAACTGTGCTTTGCTGCTAGATAGCTATGAAATGCCATTCATGTGAAGCTCTCTAGTGTGATGGATGCCTCGTTTGTGAACAGCGTGTCACCAAAATCCTCTCCTGACTGAACACTCTTCTCATTGTTAACATGATAAATCATAGGTAACAGCCTAGAATGTAATGAGAACACCTCCTTACTTCATTGCTCACAAATAATGCATTTCCGAACTGCACAGAATGTAATGGGTACGGTAAGGGTGAATATTAGTGAGTGCGCCTGCTCTTAGCTTGGTTGAAGTTGAGGTATACGCTGTATCCTGATTAGAGCTAGAAATGTAATCATTGAAGCCTTGGCAGGAGAACCTCACAGCAAACTGGAATTCACCAGCCAGTCTGTAATTGAATATAGCGGGGTGATCTTTTTTTAGTAACCTCAGAAAATCACGCCCTTTATGCACGAAATGCAAGGCTGCTTTTTAACCCCTCATGTAAAGTTCCACAGCATACGTTTCAGTTTGTCTCACTGTAAAACTAGGACTCAAAGTACACCCAGAATGCAAACAAATACATAAGGGCCTAAATAAAGGTTTGTGTTATCATGTTGGAATGGATCATGTTGGCAAGTGGTCCCACGTGTGCTGGGTGAGCAGACCGATGCTACACATCACTGATGACGCTCAATGAGGCACACACATGCCTGGCGTTGCTTGTGGTCTCATACATAAGCAGTTTGGGATGGTCTGGCCCTTTTTTGGGGTGGGACCAACCCTGATTTGCTTATGGTCTTTCCCTATTCTGTAATGGCTTCATAGGCTAAAGAACGATGGTCGAGATGGTTGCCCAGAGCAAGTGCCATAGGTCAAGATTCATTCTGTACCTTTCAGCCATCACCACTTTTGTATTATGTAAACCCCACTTTACCTCACAATTAACTAATGGCAGCAACCCCTGTGCACAGATGGAATCACTCAGTCATGTACTGCCTTAAGTGTTAAATACAGATTCAATGTAAACCCGATCACATAGAAGCATTCAGTTTTGACCAGATAGCTGCTTTACAATGTAGGATCATTGTGCAGAATCTGTATTTGTCAATATATAAGGCCATTATTGACTGAAAGGAATGAGTGTTCAAGGTTGTTTCCTCGCATTAATGAGTACTTTGTGCACTGGATATGCCTTCAATGAGTAATGTGGCTAAGAATCACACCCTTGCACACATTAAACACATTACACATACAGTTCCAGGTGTGCCATCACAACATGTGTTCAAAGAACAGGATGCAGAAAATACTCCCCCACAGAAATGTAGACTTGTTTAGCCTGCACTCAAAGTCATACCATCATGAATCCAGGACATGCAATCTGAAAAAATACAGAGAACAGAATTTGGACAGTGGCTTCGATTTTTATCACACCTCCCCAATCTCTTCTCCTCTATTATTTACCCCAGGAGACCAGGAACCTACACACATGGACCTGCTACAAATCACTGAGCAACATCACCAGAGAACGCTATCCAGTAACACTTATTTCAGTGCTGCTGTGTCAACCGCACTAAATCTAACGTTGAATCTTCGAGGCACTTACCACCTGCCGGGAATAACTGAGAGTGATACATGGAACATACCATTCAGCACCTGGTACTACTTATATGAACATCGGGTCATTTGTTGTTGTGACACCTTCTATCAGAGGCACTCTAAGGATGGTTGGATACCTTGGTTATTGTTGAAATACTTTATTTAGCGATTTACTCAAGGACCAAACATGTCCAGGCAGTTCTAAAGAGGTAATGTGAACATAACCTCTAAGCTAAGTTAGAAATTGCTTTTTCACATCTATATCAAAGATAGGGGCTGTTTTAGAATAGAAAACACCAACATTAGGTAAAGCAATGCACTCGTTTTTGGGTTTCTCCATTTTTTGCCGACATTCAAACGTGCTTTCTGTTTTAGTATGTTTAATTAACATCCCCTTTGTAAGTGTGCAAAGTAAGATTGATGAAGCCAGGCCGCTGACATATTCCTACATTTAAAGAAGTATTTTAGAACAGCGCCATTTTTAAAGCGTATTGATGCATCATTAACCTGTATAGTTTAGACACACGTGTTAAACTTTGCAAATTGAGCTACTGTCAGTTGTCCCAGAGAGACCCGCCGACAAACCAACTAGATCCAGTAGCTCACTATAGAGTATGACCGGCAGAAACATGCACATCATTCATCAAGAACTCTGAGCAATCCAAGCGCTGCTCACAGGGTATTTACACTAACCTTTAGGAGCACACAACACTTTTACTGCATTAATGGCTCATCAAAAACTCACATTTCTGAAGTGCGCAGGAACCTTGATCAATAATCAGCTTCAATGGTCACTCTGTCGATTTTCATTTCACAGAACCATATCAACCAGCTTCAACAAGAAGGAAGGCAAATAGTGTATCCATATATCCAGGAATGCCTGAAGATTTACAGATCATAATGATTCAGTCACTGCCAATATACGTGTAACTTGCAACAATCCGGGCTATGGAAGCGCTCTTTGAACAGTGGAGGAATAAACGTATTCAACATGAATGTGATCAATGTCATACAATTCTCAACAACCATATCAGGGTGTAAACGTTTTCCCTTTCAAACAACAACATTGTTCTTGCCCAGTGTCATGTTTCAGTCCTGGTAGGACCCTCAGGGCAACTCAACATACTAGAGGAGGTATCTGTAACCTGTCACTCTCCAGTTGTTTTGGAAAATGAGTCCCATGATTCTTCACCATTGTCTATTCTGTTTAGGTGGGTTTCATGGGAGTTGTAGCCCAAACCATCTGGATATCCAAATGTTTCAAACTCCTACCACTAAGCTAATACAGTGACAATGTGGGGCGTCAAGTATGAAGATAATGGTTCAACATTATCTTCAAACCGATGTAGTATTATCCAGAGTGAAATCTTACAGGATACATTCCTCTAGCTTGCTACTTACATTACCAACATTGACAACCTCATGACATGCTAGGATTTTGGACTTTATAGTGGAGCTGCTTGATCGTTAAGGCTGCAACACTTTCTTTGCAACTGTGCATTTTAGGTATTGTTACAAATAACCCTTAACGGACTAAGGACTTGGAATTACACCTGGACAAACTTGTTCATCCAAGTTCAGAATCTTATGAATCTTGAAAAATTTGGTCGGGTCAAGATTTCAAGACATGTATTGGGGGTTTGGGCAAAGAGAAGTAGGAGTTCAACTGGTGCAAGTGGATTAAGGCCTTGCAACCTAAGCCTCTCCCACCTGTCAGTAACTGGCAATTTGTTTGGTGCTTTCTTAGTTTGATACTTTTTTCCACTGCTTAAGCAACCTTCCTGTCTCTTTTTATTTGCAGTTGGTCACCTGGAGCAAGTGGCTCTAGGCCACATAACCAAATCTCCAGCCACCTGCAAATCAGTGCTAATCTGTTGGTGCCTTCTTCTTTTGTCACTCTTTTTTCCCAATCCATTTGTTAATTTATGGAATTCCACTCTATTTGCTGGTTCAAATAGTGACTTAAGAGCCAGCTACCTATCAATTGTTAATTATCTGGTGTTCCCTTCTTTGCTTGCTGCTCTTTCTTCCCTACTTATACAGCTTTGAGCCTGTTTTCTTTTGCAGTTGGTCGGCTGGTGCAAGTGGACATGGGTGACATAACCTAAGCCCCTAAATGCCTGTGTCCTTAAACATAGATCTCTTAAGCCATCCAGATGTTGAGAACAACAATGTGTATGCTGTGCTGCAAATTAATATATATTTGTTTTATTTGTATTTGGCTTTACAAAGAAAACCTTTACAAAAAGTACAAAAGTTTACAAGTCCAATAACAATTTCACAAAATAATCTAAAAAATTGTCCTAAAAGAAAATATGAAATATTTTTTTCAATTTGTTAAAATTTAAAATTAAATGAAATCCAAAGTTCACATCTATACCTTGTTATTCAATAGTCATCAATCCACATACTTTTGACAGAACGCGCATGATTGCTAGTTTCAAAGAGACAGACCTTCCATGTAGCATATTCCACCATATTATCTCTGGAAACACTCTCTCTGAATCACTCACAAATGTACCTATATATTCTAAATGATTTGTCATCAATGATTCACAGTCTAATAGTAAATGCCTGACAGTTTCCTTTACAGTTGCACTCTGACAGAAGCGACAATGAACATGAACACCCCCTGATTGATCTTGAATCTGCAAAAAATCCCCTGTTAACAGTACATTTAATCTGAATCGCATAACCAGAATCATCCACCTCCGGTCCCGAAATTTTGTAAAATATGGTTCCAAGGTACTCGGATCTTCCAATTTGAAACCAAATGTCAGTACAGCTGCAAGCTTTTTACACTCAAATTAGTTTCCCCCCAATAAACGTATTACAATCTTCATTTGACTTTCATTGGATTTGTGATCCAAAGATCCATATCTACACTAAACGTATCCAGTGAAAGACGACATTGATAATAAGAAGTGTGAGTTTGTGTTACCTGCTCTCAGTTTTGTTCCTAAGACCGCATATAGATTATTACCAGTTCCTAAAATCAATTTTCTGAAAAGTGATATTTTTTCCACTCAATAATACTGATCATTGACTGAAGACCCAACTCGCATCTGAGGGCCGAGAGCGGAATGCATTTTGGTAGACAATATATTAGTCTTCTCCATATTTTCGCTTCCATACTACTGAAGCCATGGTGTATACTAGACAAATACAATTCAAGGCCATAACTCAATTTAGGAATGGCTTTGAGTTTATAAAAACAAAGCAACGGCTGCAGTGAATATCTACAATACTTTTTGTTACCTCTTGGCATCTGTGATTTAAACAAGACTGTTCTTACCTCCAATACATTCATATAGGCACGTTTAGTAAATTCGGTAAACACTGGGTAACCTAGATACTTTAATGAGTTTCTAGTTGCCAACTTAAAACCATTTAATTACCAATTGAATGCAAGTTTTTTTTTGGATTCCAATATTAGTACCATAGACTTATTTTCATTTATAATTGAGCCATTTAGCTCGATGTAATTTTTAAAAGCATTTATGAATCGCTGCAGACCAATTTGAGTTTTCTCACTTAGTAAGAAATCATCTGCATAGGTAGACCAGTTTAGTTTCACCCCCTCTATTTGCGGGGAGATAAATGATACAGGGTCTAATACTTTCCCAACATCAGATACAAGAAGATTACATAGGGTTGGGCCAAAAATACATCCTTGTCCCAAGCCATTCTTTGTTGGGATTGCGACTGACACTTTACCTTCATCATTCAGGCGTACCTGAATCAGTGAGCCCTCATGGAGGTTAATTATGATTGACAAAATGGACCAAGGAATTCCAAGTGCAAGGACTCGATCTACCCGGTCAAATGCTTGCAAAAGTCTACAGTAGCTAAGTAAATTGGTGAGACATTTTTTTTCCAAGCATTTTCTTGTTGCAATGAAAACATCAGTCCTCCCAATTCTCTACCCATATGCTTCCTAAATCCAAATTGCTTAATCAAAAGATTAGAATGTTGTTCTGTCCATTCCTCCAGTAGATTCAGGACCCAACCCACGAAAATCTTAGAATCTGCGTCAATAATTGCTATAGGGCGATATTTTTTGGGATTACTTCTCTCGCCATTCTTGTACAATGGTGTTACGTAAGATGTTCTCTATGAGTTGGGAATTTGTCTTGCAATGATGATGTCAGAGAACAATAAGTATAGAGCCCTGGCTCACATATCAGTGTTACCTTTGAAAATAACATTAGCTAAGCCATTCGAACCCGAAGCTCTTGATGGATTACATTTTTAAATTTGTAACTCAATGTCTGCAACTGTAAAGGGACATTTCCAAATCTGAACGTTCAAGTCTATTATTATCTCAGGAGGCTCATATTTGGTGGCATACATATTCGCGAAATGACCCATCCACACAGTTAGCTTGCATCGCCATTTGAGGAGTCTCAATGTAATTTAGCAACTTCCAAAATTGTCAAACAGACCCTTCTTTAAGTGCGCACAACATATCCTCATTGTATTTTTGTAACATTGTGCATCTGTGAGCTTTAATCCAGTTTTTTAAACTTTAATTTTTCATTATGATTCTAACAGACTTCACAACACAGTCAGCAGATAGCTTTCTAATTCTTCTAATCTCTTTATTACATAGATTCTTATGGAAATTAACAAGACAATAAAATACATGCAGATGTTTATTCCTTGATGGCAGCCCGGTTTTTTACTTTGATTGAGCTGCAGATCATTCTCTCTATGTAAATGGTAAAATTCACACACCTGAATATGTGGTGTCTTTCCACTAACTGCAATTGATTACAATCAGCAATAAAGACCATTTTTAACTTTGCCACATTCTCGTTATGCCATGTAATTCTGTTTTTGCTGGTGTTAACAGTTAGGTTGTCAGTAAAATGATCTCCCTTAGTTGCGCCCATATTAATATCTATTTCAATTTCCAACAGTCTATGGTCGCTAAGATTTGTGTCTGACAGATTCAGGATTTTACATGCTTCAAACTATTTTTTAGACCAAAATATGTGACCTATTACAGATTGTTTTATCCTATTGGCCCAGGTATGGGGATCTCTATGTTGCTGTAGAATAGGATTTGCATGGGACAGGCCCCAGTTAATAAAAAAGAGTATCATATATTTCCCTGCAGGCATTTTCTGTTTGTGCTATCTTTATCCCCATCAATTCGGTATTTTCCCTTTATTTCAGCAATAGACAGAATACCAAGGTCTGATTTGTGAGTGGAATTCAGATTATCACCTGCCGTGATTAAGGCATTCAGGTCACCAACTACTAAAAGGTGGAGACCATTATATTTATTGGACATATCCGAGAAAAGTGAGTTCCCCTTCTTGATCGCAGATGATAAATCATACTGGGGGGTTTCAATAAATATTTACGATCAACATATTTAATATAAGGTGTTCAGTTGTTAGTTCCACCAGCACTGCCAAACACCCCTATATCCACTGAAATAGACTCCATAATTTTAATTCCCTCACCTGTCCTCACTGCAATTAAAAGGCCACCAGATGAACGGCCTCTCAGAGATTTTTTTGCCAATTGAAACCTAGAGTCGTAGCAGTTTATATAAAATATTTGTGTCATCCATGACTCATGGATGCAAATAATGTTATTTTTTATTAGTTTGGCACACAACTCTTTTGAAGAGGACAGATGGGAGTGACCACTGGAGTTCCAGGATTCCAGAAGTAAGTCGTTGTTCGGACTAAAGATTTTACTTTAGGGTTTTGAGCTGGGCTATGGAATCCCTTAAAAATGTTACTAACCATGACCATGATTGTTCATCGTCAAGTTTTGGGGGATTTCAATGAGGATGCTTGGAAGCTGGTTCTACCATAATTTCTCTCCCATTCTTGTTTTGAAGATATACATGTTTTACAAAATTATTATTTTTCTTTGCCCCCCTAACTGTCCAGACTTCTCTACTATTTCCAAATGATGGAACAGCATGGTTTGTTATTTTTTAGAGATAAATGTAAATCTTTTACATCATAACCCAGCCTATTTAGCTGCATCGATTCCTTAAGAACCACATCGTGGACCATTAGAGAATGAAAAACGATACATACAAAATCAAATCATTCTCGGTGGATAAAATCAATTTGTTTTAGATCTGCAGAAGTCAGCAGTCTCAAATTCGATATCTCACTAAATAAAGATAACACACTACTTCTGTGTAAAGAGGGAGGGCCTCCATAGTCAAATATGAAAGAGAGAAACATACTTGGGTAGTCGGTATATATTGGCCTACGACACTGAATACTCTTTAGGTCTATAATTGTTGGTTTAGAATTTGTTATATCTAAGAAATCAGCTGGAGTAGTGTGTGGCATATATATGACCTGTAGGACGTGATCCTTTTGTCTGTCCATTTTCAATGTTTTCCCCAAAATCTGTGAATCTGTGGCTCTGTCTTTCCAAAAACCTCAGAAGTGTTACAATACAAGTAATTTCAGAAGTAGGTTTTAAAACTACATGATCCCTAACCATCTGTTTATGAATAGAAGACTGTAGGGAGGATTGTTCTATTTGTGTTTCAATACTGACTAACTCTATAGTAAATTTGCTCATTACTGAGTCTCTATCCATCACTGTAGGTAGCTATATTGTGATCATGTTTTTTCGATAGTTTGCTTAATAAGAGATTACAGTGTAGAGTGATCTACAGCAGAATTTCATCCATTACACCACTCCCATCAGCATTGTTCAGACTAATGTGAGGTCCATTTCCAGGGACCTTACCCTTTTCATCACAATTTATTACTGGAGGCAGTTTTGAATATTCAATTTGTTCATTATAGACCTCTAAAATGGTATTAGAGCCAACTTTCAGATCTTTTTGGGGGGCTTCTACAAAATGTTTGTTTCCAGCTTCCATTTTAATACATTTCATTTGTGCCTTGATTTCAGAGGGATCTCTGATAGCAGCAGAAACCTCATCTAATAGTTGAATTTCAATTATTTTAAGTATGGATTTACACACAGAGTCAGCTGTTTTTGATACCGATTTTTGTGTCAAGTTCAATTTGGGTAAAGGGTTAATATCAGCCTCATGTTTTTTTACTGAAAGTTTTTGTATAAATTTAAGTGGGGGGGGGATTATGAGGAGTATTTAAAAACAGCTGATATGTCTTTTTATTCCCCTCCACTCTTTTATTGTTTCTATCCTTATGCTTCATTTCTTCTGACAGAGTGTTTGCAACCAGATTAACCATTGAATGATCTACACACATTTCAACACCAGAGACACTCTCTGGTTGTTTTAGAAAGCAGACAGCTTCTGCTCCTTCAAAAATGTCATTCTTTGTTTTATGTGTAGTTGCAGAATTGGTAATCTCATTAGGCTTTATATTTTTAGTTTTTTATCTTTTGGATTACCTTGAGGTATATTAGGGGGGTTCTGGACGTTTTTACCAACCTCTTCACGTCTCGTCTAATGGTTGTAAAACCTTCATCACGTCATCACTGCAATGATTTTTCTGTTTTTCTCCATACTTTTCTGGATTCTTCTTTGTTTTGCTCTTCATTTGTCAGCTCTCACAGCCAATCACCTTTCTTTAAGAGGGAGGACAACCATTGGTTTTCCAGCAGATGGATTTTGAACCTCCTCATAATCCACATAAATCTGGGCACTAGTCCCATCTATTTCAGACTTTAAATCAATTAAATCTGTCAAGGCCAACATACTATTTAGTCTTTTTGTATCCTCATAAGGAGTGATTCCAGTAGTCAGCCCTTCATATTGTTGTTGTTCAAGGGCCTTTGTAACCACAATCAAGCTATTTACGGCCTTTGTAAGGTCTTCGATTTTTACAGAGTTATATGCTGCTTCCTTTAATATCTTACCCACCCAAATATCCTCACCACCAAGCCTGGCCTTATAATTCTGTGCAGCATGAATACATGTTTGTGTTACCATTTCCTCTGGCTTTTCTTCCTGTATTTCCCCGACTGATTTAGGTCTGGTTGCAATGTCAGCATACGACTTTATATGTGGAAAAAATATTCAGCAAGTTTGAACAGATTTTCCATGCATAGACCTGTGTTTGTTTACATCTTTTACCAAGTTGGCTATAGTGTCAGAGGCAAACATTGCACCCTCAATTTTACTAATCTTGCCCAATATTTCAGCCAATGCTGTCTTCATAGCCCTTATCTCCCAATGGGTTTGCTTGTGCCCCTTATAAAGCAGATTTAAAATATGTGTCATTGGAGGGAATAAAACATCTTCATTCGTAGTACAATCCGCTATGATAGGAGAGGGTCTGAGACCCTGAGATCGAAGGTACTCTGGCTCCATTTCCTTAATCCCCATTTTAAATCCCTCTTGCAAAGCCCGTTGACATTCATAGACAGAATGGGAGGGTTTAGGCTCCAACCCAAAAACAGGGGAACTTGCATTAGTAATGTGAATATCTATTGCTTCGTGAGAGTCTTTTGTTTTCGGAGCTCCATGATCTAAATTTAATGTAAACGTCTTCATAGGCTTATTTGTGCAAGACTCATTAACATCAGTATTTTTAAACATGAAAACGCTTTCAATTCCAACCCTGCTGTTATGCTTGATTTATGCTTGATTCAAAATGGCGCGGATGCGCAATGCATTCTGGGAGCGCTTGGAGCCATGTTGGATATTTACTTCACACCGCAGTGAAAGGCTGCACACATTTTGCTGAAGTGTTAGATTCACAGTACTGAGACAAACATGCTTTTCCAAACCTGGTATGCGGTCAAGGCCATTTCTGCTGGGAAAGCTAACGTTGTTATGGCTTGCTACTGTTCTCCGTGGAGCGTGTTTTTAGAGCAGGGAGACCTTGCGTTCCTTGAGGGGAGCTCTCGATTGACCCAGCTGGCAACCGATGGCTGTTCCTCAACTGCGCAGGTGCAATTTCCAGAATGTTTGAGAATGAACTCCCCATTGTGGAGTGTGAATATATGCGGAAACCCGGAGGGGGTCAGGTGAGACTTCAGTCAGAGAAGGATGCTTACACCTGGCCTTCCTGTGAGCTGTGGTACTCTCAACCTGGCTGTTCCCGGGGTCTTCCAGCCGCTTCTGGACGAGATGAGGACTTCTATTACGCTCACAGTGATGTATTTCTTTTTGACTTCTTTATTTCTTCTGTGATTTATGTCCAGATTATTTTTATGAGTTATTTCCATGTACTTGTAAGCTCTGAATAAATAGCCGTAAAGAGCTGATGTATCTTCCAAGAGTGCGTGGTTGTGAGTTATTGTGTCAGTCTGTTTTTTTTTTTTTTTGGTTCAAAGTACTTGCTCTATGACTGCATTGATGATTTATGGTTGTTTCATGCACTTTTCGGGGGAGAGCAGTACATTTTTGGCATCACGAACAGGATGTACGTGATGAGTTGTTTGTGCATCCAAGAATCTGTTGAAACGTAGATAAGATTTGGTTGTCGTGTAAGTGAAGTTTTTTTTTGAAAATTGAAGTTTTTTTGTTGTCTTTTTGTTAACTGTTTGAGTGCTTGTGGGAGTGATTGCAGTGTGGAGAAGAAAATATATAGGTTCAACGAGGTTTTGCTTTGCTTGCGATAATGAATAGTTTGTTCAAGAAGAAGAACGTTACCGCTGGCGGTGACTGTTCTGATGTTGTTATTCCAGGTTGGACTAAGAGTCCATATGATAAGTTGGCTCAGGCCTGGGCATGTGGTGCCGGTTTAAGTGAAACTTGGTAGAAAGGATTGGGAGATGCGGATCCGACTGATGTAATTGCATGCTTGCAACAAGTACCAGTAGAACATAGTAAAGTATGTGTGGCATTAGGTAGGCGAGGTTGGTTTCTTTTGCATGCTTATAGGAAAATACATCAGATGAAAACAGACATGAAAAATGAGGTTTTGCGATTAAAGAGAGAGTTAGCTGCAGAACGGCGGACTGCGTTAATGCAGCAGATTTAAATGAAATTGTTTAAAGATAAGGCAGACACATATCAGGCGGTGGCCGAGAGGGCAGCAGTCAGAGTAGCGCGATATAAGTATAGGAAAAGGCGGGGAGGGGTCAACAAAAGAGACGTGGAAACTTTAATCGCTACCGCTGGTGGATACTGGGATCCGGACAAATTAGATGGTGATATTTTTGATTCGACCAGTCTAGAAAGTAGTTCTGCAGAAGAGTCTGACCCCAAATCAGAGGTGAAACAGAAAACAGTGGCGGAGAAGCCTGTTAGAAGGCGGCGAGCCGGACCACACCCGCAGAATCCTGGTGGTGGGATGATGGATTTAAGTACTTTTGAAGATTACACACAACAGGAGGTTGGGGAAATTATTACCCGTTTGAGGCAAAAATCAGGGGAAGCTTTATTGACATGGATGGTGAGATTACTAGACGGGGGTGCTGCAGGGTTGTTGGTAGATTCTACTGATTCACCGTGTTTTTTACCCCTGTCAATTGACACCAATGTACAGGAGGTCTTAAGAGCAGGACCACCCCCTAACGCAAATGGTCACAATACGCAGGTGTCTTTGTTGCACCTGATAGCCCAAGCATGTAACCGTAAATACCCTATTACCACAGTTTGGCCCAGTGAAGAAACAAAGTGGTATACGTTGAGAGAAGCAATTCAAAAAGTCAGAGAATATGCTATGAAAGAGGCAATTCACATAGACGGTCCTGATCATATGGGAGCCGTGCCGCTCTCAGTTTCAACTCGAAACATGGTGATTAGAACTGCGCTACCTGCATACAAAAGTATCATTATGACTTTGCTCGTAGGCATGACGGGCAAGGCTACTGATGAGGTAGCAGATGCCAATCGGCAACTTGCAGATTAGGGAGAGTGGGATAAGAGCGATAACAAGCCACGGGATAGAGAGGGGCGTAGTGAGAGAAGAACTGAAGGCAGGCGTCAAGATAGCAGAGACTCCCGAGTGTCCCGAAAATACATGTTTTTGGCTTTATTAAAAGATGGTGTGCCACATGAAGAAATTGATGGCATTGAAACCAGTGGAATGTATGAATTATACAAAAAACGAGGACTTGCAGCAAAAGAGCGCTATAAACAGGTTAAGAAACAAGTAGTCACCATGACACAGGGGGACACCTCACCTTCTGCTCCCCCTGCAGAAGAACAAGACGAAGGGTCTATGGGGACACCTTCCCCGTACCAGCCGGCATACGCTGATTTGAGAAAAGTGGTCACTCATTCAAAGTTTGACTAGGGCTTCGGCCAAGCTCCGGCAGCGTCTTCCAGCATAAAAGTGGATAGGCAGCCTCATGTTGATGTTAAGAATTTTTGGGGGCCAGGAAACACACAAGGGGTGCGAGCATTGATAGACACCGGGGCGGAGGCCTCTTTGATTCACGGTAATCCGACACGATTTAAAGGCAAACAGTTTCCGATTACAGGTTTAGGGGGAAAGGAGACCCCGCAGTGCAAACGAGAGTGGAGATGAAAATAGGCAATTTAAAGAGGCAGAAATACCAAGTGTTGATTGTCCCGATACCCGAGTGTATAATTGGCTTTGACATTTTGGAAGGGCTAACCTTGGGGCTTGGCGGTAAACTGTGCCAGTTTGGGGTGAGTGCATTAATTTGTACACCCATTACTGTAGGCAAATTGAAGATGCCCCCAGTGCAAGTGCCAGTGGCAACCAAGCGGGTAGCCATGAAACAATACCGCATTCCTGGGGGGCACAAGGAAATTTCAGACACCATCAAAGAGTACATGGAGGCGGGTGTATTACGCCCTATTACCACCTCATGGAACAATCTGCTCTGGCGGATTAAAAAGGGAGATGGGTCGTGGAGGATGACGGTGGATTACAGGGAGTTAAATAAACACACTCCTCCCTTAGTGCCCGCAGTCCCAGATGCTATTACTTTGATTGAAAATGTCCAAAGGTTTGAGGGGACTTGGTATGCAGTGATCGATTTAGCTAATGCATTTTTCTCCGTGCCAATTGCTGATGAGTGTCAAGAACAGTTTGCATTTTCGTAGGGTGGACGTCAGTACACTTTCACGAGACTACCCATGGGGTGCATGCACAGTCCGACTATCTGTCACCGGCTGGTGGCAGAGCATTTAGACAAGATACTGTGTAAACCTGACATACAGATCTCTCATTACATTGATGATATTTTGATCCAAGGCAAGGATGAGCACAGCGTGCAAAGTCAGCTAGATGTCCTTATAGAAGGATTGAAAAAGGAAGGGTGGGAGAATAATCCAAGTAAAATTCAAGGTCCAGCTGAAACAGTGATATTCTTAGAGATTCAGTGGCATCATGGGCATCGAGAAATGGTGCCAAAAGCACGACAGAAAATACTTGAATTCACTACTCCAACGAGCAAAAGGCAAGCTCAGCAGTTTATAGGACTGTTTGGGTTTTGGAGACAGCACATTCCGCATTTAGGGCAGATATTGGCCCCCTTCTACAAAGTGACACGAAAGAAATATGAGTTTCAGTGAGGGGAAGAGCAGCAGAGAGCCTTTGAGATGGCGAAAGACACCATGCAGCAGGTGCTTGATTTATGGCCCTTGAAGGAAGGCGAAGTGGAATTAAATGTGTCTGTGCAAGACAATTATGCTAACTGGAGTGTGTGGCAGAAACAAGACAGGAAACGTGTGCCATTAGGGTTTTGGAGTCGTGAGTTGACCGACGCTGGCAACTCATATACTCCGTTTGAGAAGCAATTGTTGGCATGTTATTGGGCTCTTGTTGATACCGAGCAGATGATCTTGGGTCATGATGTATTTATGAGACCTGAAATACCAATCATGCAGTGGGTACTGAGCTCTCCTAAAACGCATTGTATAGGACATGCTCAAGAAGCCAGCATAATTAAGTGGAAATGGTATATTCAAGACAGAGTCAAATCAGGAAAGGGTGGAGTGGCAAACTTACATGAGCAAGTAGCCAACATACCGCCCTCAGATTACATACCACCGTAGGTGCCTGAAAAACGTGAGTCTCCCGTGAAATGGGGAGTCCCTTACAGTGATTTGACCGTGGAACAAACACAGCATGCTTGGTTCACGGATGGTTCAGCTCGATATGTGGGAACTGAGCGGTACTGCAAAGCAGTGTCGTACAATCCCAAAACAAAAAAGATGTTGACAACGACAGGGAAAGGAAAGAGCAGTCAGTTCGCAGAACTTTACACAGTTTACCAAGCATTGAAACAAGAGACCCCACGTCAATGTCATGTGTACACAGATTCATGGTCAGTGGCAAATGGATTGGCACTATGGTTGCCGACGTGACAAAAGAATGGATGGAAGATTCATTCAAAAGAGTTGTGGGGAAAGGAACTGTGGCAAGATATTGCAGAGATGTTGTTACAAATTGAAGTCACTGTATATCATGTGGACGCACATTGTGCCACAGATTCATTAGAACGTTGGTTTAATTCTGTTGCAGATGAACACACCAAGATTGTGACAATGGATGCAGAGGCTTGGGAAGGCGATATGGAGGGTTTGGCCAAATGGGCCCATCAGAAAAATGGGCACCTTGGAGAAAAGGCTACTATCAGGTGGGCACAAGCTCGAGGAATCAGTCTTCCGTTAGAACTAGTGAAAACGATTATTTTACAGTGTCCCCTGTGCCAACACCAATTGCATAGACCTATACCTCAGATTGTTCGAGGCACATTGAGAAGAGGAAAATTCCCAGGTCAAATTTGGCAGATTGATTATATCGGTCCTATGCCAAACAGCAGAGGTTGTCAGTATGCATGCACTATTGTAGATACATACTCGGGATATTTGATGGTTTTTCCGTGCAAACGTGCAACCCAATTTAACACCATCAGGTTGTTAGATCAGATCATATTACATTATGGAGTGCCTTTGCAGATTCAAAGTGACAATGGGTCACATTTCAAAGGCAAATTGATCCAAGAATTTTGTCAGGAAAAGAGCTTTGAGTGGATTTACCACATCCCCTACCATTCAGCTGCGGCAGGGCTAATTGAACAAATTAATGGGTTACTGAAAGAACAGTTGCGCAGATCTGGAGACAGCAGTTTGGCAGGCTGGCGTGATCGTGTGTTTGATGTGGTGCAAGTGTTGAACAATAGGCCTGTGTATGAACATGAAACTCCTTCGATGCAATTAATGACTCCTAATTTACAGGTTCAACCCAATTCAGTTAGAGAAACATTGTTATACTGGGAAATTACGCCAGGTTCTTTAGCTCCCTATCGAGCAACTCCAGAGTCAGCAGGGGTAGACTTGCATTCCAATGAAGAAATCAGATTAGATCCAAGAGGAATAGTTGTCATTGAAACAGGGACTGGAGTACAAATTTCCCCAGAGCATATGGGATGGATTGCCCCTAGATCTGGCCTAGCATTGAAGGGAGTTCAAGTGTTGGGAGGGGTAATTGATGCTGATTACCAAGGCGAGATTAAAGTCATTCTAATGAATAGTGGGGATCAGTTGTTATCAATCCACAAGGGTGATCGAGTGGCTCAATTGATAGTCATTCCCATTAAATTGTCCATGATTAAAAAAGGGGAGCTTCCTACAGTGTTAACTACCCATGGGGATAGCGGTTTTGGCTCTTCAGACAGTATGGTACCGGGTGCAAAGGTGTGGGTGGAAAAGCCAAGTGGCCCACCCGTGCCAGCAGATGGCATTGCATCAGGCAGAGATCAAGTGGTTTTAGTAATGGAGCCTGGTAGAAAGAAATGGCAATATGTACCCACAGACAAATGTTACCTAAGAGAGTGATGTGCAACACTGATATCTCTTTTCTGGGTTTGCTTTGTAGATTCTGGGTCTGGTTGGTGCCACTGTGGCACTAAATGGACTCCATTTGGGCGAATTAGACGATCTTCTGTTACCAGCGGCAAATGTCACATCTGTGCCAGTGATCAAGGGGATACTGATAGTGATGAATAATGTTGTCCACAAGTAGCCCTATGCTAGTGCCGACAAGCCCGCCCGACCGGAGACATGGATCCGTGAAATGCGACAAACACATCAGAAGCAAGTGAAAAAGACCTTGATGGCAGCTGTGCAGGAGCCCTTTGTAGGAAGGAGGAAACACTCTCCTATGATCACCCAAGAAGAGAATATGTGAATATATCTGGCACAGCAAGTACTGAATATATCACACTTTTGTCTTACTGATGTGCCCAATGCTGAAGCTTTATTGACTACATGTTTAGTAGCGGTGCCGACGCCTGTTCCAGTTTTAAAGCATATCTTCGGCATCACACATAATGATTCTTTAGTTCAAGACTCAGACATTAGACAATCTTTTTCAGTTTATGAATATTGTCGGTTCTGCCAAGAGACCAACAAGAAATGGAGAAATTTGACACGTGTGATTACGTACAACATAACCCAAGGCGATGTGTGTTAAATTATGACGTGCAAGGCACAAGAAATTGGCAAATGCAGACAAATAGAGTTGACCAATCAGTAGAATCATACTACGTTTGAGAGGAGACTATGTTCACGAATGTCATGCAAATGCACCAGTGTAAATAACACTATGGCCCTCATTACGACCCCGGCGGTAAGTAATGTACATTACCGGCATGGTGCAACTAACGTGTCTGTGCTGGCCTGAAGCCGTAAAAAGCGGCACATTACGACCCATGTAAACTGCGCCATGCCGGTAACGCCCCCAAAATGGCACCTACCGGCATCGTCTGCCGCGCAAGGTGCACCACCGCCACCCCTCCCACCGATATTAGCGGTGACCGCAATCAGCGGTGACCATAAATAAATGCAACCGGAAGTTGCGTCATCACCGCGGAACGGGAAAGAGCACGGCGGCCATCTTCAAAAACACAATCCATTAGCATCCTCTGCAACCAGTGGACATCTGACCCTGAGAACCGGCAGAAAACATCAGCTACATCTACCCTTCGAGAAAATGCCTAAAGTTGTCAAGAAAAGTTGTGATCGCCAGCGGCAGGACTGTTTCAGCAGGGAGGAGCTGAACATGTTGGCGGAGACACTCCAGGAAAACGCTGCTGTAGTCTTTTCCACCCAAATGACGAGACCAGCAATTGCACAGAAGAAGGCCATATGGGCCCCAGTTGCACAGCGGGTCAGTGCAGTGGGAACAGCACCCCGCAACGTGAGACAGTGCCGTAAGCGGTGGGATGATCTCCGGCTCCGCGTTAGGAGCATCCTGTCCGCCAACAGGAACATGGGCATGGCAACCGGCGGAGGATCAGAGTCCCCAATAAAATTGCAGCCCTGGGAGGAAATTTGTGACAGTATAATTGGCATCGAGATCATCGAGGGGGTAGGAGAAATGGAGAGAGGAGCCACGACATCAGGCGATGCAGGTAGGTGCCTCAAATCAAGCCATGCAAAAGTCACTGAAGTCCATATTCATGTGAAGCACAATGTTGCCTAATAGTGTTAATGCGACACATCAGCAGAAGACTGCCTACAGCCATTTCTGACCTCCACCCTGTACACACGCAGTATGCACACCCTAACTGTATGCACCCACATACCTCCATGCTACTTCCACACAAAAGGGAGACAACCTGTATGTCCCAGCTTCCAATGTGCAGCATCTAGTAATCAAAATGATGGCAGTCATCACAATGCCCGCTCAATGTCCGCAGACCCATCAATAACACTTTCCCTCCTTTGCTCCACCACAGGCTCCCATTCCGACTTCGACGAGGAAGACACTACTGCCACCACACCTGCCAAGAAGGCCAGGACCGCAGTGCCAGCACAACAACCCTCCACCTCTGCTGTACAGACCAAACCCACACAGCAGACAAAATCTGTGGGAAAAACACAGGACAGGGCACTGACAGGCACCACAGCAAGCAGCACGGTACCAGCAGCAGCAGCAGACATACACCAACTGGTGGCCACAGAAGGGACTGTGTCTGCAGGAAGCAGCACAATCGGGGAAATTGCTGCCATTGCAGCTTCCTCTGACAGTGATGCGGGGATTGATGAGGAGATCGTTGTAGGACTCCCCCACTGCCCACCCTCATTCCCCCTACCTGTCCCAAAGTAGCCAGCATGAAGATGCCACACAGGGGCAATCAGATGTTGAGTCTTGGCCAGGCTCTCCATGCTCAGTGCAAGATGTGCACGAGGCGAGCAGCCCAATGGAAACACCACTGCCAATATCCATGGCCCAGAAAAATCAACAGTCGTTGGAGGAGATTATCACACGGCAGCACCAACTCTCCTCACTTCTGACTGAGCATGTGGCAGAAAGTGGGGGTGCAAGGGCAGGAATGCAGCAATGCGCAGAGACTGTGAAGGCTGCAATACAGTCCTCCACAAAGGACATCTGTGCTGAACTCGCCGTGGTGCGGCACGTGCTCTCTGAGCTAGTTCAGTCAATTAGGGACATGCGTCCCAATGAGCAGTCAGGTACCTCCTCCGCTGCAAGTTGAACCCCAAGCAGCCCTGTCCGCCGATCAGGCAGGAACCTGCGGAGCACAGGCAGGGGTGCCCCGGGGTCTGGGAGAGGGGGCTGCCAATAGTGGCCACCCAGTGGAAAAATGCAACATTAGCCACTTCATCACAGGCATCCTCACACCTTTGCAGGGAGTTCAGGAGGGAGGGGGGAGTGGTTGTGTTGGGGAGTTCAGGGGGGAGGGGGGAGGGGGGAGTGGGTGTGTTGGGGAGTTCAGGGGGAGGGGGGAGTGGTTGTGTTGGGGAGTTCAGGGGGGAGGGGGGAGGGGGGAGTGGGTGTGTTGGGGAGTTCAGGGGGGGGAGTGGGTGTGTTGGGGAGTTCAGGGGGAGGGGGAAGTGGGTGTGTTGGGGAGTTCAGTGGGATGGGGGAGGGGGGAGTGGGTGTGTTGGGGAGTTCAGGGGGGAGGGGGCAGTGGGTGTGTTAAACGAATTCACATTTCCAATACACTTTTCCCTTTTGCGCAAATCAAATGTGTGGACATTGCTCATTGCGTATGTGTGCTTTATTGGTGTACAGTCCACAGTGTGCATGTCCCAGACACACACACACACACAGTGCCCCAAGTGCCATCTCCATGTTACACACACCAGCCGTGTGTGCTAAAAGCATTGGTTAATGATATTTTGACGCATTTCACGCCCCTCCTGTGCATCGCTGCCTCCCTGAGGTGCTGCCCCATCCCCACGCTCCTCATCCTCATTGTCAGGTGGTTGCAGTTCAGTGTCAGGGGGCAGGGCCACATTTGCCTGATGCACATATTGTGTAGCATGACACATGCCATGACGATCTTTGCAACCTTCTCATGGCGGTACAGGAGTGCCCCACCAGACCTGCTGAGGCAGTGAAAACGTGCCTTCAGTAGGCCGAATGCCTGCTCAATCAGCACACGGGTACGTGTATGTGCACGGTTGAAGTCCTCCTCATGCTGGTTCTGTGGGTTCGGGACTGGTGTGAGGAGCCACCTCCTCAGGGGATAGCCTGCATCACCTGTATGTGGGCAACAATGTATGTGTCAGTCATGACATCAAATACCAAACATGATGTGCCACCATGGCATGCATTTGACTTTCACTTCGAACCAATTTTACATGCACAAATGGATTCACACTATGTGACCAGTATATGTGTATTGCTCTCATGGACTGTTTCGCATGCCAACAACCAATGTATGCAGGGGGGTCAAGTGCCTTGTGAGTGCCCATCCACTGTGTTCATTTATGGCGTTTGTTTTGTTGACCTGGCACGTGTCCTGTGATATCAACGCTCACATTATGGCAACATTGCTGTCAGACTCATGATGACCCCAATGAGCACTACTGATGTTGATAGGGACATTTTGGTGCCTTGGTGTCAGTGTAATGGTGTTTTGATGTTTCTGTCCGTCATATGCCTCCTTTGTGCGCAGTTATGGGGGACAGGCCTTTCAGTTGATGGTGTTTGGTGCCGTGCATGTAGGTGCATTACGTTGAAGTCAATTTGGTCCGAATCGGTACAATGCACTTGCAGACGGTTGTGTCATGGTTGGGACACACATTCATTCACATGGTAGGGCTGCTTGCATCGGGCATTATGTGTACAGGTGTCAGCTGACGTTTCTGCTGCTTTAGGGTATGAGCTGGCTCCATTGCCTCTGCTACTCGCAGCCAGGTAATGTTTGCATCATTCCTCCCCCCTTTCAGCCAGGTAAAGTATGCATCATTCTCCCCCCTTTCAGCCAGGCAAAGTATGCATCATTCCCCCCCCCGTTTCAGCCAGGTAAAGTATGCATCATTCCCCCCCCTTTCAGCCAGGTAAAGTATGCATCATTCCCCCCCCCCTTTCAGCCAGGTAAAGTATGCATCATCCCCCCCCTTTCAGCCAGGTAAAGCATGCATCATTCCCCCCCTTTCAGCCAGGTAAAGTATGCATCACCCCCCCCCCTTTCAGCCAGGTAAAGTATACATCATTCCCCCCCCCTTCAGCCAGCTAAAGTATGCATTGGTACGTCGATCACCTACCCACTTCACATTTCCATGTCCATGACATGAGACTCACTGAGTAGCCAGGATCTTGGCCCTGCATGTCGCTCCATGTAGCGTGGTATTGTGGAGTTACGCAGGACCATTGAATCATGGGTTGATCCGGGGAATCGGCACAACAATGTGTGATGATCCTGTTGGAGTCACAGACCATTTGCACGTTGATTGAGTGAAATAGTTTACGGTTGCGGTACGGTACCTCCATGGCATGTGGGACCACCAATTCCACATGGATGCAGTTGATGGCACCAATGCAACCAGGTATGCCGGCTAGTGCATGGAATCCCACTTTGGTGTTTGCAATCTCCTGGGCAGACCGTGGTAATGAGATGTGGTCATCTGTGTGCTTGAGGAGGGCATCAAGCACTTGGATAAGTGTATGTGAGAATAATGGTTGTGAAATGCCATGCAAGTGCCCCACTGTGTGCTGGTAGGTGCCTGTGGCCAGGAAGTGGAGCACAGACATTACCTTCAGTAGGGGTGGGATGGCGGTGGGTGTTTCTATCATGCTGACGATGTCGTTGTGTATCATGTCCACGATGGTGGTGATGGTGTCCCGGTCCAAACGGTACAGGGTGTGGATCTGCTCAGTGGTGAGGTTGAATGGACTGGCTCTGATGCGTGGGATTGGGGGCTGCCTGCGTGGTGGCACTGGCTGTGCTGGTGGGGCTTGCTGGCCCTGCCTTGCTCTCCTTCTCCTCCTGCGTCTCCTCTGTGCTGCCTGTTGTTGTTGTTGTTGTTGTTGTTGTTGTTGTTGTTGTTGTTGTTGTTGTTGTTGTTGTAATTGTAGCACTTGCATTGCAATCAGGTCCTCCAGCCCCAACATCGCTAGTCCTATTGGAATCATTGTGGAGTGTGACTGGGTGTGGGAAGGGGTGGGGTGTGCTCTTTTTGTACTTGGTGAGTCTGTATTGCTTCCACCTGTGCTGATTCTGTGCACCTGTGGCAGCTGGATACACTGCACATGGCCATTTATGGTTGGTTTGCGATGGCGGAATTAGCACCATGGCGGTAAGGTACTTAATGGCCTTTGTGATGGTGTTAAGTGCATGTCCGCTTGGTTCGTGATTCGTGTACCTTTGCGTAATGCCGGTATTTACGGCATGGAAGGTCGCGTGCCAAGCTGTCTGTCTCTCTCTTGATATGTGTTTCTTGAAGTAGACGCGTCTGTCAATGTCAAACCCAAGGGACATGACCAAATGGGGTTCAAAGCCCTTGTGGTGCATAGCAAGGTGCCAGGTCTGGATGCCAGGGTGTTTAGTGTTGTTGGTCAGCAGTAGGAATTCAGACCTGGAGAGGTTCAGTTTAAGGTAAGCACTGGATATCCATGAATGGATCAATGTGAGGCAGGCTTGAGCCTGTGGATGTCTTTGATCGAGGATATATTGAGGTAGAGCTGCATCACATCTGCATATTTTTGGATTTGGATGTTGTGTGGAGTGTGGAGGGTTCTGAAAGGTTGCATGTCAAGATTTATGATCACAAGAGATAGGATGGATCCTTAAACTACTCCACAGGTAATGGCTAGAAATGGTGATATGGAGAAATCCATTTTTACAATATGTTGGCTATTAGCAAGGTCCAATTTGAAGCAATTTAGGATCATCTTGCTAAACCTGAATATGCTGATGGCCAAAACATGGATCACCCACACTCCTTGCTACCCACGTGGACTTTCTATTGGCTCTGACTGAAGCTGTAAACACTGTCGACTCCTCCAATTACCCTTGTTTACTCTTTTCATATGCAGCCTCAAACACTATGAAGGACCCTCCATGCTGATGATGTTGTCTATTAAATCTTCACACAAAATGTGATACCCTATCCTCTATCTCTACCACCCTTTCCACATGCATGCATTTTCCCATGCTTCCCACACTCTCCTTTCTATTACACCTCTCCCCAGTCCCTCCCCAGTATTCTACCTTTCCACTGTTTTGCAACAAATCCTCCACTCTGATTGACCCATTTTCACCACAAATTATTAAGGAAATTGCATCTGTCATCACCACTCACTTTTCTGCTTTATTAAACGTATTCCTCTCATCTGATATTCATCTAATAATCTTTCCGCCTGTTAAAAAACTGTTGCATGCATACCACTCCTAAAGAAACCTAGTAATAACCCAAGTAACCCATCAATCTTCCTCCTTCCCTACGTTCCTAAATATTCAAGAGGACTATTTTGAACCTCATAGTCAACAAATTCAAGGTAGACTCACTTGCTGACCCCTACGAATCTGAATTCTGACCCAAACACTGAACAGAGACTGTTCTCATGCATGTCATCAATTATCCTACCATGGTCCACTGCTCTCACCTCTCCTCCATTCACATCCATTCATACCTTTCTGCTGCATTCAGTACTGTGGATAATCCATCCATCTTTCAAAAACGTTTCACCCTTGGCTACAGGGACACTGTACTCGACTGATTCCCCCCCAATCTCTCTGGTTGCTCCTTCTCCATCTCTTGGGACTACAGCAACTTAGCTCAAACACCCCTCACCAGGGGGCCTTCCTCTAAGATCTCTCGTAGGCCATTTCTCTTCACTGTATACAAATGTCCTTCCGCAAAGTCATTCCCTCCTTTGGATTAACCATCACCTTGTTGATGACAATACTCAGCTCTCCTTCCTCTCCTTCAGCGGTACCTTCTCTGAACATATAATGAACTGCCAAATTGCCGTCCACCAATATATATCTCTACACTGCCTCATTCTCAACCCCTCAAATACAAAACTCATCTTTCTTCATGCCTCCAATGTAAACACCACTCTCCCCATTCCCGTCTCTTTCCCCACTGACATCATCACTCCCTTCACCATGGTTCAATTCCTTGTGTTCTCTTTGACAACAAAAGTAAACTTTTACAGTTATTCATAGCCACTGACACCACAACTCGACACAAACTCCTAAACATTGGAAAAATCTGCCCACACCTGAAGCAGCTTTCAACTAAAACACATATCCCTACTATTGTGCTTAATGAATTGGACTACTACACAAACTTTTTTCTTGTTCTACACCTATAATCTTCGGTTCCCCTACCTCAATTTTGTGATGCACACCCATTTTAACCCTCTCGTATCCTCCTACTCCTCTACCTACCGTTACAACCTTGCATGGCTATACATGCAAAGTCAATCCCTAATTCAATTCCTGCTATAAATATATCTATGGTTTTGCCCTCACCAGTAACTTGCTGACTGCATCTCATACTAATCTTCCTCTCTAATGCACCACTCATAGCCTCTCCACAACGTATCACTCTTCTGCTGCCCCAGCTCCTATTGTGTTCTTCACTCATGTTCCCCATTTGCCCCACTCCATTGAAATGCCCATTTCCCTTGTATATGTTCTCTGTTTTAGCAATTCAAACCACAGTAAATGTCCCTCAATCAAACAGTATTCTTGTAAAGGCTCTCTTTTATTGCCTTCATAGGCCAGTCTAGTAGAGGGTTCCCAAAAGCTGTGGCACATTCTATGGCAACCTCAACAAGATGCCTGATGTGGGTCACATTTAGACTAATCTCATGGGAGTGATCATTCTGCGCCCTTCAAGTACCGTACTGTTCCCGAGATCCATGTTCAGTAATGGTCCATGAAGCTAAATAAGAATATCTTCTCTCATTTGTTTGGGGGCTGATTTTATGCAGAAACAGTAAGTGCCTCTGTTACTGCATTCAGAATGGTCCCTCATCGTATAATCATTTTGTGCAAGATGTATTAGATCTGCTTAATTTCCTCTCCAACAAATTTGTTTTTCAACAATATCATGATTAAAAATTGTGCCATGCGTTTGCTCAGTGGCAACTATTTTAGGAGCATGCGTGTCTGGGTTTTAGCCTTCGTCTTTTCCATATCATGATACCGTAAAAATAGAGTACACCCCAAAAGGCATGGTTCTCTTTTTCGTTTAACAAATATTGCATAACGCCACATCAAATTAATATGTGCAGGAATGTAATATTGAGCATTCCATCACATTTTAACAAACCATCAAGATAAACAAATTGAGCAAAACACGGTGCCAAAGCAAGATGTTTAAATATGTATCTGTAATGTGAAATAAAACAAAATGAATAATGATTCACAGAAATAAAGTATGTTTTAAACAGTAGGTGTTCTTGCACTCTACTACGTTTCCCATGTTTGTGGCAGCATACGTGATTTAATTTTAGGACATTAATATTCATGGCAATGTATCTACTTGCAGAGTGTTTTTAACATTTCAAAGCAAAGAGAGTGTTTTGTATTAATATTTCAGTAACCGAAATGCAATGAAAATCTCTGGTTGAAGCTTTTCCTGCATATTTTCTCTGCAAGGTGGCACGTCTCTTGTATTGAATTCAGTTTATTCAATGTGCATTGTGCTAGACTATATGGAGGCTTAAAGTATTGTAAAGGTGTTATTCTCTGGGCTTCATCATAATGTTTTACTTGAAGTGCCACTCAACATTTGTTATAAACAGTGAATGTGGTTTCCTGAAAATGTAGTTTTGACTTTTATATTAGGATGATGTTGGAGCTGGCATTAAGAAGAGGCAATGCATTAGCGTGGGTCTCATAACTTGCATTGCAAAGGGCCTCATTACAAGTTCGGCGTGCAGGGCAATGTTGGCAGTATTTCCATTACAACCAATTCCTTATGGTGATACAAGAAGTGCTGACAAGTTTACTGCACTGCGAAACTTCGAGTTTAGAGGTGAAGGATATAATGTATCTCAAACATGCAGCTGGGTGCAGATGCTTCTAAAATCAGTGGATTTGCTGTGGGAGAATTACTGCTAATCGTAAATAGACAAAATCCCCATGGAGTAACATAGATTCTAACTATGGGTATAAACACTACATTTTTCCTACTTGTGATCTGTGTTAGAGGTGGCGTGTGACCCCCAGGTCCCCACATGTACACACACACTCGGACGCATGCATCCAGGAACATACACAGGACACGTGTTGCTGGTATGGTGTCCCGGCTGCAAATGCCATCCGCGGCATCCTTTATTAACAACGCGCATGCTCGGCACTGAACAAGGCTCGCGCATGCGCACAATGCGTACGTACTACCAACATCCCTCCTTTTTCCCCAAATAATGAACAAGTCCAACATTAACAAGTAACACACACAACCTGGGAACACCGGAACCGTTCTCGATCTCCTAGGAGACCGGGTCTATGATGAAATCCTGGAACCTCTGTGGGCACTGTCGACCCTCACGGCTCGGGTACCTTCAGGACTCCTCTCGAGGTGGTCTTCGTGTCCCTGGGACCTTTGGAGTGTCTTCGTCCCTCGGTGGCGGTCCTGGTCCCAGTCCCAGAGACGACGCCTCCAGCGGCACAGGAGGTGGGAAGGCTTCGATCCTCTTGAAGAACGAGACATTCCGCGTGATGGTTCCTCTTGCATTGGCCGCCGTGACCATGGATCGCTGGGCCTCGTACGGGAGTGCCAGCTTCCCCTCGGGCCTTCTGATCCGGACCAGCACAGTGTCCCCACCACGATCGTCTTCTCTGGCAGGTTCCTGCAGGCACTTTCCTGCTCGTTCTTGACCGCACGCTCTGCGTGTACACGGTTATTGTCAATCACCCGCAGGCAGCGCCCCTCCACTACTGGCAGCAATACTCTGGGGAACCACTTGAATAGGGCCTTGGCTGGCGCGACCCCGGTGGACTGATGGGGGGGTGTGCGGTACTCTTGCAGGAATTCTAAGAGGTTTTGGCATAATTCCCCTCCCCATCCAACGAGATTCGGAAGACCTTATTGAGTGTCTGCATGAAGTGCTCGGCCTCACCATTCGCCCTGGGCCATAGCGGGGTGACCTTCCGGTGTGTGATCCCTCTTTCCTCACAGTACCTGGCAAATTGCTGCCCCTGGAATGGCGGGCTGTTGTCCGGACAAAGTTCAGTGGGGAACCCGTGGGTGGCAAACATTTTTTCCAGTGCCAGGATGGTGTGGTCGCTAGCCGTTGACTCTACCAGCTCCACCTCAGGATACCATGACCATTGGTCAACCACTGCAAGAAAATACAGTCCTCTGCCTGTGGATCCGGAGTTGGTGTGCACCATCCCCCACGGCTGTTCACTTCTTTCCATCGCTCTGATCGGTGGTCCCCTTTCTACCAGACCGGCCGCTTGGCACAGTACACATGAGCGCACACACTGTCCACCCTTTTCTCCAGGTCTGGGAACCACACCTTCAGTCTTAGGCATGTCTTTGCGGTTCCCTGGTGTTCTTTGTGGGCCAGCTGTAGCACTTTCATCACCAAAGCTCGTGGGATGACGATCTGGCGCCCTCTCAACAGAAAGCTGTCCTCCGCAACTGAGAGCTCTTTGTGCACCTTCCACAGTGCTTCGAGGTCTCTTTGGGCCCCTGTCTCCCTCCTGGCGTTGTTGGGGAGCACCTCTCTCCACTCCCTGCTGTCCATGGCCTCCTTAATAATCAAGAACATCTCATCTTCATTCGAGGCATCCGCAATCTCCTGGCGCACCAGGGCCACCAGCAAGGCCGCCTCCACGATGTTGTGCACCATCTCGATGCAGTCCACCACCTCGGCCTGGATGTCTGCGGGTTCATGGGTGCCCGGACGATACTGCAGCTTGACCCCATATTCTATCAGTGACAGCATCCACCTCTTGATGCGTGCCAGTGGCTTCGAGGAGGAGCCCACCATGATCGGAATCAGCGGCTTGTGGTCAGTTATCACTACAACCGTTTTACCCAGAATGTAGATCCTGAAGTGCTTGCAGCCCCACAGTATCTAGGGCCTCCCGCTCGATCTGGGAGTACCGTTTTTCTGTTTCTGTGAGCACCTTGCTGGCATATGCGATTAACGAATGAGCCCCTGGGAGTCTGCTTGCATGAGCACCACACCCAACCCCACCGGGCTGGCATCCACAACTATCTCGGACTCCCTCCCTATCTGGGCTAAAGTATGCCATGGGTTCCTGGCCAGATAGGGCATTCTTGATCTCGGCAAATGCCTTTTGTTCCTTAGGCATCCATGCCCATGCAACATCATTCCTCGTCAGGGCCCGTAAAGGCTCTGACAGTGACGCCAGGTCATGGATGAACCGTCCACAATAGTTCACCATGCCGAGGAAGTTTCTTATCTCTGCCGGTGACTCGGGCAGGGCCGCCTCTTACCTTCTCTGGGTCGGGCGATATGCCCCCGGCATGGACTACAAACCCGAAAACCTCTATCTGGTCCTTGAGGAACTCACATTTCTTTCGGTGCAGGGTCAGCCCCAAACTTTTAAGTATCTCCAAGGCATACTCCAGTCTCTTCAGGTGTTCAGACTCTGACTGTGCGAAGACCAGGATGTCACCCGACATGTTTATGACTCCTTTGAGTCCCGCCAGGGCTCCCCGGAAGACTTTCTGGAAGACTTCCGCTGTTGACGAGACACTAAAACTGAGTCTTTTAAACTGATAAAGCCATTCATGGGTCGTAAAGGTGGTAATGTACCGCGACTCCGGATGGAGTTCCAGCTGGTGGTAGCCCGACCTCAGATCCAGCTTGGAGAATACTTTTGCCCCTTGCAACTCACCCACTATATCGTCCAGCGTGGGTGTCAGGTGACGCTCCCTCTTAATGGTGGCATTTGGCAGTCTCATGTCCACGCAGATGCGGATGGCCCCTGGTTGCTTGGGCTTTGGTGCCACCACTATGGGTGAGACTCACAGGGTTGGGCCCTCCACCCTCTCGATAATATCCAAATCGATGAGTGAAGCTCTTTCTCCACCTGTGCCCTCAGGTGGAACGGGATCCTTCGATGCTTGAGGGCCGTCGACCTTACTGACCCATCAATGTGGAGTCTGATGGGGTCGCCCTTGAGCTTTCCTACCCCTTGAAAGATGCTTTCAAACTTTTGCAGCAGGAGATCAATGTCTGTGTGGTACACACCCAGAGTGAAATGCACGATATCGAGGGCTTCGGAGGCGGCACAACTCAATAGGGAGTGCGGGCTCACACTCGTCACAAAGAACCTCGCCTTGATCTTGTTCAGCCCGCATGACACTGGGGCTACGAAGACTCCCTGAATCGGCAGCGTGTGTGTCCCCTCCGAAGGAGTATATCCGGGTTTTGGACTCCTCCAATTTGGAAGGACCCGGGAGGGCCTCATAGTGTTCAGCAGCCAGCAGGCAGACCTGATGCCCTGTATCTATCAAGACTGGGGTGGGCACATCGCCAATGTTCACCGTGCATGTCGGCTGCCTGCTCAGCCGATTGAGAAACTCACCAGCTCTGAGTACCTTCAAGAAGGGCCTTAAAATCTTCCTCTTCAAATAGTCGTCCTCAGTCTGCGGTTCCTTTCCCTATGGATTGCCCGGCCTTCTCTCTCTTTTTGTGTTTTGTCTGCGCCCTCAAACCTATTGGTTTATGGTTGCGCTATACAAATGTAATAAAGTAAAGTAAAAGCATGCGCGGCCCTGATCAAGGCTCATGTATGCACACAATGCATACGTACTATGCAACAATCTGTTGATAGAATCTGCCAGACTGATTGGCAATGACAGCCGATGAGTGTGGCAGTAATAAAGTATGAAAAATCACAGAACTAATGTCAAATTTGTAATAAACCCATAGTGCTTAAAATATAATGTTGATGAATGCACCGACTTTCTGCCCATTTTCAGTACAATTACTGTGGCGCTATTACTGCAGCAGTAATTACACCAGAAATGCCCCATTGAGTACTATGGACTCAAAACATGGGACTCAACCCCCCACTGCAGCCTGTGATCTGGCTCTAATAGTGCAGTAATGCTATTTGCATTGGGCGGTATCCAGCCAACTGATGACGCCATTAGTATCCATCCCAACTAATAGATATTAAAAGTATGCTCTGAATTTCTCAAGAGTATTGTTTATTCTTGAACTGCAGGCATGTTGTGGCAGATCATCAGGAGATAGACCAGCAGCGCCTACTTTTATAGCAGCGCAGGCACCAAACGCTCCAAATTATATTATGATAGATGCAGTAAGTGGGCTTATGCCAAAAGCCTTGTGGTTTCAAATGGATTTGAAAGTGACCATCGACCTGTCGTCCTTAAATACTTACCTAATAACATCTATTTAGGGAGAATTGTGAAACAGGGTATGAAGAATGGATTAATTGATTTAGCAGGGACCAAAAAGATTATCGATAAGATCGGGGAATCGTGATCTATCAAAGATATGTCCTCTGATATATCACAACATTTCACCCGTACCAGAGTGAACTAGAATGTTGCAAAACCCTTGCTTAACTCTTTAAATTTGGTTGATTTCTATAAGGTGATCATTGTGGTCATTCATCGCTTGGTAACTAAAGAAGACCAGCATTAAGTACACCAACTGGTATGACAATTTTGCTCTAAGGCAAAGCTGGATTTAATTAATTCCATGAAGGACCCAAGTAGCTATGATAGAGACAACATTTGATTATTAAGACAAAACAGAAGGTATATGTATGCTATGGGGAAATGGTCTCTCTTAACAGCGGAAATTTGAGAGAATAATGGAAAACATTTCTGGAAGATACTCATTTGAGTTGGCTGGTGCAGAATTAACGTGCCAGTATTAACATATACCTGCAGATTGAAGGCTTAAAAGCTAGTGCTATTACTAAGTAATGTATGTCTCAGATCTTCAGGTGAAGAGACTTGTGGCTCTGTTTGGAATGATCATTGAAAGTGGAACATTTGAAAGGCAGACATTTAGAAAACTGCTTATCTTAAAGAGGGATGTTTTCAAGAACGAGAATCTTGAAAAACCCCTCTCTCTGAGTTGTGTTTTGAGTGGAATGCTTTTTCAGCATGTTAGATTGATAGTGATATCCCGAGATTGTAGTAACTAAAACAGATATGTTATCTTTGTTTCTGTTTATCCTAGCTGCATCTAAAACACATATTGGGATGTAAAAAACTTTGCAAAGTATGATGCAGTTTTTTTATGAAGTAGAAGTATTATACATATCATCTGAATAACTTCAAAATGATTTGGGCTAATTGCCCTCTTGGTGATGTAATTTTCCTGAGAGGAGTGATTAAGGGAACAAACACGAGGATCCCTCCCATTGTAAAAGGATTTTCAAGTTCCCGCTCATTCAGGCTTAAATGGTGCATTTGATGAACTTTCAAACAGTCATAACATTTTTTATTATTTTATATTACTTTATTAAACATTTTTACAGTGCTCACCATGCCCAGAGGTTCTTGGAGTGCTTTGCAAAGTTTGAAGGGAGGAGGTGACGTTACTATGTTTTTCAGAAAATGATATGAAGATCAGGATAGGGCAAGTATAGAGTGAACGTCTATCTGGATTAGATCAGGGAAAGAGGTACATTTTGAGGATTTTACAGAAGGTGATGATAGAAGAGGCAGTGCAGATGTGGGGTGGGAGAATGTTTCATTCTCTGGATCCCTATTAGGTGAATGTCTGTTTTTTGTGTGAAGGTTAGTTTGCAGAGCGGAATGTGTAGGTGATTTTGGTTCACGTTTTTTTGTGTGTGGGTGAAAATATTCATTTTGTTGAAGGAGGATGGGGATTCAGGTGAATGGCCTTGTATAGAATATACAGAGTCCTTTGAAATCAGTTTTCTCTATCATAAGGGGCCAGAGGAGCTGGGAGAGAGCTGTGGTAGGGTCCAGGTGTTTGGGTAAGTGCAGAATGAATCATTATGATACATTCTGTATAGCTTGTCAGGGAGTAAGATTGTTGTTGGGGAGTCCAGTGAAAATTGCATTTCATTAGTTCAGCTTGGGGAGGATGAGTGCAGTGAATGCCTGTACAGTGGTACGGAAGTTCTCAGGTGCATGGATGTGTCATGTATTGTGTACGAGGGGAAGCTGTAATTTGGAGGTTTTCTTGACAGGACATATGTGGTTTGTGAAGGATAGGCGGGAGATAAAAAAAAAGGACCTTTACTGGTGTTGAAAGAGTTATATGGGGGTGGCAGTAGGTCCAGGGTGTGAGGTTGAGCTTGTGCCTACTGTGTAACATGCAGAGGTATTCTTTTTGGTTGCATGGAGTTTTAGAAAATGCTTGGCTGCCCATGTCCTGATGATGGAAATACAGTTTCTCAAAGTGTCAAGTAATGAGGCAGAGATTTTGAAGTATTTTTGAATGTTCAGTGGGCATTGGGGAATCTGGATGTTATTGAAGGAAAGAGTTTTTCTAAGGGATTGGAGATATAGGTTTAATAGGAGGTGAGATAGGGAAGATCCTTGCGGTACACCATACTTGGATGGTGTGGGATTGGATTGATAGGGGGAATGGACACAAAGTGTGTCCATCCAGTGAGGAAGGTGGTAAAACAGCTGAAAATGGTTCATGAGAGTTCTTTTCTCTGGGATAAGCTGTTTAGGAGGAAGGTGTGGTTAAAGCTGTGGAGAGGTCAAGGAGTATTGGAAGGGCTGTGCATCCTTTCCAAGTGATGTTGTAGAGGTCATCCAGGATGTGAATGGTTGAAGTCTCAGTGCTGTGGCCAGGGAAGAATCCTGAGATGAATGTGTTGAGGAGGTTGTTTATGGTGATGTGCTTTTTAAGTTTGCTTGTCACAAAGTGTTACATGATTCTGGTGAGGTATGGCTGGGTTGTGATTGAATGGTACTATTCTGAGTGTCTGGGGATGGTGGCTTTTTTCTTGAAGAGGGGGAGATATATCCTGTTTTGGGGCAGGGGACATGGTGTGTGAGAAACAGAAGTTGATAATGGTGACCCAGAGTGAAGACACAGTGGCAATACACTTTTGATTCAAACTGAGCTGAGCATACAGTTCCAGGAAGTGTCCAGGTTTTGTTTTGGCTGACTTTTTCTCTTACACTCACTACCATATACAGCCGTCCAGGACTGTCCTCCCTCCCTCTTTTTTTTCAGAATGCGCCGACCTGTCCTCTTCTCTTCTTACCTCCTCGCCTAAACGTATCTTTCTTGGAGACTTCAACATCTATCTTAACTCTCTTGATGTGGCCACTGTTCTCTTCCACGACCTCTGCGACACTCTCTCCATCTCTATACTTCCCTCTGGCCCAAACCACTATGCTGGACACACCTTGGATGCTCTCAACTCAAAAGACATCCCTCTTCATATCCCTCTCACTACCCCCCACTCGTGGTCTGACCACTCTCTCCACTATTCCCACCTTGACCTGCCCAGTGCCCTGATATCCCTGCCTGCATTGCCAGTCTCCTTCTCTTTCATTCGACTGATGAAGCATGTGTCAGTCACTGAATTTGTCTCTTTCTTCATCCCTCCGCCCCTTCATTCGACTCTCCTTCCAACTCTGTTTTAGCTAACCTCCATCTCCCTATCTCTAACACCCTGGACAACCTTGCCCCCTTCATGAGGATACGAATGAAGCCTGCCTCCAAATGCAACTCTTGGTATGACTCCAACTTGGCCGCTTTGAAACGCAAGGGCATAGCTGCAGAGCGGAAATGGCAGGCATCTAGCTCATCCTCTAACAAACTGACCTGCTGCCCACTCCAAAGGCAATACTCTCTCTCCATCTGCTCAAAGAAGAGGGCCCATGTCTAAGCCCACATCTCTGGAGCCACCAATAAAATGGCTGAACTCTTTAAAATCTGCAGGTACTTGCCAAACCTATCACAGACTCCCCCTCTCCTTCTCACTCCCAGGCCCACTGCTCTGCACTGACGGCCCACTTTTCTTCCTAAACCCTGGACATCCTGTCCACTCTGTCATCTGCCCCCACCTCCCTTCTCTCACCTCGCTTATCCCCCTCCTGCTCCCCATACTTTCCCCTTTTTCTCCCATTGCACCAGATGAGATCTCTAGAGTTGTCCATTCTATGAATGTTTCCTCTAAACAGGTGCTCCCCTACTCCACCAGAACTATCCAGGACAACATTGCCTCTCTTGCTCCAGCCTTTGCTGACCTCTGCAACCACTCATTTGCCATTGGCTCCTTCCCTCAACCACTCAAGCACTCTCTTGTGCACACTGCCCTAAAAATGCTTTCTGCTGACCCTTCTTGCCCAACTATAACCCTATCTCTCTCACCCCTTTTTAGGGCATACTCATGGAGAAGCCGGTCATCCCTCAGATGACCCTCTACACCAAAATGGCCAGCTGCCTCCAGGACCACCAGTCTGTTTACAGGCTGCCAGATGTACGGAAAATGCTCTCCTGAACACCTGTGAAGACCTACTCTCTAACTTGGACTTTAACACTCCCTCTGTTCTGATCCTCCTCGATCTCTGTTCTGCTTTCGACACAGTCAACCACTCCATCCTCATAAACCATCACCATGACACCCTAGGTATCATGGACTGGGAACTGGTGTAGCTCTTTTCTCTCCTCCACCTCACTCTCTACCTGTGGCATCCCTCAGGGCTCAATCTTATCGCCTTGGCTCTTCAATATCTACCTGGCCCCTCTGGCCCACCTGATCTTCACTTTCTCCCCTCAATTCCAGTGTTATGCAGATGACACACAGCTCTTTTTCAGGCTGCCTTCCATATTCCCCTACCTCCTCCTCCTTCTCCGTCATATCTGACTGGCTGACTGTTATTCAGGCATAGTGCTCTGCCAATGATTTCTGCCTTAATGCCAGGATATCCTTCTAATTGGGATGTTTGCTCTCTAACCCTCCCCCACTCCCTGACCAGACTCCCTGGGTCTTCTCCCCTCACCCACCTGTGAGGCAAAACACCTTGGTATCATCTTTGACTCCTCCATCTTTCTCTCCACACATCATGGACCTTGCCAAGAAGTACAATTTCCAGCTCCACCTCCTCAGGGGCATTCTACCATTCCTCACCTTCCCCCATAAGATGAACGTTCCAGAACCATGGTTTTCTCTCGGCTAGACTATTGCAACAGCCTCTTCCTCAACCTGCTTCTTTCCTCCCTTCGCCCCTTCAGCTAATACAGAAAATTGACTGCAAGATTTACACTTGGCCTCAAGCCCAGGGACTGCATCTCTCCAAATGTAAAATATCTCCACTGGCTCCTGGTTGATGACAAGGATTAAATTCAATAACCTTTGCATCATCCACAAAGCTGTCTGGGGCCCAGAACCTCTTAACAATCAGCTTTCCCTCCCTAAATACCTCCTGACTAGAGTCCTTCGGTCTTCCGGCTCAAACTCCCTGAAGGTCAAACACTTCTTCAAGCAGAGAGTTCGAGGTAAATCCCTTTCCTTAGCTGGCTCCTCCTTCTGGAACTGCCTCCCTCCCTCGCTCAGACTTGAGCTGGATCTTTTGAAGTTCTGGAAACTTTTCAAAACATCCTTGTCTCCACTTGTTTCCCCCTCCCCCTCCCTTGCTAACTCTCTATCTGCCACTGCGACTGGGGCCTGGTCCCGTCAGAGTCATACATGGGCCAGATCACCCCCACCATCCTTTGCCAGCACTTGCCCTTGTGCTCCATTCCTTGGACTAGCCCAACGTGGTAATCCCTGTCCACCGCACTCACCCCCCCTTGCCCACCTTCCCCTGGCACTTTCCACCTTGATCCGCCCAGGACTTGACCACCCCTACCTTTGGTGGTACCCCACTCCTGTACTTCTCCCTCTGCCACCTCCCCTTGCGCTTACCACCTTGCAATGCACTTGCACAGTAGGATTGTCACAAGGCCAATATAACCGTCTTTGTTGTTCTACTTTATTGATTCCCATTCCCCCCAACCCCTCCCATCTTGTGTTGTGGCACCTGGAAACACCTGTATATAGGCACCAAACAAATGTCCAATACATACATATATGAAGCTTGAAGGCAGATGAGAGGTAATTTAAGAGAAGAACCTGTAGGCAAGCTGGCAGGTTTTTAATTTGGCTTGCAATAAATCGGTGTGGATAGTTTTTCAGATGTCTGAGGGAAGAGAATTCCATGCAAGCGAAGCAAGAAGAGAGAAAGAGAATAAGCAAATAGAAGGTCAGGGGGGTGAGGTGACACGAGGGTAGTGGAGAAGGTGGAGCAGAGATTAGGACAAGACTTTTAGAGTTGGATATATGAGGATAGATATGGTGGTGCCTTCCCATAGATATATTTGTGAATTGAGCCCTGTTTTGCATAATCAGCTATCCAACCTGGTGACAGTAAGTAGAGCAGGTGTGAAGTGAGGTGCACAACGAGAGTCCTGGTAGTAAATGTAATGATTGTGTAGAGAGAACAGAAAGCATAGTTGGGGAGACCAAAGAGGATGTTAACACAGTTGTCCAGTTTAGAAAAGACAAGCATGGTTGTGCAGTTTAGGAGATGAAAGTTGAAAAGGTGTGAGAAGGGTCATAGATGATGCCAGGGTTCATAGCTGAAGAGGAGGAAGGGAGATTGTCAGGTGTGAACTGGATAGGCATGAGAGGTGATGACAGAGATTGTTTGGCAGCGAAGAAGAACACCTCTGTTTTGGAAGAGTTTAACAGCCAGGAGTGCAAAGTCCTCCAATATTTAACGTCAGAGAGACAGTTTGAAAGTTTGATACAGAGATCAGAGGAGAGTTCAGGAAAAGAGAAGAAGATTTGGGTCTTGTCTGTGAAGGATTGGCACGAGTACACAGAGGAGGATATTAGTGCCTCAAGAGCCGAGGTGTAGAGTGTAAAGAGGAGAGGGCCCGAGGTAGAGCCTTGTTTAACACCAACAGAAGAGTTGAGAGGTTTTGTTGTTCCAGGAAACATAGATTTTGTGAGGTGCTAGTTAGGACTCAATTCAAGCAAGGGCGTGATCACAAATCCCTATTAGAGAAAGAGAATTAAGGAGATCAGAGTGATTAACAGTGTCAAAGGCAGTGGACAGGTCAACGAGAATGAGGATAAAGAATAGGTTGGAATGGTTAGCAGAGGCAATCACATTGGAGACATTCATGAGAGCAGTTTCCATGGAGTGAAACAAGTCAAAAACTTGTAGGGGGTCTTAAAGTTTGTGGATGTCAACACAATGTGTACGATGGCTGAACACAACACTTTCCAGCACTTAAGAGTAATGCACAAGGAGAGGCACTTGGTGAAAATTCACCAGCAGCTTCAAGTCAGCCCCTTGTTATTTTAGGAGAGGGATGACTGGCTGTTTTGAAAATAGAAGGAAAGCAAGCAGAGTCAAAGGACAGATCGGAGTTCAGAGAGGTGAAAGTCCATGGACGCAGCAATAGGCTTGACATGCTTAGGAGCACGACGGTCTGACGGAGCGCAAGAGGCGTTATGCTTCATTAGTAGAGATAGGACTTATTCAGAATTAGTGTGACAAAGTGGGAAACAGAATCAGAGGATGGTAGAGTAGGCAGACCTGTATAATGCAGGAGGAGGGAGTGTGATGAAGGTTAGGTGAGAGTCTCTACTTTTGGAAATGTTTGCAGCAAAGTATTCAGCTAGGTCATTAACTATAAGAGTGGAATTGAAAATCATAGGCTACTGAAGAATTATGAGGGAGTAAAGAGTGCTGTGTAGCTGGCAAGGTTGGTTGGGGTGGGATTTAATGAGGGTAAGGTAGAATAATCGTTTTGCTCTATCCAGAGAGGACTTGACAGAGTTCAGGGCAGAGGGGCAGAGTTGCAGGTCGTCATGCAAGGGGATAACCATCAATTTGCGCAGCAGCCAACACAAGTCTGTGCAGAGACAGATTATGAATGGGGTAACACATTCTAAAGCATGCTCAGAATTACGATTGAAAGTTATCAGTGGGAAGTAAAGGAGATGGTGGATGTGGGTCTGATGGTAGTGGATGGTGGTTTTGAGAGTGGTTTGAGGAATTTGAAAGGTTTCTCTGTAGCATTGGGTGAAGAAGGACCATCAGGGAGGTATTGTATGAAACATGGCTGTCTTGTATTTGGATCAGAAGTGTTTGTTAGGTTTCCTTGTGGTTATGGATGAATTTGTACGTCAGGAGCTTGTTAGAGGTCTGGCTTCCAGTTTGATACTGATGTGGGAGTCACTGAACCATGGCTTTTGTTGGTGTGGTTTCCAATTGATTGGATGATGGTAGTGTTATCATATTTAAGGAGTAAGGTGAAGTACAAGTGAAGGGAGAGGGATGGTATGAGTGGTGTAGTAACTGCACATGTCTGAGTGTTGAGGTGGGTGTGGTGGTTGAAGGCTGCTGTGCTGAAGAGTGATAATGAAAGGGATGGCAAAGTGCTCTGATCATGAAATCACCAGGATAGATGTTGCAGCAAGGTGAGCTGTGGTTTTACTGAAGTCTGATGGTTGTAGGTCAAAGGATCGATTCAAAAGGATCGAATTGCAAAAGGATCGATTCAAAAGGATCGAAAACAAAGATTCGAAAAAATGTTATTTTATTTTTTACATTTTTTTTGGGACAGGCCCCCCCCCCCTGTCTTTGTGGTAAAAACCACTTTTTTAACCATACGAAAACCCAAAAATATATATATATTTAAAAATAAAAAATGATCCTTTTGTTTTTGGCCCTATTGCGTCGATCCTTTTACATTCGATCCTTTAACTGGACACCAAGTCTGACCCTTGAGAGTGGTATTTGGTGTTTTGATAATGTTTCATGGGGTGAAAAATGTTTGGATGTATGTGGGGTGTGAGTATGATGGAGGTGATTAGCTGAGAAAGATATCTTCAAAGTATGTCCATGGTGGGTGAGCAGGGTTGTTAAATGTGAGTGTGTCTGTGTATTTGAGGTTATTGCCATATCCTGTATATTGTGTAGAGCCTCTATGGTGTATGGGGTGCTGGTGATCATATATCTGGGATGATACGTTTCTGGGAGTGTCTCTGTGAGGAAGAGAATGTCTGGGTTATGTGTTCAAGAGGTTATTGATTTCATGTGTGTCTGTGTGTGTGCAGGTGCAGGGTTGCAGTTGAGGAGAATTCAAGTATATGTGAATAGTTGTCACATGGAGCGATGTGCTGCAGTTTGATCTGTATGTTACTTGCATTTGTGTGCTTTGTTTGAGTCTTATTTGTGTCTTTTAGTGGCAAGTGGGGGCTAACAAAGAGCTCAGAATGATGTAGACTCCTGCCCTTAGCTCTGTCCACCCTTTGGCCAGGACACTAAGGCTGGTAGGAAGAAACTTAAAAAGTACACACTTGACTAAAGCCTAGGCCTTCCTATCGCTGACACCTACGTTAGTGCAACCACCAAAGAGAGTCTCAAAGACATCCCCTTTGTCGTTCTGTCTCCTGAACTATGGACTCTACATATGGTCACTCTGCTCTCTCTCTACTCTTCCTCACACATCAATGGTGGCACCCACTGGAAGGTCCTTCTTGCCTTCTCCTCGACCTCCAGGGTCATAAGAAATGTCTTTCGAAAGGGTGCCATCTTGGTACAAGGGCCTCAACCCAACCTCCTTCTTTGTGATGGGCTCATACATCGCTTTATTAACTTTCTACCTTCCTCCTCACTGGTTCCCTTGCCAACTGCACCTATGGCCTCCTTGGCTCCCTTGCCTGCTAGGTACGCCTTGGCTACCTTGCCCCCACCTGATCACACCACCTCTCTTACTATGGCTCCTTTGTCGTACCTCTACCGGAAGTTCCGCCCCTATTCTGCCTATATGTTGGCAACCAGAAATTGCAACATGTGCATTACCAGTGATAATGTCAATACTGCAAAAAGTCCTTGAAACATCCATTGAGAAAACTCTATATGTATCCACAAAGAAATTACAACTTTTTGAAGGAAGTTCCGGAAGAAGTGTGAAAATGAATGAAAGAAAGAACTGGTGAAGTCAAAAGAAGTAGAGATGACACACACAGCAGATATATAAATGAAGTAAGAATATAGACCTTATAGAATCTGATAACGAAGTAATGAAGTATGCAACATTTCGGGAGCAAAATGAAGATGGCACATGCAGAGAAGCACCTGAGAAAATGCAAAATAATTTTTTAATTGTACAGACACAGTAACACAAGTATACAAAATAATCATATAGCTGGCTATGTAGTAAATAGATTGCGGAGATGCGACACTCTATATACATAGAAATATATAGAATCTGGATGTTCAACAACGCACTTTAGCAAACTTGGACCTGTGCATGAAAGGGTTTGGAGTGTGGCCCAGAAAAATAATAGCCGATGGCGACAGAAGATTTGAGAAAGGCTTGCCTGGCCCAGTGTCAAGAATCGGGGTGGCTGAGAGCCTTGCCATGTACTCAAGAAGATACACAAACATGAGAGGCAAGCTCAGCTCCTGCGTGAGGTTGTAAGGAAAACCATTGAGGGTGCCATGATTTTTCATTTTATGGTATTAAAATACAATGAAGATCTCGAAAACATGGTCTCCAGTAACATGGTCAGATGAGAATGAACTTTGGGCGAGCTTCACCGAGACCAGAAGATAAGACCATGCTTTACTCCCTTTTATTCTCAGGCACAGTGAGCCTCTGCAAGGCCAAGATCACAGGTTTTAATTGAATGGCAGACCGTAGGAGTGATGATGGATGTTGGGCTAATTGGGTAGAGAGGCATGACCAGGCCAAACCCCCAGCTTCTGGAGTCCCATTTGTGTGCTGCTAGCGCATGGAATATTCCAGAAGGGTACAAGTGTGCCAACTAATTATAGAGGGCCACATATTAAGGAGCCCTATAGTTTGAACGCCAATAGTATGTTTTATATTTTCATGACACAGAAGATGACTTGCACTTGCACTTGGGATGGGCTTAGTCACCCACCTGACCTTAGAGATCCAATTGCATCCCTGTAGTATATGTAGATGTTCCTGGGTCACCAACCACAACTCCCTGTAGGTTTTTCCTATTTGCCACGGAGTGCAACGTCAATGATGATGAGATTTTACTATAAATGAGTGTTTTTTCATGTAACACGTTCAGTGCAAGATAAGTCTGTGCAGCATCCGTTGATGTCATGTCCACAAGGGGAGCTGTTTTGCGATGGCTCCTGCTTCAAACTTCCGGATGGTACATCAACTGATGCTTATGCCATCACCACACTAAGCACGTTTGGGGAAACCAAGAGGATTTCACATAACTCTGCGCAGGCCACAGAGATTATTACACTGACTTGAGCTTGTGAAATTTCTCAAGGGCTTAGAGTGAATATAATTACTGACAGCCAGTATGCCTTTGGGGTGGTCCACAACTTCGTTAGATTATGGGCAGAACAAAGTTTCTTGACCTCCCATTGAACGAAAATCCAACATGGCACGTTGATAGTTCAGATACTCTTAGCACTTGCGCTTCCTACTCAACTAGCAATCATGAAGTGCGCTGCACATCAGAAGGTAGTAGATGATGTAGGGAAAGGGATTGCTTTTTCTGACAGGATAGCTAAACAGACTGCTACTGATTTATTTTCAGAAATGTATGTTACAAAGGAAGCCACAAATACCTGTACAGTAGATGAAGGGATTGACTCAATAAAGAATATTCAAGCTGATGCCAGCCCAGAAGAACTTAAACACTGGGCTGAGGCTTTAGCAAGTTTGGATGTGGAAGGGTGTTGGGTAGACAGTTCAAAAGTAAGATGGATGCTACCTGATGCATATGTCATCGCCATGGTCACAATGGCTCATGGTCCCACTCACAAATGTGCTAGGAAAATCTGTAAATTACTAGAATCTTTCTGGGTGAATATCAACATCTCAAAAACTGCTAAGCGTTTTGTCCAGAATTGTATCGTTTGCTTACAGCATAATGCAGGGAAGGGTACGTCGACACTGAGGGGTAGTTCTGCCCCCCGCTCAGTGCCTTTTGAAGGGATTCATTTGGACTACATCGAGAGGGAGCGCTGTAATAACTACAAATATGTCTTGGTAGTCCTTCGTGCCTTTAGCAAGAGGGTTGAAGCCTTCCCTTTGAAAGATGCTACAGCAATGACAACGGCAAAAACCATGCTTAAGGAATATTTTCCTAGGTTTGGTTTGCCGAGGGTCATCTGGTCAGAAAATGGTCCACATTTCATTGCTGCTCTTATTCTGCAAGTATGGGCAGGATTACAGATCGATAAACAGTTCCATTCGGCTAGACACACTCAGAGTGCTGGACTTGTAGAATGCCATAATGGTATCTTGAAGAATAAACTCGCAAAGGTCTTTGCTAGTAGTAATTTGAATCGGCCAGACACCTTACCTATAGCATTACTGTCCATGCGGACAACGCCACAGACTAGAACAGGGCTCTCCCCATATGAAATCATGATGGGGAGGCCAGCTAACATTTGGAACCTGCCAAAACCTAAAGTGCTGAAAGATGTGTGACCAGTTAACTCAAAACTTGTATTTGCTTTATCAACAGGTGCGAGAAGCTCTCCCAGTTAAATACAGGGGGCCAGGTCACAGAATTCGACCCGTTGTCTGGGTGCTCACAAAGTCATATGAGAGAGCACCTAGCCTCGTACCGCACTGGAGAGGACAGTTTCCGGTCCTGTTAGCCACACAGACTGCCATACGTGTAGCTGGCCAACGACACTGGATACACGCTACACACATCAAGAGGATACCTTTCCCTTTGCCACACGACCGAGACGAAAAGAAGGAAACTACTTGCTCTGCTTCCAGTGATCAATCGGTCTTGAACAACATCAAGGGTATTTTGGAGACTGTTCCTGAGCCCGTGGGGCCTGGGAAGACTGCTGCTCTGTCTCTGAATTCCTCATCGGATCTTTCTGCACCCTTGAGCGACCTTGCCTCTGTTTCACCACTTCCACTAGGAAGCAACGACATATTGTTCGCAGATCACACAGTGCCTGGAGTTTTAAGGTACGATCTGCGTCCGCGACACTAGACTTACAGCACAGCATAGCTGTGCCTACAGGAAATGACTGTTGAGCTCGTCCTTTGCCACTTTCATGCTGAAACATAAGTAATTGGCTGGGACCAGCAAAAGTTATCTTCATTCAAGATCGGGTGGTCCGGAGACCACCAGCAAAGGAACTTATGGAGTTTAACGCAGAAACGTTCCAGGAAAGTTCTTTGAGGAACAATGCCTGTCACTATCTCCACTCGTGCGGAGTGGCTAACAAAGTCATTGGACAGAAAAATACATGGTCCTTGAGGACGTACTCTTTTCTTGTAATTATGTTAACTGTTCTGACAGTAGTAATTGCTCTTGGGTTTTGGTACATCGAAGAGGTGCGTCCACTTGAAACATTTATACCCACTGAGAGTGTTCCCACTATGTCTTCTCCTTTTGTGCATCTGCACACTCTATCTCCTAGGGATTCCCAACACAGACAGAGTTATCACAACAATATGCTTTTGTTGATCGTGAATGCGACCCATGCGATCCTGAACAGAACTAATTGCTGGGTATGTTTGCATCTGCCACAACATGAGGAAAAAGGGTTGGGTTGGTATATTAATCCTTTGCCTCTAACTACTGCATGCTATGCCTCTCTAAGGGCATTATTCTTTGGTCGTTGGAATGACAGCATCTCAGGGAACTTTGACGGGACTAATTTAAATTAATTTGAAAGGTTTTGTCCTGACGCCTCTGGGATGTTCCCTTTTCGCAAATAGGAGCAACCTTAATGTTGCTTGTATTAGGCCTTCCAATAGACTTTCTAGACCTTTCCAATCGCTAATTTCTTTCAAGATGGCTCCCTTAGGCAACCGGGATGCTATGCCTCCTTCCTATACTATCAATCACAGCCCCAACTCTGTTTCCTTCTGCATACAAAGGAATGGTTCTCAATCAATGGATACTTTTGAGGGTTATACCAATATTGCGAATTTGACTAGTGAGGACAGACCCTTAGTGAGGACAGACCCTTGTATGTAGGTGATACTGTATATTTCATTTGTGGCAATGAAGCTTATCCTTGGTTAGCTAGGGATTTGCAGGGTACTTATTATTTGGGTATCTTGCTACCAGGGGTTTATGTAGCTAGCACCTCTGAAGTCTCTATGGCTCATCCAAGGCGTGACGAGAATGGTGATACTCCTTCATGTAGCGATATCCTTTGTGCCATTTTGGGGACAGATCATGAATTCCAAGGATATTAGGAGACTAGCAAGAGTATTGGAGAGAACCATCAACAGGACCACCAATATACTAATGACGTTAGAACAGAAAGCAATTAGATTAGTGGCTCTACAGAACCGGATGGTGTTAGACGTTATCCTGGCTGAGCGTGGGGAGTATGTAAATTGGTGGTATCTGCTTGTTGCGTTTTCGCACCAGACTCCTCCCCTACCATATTCAAGGCAATACAAAATCTGCACATCCTAAGTACAGAAGTACATGTTCCCGAGGGAAAGTGGGATCTAAGTGCTTGGTTCTGGGGCTTTTTACGGTCTTGGGGATGGAAACTCTTTTCAGTTTTAATGGCAATCCTTGGTATTCTGTTGTTCTGTTGTTGTTGCATAAAATGTCTTCCTGTCATATGTTCGATGTTAGGGGGATGTTGTGCGCAAACTGTAGGAACATTAGAACTGAAAATACACACACCCAAGAAGATGACTAATGTTTTTGTAATGAAGGATATTACTATCAAAGATTTGATGGCAATTGATATATTCGATGAATGTGATTCAGGATGTACGGACACTGAAACGTGGAGTTACGAGTAAAGCAAATATTTTTAGTAAGGCTCTTGACTTAGGTTAAAAAATCAGGGTTTGTTAAATGGTAATTATATAGTGCCTCCTTAGTATTTACATTGGCCTAAGCCTATTCACACTACAATGAAAACCGTGTTTCAAAGTTCCGATTTTTGGGTTAACTTTGCTGCCATTTTAAGAATCATCCGCCATTTTGATTTCCACTTGTGTGTTCTACTTTCTAAAATGGTGGACTATGTTTTTGACTTGCAGCCAAGCCTTCTGACCTTTGAGTTCTGTTAATGTTTAGGTTGTCCGAGAGCCGACTGTTTAGACTGAGCAAAGACACCTTGTGCTTCATATGAACTGTCTTTCAAGTGTTGTCAGTGCTCACAAGCCTCATCCTTGTATAAACATTGGGACAATGAAGAACAAACCTCGAGCCTATGCTTTAGCAGAACTACATTGTGAAGTAACTTGGAACAAGGCTTACCGCGGGATCCGAGAACATCCATCACATTGTGTCTTCATGGAAATACAATCCTATGTAATCCTTCGCATGATATTTTAAAATCTGTATGTGAACTAGGCACAAACTCTAGACCACAAATTATTAACATGAAGAGAGGCTGGACAATATTACATGAATTGTATAAAAGCACACGTGTTTAGATGGTAAGCACTCTCTCACCTCTCCTTGTCGGCTGGTACACACTGCGAGGTGTTGCGAGCCAGATAGCTATCTGTTTTGCTGTGTAAAGTGTACAGTAATAAAAGATCTGTGTATGCGTTTAGCCCGTGATTGGTGCATTTCCTTTGTGGTACTCAGCCTCGATATTTCTTTGTTCTTTCAAACTTGGTAGCAGAGTGAGGATGGTTCAGGCCCATCGACCGATAAAGCTCTTAGAGATTGCGGAATATCGGGCATCTTCTGCCATCTAGCTGGAAGAACGCAAGGTTTCCTGTGGAGAGCAGCCACACATAGACAAACCTACAAGTAACGAAGATACAGGTGAGATGGACCACTCTTTCACAAAATCCCTCCTGGATTCCACAGGCGCTGAGCGGACTGAAGGTGAAAGTGGCTGGTTGGATGAGGAGACAATCCAGAGTGTCAAGAGCCGAAAGGCGAATGGTGAGTGGATTGAAGGATGTGACAAACAGATGTGAGACATGTGAGAACAGGGGATTGTGATAACAGTAAAGTGTAACAGGGGTTGATTGAGTAAATATATGTGTATATGCATATGACAAGGAACGTCACAGATGAAGAGTGTCTGAGATAAGCCGAGTGTCCTACACTTAAGAAGTGTCTAGAAGGAGTTGTCTCAAAACCCAAATGGATAAACTTGGCTGCATACAGATATTTCTGTAAAGAGGAGATGATTCACACTCCTATCGGAGTAATTAGGAGCAAGTAATAGCAGCGAAGAGCACTGAGGAAGTATGTTTTGGAAAGTCGACTAGTTTGTCTGTTTGTATATTATATGTATAGGATAGGTGAAGTGTCGAAGAACGATAACGGCAGATTGAGTTGGGTAGAGATTAAAACGCTATAATCCATCTGCTTTAGTTATCATCAGCGCCGATCGAAATGATATGATATGATATGATATGATATGATATGATATGATATGGCATTTTTAACGTGTCTATACACAAGTGTTTCAAAGCGCGACAAGGCTGGGGAGAACAAGGGAGGACAGACAACGATCCTACTAGTCCAGGTGTCATTCAGTTTGTGCAAGTGCATGGGAAGGGGAAGGAGGAGACGTGCGAGGGAGAAGGGGGAGAGGACAGTGCAGTACATGGGATAAGAACCAAACAAAAAATAAATAAAAGATAAATAGTAAGTAAAAGTACGGTCCACAGGTGGCAAGTGCAAGGATAAGTGCAGAAATCAGGTGTCAAGTGCTGGTGGTGGGACTATAGGGATAGAGAACCAGTCCCCAGGTGCGGGGATAGCCGGGAAGGCAGTGCAGGAGTGTGACTGGCAGGGCAAGGGCCCTGGGCCTGAGATCAGAGGGTGACCAGGTAACTAGTGCAATTTCAGTGTCAGCCAGGAAGTCAGCAAGGGAGAGGAGGAGAAAAAGCAGAAGCAAAGAGAAAGGTAGATTGGAGTAAAATTGTAAACTATAGGCTTTGAGAGGTGACTGTTGGTGCGCGTTTATATTTGTTATTTTTCTGAAACATATTTTGTGTAAAGTAACAGTAAGTATTGACAGTCAATTGAGTATTGTCAAAAGAAGGGAAGAGAAAAGACAGGAAGAAGATAGAGGTAGATGGGAAGTGAGAAAACGAAGGGAATTAGATGAAGAAAAAGAACAAATAAGGAGACAGAGAGCACACAATATTGATCACATTGAGACAGAGCTGATGGAACCAAGTTGAGTAATATCATGGGGTGACATAGAGGAGTTTCTCCCGTCGCAAGAAGCAATGCCAGGACCATCTAGGGTAAACCTAGATGAGAATTTTGAGATAGGAAGTATCAGAGATAGAATTGATAAAGCTTACCAAGAGATAAGGACAAAAATGAGTCGAGAAGTAAGGGAAAAGAAGATTGAGCCACAGGTGCCCAGTTACAAGGAAAGAAAGGAAGCCCATTTAGTCTCGAGCATAGAGCCTTGTCTTTGGACAGGCTAACGTTAAACGGAGACGCGAAAGATGATAGCCTCACTAGTTGCGGACTAGACATGTCAGACAAAGAAAGAGAAACCTTCTGTGAGGAAGAGGGAGTAAGTGTATTTGGTCCTGAGGAATGTCTACAGAGAGATAAGGAAGTAAGATGGTCAGATTTAGACCAACCTAAAGATAGGACACCAGACCCCATGGCATACCCAGAGCAACCTAAAGGGTGGTCACACTGCAAGAGCTGAGATTCGCCACCATATGTGAGCAGGTTGAGGTTATTGCAAGGTAGAAGGAAATCGGGAACCATTGTTCCCACTATGAGTAGGCAGACGATGGGAGCGTATTGCGGATTTGGGTTTATGCAATTCCAACTACTAGAGAAAGGAGGGGCCAGACCGCAGTATATTCCTTGGCCCCAAATGGACAGAGATAATTTAAGATGCACACTCACCAGTTTAATGGCGGGTGCAGCGAAATAGATTTATGAGTTAGAAAAGATGACAGGAGGAAACAAGTTAGCTATAGGGGACATTAAAGTTCTCCTACCAGCCATTCTTTGGGAAAGAGCTGATGATATATGGACAAGAGCAGGTTATTCGAGTGTTGCAGCGCAAAACAGAGCTTATGATGGAGTGGCGTTTAATAATTGTAGGGCGGCTGTCTGGAAAATGCTTAGAGTACAGAATCTTGATACATCAGATATGGGTGCAAACATGACACGTTAGATGCAAGAAAGTGAAGATCTACTTGCTTATATTCAACATTTTCTTTAATGGTGGACCTTGGAAAAGAGGGAGCCTTGGGGAAATCTGTCCCAGTATTTTACCACATTTTGTGCCAGGGGTTCCCAGAACAGGTACAAAGACAGCTCAACAAGCTAGTGGGAATGGAAGCAAAGCCATTGGCAGAGATAAAGTTGACTATCCCGCATCATTTCCGATCACTGCAAGGGAAAAATAAGAAGAGGGAGGATGCTAGGGAACTTGAGGAAGCTAAGGTAGTCCAGAATAAATGATCAAAGTACCCTATATAAGGAGCAGTACTGACAAGCAGAGAGGGTCTCGGAACGCAGCAGGTAGCAGATGTGCCACAGGCAAAAAATCAATGCCAGTTGGATCAAGGAAGAAATTGGTTTGTGCAGAGAGGCAAAGGTACAGGCTTTAGAGCAAGTGGGGGCTTTCAGAATAATCAGGGTGGTTTTCAAAATAAACAAGGCATGTTTCAGAATCTGCAGAATGATAACCAACATGTGCATGAAGGGCAATTGCAGAGATTCCCTCCTATATTTTGTACATGTGGGATGAAACGGCACATTGCTCGAACATGCGGGAGTCAAGGCTATGTGCAGAATGGGCAATTCTCAAGAGGGGGGACAGCTTATCCTCCAGGATATAGCCCACAAAATATGGACGGTTTGCCCAAGATCAGAGAGTGTATGAAGGGTAGTAGTATATTTGTCCGAATACCTTTGGCCGAATGGTAGATTCACCGAATTTGGCCTGTACCATTCGACTGAATATATTCGGTAAAATTGGCTAATACATACCGAACATGGGGAGCAGGAGTTGCAGGGGTGTCCCACAATTGCCACAAACGTGAAAGGCTTTACAACCACAGCAAGCACCATTGAATCTGCTGCAAGGGAAATAAAAGCATGCACGCATGCAGATACAACAGTGTACAAATACAGGACTGTTATTTACGCCTAGATTAGGGGGTGTTATTATGGCGGAGGAAATTCTTTCACAGGCACAGTACAGGAATAAGCATGTACCCACAATAGGACAGCTCACAGGGCAAATTGATGTGTTCAGTACTATCAGTGACACCAAATCCTCCAGATGAACCAAGGGTTGATGTTACATAGAAGGAAATCTTTTTTATTTTTTAGTAGACACTGGAGCAACTCACTCATGTATACGAGAGGGGAAGTTTTCATTATCAGTAAATGCCATGAATGCTCAGGGCTTTTCTGGAGCTACAAGTAGAGTTCATTTTACTGGTGAATTATCAGTCTCTTTTGGAAAGTGTTATATGTCTGTACGTTTATTATATTCAAGACAGACACCCGTTATTATTCTGAGAAGAGACCTAATGACGAAGTTAAACATGACAATTTACTTCACTGATGAGCGAATAGTTTGTTCCACTCCAGGGATACATTATTTAAACGTGGGTGAATTTATTATGGCATTTACAGGGCAGATAGATCTGCGAGGAGTGCTATTAGAGCCAGAAGTTTTTCTTTATGGGGTATGCATTTTGTTAACATGGTTACCTGGCTTAGTGGTAAAGATTATGAGAATACCTGATGAATTGTTGTTTAGGCCTCAGATACCTATGGATGAAGAGGGAGGATAGATGTTTCCATTACAGGTGCGGGCAGCTATAGTGCAAGGGGAATTAGATGTGCTTGAAGGATTTGATGATGAAGCCAGAACATGGAGAACAGTAATTGCCATTGGGGAAGGGCATAGATTGACAGACATCACAGATGAAGACAAGTTTAGGGATGATCCATCAGATGATGAAGTGGCATTCGAGATGAGCATTACATATTGGGCCAGAATAGAAATAAGGGATATCCCACAGCGAATGGTGAATGTGCGTCAGTGTCCTGCATTTATTGATTAGGACATGGGAAAAGGTGCCAACCTCCTTATCGACTATAGGCCATTATGATTTAGGCTTATTGAGGGGGGTGGGAGAAATTAAGATTAAGCTGAAACCAGAAGACATGTTACCTCGAGCAAAGCAGTATCCAATGTCTCGAGAGGCAGATGAGGGTATTTTTAAGACTTGATCGACTATGATGGAACAAGGTATTTTCGTGACGTTCAAGTCACTGTGTAATACTGCTGTGTATCCTGTGAAAAAATAAAGGGAGGGTTGTGGCTGTAAAGACTGGTAGGGGGTGTCTGTACTTCTGCTCTCTATATGGTAGAGGCGAGGCACAGAGGACCCCAGCCAATATTCTCTATTATTGGTACGTGGTCGAGCAATCAAGGCCTAGCTTCTCAGGAGGTGATGCAGGCTGGTTCTTAAGTACAGTGTAGTCCCTGAACCCCCACAAAGGAATGTCCACACACTGTATTACAGAAAACACAGTCTTTATATAATTAATATTCAAAGGTATGTACACGATCACAATAACGCACTTGGTACTTGGAAGTCAATAATGATAAATATATACACGTCTAAAGTGGTACCACTAGTGTTATCGAATCTCATTAAAGTGCATCAACTGTACGGTTAAATGTCACACAGATTAATAACGAGGAAACCAGCATTAGAGATAGGCAGGAACGTAAGATGGTTGGAACAATAGGCAGAATGCGGACCCCTACCACGAGGCACAGTTCTGTGTGGAGATCCCCCCACCTGAGCAACCTGTAAATAAAGATAAATGTTCGATAGTCTTACTTCTTCCTATTAAGGTTTTACCCCCCCCAAATGTACCTGGTGGAGTAGAGTTCTCCGACGATACGCCACCGATCCTTTTTGATGGCCTCCCTTTCAGGCGGGAGCCACGGATCGTCAAGAGGTGTCGGTGAACTTGGCGTTCGGTGTTGGGGAATCAACGGCCCTTCTTGAGTGCCCTCCCTTTAAGGCGGGAGTCACGGGCCATTGAACGTCCGACAGTGAACAGGGTGAACTACGGCAAGGAAGTGACAGCTTCGTTCCTAGCGGTGCTCGTCGATGACAGAGCATTGGCGTCCTGCAAGGAAGAGGTGTGCAGGGCACCTCGGTGACGATAGTTCTGGACCGCAAAGTGATGATGAAGAACTGTGGCCCAACAAGGGCGTCGAGTCGTCGGCGTCTCTGCGGTCTGTAGGTGGCGGGAAACCCACCGGTGGATGCTCCTCGGCGAGTCCACACTCAGGCCTTCTCCAGCGGGAGACAAGTGGGTGGTGATGCAGATGAGAGCGCCCGATGATCAATGGAAGTTATTAGTCAAACGGGAGCACGGCGGCTCTGGTCGGCGACGGCAGACGTCGACAGTGGCGGACAACAGTCCGGGTGCTTCTCTTTGGAGTTCCGCAGCAGTCCCCGTATCGGATCGGCAGCCTGTCAAAGGTCTGTCTACCAGGGAGCCTTGGCAAAGATCAGCTGTGCATGATGGTTTCTCGTAGCTCGGGAAGAGGGCGCCTTACCAGGTCCTCTCTGGGTCAGTCCTTGGAGGCACAACAGCTTTCAGATTGTGAAGGAGAGCAACAGCAATTCTTCTTGTCCAGCAGGGCTTTAAGGTCAAGCATCAGTTACTCCATTAATCATCGTAGTGGACTTCAACTTCTGAACACGATTCGTAGCAATGAGAGGTTCCCAGATATACTGTTGATCTCCCATTCATTGTGCTGGGTCACACTCAAGCATCCAATCACGACTACGGGCATTCATGCAGGCAGGCAGCCGATCAGGCACACAAGGTATTCAGGCCATTCACTTCTCTCCAGACACTCACAACAAGTTATGTGTATTGGGACAAGTACCGAGCCATTCAACACTCCAAGCTGCATTCATACCGGTTTCGGGCAGGGTTGTCTCAGTCATTGTGTCAACCACCAGATACTAGACACCCACAACACAGAATGCATATTCGTCACACACTCTATTCACCCAGGTCCCACCCACAGGAGGTACCCACAACATTCATCACTGGGAAGGCTCCAGCTAGTCTGACTGGGCCTTCACAACAACACCATATATGGCACTTCCACCCAACAGCCAGTCAGGGGGAAGGGACAGAGTCAGGGCTTCCCAGGACTTTGGGAAAACAAGGTAATGGGTAATAGAAAGCAAGAGGCCACAGGGGTCATCTTGTTTTCCATCAGGAATCAACATATCCCAATGACAGGGCCGGGGTATCCCAAAATGGAGGATGCTCCATGCACCTGTCAATTTCAGCATGGAGCTGCCACCAGCCCAGACCCTGCCCGAAAAACATACACTAGGGGCACAGGGTTGTACCCCACCCATGGGTGCCATAAGGGTATCCCACGGGTCCATTCACCAAACCAAAAGAAAGAGAGCTGCACTGCCAGGAGTCCCACATGAACTCCTGCACGGAAAACACGACAGAACACACGATAAAAAGCAGTAAAGGACAAGGATATGGAGGCCCTGTCCCTCCGATGCATTTCCAGCATCACAGTGGCGTTTAATTCAGGACATGAGGCCGATTAACCATATGTAAAGGCAGAGTTTCCTTTAGTTCAGAATCCTTCAATGATTGTATGTAGTATTCCTACAGAGGCACAATATTTCAATTGTGATTGACTTGAAAAATGCATTTTTCTCAATCCCGTTGCATAAGGACTCTCAAGACCTCACGTCATTTACATTCCGCCAGACTAAGCTGAAGAGTACTTGTTCGCCACACGGGTACTGCAAGTCCCCATCGATCTTTAATATGGTGCGGCAGATGTACCTAAGCAATATTGATTTGCCAAGTGTTGTGCTGCACTATGTAGATGATATTTTAGCTTGTAGCATGACAGAAGATGAGTGCAGGCAAGATTCAAATCAATTTATGACTATTCTGGCAGACACAGGATATAAGGTAGAAAATGAAAAGCTGCAACATTACCAGGAAGAGGTGTTGTACATAGGTCAGTTGATTTCACATGAGGGAAAGAAGTTTACACCTGAAAGAGGTGAGGCGATTATGAAAACATCAAAACCGCACACGATAATGAAAAGGCAGCAGTTTTTGGGATTGTGTAACTATGTTAGAGCGTGGGTATTTGATTATAGTTCATATACAAGACCTCTTATGCAGGCTATAAAGAAAGCCCAAGTGAATAATGAGAAGATTGAATGGACAAAGGAACTGGACGAAGGGTTTGAGGAATTAAAAAAAAGCAATATGTACAACTGCAGTTTTAGGAATTCCCAATTATTCTGAGGAGTTCTTTTTGTTCTCGCATACAAATACAACAGCTATGACAGCAGTGCTTACACGGAAAACCACACTTGTGTCTAAATCTTTGGCATATTATAGTGGGATTTAGATCCAGTTATTAGAGGATACTTTGCTTGCGAACAATTGTTGGTGGCAGCCGTGTTCGCCATTGAGAAGTCTGCAAGCATCATGATGGGGTATTACATGACTTTATTCGTTGAGCATGCTTTGTTTACTGTTTTGGAGAAACCTTAGGGTACACTAACGTTTCAGAGGGCTTCTGGATACGAGGTAGTCATATCGAATCCAGCAATCAAAATAGGTGTAAAATAGTGAACCCTATCACGTTTGTATCCAAACCTGTGACAGAGGAAGAGAAGGTGCATGATTGCTCAAATTATGAGGAATTTAATGACAATATCCCAATTGTAAAGGAGAATTTTCTGGTGGGGGGGAGCTCTTTAATGACAGGTCTTTGAATATTGATCAAACTGATGGAGAAAGGCATTCGGGTTCAGCTGTTGTAAGGCATAAAACTAATAGGGAATTTGAAGTGGTAGCAAGTGTGAGACTACCGTCTCATTTTTTGGCACAAACTGCAGAATTGTTGGCGCTTATTGTCGGCCTCGAGAATCACGCAGGCAGGATGTGACTGTGTATTGTGACTCCGCCTGTGCGACGTCATCCGTACATGCAGGGTTAGCATGTTGGAAAAGGAGGGGCTACCTCTGAGAGGATGGCACTCTAGTGCAACACTCTGCATTATTGGAAAGGTTTATTAAGGCACTACAACTCCTAGTAGCCATCACAATAGTTAAATGCGAAGCATATACTAAGAGAACTGACTTTATTTCATGCAGAAAACAAGCCGCAGATGAAGAGGCCAAAAGGGTGGCATATTCACCAGATATGTTTTGTTTTGATACCCCTAATGTGAAAGAAAAAAGCTCACATTTATGATTGTAAATGAAGGATTTAATCATTTGTCTACAACACAATTGATGGAAGTCCATGGGGGGTGTTCATTATCCCCCTCTGAGGCATTGTGGTGACAGGGCAGCACTGGTAAAGCAGTGATGTCTGTAGCCATTTTAATGGAAGCATTAGAACAGCTACACTACCCAGCGCATGTAACTAGGGAGAGTCTTGCTGCAGCTATTGCAGAAGACTAGTTTGTACTAAACCTGTTAGAACACATTGCATTGTATGTATGAATCTGCTTCCTCAGGATTGGATGCATAATCATTGTAGGGAGGAAGGTGCTGAGCCTTCTGCTCCCCCTACCACACCCGAAATAAATGGCGACAGTACAAAAGATGACAGATTGTACACATTAAGGGAACTAAAAGCAGTGACAGGATATAGTAATCTGATATCTGAACCACCTGCTTATAGCAGTGATGACAGCCCAGAAAGAAAATTGGCTAAAGGAAAGGAGGAGACCTCTGAGGTCCTGCAAGATAAAGAGAAGAGTAAACGACCAAACATATCCACAGAACGAATGGATGGGTGGACAGATATTGCTCAAGCTCAATGGGAAGGGTATCGAGGAAGTGAGGCAAGGGGAAGATCAAGACAAAGCAAGATAGAAAAGACAGGGAATGAGATAAACGATTGAAAGAGGATGAGCATAAAAGGAAGAATAGACAAAGGTGAGAGCAAAAGTATCAAGAGGAGCATCTCAGACGGGAAGAAAGGGCAGAAGAACAGAGAAAGTATGATAACAGGCAAAGAACACTTGACGAACAAGATAGGCTAGAAAAGAAGAGAGAAGAAGAGGAAGAACAGAAATTACAAGATAAAAGAATGCAAAGACAAAGAGACGAAGACAGGTATTGAGAAAACAAAAAAAGAGAAGAGAAAAGACAGGAAGAAGATAGAGCTAGATGGGAAGCGAGAAAATAAAGGAAATTAGATGAAGAAAAAGAACAAATAAGGAGACAGAGAGCACACAATATTGATCGCATTGAGAAAGAGCTGATAGAACCGAGTCCAGTAATATCATGGGGTGACATTGAGGAGTTTCTCCCGTCACAAGAAGCAATGTCAGGACCATCTAGGCTAAACCTAAATAAGAATTTTGAGATAGGAAGTATCAGAGATAGAATTGATAAAGCTTACCAAGAGAGGAGGACAAAAAATGAGTCGAGATGTAAGGGAAAAGAAGTTCGAACCACAGGTGCCCAGTTACGAGGAAAGGAAGCCCATTTAGTCTCGAGCATAGAGCCTTGTCTTTGGACAGGCTAACGTTAAATGGAGATGAGAAAGATGATAGCCACACTAGTTGCGGACAAGGCATGTCAGACAAAGAAAGAGAAACCTTCTGTGAGGCAGAGGGAGATAGTGTATTTGGTCCTGAGGGATGTCTACAGACAGTTAAGGAAGTAATATGGTCAGATTTAGACCAACCTAAAGATATGACACCAGACCCCATGGCATACCCAGAGCAACCTAAAGGGTGGTCACACAGCAAGAGGTGAGAATCTCCACCATATGTGAGCAGGTTGAGGTCATTGCAAGGTAGAAGGAAATCGGGAACCATTGTTCCCATCATGAGTAGGCAGACAATGGGAGCAGATTGCGGATTTGGGTTTATGCAATTCCAACCACTAGAGAAAGGAGGGGCCAGACCGTAGTATATTCCTTGGACCCAAATGGACAGAGATAATTTAAGATGCAAACTCCCCAGTTTAATGGCAGGTGCAGGGAAATGGATTTATTAGTTAGAAAAGATGACAGGAGGAAACACTTAAGCTATAGGGGACATTAAAGTTCTCCTAGCAGCCATTCTTGGGGAAAGACCTGATGATATATGGACGAGAGCAGGTTATTCGAGTGTTACAGCGCAGAACAGAGCTCATGATGGAGCAGCGTTTAATAATTGTAGGGCGGCTGTCTGGAAAATGCTTAGAGTACAAAATCCTGATACATCCGATATGGGTGCAATTATGGCACGTTAGATGCAAGAAAGTGAAGATCTACTTGCTTATATTCAATATTTTCTGGAACGGTGGACCTTGGAAACGAGGGAGCTTTGCGGAAATCTGTGCCAGTATTTTACCACATTTTGTGTCAGAGGTTGCCAGAACAGGTACAAAGACAGCTCAACAAGCTAGTGGGAATGGAAGTGAAGCCATTGGTAGAGATACAGTTGACTATTGTGCATAATTTCCGATCACTGCAAGGGAAAAATAAGAAGAGGGAGGATGCTAGGGAACTTGAAGAAGCTAAGGTAGTCCAGAAGAAATTATCAAAGTACGCTATAGAAGGAGCTGTACTCACAAGCGGAGAGGGGCTGGGAACGCAGCAAGTAGCAGGTGTGCCACAGGCAAATAATCAACAACAGTTGAATCAAGGAAGAAATGGGTTTGTGCCGAGAGGCAAAGGTACAGGCTTTAGAACAAGTGGGGGCTTTCGGGATAATCAGGGTGGTTTTCAAAATAAACAAGGCATGTTTCAGAATCTGCAGAATGATGACCAGAATGTGCATGGAGGGCAATTGCAGAGATTCCCTCCTATATGTTGTACATGTGGGATGATACGGCATATTGCTCAAACATGCAGGAGTCAAGGGTATGTGTAGAATGGGCAATTCTCAAGAGAGGGGACAGCTTACAGCTTATCATCCAGCATATAGCCCACAAACTATGGACGGGTTTGCCTAAGATCAGACAGTGTATCAAGGGTAGTAGTATATTTGTCCGAATATATTTGGCCGAATGGTACATTCACCGAATTTGGCCTGTACCATTCGACCGAATATATTCGGTCAAATTGGCTAATACATACCGAACATGGGGAGCAGGAGTTGCGAGGGTGTCCCACAATTGCCACAAACTTGAAAGGCTTTACAACTACAGCAAGCACCATTGAATCTGCCGCAAGGGAAATCACAGCATACACGCATGCAGATACAACAGTGTGCAAATACGGGACAGTCATTTAAGACTAGATTAGGGGGTGTCACTATGGTGGGAGGAAATTCTTTCACAGGTACAGTACAAGAATAAGCATGTACCCACAATAAGACAGCTCACAGGGCAACCCAATGTGTTCAGTACTATCAGTGACTCCAAATCCTCCAGAGGAACCAAGGGTTGATGTTACCATAGGAGGATTTTTTTTTCTTTTTTAGTAGACACTGGAGCAACTCACTCATGTATACGAGAGGGAAGGTTTTCATTATCATTAAATGCCATGAATGCTTGGACTTTTCTGGAGCTACAAGTAGAGTTCCTTTTACTGGTGAATTACCAGTCTCTATAGGAGAGTGTGATATGTCTGTACCTTTATTGTATTCAAGAGATGCACCCGTTAATATTCTGGGAAGAGACTTAAAAGCTTTGTTCAGTAGTTTTGTTTTGAGTGCCTTTCCCCCATTTTTTTTGGCAATTTTTGCCGCGTTCTGGCGAAACCAAACCTCTGTGATGTCATCTTTGATGTCCTGGGTGTTAGTCTTAGCAGTGCACGGTGGTGGCGCGAGTTATGGTTGCTTAGCTTACCATAACTGGCGAATTACAAGGGTTTTTCGGTTTTACTTGGAACCATAACGTCCCTTTGACAACGTTTTTTCACTGAATTTCATAGGTTTTTAGTAGCGCAACTTAACCATAACGTCCATTTAACACTACGAGCACAGAACCATATTTTAATGAAGAAGCGTACAAACAAAAGCAAACAAATACAATTGCCATACATAGCAGTGGTCGAGGTTATGAAAAAGTGAATAATACCATAATGGAACAAGAAGTACTCCTCACAAAAATATGCCCTGAAAACTTAGAATTACCCCTCCATTCAACTGAATCAGAACGTGTAGTGTACAAATGGCCATGCACGTCAATGTGTAACATTCCCAAATAATGTTTCAAATCTTTACGCCAATTCCTCAATAAATATGTAAAAAGCAAAGACAAAATCAAAATTAAATTACTGCAAAATATGGATACCTGTCCAGTGCGCAAGTACACAGGACTACAAGGACATTCATTGGCCTGCATTACAGGACCTACTTGTAAAACCACTTTCCATGATATCAAAAGGATATCAACACATCATTCAACTATAGGAAATCTAGTCTATAAACTGTACTATGCAAAAAGTCCTGCTTTAGCACTAGCAAAGTTAAATAACATCCTTCTACATGGTACAGCAAAAGACCTACTTGAAGAAATTCACTATATCCCGAAAAAATATTTTGGAAGTGAAAGCCATTTACAGAATGAAATAGCTTTAAACCAATTAATCAACAATTCTACACATGGCAACCGTTTGCTAAACACATATAAAAAAGAAATACTAAAATTTAAAAGTACATCAGCTGAAGTACCAAACCATGTATGTGTATGTTGCCGTAGAACTTTTTATAAAAGAAACACAAAAACTGTAAACCTATCATACAAAATAGAAGACAATGAAGATTCTAAATGGTTTGAATTAGCTCTCTACCTTGTAGCAGAAAACAAATACGAAATAACTGAGCCCTTAATACTTTGCAGTTACTGCACTACAAAACTTCACAACAACCAAACTAATTCACGTGCTATGACAAATAATTTGAAATTATAGCCAGTACCAAAACCCCTACAACAACTTAATTTATATGAGAGCATCATAATTCAAACAGTACACCCATTTCAAGCAATAATGCGCCTTCAACCAAAAACAGCAAAATTACTTCCCTCTGAATTGGTAAAAGGCATATGTGGAAAAGTAGTTTATTTACCATTAGATCTAAAAGAAAATGTGCATACTCTAGGAGTGCAACGTCTAATGCAGCAATCTTTAATTATCTTAGTAAATGGAGTACCTACAAAAGACAAAACAATATGGCAACAGCTGGTAGATTTATATAAAGTTAGACAAGCCTTCCAATATCTTAAAGTGAATAATGAATATTACAAAGAAATTAATATTGAAGAAAACTTGAAAGATACAACTGAAATAATTCAAGAAACACAAGAAGCTGGCCAATTTGAGCTACTAGATCCTGCTACAATATCAAATACTTTAGACCATTATACAATTCATCCTGTGCACTGTAATGACACTGTAGAAGATGTACTGGAAACTTACCAAATGCGTCAAACAAAAGGATCGCCAATCAGCATATGGGAAAAAAGTATAGAAGCACGTGCTTTTCCTCTACCCTTTCCTACTGGCAAAGGAGGAAGGTATGATGATAGACCTATTCAAATATCAGCTTCAGAATACCGCTCATTACGGATGTATTCTGAAGATCCCAGATTTAGACAAAATGTGGAATACATATTCCACCTACTCTTTGAAAGTGAACTAGCAACTTTATGTTACGGAGTTGCACACATATTAAAATCAGGATCACACTTTCAAAATATGACAGCTACACAATTATTAGAAAAAGTGCAACAAAAGGATGAGGTTTTACAATAAAATATTACAAATCTATTAGCAAATATGCGTGGTACTAAAGAGTACTGGTTTCGACGTCATGGAGATGTACGTTGTATGATCAGAAACCTTGGCCCACCCACTTGGTTTGTTACATTAAGTTGTGCAGAATATGCATGGGAAGATTTACATGATTTCCTACGCGTATCAAATAAAAACAAAACAAACATAGATATACTAACACCTGGAGAACTTTGTTCTTTGGATCCTGTTAATGTTTCAAGATATTTTCACCATCGCTTCATTGCTATGCTACATTTTATTTGTAATAAAACTGTTCCTCCCCTTGGAGAAGTGCAACACTTCTTTTGGAGAAAAGAATACTAAGCCAGAGGAGCACCACATATCCACATGCTTTTATGGATTAAAGATGCTCCTAAATTTGGTCAAGACAGTGATGCCACTGTTTTACAGTTTATTGAAAAATATGTCACTTGTGAAATTCCATCAGAAGCCACAAATAGCGATCTTCATGCACAAATTTTACAATTTCAAAGACACAAATGTGGAAAATATTGTTATCGCAAATACAAAAACAAAGGGAAATGCTACACCAAATGCCGATTTGGTTTCCCTAGACCAGTTACAAATACAGGTCAAGTGAACAACCTCATGTCTTCAGTTAGACGTAGTGTTAAAGGTAAGTCACCTAAAAATACATATTACATAAAAAGAAAAGAAGAAGAAAAATATATCAATGAATATAATGCAATCATTGCCCACTTATGGAATGCAAACATAGATGTGCAGTACATTGCAGACAATTCTACTGCAGTGCACAATATGTCACAGCATACTTAACTAAAGCAGAAAAGACAGAGCTCCAAGACCTCTGGAATGACCTTTCATCAGATAAAACAGTATCTCAGAAATTATACAGCTTGGGCATCAACATACTCACCCATAGAGAATGTGGATCATATGAAGCAGCTGATCATTTAACTGGTACTGCATTGTATGATAAATCTGAAAATATAGTATGGCTAAGTCTTGGTCCAGCTAAATCTAGAAAGAGAGTTCTAAAATCATATGAAGATATAGAAACAATAGCCAAACATGATCCCAACAGCCAAGACATTTTAAAAAACAATTTATTGGACACATACTACCCAAACAGAAGTAATACTTTGGAAAACATGTATCTATACCACATAGCCCAAAACTACACATACAAAAATAATATGAAACCTGATGAAAAAAAAGGTAAATATAGAGTGACAAACTGTGAAGGCAGATTAGTTAAACTCACTAAACCAAATTTAATTAATCATATCAAATTGTCATTAAAGACTCCTCAACATAAAGAAGTATATTACATGTCCCTGCTACAACTCTTCAAACCATGGAGAAAAGAAGAACAATTACTAGATAACTATGACTCATATGAGGATGCTTTCAAAGCAAATGAAAGCACTATAACTGATGTAAACTTTACACAGTACAAAACAATGTTGCAAAATGAACAGCAACACGAAGAAGAACTCCAAGCCCAACTAGATAAGGACACTCCTGACAGTAGTCAACCTTCTGTAACAGGAAGCCAAGAACCACTGGGAGAACCACTAATAATAAATGATGCAGAATTAGCTATGATAGAAGTAGAAAACACCATGGGGCCGATTCATGGAACAAACGTGCGCCGAAAATCTATGCGCAAGCAGGCGCAAGCGCGAAACAACAGGCGCACGCGCACACGTGCGTTTCATGGAAGTCCCTGCGCGTGTTTTCCTCGGGATGTGTGCCAAACCCGTGCATGGCGCACACGTCATTGAAACATCCCGAACGGCGTGCGTGACGCGCACAGTGAAAACGCACAACCTCGGCGCACACACCAAAAAGGGGGCGGAACACAGGGCGTAACGCGCAGAATGGGGAACAACGCGCGAAAATAAGGGCGTAACTGGGATGTACTGCTGGGAAGCAGATGGAATGCCCACAGGCACGCGAACCACACGTATTCATGGAATCAAATAGGGCAAAGCCGCGCATGGCCAAAGACAAGCACAGGCCTAAACACGTCCGCCACACGAAGGCAGGCGGTAGCGTCCCTGCGCATCACAAACGCACCAATATACAGCAATGATGAATGTCCCATACTGCTATTGTGCCTGGGGTTCGCGTGAAGTTTTCCACGCGATCGGGCCTGGGGGAGCGGGCTACGTGTATTATAGGGATTCGCGTGAAGTTTTCCACGCGATCGGGCCTGGGGGAGTGGGCTACGTGTATTACAGGGGTTCGCGTGAAGTTTTCCACGCGATCGGGCCTGGGGGAGTGGGCTACGTGTATTATAGGGGTTTGCGTGAAGTTTTTCGCGTGATCGGGCCTGGGAGAGCGGGCGACGTGTATTACAGGGGTTCGTGTGAAGTTTTTCATGCGATCGGGCCTGGGGGAGCAGGCTACGTATATTACAGGGGTTCACGTGAAGTTTTTCACGTGATCAGGCCTGGGGGAGCGGGCTACGTGTATTACAGGGGTTCGCGATCGGGCCTGGGGGAGCGGGCTACCAATCACCGTCTGCCTTGCATGTAGAAGAACGTGCAGCCAACACCCGCTGTGAGGTAATAGTGTGTGAACCCCAACGGCTGGAAAACACACGCACCGCACCCCACGAAAAGCACGTACAGAGTAATGTAAAGGCGCGTGGGATCTACAAGCCCTGCCAGGGAAACGCCCCTGCGCAAAACGTCACAGACACGCTTACGCACTAAGGGCCTTTGGTCCAATGAAATCGCATATGCGTGCTGACGCGCTTATGGGCTAAGGGCCTTTGGTCCAATGAAATCGTGTATGCGTGCTGACGTGCTTACGCGCTAAGAGCCTTTCCTCGATTTACACGCAGACGTGCAAAATTTTCACGTGCCAAATCACTCCGTATCAAGGTGGCCGCGCGTAAGCACACGGAAGACCACGCTCCTGCCCAAAAGGCCGAATTACTGCCCCCAGAGCCCCGAGCAGCCTCCCACGAGCCATCTGCTGCTGCCTGCCTGCCTGCCTGCTGCCACCGTGCCCTGCCATTTGGTGCCTGCACATCAGCCATCTGCAGGGGTCCATTTGCTGTGTCCATCCCTGCTGGAACAGAAGACTCCCGACTGGGATACCATCGCTCCACAGCCCAGCCCCACGACCCAGTTGCCCACCCACTCCTTACATTACATTACATTGCATTTATATGGCGCACCATAAACCCATAGGTGTGAGGGCGCAGACAAACAAAAACAAAGCAGAGAAGGAAGAAAGAAAGGCTAAAACGATCTAAGGGGTAGCAGAATTAATAAGCCAGGGGCAGCTATTTGAAGAGGAAGGTTTTAAGGCCCTTCTTGAATGAATTCAGAGAAGATGAGTTTCTCAGTTGGTCTGGCAGAGCATTCCAAAGTGCTGGTGCCACTGAGGAAAAAGCACCACATTGTGCCTTTTTGCTTTTGACTCTGGGCTGCTGAAGCAAGTTCCGGTTGTTAGACCGAAGGTTTCTAGCAGAGGATTTTTTTCCTATGTACCTTTGCAGGTATGGGGGCATTTTGCCCTGAAGACATTTAAAGGTGATGACCATAAGTCTAAAGGAGATTCTTGATTCTACGGGCAGCCAGTGTAGTGCTCGACGTGCCTCCGAGACATGTACCCTGTGAGCAAGACCGGATACCACTCTGACTGCTCCGTTCTGAACCACCTGCCTCTGGGGTTGCCATGTCGGGCACTGCAACATCTGGCACCACTGGCAACCCCCGGCCAGAGAGGCAGAGGGGCACCAGCTTCACTGCCACCGAAGTTGGTGTCCTGGTGGAGCAAGTCCTGGGGCAGTATGATGCCCTCTTCGGAATTAAGCGCGCCAACAAGGAAGGACGGACTCGGATCTGGACCGACATCGTGACTGCCATCAACGCGGAGGGGGTGGCAGTCCGCGACTACCAACATGTCAAGAAGCGCTGGGATGACTGCAGGTCCAGGACCCTCTTGAAGGCCCGGCGCCTCGTGGAGTGGGGCCGGGGCCGCATGAGTACCATCCAGGTGAGGGTCCTGGAACGCATAGGCCCAGCGCTCCACGCCCAGATCCTTGAGAGGCAGACCCGTCTGGAGTTGAGCGGTAAGTGGCCAAGCATTGCTGTGTGAGACAGGGCATGTCGCAGTGTGCTGGTTGTCTGATACTTGCCTGTATGTGAGACATAGGCCATGTATGCATGTGTGTGTGCAGGGACGTCATGCATGTGAGACCAGTAATGTGTGAACCACACAGTTGGTGCATGTGTTCAAATGCACAATGGGTTGCCCTATGCGGAATGGCCACATGAAAGCATGCCAGTCTCTGTTCCTGGACATGGGCGAGGGTGAGGGATGGGTGTTGATGCCATGTACATGTATGCTGTCCATGTCTGTGTGTCTGACCTGCGTGTCTGTGACTTGTGAATGCCAAGGATGCATGACACATGTCTGTCGCAATGTTCAGGTTCACTGATGCAGCCTAGTCATCCTTGTACCCACTGTGTCTGTGGTGTACGAGGCCAGATGGATGAAACTAGGGTGAAGTGTGTGCATGTGATAGGCATGGCCCATGATGCATGTGAGTTCCAAAACAACATTGTATGTTTCAAGAATCCCTTGGACATGTATGCTAATGTCCATAGCATGCGCCATGCCTGTTACCGCATGTGTTTTACCTGCACTGGCCCATGTGTTGTGGATGGACATGATAGAAGTGATCTTTGACAGTGCCACTCATCTGCTATTGCTTCCTGTCTAGGGGACCATTGTACAGTACCCTGATGCTTGTTTTCTATGTTTCCCTCTACACAGCGCCACGTGAAGAAGAGGGCGGCTGCAGCGGAAGGGGTGGGTGAGCCCCCACAGGGGCTTGCAATGGCAGAAAACGGGGTGGAGCCATCCAGGTTGGCGGTTTCCACAGAGGAGGAGGAGGCCGCTACTGAGGCGCACATGGGGCCTGGTGGGGGCATCCCTGCTGGTGCAAGTGATGCAGTCCAGGGGCAGGGGCAGGAGGCAGCACAGGTCGCCGTGGAGGGGCCTGTGCATGTCACTGTCCCTGACACTGTGACTGCACCACCATGCACCAGCAGGGATGCCCCATCCCAGGCCCGTCCGCAAGTAGGGGGGATGTCCATGTCATCTGACTCCCCTACACCTGCGGACGAGGGGACCCCTGGCCGTATGGAGAAGGTCCTGATTGGTGTCGCGTTGCGCACAGGTGCAATTCGTGATGAGGTGCGTGCTTCCCGGGAGGAGCATGCACGTCATCACGGAGAGCACCGTGCCGACGTGGCCCAGTTGGGATCAGCCATGGTCGGGGGTTTCCTACATGTGTCGGCCAATCTGGCGACCCTCTCCTCCTCTGTGGAGACTATGCACCAGTCGTTCTCCAAGCCGTCTTCCGGCCCAATGCCACCAGGGCCCCCTGTGGACCTGCCCCGACCAATGCAGCCAGCTCGGTGGGGATCCCATCCCTGCCACAGTCAGGAGTCGGAGGTCCAGCAGGGGTGGCACACCAGCAACTGGACCCCAGCAGATGGAGGATGTGATGGCATCATCGGGCAGGGCACGTGCACGATGGCGTCGGTGGATTCCATCAGCCTGGATGCCATCGTGCTGGCACAGGCAGTTGCGTCGGAGGCAGCGGCAGGCTTGACGTGGGAGGCATCATGGCTCGGGGCCATCAGCATCAGAGGTGCAGGCATCGGCCGGAGGGCAGGAGAACCCTGGAATGGGAGTGGCTTCCGTGTGGGAGCGGTTGGGCCAGCAGATAGGTGCAGAGCGGCAGCAGGCAGAGGAGGAATGGCTCACAATGGTCAGGGCGGAGAACTCCATGCGGAGGGCGCTGAGGCGGGCTGAGTGCCTCGAGGGTCTTCGCAGGGAGTTGGAGCGGGACACTGCTTTATCCCTGCGAGACTTCGGGGCCAGGGAACATGCCCGCCTCCAAGCCATTGAACAGGAGTTTGATGATGCCCTGGCCCATGACAACATCCAGTGAGCCGTTGGACTAGCCCGCTGCCCTTGTAAATAGTTATGTAGTTAGTGTTAGATTTCCTTTGTTTTTGCATTTTTTTGGACCTTTTGGACAATGGGCCACATTTTTGTATATAGTTTTTTTTTATTAGGTAGTGTTGTTAGATAGGTTTCATTTCTTTTGTTGGGATCATGGACCCTGGCTTGTTCATCTGTACACAGTTCACTGTTGGATTTTCTTTTCATTTTCCAATTTACCCATGGAGCAATGGCTTTCAATTATAATTTCCCATTGGATTTTCTTTTGTGGACTGTGACTTTGGACACCATTCCTTTGGATTATGATTTTTGATTTTGCATTTTCTCACGGACATGCTTCTTATTATTTTTTTACATTCCCATTTCTGTTTGTTTATTTTTGATTCAATTCATGTTTCCTTTAATACATATTTTTTGATCAAACTTCAATGTGTAGTATCATCTCATTGGTTTCATGCATATCATGATATGGGTTTTGAGATTCACTGACACCCATTGGGTGTATGTGAGGGACATGTGTTCGTCTCCAAAATTGAAATTGGTGTTCTATCATGTTATTGCCATTTATAAGTGGGTGGATGCAATACTCGGGTGGGTGTTTTGCATTTGGAGGCTGACCATAGGGACCAGGGATCTAGATTGTGATGACATGTTGGCTGGAGAAAATGAGTTGGGGCCTGCTGGCAGGTGCCCTACAGTGCTGGGGGGTGGGGGTGCATGGGGACATGAGTGGGACATGAGTGGGGGCCTGCTGGCAAGTGCCCCACAGTGCTGGGGGGTGGGGGTGCAGGGGAACATGAGTGGGACATGAGTTGGGGCCTGCTGGCAGGTGCCCCACAGTGCTGGGGGGTGGGGGTGCAGGGGGACATGAGTGGGGGCCTGCTGGCAGGTGCCCCACAGTGCTAGGGGTGGGGGTGCAGGGGAACATGAGTGGGACATGAGTGGGGGCCTGCTGGCAGGTGCCTCGCAATGCTGGGGGGTGGGGTTACAGGGGGACATGAGTGGGACATGAGTGGGGGCCTGCTGGCAGGTGCCCCACAGTGCTGGGGGGTGGGGGTGCAGGGGAACATGAGTGGGACATGAGTGGGGGCCTGCTGGCAGGTGCCTCGCAATGCTGAGGGGTGGGGGTGCTGGGAGACATGTGTGGGGGCCTGGTGGAGGGTGCCCCTGACTGGTGGGGGGTGGGGTGCAGGGAGACAGGAGTGGGGGCCTGGTGGAGGGTGCCCCTGACTGGTGGGGGTGGGGGTGCAGGGACACAGCAGTGGGGGCCTGGTGGAGGGTGCCCCTGACTGGTGGGGGGTGGGGGTGCAGGGAGACAGGAGTGGGGGCCTGGTGGAGGGTGCCCCTGACTGGTGGGGGTGCAGGGAGACAGGAGTGGGGGCCTTGTGGAGGGTGCCCCTGACTGGTGGGGGGTGGGCGTGCAGGGAGACAGGAGTGGGGGCCTGGTGGAGGGTGCCCCTGACTGGTGGGGGGTGGGGGCCTGGTGGAGGGTGCCCTGCACTGCTGGGGGGTGGGGGTGCTGGGAGACATGCATTGTTGATCAGTAGTGCAAGGTGACATGTGGCTTGGCTGGGGGGCATGCCCATGGTGGATGGGCTGCCTGCGGGACATGAGCAGGGGTGCAGGGTAGTCCCCCGTGGTGTGGGCTGCCTGCAGGGGCCGTGGAGGTTGCAGAGCGAACACCTGTGAGGACCCACACGGCCAATTCACGTGTACTACTCCCCAGAACCCCTGAAATACACGTACCCTGCTGAAATCACGTGTGAAACTTCCTGCGCACCCCGAAATACACGTACAAAGGACATTTGCATGTGGAACTTCCCGCGCACCCCTGAAATACACGTACCCTGCTGAAATTGCGTGTGGAACTTCCCGCGCACCCCTGAAATACATGTACGCTGCTGAAATCGCGTGTGGAACTTCCCGCGCACCCCTGAAATACACTTACCCTGCTGAAATCGCGTGTGGAACTTCCCATGCACCCCTGAAATACACGTACCCTGCTGAAATCGCGTGTGGAACTTCCCGCGCACCCCGAAATACACGTACACAGGACATTCGCGTGTGGAACTTCCCGCGCACCCCTGAAATACACGTACCCTGCTGAAATCGCGTGTGGAACTTCCCGCGCACCCTTGAAATACACATACCCTGCTGAAATCGCATGTGAAACTTTCCCGCGCACCCCAGTAATACACGTACCCCGCTCGCACAGGGCCAATCGCGTGTGAAACTTCCCGCGTACCCCAGTACAACACGTACCCTGCTGAAATCGCATGTGAAACTTCCCGCGCACCCCTGAAATACACGTACCCCGCTCGCACAGGGCCAATCGCGTGTGAAACTTCCCACGCACCCCAGTACAACACGTACCCTGCTGAAATTGCGTGTGAAACTTCCCGCGCACCCCTGAAATACACGTACCCTGTTGAAATCACGTGTGGAACTTCCCGCGCACCCCTGAAATACACGTACCCTGCTGAAATCACGTGTGAAACTTCCCGCGCACCCCAGTAATACATGTACCCAACTCACACAGGGCCAATCGCGTGTGAAACTTCCCGCGCACCCCAGTAAAACACGTACCCAGCTGAAATCACGTGAGAAACTTCCCACGCACCCCAGTGATACACGTAGCACACTTTCCGTGCTGGTCCAGGGTTAGCACAGCCCTGTGCGCAGGATTGGGGATTTTGATGGCTTTTCCCTGCGCAAGGGGCGTTCTTGGGGGCGTAACTGGCGCTGTTGCAGGGTCACTGCGCCACTGTGCGGCAAGGCTGGTTTTGGTGGCTGGAATCCATGAATACGCTGTGTGCGGAAATGTATTTTAGCGCACGCGGCTGGCGCAGGGATTCGCACACTGTGCGCCAGCCGCGTGTACCACTTGTGCGCTGAATTCTATGAATTACCCCCTATGTGTCAGTATGAAGATAAGGAAGACTTAACTATACTACAATCAAAACTAAACAATGAGCAAAGTAGCATTTTTCAAGAAGTAACAAAACAAATTGCACATGGTGTAAAACATGAAAATAAAGAATGTTCCTGCCATAATTATAAACCTATACTGCTGTACGTCAGTGGTGAAGCTGGTTCTGTCAAAACATTCCTAATCAAAATCATTAGTAAGTTCCTTCAACAATTGACAAACAACAAACTGTCAGCTGTTGTCACTGCCCCCACAGGTTTAGCTGCCTGCAACATAGGTGGTGTTACATTACACCGATTACTACTATTACCAGTAGAACACCAGAACAAATTAGACTATTACAAACTTTCTGCAGAAGCTGCAATGGAATTACGCAGAGTATTGAAACAAATGGAGATGCTACTAATAGATGAAGTGAGCATGGTCTCCAACCTGATGTTGGCTTTGATTCACCTCAGATTACAAGAAGTACTCAAAACAGACTATCAAGAGCTCTTTGCAGGAAAACACATTATTGTTTTTGGAGATCTGCTTCAATTAACACCAGTAAAAGGTGAGCCTATTTTTAGGACACAAACTCTGCCGTAAAACTGTTGGCAGCATTGGAAATGTTAACCTTTGGCAACATTTCCAGTACAGAGAATTAACAGAAAACATGCGGCAATCTGCAGATCTCACTTATGCCAACATTTTAAAAAGTATCAGAGTTGGTATACTTTCTAAAGGAGCAGAAGCAATATTGAAAACCCGGCACATTAATGCCGTTCACATTGTGAATCCATTCCATTTCGGCGACTTGTACAAAATGCAAACCATGGTAGATTATGCTCTACCTGCAATTCAGATAATCGCTCCACGTTAGTAATACAAACACATATAGTAAATACATAATACTACTGCTTCTACGTTACAATGCAGATGGTACCAAAAACAACTGCAAGCTGACTGGATTCACACATGGTCAAATATCACTTGGTAAGAAAACCTTCACAACAATAGGTATAATCTACCATGCAGGAGCCACAACCAATTCAGGGCACTACACTGCATATATAAAAAAGAAATGCGGATGGTTTGAATGTAATGATAGTACAATTACTCTAAAGCAGAGATTACCAGGAAATCTTACAAACACTTATTTGATGTTCCTAAAACCAAAATGTGATAACTAAACTGTATTGTGTTAAAAAAATATAAACTGTTAGAATACTCCAAAAGCCATCTAACTGCTCAAAGATTCTACAACAACTAATCAGATAAATGAATACCACTAAATTAGACCAAAAAATACACAATTAGAATACGCCAATTGGTATCTAACTCTCCCAAAATGTAACAATATCCAAATAGATAAATCAATACCACTAAAATATATAAAAAAATAGACAGTTAGAATACGCCAATTGGTATCTAACTGCTCCAAAATTTTATAATATCAAAACAAATAAATAATATGTTACTGCTCCAAAAAAATACAACAAGCCAAAGTATAAAGCATTAGCCAAAAACAACAAGTGAACACTGAAGACAAACAAACAAATAAACCGTAGCATAACAGAAAAAGGTTTTTTTTAATCCAACATGGATTTTTTTTTCTCCCACAGACCCAATGATTTTATCAACAAATACAGAAACTGAGCAAATTGCACAGTACTCTGATTTGTAATCTACTAAATATGAAAGTCCAAAAAAAAACATTATATTGATTATACAATGTAATAAGTCATTACAAAATACTAATATTAACATGCTATTTGCTTTTATCACAGAAATTAACAAGAAATACATGTACTCCGGTTACTAGACCAAACAGTAAGTATACAATAATAAGGAGAACCATAGCAGCATATCACATCCATAGTATCTAATACCTTTGTTCCTTATACATTTGTTTTTCACCCAAAGTTATAAGCAAATATGAATGTGATATGCTGCGGTGGTTGTTGCCAGGGCATAGAGTCTTGGGTGCATGGCCATTTGGCCATTTGGCCATGCACCCAAGACTCTATGCCCTGGCAACAATCACCGCAGCATATCACATCCATAGAGTCAAACATTTCAACTATGGTCTATGGAAACTTTTAATGTCCGCGGACATTATGAGTGTTCTTAGCACACTTTCAACTTGTCAGCGAACAATACGGACAGCGTTTTCAGGACACCCCCTACGAACATTTCAGAATAACGTGATAGTTCTTAGAACACTTTCAACTTGACAACGAACAATACGGACAGTGTCCTCAGGGCACCCCCATTTTGTTTATTTGCGAACATTTCAGGACACTGTGAGTGTTCATGGAACACATTCAACTTGCCAGCGAACAATACGGACTATGCCTTCAGGACACCCCCTACGAACATTCCAGGACACTGCAAGTGTTCTTAGAAACGTCTTCAGAACACCACCATCTTGTTTATTTGCAAACATTTCAGGACACCGCGAGTGTTCTTAGAACACATTCAACTTGACAGAGAACAATACGGACACTGTCCTCAGGACACCCCCTACGAACATTCCCCGGACACCACGAGTGTTCTTAGAAGCGTCTTCAGAACACCACCATCTTGTTTATTTGCGAACATTTCAGGACACCGCAAGTGTTCTTAGAACACATTCAACTTGACAACGAAAAATACGGACAGTGTCCTCAGAACACTCCCATTTCGTTTATTTGCGAACATTTCAGGACACCATGAGTGTTCTAAGAACACATTCAACTTGACAGAGAACAATACGAACAGCATCTTCAGGACACCCCATATGAACATTTCAGAACAACGCGAGAGTTCTTAGAACACATTCAACTTGACAGAGAACAATACGGACAGCGTCCTCAGGACACCCCCATTTTGTTTATTTGCGAACATTTCAGGACACTGCAAGTGTTCTTAGAGCACATTCAACTTGCCAGCGAACAATACGGACTATGCCCTCAGGACACCCCCTACGAACATTCCAGGACACCGGGAGTGTTCTTAGAAACATCTTCAGAACACCCCCATTTTGTTTATTTGCGAACATTTCAGGACACCGCGAGTGTTCTTAGAACACATTCAACTTGACAGAGAACAATACGGACAGCGTCCTCAGGACACCCCCTACGAACATTCCCCAGTTACCGCGAGTGTTCTTAGAAGCATCTTCAGAACACCACCATCTTGTTTATTTGCGAACATTTCAGGACACCGCAAGTGTTCTTAGAACACATTCAACTTGACAATGAACAATACGGACAGTGTCCTCTGAATACCCCCATTTAGTTTATTTGCAAACATTTCAGGACACCATGAGTGTTCTAAGAACACATTCAACTTGACAGAGAACAATACGAACAGCATCTTCAGGACACCCCATATGAACATTTCAGAACAACGCGAGAGTTCTTAGAACACATTCAACTTGACAGAGAACAATACGGACAGCGTCCTCAGGACACCCCCATTTTGTTTATTTGCGAACATTTCAGGACACTGCAAGTGTTCTTAGAGCACATTCAACTTGCCAGCGAACAATACGGACTATGCCCTCAGGACACCCCCTACGAACATTCCAGGACACCGGGAGTGTTCTTAGAAACATCTTCAGAACACCCCCATTTTGTTTATTTGCGAACATTTCAGGACACCGCGAGTGTTCTTAGAACACATTCAACTTGACAGAGAACAATACGGACAGCGTCCTCAGGACACCCCCTACGAACATTCCCCAGTTACCGCGAGTGTTCTTAGAAGCATCTTCAGAACACCACCATCTTGTTTATTTGCGAACATTTCAGGACACCGCAAGTGTTCTTAGAACACATTCAACTTGACAATGAACAATACGGACAGTGTCCTCTGAATACCCCCATTTAGTTTATTTGCAAACATTTCAGGACACCATGAGTGTTCTAAGAACACATTCAACTTGACAGAGAACAATACGAACAGCATCTTCAGGACACCCCCTACGAACATTTCAGAACAACGCGAGAGTTCTTAGAACACATTCAATTTGACAGAGAACAATACGGACAGCGTCCTCAGGACACCCCCATTTTGTTTATTTGCGAACATTTCAGGACACTGCGAGTGTTCTTAGAACACATTCAACTTGCCAGCGAATAATACGTATTACACCTTCAGGACACCCCCTACTAACATTCCAAGACACCAGGAGTGTTCTTAGAAACATCTTCAGAATACCCACATTTTGTTTATTTGCGAACATTTCAGGACACCGCAAGTGTTCTTAGAACACATTCAACTTGACAGAGAACAATACGGACAGCGTCTTCAGGGCACCCCCTACGAACATTCCCTGGACACTGCGAGTGTTCTTAGAAGCGTCTTCAGAACACCACCATCTTGTTTATTTGCGAACATTTCAGGACACTGCGAGTGTTCTTAGAACGCATTCAACTTGACAGAGAACAATACGGACAGCGACCTCAGGACACCCCCATTTTGTTTATTTGTGAACATTTCAGGACACCGCGAGTGTTCTTAGAACACATTCAACTTGTCAGCCACAACCCCGCTGTCATGATGCCTACCCCCGGAGCATCAGGCCAGGCCCAGCAATCCCGGAAGCAGGCATCATGCCCTCGGGTAAAAGCCCAGTGGCCCCTTATAGGGACTCTTTGGACTCAGTCCTGGCGCCTTTGGCGCCAGGCTCATGTTGGACATCAGTCCTGGCGCCATAGGCGCCAGGCTCATAAAGGGAGGTGTTTTGTGCACTTACCTGATGCAGACCATGCTGCACGCTTCAGGCCTCCCTGAGACCTGAAAGGGACTATTTTTTCATAGGGACTATTTTTTCACTCGGGCGTGGCCAGGGAAAGATACATACCTAGTTGGGTAAGGATACATACCTGGGACTTCTTTGGAGGCTATTTAAGCCACGCCCAGACAGCAGCTCATGCTTCGCGTTGTTCTGTTTCCTGCAGCTTAACACTCACCGTGTCTGCTCCTGCTCCTGGACTACAGCCATGCTCGTCTTGAACCTGGAAGACCTGCAAGGAAGGAAGAGAAGAGAAAGGTGAAACCCAGGATTATTTCAAGCTTCTTACCTGCATCCGGAATCTTCTCGCCAGCATCCCTGAAGGAAGACTTCAATTTAAAAGCATCGTGTTGCTCGCTGCAGCGCCACGCTTCACTCACCTGTCCTGTCCTCGAGACATCTCCCGGCTCCATCGCGGCTGTCAGCATCGGACGCCACATCTCTGCACCTAGGGGAGAGAGGAAGAAACAAAAGGTGAGCAGAAGGACACACAGAAGGAAAGCCTGATTAACAGCCATAATACTTACCGGCTTTTCTTCCACATTTCGGGTCGGCGCCGCCCCGTTGGCAGGTACCGTACCCCGGCCCCTATGGGGAAAGGACTAGAGACATTTCAGAGGAATGATAAGGACATCTAGAGGGGTCGCCCTCATTACTACTCACCTCGGCAGGTTAACCCCTCGACGCATCACCTTCATTCTGCACCTGAAATAAAGCACAGATCACAGGTGAGAACGACAGCATAAAGGGGGCCTGACTTGAACTTTGAACTTTCATACTTACGGCGCATCGCTCAGGAAAGTCAAGTGGATTTTGCCAGCGCCATTCTGAAAACCAGTGAAGTAACTGGACGAACGCGCGCCCCTGCACCAGAAGCAGGATGGAGAGTTCAACCTTCCAAACCATAAGGTGAGCTTAAACCGGGTTTGGAGGAATAGAGAGGAACGGACGGGGGAAGGGGGGAGCTAGCACACCATTCTGCAGACTGTTAATCCCCTTTCTCATCTGCAGAAAGATATTCCTACGGGCCAAGGAAGCACGATTTGGAGGTCCTGTCCAATCGGTGTTCCGGGTCCTGCGCATCATGCTAGAAGAGGCCGCAGTAATCCAGACTAGATCAGCGCCCCCGTGGGAACCAGGTGGGCGTTACAGAACGTGAAGCCTCCCTACAAATTCCCACCCAGGCGCTATGGAAACTTCTGAACTGACCAACTGGCCCAACTACTGGGGGAATTACGGGCCAAGGTACACGCCGCTCGTCAAGAGACTAATGCCCTCAGAAGAGAAGTTATTGTAACAAGGGAAAGGACTGATGACCTGGCTAGACAGCTTTTGCAAGGTCAAGCTGGACAAACTCCTTTACCCGGTTCCGGGGGGAACCCCACTCCTGTGGTTTCCAGTAACCCTGTGCTGATTAATCTACCTGCAAACATGCCACTGGCCCCACCCGAACGCTTTGCTGGGGACCCCAAACGATTCGCCGATTTCATGAATCAATGTTGTTTGCACTTATTATGCAGACCCGGGGCCTTCCCTAATGATCAGACCAAGGTAGCCTTTGTGTTGTCATATCTCAGCGGCTGTGCTGCCGATTGGTCAGTCCCACTGGTAACTCAAGATGACCCGATTCTTCGTGATTTTCAAGGATTTCAAACAAGCATGGAAAGGTTATTTGCTCGACATTCCCAGGGACATGTTCTGGATGACGAACTTCTATCTCTGCGACAGAGCAATCAAGACCTTCTATCCTACATTGCAACCTTCAATAGACTAATTGTGGAAACTGGTTGGCCAGAGGATAAAAGAATCACGTTATTCTATCGAGGTCTACGCGGAGAACTTAAAGATGTCCTGGCACAAGTTGTAAATCCGCCCCAAGAATGCACTGAATATATAGACTTAGTGGTTCAGTTGGATCACAGGCTGCAAAACAGAAAAGCAGATCGGTCCAAGTTTGAAACCCGGGTGTGGGCCAAAACCCACGCTAACCCCAAGGGGGCTGATGCCTCGGAGCCTATGCAAATCGGAGGAGTTAAAGGACCCCTAACTCAAAAAGAACGGGAAAGAAGACGACAGATGCAATTATGCCTTTATTGTGGGTCCTCAGGACACTTTCTACGAGATTGCCCGGTTAAGCCACCCAAGAAGGTGGTAGGAGCCGCTGATAAAATCCATGGAAACTCTATATCGGGAAACGACCACGCCCGGCAATCGTAGGGGTCTGCTTGCCGAGCTTGAAAACCAACTCTCAGACCTCGCATTTCATTGTGCCAATGGTCCTCATAGATCCGGAACAGCCAAAACGGTTGCATGCTATAAAGGCATACATCGATAGCGGGGCTATAGGAAACTATGTGGATCGAGAATTGGTCTCTAGGATAAACCTCCCTCTGCGACCTAAAACCAGCAAAGATGTCATCACCACTGTAGATGGAACCGAAATTGCCTCTGGACCGGTAACACATTCCACAGCTGAGGTGACACTTGTAGGTCCGGATGGGCATCGGGAGGCAGTTGTGTTTGATGTGATCAAGGCTGCACAGTTTCAGCTTATTCTCGGAGTCCCTTGGTTAGAGACACATAATCCTCGAATTGATTGGCGAGCGAAGAGAATAACCTTCCCGGATTGTGCACAAACCTGCTACCCAGAAAATCCAAAGATTAATCTAGCATCAGTAACCTCTGTCCCCGTGCAACTACCTCCAGAGTACCAAGACTTTCAGGACGTCTTCCAAAAGGAACAGGCCAACACGTTACCTCCCCACAGATCGTACGATTGCCAAATCGATCTGGTGCCCGGTGCACAAGCCCCTTGTAGCAGGATTTATGCCCTTACTGAACCTGAGAATCTGCATTTGAGACAATATTTAGATCAATACCTCGCCAATGGTTTCATTCGCCCGTCAAAGTCCCCGGCATCTTCAGCTTTGTTCTTCGTGCCTAAAAAAGAGGGCGACCTTAGGACTTGTATCGATTACTGCGCATTGAACCAGATAACTGGAAAAATCGTTACCCTCTGCCTCTGATCCCTGAACTCCTTGACCAGGTGAAGGACGCTTGCGTATACACCAAGTTAGATCTCCGGGGGGCTTATCATCTGGTACGAGTAAAAGAAGGCGACGAATGGAAAACGGCCTTCCGTACAAAATATGGACTATTCGAATACCAGGTGATGCCTTTTGGGTTGTGCAACGCTCCTGCTGCCTTCCAATTCTTCATGAATGATGTCCTTCGGGAACTCATTGATGTCTGTGTTATCGTGTATATCGATGACATTCTTGTGTACTCCTCTTCGGAATCTGATCACAGAAAACATGTCAGGGCCGTCCTAGAGAAACTGCGCCAGCACAAACTGTTTGCCAAGCTGGGAAAATGTGTTTTCCATACCACCGAGGTTGAGTTTCTCGGATTCATCCTGACACCTAAAGGGGTCCGAATGGATTCACGGAAAGTGGATGCCATCCTCAAATGGCCATCACCTAGTTCAGTGAAAGGTGTCCAAAGCATGCTTGGTTTTGCCAACTTTTATCGCAGGTTTATCCCGGAGTTTTCACGTGTGGTGCACCCCATCACTGCACTCTTGCAAAAAAATAAACGTTTTGAATGGACCGAGGAAGCCGAACAGGCCTTTCAGGAGTTGAAAGCTAAGTTCACGTCCGCACGTATTTTAAAGCACCCGCGTCCTGATCTCCCATATATAGTCGAAACCGACACGTCCAGCTTAGCCATGGGAGCTGTCCTGTCTCAGAGAGACCCTGAAACCAACCAACTGCACCCCGTAGCATTTTGGTCCAGAAAGTTCTCACCGCCGGAGATAAATTATGCGATTACCGATAAGGAACTATTAGCAATTAAGTCCGCCTTTAAGGCTTGGCGGCATTATCTCCTTGGCGCCCGGCATACCATCACCGTGATCACTGATCACCGAAATTTACAATATTTAAAAACTGCCAAGGCCCAATCGTCTCGACAGCTCTGATGGGCTTTGTTCTTTGCTGAGTTCGATTTTGTAATCACCTACCGCCCCGGTTCTAAGAATGGTAAGGCAGACGCTCTATCCCGAATTGGAATGGAAGAAATAGACACAAACTCAGAACCTGTGCCGATAATTCCTGAACAAAGAATTTTGGGAATAACCACTTTACAAACCCTTGAAAACATTCAAGCACGAGTAAAACAATTCCTGGACTCTTCAGCCTTGCAGGATTGGATCAAAAAGGGGTCTAACTTTTCAGTCAAGGATGGCTTACCTTACTTCCAAGGACGCTTATTTTTGCCAGAAAAGGAAATGCAAGAACTGGTTATTTCCCGTCATCATGACACCCTGATGGAAGGACATCCTGGCATTGCCAAAACTGAGGAAAAGGTTAGACGTCAATTCTGTTGGCCTTCCTGGCGAAAGGATATTAAATCTTTTGTGATGTCCTGGGGAGTTTGTGCCCAAAACAAAGGTCAAAAGACATGACCCACCGGTCTTCTTCAGCCCTTAGACATTCCACCAGCACCTTGGCACACCCTGTCACTAGATTTTATCACGGACCTGCCCTCTTGTAATGGTTACAATACTATTCTGGTCGTGGTGGATTTATTTTCCAAAATGGCCCACTTTATTCCGTTGAAAGGATTACCTTCAGCCTTTGTTCTTGCCAAGGAATTCCTCGAGAATATCATCCCTTTGCATGGATTCCCGTCCATACTAGTCTCCGATCGGGGAAGCCAGTTTATTTCTCATTTTTGGAAAAAGTGTTGTCAGCTGGCACAAATCGACATAAGACTCTCGACCAGCCACCACCCACAGACCGATGGTCAGACGGAGAGAACGAACCACACCCTTGATCAATTTCTACGATGTATGTTGCACCAATCGGAGGGTAATTGGAAGGATATTCTGTGGGTGGCTGAATATGCTTATAATAACTCGATACACTCTGGAACGGGTCAAAGCCCCTTTTTTACCCTATGTGGACATCACCCTCATACTTCAGACTTGGACTCACCTTCGAGCCTTAAAATGCCCACAGTGGATCATTTGCATTCTACGATAACTCAAGCCTTCAAGGATGCAACTGCACATTTGCAACATGCGAAAGAGAAATACAAAAAGAATGCGGATCTACATCGAAAGGAGGCACCTCCGTACCAAATTGGGGATCAAGTATGGTTGGCTACCAAACACTTATCGCTCAAGGGACCTCGAACTTTTAATCCAAGGTATTTAGGCCCTTACTCAATCAAAGCTATAATTAACCCAGTAGCAGTCAATCTCGATCTACCAGCCAACATGCGGATTCACCCCGTTTTTCATGTGTCACTTTTGAAACCAGTACAACCAGGAACCAGATTAATAAAGCCACCAGACCCAATCCTGATAGATGGAGAGCCAGAATTTGAAGTAAAGAACATTTTGGATTCCAAAATCTTAAAATCAAAGCTTTTCTATCTAATTGATTGGAAAGGGTACGGGCCTCAGGAAAGGTCTTGGGAACCCAGTGATCACGTACATGCACCTCGGCTGGTAAAAAGGTTCCATCGGAATTTCCCAAACAAACCGACACCTCCAGAAGGAACGACCTTGGGAGGGGCCTTGGGGGGGAGTGCTGTCATGATGCCTACCCCCGGAGCATCAGGCCAGGCCCAGCACCCCCAGAAGCAGGCATCATGCCCTCGGGTAAAAGCCCAGCGGCCCCTTATAGGGACTCTTTGGACTCAGTCCTGGCGCCTTTGGTGCCAGGCTCATGTTGGACATCAGTCCTGGCGCCATAGGCGCCAGGCTCATAAAGGGAGGTGTTTTGTGCACTTACCTGATGCAGACCATGCTGCACGCTTCAGGCCTCCCTGAGACCTGAAAGGGACTATTTTTTCATAGGGACTATTTTTTCACTCGGGTGTGGCCAGGGAAGGATACATACCTAGTTGGGGAAGGATACATACCTGGGACTTCTTTGGAGGCTATTTAAGCCACGCCCAGACAGCAGCTCATGCTTCGCGTTGTTCTGCTTCCTGCAGCTTAACGCTCACCGTGTCTGCTCCTGCTCCTGGACTACAGCCACGCTCGTCTTGAACCTGGAAGACCTGCAAGGAAGGAAGAGAAGAGAAAGGTGAAACCCAAGGATTATTTCAAGCTTCTTACCTGCATCCGGAATCTTCTCGCCAGCATCCCTGAAGGAAGACTTCAATTTAAAAGCATCGTGTTGCTCGCTGCAGCGCCATGCTTCACTCACCTGTCCTGTCCTCGAGACATCTCCCGGCTCCATCGCGGCTGTCAGCATCGGACGCCACATCTCTGCACCTAGGGGAGAGAGGAAGAAACAAAAGGTGAGCAGAAGGACACACAGAAGGAAACTTTGAACTTTCATACTTACGGCGCATCGCTCAGGAAAGTCAAGTGGATTTTGCCAGTGCCATTCTGAAAACCAGTGAAGTAACTGGACGAACGCGCACCCCTGCACCAGAAGCAGGATGGAGAGTTCAACCTTCCAAACCATAAGGTGAGCTTAAACCGTGTTTGGAGGAATAGAGAGGAATGGACGGGGGGAGGGGGGGAGCTAGCACACCATTCTGCAGACTGTTAATCCCCTTTCTCATCTGCAGAAAGATATTCCTACGGGCCAAGGAAGCACGATTTGGAGGTCCTGTCCAATCGGTGTTCCGGGTCCTGCGCATCACGCTAGAGGACGCAGCGAGTGTTCGACAACGTCTTCAAAACACCCCCATTTTGTGTATTTGCGAACATTTCAGGACACCGCAAGTGTTCTTAGAACATATTCAACTTGACAACGAACAATACGGACAGTGTCCTCAGGACACCCCCATTTTGTTTATTTGCAAACATTTCAGGACACTGCGAGTGTTCTTAGAACAGTTTCAGTTCGCTTGCGAACAAAACGGACACATATTGAGTCCTCAGAACACCCCCATTCAGTTTATTTAGAATATTTCAGAACACCCGTGATGTCCACAGACTAATCGAACACAAAAAGAACGTCTAACACATAGAAAACACAACTTTCATCCTATCTCATACACTCCACCCTCCCCAAACACTCCTACACACCAACACACTCTACTAAATCCAAATTTTGAACAAAGTTTCACCGCGCTGTCCGCGGACGACCGGAAATCCAAGATGGTGGGCGCTACCGAAAATCTGACGCGCTTTACGCTCCACGCCATCCAATCAGCGAACACGTTGCATGTCCGTGAACATCACGCAAGCCGATTGGCCAATCAGGACACTGTCCGCGGAGCGAACAGGGAAGTGTGTCCGCGGACCGAACACAGATATCACCATTTTTTTTTTACCTACTTTTTGGTCATTTTTTAAAAAACTACTGGATGGATTTTCACCAAAATTCAAAAGCACGCTTTTGGGACGAAGCCGCTGCTCCTGGTCCAAATTTGGTGAAAATCTGTCCAGCGGTTTGGGCTGTAGACGCGAGCAATTTTTTTTCCCATTCAGTCTATGGGAAAAAAAAACTAAAGTATTGGGACCCCCCTATAACTTTGCCCTCCCTGGACGAATTCTCACCTAACTTTGCAAAAAAATTCAGAGTGACCCAAATACTTTTTTTTGCAAAGTTTGGTGAGGATCCGTCCAGGGAGAGCGAAGTTATAAGCCGCCCAAAAAGTGCTCTTCCTATGGAAACCTCAACTTAACCATAACTACATGGCCACTATTGTGGCCATGTAATATATATACATATATATATATATATATATATATATATATGAGAAGAATGCCTTTTAAAAAAAAGACAGCAGGTGGAATGCACTCCAGAGAGCAGCTGCAATCAAGAACCAGTATCCTTGCAGCAAAAGAAAGTGGAAAAAAACTCCTCAGCACTCCTGGCAACACATTTTCTTTATTGGTGTGAGTACATCAGGAAGGAAAACAAAGAACGACGCGTTTCGCGGTGCACAGACCGCTTGATCACGTGGGTTTGCCAACAACACAGAGAATGGACTGCAATTTATCCCCAGGCTGACTCTCTGATTTCACATAGAGAGTGTCCTCCTGCTATGGACTGTTCGTTCATCATGTTTTGTAAGGCAGCCATATTGGAACGATTCAACAGTATATATATAAAAATGTACGCTTCTGCAAACATTATATATATAGACTGCCAGCAGGCAAAGGAGCATCTACTGAGGGACCGTAATGTGGGGCATGGCGTATCTCGTGATGACAATACTTTCCAACTTTTTAGAAGGGCACCCAAACTCCCTGTAGGAGGAAAAAGGAAAAGTGGCCAGCGTAATATGCACATGTATATCGACTGGGTAAAGCGCAGCAGTTCCTGTAGTAAAAATGACTCCAATGACCATCAGGGGCCAGATTACAGAAACGTTGCACCGGTGCATGTGCAAGATTGCACAGTATTAGTACTAGGGCAAAGTGTGCCCTATTTTTAATAACACTGTGACATATTAGAAAACCATTGTACTATCACAAGTTCAGTTTGTCATGGTATAAACACCAGCGCAACCATTTCCCTAGTGTAAAAAGGATATCTCTTGATGCATTTTTGCAACAGGGCAAAGTTTGCCCTAATGCTAATACCGTGCAAACATTGCACTTGCACCGGTTCAACTTTTCTGTAATCCTACCACAGTTCTCTTTAAATAGAGAGAATAAATAGTCGACAATTATAATGTGTCCTACTCCTCATTATAATGTGACACAGGTAAGCTAAGGTATCAAAGGAAACCTAAAATGGAACCTTGGATAATTGTAAGCCTTTGGTATACCATTAGCAATCCTGTCAAAAATGTAAAAAACGTGTTCCATCCAGCCACTACACATTTACTTTGCATTGATTGTGTGTGTAATGAATTGAGCTACATTCACCAACACAAGAGTAAAGTAGTTTCGCTAAATACAAGGTCATTTCCTTCTGAAAACTCTTGTCTCTTTGACCTTGAGCTGTTTAATCATGATCAACACCCAGGGTGACATTAATCAACTTCATTCAGCTAAAGTAGATTATTGATCGAAGGTTGACTTCTGCTTTTGATAAGAGAAAAAGCCATATTGGGGCTCTTTTATCGAGGTCACGTTATCATAAATACATGTTTTTCACTACGTGCAATATCCGGACTCATATTTACCTTTATCTAAGAGAGTGATGTGAAAGCAATGATGTATCCCAGTTATCTATTCTTTATATATTAATTAAAGTGAAAATGTGCGGGTTTGTGTCTGGGTTTGTGGGGAAGGGTTGTACACTATACAATTCCACACCGTTTTACCAGTCTGCATCCCATTTTGCATATTTACCTGTTAGGAGACTCTGGACATTAGTGGGTACATGACATTTGGACACCCCACCCCTTTACCCAGATTTCAGCAAAAGTCTGAATTTGTTTGTGGGCTTGTGTCTTGGCAAATCATTGCTCCTTATCCAATTCCACACCGTTTCACCAATCTCGACCAAATTGTGCATAGTTACCTGCTCTGACCCTCCTGACATGACTGGCTATATATCATTTGCACACCACACCCCTTTCCCTGAATTTCAGCACCTTCGCACCAGACGGTTGCCTGAAATCGGCGAAACATCAATGTGGTTGATGAAGGACCAAAAATTTACGGTTTCTGGGACATTTGTACGCAAGGCACCACAACGAACTGCACCACGCCAGGGTGAGGCAACAGGTGGAGATAGAGCACAGTATTTCCCAGTATGCAGCAGCACAACAACTCTTGCCTCCCCCATTGTCTGCTCTGCGGTATGTCAGCCATCCACAAAAGCCCATTCTCAGTGCAGTTTACTTCAGAGTGCAAGGCACATCAAGTGATAAACGAATCGGAACCGCGACCAACAGGATCATTGATTTTCCACAATTGTGTTGTCACGTCTGTCCACAGAACCCATTTGGAGAGTGGGTTATATTTGCTAGTTGTATATAAATTAGGACCGATTATCTTTAGAGTGCTTGGACATATTGAAAACAGGTGTGTACGTATTCGCTCAGTAGTATCATGCACATTGATTGGGAAGGGTGTGTTTTGAAAGCTATTTTGAAGCCAAAGCATTCAGAAGCAAAAGTTTAGATAATATTTTTCCCTAAGTCATTGTTTGTTTAAGTCACACATGGCAATGACCAGTTGAAACCGGAATTAACCTCTATAGTTAGCAAACAGGCGACTAGAACTTCTTTGGAACAAATGTAAAATAACGTGATTGAGCAAAACATCTTTCTGCCCGTGAACCTTCAGAACAGGTTAATTTTAAAAACCTAGTACAATGGTTGGCACAACACTCTGTGGAAGCCTAATTTCAGTTAATTGACCGGCTGCACAAGTTCATTGCGTTTGCCTGCGGCCTATTATTTGACGTGTTTTATTGACATTGATCTGAAAAGTAAAACATTGATTGCTGCTCTAACAAGTACAGTATGTTTCCATTGCAAATTAATTCACCAAAAACCCATGTAAGATCGTGTGTCTATTGCTTCTCCTTCACAAACAGGGATGACTGATGGGGTCCGACATTGTGAACTCGAGAAACTCGAGTTGTCTTGCCGACACTCAGAACTGGGAGGGGGACAACACCTATGGCCTGATTCATGGATTGTATTACACGGTTCAATGTGACTTTGCACTGCTGAAAAGCGACTTTGCACTGCCGACACTTAATGTGTATGTTTAGGGCAATCTTAAATATAACACAGTGCATAAGATGAGACAATACGATCTTATTTACTTCCTGGAGAGCTCAACCTAATGGATTTGCCTACACGTTTTGTAAGGGTGGCCATGATGAGTTTACTTTACAGCATCATTGTGGGTTAGGTGTGATGTTCCTAATCCATCAAGGATCCATTCTTCAACCACACGACCTGCAACAGCAATAGTCATCAATAATAATTATATTGATCACAACAAAAATTGCCAATACACTATAATGTGGCAAACACGTGTAAATGGCATAATTCTACAAAACATCATAGAAACAAAATACGCTCTTGAAAGCAAAACGCATGAACTGTCTCCCCAGCATAAACCGTTCCCTTCACTTTTACGAAAGTACTTCCACTAAAACAGAGGTTTCACATTGATGTTGTGCTTTGGTATCTGTAGTTCTAAAGCACTGAAGGCCGTAGGGCATGAAAGCAATGTGTGAAATGTTGAATGAGATCTGAGAATAACAACACGAATCAAGTGAACAGGGTTTTAAGACCAGAGACAAATTAGACAAGATGCGTTTTTAGTTGTTTTTTTAAAGGAAGCTGGGTTGTTCTCTCAATGACAGAGGAAGTCTATCCAAATGTAAGCACTTTGGGACACACATTCTCCCACCAGAAGATGGCAGTCCGTGGACCTCAGGCATCATCTAGGTCAATGCAGTCAAACACCTGCCTTCAAGGATTTCTTTGCTAAAGGTATTTGTGAGTATGAGATGCAATGTTATATTTAATCTGAACATCAATTGAAACCCAGTGCTGGTTTTGCAATACTGAAGTATTAGGAGACAAGAGAGGAACGTTTACTACAATGTGTGCCACTTGATTCTGTTCTTCTTGAAATCTGCTTATTTGTCTTTGGGCCTCATTACAACCCTGGAGTTAAGGGGTTAACGGCGCCGTAAAAGGCTGCGGCGCCGTTAAACCCTTAACGCCCGATTCACACTTTAACGCCTGCTTTTTGCAGGCGTTAAAGTCCAAGGCGCTAAGCGACCTTGGTGCTAATTACGGCACCGTAAATTACGGTGCCGTAATTAGCGCCTTCCCCATCCCCATTGAGCCCTATGGGGCAAAAATGGGAATGGGGAAGGGCCAATGGTGAATGGGGATTTGCCGCCCCGCCAACCTTGGAATGGGGCGGTAAATCCGCCATCCACCATGGCGGAATCCGGCATGGACCATGGTGCTAATAGCACCATGGTCCTACGCCAGGGTTGTAATGAGGGCCTTTGTGTGCAGCAGGCTTGTAGAGTATGGTAAATTAGATCTCTTTTGCTGTAATCCAGAGGTGTTGCTTGGGGGGCCCGAGGGGGCTATAGCCCCTAGTCTTTTGGTTGTAGCCCTGGATAGAAGCTCAGGAGCTACAACCAAAAGGCTAGCTAGCCCCACGTCCCAACAGTCCTGACATTAGCATAGCCAGAGATCATTTCCAGACCTAGCAAACCCCTGCTGTAATCTAATTTGCCACAGATGATGGCCATAGCAATGTGTCCAAGATGTTTTTTTTCTGAAAGATGGGGTGAGCATTTAAAGAAATGTATGCAATATAGTAAAACACATATTATGGAGCGTACATGTGATTGAAAAAAAAAAGTTGTGTGCATCTTTGCCAATATCTGGAGACACATGTTGTCAATAGAAATGTGCTATTGGGACATAGAGTACTTTTTTTAAAATTGCCTTGAGTGCATCAGATGGTAATTTCAGTAGTTCCAGAGTTTAGACATAGACAATGTTGGTGCTTCCATTTCTTAATGGTGGCTCAAAAGGAAAACTGACTGAGGGTCTCTGTCATGGTGTTCTGAGAAAATGTAAAGTTCATCCGTCTATAATCTATAAACAGTGATTGCTGAGATCAAGATCTGCTATAAGGTCATGAAGACATTTTACATAAATTATAAAAAGTAGAAGGGCACATGACTACCCATGTGGAGCATCATAGCAAACTTAGGTTTTACTAGTAGTGAATTTAATAATTAAATATTCAAGGATCTGTTGGAAAAAACAGGTAGTGAACTAAACAGAGCTGTTCTGAATCACTGAAAGTCTCTCCAGAATGATTGGGAACTCCAGAGTGTCGAACTATGACGAGAACTACAACATAACTAGTAGCATTAGCTGTTGATTGTCTTCATCCCAAAGCAAATGTTCTCATATGTCTGCGGTGTAAGGAACTCATGGTGGCAACAGTAAAGAAAGACACAAGTGATCACAGTTCAAGGGTGTTAATTGAACTTTATAATGGGTGAGATAAATGCCTAATCTAAACCTAAATCTAAAAAATGAGCAAGCTAAGACCTTTAAATAATAATAAGGCAGTCCTATTGGCATTTTGACAAATAAAAAGGGCCTTTACTAAACATAAAACTGTTGCCAATCCTTACCACTAAATTACAAAAAGAGTGTGGGATAATGTTCACCAGAACATAAATATGTGTTCACCAAAGGATAAGTCAGGATGGAATGGCTTTGTCTCCCTTTCCCAAGTTTGAAGCATGGGACAAGGTGGGATGCTCGAGCACAGCACACTACTTGGCCACATCAGCACAAGGTTCACAGTTCAGTTCAACGATATCAAAAACCTTCCCAAGCTAAGTCTCCTTCTTGCAAATGTCTCTTGCCTTAGAAGGCCTGCAGTGTTTCATACTGACAAACAAACAACAAGTGCTCTCTGTGTGATCTTGAATCTCGGGCAGTTCCTCTTCACTCCCCAGGATCTCCCTCCATCAGGCTTGGATCCTTCTCTCAGTTTAGGCCTCCCTCTGTTGGGTTCACTGCAGTATTTCTTTAACACAGTTCATGTATTCCCCAATACAGTTAATTTCCTGTATTGCTCAAAATTACAGACAAACAAAAAGTTATTTCGGTAGCCTTGTACTTTAGGCAGTTGCTCTTCGCCTCTGGTATCTCCCTCTGCCGGGCTCGGAACCTCCTCGCAAGTCGGGTCTCCCTCCGTCGAGTTCACTAAGACCTTCCATTAACACAGTTCACAATCTTAATGGAAAGCAGGGTTCCCTTCCCCTAGCTTTCCTTCTGCATTTTTCTGTTGGGTTCACACATGCCTTATTCCAGAGTTCAAAAACTTATTGGAAAGAAGTCTTCCATTCCCCTAGCTTTCCTTAGGCAACAGGTCAGAGACTTTCAATTGTACAAGGGATTTGACATAACCCTTGTAGAACCACTGTGATGCCTTATGCCACCCTTTCCTAGGGCCTTCTGGTTCTTGTAGATTCAAAACAGGTCCTGGTCAGAGCCTTTCAAATGAGCACCCACTTGGTGCCAGACCCCTCTGCACCTGGACCTCAACTGTGCTTTTTTTATAGTTCAAACATACACACAAGTTCTTTGTCTTGTAAATTCTTGGCGCTCAAAAATGATGCTACTTGCAACCTTGGGCTCAACACAGTTTGGTTTCCTATCAGTCTCCTCTGACTCACCGGCTGTGCTGACCCATTGGCTTCTCTGATCTCTTGAGTAAAGGATAGTAGCACAGTAGCCAGCTTGCCTCCCTGCCTGTGTTATCAATGCGGGAGGCCCCTGTGTACCGTTGACATCTCCTGTTCCACGTGCCAGTTGTAACTCCCGGTCTTATGATTTCAATTTCTGAGGTTTCTCAGACATGTGTTGAAAAGGCCAAGAGCAATTCCCCTTTCATCGTCCTTACAGGTCTCACCTCCTTTCTTCTCCGTTTCAACTGCCAGTTTGGTGTACCTATCTCCTTGTGTGTTCGCCCTTGCTCGAAGTGTGCTTTCCTGCTCTGCCTTTATCCCTGTGGGGAAGGTAAAGGGCTGTCAGGTGTGCTTGGTTATTGTCACTTGCATGACTCTGCCTGACCTGTGTGTTGGGACATGTAAGGTAAATGGCTCTGGTGTTAGTCCATTGTCTGTTACAGTGTAAGAAAGTGTTAGTGTGGGGAAAGGGGGGGTAGAGCTTCCAAATATCATACAGGGTAGGATGAGAAAAAGTTGTTACAGGGATGGGGTTACCACATCTCAGACCTTGGTATCCCACTTCCACTCCCCAAAGACCCCTCGCCCTGGCAATCCTACCCCACTGGTCCACCCCCATGAACTGGATCGAATGGTGATGGCATTGTCCTGGCCAACTGGACAACAGATCTCCCGGGTACAGAAGGTGAGACACCTTCAGGTTTCTTACAAGGGGGGATAGCTCTGTACTTTGATAAGAGGAAAAACAAGATGGTCTGTTACTGAGGAGCGAGTGATACTGCATGAACTCTTTGCCTTTTCTGGTAGGAATCTTTTCCACAATCTTAACCAAAAAGGATTGTTGGCAATGGGATTGTAATTTTGTGGCAAAGTATGAACAAGGATAACTTTTTTGAGTAACAGAGGGACCTAGGAGTTTTTACGAGAGTCAGGCACCGTACCATGAGCTAGATAACTACTGATGAAGCAGACAAAAATAAAAAGACATTTTTCTTAGCAGCCTTTGATAATGGTTGTGGGTCAAGGATTACCCGGGCATGATGTAGCTTTCAGAGAATGCATAATGGATTTTAGTATGTCATCTATAATGATTTGAAGGTAAATTGAGGAAAGGAGAACACTTCAGTGTCAAGAGTGATGTTACAGATCAGCTGTGGGGTAGTATAACATGTTTGAGTAATTCTCCTGTGAATGGTGCAGTTTTGGCTCAAAGTGTCTTTAATGAGTGAACCCAGTCCAATCCACAGTGATGTAATTAAATGGCTAATGTGGGGGTTTATTTTCTAAAACTTTGAGGGTTGACAAAGTCTGTCTTGAAGAAATAGAATCTTGTTCTATAGCATATGAACAAATGTGTTTTGATAAAATGACAACAGTTTTTAATCTTTCCTAATAAAGTTGTTATTATATTATTTCCTGGAGTATTCCATTTATACGACAACCTGTGGGGTTTTATTAGCCTGATCAATATAGAATTTGGGAGTGTAGCACACTTTTTTGGGAGTATAGGATGCTTGAAGCCATATTTATTTCAGGACCCGGTGCATGCGTGTGTGTGTGTGTCATTGTGATTCCAGAAATAGTCTGCAAATATTTTGCCAGTAGAAACAAGGAATTATTTGAGTATGATAGTTTGAAAAGCCATTGAATCAGAATCTTTCAAATGATAAAGTTTAGGATTCTTTGGAGACAGACCAATCTTGTAGGTGTGAAGCAGAGGATTGAAGTATATAATCTTAGAATGGAAGGACATGGCCAGTCCAATCAAAGGGTTGAGTGACTGTTTTAGAAAGATTGCTTATTTTTATTAGGAGCCAATTAATTGTATGACCCCGTGAATGGGCAGTTGTACACAAAAGCCCAAGTTCTTTATTGTAATCCAGAAGATGATTAATAAAGGGCTTTGAATTATTGTCCGCCCACAGATCAAAATCTCCAGCCATATGAGACTTATTTGATGACAATATAAATTCAATTAATATGTTTGAAAAGTCAAACAAAACATGTTTATGTTGAGATTGTGTGGTCAGTATAATATCAAACATGTGAGCATTTGAGGAGGTGAAAATAATAGTTTAGATTTTCTCTCAAAAGAATTTAGTTGGAAAAAAGTAATTTTTATGAACTCATGCTCCATCACAATGCAGTTAATTGGAAAGGGCCCTATTTTATGTATCTTCAAGTGTTCTGCCATATTGTCAAATCCCCCTATTGCTAAACCTACAAAAGTTGCCGCACAATAAAATACAACCGCTGGACAAAGATGGTGTACAGGCAGAAAACAACAAAGGCAAGAAACAGGAATGGTAAGCACATTATAATGTTGGATGAGGAAGTGAAGAAAGGGTTGACAGGGTTAACCACCTTCCACATAGAGAGCTACATGTAGCAAAATGTAATGGATCCTGGTGGTAAATATTAGTAATCTAAGGTAGGGAGAAAACTGAAGTGATTAAAGAGGGTTGGGATGGGTTCATTCACAATATCCTTTGCAAACACAAGGACATAGGAACCTTTTTTAATGCAAGTTGAATCAAAGAATTTGAGAAGGGTGGTCAGAGAAAAGGGGTGGAGTTTGGGATACAAATAAAATGAAGGCATAGAATGGATGGAGGAAAAACCTGCCTTCTGGCAGAATTGGAGGAATGGGTAAAATGGTGCTCCATATAACTTTTAAATTCAAAGAAATGAAATGAAAATGTTCAACAACAACAAAAAATCCACAAGTGATGTTTATTTTATTTATTGAACATCGCATCACAATCACAAATGATTATTTGTATGTATAAGATAACATACATGTGAGCTAAAACAATAATCAAATCACACTATTGCTAGGATAAACTGCTGTACTTGTTACAATTCATATTTCAAGAGCCTTTATATTCCTTGCTAATTCACTAAAATTACAGAAATTCATATTGACTCCGAACGTAATTTCTTACAAGGAAAAACTGTATATAACTGAATATTGACTACAAATTAGCATAGTTGTGAGTCTGTTCTACCATCCAATATTGTGCAAATAGCAACTACCCTCTATTCATAGTCAGAAACATGATTAATCTTGTATAAGAACATTGGAGGACTCCCCTACCATTGCCATGTGCTGCTGGAGCAGCACTCATTCACACTTCATTCATACCACATGTAAGAGGTAAACCTGACCAGCTCAGAGCACCCCCATGCTGCCTGTGCAAATCATTCATTGACATTACCAAACTACACAGAGAAATCCAGCAGCTGCTTACCTACTGCAGCATTATTCAACTGGGGCTACCGGAATGCCCTACCACGGCTACTTATCCATCGTTGTGCCCTCTATATCAGGCCGTATTTCAATGTATAGAAATGGCCGTCACCTTTGGCCATGCTACCATAGCAACACCTGCATATTTTTCTGAATGGCTATTGGCCTCGGTTATTCACAACTACAAGCGAGTTCTGGCCGTAGGCCGTCAGACGAAGGCCCGGAACAAAGGCTCCTGTCTGAGCCTGTCAGAGCATAGCAGAGCGGCGACATGCTGACATTATCCTGTGATCCCTACAAGTAACCTTCTGACATAGAAACAAGTAAGTCTCTCCTCCCAAAAAGTATAATCGTCACTCTACAACTAATAAACATCCTAGGCCTGTAATGAGTATTGAGCAATAAACTACTTTTGCGACTCGTCGCCATCACTGCCATACCCCTGCCATTGCAGTAGCCCTTCTTCCCCTCCACCACGCATTCACTCTAACTAGAAGGTTGCTGTTACCGTCTCTTGCAGTGTACTACATTTGCATGACGAACCACTTCAAGTTGCCTAATCTGTTGAACTAAGGGCTCAATTGTGACCCCAGCCATTTTACTACCTGCATATTCCTGATTTTGTCACCACTCGCCACTCATTGGCCTCTCTCTGACCTCTGCCCCACATGCTACCATCACCAGCTTGGTTTACGGTCACTGTCCTTCACCATTCCGTAGAACTCAGTTGCTCTGCCGGCACTGCAATTTACTGTTGATTCACTCTCCACCGAACTTCCCCATTTGTATGGTACCCATGCACATGCTTCTTACAGACGAATTCTCTATGTGTTTCTATGCCACCATGATAGCTATGTGTTACTATGCGTTACAAGTAATTCTGCATTATTAGGGATTTTGCCACCTGATTTGTATGTGCTAGTATGCGCTACAAGTAATTCTGCATTATTAGGGATTTTGCCACCTGATTTGTATGTGCTACTACGCGTTGCAAGTGATTCTGCATTACACGGTATTATGCCACTGTGACTTGTGCGGGATACTATCTGCTACAGTAATTTTGCAACATGAGGGATTATGCTAATGCAACTCTATGAGACTCTACGTGATACTATGTGACTCAATGTTTTTGAATCCCATGGCTTATGCCACTGCAATTCTTTGTGTCATTACATGCCACATCTGTATGCACCTCTGTTTCGTTACCCTGACCACTCCTGGCCCAATTCACCAGACTACACTGTCTGTAACTTAATCTCTCAAACTAGGATTGCCTGTCACTGACGCAGCATCACGTCTAGTCACTATCATGCTACACCTCCTATTATAGGTGACTGATCTTTCACAGACCGGCTACACCATTAGATGGATAGCCACAGCCATGCGCTCCAAGAGCATACTCCAATAGTCCCTCACATGTGTAAAATGCATAGATTAACACTAACCATGTCCCCGTTACTACAGCAAACACACGAAATACCACCATCAAGCTTCCTACCTACACTACAACTCTTCAATCCCATATCGAAACTTGAGAAAGGGACTATACCCGACATTGATTGCCCACTCAGCCCTACTCAATGGATTGTGTTATACGCCAGTCAGCCTACCCCTAACCAACCTTGCCCAGTGAACATCACAAACACCAGACTTAGATATCGACAGCCAAAACCTAAGCCTACGCTCTTAAAAAGACTCAGACCCAAGGAACTAACTAATTATAAACCTACCTATATAAACAGGTTCAGTTCCATGACTCTGTCCAATTTAACCAATTCAGACCACCACAACCATCCCAAATCAAGTAGTAACACTGCACTGAATAATAATGATAAGGACACGCGATCTGATCTAAAAGATCATGGCACTCCTATGGCCATTGGGGACAGCTTACCTACAAACGCAACTTCGGCCATGAGACACCAATAACCTTATCAAAAATTCTCTCACATAAACCTTCTATCAAGGGTACCCTTATCAATGCCAGATCGCTCATAGCCCATGCCTTAGATGTTGCAGACTTTATCCTTATGAACAATTTGGACTTCCTGGTGATCACAGAGACTTGGCTCCATGCTGCGGCAGGACCAGCCCTTTCACCTGCCATTCCGGACAACTACACCATCCTCAGAACTGACAGTTAATACGCACATGGTGGAGGAATAGCCATCATTGCAAAAAAACAACTTGGTCTAAGAGAACTCCCCAAATGATTGCTCCCATCAGGAGAACTTCTATCTATCAAACTTCCCCTTACTGCCTCCTGCACCTTAACAATCCACCTCATTTATAGACCTCTTGGTCCTACAACTTCCTTTGAGGATGATATCATACACCTCCCCACTCAGAATACTAAACCAGGTTCCCAAATTATGATGCTGGGTGACTTAAACTTAGGTTTCATTGACAACAATGACGACAATGCCTCAGCCTTAGCCAACACCCTATCTGAACTCGGCTTTTCAGATAGGATTACTAGACTGGCTGGCCAATATAAATTGTGAGACAAACGCCTCTAAGATGCAGGCTACAGTCAAGCACCGTCAGTAGCTACCAGGAGTAAACGTGACATCACAGCCGAGAGGCTATTGCCACTATTGCTCCCGATTAATAGCAATACCAACTCGAACAGGCTGGATCCACCCGCCATGGTCCAACTCTATAATTACACCTTTCTACAAGCTGTAGACAAAGTAGCTCCACTTAAAGTGCACAAAGCCGAACTGCTCACACATATAAACACATGGTACACTACAAGTCTTAAAACCTTGCACAGCCAAAAAAGAGCAGCAGAAATGCACTGGAAAAGAAACATAATGGACTAAAACAAAGATAAATTCTCTACAGCCTCCAACAATACAAAACAGCCATTCTACAGACTAAAATTTCCACATACAATGAAAGAATTTTGAATGCCAACTCTGGCACTAAGGAACTGTTTGCCATCCTTTGTGAATTAGAATCGCCTGTAACACCACAAGAATCATGCACAAAAGTTGCAACTTGTTGTACGAATATTCAGAATGCCTTGCTGGGTAAAATCAAACTTCTTCAAACAAAAATGTAATGTAAAAAACTGAGCCTACCACCTAACACTCAATTTGTCAAACCATCTGAAGTCCTTCAGAAACAGATTGCTCATTTGAATTCACCTCAGTATCTGTAACAGATGTATTTTTTTTAATCTCCGGCCTCGAGCCATCCAGATGCCAAGGTGACATCTGCCCAGACACAGTTATGAAAGATGCGGTGGAATAACTCGCCCCTTTCATCACATCATTAATAAATGCCTCCTTCAAAACAAGCACTGTCCCGACTAACCTTAAAGATGCCTGGGTACTCACCCTACTAAAAAAAAACTACATTGGACCCTAGAATTCCTACAAACGATTGGCCCATCAGGACTGCTCCATTCTTACTTAAAATACTGGACAGGCTAGCCTACCTGCAAATACAAAATTATCTAGAACAAACTATCTTCTAGGTCGTCGTCAATCAGGCTTCAGACCAGGATACAGGACTGAAATAGCCTTGATAGACCGTAAAGTTCAAAAGGATGACATTAAAGATAAAGGTAATCTAGCTCTCCTACTCCTACTAGAATTATCAGTGGCCTTTGACCTGATCGACCATAATGTTTTGTGTAATCATCTGACCCTGGCTGCCCATTTCTCCAACAAAGCTTCCAAATGGATCCACTCCTTCCTTTTCAGCAGGACAATGAGGATATTTGCACTGTTGGCTTTGGCCGAGCCGGACCCAGTTGACTGCAGTGTTCCACAAGGCTCCTGTGTGTCCCCACCTTATACAACATCTTTATGAAGCCACTATTTGACCACCTAGACAACTCGGGTGTCACCTACACTAATTATGTAGATGATACCCAAATCCTCATTCCCATCTCAGGCTCCTACTTTGAAGACTCTAAGAGACTTAATGAAATGTACCAAATTATTCAGGCATGGATCCATGGGCTTTGACTTAATGACAACAAAACCGAGCTACTCCTTATTGGCTCATAGAATCAACTGAAGAAATTAGACAACCAATTTAAATCATTTAGCATTGACAACATAAACGTCAAGGTTTCTAAAGATATTAAAACACTAGGCATCTACCTGGATTCAGCCCTCATGCTAACAAGACAAGTAAGTGTGACTGCCTCGGCAGCCGCCTACACCTCAAAACTCATAAATGCCTGTAGACCCTTTCTGTCATCTGACAGCTGGATTACCTTGTCCAGAGCCCTCATTGTATCCAGGCTTGACTATTGCAATGCCCTGTATGTTGAAATTAACAGTCATAACTTAACAAAAACTCCAAGTTCTACAGAACAATGCACTGAGAGTGGCTCTCAATATCCCGAAGACCAACCACTTTTCAGCTGCTAGACACAACGCCCACTGGATCCCAGTGCAGGACAGGATTGTGTTCAAAACACTATCACTAACTCACAAGTGCCTTTCCAATGTAGCTCCAAAATATCTAACCAACACATTTACAAAACATCTCAGTCATAGACCTACCCGGTCCACCTATGCTCACCTCCTAAATATAACTAGAGTCAAACTACAACAATCTGGACAGTTTCCCAGTCCAAGATGCAAAACCTTGGAAATCCATGTCCCTGACATTAAGAGCAGAACCGTCCTACTGGATAGTTAGAAAAAAACTGAAAACCCCGCTTTTCGTGCAAGACTGGTCAGCCATTTAAGGTGCCTGCCTACCTCACTAACCGCACTGCCATGTATTGTCCACCACACTATGCAATTCTATGTAATGTCTTTCACATAATGTAATACTATGCAGCCACTGTACTGCAATATGTTTGTAACTCTTTGCTCCCACTGTATCATATGACTCATTTGCTTCAACCTACCTATATGCAATAATGTACTGTACTTTCATTATGTACTGTAACCGTTGATATTTAGAATGAGCCTAGATACCATTGGGTTAGGTGTGCTATATAAATACCTAAATAAATAAATAACATAACATAATTCTCATGAGTATATAGGAATAAAAACACACAATCTTCAAGTTTGGCATACATTTTACAGATACATGCTGGTTAAGCATGTTTTCAGCTTGGACAATTGGCTACACCATGTAAGGACAATTGATGACAACAAGAGTAACCCTAGCACTGCAATAGCATTCCAGTGGTTGAGATGTGTTCTGAAGGTGACATAATGATTTTTGCTATACATACAAATGTCAGAATTCAAATTACTGCCAGTTTTTAACTTCAGCTTACTTATCTGTCATGCAGTATTTGCTTTATGCTGAACACCAGGTTTCCATATGCAGAAAATGTGACATGATTATTAGTTGAAATTCTGCATTGCAATTCCATATTTTTTCATTCAACTAAAAGGTGGTGGTACAAATATTGAATTCCTCCCACCTGCATGTTAATATTTCTGTTGTCATCCTGTGTTGATCAGGTGAGACTTTGGCTAGTGATATGCGTTCATTCACTTGAAGATATGTAGCTAATGTTGGGGAACATTTACTTGCCCTGTGTACACCCCTCATAAATTCTACCTACTGCTGTATTGATTGCATCAGGACTCCAAGTCAAACAGACTTTGGTTGGTGGTAATTTAAATATAGCAATAGACTGTCTACAGGACAAGAGCAACATTACAGCAAAACAGGTGAATAAGCATAGATAAACAGTAAAGATGTTCATCAATTCCCTATGTTTAATTTAAAGCCTTACCAGAAATGCCAGAAACATCATTCCTTCCTGTATGCTGCCCTTGTTGAAGGTACTTACTGACTATCATGACACCTCTAACAATCCATCCAAGATGGTGGGCACGTACAATCATTCTTTACTGTGTGCCATCGATACAGTGGCACCATAGGGAAACACAAAGCAAAACCAATCACCCACCTCAACACATGGTTCACCGCTGATGTCAAGGTACTCCACAGAAATAAAAATGCACAACAAAGTACACTTCACCACCCTATAAAAAGACTGCAAGCAGGCCATACTACAAGCCAAAAATCAGCAAAGCCAACTCTATCGCCTGTGAGCTCTTTGCTATACTTTGAGAAATAGAGGTCCCAGTCCCCGCTCACAACTGTACCAAAGACTTCATATGGTGCACTAATATACAAAATGCATTACTTAACAAAATATCAACCCCCCCCCAAAAAAAGATCCTACTACAGAAAAGTACATTGACCTAACCAGTTGCCACATCTGACCAAAACCTTCCACACTCCAGGCACAACAACCTCCCTTTTGACTTTAAGCCTGGCTCCGAAAAGGAGGCAATCAAAATCATTAAAGGCCTTAAGCCTTCAGATGCTAAGGGGACATCTGGCCAGCCACAGTAATCAAGGACTGTGTGAAAATACTTGCACCATTCATTGCATCGCTAATTAACACTTAATTTGCCTCCAGTTCAATTCTAAGACACTTCGATCCTACCCTTGTTACAAAAATGACTCTAGACCCTAAAATCCACACTAACTACTGCCCCATCACTAAAGTACCATTCCTTCTCAGAATCTTGGACAGAGCAGCTTACCTACAGATCCAGACTCACCTGGAATAATATCCTCTTGGGTCTACGCCAATCAGGATTCTGGCCTGGTAATGGCACTGAATCCACACATCTTGACTTAAAAAGAATCAAATGGACAAATTAACAAATGCTGGCAAGCGTGCCCGCCTCCTCCTGCTAGACCTCTCAGCTGCTGTCGATTTGGTGCATCACCAAATCCTCTGCCAAAATGTGTCCTCGGTAGCTTACTTTTACTTGGAAGCTACCACTTGGAGCAAAGCCAACTCCAGCACCCGTGCGCTCTTTCCTATACTTTGAGAACAAGAGGGCCAGTCCCTGCTCCCAACAACTGTACTATAGACTTCATCGGTGCACTAATATACAAAATGCAATACTTGACAATATATCATCCCCCCAAAAAAGATCCTACTACAGAAAAGTACATTGACCTAACAAGTTGCCTCATCTGGACAAAACCTTCCACCCTCCAGACACAACAACCTCCCTTTTGACTTTAAGCCTGGCTCCGAAAAGGAGGCAATGAAATCATTAAAGGCCTTAAGCCTTCTAGATGCTAAGGGACATCTGCCCTGCCACAGTAATCAAAGACTGTGTGGAAACACTTGCACTATTCATTGCATCACTAATTAACACGTCATTTGCCTCTAGTTAAATTCTAAGATGCTTTGATCCTACCCTTGTTACAAAAATGGCTCTAGACCCTAAAATCCCCACTACTACTGCCTCATCACTAAAGTACCATTCCTTCTCGAAATCTTGGACAAAGTAGCATACCCACCGATCCAAACTCACCTGAACTCTAATAACCTCTTGGGCCAACACCAATCAGGATTCTAGCCTGGTAATGGCACTGAATCCACACATCTTGACTTAAAACGAATCAAATGGACAAATGCTGGCAAGTTTTCCACTTCCTCCTGTTAGATCTCTCAGCTGCTTTTGATTTGGCGGATCACCAAATCCTCTGCCAAAACTTGTCCACGGCAGCTCATTTTTCCTTGGAAGCTATGGCTTGGATCAAATCTTTCCTAGATCTATGAGAGTGTTCTCTCTAGCCTCGCCCTTCCAGCCCCGGTCACTTGTGGTGTAACGCAGGGCTCCTGTGTCTCACCCACTTTGTACAAAATCTTCACAGAACCTCTCTTCGACCTTCTTGATACTCATGGTATCTCCTACACTAACTATGTGGATGATACCCAGATTCCCCTACCTTGTGCAGGAGACTAGATCTCTGACCCCAACTCACTGGGAGCAGTCTACCAAATGATCCAGCCATTGATGGCTCACCATTCCTCATGCCGCAATGACAACAAGACAAGCTGCTCTCGCAAGCCCTGCTGAACAAACTTGACAGAGCTTAGAAATCCTTCATTATTGATGGTGTATCCATCCAGTCTTACAGGAAGTCAAATCCCTCAAGGTCTACCTGGACTCCAAATTGACAATAACAAAGCAAGTAAATGCAATCACCTCTTCGGTACCCTACACCACAAAAATAATTAAGGCCTGCAGGCCCACCCCGACATTTGCATTTGTATTGCCAGAGTGCGTATCGGGTCTAGACTTGATTATTGCAACTCATTATTCTCCGGGACTGCACATAATATGAATAAGTTGCAGGTCATACAGAACAATGTGCTGCGAGCCGCACTGAACATCCCAAAAAAAGATCACATCTCCGCCGCTAGAGAAATAAAGCATTGACTGCTCATTTGCAAGTGCTACTGTTCGAAACGGTTGCCATCATGCATTAATGTCTTTTGAATATTGCCCCAAGATGCCTCTCTGCAAATTTAACAAAGCTCTATCGACCAGGCCACCCGATCCACCTACACGCTCAGCCTCATCACCCCAAGATTCAAACTGCAAAAATTAGGAGGTCTCAGTTTCCAATCACCTAAAAACACTGCTCTTCGATCAGGAATTGCAACTTAGAGGCAGCCTCTAAGCAGGGTTTATGTTAATTATCTCTGTGAACCTTTTCCTGTATCTGTCAACCCACAAGTATTGTTCTTATGTCTTGATGTAATGCTCGTCACTGTAACTACTGTAAGCTTTCGGGCTAAACCTTGTCACTATCAATTTGACAAACACCTCTCTGAGGTCTCGATGTAACACCTCTCACTGTAACCAGTGCCTTCATGCCCACAGGCTTAGTCCGCTATGTAAATTTCAAAGTAAATAAAATAAAGATAGGTATAGCTCTTTAAGTGGGGGTCGAGGCCCCTCAACTGCCTGAAACTAGTTATAATACAGAATACAAACCACAACATAAAATTAAACAATGGCTGGACAGTTTAAACAATAAAGCTGGAGATGTGAAGATGTCAATTATTAACTCGATCACCATGGGCACAACTGTACACCTTAAAAATAATCATACATTTAAGAATCGTGTATTTTTTCAAAATGTGTCACTTATTTGTCCACCTTCCTTCTTCAAACAACCTCACCTATTTTGTTTGCCGATATCCAGCAGCAAAGGCAAAAGTATCCCACTATTAAATGAAAGTAGACTTTATCAATGGTGACATTGGATTCCAAGTGCAGCTTTGACTAAGACAAATGAACATGTAAACCCTGAATTGTGCAGGGAAGTATTCTCTGCTAGCAAGATCATAACGGAATGCACTACTGGTCTGTAAATTCAAACCATCCTTGTGTGTGCTGGGGAGTGTAATGTTAATGAGTAAGGCATTTGAACTATTCATGAAGCACTCACACCACAGTCCAAGCAAATGTTGTTTGTCAAAGTCTCTGGAGTAATGTTAAAATGTGGATGAATGAATCTGTCTGGGAAAAAAAGTTGCCATATCCTTTCTTTGACTGTGATAAAGTAATAGCTTACAGTAATAGTTTTTAAACAACTGAAGACATTTGGTCTCAGTGTCTGTGACCCTGGACTAATGTCCGCTTGCTGCATTATGTTGCAATTCTTCAATGTATGTGACATGATCCAACACGATTTTTTCCTTACAGTTCTCAGTGTATACTTTATCGTGTCAGTGCACACACAATCTTTAATCTTTCAAACGTTGTATTCCCAACGTTATCTACCATCTGAGCATTACTCAATCCCAGAGAGAAGGCTAAGTTGGAATTGCTTTAAAACATTGGGCCTCATTACGACCCAGGCGGTAAGGGGTTTACGGCAGCGTAAACAGCGCCGACCCTTACCGCCTGAGTACGAGGTCCCTTAGCGCCATGGCGGATTTAACACCTGCTTTTAGCAGGTGTTAAAATCCATGGCGCTAAGGGACCATGGAGTTAATTACGCCACCGTAATTTACGGTGGCGTAATTAACGCCTTCCCCACTCCCATTATGCCCTATGGGGCAAAAATGGGAATGGGGAAGGGTAAATGGGGATTGGGGACTTACCCCCCCCGCCAAGGTCGGAATGGGGCGGTAAGTCCGCCAACCACCATGGCGTAAACGTAGTTTACGCCATGGTGGTAAAGTCACGGCCCAGGCGGTAACTTACCGCCTGGGCCGTAATGAGGCCCATTGTGTGTTGTCATTACAAATATCCTGGATCTACCTTTCCGAAGCACACTCATAGAATCCTCTAAGGTGAACACTTTCAGCAGGTAAGCGAGAAAACTAATACATCTTGTCACAGGCATTTTCTTCAGGTTGCACATGAACATGGCTGTGTTTAACATCCATCTGTTTTAGTCACAGGTAATTTGTGTAGGTGTGGTAGTGTTCCAAAGCAGTGTTAGGCACACATGAATTTTTTAGGTGGAAAATAGTACACATGAATGTAAATTGGGGGAGTTCCCTAGAAAATTATGCACACATTAATTATATATGGGTAAAATATTTAGTTTTTTTTGTTGATACCAACTCTATTTTAACCATGCGCCTGGTACCTGTTGTTTATTCGAGACTGTGTCGCAGATGTGTGGGGCAAAAAAAAGTGGCAAAGACCCCCACCTCTTAGATCAACAGTGAAAGAAATGCTCGCCTCACACTTTAAAAAACTGCGCCACACTTGATAAATACGTTTTTCTGAGTTTATAGATCTTTGTTCAATGAAATATAATTAGCAAACACTGCCCTTTAGGTTAACACGTATTTCGACACATCAGTGTCCTTTTCAAATCTGACAGCCGACGCAAGCATACTATGGACTAAACTTTGCAGGAGGATTTAACCCGAGAATCTATGACCCCACAGATTGGAACATGTATTATGAGAATTTGTTTGTATTAGACCGGATTTGAAAAGGACACTGATGAGTCGAAACACGTAAACAGATGCCAGTGGTTGTACAGTGTGCAGTCAGGGACATCAAAATCTGCGGTCAACAATACCCATACAGCATCAACTTTAAAGAACATTGAGCACGTCCCAGGAAGGGGTAGAAAGTAGAGCCTGTCTCACCCATCAAATAATTTGGACACATGGAGTTATTTTACAGCAGAGAGCAACACACATATGTTCACACTTGCCGTGTATACACAATAGTGAATTCTATGTGAAATTTAGAACCCACGCGGGCACGTTATCCTTGTCGACTCACAAGGTTCAACATCATCCATGTCATTGACTAAAGGAAAAGGTGGCAGTCTCCTAACCTTCAACTGGATGCAATGGGCACATAATTACCAGAACACCAGAGGGTATTGATGATTCACAGATCTGTACAATCCCGCATCCCATGGCATGCCCCAAACCAACCTTTCTGAGATGTCTTAGTGTTACAAAATATCACACAACATACACATTGCTATGCCTATGCATTGATATCCTTGATGTAATGTTGGCAATAGATGCACTACCATACTCCTTTCATGAAAATACTTCATGTGAATTTCTGGAATGCACCACTTTGACCATGTATTGAAACAGTGGGAGTGGCACTGGACAAATGAGAGAATAAGACAGTCCACCTAATAATGGACATTCATTTATTTTATTGTGATTCTGGTTGAAACCAGTCAACCTTACATAAACTATAAAACCTTCAACAGCAAATCAGTACAATACATAACATCAAATACATAAGCTTTGGGAAAGAAAAAAAAAAACCACAGGGAGAGATGCAGTGGCAAAGATGTGCAAAAAAGAAAAACAAGTCAAATCGGGGTTTAACATAAGACCCTCTCTTGGAGAGTTGTCCTAATATCACCTTTAAAATCAATCTAAAATACATCCCTACAGAAAGATGTTCTAGTATACCTAAAACCTTATCGCACGACCATTATTAATATTACCGGTTTTCCAATCAAAGATGTACAAAATCACATTATACCACATATACCAATCACATATTTCATTTCAGTATAGTCAATCTTAACATCAAGCAAATGTGCGACTTCAACATTACAGCCTAAGCCAATCCCAAATTTGATATCATTGCAGATCATCTCAGCTCCCTTCTGTACAAATACTCAGTAAGAAGGTGTGCACATGAGCAAATATAAGATTGCAAATGTGCAAATGCGCAAATAAAAGGCAGCAATATTATTACAGTACAACATTGACATTTGGACGAGTTTTCAAGGCATCACTTTCATGTCGGTCACCGTCGTCATCTTTGGTCATACCTCTGCTCAGCAAAGCCTAAGAAAGCAGCTTCGGAAATGATATTTGGCAGTGTAGAACTTTGTGGATGGAAGTATTTGGCTGCAGTCCGGTAGGTGTGTTCAACTTTGATAGAAAGCAAAGGAGGTTGTTGAACACTGTCTCATTCCCTGTGGTTTACAAGTGGGCTGTGTGGCAGCTGACAATTGGTAAATTGACTTTGCTACCCTGAGGATTGGCAAAACCATGCTCACGCCCTGCTCTCCCCATGTCCTCCAACATGTGGTGACCAGCTTCATAGGCCTGTTTCAACCACTAATTGAGATTAGATGTGTAGCTTGAAATCTGAACCCATTTTAGAGACACCTCCAGTACCATATGTTTTTTAGGAAATCTGCACGTGTGCCACAAAACCGTTAAAATCAGCTAAACGAAATAATGTTGAATTTTTGTATTTTTAACCCTCCAAATGCTGGAGCATCTGTGAAGACAGCACACTGCAGTGACAGACTCTTGCAATAGCCAGAGCCGGTAAGGGGATGGTGTGTACCTAACATGCACTAGATAATGTAATGCAATGAAATGTAATACAATTATCCTGGTAGCCGCTTTTGGTGGCTTCAGTGTGTGGGTCTGTAAGAAAAAATTAAGATTCTTAGTGGGACAGTGGGAGAGGCAGAGGCCAAATCTGTGGTGTTGATAGGTGGAGGTTGGCAGTACCCAGTTCTAGTTTCCTAATCTTCTTTTTGTTGGTTTGGCAGATGCACGCAAGATTATATTAGCATCCGATCCAACAGACTACAGCACTTTCAGTGTGGTTAGCTGCTGAAGTGGGCAAGTGTGATAGCACTTAGGAGGAGTTTGTGTTTGGCGCTAATGACAAGCCAGTGGAGGCCACCTATGGGGGATTTATTTGTATAATATATGGTTGTAGGAGATCATAGCGAGTAGTCAGTTAGTCGTCTGGAAAGAGGAGAGTAGGCCTAAAAGTCAAATCAGCCTGCAAACCAGCACTTCTGCCACTCACCTCTGGTGAACAGGTGCCATTTTAGTATCTCACATTGTAACTGACAAATTCTCCCTCTCTCTCTCTCCCTCTCTCTCTCTCTCTCTCTCTCTGTCCGTCTCCCGCTGTTTCAAATAAATATTGCCCCCCTTGGACAAAAAAACAAGCAGATATACAGATGTGGGAATACAGGCTTTCTGGAATCTCCAATCATTCCAAAAGGCTACATGCTAACGGCTTTCGGAGGCAAGAACCTTTGGTTCAAAGAAAGTGCTGAGATGAATTTGACCCTGCAGACACCCACTCAGTGGCAAATACCAGGCAATGTTTATTCTTGACGGTAGGCTTTTGAATATGCCACCCATTGGTTTACTGCCTGATTCATGGAATTTCTCTGTGAGAAAGATTCACCCACTGCAGACCACATGGTTGATGCCTATTGTGAGGGGTCAGAAATGAGAGGCAAATAAAATGTTGTTGGGTTCTCAACATTTGCCATATTTATTAAAACAAAAGGGGTCTGCCCCATTCCTAATGAGAATGTCCCTATCTATCTGACTAAACTAAAGTTAGTTGACATTCTGTCCAAATTATACCTGGCCCTCACACTAACATGTACAAACATATGTGTAGTGTAAATGTCTCCGGCTCCAAAATAAAGAGCATGAAAGTTCAAATAGTTAATTCAAAAACAGCAATCCTTATTTTCAGGAGTTCGTTGCCTTCCCCTGACCCAATTCAGGAAGTCTATTGCATATATGCTGTTCCAACAAGGTACTGTCCCAAATGAATTAAAATGTCTTTTCCACAAAAAATGTCTTCCTTGGATTAGAAAAGCATATCATCCATAATATACTGTTGTTAGAATAGCAAAGCAGCTCCTGTTTCCACAGAAAACTTTATTTAGGATGGCAAAACCAAAATGTTGCTTTCATAAAAAACTTTTCTCAGTATGGCAAAACCAAATGTCTCTTCCATAGAACACTTTTCTCAGTATGGCAAAACCAAATGTCTCTTCCATAGAACACTTTTCTCAGTATGGCAAAACCAAATATCTATTTCATAGAACACTTTTCTTAAATTAATCCTTTGGTATCTTGGTTTGCTTTCCTGCCAGGAATGTCTTGAACTGAAAAATCTCTTGATATTCTAGTTTACTCTTGTGCCAAGAATATCTCTTTACCAATAAGGATCCTTGCCCGATACTCTCATCAGATCTTTTTGTAATCTTCCTTCCACTTTAATTAATACACAATCTTATTTCTTCAATAACACACTTGTTGAATTCAGTGACTACTTGCACCAATTTCCCCCATGCAGTCATTTCATATATGAGCGGTTACTCAAGCTCTGTCTGTCAACCTGTCTTTCAACCATTCTTGACGCTTTGAAATGCTTGTTCCAGATTTCCCCCAACTGACATTGGCCCTCATTACGACCCTGGCGGAAATCGAAAAACGATGGCGGAAATGCAATACCGCCATCGAATAGCGCTCGGTGCGATTATGACCCGTCACCGTAAAGTACGATGCCATTAGCGACACCGTAGTGAACGCCAACGCTAACTGCACCAAGTACGCGCACGCGCACCATGCGAAACCGTAATTACCACCATGGCGCAACGGTACGCGAATTCTGACCCTAGCGGACATATACCTAACGCCATCAAGCATGGCGGAAAGTACCATTCCGCCATGGTGAGAAGTACGGCATCGCGAACCAACCGTAAAAGGCCCTACTGAGTGCCTGTACACCACTCCCTGGCCACATTGCACAACTCCTCGTAGGTGCAATGAAGTCACACAATGCAACCAGTGAAATGTACAAGTCACCCATGCATGCCAACGAACAAATGAATCTAGGGGCTCCAAGTGCCTTGTGAGTGGCCATCCATATTTGCCATGACACCATTGCCGTACTGATGCAGCACAGGCATGTGAAGGTTCAAGTCCAGCAACATGAACTGAAATATGAGACAAACAAAAACAGGCCCCCCATCGCTTGACACCAGTGTAAGGCAACATTCAAAGCAGTATCCTGAGTGAGACTGCACCAGCCCTGTACTCCTGCCAGTAAACAAACCAACCATCAGCATAAGCATGTACCACACAAGTTGGCAGAGTGACTGAGCAGCCAGGCTCATCTCAAGAGGGGCCAATGGGAGCTGCAGGGCACAGATGGCACGAATACAGAAGCTATTCCAATGGACATGACCTCAGTCTCCCTCCAAGAAACGCACGCAAACACAGGCACCTGTGACCAGCCATATTCTGATAATCACATCATTCCACCAATCCACCTGGCTGACCGGCATCTGTTACACAAAAGCTAATCCCCCGCCCCTGAGCATGACATCATTAAAACAGTCATAATGGCAGCCCCTATCCCTGACCTCACTGGGCTTCGTAGGCAAACGCGCCCAGTACAGTACCACGCAACTATACTCAGAAGCCGGAACCCAATGCAGATCTTCTCACAATACATCGCTCCACAAATAGGAATATGCTACATTACTTGCAAAGAATAACGCTACACGGTCAATATCATAATCAAAATGTAATGCACAACAAAATCACCAAGCCCATACAGCTATTAGGTCATGAACTCCAAAATATATTTCATTATTGTGGGCTGCATCCGCAATAAATGACCAGCTTCTTCTTGTGTGACGCCCTGTTCCTTCATGGTACACAGGGGCTACATTCACGTTCAAAAAGGCAACATGGAAGCGCCTAGAACTGCAGGGCCGTCCCATTAGGTAGGCACTAGTCCAGCTGAAAGGTCGATATGTTGCTCCTAGCCACTAGTACTGCGTAAGGGCATGTGGCCCATTGGCGATCGTCCCATAAGATCGTAATGTGCTCCACTGATTAACACGAAGCAGCAGGTGTCGGGAGTAAAAGCCATCTGCAGGAGTGGCATACAGATGGCAGCGGCAAAAGGGGAGGAGATACCTGTCACCCAAATGAAATGAAAAAGAATAGTATGGGCATCAGAACTTCATTTGAATTACTCACTTCAATGATCACACTAAATCCACAGCCATATGCATGCTAGCCCACTCAAAAGGATTATTCCCACCCAAAAATCACTTGCGAATCATAACTATATAAATCGAGGTGAAAACACTATTACAAACGAGTGTTTGTGTGCATGCGTCTGTTAAAACAGAATCCATTAGATGGGATTAGTAACGTGCATAGACACAAGTGTTTGAAGGCGCGTCGAGATAGGGAGGGTTCAACAAGGGCAGATAGACGATGGTCCCACTATGGCAGCCCTGCATCACATAGCGCAGGGGAAGTGGATAGATTCCAAAAAGCCCTGTACATGGCAAACTCTCTATTAAATCATCTGTCCATGCATCCATACATCATTCCCTCATCCCGGTATGAAAACGCCTGATTATTTACTCACATAACATGTGAAATTTCCATTGAGTCTGTGCGTAATGCAGTCTGCAAAATCCACTGTGCTCCAGCCCGGAATTCCAGTGTTGTGAAGTAACATGTATTTGGGAACGTCCTGCCTTATCGTCCACTACGCTATTGCGCATCCCATACTATTCATATCAATCATTGCATTCTCGCCATGGCCCCTGTCCGAAGGACATTAAACAATAGAACTTTATATCTGCAGTCAGACCTGTGGGCGTCTCCTCGCTGCTAGCTGAAAACCGAAAGCGCTGTCCTTCGAATTCCTCATTTGCAACATCACGTCGAAAAGGCATCTGTGACCGCTTGAAATCACAAATCCATCCATGTAGTGCGGCAGTGTGTGAAAATGGCAACTGGCTTCACTCACAAATGGGACGCCCTGCCCGTCAGTGAACCTCGGTACAGTGCTGCATGAGGGTCCACCGTCAATCGAGTACTACATTCCACTGACCCTTCACAAGTTTGTTCGCGACTGCAAAGATAGTATGTGAAACAATGGGACCATAGCAGAATGAACATATGAACCAATATTTCACTGCCATCGGGATTAAATACATGATTGTAATAGCAAGATGCAATGCGTCGAATTGCAGCGTTGTGTGCGGGACGTGCTCGCCCAAAGGGGATTGCAGCTTGCACAGGTGGAATGAATCACCACAGGTGGAGGCTATACAGCCTGAAAACACATAAATTGCACACCCAACCCCCTCCCACAACCACACCCACTCCAAAATGCTACCGGCAGGACTAGCGATGTTGGCCCTGGGGGACCTGATAGCACTGCAAGTACTCCAACTTCAAGAAGAAGACGAACACCAACTACTACAACAACCGGCCGCACAGAGGAGACGCAGGAGGAGGAGGAGGGCAAGGCAGGGCCAGCAAGGCCCACCAGCACAGCCACTACCACCACGCAGGCAGCCCGCAATCCCACGCCTCCGAGCACATCCGTTCAACCTCACTGATGAGCAGATCCACACCCTCTACCGTTTGACCGGGACACCATAACCGCCATTGTGGACATGACACACGCTGACCTTGTCAGCATGATAGATAGCCCAACCGCCATCCCACCCCTACTGAAGGTGGTGTCTGTACTCCACTTCCTGGCCACAGGCACCTACCAGCACACAGTCGGACAGTTGCATGGCATTTCACAGCCACTGTTGTCACGGACACTATTGCAAGTGCTCGATGCCCTCCTGAAGCACGCAGACGACTACATCTCTCTACCACGCTCGGAGCAGGAAATTACGAACACAAAAGTGGGATTCCATGCACTTGCCAGCATACCGGGTTGCATTGGTGCCATCGACTGCACCCATGTGGAATTGGTTGTCCCACATGCCATGGAGGCCCAGTACCGCAACCGAAAACAATATCATTCTCTTAATGTACAAATGGTGTGTGACTCCAACAGGATCATTACACATTGTTGTGCCCGATTTCCTGGATCAACCCATGATTCTATGGTCTTGAGGAACTCTACAATACCACGCTACATGGAGCGACACGCAGGGAACAGATCCTGGCTACTCGATGAGTCTCATTTCATGCATGATAATGTGGGGTATGTGATGCGGCAATGACCTGGCAGGAAGGGGGGGGGGGTGCGTACGTAGCAATGTCATTCCACAAACATCCTTTATTGTCCACATACAGGTGATGCCGGGTATCCACTGAAGAGATGGCTCCTTACACCACTCCGGAACCCACAGAACCAGCATGAGGAGGACTACAACCATGCCCACTCACGTACCCGTGTAGTCATAGAACAGGCATTCGGCCTACTGAAGGGTCGTTTCCGCTGCCTCAGCAGGTCTGGCGGGGCACTCCTGTACCGCCATGAGAAGGTTGCAAAGATGGTCATGGCATGTGTCATGCTACACAACATGTGCGTACGTAGAAATGTGCCCATGCCCCCTGACGCAGAACTGCAAGCACCTGAAGATGGTCATGATGAGGGTGGGGATGTGGCAGCACCTCAAGGAGTCCGCGAGGCACAGGAGTGCCGTGAAATTCGTCAGATTATCATAGATTCATGCTTCTAGCACTCATGCCTGGTGGCTGATACATGGACACAGGACTTGTGGCACTGTGTGTGTCTGGAACATGCACAATATGGACTGTACGCCTATAAAGGCCTCGTACACAAAGATCAATGTCCACACATCTCATTGGATGATTGTGCAATGTTTATAGCATATGTGAAATTATGTTACACACCCCATCGACCCGCCACCCAAGTAAGCCCAACACACCCCCTCCACCCTCCTACCTCCCCCCCGAACACCAGTGTCCAAAGATGCTCATTGTCAGTGGGCAGACGCTATTGCAAGCCCCCTCTCCGGGTACCAGGGGCACCCCTGCCTGTGGAGCGCAGGTTCCTCCCAGATCTACGTTGGGGGCTGCCCTGGACGGAACTTGCAACGGATGATGTCTCTGCCTGCTCACGTCCATGCATGTCCCTAAGGGTTTGTGAGAGCTCAGTGAGCACACGGCGCACAGCGGCAAGTTCAGCACATACGTCTTTGGACGTCACATGCAGTTCCCCCCTCAGGCTCTCGGTGCTTCTCTCCATTTGTACTCTCAGGCTCTCGGTGCTTCTCTCCATTTGTACCCTCAGGCTCTCGGTGCTTCTCTCCATTTGTGCCCTTAGTGTCTCTGTACTTCTCTCCATTTCTGCCCTAAGTGTCTCAGTAGATGTTTCTATGACTGCCTTAGTACCCCCACATTCATCAGCATGGTCCTTGAGGAGCGTGGCCAGTTGCTGCTGTTGCACGATCACCTGGTCGAGGGACTGTTGCCTCTGCTGTGCCATGGCCATTTGCGGTGGTGTCACAGAGGGGCTGATCACCTCATGTTGCCTTGCCACAGGGCTTGTGGGGGATGGCCAGTCGTCGTCTTGTGGGTGCCCCTGCGTTATATCCTCATGGTGTACGGGATGAAACAAACAGGGGGATTGAGACAGGTCATGGATGGATCCTACATCGACATCACCGTTTTCTGTGTCGGAGCATGCTGCCATTAATGCAGTGTCACCTATGGTGCTGCTGCCACCAGAAGCAGTGCCTTCTGTGGCATCCATTGGGGGGACCTGTGGTGGTGCTGTTGTGGGCATGCTGGCTGCTGGGGTGCCTGTTGAAGTCCCCTCCTGTGTGCTGCCACTTGATTTGTGCTGCTGCCGTGTCTTGATCCGTGCAGCTGAGGTGGAGGGTCTTTGGCCGTTGGTCTTGGCCCTCTTTGCAGGTGTGCTGGTAGGGGTGTCCTGGAGCTCGTCGTTTGAATCGGACCCTGTGGTGGAGTAAAGGAGGGCGAGCGTTATTAATGGGTCTGTGGAAATTGGAATGGCAATGTATCACATGCATTGGGGTGGTACCTGAGGGTGATTTGGGTCAGGGCCTTGGAGGTGGTTTCATTTTTGTGTGGATTGAGGATGCAGTTGTTTTGCAGCCTGCAGTTAGGGTGTGCCTGCTGCACGTGTAGAGGGTGTTTTTAGGATTTTTAATTATTTATGTATTTAATGTGACTTTTAAAGTGCGCTATCAGGCCAATGTATGTGGACGTTCTCCTGGCCATGTGTTTCTGTTGCACTATGTGGACACATGGTACTTCACATGATTGGACATTGTGGATTTAGCATTGTTTTATTTGGGCCACCTACCTGATTCTTCGGATGTCTGCACTCCTTTCTCCATCCCTCCGACTCCCTCTATACTCTCCATTCCAATGGTGGAGGCACAGATTTCTTCCCAGGGGGTCAACTTGATGGGTGATTCCGATCCTCCCCCGGTAGCTGTGGCAATGTTACGGTTGGCGGATAGTATGCTCCGTACGCGTATCCGCAAGTGGTCCCATCGCTTTCTGCATTGCTGTGGGTTGCGGGGTGCGGTCCCCACCGCACTTACCCGCTGTGCCACCAGGGCCCATATGGCCTTCTTGTTCGCAAGTGCCGTCCTGGTCATTTGCGTCGAGAAGACGACGGCAGCATTCTCCTGGAGGGTCTCTGTGAGCACGGTGAGTTCCTCACGGGAGAAGTGGACCTGCCGCTTGCGGTCGCACGCTTTTTTCGCTACTTTTCCCATTTTTATTGTTTTCACTAGGGTGGATGACGGGTTGGGATGTGTCTCAGGGTAGCATTTTTAATGGTTGTGTGGGAATTCTGATTTTATAGGTGTACGGCGTGCTGTTTCCCGTTCCGGGACCATGTTTTTACTTCCGTTTCCGTATATTTACGGTCACCATATTTTCCAATTGCCGCTCATTACGGTGACCGCTATGATGGGTGGTGGAATTGCACCTAGGGCGCCGTACGACGGCGGTGAGGGGCGTTTTGGGGACATTTCCGCCATCGCGGACTTTGCACTTCCGCCATGGCGTAGTGCTCGTGCCCGATGGGTCGGAATTAGCCGCACTTTACTCCGTCGTGCAATGGCGGAAACGCTATTTACGCTATGGCGGTCAGGTCAGTTACTTTCCGCCAGGGTCGTAATGAGGGCCATTGTCAGGAGAACTACAAACCTTTGTCTTCTTATCTTTCTCACAATGTCTTCTGGCATATGGCAATACTTGGTCCAATTTCCCCCCAACTGACATCTCATTTTAGGAGAATAGTACCATGTTTGCACTTTTAAGTCTCTCATAATGTCTTTTGGCTTATGGCAATGCTGCTTCCAGGTTTTCCCCAACTAACATCTCAGGTCAGTAGAATTGTACGATGTGTGACTCTTTAATTCCCTCACAACATGAGTTGTGAATAGATATTTACCACTTCTGGGGGCTATTTTCTTAGACTAAAGTAGTCACCTTAATGAAATATTGATGAGAGAGATTACTTATATTAAAAAAGAGCAATCATCATATTATTGATGACTACGCCAATGTCATGATGCCTACCTCCAAGGAGCCAGGTTCGACCCAGCAACCCCAGAGGCAGGCATCATTTCCGCCAGGGAAGTGCCAGTGGGCCCAAGGTGGGGCCCTTTGGACACAGTCCTGGCGCCTTAGGCGCCAGGCTCATGTTGGACCCCTGTCCTGGCGCCTTAGGCGCCAGGCTCATAAAGCTAGACATGTGTTCAAGTGTTTTAAGGTGCACTTACCTGATGCAGACCATGCTGCTATAACCAGGCCCTCTTGAGGCCTGAATGGAACTACTTTACCTGTGGAACTACTTTCCCCTGGGTGTGGTCGGGGAAGGATACATACCTGATCGGTGGAAGGATACCTGGAACTTCTTCCAAAGCTATTTAAACCACGCCCGATCAGCAACTCACGCTTCAGGTTGTTCTGCTCCTCGCAGCTGGACGCTCATCGTGTCAGCTCCTGCATCTGGACTTCACCGACGCTTGTCAGTATCCAGGGTCACCTGCTAAGAGAGAATTGGAGAGAAAGAAGACCTTACCTTCTAAAGCTGCATCACAGAGACTTCACACCGACGATCCTGAAAGGGAAGACATCATTTTAAAAGCATTTCGCTTCGATCGCTGCAGTGCTGCATTTCACTCACCTTTCCAGGGCATTTCCATCTTCAGCAGCGATCGTCTGGATCCGCAGCCACTTCCCAGAGCCTAGTGAGAAAAAGACAAGAACACAAGGTGAGAGAAGGAAGGGAATAGGAAAAGCTCAGTTTCCTTCTAAGACTTACCTGTTGGGTCATTCCGATTTCATTTCGGGTCGTGCCGCATCCTGGCATTCCGGACCCTGGCCCCTATGGGGAAAAAAGACAAAGTCATTGAATGAGCGAATGCAAAGACATTACCCGAACGCTCATCCAGAATTTACCTGTCATTTACTGGAACTGCATGTTTCACTTCGGGTCGGCGCCATATCTCTGGCATTCCGAACCCCGGCCCCTAAGGGGGAAAAAGACATAAGCGTTAGCACTTGCTGCAATAAGACAAAGAACATTATTATTAAGCTTGAACTTTTGAACTTGCTACAGAACTCTTACAGCGCCTTACCTGAATAGTCAAGCTTATTTGAACTCCCATCAAACCTCAATCCAGTGAAGTAACTGGGTTTCAACGCGCCCCTGCATCAGAAGCAGGATGGAGAACTCATCCTTCCAGACCCTAAGGTGAGACTTCACGGGGAATCAAGGAAGGGTATCGTGGAGGGTTGGAAGGGAGTGGGAGACTTGAGCATTGTTCCGTCAGTAGGTAATACTCCCTTTTCACGCACAGGGGTATATTCCTGCGAACCAGTGAGGCCATCTTCAGAGTCCTGCGCTTCATCAGCACTCGAAGCCAGACCAGCGCCTCCGTGGGAATCAGGTGAGTGTGACAGAACGCAAAGCCTACCCACAATTTCCCACCCGGGCGCTATGGAGACTTCCGAGACAGATCAGCTAGCCCAGCTTTTGGGGGAATTACGGGCAGAAGTGCACTCAGCCCGCCAGGAGACTAACGCTCTCAAAAGAGAACTGATCCTATCCAAGGAAAGAACAGATGACCTGGCCAAAAGGTTATTGCAGGCCCAGGCAGGGCACACTCCTTTACCTAATTCCAGAGATACTGCCACATCAATGGGTTTGGATAACCCGGTACAAATCAATCTACCCGGACACATGCCTTTGGCCCCGCCTGAACCTTTTGTGGGGGATCCCAAGAAATATGCCGTCTTTATGAACCAATGTCGTTTACACTTTCTATGCAGACCCGGGGCCTTCCCTAACGACCAGACCAAGGTAGCCTTTATACTATCTTACCTCAGTGGCAGTGCTGCCGATTGGTCTATTCCATTGGTAAATCAGGATGATCCCATTCTCCAGAATTTTCAGGGTTTCCAGGCCAGCATGGAAAGATTGTTTGCTCGACACTCTCAAGGACAGGCCCTTGATAACGAACTGCTATCCTTACGACAAGGTAATCAGGATCTTCTGTCCTACGTTGCCACCTTTAATAGACTGGTTGTGGAAACTGGATGGCCAGAAAACAAAAGGATCACATTGTTTCATCGAGGCCTGCGCGGAGAGTTTAAGGATGTTCTAGCTCAGATAGTAGATCCACCCCAGGTCTGCGCAGACTACATAGATTTGGTGGTTCAACTTGATCACAGACTTCAAAATAGAAAAGCAGATCAGTTCAAGTTCGAAACCCGAGTACCGATCAAAACCCACGCTAACTCCAAGAGTACCGACGAATCCGAACCTATGCAAATCGGTGGTGTTAAAGGACCATTAACACAGAAGGAACGAGAGAGAAGGCGGCAAATGCAACTTTGCCTGTATTGCGGGACTTCCGGTCACTTTCTTCGAAATTGTCCGGTTAAACCACCTAAGAAGGTGGTTGGAGCCACTGATAACGATTTATTGACAACTGATTTGGGAAACGACCTAGCCCGACAAGCGTAGGGGTCCGCTTGCCGAGCTTGAAAACAAACTCTTTGACCTCGCATTTTGTCATGCCAATGGTGCTCGTGGACCCAAAACAGCCTCAGCTGTTGCATGCTATAAAAGCATACATCGACAGTGGAGCTATTGGAAATTACATAGACCGTGAATTGGCTTCCAGGATTAAGCTCCCTCTCCGCCCGAAAGTAACCCAAGATGTCATTACTACAGTAGATGGACCCGAAATAGCCTCAGGGCCGGGAACGCATTCCACTGTTGAAATGACTCTGGTGGGTCAGGATGGACATCGGGAAGCAATCGTGTTTGATGTGATCAAGGCCCCACAATTTCAAGTAATTCTTGGAATTCCTTGGTTAGAAACACATAATCCCAGAATTGACTGGCGAGCAAAGAAGATAAGTTTTCCTGATTGTGAACCAACTTGTTACCCAAGAAGTCCAGTTATGGGTCTAGCCTCAGCAACTTCCATCCCTGTACAGCTACCTTCAGAATACCAAGAATTCCAGGACGTTTTTCAGAAGGAACAGGCTAACACGTTACCTCCCCATCGGTCTTATGATTGCCAAATCGATCTGGTACCCAATGCTCAACTACCTTGTAGTAGGATTTATGCTCTTACGGAACCTGAGAACCTACATTTGCGTCAGTATTTAGATCAGTACCTAGCCAATGGTTTTATTCGCCCGTCCAAGTCTCCTGTCTCCTCAGCTCTGTTCTTCGTGCCGAAAAAGGAGGGCGACCTTAGAACATGTATAGACTATCGCGCCCTAAATCAAATAACGATTAAGAATCGTTATCCTCTGCCCCTGATCCCTGAGCTTATCGACCAGGTGAAAGACGCTTGTGTGTACACCAAGTTAGATCTCCGAGGAGCTTATCACCTGGTGCGTATAAAAGAAGGCGACAAATGGAAGACTGCATTCCGCACCAAATTTGGGCTCTTCGAATATCAGGTGATGCCCTTTGGTTTGTGCAATGCACCTGCCGCCTTTCAGTACTTTATGAATGATGTTCTTCGGGAACTTATCGACGTCTGTGTCATTGTTTATATCGACGACATCCTGGTGTACTCCTCTTCAGAATCCGATCACAGAAAACATGTCAGGGCAGTTCTTGAGAAATTGCGCCAGCACAGACTATTTGCAAAGCTCGAAAAATGCGTTTTTCATACCACAGAAGTGGAGTTTCTCGGATTCATCCTGACACCTCAAGGAGTCCGAATGGACTCGCGAAAGGTGGACCCCATCCTCAAATGGCCATCTCCTAGCTCGGTGAAGGGAGTTCAGAGCATGCTCGGCTTCGCCAATTTCTATCGAAGATTCATCCCGGAATTTTCCCGAACAGTCCAACCCATCACAGCTCTCCTAAAGAAAAACAAACGCTTTGAATGGACTCTTGAGGCCGAACAAGCCTTTCAGGACCTGAAAACCAAATTCACCTCTGCACCTATATTGAAGCACCCGCACCCAGATCTCCCTTACATTGTGGAAACCGACGCATCCAGTTCGGCCATGGGAGCTGTCCTGTCGCAAAGAGACCCAGAAACTAACCAACTACACCCTGTGGCCTTTTGGTCCAGGAAATGTTCTCCTCCTGAAATCAACTACGCAATTACCGACAAAGAGTTACTGGCTATTAAATCTGCTTTCAAGGCTTGGCGTCACTACCTTCTCGGGGCAAGACACACCATCACCGTAATTACGGACAACAGAAATTTACAGTATTTAAAGACGGCCAAGGCTCAATCTTCACGACAACTCGGATGGGCTCTATTCTTTGCGGAATTTGATTTTGTAATTACCTATCGCCCTGGCTGCAAAAATTGGTAAAGCGGACACCTTATCCCAGATTGACATGGAAGAACCCAATTCGAGTTTAGAACCTGTGCCAATCATTCCTGAACAAAGAATCTTAGGCCTAACTTCATTGCAAACTATTGAGGACATCCGAATGCAAGTAAAACAACTTCTAGACTCTTCGGCCTTACTGGAATGGAGTCAAAAGGGTCCTCATTACACCGTTAAGGATTATTTACCCTACTTCCAGGAGCGGTTGTTTCTGCCTAGTAAAGAATTGCAAGAACTTGTTATTGCCCATCATCATGAATCATTAATGGAAGGACACCCTGGTATCGCTAAAACGGAGGAAAAAATCAAACGCCACTTCTAGTGGCCTTCTTGGAGAAAAGACATAAAGTCTTTTGTATTGTCTTGCGGAATTTGCGCCCAAAACAAGGGTCAAAAGAAAAGGCCAGCCGGCCTACTTCAACCCTTGGATATTCCACCGGCACTATGGCACACCTTGTCAATGGACTTTATAACTGACCTGCCTCCTTGTGCTGGTTACAACACTATTCTTGTAATTGTGGATCTATTCTCCAAAATGGCCCACTTTATCCCTTTAAAAGGTTTGCCTTCAGCTTCCACCTTGGCCAAGGAATTTCTGGAGAATATAGTTCGCATACATGGTTTCCCTTCCATATTAGTCTCGGATCGTGGAAGTCAATTTATCTCCCATTTTTGGAAGAAGTGTTGCCAACTAGCACAAATAGATGTACGGCTATCCACCAGCCACCACCCCCAGACCGACGGACAAACCGAGAGAACCAATCAGACTCTCGAGCAATATCTTCGGTGCATGTTACACCAATCCGAGTTAAATTGGAAAGTCATCCTTTGGATCGCAGAATATGCATACAACAATTCAGTGCATTCTGGAACCGGACAAACTCCTTTTTATACTTTGTATGGTCACCATCCTCGGACCTCTGATCTAGATCCACCTCTGACCCTGGAAATGCCTGCAGTAAATCATCTGCATTCCACAATAACCCAAGCCTTCAAAGAAGCTGCAACTCATTTACAGCAAGCCAAGAAAAAGTATAAAGAAAACGCTGATTTGCACCGAAGTAAAACTCCTCCTTACCAAGTTGGAGATCAGTTATGGCTAGCAACGAAACATTTACCCCTCAAGGGCCCGCGAACCTTCAATCCCAGATTCATAGGACCTTATCCCATCAAGGCTATAATCAATCCCGTGGCCTTTAAACTGGATTTACCGTCTAACATGCATATTCATCCAGTTTTTCATGCATCACTTTTGAAGCCAGAACAACCAGGGACCCGACTGTCCAAGCCTCCAGACCCAGTTCAAATTGAAGGGGAATTAGAATTCGAAGTTAAAGACATTTTAGACTCCAAGGTGTTAAAGTCCAAACTCTTCTATCTTGTTGACTGGAAGGGATATGGACCTCAGGAGAGATCGTGGGAGCCTAGTAACCATGTTCACGCACCTCGATTAATACAAAGGTTCCACCGGAGATTTCCGAAAAAGCCAAGACCCCCGGAGGGAACAACCTTGGGAGGGGCCTTGAGGGGGGTACTGTCATGATGCCTACCTCCAGGGAGCCAGGTTCGACCCAGCAACCCCAGAGGCAGGCATCATTTCCCCCAGGGAAGTGCCAGCGGGCCCAAGCTGGGGCCCTTTGGACACAGTCCTGGCGCCTTAGGCGCTAGGCTCATGTTGGACCCCTGTCCTGGCGCCTTAGGCGCCAGGCTCATAAAGCTAGACATGTGTTCAAGTGTTTTAAGGTGCACTTACCTGATGCAGACCATGCTGCTACATCCAGGCCCTCTTGAGGCCTGAATGGAACTACTTTACCTGTGGAACTACTTTCCCCTGGGTGTGGTCGGGGAAGGATACATACCTGATCGGTGGAAGGATACCTGGAACTTCTTCCAAAGCTATTTAAACCACGCCCGATCAGCAACTCACGCTTCGCGTTGTTCTGCTCCTCGCAGCTGGACGCTCACCGTGTCAGCTCCTGCATCTGGACTTCAGCCACGCCTGTCAGCATCCTGGGTCACCTGCTAAGAGAGAATTGGAGAGAAAGAAGACCTTACCTGCTAAAGCTGCATCACGGAGACTTCACACCGACGATCCTGAAAGGGAAGACATCATTTTAAAAGCATTTCGCTCCGATCGCTGCAGCGCTGCATTTCACTCACCTTTCCAGGGCATTTCCATCTTCAGCAGCGATCGTCCGGATCTGCAGCCACTTCCCAGAGCCTAGAGAGAAAAAGACAAGAACACAAGGTGAGAGAAGGAAGGGAATAGGAAAAGCTCAGTTTCCTTCTAAGACTTACCTGTTGGGTCATTCCCATTTCATTTCGGGTCCTGCCGTATCCTGGCATTCCGGACCCCGGCCCCTATGGGGAAAAAAGACAAAGACATTGAATGAGCGAATGCAAAGACATTACCCGAACGCTCATCCAGAACTTACCTGTCATTTACTGGAACTGCACGTTTCACTTCGGGTCGGCGCCATATCTCTGGCATTCCGAACCCCGGCCCCTAAGGGGAAAAAAGACATAAGCGTTAGCGCTTGCTGCAGTAAGACAAAGAACATTATTATTAAGCTTGAACTTTTGAACTTGCTACAGAACTCTTACAGCGCCTTACCTGAATAGTCAAGCTTATTTAAACTCCCATCAAACCTCAATCCAGTGAAGTAACTGGGTTTCAACGCGCCCCTGCATTAGAAGCAGGATGGAGAACTCATCCTTCCAGACCCTAAATTGAGACTTCACGGGGAATCAAGGAAGGGTATTGTGGAGGGTTGGAAGGGAGTGGGAGACTTGAGCATTGTTCCGTCAGTAGGTAATACTTCCTTTTCACGCACAGGGGTATATTCCTGCGAACCAGTGAGGCCATCTTCAGAGTCCTGCGCTTCATCAGCACTCGAAGCCAGACCAGCGCCTCCGTGGGAATCAGGTGAGTGTGACAGAACGCAAAGCCTACCCACAATTTCCCACCCGGGCGCTATGGAGACTTCCGAGACAGATCAGCTAGCCCAGCTTTTGGGGGAATTACGGGCAGAAGTGCACTCAGCCCGCCAGGAGACTAACGCTCTCAAAAGAGAACTGATCCTATCCAAGGAAAGAACAGATGACCTGGCCAAAAGGTTATTGCAGGCCCAGGCAGGGCACACTCCTTTACCTAATTCCAGAGATACTGCCACATCAATGGGTTTGGATAACCCGGTACAAATCAATCTACCCGGACACATGCCTTTGGCCCCGCCTGAACCTTTTGTGGGGGATCCCAAGAAATATGCCGTCTTTATGAACCAATGTCGTTTACACTTTCTATGCAGACCCGGGGCCTTCCCTAACGACCAGACCAAGGTAGCCTTTATACTATCTTACCTCAGTGGCAGTGCTGCCTATTGGTCTATTCCATTGGTAAATCAGGATGATCCCATTCTCCAGAATTTTCAGGGTTTCCAGGCCAGCATGGAAAGATTGTTTGCTCGACACTCTCAAGGACAGGCCCTTGATAACGAACTGCTATCCTTACGACAAGGTAATCAGGATCTTCTGTCCTACGTTGCCACCTTTAATAGACTGGTTGTGGAAACTGGATGGCCAGAAAACAAAAGGATCACATTGTTTCATCGAGGCCTGCGCGGAGAGTTTAAGGATGTTCTAGCTCAGATAGTAGATCCACCCCAGGTCTGCGCAGACTACATAGATTTGGTGGTTCAACTTGATCACAGACTTCAAAATAGAAAAGCAGATCAGTTCAAGTTCGAAACCCGAGTACCGATCAAAACCCACGCTAACTCCAAGAGTACCGACGAATCCGAACCTATGCAAATCGGTGGTGTTAAAGGACCATTAACACAGAAGGAACGAGAGAGAAGGCGGCAAATGCAACTTTGCCTGTATTGCGGGACTTCCGGTCACTTTCTTCGAAATTGTCCGGTTAAACCACCTAAGAAGGTGGTTGGAGCCACTGATAACGATTTATTGACAACTGATTCGGGAAACGACCTAGCCCGACAAGCGTAGGGGTCCGCTTGCCGAGCTTGAAAACAAACTCTTTGACCTCGCATTTTGTCATGCCAATGGTGCTCGTGGACCCAAAACAGCCTCAGCTGTTGCATGCTATAAAAGCATACATCGACAGTGGAGCTATTGGAAATTACATAGACCGTGAATTGGCTTCCAGGATTAAGCTCCCTCTCCGCCCGAAAGTAACCCAAGATGTCATTACTACAGTAGATGGACCCGAAATAGCCTCAGGGCCGGGAACGCATTCCACTGTTGAAATGACTCTGGTGGGTCAGGATGGACATCGGGAAGCAATCGTGTTTGATGTGATCAAGGCCCCACAATTTCAAGTAATTCTTGGAATTCCTTGGTTAGAAACACATAATCCCAGAATTGACTGGCGAGCAAAGAAGATAAGTTTTCCTGATTGTGAACCAACTTGTTACCCAAGAAGTCCAGTTATGGGTCTAGCCTCAGCAACTTCCATCCCTGTACAGCTACCTTCAGAATACCAAGAATTCCAGGACGTTTTTCAGAAGGAACAGGCTAACACGTTACCTCCCCATTGGTCTTATGATTGCCAAATCGATCTGGTACCCAATGCTCAACTACCTTGTAGTAGGATTTATGCTCTTACGGAACCTGAGAACCTACATTTGCGTCAGTATTTAGATCAGTACCTAGCCAATGGTTTTATTCGCCCGTCCAAGTCTCCTGTCTCCTCAGCTCTGTTCTTCGTGCCGAAAAAAGAGGGCGACCTTAGAACATGTATAGACTATCGCGCCCTAAATCAAATAACGATTAAGAATCGTTATCCTCTGCCCCTGATCCCTGAGCTTATCGACCAGGTGAAAGACGCTTGTGTGTACACCAAGTTAGATCTCCGAGGAGCTTATCACCTGGTGCGTATAAAAGAAGGCGACAAATGGAAGACTGCATTCCGCACCAAATTTGGGCTCTTCGAATATCAGGTGATGCCCTTTGGTTTGTGCAATGCACCTGCCGCCTTTCAGTACTTTATGAATGATGTTCTTCGGGAACTTATCGACGTCTGTGTCATTGTTTATATCGACGACATCCTGGTGTACTCCTCTTCAGAATCCGATCACAGAAAACATGTCAGGGCAGTTCTTGAGAAATTGCGCCAGCACAGACTATTTGCAAAGCTCGAAAAATGCGTTTTTCATACCACAGAAGTGGAGTTTCTCGGATTCATCCTGACACCTCAAGGAGTCCGAATGGACTCGCGAAAGGTGGACCCCATCCTCAAATGGCCATCTCCTAGCTCGGTGAAGGGAGTTCAGAGCATGCTCGGCTTCGCCAATTTCTATCGAAGATTCATCCCGGAATTTTCCCGAACAGTCCAACCCATCACAGCTCTCCTAAAGAAAAACAAACGCTTTGAATGGACTCTTGAGGCCGAACAAGCCTTTCAGGACCTGAAAACCAAATTCACCTCTGCACCTATATTGAAGCACCCGCACCCAGATCTCCCTTACATTGTGGAAACCGACGCATCCAGTTCGGCCATGGGAGCTGTCCTGTCGCAAAGAGACCCAGAAACTAACCAACTACACCCTGTGGCCTTTTGGTCCAGGAAATTTTCTCCTCCTGAAATCAACTACGCAATTACCGACAAAGAGTTACTGGCTATTAAATCTGCTTTCAAGGCTTGGCGTCACTACCTTCTCGGGGCAAGACACACCATCACCGTAATTACGGACCACAGAAATTTACAGTATTTAAAGACGGCCAAGGCTCAATCTTCACGACAACTCGGATGGGCTCTATTCTTTGCGGAATTTGATTTTGTAATTACCTATCGCCCTGGCTGCAAAAATTGGTAAAGCGGACACCTTATCCCAGATTGACATGGAAGAACCCAATTCGAGTTTAGAACCTGTGCCAATCATTCCTGAACAAAGAATCTTAGGCCTAACTTCATTGCAAACTATTGAGGACATCCGAATGCAAGTAAAACAACTTCTAGACTCTTCGGCCTTACTGGAATGGAGTCAAAAGGGTCCTCATTACACCATTAAGGATTATTTACCCTACTTCCAGGAGCGGTTGTTTCTGCCTAGTAAAGAATTGCAAGAACTTGTTATTGCCCATCATCATGAATCATTAATGGAAGGACACCCTGGTATCGCTAAAACGGAGGAAAAAATCAAACGCCACTTCTAGTGGCCTTCTTGGAGAAAAGACATAAAGTCTTTTGTATTGTCTTGCGGAATTTGCGCCCAAAACAAGGGTCAAAAGAAAAGGCCAGCCGGCCTACTTCAACCCTTGGATATTCCACCGGCACTATGGCACACCTTGTCAATGGACTTTATAACTGACCTGCCTCCTTGTGCTGGTTACAACACTATTCTTGTAATTGTGGATCTATTCTCCAAAATGGCCCACTTTATCCCTTTAAAAGGTTTGCCTTCAGCTTCCACCTTGGCCAAGGAATTTCTGGAGAATATAGTTCGCATACATGGTTTCCCTTCCATATTAGTCTCGGATCGTGGAAGTCAATTTATCTCCCATTTTTGGAAGAAGTGTTGCCAACTAGCACAAATAGATGTACGGCTATCCACCAGCCACCACCCCCAGACCGACGGACAAACCGAGAGAACCAATCAGACTCTCGAGCAATATCTTCGGTGCATGTTACACCAATCCGAGTTAAATTGGAAAGTCATCCTTTGGATCGCAGAATATGCATACAACAATTCAGTGCATTCTGGAACCGGACAAACTCCTTTTTATACTTTGTATGGTCACCATCCTCGGACCTCTGATCTAGATCCACCTCTGACCCTGGAAATGCCCGCAGTAAATCATCTGCATTCCACAATAACCCAAGCCTTCAAAGAAGCTGCAACTCATTTACAGCAAGCCAAGAAAAAGTATAAAGAAAACGCTGATTTGCACCGAAGTAAAACTCCTCCTTACCAAGTTGGAGATCAGTTATGGCTAGCAACGAAACATTTACCCCTCAAGGGCCCGCGAACCTTCAATCCCAGATTCATAGGACCTTATCCCATCAAGGCTATAATCAATCCCGTGGCCTTTAAACTGGATTTACCGTCTAACATGCATATTCATCCAGTTTTTCATGCATCACTTTTGAAGCCAGAACAACCAGGGACCCGACTGTCCAAGCCTCCAGACCCAGTTCAAATTGAAGGGGAATTAGAATTCGAAGTTAAAGACATTTTAGACTCCAAGGTGTTAAAGTCCAAACTCTTCTATCTTGTTGACTGGAAGGGATATGGACCTCAGGAGAGATCGTGGGAGCCTAGTAACCATGTTCACGCACCTCGATTAATACAAAGGTTCCACCGGAGATTTCCGAAAAAGCCAAGACCCCCGGAGGGAACAACCTTGGGAGGGGCCTTGAGGGGGGGTACTGTCATGATGCCTACCTCCAGGGAGCCAGGTTCGACCCAGCAACCCCAGAGGCAGGCATCATTTCCCCCAGGGAAGTGCCAGCGGGCCCAAGCTGGGGCCCTTTGGACACAGTCCTGGCGCCTTAGGCGCTAGGCTCATGTTGGACCCCTGTCCTGGCGCCTTAGGCGCCAGGCTCATAAAGCTAGACATGTGTTCAAGTGTTTTAAGGTGCACTTACCTGATGCAGACCATGCTGCTACATCCAGGCCCTCTTGAGGCCTGAATGGAACTACTTTACCTGTGGAACTACTTTCCCCTGGGTGTGGTCGGGGAAGGATACATACCTGATCGGTGGAAGGATACCTGGAACTTCTTCCAAAGCTATTTAAACCACGCCCGATCAGCAACTCACGCTTCGCGTTGTTCTGCTCCTCGCAGCTGGACGCTCACCGTGTCAGCTCCTGCATCTGGACTTCAGCCACGCCTGTCAGCATCCTGGGTCACCTGCTAAGAGAGAATTGGAGAGAAAGAAGACCTTACCTGCTAAAGCTGCATCACGGAGACTTCACACCGACGATCCTGAAAGGGAAGACATCATTTTAAAAGCATTTCGCTCCGATCGCTGCAGCGCTGCATTTCACTCACCTTTCCAGGGCATTTCCATCTTCAGCAGCGATCGTCCGGATCTGCAGCCACTTCCCAGAGCCTAGAGAGAAAAAGACAAGAACACAAGGTGAGAGAAGGAAGGGAATAGGAAAAGCTCAGTTTCCTTCTAAGACTTACCTGTTGGGTCATTCCCATTTCATTTCGGGTCCTGCCGTATCCTGGCATTCCGGACCCCGGCCCCTATGGGGAAAAAAGACAAAGACATTGAATGAGCGAATGCAAAGACATTACCCGAACGCTCATCCAGAACTTACCTGTCATTTACTGGAACTGCACGTTTCACTTCGGGTCGGCGCCATATCTCTGGCATTCCGAACCCCGGCCCCTAAGGGGAAAAAAGACATAAGCGTTAGCGCTTGCTGCAGTAAGACAAAGAACATTATTATTAAGCTTGAACTTTTGAACTTGCTACAGAACTCTTACAGCGCCTTACCTGAATAGTCAAGCTTATTTAAACTCCCATCAAACCTCAATCCAGTGAAGTAACTGGGTTTCAACGCGCCCCTGCATTAGAAGCAGGATGGAGAACTCATCCTTCCAGACCCTAAGTTGAGACTTCACGGGGAATCAAGGAAGGGTATTGTGGAGGGTTGGAAGGGAGTGGGAGACTTGAGCATTGTTCCGTCAGTAGGTAATACACCCTTTTCACGCACAGGGGTATATTCCTGCGAACCAGTGAGGCCATCTTCAGAGTCCTGCGCTTCATCAGCACTCGAAGCCAGACCAGCGCCTCCGTGGGAATCAGGTGACAGCCAATGCCAGAGAAAAATAACAGGCCCATCATTTGGAAGACAACTTAACAGATTTTTATCATCATTAGAGTCCAAGCAAAATATAATTTAATCATAATTTTTCGCATTTATATGGCACTTCGAACCCTCAGGTATCTGAGCGCTGCTTATTATTACCCACGGTGTGTGGTGCTCATTTATCGACCTCGGAAGGATAAAAGGCTAAGTTTGGCCCTGCTGGGATTCGAACCTGCGTTAGCAGGCTCTGCACGGATGTCAAAGGGAGTGCTCTACTCACTGTGCCATAGTACCATTATTGAGAGGTACTGGCAAAGTTGGTGTTAACAATGATCATGCAACAGTCTTGTCCGATACTATACATTACTAAATGTTTACTGTGCCCCTGATTTTCAATCTATTGGCTCTATTGAGTACCAACCAGCGAAACCATTCTCTGAATACAATTTATTTATAGATATTAAACAGCATTGCTACCCTCTATGTTCAAGTACCATGCTCACTAATTTGAGATTTGTCCTCAAACTATTTGGCTCTACCAACAAGCATGGCTATTCTCTTTGCCCTAATACACCACTTACAAACTGGAGGTTTTGCCTCAATTTATTTAGCTGCATCTACCAGCTCAGCCAATCCTGCAGTTCACCAGTTTTCAATATCTCCCCTCTTTCTGCAGATTTACTGAGCCACTAAGAAGAGGGTAGAGTTGTGCAATGGCCACAATCTCGATCCCATGAGAGATCTGCTGTGGGACAATTTCCAGGTCCTCAATTGGTGCACCTCAATCTACTGCTGCAGCACCACCCCATTCCCTCCCCTCTGCCTATCAACCCCCTGCACCTTTGTCACAACCTCTACCTGCTGCTCCCGCTGGAGAACTTTATCTGCCCTATCTACTCTAGCATTCACATTCGGCAGGTACTTTTGGAGTGATTCTACAACCCCAATCAGATCCTCAATGGTTGCACCTCACCCACCAGCTCCTTGAGACACTGAGACTGGCCCAAACATCTTTTCCCCAATATGGTCTCCAACAAATGACCAGCCTCTTCTACCTCCCTCCTCGCACTCTTCCTCAGCCTTAATTTGCCTCCCCAATGCCTGTCTCCTCCTCCTGGATGATTTCATCGAAGTCTGACATGATGGTCGAGGAATGATCCATCTGCTCATCTTCTCCCTAGACACCCACTACAAATAAAAGCACTTTGTTCAATATTTCAACGTTGTGCCCATGTCAAACAAAGGGGTTTGTACAAGACTCATACAATGTGAAAGGATTCTTGGAACACATAAACAGTAAGAAAATAAACTGTCTGATAGACAGCACAGGAAGACTTCTCAGATTTACTTAGGTGTGTTCAATTACAGGAAAACAATGGGAAACGTGCGCATGGAAAACGCAAAGTGGACGTTTTATTTATTTTAGAGTGAGACAAAGGAAAGAAGCAAGGGGAATTACAGAGGGGACTTTCTTTTTAAAGGGGAGTAATGGTAAACAGAGTATAATCGACGGCGGGGCTATAAACAAACAAAAACAAACACTGTGGGATAAAACATGTTACTATAAACACCAAATTCAATACAGATGTTTATAAACAGCCAAAAGTGGTTCAATCAATGATCAACAATCACCAGTATCACTATACAGAATTAATAAACACCCTCAAATATATCTAAAAACTATGATAAACTTGTGAGCCTGTTCTGTCTGCTCCTCTCACGAAAGCTAAACAAATTCAGGAAGCAGGAAGCCATGTTGGGCCGTGTAAAGATACTCGACACCTTTTTAGAATGGCTCAATACCACGGATTGAATCTTCAAACTCCTCTTATCAAACTTTAGGAATATTGATGATGGGATTTGAACCACACATTGATTTCTGATATTAGAAAAACTGCAACCACCATTTTTTAGCCTGTCTGCGCCATTGCAAAAGGGGACCAGCCATGTGCAAATCAGTCAGGTACTGCCAACAATGGTAGCAGCCCAGCCCGAACTGCTAGACCAGATCCCCTCTGCACGGAAACACAAGCAACCACAGACATGTTTCGGCCTTGTTGGGCCTCCTCAGTGAGGTGCAGCTTGGTTCCCTATGGCGCAGCGAGCTAGGGACCCACGTCTGGGCATACCCTCTCTCACATAGTGAGACAAACAGTAAGCACAAAAGTGATGGGTGGAAGGTCTTGAATGAATCTGAACCACTGGCATTGCTCTGGGCAACCTTCCACACCACCGTTTTTTAGCCCGTCTGCGCCATTGCAAAAGGGGACCAGCCATATGCAAATCAGTCAGGTACTGCCAACAATGGTAGCAGCCCAGCCCGAACTGCTAGACCAGATCCCCTCTGCACAGAAACACAAGCAACCCCAGACATGTTTCCGCCTTGTTGGGCCTCCTCAGTGAGGTGCAGCTTGGTTCCCTATGGCGCAGCGAGCAAGGGACCCACGTCTGGGCATACCCTCTCTCACATAGTGAGACAAACAGTAAGCACAAAAGTGATGGGTGGAAGGTCTTGAATGAATCTGAACCACTGGCATTGCTCTGGGCAACCTTCCACACCACCGTTTTTTAGCCCGTCTGCGCCATTTCAAAAGGGGTCCAGCCATCGACTATGCTTCATATATCCAGACTCCCAGACAGCAGCAGAGGCATGAATGGGGATGAAGCTGCACACACACTATCAATAACTTGTTTGTCACAGATGAGATCAACATCACTCATTAGATACAACAGTTTCCATTGTTCTCTTGCTGCGAGTTGCAGGGAACTCACTATAGAAAGTGCCTCTCCCTGTTTACTCAGAGTAGCAAGTAACATGACGTTTGAAGATGACGTTGTGGGTCAGGAACGTGATGTTATTAGTGTTGAATACCATTAACCACCTTAACTGGACAAGATCTGTCTGTATATTTGTTGATTAAATCTACACTTCACAGACACAACGAGAGGACGCAGGCACAGATTGCACACGCAGACTCTTCGTAGTAGCAGGTGCTGTGGCTAAACGAAATATCCTAAAGAGCTGGAAGGCAAAGGCGGCCCCCACAACCCAATCTTGGCTCAGAGTCCTGATATCTGTACACAAATGCAAAGAGAACAGGAGTGGCTTCCACTTGTAGACCTAAAGACATCTGGGCACCGCTCTGTCGATACCTGTCTGACACTCAAGAGGACTCAGAGATTGTAGCGGTAACACTCAGTCCCGTGTGATCTGTATCAAATGACCATAATACAATTCTACTATCGTTTGTCAACACAATATGCATAGAATTGTTATGTACAATGTAAATGTAATGCAACCGTGAGTTTGAAAAAATTAAGGTTTTTGAAAAAAAGCAACATCCCCACGAGTTACCATTGACACTGATAAGCAGATTTTGTAATAAAAACATGAACAAAAGACTCACAATATTGCACAACCTATTAGATTCAATAAAGCACTTGACCTCACTAATGCGCTCCCTCGGTACTAGTGAGAACTACCAATATATTATTATACTATTTTTCATGATGACATATATTCTTTTGACCTTCTCTTAATCATGTATGTGATCACACACATACAACAGGAACATGTATTATTCCGCAAATACTTACTTGCTGCACAATGTACTCTTGATAAAACCTCACCAGTTTCTGGACTCATACATTTCCTTGCATTGGAGGGTTGTTTTGAGGATATTAATGTGAAATTACAACCCCACTTCATTTAGCACTGATGCCTTGGTTAGGATATTTCAAACTACAAGTTCAAACATTGGTAGACATTGCAACAAATAATGTTTGCAGTATTACGCAAAATAGTACTTCCTCTCACGGGTTTGATAATGTATCATCATGTCTGTAAAGACCTCCCACAGCATGATGACCTGACAGACAGACATATCTGTTTTTAATTACAGGTAAGGTACATCATGTCACAAAGGACAGATGTGGAGGACTTCAGTATCTGCTGATCAAAGATGTAGAAAAGAGTTGAAATTGTGTTTGATTGCTTACTCTCAAAAATTACAAATGCAGAATAAAAGCGCATTACATTAAATATACTTAAGTATATCAAACTCCTTTATACTATTTTATTTCATCAGAATCTCTCAAACATCTAAAACATGTCGAGTTAGGAGGGAAAACGCAGACTTGTTTTCATTTGCTTGTAATTTGAGCTTGGTCCTGTGAGACGAATTCAGGAAATGCATTGAATACATGAATACATAGGCCCACAGCTGCAAAGCATGATTACTCTCATGCATTTACCCGTGGAGGCAGCAGGCACAGAGAATGATAGATATGAAAATAGAACTCTTCCGTAAAATGAAGGAATGTTACAGCCCATGTAAACATGGCGACCCAATGCCCTACAGAAACGAGATCTCCTTAGTGATGGTAGTGAAAAAATCATGACTGTAATATCATTCCCACCAAAATAGACTTGCCGGAGAATACAACAAGTTGGATTTCATTCTAAGTGACCGTAATAAGTCGAGATGTCTTGGGGAACTGCAGTTATCGGGCATGACAAATTGAGGCTTCTGAAACGTGTGTTATCTTATTTTGGTATCTGACCTATGAAGAACAAATACATCACGTACTGCCTGGGGAAGAAATGTGTGTACATAGATAAGACAAACCTTATAATTTGATCATGACTCAAACACGGTGAAAAAGAGCTACCGACGCAAACACGCACAATGCCAGTGGCACACGGCTGCAAATACATCATGGCTCAATAGTAAACTCCAAGGCCAAACCCTCCTAAATCCCTTTAAGAAATTACCGTGTGACTTGGAACATATCAGAAATGTCAGTCAGCAATGCCATCCTAAAGTGCTATTGTTCACAAACCTGTTTGATTTAGAATAGCCTTTTGAAAAAGTTAGACTGTGTGTATTATATTTAGGTAAAATAAATCAAACAGGGGAAGGGCAAAATGTTTAGGTACAACTTCAGACAAAAGCATAAATAATTAATATATCAAGGCTTGTATTTGTCAGATGCATTATGCATCCTTTCACTAAAGCTAGCAAGATGGCTCTCTATGTTCAGCCCTCAGCCCTGCCTGTCGAATTCAACCTGACAGGGGCGAGTCGTGTCAGAACGAAATCATCACCACCTCACAATGTTCAAGTCCATAAATTGGACGAATCTGGTATTACTTATGCGTACTATTGCGGCTATTGAAGCAGTAAGCGTGATATAAATATGAAGTACCATCATTATGTGACATCAAACTTTTTGAAAACATGTTCATATTGTACCATTAGGTTCCTCAACTAACACAAGACAGAAAAAATAAAATGTCTCTGATTGTCATTCTTGTAATTAAGCCTGGTTGAATACGTTGAGCAAACCCCCTAGTCATTTGGAATTTGCCCAACTTCTTGATCTTTTAAAATTGTAAACATATCGAGTTTTCCTGTATATGTAAAACACCTCCTTCTGGAGCTCTTCAGCTGCCGCTGTTCTCATTCTCACTTGTAAAAACAGTGATGTCTGTTGCTCTTTGATAGCTGGATTATTTTACTTAAGACAGGGCTGTTTTGCATTGATTATAGCGGCCATGAATTGTCTGCTTTCCATAGAAAGTAGGCTAAAACAACCATTCCACGGCTTTGGGGTTTAGTTGACAGTAGATTTCAAGTTGTCTGCAGGTTCATCATACATTTGCTTTCGTATTTTGTGCTGGGGAGACATGATTTCAGGTACGTTCACACACGTCTTGCTTTAGCACAATAGATGGCATGAACACTTGAATTTCTTTTGTAACTAGCAACAAGGAATATGATTGGGGTGTGCTGGGAGAAATAGTTTGCTGGAACTTTCTTATCACTCAGGTAGTGTTTCCGGCATGCATGTTAAACCTTGTTTACAGAGTCTTGCTGACCACTTGGTTGTTTGGGTTGTGATGCAACACACTACCTACCTTGACAGAGGAGGATGTTTTGTTTTCATCCGGTCCTTCAGCACGGTAGCAGACACATACATGTGAATTGACTTAATTTTTAGAGGTTGAGGTAAGATAACATTTGTTTGGAGTATGCTGACAATACATTGTTCACAGGGTTTTCCTTTAAATTCAGTCAGTTGCATTAGCGCAGGATGATTGGGTGTGTTATTCAAAACACCAGCTGCCTTAACTCAGGAGAAAGGAGAGTATTTTTTTTTTCCTTGCGGATGATTAATTGAATGCCTGTTCAAACATGACTTGCTTTAGCACAACAGTTGACACAAGCAAGCATGTTTTACGTTTATGTGCACACTTGGAATAAATGGGGAAAAGTCGTTGGGGTGTGCTGGAAAAAGCATTTTGTCACAGTCCTGTATATGACACATCGGTATATCAGCCTTGCTTCAACTTCCTGCAGTGAACCTCAAGCGTATGTGACTATGACAATCTTATCCTGATCTCACCCGAAAGGTTCAGTTATCTCGATTCCCCATGAGCTCCTGTGGTTGCACCCAGATCTAGCTGTTGAGCCTGCGGGGAATCAAAGATGAGTTTTTCAGGAGGTTTACCCAGGAGCTTTACCCAGGCCCATTTGTAGTACTAACAACTACTAACAAATAGACCAAGAGCGATGTGCACTTTTTCATGACCAAAATATGGGAACATTTTCAATGGTCTCTAAGCACTCAATGGCACACATTTCACAAAAATATAATTCAACATATTGTAACTGCAAAATATATTTAATGCATTACAGGAAACCTGTAAGGATATTTGGCATGCACTACTGCACAAGTAGCATTACAGCACTACTGCACAAGTAGCATTTTTTTTTGCAGCACCACCACAAGGGTGCGGTGCATTGCTATATGGGTTAGCAGATTAACAAGGAAAGACAGACTATTCAGTCAAAAAACGATTTTAACATGTAAGATGCAAATCTATTTTTACAGTTAAAAGCACACGTGTTCATTTAAAAATGCACACTATTTTTCACCTGAAATGCCTATATTGCTAGAGACACATTTGAAAATTAACAGCTAACATATTAACCATTAACCTGACTAATAAAACCTTATTTTATTATAACTCACTAATAAAATGTGTTCTCTACTGCAGAATTAGGCATATTTTGAAAACCAGTTAAATGAGTGTGCAGATTTTTCCTCTCTTCTCTGCCTGATTATCCGTGTTGTTGTGCACAGTAACTGCAGGAGGAAGGAAGTCAGATTTGCAACAATTGCAAATGTATAAGCGAAGCTATTGTTTAAAAGTAGGAGGATGAGAGATGATGGATTTCATTGGAACACGTCATAAAGAGGGCTGAGAGGAAAGTTTTAGTGGGCAGTAGCAGGGAAAAAGACAGGCAGACATCTTTCTGCACTACTGGGGAGAAGACCTGGCTGTGGGGGTGTCCTGCTGCAGTCGAGACTGGGGAAAGCTGAAAGAATTACATTTCCACTGGCAGAGGCTGTCCTATCTGAAAAAGCTGAGAATTCCAGGCAATGACCCCGGCTTGAGAAGGCAAGCGTTCCTTTCTGTTGGAGTTAAGCCAAGAGAGCCACATTCACAGAGAGAATCCTCTGAACAGATAAGGTAATTACCTAACTGGGGGAGCTGTGTGTGTGCACGAAAGTATGCAGTCAGTGTAGAAAAATGAAAGTCCCGTGCGTGTCTTAATCAAGTGCTAATGTTGCAATTTAAGTTCGGTTCTCCGCCACTATAATCGCAGTGTGTCATTGAAAATGCTTGGATTGTTCCCTTTTATTGCTGTAAAGAATGAGATCATGTCTAAATGCAAATTTTATAATACAGAAAATATTTGAAAACAGACGGGTGGTTTATTTTCTATTTACCATTACAATGCCAATGATGTGGGGAGATTTTTAAACAGTGCAATGGTCATCTTAAGACAGATGTGTGTATGTCAGAATCAGTATGAATAATTGTGAGTGACTGTAGTATAACTTGTTGGAGGTACATGAGCCAACGGGAAGAGAGACTCTCTGAACATAGCTCCCTACCGTATATAAGGTAGTGGAAATTACCACAAGACTACCACATATAGCTATCTGTCGTAAATAAGTCAGTGAGTTTGCCCATGGTGGCGCACCAACACTATCACTGGAAATTGTGGTTTCCCTAGAATGCAGGTCTGAGGTCTCTCTAGTGATCACACGAAAAATCTAAGCGAAGATAAGGGATTCTGGACATTGGGGCCACAAATAAAACAAGGGAATTATGCTCACCAAAATACCACCAACCACGTATACCAAATATGCAGGTCTGGGTGCTGAAATAATGCATGTCCATTGTATTATTGTTGCACATGGCCAAATCTGAATACAAAGAGTGATTATTGCTAAGTTATTTCTCGGCGGTAATAAAATACCGTCAGGCCCCAAATCTCCACAAAATACCCTACATATTTATGGTGCGTTGCAGGCCGGGAAAGTGATCATAGAGTACCTACTGGGCGTGGCAAGCGTGTCTCACACTGCCATTTGCACATTAAAGGGAACCCATTTTATAATAGCAGTGTGCCACTAAAAACGAATTTCAGAATGTCACAAAGGGAAACCACATTCTCAGATCTAGTGCAATATTTAGAGGCAAAGTTATTTGCACATGGGAATTGGTCTTCGAACAGTACCTTAGAATGGAGTAACCGCATTCAGGGTGAGGTGCAGAAAGAAAAACTAGACAATATTTTTGCAGAAGGCAGCATAATTCAGGTCTGCCTTACAAGATTATTGAATGCAGCCGATAAAAGTGCAGAGAAAGACTGTTTAATACGGCTATGCGGCAAAATATGGTTTATTTTAAACAAGTCACTGCGAATGCAAGAGAATGATACTCAGCTAATTAACAGGTTAAAGACTGAATTAGATGGGGCAAGTAAAAATCAGGAAATGTTGAGAGCAGAATTGGATGTATGCCAAAAAGACATGCAATTAAAATGCAGAGACTTTGATACTCAGTTATCCAAAAGCAAGAAACAATTTGAAGATAGTGAGCAAGAATTGACACACTTAAAAGCCTTAGTGGATCACATTAGGCAGGATAAAGATGAGGTTGTTTCAGAAATGCAGATTTTACAAAAAGAACATTGCGAAAAAGAAGGTGATCTCCAGAGTGTAGAACAAGAAATGATTAAAATGATCCAAGAAAGAGACAAGAGAAGTAAAGAGTTCAATGAATGCCAAATGCAAATGTGCGATATGCAGGAGGCAATTAATAAAATGAGTGATGAAAATAATTATTTGCATGATGAAGCCAACAGACTCCTTAAAAAGTGTAAGGACTTAGAACAGCAAATGTGCATTCCCAGGTCCCAGGAGAGGCGGCAGGGTACCACATTCAATGGAGTGGAGGCGAATTCTAGCTCTGCCCAAAGAGCTAGTGCCCCAGTGACTGGGCCGGTGACTGAACTTGGTTGCAGCGCCCTTGGGGGATTTGATACTCCCATTGGGGGCAGCCACCAATCTCATACACCTGAAAACAGGATTGAATCACAAAATAGTGCAATTCCATGCATTGCAACAAGTAGCCCCATAAAAATAATGAAATCCATTAAAGCCCTGATCAAACCATTTAAAAAGGGAGGTGAATGCTGCATTGAGGATCACTTAGAAGCGGTGCATGACATTTTTAAAGCGCTCCAGATACCTAAGGAACAGTACAGACAATATTTTCATTTAACTTTAGATGCCCCGACGGCCAGCATCATAAGGGGATTAAATGAACAGCAGAATATGACATGGCTGGAGTTTGAAAAAGAAATTAGGCGCCATTTTTCTCCTTTTCAGTCATTGCAGGAGGCAAAGAAAGTTGCGTACACTATTACTGCTGGACCTAATACATCACCTCGCCAATTTTTACAAGACTTAAAAAGAGCATTCTCTCGCTTTGATGTATCTTTTGACTCAAATTCCAATGAGTTTAAAACCGCATACTTCTATGGGCTACAGAAAGACATCATATCCCAATTGGTCCGTGAATTTGACCGTGACAAGTCCCTTGAATGGATTGTACATCAAAGCACCAAGCTATATGAGGTACTCTATTGTCAGGGTAGAGAAAGTGATAAAATGAAAGATACCAGGCCTAAATCTAAAGAACCCTCAGCCACAGTAATGGAAATCAGGTCAGCCAAAATGTCCCTTGAGTCTGCTCAAAGCCAAGGTAAAAATAATGTGACACCTGAACAAAGGGGTAATCAACAAAGATCGCCATTTACTGTACCAATGTTCCAATCACATGATCCTAGTAATAGAGAGAGCTACATCAGCCCTAGATATTTAGGAGATAGACCCCGGGTAAGATACCGGTCTGATATGGCAGGTATGAACAATAACCAGAGACAAAATCAAGATCAAAGAAATGATGGTCCCTACCAGTCATTGGGGACACAGAGCAGATTTGATCCCAGCACCATGATATATGGTAATCAGGATAGGCCCCGATATGTGGATCGATTTACTGATAATGGAAATCAATATAGGGGCCAGTACCCACAATCTGAGAGACAGGACATGAAGCAAAACGTGAACTACAGTCCACGCCAGTACAATGATTCCCCACCAGGGGACTATAATCAAAGGATGGGTGCAACCCGCTCCCCTCCACAAATGAATCAAGAGTTCAGAAACCATCCCAACCGGTATCAATCACCTGAGAGGTATCAGAATAGATCCAATCAGGGGGAAAACAACCAATATCGACCTAGGCCACAGAAAGAGGATCCTAGAGAGGTGGAAAGGTTCCAATGCCTTGAGGCCCAAGTGAAAATGTTAGCTGAGCAAATAGGAAAGCTCTATACAGCGCAAAAACAACCTTCCAAAGAGGGGGCTGATGGCCATAGCAATGACCGGGGGGCTTCCGAAAAGTGACTAAGTACTCATGATAACTGCAGTGCCAAAATGACAGATTGCTCTGATATAATTTTGCATAACGACTCTGAGATGTCTAATGGATTAAAAATGAAAGTACCAGTAAATGAAATTGTGACAGAAAGTGCAAATACTTCTAAAAAAGAGGTACGGTTTAACTTAGAGCTAAATAAAACAGTAAAGATTTGCACAAATGAAAAAGAAACATTAGGAATTCCAAAAGAACAAAGGGACAGATTTAAGAAAAATGACTCATGCATGGGGAATACCAGTGAACAGGGAGTAAGTGGGGATGCCATAGCTCCTTCCCTGGGCAAGCAAAACAATTACCAAACACAGACAGAAAAAGGAAATACTCACAAGGAGGGTACAAGTCAATCACCTGAAAAATTCTTTGAGCCACATATTTTTGAAGAGGCTGAAAGGGCTGGTATTACACTAAATGATCACAAATGCACAGAATTAAAAAATGACAAATTGCTGAATGATGTTGTGACACATGTTCAGTTGGAAGGTTGTAATGTGGTCTCTGATGTTACCCAGATGGATGGGCGAACGGTGGCCACACTCCAAAAAACCTCTGAACATGGAGAAATGAATAAAATATCTCGCACAGAAATGGGTAAAAAGGAGGGAAAAATGTCTTTTCATTTACCAATGTGCTTAGCCAAAAGTGAAAAAGACCTGAGAAAGGTGAGCCCTGAAATCAGTAAGAATTCACATTTCTTATGTGTATTAGAGGAAGTTGAGGACAGATATTATGCACCCATCACTGTAGAAGAAAAATGCCACACCTTTGCTATGATTGACACTGGCGCACAGGCCACAATTATGTCCAAGGAGATGGTAAAGAGTATCAATGAAGGGAGGCCTCCACAGAGTCAGATCACAGTGAAGGCAAATCAAGGCCCAGTGCATAACTTTAATGGGGAGGAGGTGCCCATCATAGGTGTAACTGAGGTTGACATAAAAATAGGAAAGCACAGAATGAAACAAGAGGTATTGATCACATCTATTTGTGAAATTCCATTTCTGATGGGGACAGATTGCCTGAAAAGATTGTCTCCTCTCATAGATGGGGTGAATGGAGTGCTGTGGTCCTTAACCAAAAAACCATTGAGGCCTAAGAAACTAAAATCACAAAACAGCAATATAAAAGAATGTCACACCGTTGCCAAAACAAATGATGCTGTGGAGGTATATCTCCAGAATAGCTGCATACCTAGTGTCACTGTTATATTAAGGTGTCAAGACAAAGATCAGAGCGACAATGAAAAACTACCTGTACAAATATACTTGGACCCAAGGAAAGATTGGCAGACTGCCATAGACGAACACACATTGCGTTTCTATTTAAAAGAGAATACATGCAAACAGAATATTGTTCCTAAAACAGATTCAGAAAAACACATTACCACTCTGGCAGAGATACACATGGAAGATGAGCAACCATGGGTTCACGCTGGTATAAATGATTATCTTAAAACAATAAAAGCCACTTTAGCGCTTGAACATGAAAGGAGTTTCATTAATGAGAAATTGTTGCAAAAAATTATGGAGAGGGAAGAAATCCCGAAATTTAGGATTAAAAACCAATATGTTTCTGGGTTGGACAGTCCAGACTTTGAAAACCGAATTACAGGCAGATGCATGCTTAAAATTAGCATTGGGCAGAAAGCAATTTACCATAATGTATGGATAGTGAGTGGAGCACAAAATGAATTTTACATGGGCAATGACATCATGCACAGAATGTGTATGGTGTTAGATTTCCTTAATCAAAAAATATGGTCACGCCTAGGTGGGCCGGCGCCTGAATTTGGAGACAAAAGAAGGGCTTATCATTGTGCACAACTAGTTCCTTATGCAGTCGAATTACAGATGAGGAAAAATACTATTGTTCCTGCATTTACAAAACAGTTTGCAATAACACTGAAATGCAAAAATGGACAGCAGATGAAAGGCTCTGATGCATTTGTATGCCTGAATGAATCCATAAAACAGCAAGGCCTGGATTATGAATACATTCCATTGGTAGACATTGGTGAGGGATCTGTAAAAATCATGGTAAATAATAAAGGTTGTCAGGACGTTCATTTAGAGGAAAACTCCCCATTAGGAATGGCCATACAAAAATCACATTATACGGCAGATTTAAATAACATGGTGATTGGGAATATTCCTGAAAAATATGTAGATGCCAAGGGCGAGTTGCCAGAACACCTGGACTCTCAGCCCAAAGGAATATTTAAAATTCATTCTGTGTATCCTTATGATTCAAATGAGACAGTGTGCTGCCATCAAGAGGATTGCATAATATTTAATTTAAATGAAAATGAAACAGGAAATCAGCCCATTGAAGTGGAAGCTGATATGCCAAAATATTTGAAAGTGGCAGCCCTACAAAAAGACACAGCCACACAGTTAGAGGAAAGCGCTGAGATTCCTTTACCAGAAGAGTTTCCAGAATTTTCCAGAATGGTAGAAGAGCAGATCTCCTTAGCGGATGCATGTAACAGCGATGAGGATCGACGCAATCTGAGAGAAATATTTATGGAGTTTAAAGATGTATTTGCAAAAGATGCTTATGATTGTGGTTTAACTGATTTACATGTGGCCACACTACCAGAAGGTTGTAGCAGAAATCCAGTGTTTGTACGCCAGTATAGACTACCGCTGGCATGTTTAGAATCATTGGCAGAGATTATTAAAAATTTGGAATCACGGGGAATAATTAGGCCCATTCATAGCACATCCAATACGCCTATTTTAGGTGTGTTAAAGCCAAATGGTCAATGGCGGCTATGTGCAGACTTAAGAGAGTTAAATAAAAGAGTACCAGTATCTAGATGGCCACTACCATTCATTGATCAGGGCCTAGCTCAGATACATGGTTCAAATGTATTTACCACGTTAGATCTCACATCTGGATATTGGTGTGTGCCATTGGCAGAGGAGATACAACACCTATTTTCCTTTACATTTGACAGGACTCAATATGCCTGGCTTAGAGCTCCGTTCGGGTACATCAATAGTGGGAGTGAATTTGGCATATTTTTGAGAAAGGCCATGCCGGATGCAGCGGAAAGAGGGACAATAGTTTATGTGGATGATGTCTTGATAAAAAATGAAAACCTTAAAAGCCATTTTGATGAAATAAGACATGTGCTTGGCCAATTGCAGAAAGCAGGCGCCAAAGTATCTTTGCAAAAAGCACAATGGTGCAAGAAAAAAGTGAACTTTCTAGGGCATGAAGTGACTGAACATGGGCTAAATCCACAAAGGAAGAAAATAGAGGCCATACAAAGATTAAAAGATCCTAAAAATGTGAAAGGAGTAAAAAGTTTATTAGGGATGACAGGCTATAACAGAAAGTTCATTGAGAATTATGCAGAAATCACTCAACCATTGACTAAACTGCTTAAACTAAATACTCCCTGGAGATGGGAAAGAGAGCAGTCTGATGCAGTGGCTAGATTGAAGGAATGTCTTGTAAAGGCACCATGTTTAGCATACCCCATAAAGAACAGGGATTTCTTTATAGAAATAGGCTTTTCTGAACATTGTATGTCAGCAGTGTTATCACAAAAACACGATTTGAATCACAAAACCATTGCATATGCAAGTAAGGCATTTTCCCAAGTTGAAATGAAATTTAATGAATGCGAAAAGGCCCTATTAACCACTGTGTGGGCGCTACAACATTTCCGCCCCATTGTTCAGGGAGAAAAGGTGATTATTGAAACAAATCATCAACCTTTGCAATTTTTAGAGAGTAAAAGAATTAGATCAGGCAATCTAGCGCAATCCAGAATCACTTCATGGACGCTGGCATTACAAGGTTTTCCCGTAGAAGTAAGATATGGACAAAATAAAAAGAGCCCAATTGCTCAAGGGTTAGCTGACTTACATGACTGTGCAGCTGAACAAATACCAAATGAAATGGAAGTGGAAGCTAGTTTGCAGGAGTTTGAACAATCACCACACAAAGCTTTTGATGAAAAAACATGCAAGGATTTGCCAACTGTATATGTGGATGGTTGTGCTTTTCACATTGAAAATGACAGTAATAAACAATTAGTGGCAGGAATAGGAAATGTCTGGTTGAAATGTGAAGGCGTTCCTAGTATAGGGATGAGGATTGGAGATAGGAGCAGTCAGGTAGCGGAATTGGCAGCCATCTATAAAGCAATTGCTACTGCAGTTGATAAAAAGTTCAGTGAAATTGTCCTGGTGACTGATTCTGACTATGCACGGAATAGCTTTGTGGAGTATTTGCCTGGTTGGAAAGCAAGAGGCATGGTTACATACAACAAAAAGCCACTTAAACATGGAAAAATGATACAAGCCATAGACAAATTGGTGTCAGAAAATAATTTAACAATATACTGGAGAAAAATTCGTGGGCATTTAAAAACACCAGGAGAGGATAAGGAGGGAAATGATAAGGCAGACCATCTGGCTAAGATTGGGGCTGTGATGGGAGAATTGCTACCTATTGATTATTTAATGGGTGAAATACAAATTGATGCAGTCACACGTTCTAAAGCACCAAAGGAGGTAGATCAACCGGTGGTGCAGTGGAGTCATGACACGCCAGACCAAGATTTGATTGAGGCACAAAAGAATGATCAAATTTTGGGAATCTATTATAATCATTTGATAGATCCTGAACAAAATCCTTTAACAGAAAATGATTGCATGGGAAAAGAAGAATTGAGGGTGTTATTAAAGAACAAAACACGAATTAGATTACAGGATGGACTCATGATTAGAGAGTCCATAACAGGGCAAATACAGTGGGTAGTACCCCTTTCATTCAGAGGACTAATGCTACACCATGCACATGATGCCATAACTGCAGGCCATAGGGGTTCACAAAAGACATTAGAAATATTAAAAGATTATGCTTACTGGCCACATATGTCCCAAGATGTGGAATTATATACTAGAGGATGTCTAGTATGCGCCCAATTTAAACCTGCTTCACCAATGCATAGAGCACCATTGATGAAAAGAGGCCTAACTCTCCCATGGTCAGATTTGCAAATAGACTATGTAGGTCCTTTAAAAAGGTCGAGCAGGGGACACCGTTATATTTTGAGTGTGGTATGTTTGATGTCAAAGTGGATTGAGTGCATTCCCGCACCAGATTGTAGTGCGCAAACAGCAGCCACATTGCTGGTGAACCATGTGTTCTCAAGGTTTGGGTTGCCACAAAGAATTGAGTCAGACAGAGGAAGTCATTTCACAAGTACTCTAATGAGTAAGGTATGGCAAATACTAGGTGTGAAAAGGAAACTACATATCGCATATCGGGCGGCGTCTTCAGGTACAGTTGAAAGAAGCAATAGGTCTGTTGTGGATATTTTAAAGAAATTTGTGGCAGAAGCAGGTTCCAGCTGGGATTTGCGTTTACCATTGGTTTTGATGGCAATCAGGTCGACTCCTGCCAAAGCAACAGGTGTTAGCCCCCATGAGGTATTAACAGGTAGGAAAATGGTGTTACCACAACACCTACTATACAGAACACATGAGCAAACTCTAATGAGTGCATCCACAGTTCATGAATATATTGATGAACTGAGGAGGCATTTGCAACATGCATTTGCTTTTGTGCAGAGAAATCTGGAAAGAGCTGCTGACAGTGCTAAGTCATATTATGACAAAAAGACATCAGTAAAGGAATACAATGTAGGGGATCAGGTGTACAAGTTTCATTTTGGAAAAAGTAAACAGAAAAATTCTAAATTTCTGGCAGCCTGGCAGGGGCCATTCCGAATTATAGATAAAGTCTCTCCTGTAGTGTATAAAATTTTGAAAAATGAAGGTGAAACAGCAATAGAGCAGTTTGTCCATGTAAATCAAATCAAACCATGCCATCCCAGACATGAGATCAGGCAGCTTGAGCATGTGGAAACGGATAGAGTCCCTTGAGAAAATAAATGGGTGTGATCAGGAGGCAGTGACAAAGAAGTTAAAAAAAAAAAAAAAAAAAGTTGATTGTAATGATGGCACATAAACACTGTAATATATGTGAAAATATATAATATAAATAAATAAATAAATAAATAAATAAATGCACATATAACGGAAGCTCGTGGTTGGTGTGCAGAGAGAAAGTGTATTAAATATTGAATGCTGTTTTATATGTGTTTGTTTTCTTTTAACTTGTGTTTAATTTCAGAAAAAAGAAAAAAAAAAAAAAACGAAGTATTTTTACCAAGCATGTTTTATTTTTGGCAAAAGGATGAAGTTAGTATTGTGCTATGTACTTAATCTGTTTATTTTCTATTTTGATTTAGACGATTAACATTATTTGATCGGAGGTTCCGGGATCAGAGGCCACGGGAGACGATGGAGTCCTGGAGTCCCCTGGATGAAGACCAAAAGATGCCTGCCTCCAGGTGGAGGTGAAGACAAAATAACCGGAATGCCAAAAGAGATGACTACTGTGGATTCAAGATTGCCAAGATGAAAGAGTACTCGAATGAACCGAATAACATCGCTGGCCGGGACATACCAAAAGAGACAAAGCAAAAGTTCCGGCATATGAAGTTCCACGTATTTATTATTTTAATTATTTATTTTAACTTGTTATATTACTTATTTGTTTTAGTTAGTTGTGTTATTTCATTGTTTTTAATTGACTTGGAAAATTTAAACTTAAAGTAATGCCACTTCCACTGAGAAGGCAAATGTGGAACATTTTATGAACTGATGGACTCAGATGAAATGTTAATTGCAAATTTTCATTGATGCACATGAATATTCATTTTGTTGGATTGCTATATTATAAAAAAAGAAAGAACAAGTTGTTTTTAGAGATTGGCTTGGATTATAGCCAAGTTCTAAAAACAAAAGGAGGGTATATGTAAGGATATTTGGCATGCACTACTGCACAAGTAGCATTACAGCACTACTGCACAAGTAGCATTTTTTTTTTGCAGCACCACCACAAGGGTGCGGTGCATTGCTATATGGGTTAGCAGATTAACAAGGAAAGACAGACTATTCAGTCAAAAAACGATTTTAACATGTAAGATGCAAATCTATTTTTACAGTTAAAAGCACACGTGTTCATTTAAAAATGCACACTATTTTTCACCTGAAATGCCTATATTGCTAGAGACACATTTGAAAATTAACAGCTAACATATTAACCATTAACCTGACTAATAAAACCTTATTTTATTATAACTCACTAATAAAATGTGTTCTCTACTGCAGAATTAGGCATATTTTGAAAACCAGTTAAATGAGTGTGCAGATTTTTCCTCTCTTCTCTGCCTGATTATCCGTGTTGTTGTGCACAGTAACTGCAGGAGGAAGGAAGTCAGATTTGCAACAATTGCAAATGTATAAGCGAAGCTATTGTTTAAAAGTAGGAGGATGAGAGATGATGGATTTCATTGGAACACGTCATAAAGAGGGCTGAGAGGAAAGTTTTAGTGGGCAGTAGCAGGGAAAAAGACAGGCAGACATCTTTCTGCACTACTGGGGAGAAGACCTGGCTGTGGGGGTGTCCTGCTGCAGTCGAGACTGGGGAAAGCTGAAAGAATTACATTTCCACTGGCAGAGGCTGTCCTATCTGAAAAAGCTGAGAATTCCAGGCAATGACCCCGGCTTGAGAAGGCAAGCGTTCCTTTCTGTTGGAGTTAAGCCAAGAGAGCCACATTCACAGAGAGAATCCTCTGAACAGATAAGGTAATTACCTAACTGGGGGAGCTGTGTGTGTGCACGAAAGTATGCAGTCAGTGTAGAAAAATGAAAGTCCCGTGCGTGTCTTAATCAAGTGCTAATGTTGCAATTTAAGTTCGGTTCTCCGCCACTATAATCGCAGTGTGTCATTGAAAATGCTTGGATTGTTCCCTTTTATTGCTGTAAAGAATGAGATCATGTCTAAATGCAAATTTTATAATACAGAAAATATTTGAAAACAGACGGGTGGTTTATTTTCTATTTACCATTACAATGCCAATGATGTGGGGAGATTTTTAAACAGTGCAATGGTCATCTTAAGACAGATGTGTGTATGTCAGAATCAGTATGAATAATTGTGAGTGACTGTAGTATAACTTGTTGGAGGTACATGAGCCAACGGGAAGAGAGACTCTCTGAACATAGCTCCCTACCGTATATAAGGTAGTGGAAATTACCACAAGACTACCACATATAGCTATCTGTCGTAAATAAGTCAGTGAGTTTGCCCATGGTGGCGCACCAACACTATCACTGGAAATTGTGGTTTCCCTAGAATGCAGGTCTGAGGTCTCTCTAGTGATCACACGAAAAATCTAAGCGAAGATAAGGGATTCTGGACATTGGGGCCACAAATAAAACAAGGGAATTATGCTCACCAAAATACCACCAACCACGTATACCAAATATGCAGGTCTGGGTGCTGAAATAATGCATGTCCATTGTATTATTGTTGCACATGGCCAAATCTGAATACAAAGAGTGATTATTGCTAAGTTATTTCTCGGCGGTAATAAAATACCGTCAGGCCCCAAATCTCCACAAAATACCCTACAAACCTTAATAATTGTGTGAGTGTAAGGAATTGCCATCTGTCATGGTGTAGAGGCCCTGTTTTATTTTTCTTATTTAAATGAATTAATAAAACAATGGGGGTAATTCTATATTAGAATGGGTGTTCTCCTAACCAGATCTCCCTATATAAGATCCATGCCAAAAGCATAGTGCACACCTGTGCCCTGCTGAATCAGTACCCAGATCTACAGTGTCTGCTCTCCAGTAGTGCCCAGCAGGTTCAGAGGACACAGTTGCCCATTTGACATCTGCTGCAACAGCAAATTCACTTCAGCTCAGGGACAGCAGGTCTAGTCATTCACCCATGTCCGCAAATCACAATACTATGGATGGCGGTATTAGCACATGGCCCAAGGTGCTATTAGCACCTTGCTCCATGCCGGTAAAATACCGGCACCGCCTTGGTGGAAGGGAGAATTAACGCCCCATTCCAAGGTTGGCGGGGCGGTAATTCCCCCTTCCACCACTGCCCTTCCCCATTCCCATTTTTGCCCCATAGGGCATAATGGGAATGGAGAAGGTGCTAATTACGGCACCGCAATTTTGCGGTGCTGTAATTAGCACCAAGGTCCCTTAGCGGGTTGGTTTTTAACGCCTGCAAAAAGCAGGCGTTAAAGCACCAACCTGCTAAGGGACCTCATAGTAAGGCGGTAATGGTTAACGGTCACCGTTACCATTAACGGTGACCGTTAACCATTACCGCCATCCGTGTATTGAGGCCCTATGAGTGTTACTATCCTGATGGCAGCTGTAAACCTAAATATAAGCCATACCTGAGTTTAAGGCATGGTGGCTAGTACCTCTCACATGTATCCAACTCACATGAAATTGATATAATTTATGTGTGAGCAATGTGAGCCCAGGCAGGAGCTTTGCTTGGAATCAGAGCTCAAAGGGCACTGCTATTCAAATGGACTATCCTCACACCAAGATGCTGCTTAGCAAATGAGCCTTTGATGCTGTTGACAAATGAAGGGGACCCAGTTAGTGTAGACGGAAGGAGTTCAGCATATCTGGTGGAGGATTCTACCATCTTCTTTCTCTCTATAGTCTCTCTTGTTGCCTGTCCCCACCATTTCATTTAGCACTGAGCACTATGAGCATGTTGTCTGAAGATAAAGAGCACTTATCTCAAGAACAAAGTTTGGACCTGATAAATCAGGTGTGCGTTCGACCAATCACCTGTGGTCCTTTGTCTTTAAAAGAAGGGGGCTCCCATTCCTTCGTTGTTGCTTAACTTTTGAACAACCATTAATGTGACGTCTGTTGGGAGAGTTGAATACCTAATCCCATCCACCATTGTGGTGAAGACTGGGTATCAAAGGCAGACACAAGCTTTGTTCCCTAACCATCCCCAGGGCATGTAGGGGATTACCTGCTGCTGGAGCAAGACCTGCATCTCTGCCAGCCACTCTGTTATCCAGGCAATCAATGTGCTCAAGGACCACTCCAGGTTTTTGTCAGCTTCCCTCATGTTGGAAGCCTACAAACAACAAGGACACATGTTATCCTTTGCATTCCTGGATTGGGAGTCACAGAACCTGAGGGTCAAGACAGCCTTGATCCCTTCGTTTTGATGTTGAATCACTGCAGTCCATAATTCGATCCCATTTGACCCTGTTTGAAAGCAGCAGGACATCCGGAGCTGCCTTTGACATTCGAGCCATGTTTGAGCTGCTGTTCTGCACTCTTAAACTAGTATGCCATTGCACCATGCCAGCAGATCATGCTCTTACCTCAGCTCGAACTTGAAGCTCCTGGTTTCACCCACAGCCTTCAAACCAGTTTTAAAATTACCAGAATCTTTGTTGCTGATCTTCATCGAGAGTGGACCTGAACCTGGGGCCCATCAACCATAACCAGCGAATGCCGCAAAGGACAACCAAACTGGAACTTTGCATATAGTCACCACCATATTTTCCATCAAACCAACTTAAAGTGGTTTGATCAGACCCATGTGGCCCTTCTGATCTGCACTTAATGTAACACTATTTAGTCATGTTTTTTTTTCGAACCACCAGCATCTTCGCTGCTGAATTTCATCACCATTTGAATGGACAAAGGTGGCATAATCGAAACATGACTCTCAAAAGAGCAACATTAACTGTCCCTCCTCAAGCTGTGCACCCAGTCACCACCATTATTACCATTAAAGTGACTGTTGTACTGACGCTGGTGGCCCTCATGATCCCACACTCCTTTGAACTGCAACAAACTTTACTAGACCCAAGCTGGGCATCTGCTCTCCATTTGGAATAACACAATGCCACATTTGAGCCTGAATCAAACAGCACAAACAGTACCAAAGAACCTGGTTTGCACTGTTGAACCACCAAGAACAGTAAAAGGTTATTATTGACTGGAAACTGCCCCCATGGTCCATCCTCAGCCACTATAGATTGGTTAGCTCACTTTAATCCCCTTTCACTCAAGAACCTATCCTTTTAAGAACATTGTGGTTTTTACCTGCCTCTCACATCTGATTCACTCCCCAGAGTGCTGTACCTTTCAATCTCTACACATTGTGTGTTCTTTCTTCAGCTGTGTGTTTTGTGTGGTGTTTTCTATTTAGTTATAGCAGTTGGCCTGTTTAATTGAAGTGCATATATTTTATAGAAGCTTTATTGGAAATTTCTTTTATTTTGGACTATCGTGCTTTGCTGTTTGGGTTGCTAGTGGATCACAGACACACCCTGCTCATGAGTACAGTCTTCCCCCAGCCCATGTTACACACAAAAACAAAGGAGGTATATCTCTTAATTGTTCCTGTTTTAACTTTATGATTGGGTTCACTCTTGTTTTGTAGAAGTGTGAGGGCTGATAGGCAGTTTAGCCCCTACTCATCCTTGTTCTCCTCTGGGAAAGAAGTCAATTTGTCACAGTGTGTTAATTAGCAGTATTGACTGGTTTATGGATTCATTATTTTCCAGTGGTAGAACTATGTCATTTTTTACAGTGCCACAAACAGCAAGGTGAGTCAGAAAGTTGGGCAATGTCTTCAACAGTGCATAATTGTTTGCCTTCTTTGTGGCTTCAATGCACCTCAAAATAATCAGCATTACTGAGAGAGGAATGTTGGATGTTTTTCTTTCCATGTTCATGGAAACAGATAAATTACATACCCATCACTAAGAAAGAAACTCCTTGTGGACTGGTAAAACCTGCCCCCATTACACCAGGACTTGGCAGCCGGAGAATTAGGGTATCTGATTTGGGATCCTTTTGAAGGTAGGGCACATGCTTCCATTTTCATGAACCTTGTTACCCAGTGTGCTGACTTCTCTGGCAGGGCCAACATTGCTTGAGGGAAGAGCTATTCCCAAAGGCACCTTTAGCACTGAACACTTTCTGTGCTAATCTGCATTAGGCCGCAGCTCCAGAGAGGAGGGCTATTCAGTTTGGAGATTATGTGATTCTCTCCTTCTCTAAAAGGGCTTAGGCTGATCTCACCCTCTCAAGTTTCCATCCCCACCTATCTCTTCAAAATTGATGCCTTCATAGGATGTATGGAGTTTGTCAGCTAGGAAAAGTGCAGTGATGTTTATCAGACATAAATGGGAGAATGGTGTGGTAGTCCGGTGACCCAGGGGTACTCTTCCCATGGATAGGCATTCATGGATTGTACCTGTGTGGATGATGCCTCTCTTTCTCTCAAATAGTTACTGGATCTCTATGGTATTTCTGTGAATCTTGCCTTAACACTTTCAGAATGAGCTTTATAACATTCGCTCCTTCCCTGCTAGTAAGATCTGACTTAATTTCAGTAGTTGATTATGATTAGTATGTTCTGTGTTTTCTTCTTTAGTTCTGTTGTCATACTAAATGCATTGTGTAATTGAGATTGTAAAGCTGCTGAGGGAGCAGTCATGTATACGTCATCACAGGTGATACAGCCATGAGTGTGATGGAAGATGCTGATTCTGTTCTTCACTCGGGCAGGAGCCTTCCAGAAAGAAGTAGGCTGTTTGATCAGTGCAATTGAGGCATCTGCATTGATGATGGACATATGTGCCTAACAAACATGGCCTGGTCGGGGGATCGGGTCCATCTCTTAAGGATTATACAATGTGCTTCGGTTCTCCAAGGTTCTGTGTTAGTTTTGGTTCTGGCCACAGGGTCGTGATCTATATAGGTACCATTATTTTGGGTGGAGCATGTTGATGCAGGATCGAATGCAAATGTTGTTTACTATACTTGTTATGCAAGGTAATACACCAGTCTTTGTATTTGCTAATAAATCAAAATTATGGTGCGAGCTTAGCTTCTCTGATAATGCAATGCGAAGGAGCACAAGCACATTGTCGAACGCTTTCCCCCCATATCCCTAAAGCGCTAATACTAGGAGGTAAGGAGTCCTGTAAAAAAAAAAAAAAACTCTAATGATCTCGTCGGGAGGAAGATGAACATGAAGTGGTGTTTTTTTCAAAGTTGCACCTGAAACTGATTTGAAAAGAAAATAGTGGGACGAAATGCAGAGTGCAGTGTGTGAGGTCAGGCTAAACTATCATGTCAGGTAAGGAATATAAAAATGATGGTATATCAAGATTTTATGTTGTCTGGTGATGTGACTGGCTGTGTGATTTTTCCCCACTCTAGGCCACTTAGTGGAGTCCCAGTAACCCCCGATTTCCCTCCTCATACGAAGAAAAATGTGGAATTTTGCTTGTCTATGAGTGTGTAATTATAATGGGTTGTGAAATGGTGGGTGTGACATAACTACAATCAGGTAAAAGAAGAAAAAATAACAGGAACACGTAACAAACCACAGCTACACAACACACCTCTTCCCAGATCATAATCCAAGGGCACACGCTTGATCTAAACCTTTCTGATTTGTTAACTACAGTTCTCAAGCTCCCTGTGGTCTACACGTGATAATGAAGTGGGATGTATTCACGAAGTGGAACAAGTTCAAATAAATGTATAACTGTCAAAACAAATACCCAGAATTCCTCAGTATCATCTGTGCCCAGAAGCAAAAGAGGGTATAGCCCCAGGCATTTAATAACTACTGAAACACTGTACCATTTCCCATAACAGGAGCCATAGTAATACTCTAATATTACCTGTGAAGAAGCCAGGGAGAGATACATGTGTCTAAAACCTGAACATTCTGCAGTCTTACTGTCCTTTCCGGGCATTCCGAATATGACCACCTTACTCTCCTGCAGACTCCAGCAGTGACACACTTTACAGTTGTAGATCTCCGCAATGCATTCTGTTCTAATACATCCAGACAGTAGATACTAATTTGACTTTTCTTACTCAAGAATTCACTGTAGGTGGGCATGGCTTCCAAAGGGACACATGGAATGTCCCACACACTTCTCTCAGCAAATACGCAAAGGACGTGCACAATCTCAATTTCACACGTAAGTCAATTTTAGTGACGTATGAACATGATCGATTGTTAGCTTTGCTTCATACATTGCAAAGACGCTCAAGTACTCCTGACTGCATTGGGGGACATGAAGCATACAATATAGAAGTTAAAATAGTGTAATAAGAAAGTCTACTATTTCTGACATGACATTATGGCAGTCTTCCAAATTTTAGCAGGCAAAAGGTACCCAAACCCCAGACAGTAATACTAATTACCAAATTTAGCGGGATGAAAAAATACTGCTGACAGTGGATTTTGTGTAAGGCTGAACCACTACAACGAATGACTAGGATGACTACTGCACAACCCTTATAGTGAACCGAAGAAACAGAATAAGCAACTAATAAAGTGTTATCATATGCAACCGTATTAGGGTTGCCCAATTACAAAAACAAAACAGAAAAATCACACTGTATTTTCACAAATGAAACAGGTTTTCCATAGCCGATATGGATTGAAGCACAAACTAATTACCAATTGTATCCCAGCCCAGGACCTGGCTGCAGTGGGTTTGTCCCTTGCCGTATGCCAACAGAAGGAACTTTTCTTGCAGCACAACAATGTGAACAATGTGAGGGTATCGTCTTAGGAGCACCACTAGAGGGAGCCTTTCCATATCAGCCTTATTTTTAAAGATAAACACAGAACATCTGTCCCTATCATAACTAAGTATGAAAGGCTACTATTGAATTCATAACACATTATGCACCCCTTTCTAAATCCAGCTCCAATGTTAACTACTCCCCTTGATGGAGACTTGCTTAACTGTGAGCCAAATGAGTGTTTTGCATTTACTGACAAACTCCTGCAACCAGTGTTGAAAGGGGCCCCTAGGGGTCCCTTACGTCTATGGAAACAAGGCAAGTCACCACACACAATAGATACGCCAGACACGAGGTTGTATGCCCAAAGCTAGGGTTTATTGCAAAGCAAATAGTCTCAGTTGGCCAACTTGGTCTCACGCCCCGCGACGTGAATTACGTACATCAGTTACATATATACAAAATGCATATCATACAATCAGCTATGACATGTTTAACACCCCCCTTTATTGGGTTTCTTTGAACTCGGTGTGATGATGGATACTTTCAACAATTATGACACCTTCAAATATCTATTCTAGTAACAATATGCAATTTGCAAGTGCGGAGGCATCTTTCAGTTGTTGGACAGAACACAGTGCTACTGTTCTTGGAAGCGAGCTACATACGGGGGAAGAGTCACATTCCAGACCTTGCTATCTATGAGGTGCTCTTCGTGTCCTGGGACCCGACACGCTCTACAGGGCTCAGTAAAGGTGGGCCGTAAGAAGAGCATAATTCAAGCCTTTAGCTGCTTTATTCTAACATATTCTACCATATAACAAGACTGGCTGGCAGCTGCGAAAGGATTAAATGCCCGCAGCTCTGCTTCAAGGCTACATTCGATAGGGAGCCGGGCATTCCTTCCTGGCGCTGCCTACGTTGTGTTTCAATGAACTCTTGTTATCCTTGCAGCCCTGCGGCTTTGTACTTTCACATTCAGACAACAATGTTTTACAGTCGAGCTGTGTAAGCAGAAAATGTGCTGCGAAGCAATAAGAATGGAAAGCAATGAGCAATGGTTAGAAAACAAAATGGCGATTCTTGTTACATCAAAATGGTTGTTTATTGGCAAACTCGGAAACCTATATGTCTGTCATATTGTACATGAGACGGTTGGCCCACGGCCACAACATACGTTTGCCGTCAAATATAAGAGGTATCAATTTTTCTAGACTGACAAACCCTCCTTTGACCGTATGCCAAACATCTCATCCATTCATTGTATCCTCCACTGATGACGATAAGTCTGAAGTACTTATGTCTGAATTTTGCATGCTATTGTAAGCATCATCATCTTCATTAATATCTATAGCCATCAATTATTTTACTGTTTTCATCTCATTTGTGTCTTGGTCAGCCTGACCATGAGTTTGTTTTCTTTTTGTCATCATATGCATACATCCCTTAGTACATCCCTCAGTTACCTCAGTGCAAACTATCGGTAGGCAGTGTATGCAACAACAGCACGTTATGAATATTCCAAACACCACTACTAATATCGAGATCAACTTCCATCCCCAAGAACGCAGTATTCCCCAAAACCAGGACTCTATTCCCCAGCCTCCTTCTCCAGTAGGGAGTTTGGAGCTTAGGACATGCATTTTTTTATCGCTTCAAAAATTGTAAAGGAATAGTCATCTACAAATACACAACACGCTGATCCCACTATTTTGCAAATTCCCCCACGATTAACCAGGATCACATCGAGAGCCATTCTATTTTGCAGCGTCATTAACCTGATTCCTTTTTCTTCCAACGTCATGTTAAATAGTATATCTGTCGTTGTGTTTATGGTATTCTTTAGTATTCTGGACAGCTGCCTTATGTTATATGAGTTCACTATTTGGGACAAAAATGGAATGAATGTTTTTGCTATGTCAGTCGCTATCAGAACGCCTTCACTACTCCTTTTGGCTCTAGATCTGGATAGTCTGTCCATGTCTGCTGTTTCTAAGAGGAACACTCCTGGGAACAGTAGACCTAGGTAACATGTACCTCCCCAGTTTCTGGGCAACCAAGGATATGCTTTCTCTCCACATATAAAATAAACTGGATCTCCCACATATACTGGTTCTATTTCCCATTGTAATACCACTGTATTCATGCATCCAGTAAATGTTCCGACTGAATAGGAGCATTTCTATTTTAGACAAAAAGGGACAGTTCTTAGGTTATAGTTCACTGTGTAAGAAGGGGGAACTGCATCTTTGTTCCCATCTGTTCTTACATGAAACTTCATCACAGATGTTTTAACTGGTGAGGACAGTCTATCTTGTCTATTTTGTCGTGTTATCTTTCGCATACTTTTCCTCGTAGGCTCTGGGGTCATCACTTGTGCTTTATGGAATATGAAACAACCCACAGGCCTCATAATTATTTCCTCAAACTCATTCATGTTTGTTCTGTCTAATTGACCCGTACTACTCTTATTCCATTTCCCATAGAACATTGCACTTAAAGATGCACTACATGCAGAACTTAATAGTAATGGCTGTGCATACCAACCTATTCCTTTCCCAGCACGCTGCGGTAAATGGGAACATACTCAGCAATTTGTTTTCTTTAGAATTGAATGTGTCATATTCATAATTAATAACAACGTATTGTTCCCAAACCCTTCCCTTTGTCTTTCTTCCATTGCGGACAAGATATAAGTAATCATCTGAATCGGGCTTTCAGTAGTGGATATATTAACTATTGGTAAAAACATTCCCAATGGGTGTATCGATTCCACATACCATAATACCAGGGCTGTCGTTATTGGTGCTACCACATTCATAAAGCACATAATTATTGTCAGTGCCAGCATACAATTCTTTTTACCATGCGTTTTCCTTAAGCTTACAGTCTTTACAATTAACTCATTCTCAGCAGCGGTGCAGGAGGAGGCTGAAACCAGTTCCGACATGTTTCTCATCGTCCTTCTTCTTCCTTATTAGAGTTCGTCGTGGATATCTCTCTTCGTTGCACTTGCTCTGATGTCAATAAGTTCAACGGAATTGTCACAGTTCAGTTCTGCCAGTCCTTTATATCCTGGATTTGCTTATTTGTTTTTAGGCAAGATCACTTGTCCTTTCTCATACTGCTCAGAGGACTTTTGATCAGCTATCTATTGCCTTAGTACCATGCGCGCCCAGCTTGTCCGCACTGGTTCCAGACACATGCACTTTTTATGATCGCACCGAGGAGCCGCGAGTCTTGAATTGTCCGACTTACACAATTCTCATGCTTCTCTCCTGTACACCTCTAGTTCCTTCTGCATCCATGAGCAGAACCAGAGGTTGACATAAACACCAAAGAACTGTGGATCACTTTGTCTTTCGAGGCCGCAAATTATATCGTCTCACTCTTGGTATTGTGTGATCCGTGAACAGTGCCAGTGCACTTCCAGATCCAGGCCCAAAGTCAGCCTTTGGTGCTACTGCAGGTGCTGGTGTGCGCCGCGCCAGTGATGCAGATTCGGTCTTTGGCGTGCTGGCAAGTGCTGGTGGGCGCCAAAGGGGTACACGTTTAGTGTCTGCCGGTATTTGCAAGGCAGATTTCGTGTCGGCCAACAGTAATGTAGATTCTGCTGGGCAACGTTGGGGCACTCTTTGCCCTTCCCCCTTTTTGGCAATCGTCTCAGGCTTTGTTTCGAGTTTCACTTCTCGCTTGGGCAGATATGGTGGCTGTTAACTGGCAAAAGTGTCTTTCATTTCTTGGACCGCTGTCTCTTCCCGGTTGTCTGGGTCAGGCAAGTCTTTCAGTGAAGTTGGAATCTTTTTTGCATGGGTGGCATGGATCCACGACTTCCGTCCATCCACCCGTATTGCCGTCTGCGTTGCCAAGAGTACTTGATAGGGGACGCGCCACCTGGATGCTAACGATGACTTTCTTTCAAAAATTTTAAGCAGCACCCAGTCTCCTGGCTCCAGCGCGTGCCCCGGACCAGTGTATCTCACTGGTAAAGCCTCCTGCACCTGCTGATCAATCAAACGCAATTTCTGCATTCAAAGGCCACAATAAGTACTAAGCACAGGATGTTCTACCTCTCTAAATCGTTTTGGCTGAGGTGTGCACCAAACATTTGCCGGCCTCCCCATTATGATTTTGTACGGGGAGAGCCCAGTTTTAGCCTGTACAGACGTACGCATGCATAATAGCGCTATTGGTAATGCATCCACCCAACTCAACTTGCTTCCTGCACATATCTTGCTCATTTTTGACTTGAGAATCCTGTTGTGCCTCTCCACAAGACCGTCCGAACTCGGATGCCTTGAACTATGGAATCTCTTATCAATCTGAAGACCCGCACATATCTGTAACACCACTGCACCCACAAAATGGGCCATTATCTGACCATAGGACACGGGGCAAGCCAAAACGGGAAAAATATTCTTTAAGCATTACTTTTGCTGTGCTCATTGCTGTGCAGTCTTTTAAGGGATATGCCTCCACCCACTTGCTGAATGCACAGATCACCACTAAGCCATATTTCAAATTTTGGCATCTCTCCATCTCTATGAAATCAAAATGGATTACCTCAAAAGGCATAGAGGGCGGGCCAAAACTGCCTATTGGAGTCACTGTTCCCTTTCCTACATTGTGTTGTAAACACGTGATACAGTTCTGTACCTACCTCTCTGCATTCTTCTTTATGTTTACATTCTGCCATACTGTATATAGGTGCTGTATTATCTTTTTCGCACAGATGTGAGTAGGGCTGTGGGCCATTGTGACCATTACAGTCACATACGAATTTGGCAACACCCAGTTTCTAGTTCCCTTGTCCACCCAACAACACTCCAGATCTAACTCAGCAGAGCCCTCTGCCCACCCTTGTATTTCATCGGCCGTAGCTTCAGCCTGCATTTCTTTGACAATGGCAACTCCATTTTCTATCATACAGGGTACTTCCTCAGTCTGAACCGTCATCATTTTGGTATTTAAATCAGTGGCAGTTTGTTTTGCAATTCTGTCTGCAAACGCGTTTCCCTCCCCTACTTTGCATGTTACCTTTTTGTGTGCCTCGCATTTCACTATTGCTAGGCGCTTTGGAAACGTGAGTGCAGACAGCAATCGTACAATCAAAGGGCCATGTTGAATTCTGGCACCATGTGATGTCAAAAACCCTCTCTCAGCCCAGAGTCGACCAAAGTTATGAACCACCCCAAAAGCATACTGACTATCAGTGTATATATTCACATTCAAATTTTCAGAAATCTCGCAGGCTCTGGTCAGTGCTATTATCTCTGCGGATTGTGCCGAGTTGTAGGGGATCCTTTTGCTTTCTACAACGCTCTCTAGGGAAGTGATAGCGTAGGCGGCAGTTGTCGTGCCATCAGGTAATTTAAAACAAGAGCCGTCACAAAATAACTCTCCATCTGGCTCTTTCTGTGGGGCATCACTTAAATCAACTCTCCCCTTGGTTTCTTCCTCAGTGACCATTAAGCAATCATGGGGGGGTGATTCATTCTCAACAATTTCTTTTATGTGTAGTGGCATTAATTCTGCAGGATTCAAAGCGCTACACCTCATAATTTTGATATGGGGCACGAACAAGATAATCTCATATCTTGTCAATCTAGCAGAGGTGAGGTGTTGCGTCTGTGTTCTATTTAATAGAAAGTCTATGGCATGTGGCACCATCAGAATTAAAGTATGCCCCAATACCATCCCTTCCGTTTGTTTCACTGATGCAGCAGCCGCCGCGACAGACAAACATCGTGGTAGTGCGCGCGCTACAGGGTCCAGCGCAGAAGAAAAATAGCCGCATGGCCTATTTCTTCCACCTTGTTCCTGTGTCAAAACCGTCAATGCACATCCATCACTTTCACACACAAACAGTCTAAAAACATTTTCATAATTTGGTGTGCGCAAAACTGGAGCAGAACATAATGCAATTTTCAATTGATCAAATGCTCTCTGACATTCCTCATCCCACTGTAGAGGCATAACCGCATCCTTTCTAGTTAAATTCACCATTGGTTTCACAATTAACACAAAATTACTGATCCATTGTCGGCAATATGAAGCCATGCATATTATGGCTCTGACTCCTTTCTGTGTCTTTGGAACAGGCATACAAGAAATACTTTCTATGCGTTCTGGCGTTAGCCTTCTCCCTTCTTTCGAAAGTAGGTAGTCCAAATAAGCTACCTCCTTTCAATTATATTGAAATTTCTTCAAACTAGCTTTATGGCCATGTGCCGCTAGGTGTGACAGTATTAATACAGTGCTTTCTTTACAAATCTCCTCTGTGTCAGCAGCTAATAATCGATTGTCTATGTATTGCAAGAATATGCAACCCACTGGTAATTCTAGCATGTCTAGCTGCTCTTTCAATGCTCTACTGTAAATACTCGGACTTTGCGTGTAACCTTGCGGAATCCGCGTGAATGTAAATGATTGTCCTCCTAATGTGAATGAGAACAAATATCTGCTGTCCTTGTCCACCGGAATGCTAAAGAACGCATTTTTTAGATTAAATACACTAAAGTATTCTGCTGGAACAGGTATCATTGTCAATATTGTAGTGAAATCTGGCACTAAAGGAAATTGTGGATCTACTACTTTGTTTGGCGCGCGCAAATCAATTATGAAATGGTATGGTACTTCATTGCCTCCTTTTTTATAAACTGTAAGAAATGGGCTGTTGCATGTACTGCCTGTAATTTCTTCAATCACCCCTAATTTAACCAAATCTGTAACAATACTCTTCAATCCTTGTTCACCTTTAGCCGAAATTCTGTTTTGGAGAATTCGCGGTAGTGTTAGACCCTCTTTCAAAATTATCTTTACTGGCTCTATTTTCAAGCATCCTACATCGTTGTCATGCATTGCCCATATACAGGTTGGCACTTTACTTAGTTCTCCTGGTAAAGTTTCAGACACGAATTCTGACACAGGGGCATCTTGTGGCCATATCTTTAGGAACACCCCGTCTGCCGTGCAATGTATAACGGAACCTAATTTTTTCAACAAATTTAATCCCAACAGGTTCTCCCCACAATTTTCTGTTAAAAGGAAAGGACAATGTTCAGTGAATGGTCCTATAGTAACTGGGACTGGTTGGGACACTGGGTTTATGACTAGTGTACCTGTGAACCCTACGGAAACATTCTTTTGCCCTGACAGTGGTATATCCGGAACCAAGTGATGGTCTATTGAACACTTTTGTGCTCCTGTATCTACAAGAAAGCGGTGCTCCTCATTCCCGACTCTCATTTCTATGTAGGGTCCTCTCTGATTCACGGGAATAGACACTGAACCGACCCCTGTCCTGGGCTGTCCTATTGGGGAAATAACACATCGTCAGATTACAGTAATAGTAATCATTACTATTACTGTAATACGTGTTTGGCTGTGTATCAAAAACGTTCCCACTCTTCCCTCTATTTCCCCCACTCTGGTTTCCATACTGTTGGTTCTGCTGTCCCTGACTCTGGTTAGGGGCACTTTGGTTTTGGGCTTGGTTTGATTACCTCCATTATTGTGGTGCTGCTGCATACTATTCCTATTTGGTCCATTCGCTCCTTGGTGCCCTCTATGCTGTCTCCTCTGACCAGACCCATTTCGATTCTGCAGATGTGGACATTGCGCTCGCCAGTGTCCTTCCTCCTTACAATACGCAAACTGATTTGGTCCTACTGGTCCCCCCTGCATATTCAAATGACTCCTTCCTTGTGCATTCCCTCTCCCTCTATTATGAGGGTTTACCCTATACTTCGCCTCTTTTTATTTCTCCGCAGTCACTCTGTTCTCATAATATTGGGCCCTGTGTAATACTTCGCCCAGCGTTTTTGCTTGCCATGCACTCTCTGATGTCATTATTAGGTTCTGGATTGGAAGTTTTAACCCCCTCACATATTTGTCAACAAATAACCTCTTTCCCGCTTCCGAGCTCACATCCTGCTCACTGAAGTCTGTAAATACTTCTTCAAACCTGTTAAAATAATCTGTAGCTAACCCATCCTTGCCTTGTACACATGCAATCAATTTGTCCCATTGAAATCTTTTCTCTGGGACAATTTCTTTTAATTTCTGTACTATGCGTGCTGGTAATGCTACCAGGTTCGGTCCCGGTGTTCCTCCAACCGCTTTATTCCTGTCTTCTATTATCAAGTCCGCCCATGTGGCGCCAAAGGTCGTTATGTCATCCACCTTTCTTATTTGCTTCCATATGTCTGTTGGCAGGATCACTGGGAATATTAGGTCTATGTCACCCATGGTAAGTACGGATGATTGCAGGCAGAACTCTACTTCCTTGTAAAACCCTGCAGGATTCTTTCTTATATCAGGAATCGTCTGCTTTATGTTGTTCACCTCCTGTCTGGAAAAGGGGACATGCACATATTGGGCGGTATAATGGGCTGGTGTTACCTGCGCCGCTACGTTGCCCACTGCGGGAACCTCTACTTTGGGCATAAGGTAGGTGGGACCTCTCTCATAGGAAATGCCCCACTTACTGTCCCTCCCCCTTCTCTCATGTGTAATAATATTCCCAGATCAAGCGATAGGGCTGTTTCTCCTGTCCATCGCTCTAGTGCTCTCTTATATACTGTCATTATTTCGGGTGGGCTGGCCTTATCGTTTTTTATATCTTTGTCTAGTAAATGTTCAGCCATCGACTGCAGTCTTTTTCTTTTCATGGGCATGGAATATTCATCAAATATCTCATGTATCTCCATTATGGGGATACTGGGATCCGACATCCATCTAAACGCTTCTCGTTTACATACTTTCAACTTGTCGCCCCTCTGTACTGACGACATTGAATGTCCTTGTTGTATATATGGCTCTACAGTTTCCTTCCTATGTCTCCCGATATCCTTACCCCTGTACCCAGGTGCAGTAAACATTTCGGCATAATCATTATCTAATTCATCTTTAAGTTCAAAAAGTCCATATACATGTTCTCTCACTTCTTCATCACTCTCCCTACAGCGTGCTAATGCATTCAAATCTAACAATCGCTGCGGTGGTAATTTCCCAATTAACTGTTTCCATCTCCCCACCAGATATTCACCCATGCATTCCAACACTACCTGTCTTTCGTTGCTTCTTAGGAAGTCATATATCAAAGCCAATGTTGCCGTCCCATCATTCCCGTCTTTATACATCTCTGCCTGTTGCTGCAATTCCACCTTCCTTTCTTTGCTGATCGCACTGCGAGTTACCCTCGTGCATCCACGTTGCTCAGTCCCGCCTCTCGCCCCCGTGGTTTCAACTTCAACCCAGGGAGGGACGGATGGTACCGAGTCTGTATCTAAGGCGGGAGGTGCAGATGGGACAAAGGGAACAGGGAGTGTCTGCTGTGGGCCTGGTTGGCTAATAGGAAGTGTTATGTGCGTGGTCTGTAACTGTGGGATGGTTTGAGCAACAGGAGGGAGAGTTTGAGCTCCGGGCGGGGTTTGGGCACTAGTTACTGACGTGTTTGGCCTCTCTTCTGATCTTGGGCCTCGTTTTGTATGGATCAATATGTTTTCTATCAATTCATCTGCTATGTGCAATTCTCGTTGTGGGTATATTTTTTCTATATTCAACTGGTCACGTCTACCTGACCTCTTTAGACTCTCAGTCCACTCCTCCTCTTCCTTTTCTTCCGCTACTTCACCTTTCGATTTATGCCTGCGTGCATGCTTCGCTCTACTTCTAAATCAGAGCATTGCTTCCCTTCTCCAGTCCTTAACGATATCAAATGCTGCAGGACGCGCTTTCTTTCATATCAACACCATTTCCAAGTTATCTATTCTTGCTATCTCAAAACTACCATTAATCGGCCACTGATGGTCTTGTTGCTTTCTGGTTTGCCTATGCCAATTCTCACAGAATATTATTGCACCCACTCCATACTTCACATACATCTCATATGCCGGCGTTCCCCCAGGTGGTGCCATTTGGCCATCTTCCAAAGATTGTCTACCACAGCGGAAAAACCCTGCTAGGGTGGACAATACCCCAGGCATGTTTCAACCTTCCCCCTGGTTAATCAACCTTACTTAGGGCGTTTGATTTCGCAAAGTCAACTGTCAACCAATATCAGGATTACTTTGAATCGGGGAATGACTCACCTGATAAATCAATTTGTCCTTTCGGACACAAGTCGTCTGTATGCTGACGCAACCAATGATGTCGTGTCTGCGTTTCTTGGCTTCCGCCTCGTTTCTGGACCCTCGCCTCCTTGTACTCTAGCCAGGCACATCAATCAGGGATCAGATGTGTGCAGATCTGCAAAGGAATGTCTCATCACTTCTACAGGGCGCCCCAAACACCTCTTGATCCCGGCTCGATCGTCCCGTCCTCGCCGTTCTCTGCCTTGACTCAATTACAACATATATGATGGAACAAGTGGGGGAGGGTCCCTATTCGGGCGCCATCTTGAAAGGGGCACCTAGGGGTCCCTTATGTCTATGGAAATAAGGCAAGTCACCACACACGATAGATACGCCAGACATGAGGTTGTATTCCCAAAGCTAGGGTTTATTGCAAAGCAAATAGTCTCAGTTGGCCAACTCGGTCTCACGCCCCATGACGTGTATCTCTAGACCTCGAGGGATGCAAGAGAGTGAATTACGTACATCAGTTACATATATACAAATGCATATCATACAATCAGCTATGACATGTTTAACACCCCCCTTTATTGGGTTTCTTTGAACTCGGTGTGATGATGGACACTTTCGACAATTATGACACCTTCAAATATCTATTCTAGTAACAATATGCAATTTGCAAGTGCAGAGGCATCTTTCAGTTGTTGAACAGAACACAGTGCTTCTGTTCTTGGAAGTGAGCTACATATGGGGGAAGAGTCACATTCCAGACCTTGCTATCTATGAGGTGCTATTCGTGACCTGGGAGCCGACATGCTCTACAGGGCTCAGTAAAGGGGGGCCGTAAGAAGAGCATAATTCAAGCCTTTAGCTGCTTTATTCGAACATATTCTACCATATAACGCGAGTGGCTGGCAGCTGCAAAATGATTAAATGCCCTGCAGCTCTGCTTCAAGGCTACATTCGGGAGGGAGCCAGGCATTCCTTCCTAGCGCTGCCTACGTTGTGTTTCAAAAAACTCTTGTTATCCTCTCGGCCCTGCGGCCTTGTCCTTTCACATTCAGACAACAAAGTTTTACAGTCGAGCAGTGTAAGCAGAAAATGTGCTGCGAAGCAATAAGAACAGAAAGCAATGAGCAATGGTTAGAAAACAAAATGGTGATCCTTGTTACATCAAAATGGTCGTTCATTGGCAAACTCGGAAACCTATATGTCTGTCATATCGTGCATGAGACGGTTGGCCCACGGCCACCAACATACGTTTGCCGTCAAATATGAGAGGTATCCATTTTTCTAGACTGACAGTGTTTGACACTCAATTACAACTTGGTTAATGGATATTGCACCAGTGATGATAAAGGAGGTCAGTTTACAGCCAGATGCAGAGTTTGTTCACCCCAGGAAGCAGGGGTGTTTGTAGGTCAGGAAAAGATCTGGGGCTATACTAATGTCGGGACTGTAGGAACTAGGGGCTAGCTAGCCTTTTGGTTTTAACCCCTGAGCTTCAATCCGTGGCTACAAGCAAATGACCAAGGGCTATAGCCCCCTCAGCCCCCCCTAGAAACGCCTCTGCCAGGAAGTAATAGGGAGCGATAGACTACTCAATGTTTAGTCATCACAAGTAGCAGAACTGATTGAACTGGCATGTTCATTTAAGCTTGCAGAACAACAGAGCATCAACATATACACTGAATCCCAATATACATTAGGTATTGCACACAGTTTTGGTCAACTGGGGAAGGTAACAACAGTTCATACCTCCTAATGGTCCCAGTGGTTTTAGATTCTGTGATGTTAACAATCATAAAATGTGCTGCACACTGAATGGTTAAAGAAGAGATTACTTGTGGGAAACTGTTAGCAGAAGCTGCTTCTAAACAGGTGGCTTTTTTTGACTCTCATGCCTCGCATGCTATAATGCTGAATATGTTTAAGAATAAAGAGTAAATTGCAAACTCCTCCCCTCATGACAGCAGATGGATTGGAAGGCATTCAAGATGCCGTCCCACAAAGAAAAGGAATCTTGGTGACAAAGTGGTTGGCATCTATGATCTGTCATTCTGCAAGTTTACATGCACATGTGAGTCCAGGCAGTTTTGCTACTTGTGCTAAATACACCTTGGATAGTCTACCGGTTTAGCAGCAGCATCTGACAAGCCTTTTAATGAGAAGAACGTGGTTGCCTTGTTCCATCAACTGTTCTGTTATCCTATTTGGCTTGAATTTATCATGGACTCACACATGTATTAAAGTGGGGCATGGTTGCCACAATGTGACAAGACTGTATCTCCATATTTTGCTTCCATACTACATGCTTATTGCAAACAGTATATGTCAGCAGACCAACATTTGGAAAGTTGTACAATCAATGCCACGGTTACGGTTGTTTTATGAAAATGCAAATTGATTTGACTCAGCTTCAGAAATGCAAACATGTTCAGTATGTTCTTGTGATTGCAGATACCATTTTACATGGGATCGAGGCCAATTGGTTCCACAACCTTGGCTTAAGTTCAGATCAAGGAATGATACCAATATTTGGGATGCCTGTATGTATAAACATCTAAAAGCAGAATCATTTTTACCAGAAAGCTAGTGAGGAAACTGTGCACAGCATTACAGAGCAGCACAAGCTACATGTTCTGCATTGCATAAATGTTCCAGGACAGTGGTAAGGCAGGGCAGAGTCCTGAAGAATAGATTAGCTAAATTGTGTTCAGAGTCTGGCTTCAAATAGACAGAGGTACACCCTTTGGTACAGTTTAGTCTGCACAGCACAGCCAATGGAAGAACAGTATTGCACCCTTACATGGTGTTAATGGGACATCTAGTTCACCCTTATGAATACCTGTCATGAGTGTATTTACTGACATTGACGTTAATGATGAGATTACACGTAACTACTTTTGGAATCTTCTATCTACAATTAAGGTGTTGCACTTACAGGTAGGAGAGGCATTTCCCAATGGATCTCAAGAACACTGCGACACCATCCCGCATTAGGATTTTGTTCTAAGAAAACAACACCAGGTGAAGAAAGCCCTTGCTCCTGAATGATGTGGACACTTTTAGATTATTTTAAATAAAGCTGTGATAGTTAAGGTGAAAGCTTCTTGGGTCCATGCCACTCTCTGTGAATGCATTGTGGTGACTGAAAATGGAGTGAAGGTTGTTGATAGGAATCCTAGTGTGTGGAGTTTTGTATCTAAAGCATTATTGCACACGTGAACACTGAGACAATCACACCAAACTGACATAACTGATCAGTTGGATTACACTGGTTTAATTTCACTAATATTCTCCCTGAATCTGGATTGGCCTTGGCAGAGTACATGATATGTTATGACCAGACAGGGAGGTATTTGAAGGAGGACCTAGCAATATGATTTAGATCTTTACTAGGGTTTATCCCATCTCATACAATGAATACAAATCATCGGTTATTCACCATTGCTATACGCTACCACTACAGCAGAGTGCACTTTTCTGAAGCAGTGGACATGGTGTAAATAGCAAGTTATTTTGCCATAGACAGGGATGTCATCTTCTGTTATTTGAAAGCACAATTAACTATGAAGAATGAAACAGTGAAATAAATAGTGGGTACTGATAGAACAGCTAGACCAGATGGTGCTCCCACACGAGAAGACCCAATTATTTTTCCTGCTCACATGTACACTCTTCAGTCTCTCATGTAATTAACCCAGTAGAGCTTAGGAATGTAACCACTGTAGTACATCAAGAGTTGTGGTATGATAGAGCAAATACACTTGAGCAGTCAAACTATAGGTATACTCTTGTAAACGCCTTTTAGGCTGCAACTCAATTCCCCAACTGTTCCCAAAGTGCATAAATATGCCTAAGGCAGCAAAAACAAATAATATCTCTGAGAAATATGAGGGATTTGGGAGATCAGGAGGAGGATTGAGCAAATACCACCCTTGCAGCTTGGAATGTTACCAGAGGTCACATGTTTAGTTAACATTTGGCTGTCTAGAAAGGACAACTGGACGCATCCCCAGAGCACAAAGCATCAACATGGATGCAATCATTGGTGAACTAAGAATAATATCTTCATTTAGCACAAAGACCAAAGACTTTCTAGTGAACCTCATCTTTAATGTGACCTCTGCCAGAGAAGCCCTAAAGTAGGACTTTGTATGAGTAGAAGGCTAAGGCTCCCTGATTGGACAACTACTCTGAATCCGGGATTATGTGTACCATCTATCCTGGACATGACAATACATTTAAACAATTTGGAGTTCCTTCAGGTTTGTGGCCATGACGAAAGCTATGGAAAAACAGCCCCTGTGGCAGTCAAAGGATGCTGTATTCCGATGAGTCAGATTGTGCCTGGTTCTTGGGTAGAAGGTACATAGTGCTGGGCCATGCACTGTGATATGTGCCTATGTGCCTAGCAAAAGTAACTGGACATCTTCCTAATTCATTTTCAAGAGCATCCTGAAGATAAAGATGTGTCATTGTTATCTCTGTGGTATGCAATATCTTCTTTACATCCTTTCTGAACTAACTGTATCATTTAATTAACACAGTAAATGTTCTGAGGCTGCGGTTCTGTGTGGGGCTTCAGGCATGATCACACGAAATGGATATTAAAGGGGAGGACTTGGGCAGATAGTGTTGGAATGTTACAGCCACATGTGTGCTGCAAGATGGTGATTCTGTTAATCTCTCAGGTGCGATCCTTCCTAAAATATTTGACAAATGTGATCAGTGCAACATCAACATCTGCATCGACGACAGATTTATGAGTCTCTTCAGCATGAACTTGGAAGGGGGCTGGGCCCTCAACTTAGGAACTGGACAATGATTTTATTTTCCAACAGGTTCTTGTTAGTTTCACTTTTGGACACAAGGTTGTTAACCATTAAGGTGAAGTGCTTATGGGTGTACGGGCAGTTGCTTGTTTGTTCTAGAAGGTTGAACATGTAGCTCCGTATACTTGTCTTCGAAGACACTAAGGGGCTAATTCATAGAATTTAGTGCACAAGTGGCGCACGCGGCCGGCGCACAGTGTGCGCGTGTGAATCTCTGCGCCAGCCGCGTGCGCTAAAATCCATTTCTGCGCACAGCGTATTCATGGATTTTAGCTACCAAAAGCAGCCGTGGCGCACAGAGGCGCAGCGACACTGCAGCAGTGCCAGTTAGGCCCCCAAGAACGCCCCTCGCGCAGGGAAAAGCCATCAAAATCCCCAATCCAGTGCAAAGGGCTGCGCTAACCCTGTACCAGCACGGCAAGCGGGGAACGTGTATTACGAGGGTTCGCAGGAAGTTTCACACACGATAGGCCTTGTGCGAGTGGGGTACGTGTATTACTGGGGTTCGCTGCAAGTTTCACACGCGATAGGCCCTGTGCGAGCGGGGTACGTGTATTACTGGGGTTTGCGGGAAGTTTCACACGCGATTTCAGCAGGGTACGTGTATTTAGGGGGTGCGCGGGAAGTTTCACACGTGAAAGGGCCTTGTGCGAGTGGGGTACGTGTATTACTGGGGTTCGTGGGAAGTTTCACACGCGATAGGCCCTGTGCGAGTGGGGTACGTGTATTACTGGGGTTCACGGGAATTTTCACACGTGGTAGGCCTTGTGCGAGTGGGGTATGTGTATTACTGGGGTTCGCAGGAAGTTTCACACGCGATAGGCCCTGTGCGAGCGGGGTATGTGTATTACTGGGGTTCGCGGAAAGTTTCACATGCGATTTCATTAGGGTACGCGTATTTCGGGGGTTTGCGGGAAGTCTCACGCACGATTTCAGCAGGGTATGTGTATTTCGGGGGTGCGCGGGGAGACCTACATGTGAATTGGCAGTGTGGGTCCTCCTAGGTGTTCCCTCTACACCCTCCACGGCCCCTGCAGGCAGCCCACACCACAGGGGACTACCCTGCACCCCTGGTCATGTCCCACAGGCAGCTCATCAACCATGGGCATGCCCCCCAGCCAAGCCACATGTCAGCTTGCACTACTGATCACCAACTCATGTCCCCCTGCACCTTCACCCCCAGCAGTGCAGGGCACCTGCCAGCAGGCCCCCACTCATGTCCCACTCATGCCCCCCTGCACCCCCACCCCCCAGCAGTGCAGGGCACCTGCCAGCAGGCCCCCACTCATGTCCCACTCATGACCCCTGCACCCCCACCCCGCAGCAGTGCAGGGCACCTGCCAGCAGGCCCCCTCTCATGTCCCCTTGCACCCCCACCCCCCAGCAGTGCAGGGCACTTGCCAGCAGCCCCCCACTCATGTCCCACTCATGTCCCCCTGCGCCCCCACCCCCCAGCAGTGCAAGACACCTGCCAGCAAGCCCCCACTCATGTCCCCCTGCACCCCCACCCCCCAGCAGTGCAGGGCACCTGCCAGCAGGCCCCAACTCATGTCCCCTTGCACCCGTACCACCCAGCTGTGCAGGGCACATGCCAGCAGGCCCCCACTCATTTCCCCCTGCACCCCCACCCCCCGCAGTGCAGGGCACCCGCCAGCAGGCACCCACTCATGTCCCACTCATGTCCCCCTGCACCGCCACCCCCCAGCAGTGCACGGCACCTGCCAGCAGGCCCCCACTCATGTCCCCTTGCACCCCCACCCCCCAGCAGTGCATGGCACCTGCCAACAGGTCCCCACTCATGTCCCCCTGCACCCCACCCCCCAGCAGTGCAGGGCACCTGCCAGCAGGCCCCCACTCATGTCCCACTCATGTCCCCCTGCACCCACATCCCCCAGCAGTGCAGGGCACCTGCCAGCAGGCCCCCATTCATGTCCCCCTGCACCCCCACCACCCAGCAGTGCAGGGCACCTGCAGCAGGTCCCCACTCATGTCCCCTTGCACCCCCAACCCCCAGCAGTGCAGGGCACCTGCCAGCAGGCCCCACTCATGTGCCACTCTTGTCCCCCTGCACTCCCACCCCCCGGCAGTGCAGGGCATCTGCCAGCAGGCCCCCATTCATGCCCCCTTGTACCGGCACCTGCCAGCAGGCCCCCACTCATGTCCCACTCATGTCCCCCTGCTCCCCAACCCTCAGCAGTGCAGGGCATCTGCCAGCAGGCCCCCATTCATGTCCCACTCATGTCCCCCTGCACCCCCACCCCCCAGCAGTGCAGGGCACCTGTCAGCAGGCCCCCACTCATGTCCCACTGCACCCCCACCCCCCAGCAGTGCAGGGCACCTGCCAGCAGGCCCCCACTTATGTCCCCTTGCGCCCTCAACCCACAGCAGTGCAGGGCACCTGCCAGCAGGCCCCCACTCATGTCCCCCTGCACCCCCACCCCCCAGCAGTGCAGGGCACCTGCCAGCAGGCCCTCACTCATGTCCCCTTGCACCCCCAACCCTCAGCAGTGCAGGGCACCTGCCAGCAGGCCCCCACTCATGTCCCACTCATGTCCCCCTGCGCCCCCACACCCCAGCAGTGCAGGGCACCTGCCAGCAGGCCCCCACTCATGCCCCACTCATGTCCCCTTGCACCCCCACTCACCAGCAGTGCAGGGCACCTGCCAGCAGGCCCCCACTCATGTCCAACTCATATCCCCCTGCCCCCAGGTCATGACGATCCTCAATCATGGCCCTTATGGCCAGCCTCCCCAGCCCAAAGACCCAACCAAGTATTGCATCCACCCACATAGAAAAGGCAATTACATGATACAACCCCAATGGCAATTATGTAAATGAACACATGTCCGTCACACACAAACAATGGGTGCAAGTGAATGTGAAAACCCATATCATGACATGCATGAAACCAATGAGATAATATCAAACATTGAAGTATGAAGAAAACAATGTATTAAACACAACATGAATGTAATTAAAATCCAACACACAACAATAGGAATAATAAAAGAAAAGCTGAATGTCTGCAAAAGAATACAAATCAAGAAATCATAATCCAAAGAAATCCAAAAGAAATGGTGTCCAAAGTCACAGTCCAACAAAGCAAATCCAAGGGAAAAAAGAAAGTGAAAACCATTGCTCCATGGTGAAAATAAAAAAAAAGAGAATAATCCAATGGTGAACTATGTACAGGTGAACAATCCAGGGTCCATGAGCCCAACTGATGAAATTAAACTTATCAAAAATTCTACCTAATAAAAAACTATATACAAAAATGTGGTGCATTCTCCAAGTACAACCAAAATAAAGAAAAAACGAAAGGAAACCTAACACTAACTATATACAATGGCGGCGGGCAAGTCCAGCGGCTCACTCTGTGGTGTCCCGGGCCAGGGCATCATCGAACTCCATGTCTGTTTGCCGGAGGCGGGCCTCTGTCCTGGCCCCGAGGTCTCGCAGCAAGGCACTCATGGACTGTTCCAACTCCCTGCGAGTTGCCGCGAGGCACTCTGCCCGCCTCCAACACCGACGCATGGAGAACTCCGCCCTGACCATGGTGAGCCGTGCCTCTTCCGCCCGTCGCTGCTCTGCACCTATCTGCTGGCCCAACCGGTGCCACACGGAAGACACTCCCATTCCTGGGTCCTCCTGCCCTCTGGCCAATGCCTGCCCCTCCGATGTTGATGGCCCCGAGCCATCATTGCTCCCACCTAGAGCCTGCTCCTGCTGTCCATGTGCTGTGTCTGATGGTGCCTGCACATCCTCCATCAGCTGGTCTCCAGTTGTGGTGTCCACCCCTGCTGGGCCGCGGACTCCCGACTGTGGCAGGGATGTGAGCTCCACCAAGCTGGCTGTGTTGGTCGGACCAGGTCCACAGGGGGCCCTGGTGGAATCTGGGCCTGAAGACGATGTGGAGAACGACTGGCGCATAGTCTCCACAGAGGAGGAGAGGTCTGCCAGAGTGTGCGACACATGTAGGAACCCACCAACCAGGGCCCCTCCCAGAAGTGCCACGTCACAGCGCTGCTCTCCATGATGGCGTGCGTCCTCCACCCAGGAAGAAAGCATGTCATCACGAATGACACGCGTGTGCAACGCGACACCAACCAGGACGGAGCCCATACGTTTGTGGGACCCCTCGTCCGCAGGTAGTGGAGAGGCAGATGACATGGCACTCTCCCCTACCTGCGATTTGGCCTGGGACGGGGCCTCCCTGCTGGTGCATGGTGGTGCAGTCACAGGGTCAGGGACAGCGACATGCACAGGCCCCTCCGCGGTGACCTTTGCTGCCTCCTGACCCTGGCCCTGGACTGCACCACTTGCATCAGTGGTACTACCCCCACCAGGCCCCATGTGCGGCTCAGTAGCGGGCTCCTCCTCCTCTGTGGAGACCACCAACCTGGATGTCTCCACACTGTCTTCCGCCAGATGGAGATGTGCCCGACATGGCAACCCCAGAGGCAGCAGTGGGTGGGCAACTGGGTCCTGGGGCTGGGCTGTGGAGCGATGGTATCCCAGTCGGGAGTCTTCTGTTCCAGCAGGGGTGGACACAGCAACTACACCCCTGGCTGATGTGCAGGCAGCAAATGGCAGGGCACGTGGGCAGCAGGCAGTCAGACAGCAGCAAATGGCAGGTGGGAGTGTGCTCGGGGCTCTAGGGGGCAGTAATTCGGCCTTCTGGGCAGGAGCGTGGACTTCCGTGTGTTTTTTCGAGTGGCCAGCTTGATGCAGAGTGATTTGGCACGTGAAAAAATTGCACGTCAGAGTGTAATTCGAGGAAAGGGCCTTAGCGCGTAAGCGTGTCAGCACACGCACGTGATTTCATTGGACCAAAGGCCCTTACTGCGTAATCGCATAAGTTACATTACACGCGCGGCTGTTTCCCTCATAGCACGTGATGACAGAGCACACGTGCAAAAACTGCACGCATGAGTGTCATCGCCTTAGCGCGTAAGCGCGTAAGTTACATTACGCGCGCGGGCGTTTCCCTCATAGCACGTGATGGCAGAGCACATGTGTACAAACTGCACGTCCGAGTGTTATCATGTGTAATTGGAGGAAAGCGCCCGCGTACACGCGTATCTGACGTGTACGTGTGGGCTGGTTTAAAAGCTACGCGTAGGACGCAATTTCCTTGTACGTGCTTTCAATGGAGAGCGAGTGGGTGAAATCTGTACTTCTTGTCGGTTCACACGCGATTACTTCACAGCGTTTCTAGTTCGTACTCCCTGTTACCTCTGACAGCTCTTTTCTGAATTTTTGTTGGGCCTGTTTCCTCAAACAGAGTTCACTTCTCCTTTTGTCCTGTCTCCTCAGACAGTGTACAATTCTTCTTTTGGCGGGGGTGTTGCCAACACGCACACACACGTATTTTTCACGTTCTTTTTCCAGGCAGACGGTGAGTTCCGTGTACTTAGCAACTGTGCTTGCCCCGTGTGTCGCGTTCCCCTTCAGAGGTCATTGTATGCTGAGTGTATTATGCATACGCTTATTTTTGTGTTTCTGGGTGACACAGCGTAGTGCGGGTTCATTTTTTCCCGCACGTGGTCTACAAGGGGTTGCGTGCACGTTAATTTTTGATTTGGGGCTGCCTGTACGTTGTGTGACCCGTCATCTTCCCCCAGGGGTCACAGACAGCCTTGTTAGAGCACTAGGGTACGAATTCCATCTAGTATCCTACCCCTTTGACCCCCAATTGCCCAGGACAATAGTTTACTGCAGCTCCCATACGCACAACAACATCAGTGCCATGGTTGGGAGGCGACCAAGCGGTAAGGGAGGCAAACATGGCCGATCTTCAAAAGGTGGGCGTCGTGGGCACAGTAGGAGACATGGCCGGGATTTGCAGGGTGCCCCTATACCCCCATGTGTGGAGGAACAATCAGGGACACCCATGCCCCCCCCCCATGGTTGAGGGAAACGTGGCTGACACCATCCCAGCTCAGCCCCTGTTGGACCAGCCCATTGTGGCACCTGACATGGCACAGGATGATTCCCTGGCTGACTTCCAGGTCAGCAAGTCTAGGCCACGTGTGGCTGTGTAAGTTGTTGTCGCCAAGCCACATTGATCTGGGGCAGCTATGTCATCTGCTGCCCCAAGTATGCAGGGTGGGGAGGCTGCAGGGGCAGCTGCAGCTCCATCCGCCCCAGCTCTGACTCTCCCAGCCAGGACAGTGTCAGTCCAGGTCCATCAAACTGACGTTCTCCCTGCCAACATTACCCTGCAACCAATGCCTTCATCAAGACCTATGGTCATTCTGCATTCCCACACTCCTACTACCCAGTCCACCGGTGATTCTGCCCCTACTGACCACTCTGGCTCTGCTCCACCTTTAAAGAAGAGGAAGAAAGGTGCTCTGGCACGACAGTCTGAGACCCCAGACACGGCTACACACTCCGGTACCTCAAGGAAGCCTTGCTTTAATGAGGTTGAACTTGATGCACGAAATGCTGGTGACTGCAGGGTCCAAGACCACAACTGGTCAATGTAAGGCACACTGGAAGATCATCGCCGACCGCATAAGTGCCCTTGGATTTGTGAGGCGCACAGCTGATGATTGCTACAAGCGGTGGAATGACCTGAAACGCAGAGCAAAGAACAAGCTGGCCTCAAATCATGCCGCTACTCTGGTGACTGGCGGTGGGTCTCCACAAGAGGACAACGAACTCACTGAACATGAGTCTGTTGCTGGGGCCTTCGTCACAGAGGAACAGATCCAAGGTGTGGGAGAACTACCTGATTATGATGCATTGTCCGGTGAGTGCCCATGCATGTGTGTGTAATGCATGTGTATGTTGTTTGGGTGACGGGTTCTGATTGAGTGCCAGGTGAGGGTGTGTGTGCCTGATTCGTATGGGTCACCCATGTGCTTCATCCAAAACATTCAGCGGCCTTGGATTTGGGTGTGACAGTATGCCTTCTGCCCACAGTAGTAATTTAGCGCAACATTACGGCAGTTGCCCTGGAAGTGGCATCTTGCAACAACATTGTTTGTATTTTTCAGTGTTCGTTCAGGCTGATTGTTTCAATTCTCCCACTTTTGCTACACATTCCTCAGCCCTATTGTCACATTTGCGACATGCTTCTGTCATTGATGAACCCCACATTGGCCCACATGTGATACCTTGTTGGGTGAATGATTTGACCATTCAGTTTGATTGCGTATTGGCCTGATCACATACATTTTTGGGGTCTGTTTGAATGTGGAACATGATAGTTGTTTCCTGTCATGTTGAAGTGCACAACCATTGATGTGTACATCGGCCTGCAATCACTGTATTTTTGTACACTGGATGTGTTGCAGTGTGTGGCACATGGCTATTTTGTCACACTATGTAGCATTTTTCATCTCATCATGTCCATCTCACATGGATGGCTGACAGTACTCATTCACTGACAAATGGATGTACTTGTGGAATGTACCATGGCTATGGTACATGCCATCTGTGTGATGGCATGTGTCATATATGTGTATTGGACATGCGACTCACAGGCCAATGTGTGATGGCACTGCTACCCAGCATGCAGCAAATGTGTTACTCTTCCATCTTGGTGTCATCATTGTCTGCCTTTTGCCTCCCCTTCCAACTCAGTGACAGTGCATGCATGGCAGGGTTATAGTCATGTGGGACATGTGTAAATCATGTACTGGTTCTGTAGCTTGTCAGGCCTATTTGTGTGCTATGGTGCTAATGCCTGTTTCTATTTTTTGTCTTTCCTGTTTTTGAAGGGGATGACGCACTTGATGCTGTTGAGGTTGAGGAGATGGTGCAGACCCAGGAGGGATCTCAGGCACGACCGGGCACCTGTGGGGAACGTGGTGGGGTGGTGGGTGAGAACTCAATCTTGCTGCAGATCATTCTGTCCAGGGGTGTCTCTGGGTGCACCTCCCCAGACCTCTATTCTGGTGCTGATTCGGATGTTGAGACCTATGTGCCGTCACAGGTAAGTGTTTCTGGCAGGGATTCTTTTCTGTCCAACCCACCTGCACCAGGGGTAGAACCCTCTATGGGGATGTCAGTGTTGGTAAGTCCGCCTTTGGCAGTTACGGATGCAGGGTTACACTCCACAACATCTGATCCTGTTCCTGGGCCAGCAGATCAGAGGGGGAATGCAGTTCTGCAGCCTCAGGCAGTGCCGGCACAGCAAGGCGCAGATCGCCTTGCCCCAAACAGGTGTGGTGTCCGCCGACGCGGTGGCCGTATGCCACCAGGCAATACCGCATGGGAACAATCCATGTACGGTATGGCAACCCAACAGGCAGCATCAGTTGAGATGATGGCTCAAGCAATGGAGAGGGTGGCCACTTCCATTGTCCCCCCTGAAAGGCAGATGGAGCAACTACAGCAGGCAACAGACTCCATTTGCCAATCACACAGCGAGGACATGTTGGCGTCCAACAGGGACAGACGGGCGGCACTGGAGACTCTAAGCCAATCGATATCAATAGAGTCCCAGGGCCAGGGGGAAGCCCTGAGGGTAGAACTCCAACAATTCAGGGAGACTCTTGTTGACCTTGAAGCTTCCACTAACTAGAGGACAGAACAGAAGCTAGAGCGGCTCACATGTTCGCTCTCAGCTCAGATGCAGGCAACTCGGGAGGAGATCCGGGCATCACGTCAGGTGGTGCATGGGGATCTCCGCACTATAATCCTCCAGAAGGAGACCACCACACCTGCATGCTTGCTGCCATGGAGGACCATACCAGGGCTTTGCATGGGCTGCCTCCCATAGCACCACCACCTCCTGTGGCAGCAGCAGAGGGTGATGAGAGCGACAGCAGCAGTTCTCCCACATTGGCATAGCCGTGCAGGCCATGAGCCCATGGAGGTGTTTTTTTTTCCCAACATCCACACAGGTGGCTGTTGGTGCGCACCCTGTCCTCGGACCTCCTGGGTGGCCTCCCTCTCCCCCCCCCCAGCCCCCACATGGCCATTTTTGATTTTTTCTTTTCTTTTTACAGTGTGTTGCCTTGTGTGGCTCCTGTGGGAATCCACTGTATTCCGGCTGGGCACATGCAGGCTTGTCCTGAGTTTGGGTTAGATGCTTGCGTTCATGAGACACACACTGCTCCTGCTTCCCGTTTCCATGGGCTTGCAAAGGGTGTGCCCAAGTGACAGTGACTTACACAGTGACGTTGGACTCCCATGAGCTGTGTGGGCAGTCTGTAGTCAATACTGTGTATACATTCCTAGTGGATATTGTTGTTGTATTGTACACTGCATGGTGTATTGATATGTGGTTGTGCATCCATGTCTTCCTCCTAATTTGCAGGTTCATTCCTCATGTCTTCACAAGGCCTTCTACTTTGGAGATGGAGTTCATGTTGTAAGCAGTGCACTTACACATTTCCGTGGCAGCAACCCTGTACAGTTGGAAGTGGTCGATGTGCTGGCATAATCAGGTTGTAAGACTACCACTACTTTAACTTAGTACTATCATGTTTATGCTATGTTTGAGGTTGTGTAGCTGCATTGTATTGTTGGTAAGTATTTGGTCATGTGTGTTGTTAGTTCTACATTACTGGGAGCATATTGTGTGTGGCCAGTTTCCATTAGGGACACTGTACTTTGTCACACTTGTGTCATGTTTTGGGGATTGATTTGTTTGCTCTCACATAGCATGACATACCATGGTGTGTTGGGTGGAGGTGCTGGGGAGGGGTTGGGTGACATGGCACTGTTGTCATGTTGTATTTTGCAAGGGGGTAATGAATTTAGCAGCATAGAAGTGTGTCTTTTGATGACACAGCATTGGTGGTGTTTGTGTAGGCAGGGATGCACACAATGTACCACTTCCAGGTGACCAATCTCAGGCTGGTATGGTTGTGACAGTTGACTGTCCCTTATGTCATCATCATTGATTGTCGGATGGTATGTACCAGGGCTGTTTGCACTCCACAGGTGTGTGATTTTAGGAGAAGTAATTAGCCACAAGCTGCGTACGGGCTGCCTCACCCCGTGCCCTTTCCCCTCCCATGCGCAGCAGGCATGCATGTGGTTGGGGATGTGGGGGCACCACCATGTCCACAGGCAGGCCCCGGCGTGTTGCAACGTTGTGCAGGACACATGCTGCCACTATGATCCTGCACACTACTGGGGGAGCGTATAACAGCTGCCCGCCAGAACGGTCAAGGGAGTGAAAGCTTGACTTGAGCACTCCGAATGTGCGCTCCACTATGCCCCGGGTTGCAATGTGGGCTGTGTTGTATCTTACCTGAGGTGGCGTGGTGGGGTTCCGAATTGGCGTCATCATGTGGGTGCTCAGAGGGTAGGCATAGTCCCCTGGGGAGGTGGTGATGGGTATCATTAGTGGGGTTGTGACATTACTCAGTATCTGACATGCATGCATGTGCTGTGGCATTTATACTCACCGAGCAGCCATGTATCGCCATGCCGCCCAGCTTCTAGGTCCTGGTTTAGTGTTGACATTCTGTAAATAAAACTGTCGTGGGTGGACCCTGGATAGTTGGCATATACTGAGATGATGATTCCCTTGGCATCACATTCTACCTGGACGTTAATGGAATGCCAGTGCTTGCGGTTTCTATAGATGTGCTCTGATGCCCTGGGGGAACCTAGAGCCACATGGGTGCAATCAATGCTCTCCTAGGACTTTGGGTTTTGTGCCACCCCGTAGAAATCCTGCACGGCAGCCTGCCTTTCTGCTGGTGTTCTGGGCAGGTATATGTGCCTGCAGACTGATGGGCGTGCAGTCATGATGGCCAAGACCTGGTGTAGGCAGCGTGACTGCGTGGTCTTTGACACCCCCCCACTATAGCAAATGTCCCAGGGGGCTGAGTGCTTGGGAGCACAGGGTGGGTGATGTGAGGTCATCCTCCCACTCACTCACCAGGTCGAGTATTATGTGAGGTGGAAACCTGTACCTCCCATACACCTGGTCATCAGGCATCCCAAAAACGCTGGTTCTGGGTGTGAACATTCTGGGCCTGACTATCCTCCTCCTCCTCCTGCGGTATCCCAGGACCACTGCTGCTAGGAACGGTATATTCATCCTGGCGTCTGAGCTTGTTTGTTGTTTGCGGCACTTTTATGCTGCGCGGGTCCACGTACGCCTGCTTCCTGCTGGCGTACATGTTTCTGGATTAGCGTGTCTTTTTTGGCACCCTGTTAGCCCCGTTCTAATCCATGAATACATGTTTTCAACGTGCTTGTGGGCATTCCGCGCATTTGCCTCCTGTACTTCCCCCGTGACGCCCACATTTTCACACGTTCCCCATTCTGCTTGTAACGCCCTCTGTTCCTCCTACTTTTGTTGTGTGCGCCGCGCTATGTGCGATTTCGCTGTGCACGTAGCGCACGCTGTTTGGAGACGTGTGCGTCAGCGTGCGCCACGCAGAATTTTGGCGCACATCCTGGGATTTACACGTGCACGAACTTCCATGAATCGCTGTGCGCGGGTTTCGCTGCGATTTTCCTACTGCCACTGCGATTCGCACGCTTTCGCACGCTTTCGCACGCTTTCGCACGCTTGTGCTGAAAATTTCAGGGCACATTAATTCCATGAATTGGCCTGAAAATCTGTCTCTTTGCTACTAACCTAAAAATTACACCCTGAGTACCATTCTTCTGGCAGCTGGCAGTCCACAATTGATCCTAGCATTATGGAAGCTCCTCTCCCTGGTGCACCTATAAAACTGAATTCTGTCAAAAAACATTAAAGTGAAATAACAAATCGCATTTCTTATCATGAACATCTTTCTGTGTTGACACAAAATAATTATTTCATCAATATTGTCTCAACAGTATGTTGTTTTAACAAGGAAATAATTACTCTCTAATAACGAAGTCTATATTGGCTCAAAGAAATTCAATCAAATGTAGATATATTTTGGGACAATTATATTCACATCATCAGGAACAATATTTCATATTCCTTAGCCCAACGCCATAAGGGGCCGTTAACTGCTCTTAAGCTTGTCTTGTCCCCATTCACAGGGGGGGGTGGGAGGGTCCTTTTTCACTGGGAGCCTACAGGGGAGTGAATGATCCTGGAAATGTAATCAGACCCTTTTGTATGTCTAATTCTGCTGCTCATCTTCATTGAAGATGAAACCCCAGGACCAATTGAATTGTGTCTCACATTGCAAGGAATATGCTATAAGGGAGAACAACCTTACCTGGTGTTGACATCCAACCTGACATAGAGTGAATCTGTTGGGGAGGAGACAGCCATAGTCGATGCTGTAGCTATTGCATGGAACCAGCGATTCCCGGAGGTAACCACTGAGTGTACAGGGTGGACTAGTGCCTCGCAGAACATCGCCAAGTCTAGGAACAATGACAAAATCAGGTTTTCCACTCATATCCTGAGAGACGCTGATAAAGCCAGCAAAGGAGATACTTGCAAGCTCATGAGAAGGCTGCCACTGGAGAAATCAAGAGAAAGAGAGGCAACAGGAAGCACATGAGAAGGCTTCCGCCAGAACCGGCATGCCCTCGAGGTGGCTGGAGGAAGCCAGAGAATGAGGTATCTGCAAGCCACTGTGAAGGCTGTCCATCTGCTAGCATCAGAAAGCGGGCCAAGGCCAGGGAGCCTGCTGCCCCCAGAACCACTCACCCTCCCTGGAGATTGTACTGTATAGCATCAGCTACTTGGTTTGAACAAGAAAAAGGATGGTGGGTGGTTGAGACTGTTGGCAAAGATCAAAAACAGAGAACTGGGATGTACATTTCTTTTCAATGAACATTTATTTTCAAGAATTGTTAAGTGAAGAGAGGTCAGCTAGGGGTGTTTGGTTACTTTTTCATGTGCCTAAAGACAAGCTGGTGGCAGCAAACATATGTTTACAATATTTGCGATATTTCTAAAGTGCACATTCGTGTTTACTGTGAATGGCTACTAAACATGGCCGGAGCCATAAAATGGCCATGCCGCTAGAGTTGTGCTAGTTGTTTGACCACATTGTTGTTTTGCCTTCTTTCTGCCTTGCCAGGTCAGGAAATCCCATGTAAGGTTATGCACTTGCACGGAAAGTTGCTGTTTTTGTGGGCTAGTGTAGCCTTTGTGCATGTGTTTGGCCCTGCAAGGGGATGGTACTGTCTGGTCCCAGTCCACATCGATGGTCCCTGAAAGCCTAGGTGTGTGGCATGAGTGAAACCCACAGTGGTCCCTGATTGGATCACTGCTGGCTGTTTGAATGGTGCAGATTCTAACAATTAGTGGGCTTGGACTTCCATCCAGTAAGAATCTTGGATAAGAAGTGGAATTGTGCAGTAATTACTTGAGATCAGAATTGGAGCCAAGTATCCTGTGTAGAATAACTGCCAACTGAAGATCTTTGGATGACTGCCAAAGGGCCCCAAATCCCTTTCTGTGTTCGGCCTGGAGAACCCCTGCTGGGCTACCTGATCTGCGAAGGCTCTGAGCAGTGCTTCAAAACTTGGACTAGTTGGAAAAACCAGCTCAATGTGTGCTCGAGAATGTAGCCACCCTCAGCCTTCCGAAATGTGTTCTCTACTGGGCTACCTTGCTAGAACCGTTGCTGCTATGCATTAGTCATTGACGCATAGGAGTGTTTGCCAAATGTCAGCTTCCCACGTTCAAGAGATACTACACACAATAGTCTTCTTCAACTGGGACTGGAAGGACACCTTCCATGCAGTGGCTGTTGCTGTAACTATCCATCCACTGTCTGGTGAAGTGTTCTGAAGAGGTCTGCCTTGGTACATTCTGCATTTCTTCATCATCAAGGGTTTCACTCTGCTCTTGGAACGAACCGAAGAATCTTTGCATCTGCAGCTCCTGAGCACCTCTCCTTGGAACCAATGGCAGGAAAACCTACCTCCAGCAATCCGCAGTCGACCCACTGAGTCATCTGGGAAAATCAGAGTCATGGGTTAAGTAAACACATGTGCTTTGTACCCCCCTGTTATCCTTAGATAAAGCTTTGAAAACATTTTGGTTATTCCATTCCATCCCTTTTTGATCATTGTGTCTAAAAGCAGCTGTACCTTAATTTTACCTACCAATAAATGTGTTGCTAATCTTCTCTGGACATTCACCAATGAAAGAGCCTTACCTGCTTAATGCATTTTTTTGTGGCAAAGCTTTGCGACATTTGGACAGAAAGCCCCACTCTTCATAGGGATTGGACTTCTGAAGTTAAGGCACATTTCTTGTGACTTGGTTCTGTCCTACTGCATCACTTACTTTCTATTGTTGAATAAGTTATTGAACGCACTCATAAGAACCTGTGTTTACTATATATGTTTATAATTGAGTATTGTGTAATATTATCACCTGTTAGTTTCATTCCTAGTGTGATCTGTAGGCCTAGAATTAATTTAGTGTGTTTGTACTTATCTGTCTAAATTTAATTATTGCTTCACTGTGTGTATTCATTGTGGAATTCTAACCCCACTCACACCCTCCTGAGAATAGCATTGACTTCTCTCCTCTTCTACCTTGATTGAGTTTGGCTAACCCGTGAGAGTTACCCTGCTCAATATAAGTAGGGGGGCCTCCTTAAATCTCTCCACTAGGCCAGATTCTAGAAATCCATCTTAACATTGATGGCAATACCAGGCACATGATCTTAGTATGTTGGTGATTTGGTTAGAAAACCTGCAATGTTGGGAGACCACCAGGCACAATTTTTCAGCACCTTTTAAAGGATTGAATTAACTGGAATATCACTGAAAATCAGCCATTTGGCATGTATACCTCTGCATGTTACCCATGCCTGTCATTTAATGCAAAGATCCAATACATAGTCAACATATACACTGTTTTAAATGCTGTGAGTGAAATGCCGTGAAGTGAAAGCAATACCTGACTAAAGCGGTGTGAATACCTGGCGGATGCAATACTTAACCAATTATACACCTGGGCATATCGTGGAAATTCCTGTTAAACAGGGGGAGCACCTGGGCATATAACAGATAGACACTGGTATGTGATATAAATGCATGTTAAATTATGAGAGTAAAGGCCATATGTTGTCAATATCCTTCCAATACCTTTGAGATAGTGTGAGTACCAGGGTATATGAAGCACTAGCCGGCAGATGACATGATTATTATTCCTTATGAAGTTACTAACTGCCACTGATTTGAGTATCTTGTCATGCACATAATTACAAAACCTGGCAACTCACATACTATTTTCAGTATACAGGCAAACCAACTGCTATTTTACATTCTTTACAGATACTGTAGACGTAATTTTGATTAGAAATTCTTGCCAGGAGGTGATATGCTATTTTGTATGTTAGGTCAAATATTGGTATTTCACCTGTCTCAGATATCTTTATTTTTGATGGTGCACCAAAGTCCTTACCCTTTGTAATGTCTTACATGAGTAAATATCATGCATCTATGGCATATTCACTACATAACTTCCACTTGGAATAGGCCCTTTTGTTTGCCTGGTGCGAGACATCTTCATGTGGTCTGACCTAAACCTAATTTCCTATCTGAAAAAAGCACTGGCTTTCACAATGTTAACTTGAGCGGACAGAGACATGTCTTCATAAAAAATAAAGGATATATTTGTTTACTGTGTAGGCCGATGCCCAACAGATAATCATGGCCTGAAATGATTTCTATTGTTTGGATCTTACCAAAATAAGCTTATTGTTTTGCCAACTTATTTGAAAATGACGTGTTCTTGTCCATTCATTGATGGAACTAAGACAGTCCTGGACCATCATGAAATCATATTTCTCTCCTGCCTGTCGGTAGCACAGAGACCGAGGTGGGGGAATTCATGCATTATGAACACTGTGAACAGCAACTTGCAGAAATCATTCTCTGACCATCGGTATACCCTATGTGACAGAGTAGGAGGTCTAAACAAATGGTCCCTACCTTCTTTCAGACCCAAAATCAAAAGCATCCAGGTGACCCATGAATGGATGAATGGTGATTGGCCACCATGTATGTTGCACCAGTAAGTTTCATTGGGGCCTAGTAGCCATGACATTTGGCTGTGGCCTCTGTACATGTTGCACCAGTAGGTTATTTTGGGGCCCACTAGCCATGACTTTCAACACAGAGACATTTATCCCCTGCCCTAGTAGATGTCACTGCAGGTGTACAATTTACTTGTTTTCACTCTCTCCCCATTCCCACAGGATTCCCCCTATATTCCGTCAACAATGGCAACAAACTACACATACAGTTAGATTGACCAAACAATGTCCGTGGGATTCCAAAGAGTGTTCCCCCAAAAATGCTTCAAAATCCCAAACTCTTTCCTGCCCTCACAGGCATTCACCAAGTGCCCTCCCCCATCTTTACAAGGTCTCCCCATCCCCCTCAATTGCTTGTTTTCCTGGTCCCTACCCCCTATCACTGTTTAGTTCATGTGACACATTTTCTTCTTTGAGGTGATTGAAATGAGAGTGCTGAATTTCAGGAGTTGTGTTGCGTTAAATCTGATCACTTTAACTCGCTCTTAACAAATGTTTTTTCACTGAATATCAAGGGTTTTGCTATGCCTTAGCTTCCTCAGGGCCATCTGTGGTAACCGTACATTTGGTTTCTTTTGGGCACACTATCCATGGCCTTCAGCCATTAACAGCGGCCATAGCAGAAGATATTGCATAGATTCCTGAGGTATCACTAGCTATGGCCTTTGGCCATGACCTCTGTATGTGTTGCAACAATATCATTCTTTTGGGCCCACTAGCCCTGGCCACTGGTCACATCACACCATTCATTTGTTACCAGACACACATTGGCCCCTGCCCAATAGATGTAAGCACTGCAAATGTTAACACTTTTATTTAACACCTTATTCCCATGATAATTTCACATGAATCATTTCCAATAACAGAAATTCCTGTGGTAGAATGACAGTTCGCCAATTCCCACGATAACAGAAATAATTGTTCAGAATTAAAAAGTATTCCATGTCCCCACAGGCACTCAACATGTGTCCCCCTTCTTTTTTCCTGGTCTCCTCACGCCACTCAATTGCTTTTTCCCTCATAACCCTTTCCCATTAGCCCCTATCACTCATTGCTTCCTGTGATGCACATTGTTTCGTAAAACATTTTGCGGGGTTGCCGCTATAATCTCATGACATTCATGTGGTCTTCCCCTGATAAATTGAAACATTTCTATTCCTAACTCGCTTCCCAACCCACATCCAATCCCCAAATTCGCATCGCGTCTACTTTCCTACTCTCAACCTTAAGCATGATGTTATTGCTATTGCTATTGCTATTTATATAGCACCTATGGCCAGGCATTCAAAGCATTGTCGTTCAAAAGATTCAAGGTTCCCCTAGGCGTGAATACATAAACAGAAGAGCTGTGATTATCTTTCTGATGTTGCGATTGTTAATAGGTTGTGGGGGAGTTCATTCCAAAGTTTGGTCAAAATCTGCCTTGTGGTTTTCACACCATGGCTGTTCAAAAACTGCACTTAATCTATAAAGGAAAATTAATGGGAGTGGGCTGAAAACTGAGTTTTTATGGGGGTTTTTTAAATACATTTTTCATGTTTTAACAAATTGCTCCCAAAATTTCCAGTTTGAGGGGGCCCACGAATTCCTTTTGGTTACAGAATTTCATCCACATCCACCCAGCGAGTCTAAAGGTAATAGCTTCTCTCAGCCTCTCTGCTGCAAAGTGCAAAGACCGATGTGAAGGTTTCAAGGAGCAAGGGGCGCCCGTTCTCTGTCAAATATTTTAAAAACTGCTGGACTATTTTACCACAAATCCATCAAGGCAATTAAGTCAGTACTTTGTGCCCAAATTGTTTCCTATTTGGTGTAAATCTGCCTGTGAAAGCAAAAAGAAGATATTGAGGCTGAGTACCCAAAAGGAAATACACCAAACGCAGGTTCAAAAGATACAGAGATCTTTATTCTACAACTGAACAGTTTCAAAGGACAAAGCAACAGATAGCTATCAGGCCATCACTACAACACAGCGAATTCCATCCCTGTGTGGTGTGTTCAGTGAGTGGGACTGTACATTAGAATAGTCACACCTTTTATACACTCCAAAACATGATGTCCAACCCACTTGTAAGTGAATGAATCTCGGATCTAGGGTTCGTGCCGAGTTTGTTCCTAATTTATGCATCTATACATTTAAGGGTTATCCTTAATACATTTGCCAACAAGTTACAATAGCAACAGTGTGTCTTTGGATTTCATATTGAGCATTCGTACACATTTATACAATATAGTAAAACAAGTGTTCACATTAGATGCTTGAACAGTATTGTGCACAATATATGCTCATGGATTAATTTCGTTCCTAGAGGTAATCCTCTACACACAGGTCAACGAAGGGCAAGGTCTCAGTACATGACCCTAACATTTGGCCTGCGGGCATTTTACACATTAACTTGTACACAGAGGTCAAGACGGCCATGTTACATTCAGAACGACACTGTCCACCATCTTAGAACACAGGGTGACTTTAGAGTGAGAATCTAAAATGGCAGATGAACCTAAAATGGCGGCTAACACAGATCTAAGGTCAGGACCTTGCAACGCGGATTTCCTCGCAGAGTGACTTGGCCTAGGCCAATATATATACATACGATCTAGAGGGTATAATATGATTTCCCGTTTGAAATGCCAAGCATTTTTCAATCTACGGCTGTTCAAAAACTGCAGTTTTTCTTTATGGGAAAATGAATGGGAGCATGCTAAAAACGTTTTTTTATTTGTTTTCTTAACGTTTTCATTTTATAACAAATTGTTTACAAAATGTCCAGTTTGAGGTGGCTCTTGACACCCTTTATATTTGGAAAATGTCATGCAATCCAGCAAAGCCAATATAAAGGTTTTAAGGATCAGGGGGCCCTCCGTTCTCTGTTGAATATTTGAGAAATGACTTGAAGGGTTTACCCCAAACGAGCCAAGGAAAATTAAAGATTTCTACCCAAGCTGTTTCTTATTTGATCCAAATGTATATAGTGGTTTTCATGCCATGACAGTCCAAAAAATACACTTTTTCTCTATGGAAAAATTACGATCATCACTTCCCACATTGGCTGAATTTCAAGTGTTTTGTTGTGCTTAATCTGGTGACCATAACTGTCAATTAATGAAAGTTGTTTCAGTGAATATACATATATATTCTAATTTTCAGTAGGCAATTTCATGCTGGGCCCCTATGAATTACATCATTGTATTGCTGTTCTGTTTTTATTAGCTCATTTTAAGTTTGTTTTTTTTTCACCTCATTAGATGTATCTTTTTGATGATATCCTTTCTTGATTTAGGAATTGTTGAGGTATACGCCCTGCAGGTTGTCCATTTTAACTAGCAACTTTGCCTTTTTGTGTACATTATATCTAAGTATGGGAGGGATGTGTCCAGTTTTTATTCAATCAACATTGCAATTTGCATATCCTTTCTCTTTGTACATCATGCAATTCTGATAATTATTCTATTTTGTCCATGGTGCATCATATTGATTCTTCCCACTAAGGGCTACACTAGTTTTCATTAAGGGGGTAATTCATAGAAACCAGCACACAAGAGGCGCATGCGGCTGGCGCACAGTGTGCACGTGCGACAGTCTGTGCCAGCCGCGTGCGTCAAAACCCATTTCAGCGCACAGCGTATTCATGGATTACAACATCCATAAGCAGCCGTGGCGCAGAGTGGTGCATCAACCCTGCAGCAGCACCAGTTACACCCCCAACCCCGCCCCGTGGGCCATGAACAGTGCACAAATCCAGTAAATGGCGCAAAGCACAGTGGACCAGCATACAGCCCCCAACCACGTAAAACTCCCCACGCACCCCTCGGAATACACGTACCCTGCTCGCGCTAGGCCAATCGCGTGTAAAACTCCACGCGCCCCCCTCGGAATACACATACCCCGCTCACGCTTGGCCAATCGCGTGAAAAACTCCCCGCGCTCCCCTCGGAAGAATACACGTACCCCGCTCGCGCTAGGTCAATTGCGTGTAAAACTTCCCACGCACCCCTCGGAATACACGTACCCAGGGCAATCGCAGGGAGTTTTACACGCGATTGGCCTAGCGCAAGCATGGTACGTGTATTTTGGGGGTGTGCAGGAAGTTCAACACGCGTTTTCGCATTCGCGAGAGGGGAATGTGTATTCCTAGGGTGCCCCAACGTGAATTGCCAGTGTGTGCCCTCCCAGGTGTGACCTCTCCACCTCCCAGGCCCTGCAGTCAGCCCACAACACAGGGGACTACCCTGCACCCCTGGCCATGCCCCACAGGCAGCCCATCCACCCTCCCCACACCCTGCAGGCAGCCCATCCACCCTCCCCATACCCCGCAGGCAGCCCATCCACCCAGGGCATGCTCCGCAGGCAGCCCTTCACCCCTGGGCATGCCCCCCAGCCATCCCACATGTCACCATGCACAAGTGAGCACTGACACATGTTCCCCTGCACCCCTACCCACCCTGCATTGACAGGCACCTGCCAGCAGGCCCCGACACATGTCCCCCTGCACTCCCACCCACCTTGCATTGACGAGCACCTGCCAGCAGGCCCCGACACATGTCCCCACCCAACATGTCATAAAGATGCACATTCATGGGCCTCATGTCCACCAAAATCCCACTGCACGCCACCCTAGTCCTGAGACACAATCAAGTTTCCCATCCACCCCACACTGAAAGGCCTATTTCTTGTCACAAACCAAAAGTCAACTATGCACATCAACACATGTCCGTCACACACACTGTGTGCCAGTGATTTTGCAAACCCACATTGTGACATGCAGTAAACCAATGAGCGAATACCACACATGGAAGTAAGAAATCAAAATGTATTGTGCACAAAATTAAGCAAATGGAATCAAAGCATGAAAATAATATTAATAAAAAAAGAAGAATGCATGTCCAAAAAATAAAATGAAAATAATGAAGTCACAATCCAAAGTCATCCAAAATAAAGTCAGTGAAAACTCCTTGTCCACCAAAGCAAATCCAAAGGAAACAGAAATTTCAAAATCCATTGATCCATGGCAAAGTAAAACACAATTATTGCAGAAATCCACAGTCCAACTATGTACAGAGATTAAAACCAGGGTCCATGAGCCCAACTAATGAAATGAAACCTGTAAAAAAAAAGTACCTAACTAAGAACTATATACAAAAACGTGGGGCATTGTCTAAGTGTCCCAAAAGAAAAAAAGAAGAGAAAGGAAACCTAACACTAACTATATACAATGGCGGCGGGCAAGTCCTACAACTCATTCTGTGTTGTTGTGGGCCAGGACATCATCGAACTCCATGTCTATCTCCTGGAGGCGGGCCTCTGCCCTGGCCCCGAGGTCTCGCAGGGATGCATCCATGGCCTGCTCAACTCCCTGCGAGTTGCCTCGAGGCATTCAGCCCGCCTCAATTCCCGACGCATGGAGAACTCCGCCCTGACCATGGTGAGCCACGCCTCTTCCGCCCACCGCCGCTCCGCATCTATACGCTGGCCCAACCGCAGCCACACGGTAGACACACCCATTCCAGGGTCCTCCTGCACTCTGGCTGATGCCTGCCCCTCTGATGTTGATGGCCCCGGGCCATCATTGCTCCCACCTAGAGCCTGCTGCTGCTGCTGTCCATGTGCCCTGTCCGATGATGCCTGCACATCCTCCATCTGCTGGTCTCCAGTTGTTGGAGTGTCCACCGCTGCTGGACCGCCGACTCCCGACTGTGGCAGGGATGGGATCTCCACCAAGCTGGCTGTGTTGGTCAGGCCAGGTCCACAGGGGGCCCTGGTGGAATCTGGGCCGGAAGACGGCAGGGAGAGCAACTGGCGCATAGTCTCCACAAAGGAGGAGAGGTCCGCCAGAGTGCGCAACACATGTAGGAACCCACCGACCATGGCCCTTCCAACTGTGCCACGTTGCCACGCAGCTCTTTGTGGTGGCGTGTGTGCTCCCCCAAGGAAGCACGCACGTCATCACGAATGACATGCGTGCGCAACGCGACACCAATCAGGACGGAGCCCATACGGTCATGGGACTCCTCATCCGCAGGTAGTGGAGAGCCAGATGACGTGGGCCTCCCCCTACCTGCGGACGGGCCTGGGATCGGGCATCCCTGCTGGTGCATGTTGGTGCAGTCACAGGGTCAGGGATAGTGACCTTCACAGGCCCCTCAGCGGTGACCTGTGCTGCATCCTGATCCTGGACTGCACCACTTGCACCAGTGGTACTACCCCCACCAGGCTCCATGTGCGGCTCAGTAGCGGGCTCCTCCTCCTCTGTGGAGACCACCAACCTGGATGTCTCCCCACCGTCTTCCGCCATTGCAAGCCCCTGTGGGGGCTAACCCGGCCCTTCCGCTACAGCCGTAGTGGCAGAGGCGGCACCAGTCCACTCGCTCCCGGATGATGGCAATTCCTGGGAGGGTGTCTGGGCCTTGCGTCGCTGCCCGGTGGAGGCATCCCCGCCGCTTAGCTCCACAGCTCCATCTCCGCCCTCTTCTTCACTCGAAGCTGCGTACAGGGAGACATAGAACACAAGCATCAGGGTACTGTACAATAGTCCCCTAGATAGGAAGCAATAACACATGAGTGGCACTGTCAAATGTCACTTCCATCCTGTCCCTCCAGAACACATGGGTCAATGCAGGCAACACACATGCAGAAACAGGAACGGTGCATGCAATCAACATCAGCATCCATGTACAAGGGCCTCTATGGACATACATGTTGCCTTTAAACAAACATGCATCATGGCTCATAATGATCCCATGCACACACATCACCGGAGGGTCATGCATCATGGCTCGTACACCACAGACACAGTGGATACAAGGGTGACCAGACTGCATAAGTGAATCTACACATCGTCACAGACATGTGTCATGCATCCATGGCCTTTCAAAGTCACACACACGATTCTCAGACACACAGACATGTACACCAGACATGTACATGAGAGCAGCACCCATCTCTCACCCCCTATCCACGTTCAAGAACAGAGACAGGCATGCATTGATGTGTGCATTCCGCATGCTGCTCCCCATGATGCATTGGAACACATGCACCATCCATGTGGTTCACGCATAACTGGTCTCACATGCATTACCATGATGTTCCTGCACACACACATCCATACATGGCCTATGTCATACATACAGCCAAGTGGCTGACTACCAGCACACTGCAACATGCCCTGTTTCACACAGCAATGCATGGCCATTTACTGCTCAAATCCAGACGGGTCTTCCTCCGAAGGATCTGGGCGTGGAGCGCTGGGCTTATGCGTTCCAGGACCCTCATCTGGATGTTAGTCAGGTTGACCTGGCACCCCTCTGCATCCTCTGCCATCGTGAGGTGCCGGGCCTTGTTGAGGGTCCTGGACCTGAAGTCCTCCCAGCGCTTCCGGACGTGCTTGATGTCGCGGGTTGCCACCCCCTCCGCATTGATGGCAACCATTACATCCTCCCAGATCCTCTCCCGTTCTTCCTTGTTGGCACGCGATGGTGTGAAGAGGGCATCATAATGCCCCAGAACTTGCTCCACCAGGATACCAACTTCCTTCTCACTGAATCTGGTGCCCCCTCTGCCTCTCTGGCCAGTGGTCTCGGATGGTGTTTGCCCCGACATGGTGACCCCCAAGGCAGGTGTGGGTGGCCAACTGGGTCCTGGGGCTGGGCTGTGGAGTGATGGTATCCCGGTCGGGAGTCTTCTGTTCCAGCAGGGGTGGTCACAGCAACTGGACCCCTGCAGATGGCTGACGTGCAGGCACCAAAGAGCATGGCAGGTGTTTTGCAGGCAGGCAGGCAGCAGCAGATGGCAGGAGGGAGCGTGCTTGGGGCTCTGGAGGGCAGAAAAATGGCCTTCTGGGCAGGAGCGTGGTCTTCCGTTTGTTGTCGCGTGGCTAGCTTGATACGGTGTGATTTGGCACGTGAAAAAACTGGACGTCAGCGTGTAATTCGAGGAAAGGCCCTTAGCACGTAAGCGCGTCTGTGACGTGACACGTGCCGGCGTTGCCCTGGCACGGGTTGAAGTTCCCACGTGGGTTTCCATCGCTATGTACGTGCTTTTCGTGGGAAGCGGTGCGTGTGTTTTCCAGGCGTTGGGGTTCACACGCGATTACTTCACAGCGGGTGGGTGTTGGCTACGTTATTCTTCTACCCGCAAGGCAGACGGTGAGTCGCACACGCTATTTTTCCCACTGCGGGTGTCCATGTTTGTTGCATACCCCTTTTTTTACGGGCATACTAGCCTGCGTGTTGATCGCGTATGTATTTTTGGGGCTCCTGGCTGCCACAGCGTACTGTGTGTGTTTTTTTTCACGCACGTGGGCAACAGGGGTCGCGTATCTCTTTTTCTTGCTTTTCGGGGATGCCTGTGCATTGCGTGTCACGTCATTTCTCCTAGGGGGCCACAGAATGGGACATTCATTGTAGCTGTATATACATTTTTTTTTGTTTGCGCACACTTTTGTAATGCGCAGGGACGCTGCCGCCTGCCTTCGTGTGGCGGACGTCTTTAGGCCTGTGCGTGTCTTTGGCCGTGCACGGGTTTGCCCTATTCGATTCCATGAATACGTGTGGTTCGCCTGCGTGTGGGCGTTCCATGTACTTCCCAGCAGTACATCCCCAGTTACACCCTTATTTTCACGCGTTGTTCCCCATTCCGTGCGTTACGCCCCGTGTTCCGCCCCCTTTTTGGTGTGTGCACCAATGATGTGCTCTTGCCCTGTGCACGTCGCGCACGGCGTTCAGGATGTTGCAAGAACGTGTGCGCCACGCACAGGTTTGGCACACATCCTGAGGAAAACACGCGCAGGGACTTCCATGAATTGCACGCGTGCACGTGCGCCTGTTTTTTCACGCTTACGCCTGCTTGCGCCAAGATTTTTGGCGCACGTTTGTTCCATGAATTGGCCCATTAACGTTTAATGCCACTTTCAATTGCATTTTTAAACATGTGGTTCTCATCATTACACATGCAATTTATTGTTGTTCCCCATTTTTAGAATTTTGAGTGTGTCATTTTGAGTGTGTCATTTGAATTATATATACATTTGTGCCATGATTTTAGTTGTTTTTGCTGCACATATCTTATGTATCTTATACCCGGGAGGATAGCTCAGCGGCAGCGTGCGCGTCTTGGAAGCAAGACGACACGAAGCAACAACAGGTTCGATCCCCGGGTCCGCGCTTAGAAACCTCTGGGTGTTTAAGCGCGTTATAAATACGTAACTAAGACAAAAAAAAAATACGCAACTAAGAAAAACAAACAATTCCTGTAACAGCGCCTCGATGCCTGCGGGCTGTGTGAGCGCTTTATAAATGTAAAAAAAAAAAAAAAAAAAAAAAAAAAAATATCTTGTTGAAAGGCTTTTGGGCTTTAGTATTATTATGAACAGTTGTTTTCCAATATGTATATCTGCATTTCATGTATTCTCATTCTCATTCATCAGTTGAATCTTATTGACAGCAGAGGGATCAGGATGTTTTAAATGTTTTCTGAGACTATTCTAATTTGTTGTGAACAAGCACTCAGCGTCTTCTCTTTCCGTGTGCCCTATTTTTCACTTTGTCACAGTGTTCCCTGCATACTTTTTTGACCCATATCTTGGAGTGTGGTACTTGCCGGTCTAGGGCATTTTCTCTTTTGTGTGCAATACTTATAGTTAAGGTGAGTCGGGGGAACATTGGAACACCTCAAAATGCAATAGTTAATAACATTTTATTCAAGGAATGGATTTGACTGAAATTCTGAAAGTTATTAAAAGTCTGTGGGCCCCCACAGACTGCACAGTTTCGTAAAGATTTGTTAAAAAATAAAAAAAGTTAGTAAGCATCAAAAAAATATTTTATTTCCTAAAGTGCAGCCTACTTCCCATTCATTTTCCGATAGACAAAAAGATACATTTTTGACAAAGTGCACACCCCAAACCTCCAGACAGATTTGGAGCAGGTCCAAAATAACCTGGGTACAAAGCATTGACATGCACGCCATTCTGTGCAGTAGATATTTAAATATTTGACAGAGAAGGAGGTACCCACCAAAAAATAGAGATATCTCCCATGGTTCATTGCAGGATATTCTTGGCTACATTCGAGGCTCTGAAGGACTACAGACACCCGCGGGTAAGAGTAGTTCTGTATTTGTGGCTATACTTTTGGAGGTGTCTGTGTTTCATTCATTTTCAACAGTTATTTATATAGGTATTGTGACATTGGGCGTGGCAAATAACTGCCCATGGTAAAGGCCATGGTCTGTGACCTGGTAGGTATTAGAGAGTCATTTTTATTTTGGATGTGTGTTTTCAGACTTGAGTATGTGAGACTGTGGAGAAAAACAGAAGAATATAGTTTAACAAAATTAATTTATAAAGGAGCAATTGTATTCTAGTTTTAGATGCACCATACAATGTATTTTGGGTTGGGTATTCTCATTTGTGGTGTTATATTGTGTGGCTGTGAAATGTTTGCCTATCTAGTTCATTGTTATGTATTTTTCTATGCTTTGTTATTTTTCAGTTATTTTACATAAGTACATGAGTAGTGTTGTACTGTATTGATCATTTAAGTTGGATTGCAGCATAAAACGTGAAGTGAGCCCTCCATTTAACTGACTTTTTGTAACCATGGTTATGGTAAAAGTCAGTGAACCTTATAATAAAAAATGTTCTTTGTTATTATTTATTGTATTTGTGTTTTTATGTATGATGAGTAGTCCTTAAAATAACTTTTTTGAGGTACTCTGAGTGTAGAACCTTAGCTCATCAGGAGTACTGTTTTGATATTATGAAGAAACACTGCATTTCTTTCATCGGTTAGGAGTACTCTGTCATGTATATAGAAATTGGTCATGTTGAACTGTATGTGGTTCGAAATCCACAATTGGTTGTGGTCTATCATGAATGTTGAAACTGCTTTATTAACATTTCTCTGGGATGTCTCAATCCTATCTGGAGGTCCATCTCCATTTTTGCCTCTGAGGGAGATTGGAAAAGATAAAGATGGTGTGAGGAAATATTTCCATTAGTTTTCCCCATCTTGTTTTATCATTAAAGTAAGGGACACCCATCATACATACCCCACATCATTGCCTACACAATTAATTAGTATGGTGTCTAGGTGTACTCTACTTCTCAGACTTAACAATTTTGGGAAGACTTGGAAATTAAGCATTCCATGCAATCCAAAGCATTTCATTGTAAAATCTCTCAAACCTAGGTCCATGCTAAAATTTTGTTTCTCACAAAAAGCCAGTAACCAAAACATCCAACTTTCTCCTATCGGCCACACAGTTTTCTAACCAGCTATGACATCTGTAGTATTTTTTTGTTTCCAGGAAAATGATTCCTTGTTTGAATTTCTAGTAGTTTGTATGAGTGGGGTATCTGTGTGTGTGTGTGTTGTAGTTTCTAATTGGTTGATGGTGTTGTTAATATTATTCACAGCTATACAGCAGCCACCCAGCACGTGGCTTTTTGTGGGTAGATACCCAGCCCTCTCCACCCAGTTCCCCCTCTGCAGCCGTGGCTATATTTGGGCAAGTCACATGTCATATGTGTGGATGTGTAGTAGCCCCGCCTATCCAAAATATTGGGTGGGTTGGCATCTTCTATGAATTGAGTGGGGAATTAGTGGAGGTGGACCATGAGGAGTGGGGGGGGGGTCTTGCATGCATGTTGGGGACAGTTTCTGGGATTTGGTAGAATGGAAATGCAATTTTGAATTTGTATGTAGTTTTTGTGATTAGCCACGGCTATCAGCAAATGTCCAGGAAAGCCTTTTTGTATACCCACATCTATGAAAAGCATGTGCGTAAGCACGTCGATATTATTCTGTGTTTTATGTGTTGTGGTTGGAACAGTGGGTATATTTAAAGTGGCGTCTACAAATATAAATGTTCAGTGCAATAATCATATGTGTATGTGGATGATACACTACAGAATTTTACTTGAGTGTGTTATTTTATGTACTTAGTTGGTCACTTATTTGATTTGAAGTTTTGAAGGCCACTTTAGTTTGATTTGGGTCTTTCAGAAAAATGTGCATGTAGCCAAGGATACAAACCAAGATAAGTAGCCATGGAGAATTGCTGTGGCTATGCAAGATGCTAGGTGGGGGGAACATTGATTTCTGTCAGTTTAATCTTTGGTTGTTGGTGCTTTTATATTTGTGTAGCTGTCTGTGATAGGTTGTGGGTCATCAGTGACATTTGTGATGTCATCATTGATGTCCTGGGTGTTAGCCTTAGCAGTGCACAGAGGTGGCACAAGTTGTGGTTGCTTAGCATACCATATCTTGTGGATTTCAAGGGTTTATTGGTTTTACTTGTAACCATAACGTCCCTTTAGCAAGGTTTGTTCAGTGAATTTGATGAGTTTTTGTTAGTGCAACTTAACCATAATGTCTCTTTAACAAAGTTTTTTCAGTGAATTTCATAGGTTTTTACTAGTGCACCTTTAATCTGTTACAAGTTCCTTATATTATACCTCCCCCACTACCCTCCTGTGGCAGACATCGCGGATGTCGGACAGCATTCACAAGGCTCAGAATCATAGGTGAGACAAAAAAAGTTGTACCCATCAACCAACAAACATATGTACATAAAATGATAACTGATGTTTATGACAAACAAATATACCTTTTTGTACAACACTTACTTTAAAAAATACTATTTTTTTTTATTTAACACACATTACAATGGAATGCACCAATCTCAAACCTTAACTGTACACTTCATATAGTCTTCTCATTACAACTCTGCATACAGATTGAGAAACAACCAGTACTTATTGCATAACAAATTTGCACTTCATAGTAAGTGCATTGTATTTTTCTTTATCTATTATTAGATTTAATTGTATAAACATGTGTGGAAAGTGTTACTGTGTTAGCTGACTTGCAGCTGGGAGGACGGCATCTTGAATATCTCTTCCATTTTCATTATCTCAGGAGGGTGTGCCCTATAACTTCCAAGGTCCCAAGCGAAGTGGTGCAAAGTATGGAAAGTGTTACTGTGTTAGCTGACTTGCTGCTGGTGGGACGGCAACTTGAATATCTCTTCCATTTTCATTATCTCAGGTGGGTGTGCCCTATAACTACCAAGGTCCTTAGCAAAGTGGTGTGAAGTGTTACTGTGTTCCTGTGGATCTGCGGAGTGCAAGGAAGTAAAACATCTGGACTACAATGGCGCAACAACCTCTGAACATGTCTAGGAGTGCCGTTCAATGTTGACCTAGCTGATTTGTGAGACAGCGTCTATTGTCTACCATGATCTGGAAACTTGCCGGTAGAACGAGCATGCACATGCATTAGTGTGTCACCAGTCATGCTGAGTGGTTGTCGACGTGAATGGGAGTGCATCGACAAGGGGGCTGCTCTCAGAGGAGGTCAGAAGTCAGAAACCTTTTTATCAGCTGCAGCTTCAGATAAAAAACTAATTTCACTCTTGACTCAGAAATCCTGCCCGTGTTGGCATGTCACATTTGTACACTTTAAAAACAAACATGCAACACATGTTGACAAAGCTAACATGCTCAAAGAAAGATTGAGCTCTAATGCACATCCATCCCCAGTGGCTGCTGCAATAGGGCAGAACATCAAGCGGTCTGTGTCGGTCATTTCTGACATTCAGGGTTTTTGCACCGCAAGACCACTGAGCCAGGGGAGACCATTGATAGCCCATGATCTCATGTTGATGAAATCTGTGATCAGCCCCTAATCAATTATCATAGATCACCCTATGCCTTTTTATGGTGGGAGGTAGCCTCAACCTGGCGTTCTCCTCATCTAGCACACCCTCCTTGTCATACTAGGTTAATCCTTTTGGGGAACCGTTGAAATCGCATTCCATGTCACCTCATCAATATCCACCACTTACAGCCACCATAGATCTGACTGATTCACACTCTTTGCAACTGCCTGAAAATATGCAAAAAGAGCAATACTTGAAACTTGTACATCCTCTGCCATCCTATTGACTCTGTGCATGCATAACAAATATGCAGAGACGCAGAATGTAGATTCTCCTCAGTGGAGGTGGTGACAGCACCGTCTTTTTCTCCTGTGTTGCTCCCCATCTCCATACTGAGCAGGCAGCCTTATCTCAGTCTCCACCCATGTTTTTAAATCATTTGTCCCCATTATCCATCTCGTTCACACAAAGTACCCCAATAAGGATCTCCTTTCCTCCACAAGACCTGACAACACTGGCTGACCCCTCATTAAGTGCTATGAATACAGCGTTGACATCTCTAGCAAGATTGTTGAAGCAATAGATGATAAGATACGCTTGCAAACTGATATGATAACAGATTTAACTTCCAAGTGTCAAGTGCACAATGATATCACAAAATGCTATGATACTCTGGACTCAAATCTACATAAATTAAATCAGACTTGAGAAACCTTTATTTCTAAAGGAATGATGATCAATGTCAAAGTGGATCACAATGTACCCCCGAGATGTCCAGAGAGCTGTCTGCGTGATATTGATAACAATAATGCCTCAAGTGTCAGCAAATATCTCACAATATCACTTCTGAACAAGACACCTAACAAAACATCAGATTGACCTATTTGTTCAATGCTCAAATTACACCCCATAGTCAAGGAGTGATTTTAAGTGCACCAGAGTCATTGTCTGTCATAAAAAAGCTCAATAAAATTTGGCTTCACTGCCTCCATTAGCATATCCCTAATTGGGGTCCGACCACCACTTAACCCCACATGAGGTAGTGACAGGACAATACATGCACAACTTTCCTGGCTGCTCCTATTGGGGAGCTGAAAGATGCAGAGCAAATGTCTGATGTATTGGGGCAGGAAATGTATGAATACACTGCTTCCTTGATGACAAGTGCCTCTTTTATTTCTTGCCAAAAACAGGGACAACGGGAGAGGACTGAAGCAAGAGAAGAGAACAACAGCACTGAGGCAAATGAGGATATTTTAAAGCAGCCACTGTTGTATCCAGGGGACACATTTCTGCTAAGGAACTTTTCCAGAATGTCCCTACAAAGCGGTGGCCTATCCTAGCCCCAACCATGAAAGGGCCAATGATTCAGAAGCAGAAGAAGAAAACAATTGCTGTGAACAATCACAACCCAGCAGAGGACACCCTTTGATTACACGTTCCCGAGCAGGAGAGATATGGACATGACTTCCTACAGATCCAGAGTGAGGGCACACTGTTTATTATTTTTCTTTTTGCACACTTAGAGCATTCATCATGAAAATGCAACTGTTATTATTGCATTTTTAGTATTACATTGTTCCGTGTTTCCCTGTCATTCTCATCCCGAAACCTTCCCTGGCCAATTTGTCCAATTTATCAGGAGGTCCAAAAGCACATGGAGATGGCAACCAAATGCATATTTTTGTGTCTTCATAGCTTATTTGTCCCATGTATATCTACACCTAGAAAGAGCAAACCCAGCAGTACTCACAGTACCCTCTGAACCCAGAATTAAAGCTGTGTCAGAACAGCTATTCCTTCTTGCTATGGCTGACTATTTCATTCACAGAGCTTGAATTAATAAAATACTATCACAGTAATGCTTGGTTTTGCACATTTCAAGCAGACAACCAATATGTTCAAACTACACAAGGATCCAAACGGTGTAAATGATGGAGGGCATTATTAAAAGAATGACTATTGTGTTTTGTGTCTTATTCTCATGTAGTGTTTTCAGCCTCATCTTTTGAGGAGTATCATATATTGCTAGCAATAATGCTGTGTCCTCTACTAACACAACCCCAACTCGAGCAGGTGGAACGACCAGGTCAGGTGGACAGGTAAGCACAGCAAGTACAATAAAGAGAGGTAGCTGCAGTGCAGATGCAGGCATGGGGGTGGTTCTTTATCTCACTGATACTGCTGGAGTATCTAATGACATGTGGTACAAGCACATGACTACAGTTGGTAAATAAACCACTGGAGAGAGCTCCCAGGTCTGCTCACTAATCCCCTATGCCATGAGTGCTTCATGTGAGAAACCAGAAGGTGTCTCACCCACTATTCCCCGGGGATCTGTCATCCAGGTGGCTAGGAAACAGCCATCCCTTTAGGATCCAGTTCCTGGGGTTGGACCAGTGCGGCGGATCACCTGGGCTAGGGTCTTCAGGGAGTGGGCCACCGGATGGATCGACATGGTATCTTCTTCCCACTAACACCTTTACCCCATCCTACCAAGTAGAATATTAAGAAACTCTACCCCTTCTTTTACAACACAAATTATTTTACACATACAGCCCGCGATGAGGCAAAACAGACTTACACCCTAGCCATGTACCTGATGTGTCTCAATACCATGGTCAGGTGAGGTCGGGCAATTACTGACCATCACACACACCTGACTTCCATTAAGCTTCCCCACACAGAAAAATGGTGGAGCACAAGAGCACACTCTGAGTGAGGCAAGGTACACAATGAAACAGCAGTTCCAAGATGGCAGTTTAATGAGAAAAGAAAGACGGCAACACAGAAGGGGATCACAAGGAGGAAAGTTCCCTTGCCCTTTTCGATGAGGAACCGTTACTTTGATGAAACCTCAAGAATATAAAGTGTAAGACCAGAAAAACAGGCTGAAGAATCCTACATTGTGTGTCGGAGGTATCCAGGGCGCTCCCGTGTCCATAATGAAGGCAGGGACAATTACCAGAAGCTGTGGTACTGTCCTTGGCTAAAACAGCAAAGCAGCGTACGTGAAATCAACACAGCCAGTGAGGTGGGGAGAATGATACAAGACCGGCTTTAGTTGAAGCCAAGGTTGTAAGCAGCAACATTGTATGGCCAGCACTGGAAGGAACATTGTGCAAACGCGTATGATAAAAGAATGCAAGTAAAGTTGAACTGCTGATGAGTGATTGAACTTTTAAAGCAAGATACAATACCCTTGAAAGAGTGGTCTGGCATAGCATGGGTGCTCAGTCGAAAGTCTCTGTAAGGTGTCCAGCTGAGAATTGGCAAAGTGAGAAAGATAGCACATCAAGAAGATAGTGAGTAATTGTGAAATTATGTGGTCCTGAGATGGGTTGAGCAAAATCCTGTGCACAATCTAAAGTCTTAGATTTCTGAAGTAAAAACAGGAAACTATGGTCCGAGCCTAGCAGCGGGAGATCAATTGAAAGCTTTGTTTCAAACTGGGTCTGGCCCGGCAGAGGGGGACCCGTCATCCGAGAAGGTTTTGTGATAAAATGGGTATGAGCCAGGCAGAGGGGTACCCGGGGCGAACAGTAAAGCACCCAAGAAGTTGTACATGAGAACCCAGAGTAGAAAGGAACTTTTTAATGTTTGTTTGTTGCATCAGGCCCTCTGAAATAAGAGACTTTGAATGTTAAAAAGACTTTGGCCCAGAAGGCCCTGATACTGAGATTTGAACTGACTGCCCATGTTAGAGAAGCCAAAGACTGTGCTAACTTGAGTGTCCCACCCTGTCCCGTGCTGAAAACATGGGGAGGGAAGCCAACGGCTTGAATATCCTGACATATTTCTTGAACACTTTTCTTTTGCATAACATTGTTTCCCACACTATTTGTACTTAGAAGTAAATATTGGCAATATGTGTATTAGTATATGCCCTTTTACTTTGACAAACACAACTAGGACTGCCTTATTATTATTTGTTGGTCGTAGCTTGTACCCATCTTTTGATTTAGGATTAGATAGCAATGTTTCAAACCCAATTGAAGTTCAATGAACACACTTGAACTATGATCACTTGTGTCTGTCTTACTGCTTGATACCATGCCTTCCTTACACTCCTGAACATTTGTAGCAACTGAAATACCAGCAGCAAGAGCACAATGCCTTATATACCTGTCCATGTTTACAACCTGGGGAAGATTACAAGGGAGAACAGCAACATTGAGATGGATGTCCAAGGCAGCATTTCCCTCTGAAGATAATTATATGAAGACACTTGACATGATGAACAATTATTGTCAATTAGACCAGGCTATACAGTACATGACAGACCACAGAAAGGAGAGACAAAAACAATAACACTGAAGGAATGACCATGCCCGAAGAAGGGACCCAAGGAAATAGGAGCAGAACCAGGATATTGGGAACAACCACAGACGCTTGTGTATGGCCAAGTGTACACAGCTGAAGGATGGAAGGAGGGAGTAGTATGCCACAAAGGCAGCAAAAACAATCACCAGTAAACACAGTACAAGGGGAAAATGATATATGCCTGAAAGAATGGTATGCAAGCACAAAGTTACTCACTTGGGTGTATATTGAAGCTGGACCAATGGCAATAATTCCACTGAATAAACCAGTATTATGTTTCCAGAATTATGGTGCAGTAAAGTTTGGGGACATCAAAGAATGCAAGTACACAGAAAATCATTCAGCAATGAAGGTTGTAACGGCAGTATTAATGGATCACTTTTGGGCGTACGAGAAGCTGCCACCCAACTGGGGAGGAATATGTTCATTGGTACACATAAACACACCAGCATTAGTGGTACCACAAAAGGACATCAAAACAGAACATTTCCTTAAGATGGACAATACAAAAGAAAGAAGAGGTCAGTTGAAGTGAGTAGGGCGAAAAGAGTGAACTACTTCTCAGCAACATCAGAAACATCAGTGGACAACATATTACCCGAACGTCGATTGTTCAGTAGGACAGAGATGTTCTTCACGTCAGTAGTTCCAGCTGTACAGACATACACAAATGCAAATTTGCTCCAGATTACAAGATGAGAGATGATGCAGACAATAAACTTGACTGCAAATGGGTTCAAACCAATAAAAGAAGCGCTCTGAGCAGTAAGATTGATGACTGTGCAGAACAGATATGTTCTAGACCTGCTCACAGCAATGGAAGGAGGAGTTTGTGCCAATATTGGGAGTTCCTGTTGCACATTTGAGCCTGAAAATGATGAAGTAAATGGCACATTAACTGAAGCAGTGACAAGATTGTCTAAAATGCATACCAACATGGAGGAGGAAGCCAAAGGAACAGGGAAAGATCAAAGCTGGCTGACATTTATATTCTCATGGATGCCAACATGGAAGGAAGACGGACTGAAAGTATTACTAGGAGCACTAAAATTGGTACTAATAGGACTATGTGTGATAAAGATCTGCATCATGCAATGCCGCAAGACGAAGAGAAAACAATAGGGATGAAAGTAATGGTAGATATACATACAAATGTTGAAGAAGATAAGATAGTAGAAGCAAGAATCAAAATAAGGATACAGGTAATGGAGTGGCAATTGTTCCCGACTGAGATGATTTCATTCAAAGATCCTGTGGGCAACAACAGACACTGGTCGAAATGGGTATGGTGTAACCAAGAAGGAGACCACAGTTACATGACAAGGAGTTTCGATGCCCATCCAAATTACTACAGACATCTTGGATGAAAAACAA